>NC_135232.1:534754803-535954803 GCF_051348905.1 Ranitomeya variabilis | reverse complement strand
GGATGGAAAACTGATTCCAATCCAGGCGGAAATAAAGCAAAGAAAGAGAGATAAGTTCCTTAGGGACAAAAGTGATTATGATTTGGGACAGATTTTCTCCTGGCAGAAATCACAGAGAGAGAAGCAAACCACTCCTTTTAATCAATCTGGTATTAAAAAGCGCAAATGGAGAAAACGCCATCAAACCAGCCGCAGAGACTATGTAACCACCGAATCTGACTCGAGTTTGAGTGAAGGCGGAGTTACTAACTCCGAACATACGGGAGATCCGACCCCCGGGAATGTTACAACAACAGCACTCCCTTTAGGAGAAGAACTCGTCGAGGGAGGAAGAAGCGGCAGTCAGGCCTCTGGTTGGAGAAACAAACGCAAGAATGTCTCTTGGCGGCAGTGACATTAACCCCTTCACCTCCTATTGACTGTGTAATTAATCTGACCGAAAGAACCTTGACACCGGCACAACATTCCCTATTAGCTAAAGGATTAAACTATTGTGTTCCAGATAAGTTTAATTTTGTGGAATTTCAGATTGATTTGTTTAAAGCTGTACGAAAAATCCATCTATATAAATCATTCTCATCTACTTCCACCCATACCGTTACACGGGAGGGTGAACGTCCATGCAGCATAGGACCTTTGGGTTTCTTTGCAGGATCAGATGAAGAATCTTTATCCCACCTTCACGATGATGCCATGCTGTTACTAAGCATAAATGGACCTGATGGACCACAGGAGGCTATTTCTTCTAGTGCTTCTGCCCCCTTTGTCGGCGGCGTGCCATCAACTTTCATGCCACAAACCATTCCAGGTAATGCAGCCACTCTCTTTGAAACTCTGGTATTGAAAGATATCGAGGCTTTGATTTATAAACAAGCACCTAATAATTTAACAGCTTCCGAGAGGCTAGCTTTAAAAGAAATGGCAGGATGGCCTGATGTGGTTATACGTCCAGCCGACAAAGGGGGAAAAACTGTACTATTATCAAGGCATGCCTATATACTTAAAGCGGAGCGTCAACTCTCTGATCCTGACGTGTACCTAAAATTATCGGGAGATCCTACATCAAAATTTAAAGGGGAATTGCAGTCTTTTTTAAGGGGTGCCGTGGAGCAGCAAATCATTTCTCAGAAAAAAGCTGAGAAACTGTTTCCACAATTCCCCATTAAACCTTATTGGTACTAACTTCCCAAGATACACAAATCTCTAATTCATCCCCCCGGAAGACCAATTGTGTCGGGGATCGGGTCTTTGACAGAACCTCTGTCACAATATCTTGAATGGCTGCTGTGTCCGCTCCTCCGATCTGTCCCGTCCTACACCAGGGACACTAATTCCTTTCTCAAAAACATACAGGGTTTCCATTGGCGGCCGGGGTTTTCCCTGGCATCTATTGACGTGGTCAATCTTTATACCAGTATCCCGCAACGTTTGGGGGTAGACACGGTCAGACGTGTTCTCAACACGACTGACACGAGCCAGGCCCTCAACGATTTTGTGTGCGGTGGTTTGAGTTTTATACTCACCCACAACGCTTTCACTTTTGCGGGTAGCTGGTATCTTCAAACCGCGGGCACTGCCATGGGGACCCCGGTCGCATGTACTTTTGCGAATTTGTATCTGGCAGTGTTTGAGGAGGACTTTGTGTATTCCGAACGAAATCCCTTCCTCAAATATGTCAGATGCTATCTTAGATATGTGGATGATGTCTTCCTGGTGTGGGACGGAACAGCGGAGGTTTTTGAGCAATTCGTTGCGTATCTTAATGTTACCAATAATATGGGGATGCGTTTTACCTCTGTCTTTGGACAAGACAGATTGGAATTTTTGGATGTGCTTGTTACTATACAGGAGGGTGAGATACATACATCTATCCATCGTAAACCAACCGCTTCTAATGCGGTATTACATTATGATAGTTATCACCCAGCACACACAAAACGCTCTCTACCCTATAGCCAACTGCTACGCACACGGAGAATTAACAGCACAAAAGAGGGGTTTGTACGGCAATCGGAAGAGTTGTGCCAGAGGTTACGTGATAGAGGTTACCCCGAACCACTTTTAAATTCTGCATTAAACCGAGTCACAGACACCCCTCAGGTGCACGGAGGGATCAGTAGAGTTCCTAAGGAATCCCGCTTTAATTTTTGTTTTCGTTATGGCCCTTTAGATCAGGCCATAAGAACATCTATTAGAAAACATTGGCATGTTTTAGAACAAGACAAAGATCTAGTTCCCAGAGCCTCTTGTGGCCCCTCAATTTCAAATAAAAGAAGCACTCGTATTAGGGACATACTAGTACACAATCAAACATCAGGTCTTCATAATAATTGGTTGCAACAATCATCCATAAAAGGGAACTTTCGTTGTGGTCACTGCAATTATTGCAGTTACCACATCATTGGTCAAAACCTAAATATTGGTCCAGTAGAACACAGAGTACAACAATTTATCTCTTGCAGAACGGACTATGTCGTATACGTCATGTTTTGTCCCTGCAAGAGATTTTACATAGGGAAAACAAAACGTCAGTTGTTTATCCGTTTCAGGGAACACCTCAGATCGATCCACACTGGTAAAGGGGTACCAAGATTGATTAAACATATACGAGACACACATGAGAGTAAACCAGAGGTCCTTCAGTTTGCAGGGATCGAAAGGGTTACACCAGCTGCACGGGGAGGTGACCTACATAGATCCTTACTTAGACAAGAAGCACGTTGGATAATGCGGACTAGAGCCGCGGGACCTGCTGGCTTTAATGATAAATTAGACATGTCGGTGTTTTTGTAGGTCTCTTAGTTCGATTCCCAGGAGTTCTGTTTCGATTAATTAATTAATTTTCTTTGTTTTCTGTCCCCTTTCTTTTGTTCTATCTCGGGTTTTTTTCATTACTAGAAGGAATATGTTCTCAATATTTATGCAAAGGGTATGTTTTTCTCTTATTATGAGATGATAATTGGCAATAATTGTTCGCTGTAACTATTCATGATGCAATATATTTATATCTCTGGAGCTTTATTGATAATGTTTTTAACTAATTGTATACACTTTTTTGTATTTATATGATATTTTAAGCGTTGTTCATGTTTTATATCAGGAATGTTCGAGCCGGGAGAGTGGGCGTGCAGTGGAAGTGGGATGGTCTACCTTGACCTGCCTATTTCTACTGGCGTCACTTTCCGACTCGTTAGACCCGTAGAAGCGCTGGATTAGCGCGAAACGGTTGCCGTCGTCATCCCCTGCTCACTTCCTTCTCTCACCCCCGATGCCGTGAAGATGTCGTTTGTGTACCCGTCTCTTCAATAAAGGACCGTTATTGCACCTCATTGGTGAGTGCTATTGCATTTTTTTCTTCTTAGCATTGTGAACACGTAACATAGTTGATACTAGCGCATGGCCTTGCGACCATGCGAACCTTTTATAGCTGTGGCAGACAAGGACCTTCATGGTGGACCAATGGGAGATGCTACAGGACCTGAGCATGTGACCCCAGACCTCCAATGGGAGGTTGGCCCGTGGGCATGCTCTGTATGGAAAAAGTGGAACTTAGTTCCAGAAAGACCTGCTCGCTGCTGGACATTGCTGGCTACAATGACAGAGCCTGGAAGGGCAGTAGTAACCAGTCGTCCAGTATCAGCCTGAGCCAGACGCTGGGATCAACATCTCCGCTGAGGAGGCTCCACTGCGGCTGGAGGAGAATGGGAGACCGCAGCAGAGATGGCTCGAGATTCCCCCTGTGCAGAGGCGGGAACTCGACCCCTAACACAATGATTCCCAATTGCACAGAACAAGTATGCTGCCACCACCTCCGATTAAACTGGTCCGAAGCCAACCCAATTCAATAGCGCCATTCACTTCAAAGGACACAGTTTGTTTATAGAGCAGAAAAGACAAGCTTAGTAAAAGTATATATTTTACTCCATTAAAAGATACACAGTGTTTATAAAAAAAATTAAAAAGGTATTATAAAGGAGACGATAATATGTACAGTACAGATTACAAAATAAAATAGGGATTAAAATTGAAGATTACACTCACATTTTGCTTAAGTCATTGTGGGCTAACCATGCTGGTTGAAGATCCAGACATCACAGGGTCTTCATTGATTAAGTTCCCAGGCAAGAATGAAAGCCGGGGTATGTGCAGGAACCTTCACCTCTGAGCTTGTGACATCACTAAAAGGGCTGGTTAATGATATGCCTGATGGGACAGTTCTTTAAGTTTTCCAAGGTCTGAGACAAAAGAAATTCTTGAGTGAGATAGGAGGGACAACAGGTGGCTTTGCAGGATTGGTCACTTGCAGTTTAAAGCAACACCCTGCTCACATACTAGCTTCACGTTACCCAGTGTCTCTGTCATATGGCTTGTTTGTTGTATTCAGGAGGGAGAGAGAGAGGGGGGGGGTCAAAGCTGCCGTGTGCTGTCAGGACCATGGCACATGTGCAAAAATCCCTCACCTATGGTATTTTACATTATCGTGACACCTCCCCCTTTTGGACTGCGCTACGGAGGCAGAACCTCTCGGTACTCCTCCATGCGCACCTCAGCAGGTTCACCCTGGCAGGATAACCCATCCTCATTGCCATGCTCCCTGCCCGTTTTGTGTTCGATGGTGACGTCAAATTGCTGAAGGACAAGGCTCCAGCGTTGCAACCTTCCGTTGGTTCCACACATGGCATTTAGCCAGCACAGAGGGTTGTGGTCAGTCACCACAGTGAAGGTGCGACCGTACAAGTAAGGCTGTAAGTGCTGCAGGGCCCAGACTATGTCCAGGCTCTCCTCGATGGTGGAGTAGGCCACTTCCCTCTGCAGAAGTTTCCGGCTCAGGTACAACATAGGGTGCCCTTGGTCCTCCGAATCAACCTGGCTGAGCACAGCACCAAGGCCAAAGTCGCTGTCCTCGGTCTGCACCAAGAACGGTCAACTACTGTCAACTGCTTTCAACAGGGGCATTGCACAGTGCTGTTTTCAATGCCTGGAAGGCCCACTCACAGCCATCGGTTCAGTTGACGATGTGGGGTAGCTTCTTCCTGGTGAGGTCCACCAAGGGTTTTGCAAGGCTAATATAGTGCTGTACAAAGTGCCTATAGTACCCTGCAGTGCCTAGGAAGGACATCACCTGTTTCTTGGTCCTGGGGGAGGGCCAGTTTACGATCGCTCCGACTTTCTCAGGCTCTGGCTTTAGGGTGCCCCCACCTACCCAGTGCCCTAGGTAGTGGACCTCACTCATGCCCATCTGGCACTTTCCCGGCTTAATAGTCAGTCCAGCTCAGTGAATTCACCTGAGCACCTCCTAGAGATGCTGCAGGTGTTCTTCCCAGGAGGAACTGAAGATGGCCGTCATCCAGGTATGCCACAGCGTACTTCTCCAGTCCCTGAAGCAGGTGGTTGACCATCAGCTGGAAAGTGGCAGGGGCATTCTTCATACCGAAGGGCATGACTGTGGACTCCTACAGTCTGAAGGGTGTGATAAAGGCAGACTTCTCCTGCACCTCGGAGCTCAGGAGAATCTGACAGTATCCTCGACTCAGATCCATTATGGTCAGGTACTTTGCGCCAGCTAACTTCTCAAGCAGCTCCTCAATGCGTGGCATTGGGTATGCTGTTGTGAATTCTGTTGTGGGTTCTGCTCTTGGGCTCCCTTCGGTGGTTATAAGTGGTAGTGCTGCTGTTTGTCCTTCTCAACGGTCATCAGCTGCTTCCACTTTGGACGGGGCTATTTAGTCTTGCTCCTTCCTTTAGAGAGTGCCAGTTGGCCATTGTTTTCTAGGGACCCACATCTTAGCTTGGTTTCTCCTTCTGGATTGTCCAAATCATCAAAGATAAGTCCTGGCTCTGTGTTTGCAGTCCACATGCGGTGGACTTAATTGTTCTGTGAATTGCTATGTTTTTTCTTGTCCAGCTTTGTCTGTGTTAAGATTTACTCAGCCAAGTTGGAAGCTCTGGAGTCACAGAGTTACCCTCCATGCCTTTAGTTAGGTGTGGAGATTTTGTATTCTCTGTGGTGGATTTTGTAGTATTTTTTATACTGACCGCACAGTACTCTTTCCTGTCTTTTCTTTCTAGGTAGCGTGGCCTCCTTTGCTAAATTCTGTTTTCAGTCTGCGTTTGTAATTTCCCTCTCCTCTCACAGTCAATATTTGTGGGGGGCTGTCTTTCCTTTGGGTATTTTCTCTGAGGCAAGATAGTATTCCTGTTTCTTTCTTTAGGTGTAATTAGTCCTCCGGCCGTGACGAGGTGTCTAGGGAGTGACAGGAACATCCCACGGCTACTTCTAGTTGATGTGTTAAGTTCAGGGTCTGCAGTCAGTATAGAGGCCACCTACTCCAGAGCTCGTCCATGCTGCTCCTAGGCCACCAGTTCATAACAGTACAACTGGACAACAATGAGTTAACCGCATCTCAAAAGAAGGGAAAGAAAGTGCTGAGCCATTTTTTTTTCTGTACTCTGTTGTGTTTTTTATTCCCTCTTCACTTCTGGGTGGCTCAGGAGTTAGGCGTCGACATGGATGTTCAGGGACTTGCTTCTCGGGTGGATCAAATTGCTGCTAGAGTACAGGGTATTTCTGATTATATCGTGCAGACTCCTGTTTTAGAGCCTAGAATTCCTACCCCCGATCTGTTCTTCGGGGACAGGTCCAAATTTTTGAGCTTTAAAAATAACTGTAAACTGTTTTTTGCTCTTAAGCCCCGTTCCTCTGGTGATCCCATCCAGCAGGTAAAAATTGTCATTTCTCTGTTGCGCGGTGACCCGCAGGATTGGGCATTTTCTCTGGAGTCTGGGAATCCGGCCTTGCTTAGTGTGGACACCTTTTTTCAGGCGCTTGGGTTATTGTATGATGAACCTAACTCTGTAGAGCATGCTGAGAAAACACTTTTGGCCCTGTGTCAGGGTCAAGAAGCGGCAGAGTCATATTGCCAGAAATTCAGAAAATGGTCTGTGCTTACTAAGTGGAATGAGGATGCTTTGGCGGCAATTTTCAGAAAGGGTCTTTCTGAATCTGTTAAAGATGTTATGGTGGGGTTCCCCACGCCTGCAGGTCTGAGTGATTCTATGTCTCTGGCCATTCAAATTGATCGGCGCTTGCGTGAGCGCAGAGTTGTGCACACTATGGCGTTGCCTTCCGAGCGGAGTCCTGAGCCTATGCAATGTGATAGGATTGTGTCTAGAGCGGAACGCCAAGGATTCAGACGTCAGAATAGGTTGTGCTTTTACTGCGGCGATTCTGCTCATGTTATTTCTGATTGCCCTAAGCGTGCCAAGAGAATCGCTAATTCCGTTACTATCAGTACTGTACAACCTAAAATTCTGTTATCTGTGACCCTGATCTGCTCATTATCGTCATTTTCTGTCATGGTATTTGTGGATTCAGGCACCGCTTTAAATTTAATGGACTTGGAATTTGCCAGATGTTGTGGTTTTCCCTTACAGCCTTTGCGGAGTCCTATTCCTTTGAGGGGGATTGATGCTACACCATTGGCTAAAAATAAACCTCAGTTTTGGACACAGTTGACCATGTGTATGGCGCCAGCCCACCAGGACGATTGTTGCTTCCTGGTGTTGCATAATTTGCATGATGCTGTTGTGCTGGGGTTTCCACGGTTACAGGTACATAATCCGGTGCTGCATTGGAAATCTATGTCTGTGACTAGTTGGAGTTGTCAGGGGGTTCACGATGACGTTCCTCTGATGTCAATTTCCTCCTCCCCCTCTTCTGAAATTCCTGAGTTTCTGTCAGATTTCCAGGATGTTTTCGATGAGCCCAAGTCCGGTTCCCTTCCACCGCATAGGGACTGTGATTGTGCTATTGATTTGATTCCAGGCTGTAAGATTCCTAAGGGCCGACTTTTCAACTTGTCTGTGCCTGAACATGCTGCCATGCGGAGCTATGTAAGGGAGTCCTTGGAGAAGGGGCATATTCGGCCATCTTCTTCTCCATTAGGAGCAGGTTTTTTTTTGTTGCCAAGAAGGATGGCTCCTTGAGACCCTGTATTGATTATCGCCTCTTGAATAAGATCACGGTCAAATTCCAATACCCTTTGCTTTCTGATTTGTTTGCCAGAATTAAGGGGGCTAGTTGGTTTACTAAGATTGACCTTCGAGGGGCATATAATCTGGTTCGTATTAAGCAGGGTGACGAATGGGAAAACTGCGTTTAATACGCCCGAGGGCCATTTTGAGTATCTTGTGATGCCATTCGGACTCTCTAATGCTCCATCTGTGTTTCAGTCCTTCATGCATGATATATTTCGGAATTATCTTGATAAATTCATGATTGTATATTTGGATGATATTTTGATTTTTTCAGATGATTGGGAGTCTCATGTGAAACAAGTCAGGATGGTATTTCAGGTCCTTCGTGACAATGCCTTGTTTGTGAAGGGGTCTAAGTGCCTATTTGGAGTACAGAAGGATTCTTTTTTGGGCTTCATTTTTTCTCCATCATCTATCGAAATGGATCCGGCTAAGGTTCAGGTCATTCATGACTGGATCCAGCCCACATCCGTGAAGAGCCTTCAGAAATTTTTGGGCTTTGCTAATTTTTTTCGCTGTTTCATTGCCAACTTCTCCAGTGTGGTTAAACCCCTGACCGATTTGACGAGGAAGGGCGCTGATGTAGCTAATTGGTCCTCTGAGGCCGTTTCTGCCTTTCAGGAGCTTAAGCGCCGATTTACTTCTGCCCCTGTGTTGCGTCAGCCGGATGTTTCTCTTCCTTTTCAGGTTGAGGTTGACGCTTCTGAGATTGGGGCAGGGGCCGTTTTGTCTCAGAGGAATTCTGATGGTTCCTTGATGAAACCGTGTGCCTTCTTTTCTCGAAAGTTTTCGCCTGCAGAACGCAATTATGATGTCGGCAATCGTGAGTAGTGTTGAGCGATACCTTTCGATATCGGAAAGTATCGGTATAGGAAAGTATCGGCCGATACCGTCAAAGTATCGGATCTAATCCGATACCGATACCCGATCCCAATGCAAGTCAATGGGACGAAAATATCAGAATTAAAATAAACCCTTTCTTAACTTGTAGGTTCATTCTACATGAAGGAAAACAACTAAGAATAATGTAGGATGTATTGGGGGAGGTGGCGGAGACATTAAAGGCACAGAGGTTTAGCCCAATCAAATAGAATAGCAGGATTTTTATTTTTTTTTATGACGTTCGGCGTTAGAAAGATTTTGACTATGTTATTTTTTTTTTTTATTTTGTCAGATATTGATGTTTCACTACTTCCACGCCCTTCACCTTCTTTTTTACTTCTCCCACACTTTCTTCTTCATTATCCTCATCATCAGCTTCTTTGACATCAACTTCTTCACCTTATTCATCTTCTTCTTCATCTTCTACCTATTATTTTTTTTGTTACATTGTTCATATTCTTTTTATTTTACTATTATCTTCTTCATATTCTACTTCTTCATCATATTCTTATTTGTGACAGGCATTCCCGTAGTTGTTATCTATAAAAGTTTGAAGATTACACCTTCCGTTCTGCCTGTCACAAAACAGTTACATTTGTCCGCGTTCAGTTTGGCCTGCAGCATCAGGCTTTATCCAGGAGCACCACGAGGAGGAACGGACTCACCCCCATACACTGCTTAGTCTTCTTCTGCTTATAATTTAGATAATATCTTTTGCTCTGATATTTAGTGTTATGCTTAATGTTCTTCTGCTCTTTGTTCTGCAGCCTCTTGTTCTTCTGCTTCTCGGTCTTCCAGGTCGTCGTCGTCTCCAGGGTCGTCGTCTCCGGGGTCGTCGTCATCGGGGTGGTCTTCAGGGTCATCGTCTCCAGGGTCGTCGTCATCACGGTGGTTGTCGTCTCTGGTGTCGTCGTCATCTTAGGGGTGGTCTTCCGGGTCATCGTGTTTAGTCTCTTGAACTTGGAAATGTAGCAGAAGGTACAAGAAGGCTGAGAAAATGCCGAGAAACAGCTGATGGAACTGGAACTCGGATGGCTACCCGAAGGTCCAAGAGCCAATGGAACTACCGAGGACCAGCTGACGTTACTGGAACCCAGTTACTAAGCAGGAGGTACCCGTGCCTGAAAGCACTACCAAGGACCACCTGACGTTGGTGGAACTCGGATACCCAGAGGGAGGCACCTAAGCCAAAGGCTCTGCCCGGAACCAGCTGACGGTACTGGAACCAGGATGGGGAGCAGAAGGTACAAGAGCAAAAGACACTGCCGAGAACCAGCTGACGGTGCTGGAACCCGGATGGGTAGCCGAAGGTCCAAGAGCCAATGGAACTACCGAGGACCAGCTGACGTTACTGGAACCCGGTTACTAAGCATGAGGTACCCGTGCCTGAAAGCACTACCAAGGACCACCTGAAGTTGGTGGAACTCGGATACCCAGAGGGAGGCACCTAAGCCAAAGGCTCTGCCCGGAACCAGCTGACGGTACTGGAACCAGGATGGGGAGCAGAAGGTACAAGAGCAAAAGACACTACCGAGAACCAGCTGACGGTACTGGAACCCGAATGGGTAGCCGAAGGTCCAAGAGCCAATGGAACGACCGAGGACCAGCTGACGTTACTGGAACCCGGTTACTAAGCAGGAGGTACCCATGCCTGAAAGCACTACCAAGGACCACCTGACGTTGGTGGAACTCGGATACCCAGAGGGAGGCACCTAAGCCAAAGGCTCTGCCCGGAACCAGCTGACGGTGCTGGAACCAGGATGGGGACCTATTCAAGCTTGTCTTCCTAGAGCCCCAACTAGCAGTGTTGGAGCAAAGGGTCAGCAGGAGGAGGAGAGGGAGCAGAGTGTAGGCCGAAGCCTGCACTGGCGGCAGCTTTGGGTCTGTTGTGTCTGCGTGGCAGTTGCAGGACACGTTGCCGGCTGCACAGCAGGGGAACAGCTGGCGGTGCTGAACCCCACTGACACATTGGCTGGTGTTTTTCTCTGTGCAGCTAGCAGTACCGGGCCCCAACTGGTGGTGTTGGAGCCCGGGCTCTGCAGGGGGAGCAGAGTGTAGGCCGAAGCCTAATTGAACCAATTTCAAAGGTAACCTTTAACCCCCCCTCAGGTGTTACAAAGTAGAAGAGCCACAGCTTATGCAGCAGTAGTGCTGCACAAGTCAAAGGTTGCTCTTTTAATTTTTCTCCTTGCACACGCTGAATGAAACACGTATAACATTTAGCCCTTTATACAGTCAAACTGTGTTGGAGGCGCGAGTTCCCTTCGTAATGAGACGCAGCACAGATGTCAAGAATCCCACCTTGGTGCTGGGTGCAGCCTCCTGAGCGTTGTTATTTGCTGTACAGGAGTCTGCGCTGTCGTGTTATCCCTTGGCCTAGCGCTGTTAGCGCTGCCCATCTTCTGACATCATTTAATGTCGGCCGGTGCGGTTCGCGATGACCATGAATCCCAGCCCCGCAGTGTCTCAACATTGTTAAAAGACTGCGGGGCTGGGATTCATGGCCTGGCGCAGCACATATGTTCGCCTCTCACAGTCGGGTCCTTACACCCGCTTCAGACTGTGCGGCGTCAGCTGATCCCTTATCGCATGCCACGGCCATGAAGCCGCACAGTCTGAAGAAGGCGGAAGGAGATGAGGGACAGGCGAACTGATGCACTGCTCATGCCCATCAATCATACCCTCGCAGTCCCAATAAATAAGACACCGAGGGGCGTTGTGTGGGTCAGGGCGGCCGCAGAGGCGCAGGCAGCCAAACAATGATGCCAGAAGACGGGCAGCACTACCAAGGGGGTTGCAGCGTGTCATTACAAAGGAAAGTCACACCTCCAGGACGGTTAAATGGTCACACAGAGGACACATTTTAGACGTGTTTTCAGTTCCACATGTGCGAGGAGAATAAGTTTATGAGCCACCTTGCACACATGCAGCATTACCGCTGTACAAGGTGGCTGTAAAACATACAAACGCCTGGGGGAGGGGGGACAGGTTCCCTTCAATTTCAGTTCTTGTGTCTGCGTGGCTTTTGCAGGACACGATGCCGGCTACACAGCAGGGGAACAGCTGGCGGTGCTGAACCCCACTGACACATTGGCTGGTGTTTTTCTCTGTGCAGCTAGCAGTACAGGGCCCCAACTGGCGGTGTTAGAGCCCAGGGTCAGCAGGAGGAGGAGAGGGAGCAGAGTGTAGGCCGAAGCCTGCACTGGCGGCAGCTTTGGGTCTGTTGTGTCTGCGTGGCAGTTGCAGGACACGTTGCCGGCTGCACAGCAGGGGAACAGCTGGCGGTGCTGAACCCCACTGACACATTGGCTGGTGTTTTTCTCTGTGCAGCTAGCAGTACCGGGCCCCAACTGGCGGTGTTGGAGCCCGGGCTCTGCAGGGGGAGCAGAGTGTAGGCTGAAGCCTAATTGAACCAATTTCAAAGGTAACCTTTAACCCCCCCTCAGGTGTTACAAACTAGAAGAGCCACACCTTATGCAGCAGTAGTGCTGCACAAGTCAAAGGTTGCTCTTTTAATTTTTCTCCTTGCACACGCTGAATGAAACATGTATAACATTTAGCCCTTTATACAGTCAAACTGTGTTGGAGGCAAGAGTTCCCTTCGTAATGAGACGCAGCACAGATGTTAAAAATCACACCTTGGTGCTTGGCGCGGCATCCTGAGCATCGCATTTTGCTGTACAGGAGTCTTTGTTGTTGTGTTATCCCTTGGACATGCGCTACCCGTCTTCTGACATCATTTCATGTCGGCTGGTGCGGTTCGCGATGCCCATGAATCCCAGCCCCGCAGTGTCTTTACATAGTTAAAACACTGCGGGGCTGGGATTCATGGCCTGGCGCAGTACATAGGTTCGCCTCTCGCTCGGGTCCTTACACCTGCTACAGACTGTGCGGCGTCAGCTGATCCCTTATCGCATGCCACGGCCATGAAGCCGCACAGTCTGAAGAAGACGGAAGGAGATGAGTGACAACAGGCGAAGATATGCACTGCTCATGCCCGTCAATCACACCCTCGCAGTCAAAATAAATAAGACACCGAGGGGCTTTGTGTCGGGCAGGGCTGCCGCAGAGGCGCAGCCAGCCAAACAATGATGTCAGAAGACGGGCAGTGCTACCAAGGGGGTTGCTGTGTGTCATTACAAAGGAAAGTCACACCTCAGGGACGTTTTAATGGTCACACAGAGGACACATTTTAGACGTGTTTTCAGTTCCACATGTGCGAGGAGAATAAGTTTATGAGCCACCTTGCACACATGCAGCATTACTGCTGTACAAGGTGGCTGTAAAACATACAAACACCTGGGGGAGGGGGGACAGGTTCCCTTCAATTTCAGTTCTTGTGTCTGCGTGGCTTTCGCAGGACACGATGCCGGCTACACAGCAGGGGAACAGCTGGCGGTGCTGAACCCCACTGACACATTGGCTGGTGTTTGGCTCTGTGCAGTCAGCACATCTGGGCCCCAACTGGCGGTGTTAGAGCCCAGGGTCAGCAGGAGGAGGAGAGGGATTAGAGTGTAGGCCGAAGCCTGCACTGGAGCAAGTTGAAAGGGAAACTTTAACCCCCCCCCCAAGCGTTTGTAGCTGAAAGAGCCATCGTGTACAGCACTAATGCTGGAAAAGGTAAACTTAGCTCTTTTAAATATGGTCCTTGCACATGCTGAACCTAACACTTATGAAAAGTGTCCCCTCCTACCGTGATACCGTCCGGTTGGTGGAACTTTCCTTTGTGATGTGACACAGCACAGCCGTCATTCTTACCCCCTTGGCGCCGTGCGCCGCCTCCTCAGCGTTGTTTGAATCAGTCCCGGAGCCTGCGCTGTTAGGTTAGCCCTTGGCCATGCACACATTTTGCGCTGCCCGTCTTCTGACATCATTTGGTGTCAGACTGGCTGCGCCTGTGCGGCTGCGCTGCCCGAGATCCTGCCTCGCAGTGTCGTCTAATGTAATCCCACCGCGGGCCTGGGATCCGTGGCCATGCGCAGTGCATATCCTCACCTCTCACTCCCCTCCCTACGGCTTCTTCAGACTGTGCGGTGTCACGGCCGTGGCATGCTATTAGGGACCAGCTGACACCGCACAGTCTGAAGAAGCCGTAGGGAGATGAGTGAGAGGTGGAGGTTCAGATATGCACTGCGCATGTCCATGGATCTCAGGCCCCCAGTGGGATTAAATCAGAAGACAGTACGAGGCAGGATCTCGTCCAGCGCGGCCGCACAGGCACAGCCAGCCTGACACCAAATGATGTCAGAAGACGGGCAGCGCAAAATGTGTGCATGGCCAAGGGCTAACCTAACAGCGCAGGCTCCGGGACTGATTCAAACAACGCTGAGGAGGCGGCGCACGGCGCCAAGGGGGTAAGAATGACGGCTGTGCTGCGTCACATCACAAAGGAAAGTTCCACCAACCGGACGGTATCACGGTAGGAGGGGACACATTTCATAAGTGTTAGGTTCAGCATGTGCAAGGAGCACCACGAAAAGAGGCACTTTTTCCCTTTGCATCATTACTGCTGCACAAGGTGGCTCCTTCAGTAACAAACGCCTGGGGGGGGGGACAGGTTCCCTTAAATTTAACTTGTTGTGCCTGCGTGGCGGTCGCAGTACACGTTGCCGTATACACAGCAGGGGAACAGCTGGCGGTGCTGAACCCCACTAACACATTGGCGAGGTGTTTGGCTCTGTGCGGACAGCACTTCTGGACGGCAACTAGCGGTGTTGGAGCCCAGGGACAGGAGGGGGAGGTGGAGGTGGAGGAGATAGGAGGGATTGCCACATACACAGCAGGGGAACAGCTGACTTTACTGAACCCCAATAACAGAGGAGCGACTGTTGGGACTGTGCGGACAGCACTTCTGGATGGCAACTAGCGGTGTTGGAGCCCAGGGACAGGAGGGGGAGGTGGAGGTGGAGGAGATAGGATGGATTGCCACACACACAGCAGGGGAACAGCTGACGTTACTGAACCCCAATAACAGAGGAGGGACTGTTGGGACTGTGCGGACAGCACTTCTGGACGGCAACTAGCGGTGTTGGAGCCCAGGGACAGGTGGAGGAGGAGGAGGTGGAGGAGATAGGAGGGATTGCCACACACACAGCTGGGGAACAGCTGACGTTACTGAACCCCAATAACAGAGGAGGGACTGTTGGGACTGTGCGGACAGCACTTCTGGACGGCAACTAGCGGTGTTGGAGCCCAGGGACAGGAGGGGGAGGTGGAGGTGGAGGAGATAGGAGGGATTGCCACACACACAGCAGGGGAACAGCTGACATTACTGAACCCCAATAACAGAGGAGGGACTGTTGGGACTGTGCGGACAGCAATTCTGGATGGCAACTAGCGGTGTTGGAGCCCAGGGACAGGAGGGGGAGGTGGAGGTGGAGGAGATAGGAGGGATTGCCACACACACAGCAGGGGAACAGCTGACGTTACTGAACCCCAATAACAGAGGAGCGACTGTTGGGACTGTGCGTACAGCACTACCAGGCAACAACTAGCGGTGTTGGAGCCCAGGGACAGCAGGAGAAGCAGAGGAACACAATGTAGGCCGAAGCCTGATTGAAGAAAGTCGAAAGGGAACCTTTAACCTCCCCCCCAAGGCGTTTGTAGCTGAAAGAGCCAGCTTGTGCAGCACAAAAGATGCAAAAGGAAAAGGTGGCTCTTTTCATGATGCTCCTTGCAAACACAGAACTAAACACTTATAAAATGTGTCCCCTGAAACCGTGAGACCGTCCCGGAGGTGGGACTTTCCTTCATAATATGACGCAGCACAGCTGTCATTCCTACCTCCTTGGCGCCGTTCCCCGGCTCCTCAGCGTTGTTTGATTCTGTCCCGGAGCATGCGCTGTTATGTTATCCCTTGGCCAGGCACACTTAGCGCTGCCCATCTTCTGACATCATTTGGTGTCAGGCTGGCTGCGCCTGTGCGGCCGCGCTGGCCGAGAGCCCGCCTCGCAGTGTCGTCTAATGTAATCCCACCGCGGGCCTGGGATCCGTGGCCATGCGCAGTGCATATCCTCGCCTCTCACTCCCCTCCCTACAGCTTCTTCAGACTGTGCGGCGTCACGGCCGTGGCATGCTATTAGGGATCAGCTGACGGCGCACAGTCTGAAGAAGGCGTAGGGAGATGAGTGAGAGGCGGAGATTCAGATATGCACTGCGCATGTCCATGGATCTCAGGCCCCCAGTGGGATTAAATCAGAAGACACTGCGAGGCGGGCTCTCGGCCAGCGCGGACGCACAGGCGCAGCCAGCCTGACACCAAATGATGTCAGAAGATGGGCAGCGTTAAGTGTGCCTGGCCAAGGGATAACATAACAGCGCAGGCTCCGGGACAGAATCAAACAATACTGAGGAGCCGGGGCACGGCGCCAAGGGGGTAGGAATGACGGCTGTGCTGCGTCATATTACGAAGGAAAGTCCCACCTCCGGGACGGTTTTACGGTATCAGTGGACACATTTTATAAGTGTTAAGTTCTGCGTGTGCAAGGAGCTAAACAAAAATAGCTACCTTTTCCTTGTGCAGCATTACTGCTGCACAAGGTGGCTCTTTCAGTAACAAACGCCTTGGGGGGGGGACAGGTTCCCTTACATTTCAGTTGTTGTGTCAGCGTGGCGGTCGCAGGACACATTGCCGGCTACACAGCTGGGGATCAGCTGACGTTACTGAAACCCAATAACACTGGGTCGTATGTTTTGACTGTGCAGACGGCACTTCTGAGCCTCAACTGGCGGTGTTGGAGCCCAGGAATTAAAGTTCAGGTGGTAGAAAGATGAACACAACAGGAGACCTGGATACTGTAGACAGTCACCTAATTATTTAATCAGGAAGAGGAGTGGCAAATTCCTGCGAGATCCAGGCCTTGTTCATTTTCAGGAAAGTAAGCCGGTCAACGTTATCGGAGGATAGTCGCATGCGACGGTCAGTTAGTACACCACCTGCAGCACTAAAGACACGTTCCGATAATACACTGGCCGCAGGGCAAGACAGCACCTCCAATGCATACTGGCTTAGCTCTGGCCATGTATCCAGCTTTGAGACCCAAAACTTGAAAGGTGAAGAGCCGTCTGGGAGTACAGCAAGAGGGCAAGACATGTAGTCTGTCACCATCTGACGGAACCGTTGCCTCCTGCTGACTGGAGCCGTCTGTGATGGTGTAGACTTTTGTGGCGGGCACAGAAAACTGTGCCACAGTTGGGCCATACTGGTCTTGCCTTGGGCAGAGGCACTGCTTCTGCTCCCTCTTTGTGCAGAGCCTCCACCACTGCCTGGACGCACTGAGCTGCTTTGGAATGCACTAGCAGCACTTCTCTCAGTTGGAATGGAGAAGATGATGGAATTCACCAGTGTGTCTTGGTACTCCCGCATTTTTCGCTCCCGGTTCAACGGTGTGATGAGGCTTTCTACGTTGTCCCGGTAGCGAGGATCGAGGAGGGTGAACACCCAATAATCAGACATGTTGAGAATGTGGGCGATGCGGCGGTCGTTTCTCAGGCACTGCAGCATGTAATCCACCATGTGCTGCAGACTGCCAACTGCCCAAGAAACGCTGTCCCCTGCTGGAGGCGTGATCTCTGCCCGCTCGTCATCACCCCACCCTCGCTGTACACACTGAGTACTGGACAATTGTGTAACTCCCTCCTCTGGACGGATGTCTTCCTCCTCCATTGACTCCTCCTCATCCTCCTCACAAACTGTCCCCTGCCTACGCGTTTGTGAGGAACCACGTGGCGCTGACTGTCCAGAAGATGATGGAAATGCTGAATCCTCATCCTCCACCTCTTCCACAACATCATCCCTTAGCGCTTGCAGTGATTTTTCAAGCAGGCAGATAAGGGGGACAGTCATGCTGACTAGTGCATCATCTGCACTCGCCATCCGCATGGAATAATCAAAGGGACGCAAAACCTGGCAGACGTCATTCATAGTGGCCCACTCTGTGGTTGTGAAGTCTGTACGGCGCTGAGTGCGACTTCTTTGCGCCTGATGCAGCTGGTACTCCATTACAGCTTGCTGCTGCTCACACAACCGCTCCAACATATGTAACGTGGAATTCCACCTGGTAGGTAGGTCACATATGATGCTATGTTCCGGCAGGCGGTGTCGGCGCTGCAGAGCCGCAATGCGCGCTTTTGCCGTGCTGGAACGCCGCAAGTGAGCACACTCTAGGCGGACCTTGTGCAGCAGTGCATCAAGATCCGGATAGTCCCTCAAAAAACTCTGCACGACCAAATTGAGCACATGTACCAGACATGGGATGTGAGTGAGGTTGGCGAGGCCCAGAGCTGCCACCAGATTTCGGCCATTATCACACACTACCATGCCTGGCTGGAGATTCGCTGGCACAAACCACACATCGCTCTCCTGCTTGATGGCATTCCAGAGCTCCTGCGCTGTGTGGCTTCGATTCCCCAAATAAATTAATTTCAAGACGGCCTGTTGACGTTTGGCCACGGCTGTGCTCATGTCGGTCGTAACAGGTAAACGTTCATCACGGGTCCATGTGGAGGTGGACTGTGACGGCTCCTGCAGCGATGATTCTGAGGAACTGGTGTAAGAGGAGGAGTCAATGCGTACAGAATGGATTCCTGCAATCCTTGGAGTGGGCAGGACACGTCCTGCGCCACTCGCATGATCTGTACCCGGCTCAACGACATTAACCCAATGGGCAGTGAGGGAAAGGTATCACCCCTGTCCATGTTGACTGGTCCACGCATCGGTGGTGAGGTGGACTGTTGTGAATTTGCTTTTTGCTCCCTCTAGTGGTTACTAGTTTTTTGACTCTGGTTTTTCTGTCATTCCTTTTATCCGCACCTGGGTCGTTAGTTAGGGGTGTTGCTATATAAGCTCCCTGGACCTTCAGTTCAATGCCTGGCAACGTAGTTATCAGAGCTAGTCTGCTGTGCTCTTGTCTACTGATCCTGGTTCCGGTTATATCAGCTAAGTTTGCTTTTTGCTTTTTGCTATTTGTTTTGTTTTTGTATTTTTGTCCAGCTTGTTCCAAATCTATATCCTGACCTTTGCTGGAAGCTCTAGGGGGCTGGTGTTCTCCCCCCGGACCGTTAGACGGTTCAGGGGTTCTTGAATTTCCAGTGTGGATTTTGATAGGGTTTTTGTTGACCATATAAGTTACCTTTCTTTATTCTGCTATCAGTAAGCGGGCCTCTCTGTGCTAAACCTGGTTCATTTCTGTGTTTGTCATTTCCTCTTACCTCACCGTTATTATTTGTGGGGGGCTTCTATCCAGCTTTGGGGTCCCTTCTCTGGAGGCAAGAAAGGTCTTTGTTTTCCTCTACTAGGGGTAGTTAGATTCTCCGGCTGGAGCGTGTCATCTAGAATCATCGTAGGAATGATCCCCAGCTACTTCTAGTGTTGGCGTTAGGAGTAGATATATGGTCAACCCAGTTACCACTGCCCTATGAGCTGGATTTTTGTATTCTGCAGACTTCCACGTTCCTCTGAGACCCTCGCCATTGGGGTCATAACAGTTTGCCAGGCCAGTATTAAATGTTTAATGCATTGCAGAAGAGGGATTATAAGAAAGAAGATTCTGAGTTTTTTTTTTTTTTTTTCTTCTTCCCCTTTACCTCAGAGTGGCTATGCTTGCTGCAGACATGAATGTCCAGACCTTGATTACAAGTGTGGACCAGCTGGCTACTCGTGTGCAGGGCATACAAGACTATGTTATCAGAAATCCTAGGTCAGAACCTAAAATACCGATTCCTGAACTGTTTTCCGGAGACAGGTTTAAGTTTAGGAATTTCGTGAATAATTGTAAATTGTTTTTGTCTCTGAGACCCTGTTCATCTGGAGACACTGCTCAGCAAGTAAAAATTGTTATTTCGTTCTTACGGGGCGACCCTCAGGATTGGGCTTTTTCGCTGGCGCCAGGAGATCCGGCATTGGCTGATATTGATGCGTTTTTTCTGGCGCTCGGTTTACTTTATGAGGAACCCAATCTTGAGATTCAGGCAGAAAAGGCCTTGCTGGCTATGTCTCAGGGGCAGGACGAGGCTGAAATGTATTGCCAAAAATTTCGGAAATGGTCCGTGCTGACACATTGGAACGAGTGTGCACTGGCCGCTAATTTTAGAAATGGCCTTTCTGAAGCCATTAAGAATGTTATGGTGGGTTTTCCCATTCCCACAGGTCTGAATGATACTATGGCACTGGCTATTCAAATTGACCGGCGGTTGCGGGAGCGCAAAACCGCAAATTCCCTCATGGTGTTGTCTGAACAGACACCTAATTCGGTGCAATGTGATAGAAAAACCGCAAATTCCCTCATGGTGTTGTCTGAACAGACACCTGATTTAATGCAATGTGATAGAATCCTGACTAGAAATGAGCGGAAAATTCATAGACGCCGGAATGGCTTGTGCTACTACTGTGGTGATTCTACACATGTTATCTCAGCATGCTCTAAACGTATAGCTAAGGTTGTTAGTCCTGTCACCGTTGGTAATTTGCAACCTAAATTTATTCTGTCTGTAACTTTGATTTGCTCACTGTCGTCTTATCCTGTCATGGCGTTTGTAGATTCAGGTGCTGCCCTGAGTCTTATGGATCTGTCATTTGCTAAGCACTGTGGTTTTACTCTTGAACCATTAGAAAATCCTATTCCTCTTAGGGGTATTGATGCTACGCCATTGGCAGCAAATAAACCGCAGTATTGGACACAGGTTACCATGTGCATGACTCCTGAACACCGCGAGGTGATACGTTTCCTGGTTTTACATAAAATGCATGATTTGGTTGTTTTAGGGCTGCCATGGTTACAGACCCATAATCCAGTCCTGGACTGGAAGGCTATGTCAGTGTCAAGTTGGGGCTGTCATGGTATTCATGGGGATTCCCTGCCTGTGTCTATTGCTTCTTCTACGCCTTCGGAAGTTCCGGAGTATTTGTCTGATTATCAGGATGTCTTCAGTGAGTCTGAGTCCAGTGCACTGCCTCCTCATAGGGACTGTGACTGTGCTATAGATTTGATCCCAGGCAGTAAATTTCCTAAGGGAAGACTGTTTAATCTGTCGGTACCTGAACATACCGCTATGCGTTCATATATCAAGGAGTCTCTGGAGAAAGGACATATTCGTCCGTCCTCTTCCCCTCTTGGTGCGGGATTCTTTTTTGTGGCAAAAAAGGACGGATCTTTGAGACCTTGTATTGATTATCGGCTTTTAAATAAGATCACTGTCAAATTTCAGTATCCTTTACCGCTGTTGTCTGACTTGTTTGCCCGGATTAAAGGTGCCAAGTGGTTCACCAAGATAGACCTTCGTGGTGCGTACAACCTTGTGCGCATTAAGCAAGGTGATGAATGGAAAACCGCATTCAATACGCCCGAAGGTCATTTTGAGTACTTGGTGATGCCTTTTGGGCTCTCCAATGCGCCTTCAGTTTTTCAGTCCTTTATGCATGACATTTTCCGGAAGTATCTGGATAAATTTTTGATTGTTTATCTGGATGATATTTTGGTTTTTTCTGATGATTGGGATTCGCATGTGGAGCAGGTCAGGTTGGTCTTTAAAATTTTGCGTGAAAATTCTTTGTTTGTCAAGGGCTCAAAGTGTCTCTTTGGTGTACAGAAGGTTCCCTTTTTGGGGTTCATTTTTTCCCCTTCTGCTTTGGAGATGGACCCAGTCAAGGTCCGAGCTATTCTTGATTGGACTCAGCCCTCGTCAGTTAAGAGTCTTCAGAAGTTCTTGGGTTTCGCTAACTTCTACCGTCGTTTTATCGCTAATTTTTCTAGCATTGTGAAACCTTTGACGGATATGACCAAGAAGGGCTCCGATGTAGCTAACTGGGCTCCTGCTGCCGTGGAGGCTTTCCAGGAGTTGAAACGCCGGTTTACTTCGGCGCCTGTTTTGTGCCAGCCCGATGTCTCACTTCCCTTTCAGGTTGAGGTGGATGCTTCAGAGATTGGAGCAGGGGCCGTTTTGTCGCAGAGAGGTCCTGGTTGCTCTGTTATGAAACCTTGTGCCTTTTTCTCTAGGAAGTTTTCGCCTGCCGAGCGAAATTATGATGTGGGCAATCGGGAGTTGTTGGCCATGAAATGGGCATTTGAGGAGTGGCGTCATTGGCTCGAGGGTGCTAAGCATCGTGTGGTGGTCTTGACTGATCACAAAAATCTGATGTATCTCGAGTCTGCTAAACGCCTTAATCCGAGACAGGCCCGCTGGTCATTGTTTTTCTCCCGCTTTGATTTTGTTGTCTCGTATTTACCAGGTTCAAAGAATGTGAAGGCCGATGCTCTTTCTAGGAGCTTTGTGCCTGATGCTCCTGGAGTCGCTGATCCTGTTGGTATTCTTAAAGATGGAGTTATCTTGTCAGCTATTTCTCCGGATCTGCGACGTGTGTTGCAGAGATTTCAGGCTGATAGGCCTCAGTCTTGTCCACCTGACAGACTGTTTGTCCCGGATAAGTGGACCAGCAGAGTCATTTCCGAGGTTCATTCCTCGGTGTTGGCAGGTCACCCGGGAATTTTTGGCACGAGAGATCTGGTGGCCAGGTCCTTTTGGTGGCCTTCCTTGTCAAGGGATGTGCGGTCATTTGTGCAGTCCTGTGGGACTTGTGCTCGAGCTAAGCCTTGCTGTTCTCGTGCCAGTGGTTTGCTCTTGCCCTTGCCTGTCCCGAAGAGACCTTGGACACATATCTCCATGGATTTCATTTCTGATCTTCCGCTATCTCAGGGCATGTCCGTTATCTGGGTGATATGTGATCGCTTCTCCAAGATGGTCCATTTGGTTCCTTTGCCTAAGCTGCCTTCCTCTTCCGATCTGGTTCCTGTGTTTTTCCAGAACGTGGTTCGTTTGCACGGCATCCCTGAGAATATTGTGTCAGACAGAGGATCCCAGTTCGTTTCCAGGTTCTGGCGATCCTTTTGTAGTAGGATGGGCATTGATTTGTCGTTTTCGTCTGCTTTCCATCCTCAGACTAATGGACAGACGGAGCGAACCAATCAGACTTTGGAGGCTTATTTGAGGTGTTTTGTCTCTGCTGATCAGGACGATTGGGTGACATTCTTGCCGTTGGCTGAGTTTGCCCTTAATAATCGGGCTAGTTCCGCCACCTTGGTTTCGCCTTTTTTCTGCAACTCTGGTTTCCATCCTCGCTTTTCTTCGGGTCATGTGGAGCCTTCTGACTGTCCTGGGGTGGATTCTGTGGTGGATAGGTTGCAGCGGATCTGGAGTCATGTGGTGGACAACTTGAAGTTGTCACAGGAGAGGGCTCAGCGCTTTGCCAACCGCCGCCGCGGTGTGGGTCCCCGACTACGCGTTGGGGATTTGGTATGGCTTTCTTCCCGCTTTGTTCCTATGAAGGTCTCCTCTCCCAAATTTAAACCTCGTTTTATTGGGCCTTACAAGATTTTGGAAATCCTTAATCCTGTATCTTTCCGTCTGGATCTTCCTGTGTCGTTTGCTATTCACAATGTATTTCATAGGTCCTTGTTGCGGCGGTACATTGTGCCTGTAGTTCCTTCTGCTGAGCCTCCTGCTCCGGTGTTGGTTGAGGGCGAGTTGGAGTACGTGGTGGAGAAGATCTTGGATTCTCGCCTCTCCAGGCGGAGGCTTCAGTACCTGGTCAAGTGGAAGGGCTATGGTCAGGAGGATAATTCCTGGGTGGTCGCCTCTGATGTTCATGCGGCCGATTTAGTTCGTGCCTTTCATGCCGCTCATCCTGATCGCCCTGGTGGTCGTGGTGAGGGTTCGGTGACCCCTCACTAAGGGGGGGGTACTGTTGTGAATTTGCTTTTTGCTCCCTCTAGTGGTTACTAGTTTTTTGACTCTGGTTTTTCTGTCATTCCTTTTATCCGCACCTGGGTCGTTAGTTAGGGGTGTTGCTATATAAGCTCCCTGGACCTTCAGTTCAATGCCTGGCAACGTAGTTATCAGAGCTAGTCTGCTGTGCTCTTGTCTACTGATCCTGGTTCCGGTTATATCAGCTAAGTTTGCTTTTTGCTTTTTGCTATTTGTTTTGTTTTTGTATTTTTGTCCAGCTTGTTCCAAATCTATATCCTGACCTTTGCTGGAAGCTCTAGGGGGCTGGTGTTCTCCCCCCGGACCGTTAGACGGTTCGGGGGTTCTTGAATTTCCAGTGTGGATTTTGATAGGGTTTTTGTTGACCATATAAGTTACCTTTCTTTATTCTGCTATCAGTAAGCGGGCCTCTCTGTGCTAAACCTGGTTCATTTCTGTGTTTGTCATTTCCTCTTACCTCACTGTTATTATTTGTGGGGGGCTTCTATCCAGCTTTGGGGTCCCTTCTCTGGAGGCAAGAAAGGTCTTTGTTTTCCTCTACTAGGGGTAGTTAGATTCTCCGGCTGGAGCGTGTCATCTAGAATCATCGTAGGAATGATCCCCGGCTACTTCTAGTGTTGGCGTTAGGAGTAGATATATGGTCAACCCAGTTACCACTGCCCTATGAGCTGGATTTTTGTATTCTGCAGACTTCCACGTTCCTCTGAGACCCTCGCCATTGGGGTCATAACAGTGGACCTTGCTACTGATGGCGTTCAGTAGCGCGTGTTTTATGTGTCCCTCCACATGCTTGTGCAGGGCAGGGACGGCTTGCCTGCTGAAGTAAAAGCGGCTGGGCACATTGTACTGTGGGACTGCCAATGACATCAAGTCACGGAAGCTGTCAGTCTCCACCAGCCTGAATGACAGCATTTCCAGTGACAGAAGTTTGGCAATGCCTGCAGTCAGAGCCTGTGCTCGTGGGTGGTTTGACGAGAATGGCCGCCTTTTCTCCCATGCCTGTACTACCGATGGCTGTAGACTGGGCTGGGAGTGTGTGGATGACTGGGAAAGTGGTGCTGCGGGTGGAATTACAGCGGGTCTCTGGACAACAGGGCCAGAGGTTCTTCCACGGCGATCCTGGGAGGAAGCCGAACCAGCTGCGTGTGAGCTGGAGGAAGAGGCAACACGAGCTGAAGAGGTGGTAGCTGCCGCTGTTGGTTGGCCTAGCTCTTCAGTGTGTTTTTCTAACTCCGCCACGTGCCTGGTGCGCACATGTTTCCACATGTTGGAGGTATTGAGGTTGCTGACATTTTTCCCTCTTTTGACTTTTTGATGACACACCTTGCATTTGACATAGCAAATGTCATCTGCAACTGTGTCAAAAAAGGACCAGGCACTGCAAGTCTTGGGAGCGCCCTTTTTGGCTTTTGGAAGAGACATGCTCCTAACGGGTGCCAAAGCGGAGGCTGCAGGATCCGCAGTCTTCCCCCTCCCTCTCCCTCTTTGGGCCGTACGGGGAATCTCTTCCCCAGAGCTGCTCCCACCACCTTCCTGTCCCTCACGCCAAGATGGGTCAAGGACCTCATCATCTACACTACCCTCTGCCCCCAACTGCTCCTCCTGGGTAGTCTCAGCAGCAGAGCACGCACCAGTAAGTGGCACCTGAGTGTCATCATCAGCTGATGCGGCCTGCGATGTGGTGAACGGAGCCACTGGCCCACCCGCCTCTTCAGAGGAAGAGAGAAAAAGCTGTTGGGCATCACTGCACCCTGCCACTTCTTCCATTTCTCCAATGCTGCTTGGCTGGCCCCCTGTTTCCAAGCCAAGAGATTCAGAGAACAGAAGTAGAGACGGCTCCTGTCCTGGGCTCTCTGTCTGCCTGGGCAATTTGGCAGGTGGTGAAGAGACAGATGGCTGCTCTCCAGTGCTCTGTGTCTGAGAGGATGTGGCACTAATTGAAGTTGATGCATTAGCTGCCATCCATCCGACAACGGCTTCAATTTGTTCTTCACGCAGCAGCGGTGTACGGCGCTCTGCGACAAAGCTGCGCATGAATGACTGTTCCCTGGTGAAAGTGGGTGCTGATGAGTCACCGGTGCCCGCAGCAGGCACAGAATCCCCACGTCCCCTCCCTGCTCCGCGCCCACGCCCACGCCCACGTGCCTTACTCACTGCCTTCTTCATCTTGGTTGACTGATAAAGATAAGCAGAAAAGTACTAACGGCTTTGTGTGCTTATTCCTGAACAACTCCTAACAGGTATAAGAAACACTAATTTTCTAAAGTGTGGACTAGACTTTAATATGAGCTAATGTGGCCTACACAAATGTAAAGTGGTGTCACTGGTGTGTTTGGTGAACTTTATTATTTATTTATTTTTTTGGGGCTGAACTGACAACAGATAGCGCTGCAGTCACACGGAGACCGTGCAGACAGCCGTAAACGGCGCTGCAAGGCCCAAAAACCCTCCTCTACGTTATCCTATGTAGTGTTTTTCCACAAGTTAGCTGGAGACGGGTGGAAAGACACTAATAGGAATTTTTTGAAAAAATGTGCAGCAGCCTGCACTACTTAAAACAAAATGAATAATTGATTTTGCGGTATGACGCAGTGAAGAACCCTGAGCTGGAGACAACCAGGCTATGGCTGCTCACAGACTACAGGGCGAGCTGCAGTCACACGGAGACCGTGCAGACAGCCGTAAACGGCGCTGCAAGGCCCAAAAACCCTCCTCTACGTTATCCTATGTAGTGTTTTTCCACAAGTTAGCTGGAGACGGGTGGAAAGACACTAATAGGAATTTTTTGAAAAAATGTGCAGCAGCCTGCACTACTTAAAACAAAATGAAAATTGATTTTACGGTATGACGCAGTGAAGAACCCTGAGCTGGAGACAACCAGGCTATGGCTGCTCACAGACTACAGGGCGAGCTGCAGTCACACGGAGACCGTGCAGACAGCCGTAAACGGCGCTGCAAGGCCCAAAAACCCTCCTCTACGTTATCCTATGTAGTGTTTTTCCACAAATTAGCTGGAGACGGGTGGAAAGACACTAATAGGATTTTTTTGAAAAAATTAGCAGCAGACTACATTACTTGGAAAAAAAAAAAAAAGAACAGTATGAGGCAATGAACCACCCTCCCTGAACTGAATACAACCAGCTATGGATGGCCTATGTGGCTGCACTCAGACTAGAGAGTGGGCTGCACTCACACACACACACACACACACACAGACCTTGCAGATCGCTGTGAAAACAGCGCTACAAGGCAAAAGCAAGGTGAATAGTAGGTGAACACAGCGGTTGCTAAATTAGCCTTTGAAAAGCACAAAGAAGCAAATCGCTATCTCTAAACTGGCCCTCAGTCAGCAAACAGCGTCCTGTCACTAACTGAATTCACAGCAGAGTGAGCGCAAAATGGCGCCAGCGACTTTTAAACTGCATCATGACATCATTTCAGCAGCCAATCACAGCCATGCCAGTAGTTTCATGCCCTCCATGCTGAACAGGATGTGCCCACACTTGGAATCATTCTCATTGGCTGAATTTGTGCAGTTTGAATCTGTGAACTTCCGATTCCGGTATCTGATACGCGGCAAGTATCGGAATCCCGGTATCGGAATTCCGATACCGCAAGTATCGGCCGATACCCGATACTTGCGGTATCGGAATGCTCAACACTAATCGTGAGTTGTTGGCTATGAAGTGGGCATTTGAGGAGTGGCAACATTGGCTTGAGGGGGCCAAGCACTGTATTGTGGTCTTGACCGATCATAAGAATCTGATTTACCTCGAGCCTGCCAAACGGCTGAATCCTAGACAGGCCCGATGGTCCCTGTTTTTCTCCTGTTTTGATTTTGTTGTCTCGTATCTTCCAGGTTCTAAGAATGTTAAGGCTGATGCCCTCTCTCGGAGTTTCTTGCCTGATTCCCCTGGGATTCTGGAGCCGGTCGGCATTCTTAAGGAGGGGGTGATTCTTTCTGCCATCTCCCCTGATTTGCGATGGGCTCTTCAGGAGTTTCAGGCTGATAAACCTGATCGTTGTCCAGCGGGGAAACTGTTTGTTCCTGACAGATGGACTAGTAAAGTGATTTCCGAGGTTCACTGTTCTGTGTTGGCTGGCCATCCTGGAATTTTTGGTACCAGAGATTTGGTTAGTAGGTCCTTTTGGTGGCCTTCTTTGTCATGGGATGTGCATTCTTTTGTGCAGTCCTGTGGGACTTGTGCGCGGGCCAAACCTTGCTGCTCCCGCGCCAGTGGGTTGCTTTTGCCTTTGCCGGTCCCTGAGAGGCCTTGGACGCATATTTCTATGGATTTTATTTCGGATCTTCCTGTTTCCCAGAGAATGTCTGTTATCTGGGTGGTCTGTGACCGGTTTTCTAAGATGGTTCATTTGGTGCCTTTGCCTAAGTTGCCTTCCTCTTCTGAGTTGGTTCCGTTGTTTTTTCAGCATGTGGTTCGTTTGCATGGCATTCCGGAGAATATTGTGTCCGATAGAGGTTCCCAGTTTGTTTCTAGGTTTTGACGGTCCTTTTGTGCTAAGCTGGGCATTGATTTGTCTTTTTCTTCTGCATTTCATCCTCAGACAAACGGCCAAACCGAGCGAACTAACCAGACTTTGGAAACTTATTTGAGATGCTTTGTGTCTGCCGATCAGGATGATTGGGTGGCTTTCTTGCCATTGGCCGAGTTTGCCCTTAATAATCGGGCTAGTTCTGCTACCTTGGTGTCACCATTCTTTTGTAATTCTGGGTTTCATCCTCGTTTTTCTTCAGGGCAGGTTGAGCCTTCTGATTGTCCTGGGGTGGACTCTGTGGTTGACAGGTTGCAGCAGATTTGGGCTCATGTTGTGGACAATTTGGTGTTGTCTCAGGAGGAGGCTCAGCGTTTTGCCAACCGTCGTCGGCGTGTGGGTTCCAGGCTTCGGGTTGGGGATTTGGTCTGGTTGTCTTCTCGTCATGTTCATATGAAGGTTTCTTCCCCGAAGTTCAAGCCTCGGTTTATTGGTCCTTATAGGATTTCTGAGATTATCAATCCAGTGTCTTTTCGTTTGGCCCTTCCAGCCTCTTTTTCCATCCATAATGTTTTTCATAGATCTTTGTTGCGGAAATATGTGGTGCCCGTGGTTCCCTCTGTTGATCCTCCTGCCCCGGTGTTGATTGATGGGGAGTTGGAGTATGTTGTGGAGAAGATCTTGGATTCTCGTTTTTCTAGACGGAGGCTTCAGTATCTTGTCAAGTGGAAAGGTTATGCCCAGGAGGATAATTCTTGGGTTGTTGCCTCCGATGTTCATGCTGACGATTTGGTTTGTGCCTTCCATTTGGCTCATCCGGATCGGCCTGGGGGCTCTGATGAGGGTTCGGTGACCCCTCCTCAAGGGGGGAGTACTGTTGTGAATTCTGTCGTGGGTTCTGCTCCTTGGGCTCCCTCCAGTGGTTATAAGTGGTAGTGCTGCTGTTTGTCCTTCTCAACGGTCATCAGCTGCTTCCACTTTGGACGGGGCTATTTAGTCTTGCTCCTTCCTTTAGAGAGTGCCAGTTGGCCATTGTTTTCTAGGGACCCACATCTCAGCTTGGTTTCTCCTTCTGGATTGTCCAAATCATCAAAGATAAGTCCTGGCTCTGTGTTTGCAGTCCACATGCGGTGGACTTAATTGTTCTGTGAATTGCTATGTTTTTTCTTGTCCAGCTTTGTCTGTATTAGGATTTACTTAGCCAAGTTGGAAGCTCTGGAGTCACAGAGTTACCCTCCATGCCTTTAGTTAGGTGTGGAGATTTTGTATTCTCTGTGGTGGATTTTGTAGTATTTTTTATACTGACCGCACAGTACTCTTTCCTGTCTTTTCTTTCTAGGTAGCGTGGCCTCCTTTGCTAAATTCTGTTTTCAGTCTGCGTTTGTAATTTCCCTCTCCTCTCACAGTCAATATTTGTGGGGGGTTATCTTTCCTTTGGGGATTTTCTCTGAGGCAAGATAGTATTCCTGTTTCTTTCTTTAGGTGTAATTAGTCCTCCGGCCGTGACGAGGTGTCTAGGGAGTGACAGGAACATCCCACGGCTACTTCTAGTTGATGTGTTAAGTTCAGGGTCTGCGGTCAGTATAGAGGCCACCTACTCCAGAGCTCGTCCATGCTGCTCCTAGGCCACCAGTTCATAACAGTATGCATCAGAGGCTGTGATGGCATTGAGCCCCCTGTGGTCCACGCAGAACTGGGTGGTCCAATCCTTCTTTGGCACGAGGACTACAGGTGAGGCCCACGTCCTCTTTGACCATTGAATCACCCCCAGCTGTAACATCTCATCGATCTCCTGGCACATAACCTGCTGCACCTCATCGGAGATCCGATAGGGTGTTCGCCATAGTGGGGCATGATTCCCGGTGTCCACCTTGTGGACCGCTAACTCAGTCCTCCCTGGTCGGTTGGAGAACACGGCCTGGAAGGGTTCTAGCGTTGTCTGGAACTGCAACTGCTGGGGTTCAGTTAGCGAGGCGCTTACCTCCACGTCCTCAATTGACCCACCTGCCTTGTTTTGGGCCAGCATGTCCAGGATGGGGTCTTCTTCCCCATCTTCGAGCAGCCTGCAGATTGGTAGGACGAAAGGTTCACCTTCGTGATGAGCCTTCATCATGTTGACGAGAAAGGCCTTTCGCCTACCCCGAGCGTGGTGAAGCGTGAAAACGTAGGTGATCAGGTTGAGCTGTTGGTGGATGACGTATGGGCCTTCCCAGGCTGCCTGAGGCTTATCCTTTGGTATGGGGACCAGCACCCACACATTTTGACCCACGTGGTAGGTCCACTCCCGGGCGTTCTGGTCGTACCAGTGTTTCTGATCAGCCTGAGCCTGCGTCATGTTGTCATGCACCAACTGCTTCAAGGTCTACAGCGCATAACATACTCCACGATGGACACGTCAGAAGGGTTCAGCTCCTCTTGTCAGGACTCTCTTACCAATCCAAGGGGTCCCTGGACCCGCCTGCCGTACAGGTGCTTGAAGGGTGAGAACCCAGTCGAGGCCTGCAGAACCTCTCGGTAAGTGAACAGCAGGTGTGGGAGGTACCGCTCCCAGTCATGCCCTTGGGTCTCAACCAGCATGAGGACTGTCTGTTTGAGGGTACCATTGAAGCGTTCGCACAAGCCATTGGTCTGTGGGTGATCTGCACTCGATACCAGACGCTTCACCTGCATTCTCTTACAGAGAACCTCCATTAGGCGAAACATGAATTGGGTCACTTGATCAGTAATTATTGCTTTCCAGAGCTGCTGGGGACAGCCAGCGGGCCTACAATGTCCACTGCAATTCTCTGGAAAGGGTCCTTTATCACTGGCAAATAGATCAGGGGAGCCTTAAGAGCATGCCCCGCCTTCTCCACTCTTTGACAGGTGACACAGGGGTGGCAGTAGTTTGACACATCTGTCCACATCTTGGGCCAATAGAAGTGTTGTACAATAATTATAGGGGATAACTCAGGAGACTCTTTGCGTGGAACAAGACAACTACAGGACACAGTTTTATAAGTGGTAAAGTCTATATTATCACACGGTGATTCAAACAGGTGCAGAGAGAAACTCAAGTCCGCAACACTTGGTGTAAATATTAAACGCAGCTTAGCAGTCTATAGGAAACTTCAGAGGAAAATGCAATCACGCAGAAAGTCTATGAAGCACAATTATTCTTGAGGATACTTGACACAAATAAGTCATTGCTTCGTCCAAAACACAGATAGATATGCTTATAAGGCAGTTCAAATAATATCTTAGCTCAACCAGGGAGGCCAGGGTAATAGTCTCAGGTTTTGGCAGAGCAGCAACAGCTTACATGTCCAGCAAATGCAAATGGAAGTAAACAGGAGCAGTAGATGAAGGAGGATTACTGGAAACTGGAGCATTGATGTTTTCCATAGGTTCCCAAGAGTCTTCCTCAGGGGGATATCCCTGCCATCTTATCAGATATTGGAGCCGATTCCTGCAAATCCTGGAATCAATAATTTCCTCCACCACAAATTGTTCTTGCCCATCAATCACCACAGGCTGCGGAGGTGGCATAACACATGCCTGGAAGGTATTAGGAGATACAGACTTTAGTAAAGATACATGAAAAACTGGGTGTACCTTCATAGTCCTAGGCAGATTCAGCCGGCAGGCCATAGAGCTCACAATACCGTTGATCTTGAAAGGGCCAATGAATTTCTGTCCAAGTTTTTGTGAAGGAACGTTTAACTTCAGATTCTTAGTTGCTAACCACACGGAATCTCCTACCTTAAACATGGGTGCAGGTTTACGGAATCTATCAGCCTATCTCTTATAACGTTCTTGAGCTGTGGTCAGGGATTCCTTCAGAACCTCGATCGCAGTCAGCCTTTCCTCCACTGCCGAAACCGGAAAATTAATTGGAGACCTTGGTAAGATACACGGATGATAACCCAGATTGGCAAAGAAAGGTGTAAATTTAGTGGAGGCGCTCTGAGAATTGTTATATGAAAATTCGGCTAACGGCAGCAACTCCAACCATTCATCCTGGAGATGGCTGACATACCATCTTAGATCTTGTTCCAGCATCTGGTTGGTACACTCAGTCTGACCATTTGTCTGGGGTTGGAAAGCGGAAGAGAGACAGATATTAATATTGAGTGCAGAGCAAAAACCCCTTCAAGAATCTTGAAGTGAACTGTACTCCACGGTCAGAGATGATCTCATCTGGAACCCCATGCAACCAAAAGACATTCTGTATAACCAAGTTCACTGTATCTTTAGCTGAGGGGAGGCCGGTCCACCAAACAAAATGAGCAGCTTTAGTCAGGCGATCAACTACCACCATGATTGTATTCATGCCCCCGATGAAGGCAGCTCTACAATAAAGTCCATTGATATAGACCCCCAAGGGCGGGACGGAACAGGTAATGGTTGTAGAAGACCTGTAGGTGCCACATTAGGAGTCTTGTAATGAGCACATACCTCGCAAGAGAGAACATATTCCTTGGTATCCTTCAGGCAAGTTGGCCACCAGAAAAATCAACTCAGGAACTCTTGTGTCTGCTGTACCCCTCTGTGACCAGCCAACTTGAAGTCATGTACCAACTTGAGGATCTGCAGATGGATGACCTCAGAGACGTAGATACGTTGATCTTTGAACCACATGCCACCCTTAAAGACAAGATTAATATCCACAGGTGGGTTGGCCAGAAATTCATCACCGTCATAGGCCTCCCTGCACTCCTTCCACAAGTCCTGATCGTGGATAACTCTGATGAAATTGGCATCAGATAGAATGGTCTTGGATGGGGCTCCAGGTACGGAATCCGCAGCATGGATTCGGGATAAAGCATCAGCCTTCCCATTACGAGAACCTGGACGGTACGAGATAACAAAGTTAAACTGATTTAAAAATAAGTTCCAATGAGTCTAACGAGGAGAAAGACATCTAGCGGAACTAAGGAACTCTAAATGGCGAATGGGAAAAGAAAGCACAAGGATGTAGCAGACCCTGCTCTCCAGTTCTTTGGGAGAGAATAGCCCCCAAAGCATTATCAGAAGCGTCCACCTCCACAATGAAAGAAAGTGTTGGATCTGGGTGTATCAACAGCGGTGCTGATGTGAAACAGATCTTAAGCCGATCAAAAGCTTCTTGAGCCTGTGATGACCACTTAAAGGGCTTTTCCTTCTTTGTCAAGGAAGTAATGGGATGGACAATATCAGAAAAATTTCGAATGAAGCGTCTGTAGAAATTTGCAAAACCAATAAAACGTTGGACCTCCTTAACTTTCTTGGGTACCGGCCAGTCAAGGATAGCCTGAATCTTACCAGATTCTATATTCAGCCCCTGGGGAGAGATGATATAACCTAAGAACTGTAACTCAAAATGATGGAACTCGCATTTCTCCGGCTTAATATACAGATGGTTCTCTTTCAGACGTCTTAAAACAGTTTTAACATGTTCTTCATGTTCCTGTATAGAGTCAGAAAAGATTAGTATATTGTCCAAATAGATCACCACAAACTGGTCCAACAAATCTCTAAAAAATGTCATTAGCAAGGTGTTGAAATGTTGCAGGGGCGTTACAAAGCCCGAAGGGCATCACAAGATATTCAAAGTGTCCATACCGGCATCTAAACGCTGTCTTCCACTAATCCCCTGGACGAATACGCACCAAATTATAAGCCCCACGAAGATCCAGTTTGGAGAACACCTTAGCATGGTGGACCCTTTCCAGTAATTCGGGAATCAGAGGCAAATGGTAATGGTTTCGTACGGTTACCTTATTGAGTTCCCGATAGTCAACACAGGGTCTCAGGGTCCCATCCTTCTTCCTTACAAAAAATATAGGTGCCCCTGCTGGTGAGGAAGAAGGACGTATGAAGCCTTTGGCTAGATTTTCATCTATATACTCCTTTAAGGCTTGAAGCTCAGGTGCTGCCAAAGGGTATACGTTACCAAAAGGAATAGCTGCCCCAGGAAGCAACTCAATGGGACAGTCATAATGCCTGAGTGGAGGAAGCTGATCTGCAATCTTCTTGTCACAGATGTTAGAGAACTCTTTATATGCTGGAGGTAAAGAAAATACCTATACATGTGGTTCCGTAGCCGTGGACTCAGGGACAGCGTCTGTTAACGCTGAGTTGCTCCTTGTTGGAAAGATAATCTCCATGGTCTCCCAGTTGATAATTGGGTTCTGAGAATGCAAACAAGGAATGCCTAAAATCACAGGAAAATGAGGAGAAGAAATTAGCAAGAAAGAAAGTTGCTCCTGATGATTAGGCTCCAACAAAATTTCAAGGGGTACGGTCTCCTGATCCACAGGCCCAGAGATTAAAGGTGACCCATCCACTCTTTCCATAGTAATTGGAGAGGCTCTTTGCTGAATTTCAATACCATGTTCCTTGGCAAATGCGATATCCATGAAATTGCCACCTGCACCAGAGTCAATCATAGCAACACTGGAAATCCACTGTCCTGAACACAGGATCTTAATAGGGAGAGAACAGTGAGAGTTCTTTTCCTTAAGCTCTTTGGGGGTTGAAGTCATAGACAGTGAATTGAATACAGCGTTTAAAGGCAGGCTACATTTAGAGAAGTCAGATTCATCATCACTAGGGTTGAGCGACTTTCATTTTTTTAAGATCGAGTTGGGTTTTGCGAAACCCGACTGCCCAAAGTCGAGTCGAGTGCAGTCGGCCGATTATCGCTAAAAGTCGGGGATCGACCGAAACACGAAACCCAATGCAAGTCAATGGGGAAGCATAGTCGGCAGTGAGTGGAGGCCAGGAAAACACCTACAGTGCCCATTTTAATGCCAAAAACATCCATTCTTGTTTCTGAAGCTTGTCAATCTTAATTAACATTATAATAATAGTTGGGCATTGGAAATTGGGGGTCATGTGGCAAAAGTTGTGGGGGGTAGGGCTGGTTCAAGGTTTTAGTGGGCCCAGGAAACGTGAAATACGTCACGGCGGTGGAGCAGGGAGAGGTAAGTATTTCAACGTTGCAAGTGCTGTGATCCTGAGCAAGCAGGGGGGGCCCACTCGTTCGCATTGGCACTGGCACAGGGCCCCTCAAAGTACAGCGGTGTGTTTGCACGGCGGGGGCGCCTCCCACCGGCAGCGACACTTTTGCGTACTCTGAGGGGCCTTGTGCCTTTGACGTCGCCAACGAGTATGCCCCCTACCTGTTAAAGAAACCTGCACTTTCATCTGCACCTTCCTCTTTGTCCCTGTGTAAGGTGGTATAGTATGCGGGAAGGGGAACCTGACTTTCAGCAGGGTCAGATTGTGGCTGTGTAGCGTGCAAGGGGAATGTAGTGGTCTGGGTCAAAGTACCACAAGACTCATGTAGCACCAGCTGGGCAATGGGCAGGATGAGGAGGAAACACTGATATAGGGCCAAATAATAAAGTGGGCTAAATGCAATTCAAAATTGGTAACAGGACTAACCAGGCAGCATTGCTTAGTTCAGTGGAGGACAACTGTAATGAGAGGCAGACACAGTTAGTAGGCCCAAATAATAAAGTGGGCAAAATAAAGTTCAAAATTGGTAACAGGAGTAAACAGGCGGCACTGCTTTGTTCAGTGGAGAACACCTTTGAGCGGCAGACACCGTTAGTAGGCCCAACCCAACTAGTAGGCCCTATGCAGTATAATATTACAAATGAAGGCCAAAAGCCTGAAGATTAAAGGTCAGGAAAATAACACAGGACAACACCAAGGTGCGGCAGGCACCGTTAGTAGGCCCCAACCACGAAATTTTTAAAAAACAGCACTTAATGAGAGCCAGAAGGTTGAAGCTCAGATTTATACAGTGGAGGACAACACCAGGGAGCGGCAGACACCGTAAGTAGGCCCTAACCACCAATTTTTTTTAAAAAAGCACTTAATGAGAGCCAGAAGGTTGAAGCTCAGATTTATACAGTTGAGGACAACACCAGGGAGCGGCAGACACCGTTAGTAGGCACTAACCACCATTTTTTTTTTAAAAAAGCACTTAATGAGAGCCAGAAGGTTGAAGCTCAAATTTATACAGTCGAGGACAACACCAGGGAGCGGCAGACACCGTAAGTAGGCCCTAACCACCAATTTTTTTTTAAAAAAGCACTTAATGAGAGCCAGAAGGTTGAAGCTCAGATTTATACAGTTGAGGACAACACCAGGGAGCAGCAGACACCGTAAGTAGGCCCTAACCACCAATTTTTTTAAAAACAGCACTTAATGAGAGCCAGAAGGTTGAAGCTCAGATTTATACAGTCGAGGACAACACCAGGGAGCGGCAGACACCGTTAGTAGGCCCTAACCACCATTTTTTTTTTAAAAAGCACTTAATGAGAGCCAGAAGGTTGAAGCTCAGATTTATACAGTCGAGGACAACACCAGGGAGCGGCAGACACCGTTAGTAGGCCCTAACCCCCAATTTTTTTTAAAAAAGCACTTAATGAGAGCCAGAAGGTTGAAGCTCAGATTTAAAGAGTGGAGGACAACACCAGGGAGCGGCAGACACCGTTAGTAGGCCCTAACCCCCAATTTTTTAAAAAACAGCACTTAATGAGAGCCAGAAGGTTGAAGCTCAGACAAGGAAACCTGGAGGAGAACACCAAGGAGGAGGGGAACACCCAGGAGCGTCAAACATCAACAGTAGGCCCCAACCAAACTAGTAGCCCAAATGCAGTTTCCAATTTTTAAAAAAAGCCCAAAAACCTGAATTGAGGACAATTTGAATTAGGGACTGCAGACAGACTTAGTAGGCTGTCCCCTGTGGACCATGCATCCACCACATTAACCCATTGCGCCGTAATGGACACGTAACCTTCCGTGGCCATGCCTACAGGTCCATGCGTCTGTTGTCAGGTGTACCTTTGTACTCACAGATTGACAGAGTGCATGGACAATGCGGTCTTTTACATGCTGGTGGAAGGTTGGGATGGCTTTTCTCGCAAAAGAAGTGTCAACTGGGTAGCTCGTAGCGTGGTACAGCGTAGTCCATCATGGCTTTATTAATATTAAATAAAAGAAAAAAATAGGCTCTATGCAGTTTTAAATCGGTTACATGGGTACACAGGCAGCATTGTTGTGGTCAGTGGAGGAGGATTGCAAGGCGGGACCGCAGACAGGCTTATTAGGCCTAAAATAAATAAAAATAGGCTCTATGAGTTTTATATAGGTTACATGGGTACACAGGCAGCATTGTTGTGGTCAGTGGAGGAGGATTGCAAGGAGGGACCGCAGACAGGCTTACTAGGCCTAAAATAAATAAAAATAGGCTCAAGGCACTTAGAGTTATCTCGCAGGGGTACACAGGCAGCATTGTTTTGGTCAGTGGAGGAGGATTGCAAGGAGGGACCGCAGACAGGCTTACTAGGCCTAAAATAAATAAAAATAGGCTCAAGGCACTTAGAGTTATCTCGCAGGGGTACTGTTGTGAATTTGCGTTTTGCTCCCTCTAGTGGTCATTAGTGATTTGACTCTGGAGCTTCTGTCTTCTCCTATATGCTCACCTGGGCCGTTAGTTCAGGGGCGTTGCTATATAAGCTCTCTGGACCTTCAGTTCAATGCCTGGCATCGTTGAAATCAGAGCTAATCTGTTGTGCTCTTGTGTACTGATCCTGGTTCCTGCTTGTTAAAGCTAAGTCTCTTCCTTGCTTTTTGCTTTTGTTTTGTTTTGTATTTTTGTCCGCTTGTTCTAATCTGTATCCTGACCTTTGCTGGAAGCTCTAGGGGGCTGGTGTTCTCCCCCGGACCGTTAGACGGTTCGGGGGTTCTTGAATCTCCAGCGTGGATTTTTATAGGGTTTTTGTTGACCAAATAAGTTATCTTGCTTTATTCTGCTATTAGTAAGCTGGCCTCTCTTTGCTGAACCTGGTTCATTTCTGTGTTTGTCATTTCCTCTTACCTCACCGTTATTATTTGTGGGGGGCTTGTATCTTGCTTTGGGGTCCCTTTCTCTGGAGGCAAGAGAGGTCTTTGTTTTCTTCTCCTAGGGGTAGTTAGATTCTCCGGCTGGCGCGAGTCATCTAGCGATCACCGTAGGCATGATCCCCGGCTACTTCTAGTGTTGGCGTTAGGAGTAGATATTTGGTCAACCCAGTTACCACTGCCCTATGAGCTGGATTTTTGTATCTCGCAGACTTACACGTACCTCTGAAACCCTGTCCACTGGGTTTATAACAGTATGCCAGGCCAGTATTGAATGTTTGATGCATTGCAGAAGTGGGATTATAAGAAAGAAAATTTTGAGTTTTTTTTTTCCCTCTCTCATTTTTTTTTTTCTTTTCCCCTTTACCTCAGAGTGGCTTAAGCTTGCTGCAGACATGAATGTCCAGACCTTGATTACAAGTGTGGACCAGCTTGCTGCTTGTGTGCAGGGTATACAAGATTATGTTATCAGAAATCCTAGGTCTGAACCCAAGATACCGATTCCTGAACCATTTTCAGGAGACCGATTTAAGTTTAGGAATTTCAGGAATAATTGTAAATTGTTTTTGTCCCTGAGACCCTGTTCGTCTGGAGACTCTGCTCAACAAGTAAAAATTGTTATTTCATTCTTACGGGGTGACCCTCAAGATTGGGCTTTTTCGTTGGCGCCAGGAGATCCGGCATTGGCTAATATTGATGCATTTTTTCTGGCGCTCGGTTTACTTTATGAGGAACCCAATCTTGAGATTCAGGCAGAAAAAGCCTTGCTGGCTATGTCTCAGGGCCAGGACGAGGCTGAAGTGTATTGCCAAAGATTTCGGAAATGGTCCGTGCTGACACATTGGAACGAGTGTGCACTGGCTGCTAATTTTAGAAATGGCCTTTCTGAAGCCATTAAGAATGTTATGGTGGGTTTTCCTATTCCCACAGGTCTGAATGATACCATGGCCCTGGCTATTCAAATTGACCGGCGGTTGCGGGAGCGCAAAACCGCAAATTCCCTCATGGTGTTGTCTGAACGGACACCTGATTTGATGCAATGTGATAGAATCCTGACTAGAAATGAGAGGAAAATTCATAGACGCCGGAATGGCTTGTGCTACTACTGTGGTGATTCTACACATGTTATCTCAGCATGCTCTAAACGTATAACTAAGGTTGTTAGTCCTGTCACCGTTGGTAATTTACATCCTAAGTTTATTCTGTCTGTAACTTTGATTTGCTCACTGTCATCTTATCCTGTCATGGCGTTTGTTGATTCAGGTGCTGCCCTGAGTCTTATGGATCTCTCATTTGCTAAGCGCTGTGGTTTTATTCTTGAACCATTAGAAAATCCTATACCTCTTAGGGGTATTGATGCTACGCCATTAGCAGAAAATAAATCGCAGTATTGGACACAGGTTACCATGTGCATGACTCCTGAACACCGCGAGGTGATACGTTTTCTAGTTTTGCATAAAATGCATGATGTGGTTGTTTTGGGGCTGCCATGGTTACAGACCCATAATCCAGTCCTGGACTGGAAGGCTATGTCAGTGTCAAGTTGGGGCTGTCGTGGTATTCATGAGGATTCCCTGCCTGTGTCTATTGCTTCTTCTACGCCTTCGGAAGTTCCGGAGTATTTGTCTGATTATCAGGATGTCTTTAGCGAGTCCAGGTCCAGTGCATTGCCTCCTCATAGGGAATGTGACTGTGCAATAGATTTGATTCCAGGCAGTAAATTTCCTAAGGGAAGACTGTTTAATCTGTCGGTACCTGAACATACCGCTATGCGTTCATATATCAAGGAGTCTCTGGAGAAAGGACACATCCGTCCGTCTTCTTCCCCTCTTGGTGCGGGATTCTTTTTTGTGGCTAAAAAGGACGGATCTTTGAGGCCTTGTATTGACTATCGGCTTTTAAATAAGATCACTGTCAAATTTCAGTATCCTTTGCCGCTGTTGTCTGACTTGTTTGCCCGGATTAAAGGTGCCAAGTGGTTCACCAAGATAGACCTTCGTGGTGCGTACAACCTTGTGCGCATTAAGCAAGGTGATGAATGGAAAACCGCATTCAATACGCCCGAAGGTCATTTTGAGTACTTGGTGATGCCTTTTGGGCTCTCTAATGCCCCTTCAGTTTTTCAGTCCTTTATGCATGACATTTTTCGGAACTATCTGGATAAATTTTTGATCATCTATCTGGATGATATTCTGTTTTTTTCTGATAATTGGGACTCGCATGTGGAGCAGGTCAGGATGGTCTTTAAAATTTTGCGTGAAAATTCTTTGTTTGTCAAAGGCTCAAAGTGTCTTTTTGGTGTACAGAAGGTTCCCTTTTTGGGGTTCATTTTTTCCCCTTCTGCTGTGGAGATGGACCCAGTCAAGGTCCGAGCTATTCTTGATTGGACTCAGCCCTCGTCAGTTAAGAGTCTTCAGAAGTTCTTAGGTTTCGCTAACTTCTACCGTCGTTTTATCGCTAATTTTTCTAGCATTGTGAAACCTTTGACGGATATGACCAAGAAGGGCTCCGATGTGGCTAATTGGGCTCCTGCTGCCGTGGAGGCTTTCCAGGAGTTGAAACGTCGGTTTACTTCGGCGCCTGTTTTGTGCCAGCCTGATGTCTCGCTTCCCTTTCAGGTTGAGGTGGATGCTTCAGAGATTGGAGCAGGGGCCGTTTTGTCGCAGAGAGGCCCTGGTTGCTCTGTTATGAGACCTTGCGCCTTTTTCTCTAGGAAGTTTTCGCCTGCTGAGCGAAATTATGATGTGGGCAATCGGGAGTTGTTGGCCATGAAATGGGCATTTGAGGAGTGGCGTCATTGGCTCGAGGGTGCTAAGCATCGTGTGGTGGTCTTGACTGATCACAAAAATCTGATGTATCTCGAGTCTGCTAAACGCCTGAATCCTAGACAGGCCCGCTGGTCATTGTTTTTCTCCCGTTTTGACTTCGTTGTCTCGTATTTACCAGGTTCAAAGAATGTGAAGGCCGATGCTCTTTCCAGGAGCTTTGTGCCTGATGCTCCTGGAGTCGCTGAACCTGTTGGTATTCTTAAGGATGGAGTTATCTTGTCAGCTATTTCTCCAGATCTGCGACGTGTGTTGCAGAGATTTCAGGCTGATAGGCCTGATTCTTGTCCACCTGACCGACTGTTTGTGCCTGATAAGTGGACCAGCAGAGTCATTTCCGAGGTTCATTCCTCGGTGTTGGCAGGTCACCCAGGAATTTTTGGCACCAGAGATCTGGTGGCCAGATCCTTTTGGTGGCCTTCCTTGTCAAGGGATGTGCGGTCATTTGTACAGTCCTGTGGGACTTGTGCTCGAGCTAAGCCTTGCTGTTCTCGTGCCAGCGGGTTGCTCTTGCCCTTGCCTGTCCCTAAGAGACCTTGGACACATATCTCCATGGATTTCATTTCTGATCTTCCGGTGTCTCAAGGCATGTCTGTTATCTGGGTGATATGTGATCGCTTCTCCAAGATGGTCCATTTGGTTCCTTTGCCTAAGCTGCCTTCCTCTTCCGATCTGGTTCCTGTGTTTTTCCAGAACGTGGTTCGTTTGCACGGCATCCCTGAGAATATTGTGTCAGACAGAGGATCCCAGTTCGTTTCCAGATTCTGGCGATCCTTTTGTAGTAAGATGGGCATTGATTTGTCGTTTTCGTCTGCTTTCCATCCTCAGACTAATGGACAGACGGAGCGAACTAATCAGACTTTGGAGGCTTATTTGAGGTGTTTTGTCTCTGCTGATCAGGACGATTGGGTGACCTTCTTGCCGTTGGCTGAGTTTGCCCTTAATAATCGGGCTAGTTCCGCCACTTTGGTTTCGCCGTTTTTCTGCAACTCTGGTTTCCACCCTCGTTTTTCTTCGGGTCATGTGGAACCTTCTGACTGTCCTGGGGTGGATTCGGTAGTGGATAGGTTGCAGCGGATCTGGAATCTTGTGGTGGACAACTTGAAGTTGTCACAGGAGAGGGCTCAGCGCTTTGCCAACCGCCGCCGCGGTGTGGGTCCCCGACTACGTGTTGGGGATTTGGTGTGGCTTTCTTCCCGCTTTGTTCCTATGAAGGTTTCCTCTCCCAAATTTAAACCTCGTTTTATTGGTCCTTACAAGATATTGGAAATCCTTAATCCTGTATCCTTTCGTCTGGATCTTCCTGTGTCGTTTGCTTTCCACAACGTGTTTCATAGGTCCTTGTTGCGGCGGTACGTTGTGCCTGTAGTTCCTTCTGCTGAGCCTCCTGCTCCGGTGTTGGTTGAGGGCGAGTTGGAGTACGTGGTGGAGAAGATCTTGGATTCTCGTCTCTCCAGGCGGAGGCTTCAGTACCTGGTCAAGTGGAAGGGCTATGGTCAGGAAGATAATTCCTGGGTGGTCGCCTCTGATGTTCATGCGGCCGATTTAGTTCGTGCCTTTCACGCCGCTCATCCTGATCGCCCTGGTGGTCGTGGTGAGGGTTCGGTGACCCCTCACTAAGGGGGGGGTACTGTTGTGAATTTGCGTTTTGCTCCCTCTAGTGGTCATTAGTGATTTGACTCTGGAGCTTCTGTCTTCTCCTATATGCTCACCTGGGCCGTTAGTTCAGGGGCGTTGCTATATAAGCTCTCTGAACCTTCAGTTCAATGCCTGGCATCATTGAAATCAGAGCTAATCTGTTGTGCTCTTGTGTACTGATCCTGGTTCCTGCTTGTTAAAGCTAAGTCTCTTCCTTGCTTTTTGCTTTTGTTTTGTTTTGTATTTTTGTCCGCTTGTTCTAATCTGTATCCTGACCTTTGCTGGAAGCTCTAGGGGGCTGGTGTTCTCCCCCCGGACCGTTAGACGGTTCGGGGGTTCTTGAATCTCCAGCGTGGATTTTTATAGGGTTTTTGTTGACCAAATAAGTTATCTTGCTTTATTCTGCTATTAGTAAGCTGGCCTCTCTTTGCTGAACCTGGTTCATTTCTGTGTTTGTCATTTCCTCTTACCTCACCGTTATTATTTGTGGGGGGCTTGTATCTTGCTTTGGGGTCCCTTTCTCTGGAGGCAAGAGAGGTCTTTGTTTTCTTCTCCTAGGGGTAGTTAGATTCTCCGGCTGGCGCGAGTCATCTAGCGATCACCGTAGGCATGATCCCCGGCTACTTCTAGTGTTGGCGTTAGGAGTAGATATTTGGTCAACCCAGTTACCACTGCCCTATGAGCTGGATTTTTGTATCTCGCAGACTTACACGTACCTCTGAGACCCTGTCCACTGGGGTCATAACAGGTACACAGGCAGCATTGTTGTGGTCAGTGGAGGAGGATTGCAAGGAGGGACCGCAGACAGGCTTACTAGGCCTAAAATAAATAAAAATAGGCTCTATGCAGTTTTAAATAGGTTACATGGGTACACAGGCAGCATTGTTGTGGTCAGTGGAGGAGGATTGCAAGGTGGGACCGTAGACAGGCTTACTTGGCCTAAAATAACTAAAAATAGGCTCAAGGCACTTAGAGTTATCTCGCAGGGGTACACAGGCAGCATTGGTGTGGTCAGCGGAGGACGATTGCAAGGAGTGTCTGACACACTACTCACAAAAAATAAATTAATTAATTAAATGTTAATGTCTCGCAAAAAAAAAAAAAAAAAAGGGTGGCATACTTAGGTACTGGGCTTCTGACATAGTAATTTGGCAGTAAGTATTTACTGGTGTCAATATAGGACACTGACCCAGACTACTTTAACTAGCATCATAGATGTCAACAAATTGGTATTGTCAGTGCCAGGCATTGAATGATGTCAGCGCATAGACTAAACATTGGTGGAGCTGTGAGAGATAATTTTGCACATGGTAGAGCACAGTTTGAGCTGGGGGGGTGAACTCTCTTGTGGCCGGCGGTACCGTCCCAGGGCCCCTCATGTTACAACGGTGTGTCTGACGTTGGGTGCGCGCCACCACCGCCAGAGACACTTTATTGTACTATGAGGGACCCAGTGGCAGTGCCGTCGACCAAACGTGGGCACACCCACCTCTTCAGACAAACGGCACTCTAACGGGTGCTTGCAAGCAAGCTCCTGCAATGCATATTCTGCCAATTCAGGCCAGGTGTCTAATTTGGATGCCCAGTAATCAAATGGGAATGACGGTTGAGGGAGAACATTGATAAGGGATGAAAAATAGTTAGTAACCATACTGGACAAATGTTGTCTCCTGTCACTTTGAATAGATGCTGCAGTACCTGTCCTGTCTGCGGTCATTGCGAAATCACTCCACAACCTGGTCAGAAAACCCCTCTGTCCAACGCCACTTCTGATTTGTGCACCTCTAACACCTCTGCCCTGTAGCCCCCTGCAGCTCGTGTGAGAACCATCACCGGCGCTGTGTGCTGGGAATGCCTGAATCAAACGGTCTACAAGAGTTGCTTGTTTGGTTGCTAATATTTGTTCGAGGTTCTCATGTGGCATAATATTTTGCAATTTGCCTTTATAGCGAGGGTCAAGGATGCAGGCCAACCAGTAATCGTAATCGGTCATCATTTTAATAATGCGTGGGTCCCTTTTGAGGATACGTAAGGCATAATCTGCCACGTGGGCCAAAGTTCCAGTTGTCAAATCTGCGGTTGTGCTGGTTTGAGGGGCAGTTACAGGCAAATCTACGTCACTTGTCTCCCTTAAAAAACCAGAACCCGGCCTTGCAACGCCACTAATTTCTGTTGGCCCAGGAGAAGCTTCCTCATTAAAAAAGTACTCATCCCCATCATCCTCCTCGTCCTCCTCCTCCTCTTCACCCGCTACCGCGTCCTCTACACGGCCCTGACCAGACAATGGCTGACTGTCATCAAGGCTTTCCTCTTCCTCGGCTGCAGACGCCTGCTCCTTTATGTGCGTCAAACTTTGCATCAGCAGACACATTATGGGGATGCTCATGCTTATTATAGCGTTGTCTGCACTAACCAGCCATGTGCATTCCTCAAAACACTGAAGGACTTGAAACAGGTCTTGTAGCTTCGACCACTGCACACCTGACAACTCCATGTCTGCCATCCAACTGCCTGCCCGTGTATCCTTCCACAAATACATAACAGCATGCCTCTGTTCGCACAGTCTCTGAAGCATGTGCAGTGTGGAGTTCCACCTTGTTGCAACGTCGATTAGGCGATGCTGGGGAAGGTTCAAAGACCGCTGATAGTTCTGCATACAGCTGGAGTGTATGGGCGAACGGCGGATATGCGAGCAAAGTCTGCGCACTTTGAAGAGCACGTCGGGTAACCCCGGATAACTTTTCAGGAAGCACTGCACCACCAGGTTTAAGGTGTGAGCCAGGCAAGGAATGTGTTTCAGTTGGGAAAGGGCTATGGCAGCCATGAAATTCCTTCTGTTATCACTCACTACCTTGCCTGCCTCAAGATGTACAGTGCCCAGCCATGACTGAGTTTCTTTCTGCAAGAACTCGGACAGAACTTCCGCGGTGTGTCTGTTGTCGCCCAAACACTTCATTGCCAATACAGCCTGCTGACGCTTGCCACTAGCTGTCCCATAATGGCACACCTGTGTGCAACAGTGGCAGCTGCGGATGGAGTGGATGTGCAACTGCGGTCTGTGGACGAGCTCTCGCTTCTGCAGGAGGATGAGGAAGAGGAGGAGGGGGGGCGAACGCCTACTGCCAACTCTTTCCTTGACCGTGGGCTAGGCAGAACTGTCCCAATATTGCTGTCCCCTGTGGACCCTGCATCCACCACATTCACCCAGTGTGCCGTGATAGACACGTAACGTCCCTGGCCATGCCTACTGGTCCATGCATCTGTTGTCAGGTGCACCTTTGTAGTCACAGACTGCTTGAGCGCATGGACGATGCGGTCTTTAACATGCTGTTGGATGGCTGGGATGGTTTTTCTATAAAAGAAGTGTCGACTGGGTAGCTCGTAGCGTGGTACAGCGTAGTCCATCAGCGCTTTGAAAGCTTCGCTTTCAACTAACCGGTAGGGCATCATCTCTAATGAGATTAGTCTAGCAATGTGGGCGTTCAAACCCTGTGTACGCGGATGCGAGGATGAGTACTTCCTTTTCCTAACAAGAGTCTCATGTAGGGTGAGCTGGAGTGGAGAGCTGGAGATCGTGGAACTAGCGGTGGTGCCGGTGGACATGGCAGACTGAGAGAGGGTTGGAGATGGTATTCTTGCCGGTGCCCTACATGCAGTGTTTCCTACTACGAACCTGGTGATTCCCTGACTGCTTTGGCCTGGAGACAAAAGCTGCACAGATACTGCAGGTGTTGCGGTAAATGGTGGGCTTACAGTGAGGGAAGGGATGTAGCGTTGCTGACTAGCTTCATTGGCCGAGGGTGCTGCAACCTTTAGGCACGTTTGGTAGTTAGTCCAGGCTTGCAAATGCATGGTGGATAAATGTCTATGCATGCAACTTGTATTTAGACTTTTAAGATTCTGACCTCTGCTTAAGGTAGTTGAACATTTTTGACAGATGACTTTGCGCTGATCATTTGGATGTTGTTTAAAAAAATGCCAGACTGCACTCTTTCTACTATCGGATACCTTTTCAGGCATTGCAGACTGAGCTTCTTTAACTGGATGGCCACGCTGTCCTCCAACTGGTTTTGGTTTTGCCACGCGTTTTTGGCCAGATACGGGCCCGGCAGATGGAACCTGTTGTGATGTTGATGCCTGCTGCGGCTCCTCCTCCTCCTCCACTTCAGAACTACTGCTGCCTGCACCCTGTTCCCCCAATGGCTGCCAATTGGGGTCAACAACTGGGTCATCTATGACCTCCTCTTCTATCTCGTGTGCAACTTTGTCTGTGTCACCGTGTAAGCCGGTGGTATAGCGTTCGTGACGGGGCACCATAGTCTTAGCTGGGTTTGATTCTGGCTCAGTACACTGCGAGGGCTATGTTCTGGTCTGAGTCAAAGGAACAGCATAGTAATCTGGCTGTGGCTGTGCATCAGTGCACTCCATGTCCGAATCAACTTCTAATGGGCATGGCCTGTTAACTGTTTCTCTGTCTAACCCAGGAACGGTATGTGTAAAGAGCTCCATGGAGTAACCCGTTGTGTCTCCTGATGCATCCTTCTCTCTTGTTCTGGGTGTAGAAGACAAGGAAGCGACTTGTCCCTGACCGTGAACATCCACTAACGATGCGCTGCTTTTACATTTTGCACTTTCAGAAGAGGAGGCAAAAGAGCTAGAGGCTGAGTCAGCAAGGAAAGCCAAAAATTGTTCTTGCTGCTCCGGCTTTAAAAGCGGTTTTCCTACTCCCAGAAAAGGGAGCGTTCGAGGCCTTGTGTAGCCAGACGACAAACCTGGCTCAACAACTCGAGACTTAGGTGCTGTACTGCTTTTACCACGACCACCTGATGCTCCACCACCACTACCATCATTACCAGCTGACAATGACCGCCCACGGCCACGACCTCTTCCACCTGACTTCCTCATTGTTTGCAAAACGTAACCAAAGTAACGGTATTTGTTACTGTAAAACAACTTATAAGGTGAACTCAAACTTCTGTAGGATTTATATACACCTTTATAGGTGGCTGACACTGAAAGGAAAACCAGGCCCAATGTTACATACTAGGTTTTCTGTGCCCCAATAATTTGAGACAGATGGCACACACACGACTGGCACTCAAGCAGAAATGCCAATCTTAATCTCCCACTATTTATTTATTTTTTCAGGGAGAATAAAAAAAAAATAAAAAAATGGCCCAGTATTAGGGTTGAGCGAAACGGGTCGGCAATTTTCAGAAGTCGCCGACTTTTGGCAAAGTCGGGTTTCATGAAACCCGACCCGACCCCTGTGTGGGGTCGGCCATGAAGTCGGCGATCTTCTGAATCTGGAATCGGAATTCCGATACCGATTCCCGATATGTTTAAGATATCGGGAATTGGTATCGGAATTCAGATTTAAGTGTAAAATAAAGAATTAAAATAAAAAATATCGCTATACTTACCATCTGACGGGCCCTGGTACTAACCGGGAATCTTCCTTCCTTAGAATCAGCCTTCCAGGACCTCGCGGTGACGTCGCGGGGACGTCGTGGCTTGTGATTGGTCGCGCGGCCGCCCATGTGACCGCTCGCGCGACCAATCACAAGCCGCGACGTCACCGTGACATCACCGAAGGTCCTGGAAGGGCTGATTCTTAGGAAGGAAGGCTGCCGGAATGAAGCCGAGGGTGAGTTTATTCCTATTAGGTATATACTCACCCTCGGACACGCCCTGCTTCTTTCCGGCAGCCTTCCTTCCTAAGAATCAGCCCTTCCAGGACCTTCGGTGATGTCACGGTGACGTCGCGGCTTGTGATTGGTCGCGCGAGCGGTCACATGGGCGGCCGCGCGACCAATCACAAGCCGCGACGTCCCCGCGACGTCACCGCGAGGTCCTGGAAGGCTGATTCTAAGGAAGGAAGGTTCCCGGTTAGTACCAGGGCCCGTCAGATGGTAAGTATAGCGATATTTTTTATTTTAATTCTTTATTTTACACTTAAATATGGATCCCAGGGCCTGAAGGAGAGTTTCCGCTCCTTCAGACCCTGGGAACCATTGGAAACCCAATGTACTGCATTGGGTTTCGAGTTTTGGCCGACCCCGACCCCGACTTTTTTATAGGATCGGCCGATTTCACTCGACCCGACTTTTGAAAAAGTCGGGTTTCGTGAAACCCGACCCGATCCTATAAAAGTAAAGGTCGCTCAACCCTACCCAGTATTACACACTAGGTTTTCTGTGGCACACTATGAGAGACAGATGCCACACACAGCAATGGCATAGAGGCAGACTTGCCAATCTTTATCTCCCACTATTTATTTATTTTTATTCAGGGAGAATTTACAAAAAAAAAAAATGCCCCAGTATTACACACTGGTTTTCTGTGGCACACAATGAGAGACAGATGCCACACACAGCAATGGCACAGAGGCAGACTTGCCAATCTTTATCTCCCACTATTTATTTATTTTTATTCAGGGAGAATTTGCAAAAAAAAAAGGCCCAGTATTACACACTGGTTTTCTGTGGCACACAATGAGAGACAGATGCCACACACAGCAATGGCACAGAGGCAGACTTGCCAATCTTTATCTCCCACTATTTATTTATTTTTGTTCAGGTAGAATTTACAAAAAAAAAAATGGCCCAGTATTACACACTGGTTTTCTGTGGCACACAATGAGAGACAGATGCCACACACAGCAATGGCACAGAGGCAGACTTGCCAATCTTTATCTCCCACTATTTATTTTTTTTCAGGGAGAATTTACAAAAAAAAAAAAGGCCCAGTATTACACACTGGTTTTCTGTGGCACACTATGAGAGACAGATGCCACACACAGCAATGGCACAGAGGCAGACTTGCCAATCTTTATCTCCCACTATTTATTTTTTTTCAGGGAGAATTTACAAAAAAAAAAAAAGGCCCAGTATTACACACTGGTTTTCTGTGGCACACTATGAGAGACAGATTCCACACACAGCAATGGCACAGAGGCAGACTTGCCAATCTTTATCTCCCACTATTTGTTTTATTTTTTTTTTTCAGGGAGAATTTACAAAAAAAAAAAATGGCCCAGTATTACACACTGGTTTTCTGTGGCACACTATGAGAGACAGATGCCACACACAGCAATGGCACAGAGGCAGATTTGCCAATCTTTATCTCCCACTATTTATTTATTTTTTTCAGGGAGAATTTACCAAAAAAAAAAATGGCCCAGTATTACACACTGGTTTTCTGTGGCACACTACGAGAGACAGATGCCACACACAGCAATGGCACAGAGGCAGACTTGCCAATCTTTATCTCCCACTATTTATTTATTTTTTTTTTTTCAGGGAGAATTTACAAAAAAAAAAAAATGGCCCAGTATTACACACTAGGTTTTCTGTGACAGCCCAATGAGCTACAGCGCTGAGGAAAAAAAAATGTAGCTTCCACTGTCCCTGCAAACAAAAGGTGGTGTTGGACAGTGGAAATCGCTACAGCACAAGCGGTTTGGGGGTGAATGTACCCTGCCTAACACTATCCCTGCTTCTGACGAAGTGGCCAGCAACCTCTCCCTATGCTCAGATCAGCAGCAGTAAGATGGCGGTCGGCGGGAACGCCCCTTTATAGCCCCTATGACGCCGCAGAAAGCAAGCGAATCACTGCAATGCCCTTCTCTAAGATGGTGGGGACTGAGATCTATGTCATCACGCTGCCCACACTCTGCGTCCACCTTCATTGGCTGAGAAATGGCGCTTTTAGCATCATTGAAACGCGACTTTGGCGCGAAAGTCGCGTACCGCATGGCCGACCCCACACAGGGATCGGGTCGGGTTTCATGAGACGCCGACTTTGCCAAAAGTCGGCGACTTATGAAAATGAACGATCCGTTTCGCTCAACCCTAATCATCACAGTTGTCACACTCCTCTACTGCTGCTAGCACCTTGTTAGGCCGTCTAGGACACTTAGGACAATTGATCAAGACGTGGTCAGACTGGCCGCAGTAGAAACATAGACTTTCACGAAGGCGATGCTCCCGGCGCTCATTGAGCAGAGTAGCAGGATCACCACACAGGTTCACAGGAGCAGGTATATACCCAGGGAGTCACCAGGGTCAGGAGCTGGATGCAAGGCAGAATACTCTAGCACAGACTGAAGGCTGGGGTGGAGTTTTATAGCAGGAAGACACAGTGCACATGAGACCAAAGATGCCATCTTGGAAAAGGGCAGTAATGCACAAAAGGTAATAAAAAATGTTCAGAGTCCTGACATGTTTAGACAGCCGGACCTTAGTTTTCCTTATCCCCAAGTGTCTAGCAAGCGGGATCTCATGGGCAATCTGCAACAACTCACTCTGGAATTGCTGTGGGACGACTAGCTGTCTTTCCCTCAACCACTCCTTTTGCGATTTTCCGGGTATTGTATCCTGGTACAACTTCCCTCGTTCCCAGAACACCCTCTCCTTATCAGTCACGGAGGTGGGCTTCTCGGCATGGTGTCTCAAACTCTCCAGGCTCGCATTTGTGTGCAGAGCGGCCTGAAACTCCTGGCAAGGGAAGCCAGAAGCGACGTCAAGGCCCCTTCCCCACGGGAACCCTCTGGGACTTGCTCTCTGGGTCCATCTCTTGTTCAGTCAAAACGATGACTGAGGAGGGTCCTGAAGGCAGACCATTATCTGTGTTCTGGGAACTCTGACTGCAGGTGACAGCAGCTACATAGGCTGTCTCCCCGGGGATTTCTATGGACCCATCAGCCAGCGCTGCTATGGCTGCTACCTCCCCAACCACCCCAACATTCCAGGAGCAGTGCTACTTAAGGGCCAGTTACCTTCCTCCATGGCACTGGTCAATTGCATGGCATCACCTTCCTCAAGGTTCCCATGCAACTCCCCATTTCCTTGAGCATCAACTCTTGCTCCTGTTAGGGGTTCCTCAGCCAACCCACTCAACTGAGTGACATGGCTGATCACTCCTGCACCTGTGGACACATCAACCTTTGCAGAAAAATCATTATAATAAAAATATATCATTATAAAATATATCATTAATAACCACCCTTTGTTTCCTATCCCCTGAGCCAGCTCTCAACCCACTTACACATTTATAGCCCTGGGGTCAGGTATCGTGCCCATTCTTCCGTAGGCAGCTGGTACTGTCTGCAGGCTTTCGCAAAGGCCCACAGAAAAGTGTCCAAGTCCCCATCCTTTTCCATCACAGGAAAGTGCTCGGGCCAGGGCTTCAATATCTGAGTGCTGTTGGGCTCACAGCTCCAGGCAGTGGAGTGTATCCCCCCTGCCGAACCATCTCCAGTTCATATTCTCGCTGGGCTTGGTGCTCGGCTCTCTCAGCCTCCTGCTTGGCTCTCTCTGCCTCTTGGAATTTGAGGACCAGCTGCAGACGTCTCTCTGTGTCGTCCGCTGAGCATTGTTGCAGAGCCAGCTGCAGGTGGAGGTCCGCGATCGATCCCCTGGTTGCAAGTAGGGCTGGCATTCAGTGGTTAGATCTCTGCAGCAGCACCATTTTCGCGGGTGCCGGCATCTGCAGCTACTGGGCTCTGAGAGCGGTCTGGAGCAGCTTCCCATTGCACCAGAGCCGAAACCATTTGGTCTTTGTTTTGGCCTGCAAAGTAAATCTGCTGTGACATGCACAAGGCCATAAAAGTGTCATTGGACTGCTTCTTATAAAAGGTTTCTCCCAGCACAACCATCGTTGCCAAATAAAATATAGGACAGAAAAAAGTCATTGCGGGCTAACCATGCTGGTTGAGGATCCAGACATCACAGTGCATGACCAAGGGTCTTCATGGATTAAGCTCCCAGGCAAGAATGAAAGCCGGGCTAAGTGCAGGAACCTTCACCTCTGAGCTTGTGACATCACTAAAGGGGATGGTTAATGATATGCCTGATGGGACAGTTCTTTAAGTTTTCCAAGGTCTGAAACAAAAGAAATTCCTGAGTGAGAAGGGAGGGACAACAGGTGGCTTTGCAGGATTGGTCACTTGCAGTTTAAAGCCACACCCTGCTCACACAACAGCTTCAAGTTACCCAATGTCTGGGCCATACAGCTTGTTTGATGTATTCAGGGGGAGAGAGAGGGGGGGTCAAAGCTGCCATGTGCTTTCAGGATCATGGTCACATGTGCAAAAATCCCTCAGCTATGGTATTTTACATTATCGTGACAGAGTATACTGGTTGCGGGGCAATTTTGGAGGTGATGACAGAGTATTATTCGGATCTTTCTAAATCGCGGGTACAACCAATGATGGAGGAGGTGGATGGTTTTCTGGCAGAGGTTCAGCTTCCTAGACTTTCTACGGTTGATCAGGGACTTCTTGAAGAACCGTTTAATTTGGAGGAGCTTGACGTCGCACTGGCCTCTATGCCTAATGATAAAGCCCCAGGGGTGGATGGTATCCCAGGGGAGGTGTATATAAAATTTAAAGAGGTATTGCTTCCCGCTTTGGAGATGTACGCTGCTAGTCCGGTGGAGTGGGAGTTGCCACGGTCCATGCGTGAGGCAATAATTGTAGTGTTGCCAAAACAGGGTAAGGATCCGAAGGATCCGGCTTCTTATCGCTCAATCTCATTATTAACCATAGATATCAAAATATTGCTCAAAATGTTGGCTAATCGTCTTATCAAGGTGATAACGACACTAATACACCGGGACCAGTCCGGTTTATTGCCCAATAGTTCTACAGTATTTAATCTTAGACGATTGTTTATCAAATGCAGGTAAAGTCGGACAATATGAATCAGAGGGTTGTGGTGTCTTTAGATGCCGCTAAGGCTTTTGATAGTGTGGAATGGCAGTATTTGTGGGCGGTTATGAAGGCTCTGGATTTTGGCGGGAGATTTAGAAGTTGGGTGCAATAGGCTCTTGTCGGGGAATTTCCCTTTATATAGGGGAACGAGGCAGGGGTGCCCCTTGTCTCCTCTCTTGTTTGCAATTGCTGTTGAGCTCTTGGTGGCGGCGATACGGAGGGATAGGGACATAAAGGGATTTAGATACGGAAACTATGAAGAAAAGATTGCCCTTTAAGCAGACAACATGTTACTGTTCTTGGAAAAGGCGCAGGAGTCTTTGGGGGCTGTTATGAACAGCATTAAAAAATGTGGGTCTCTTTCCGGATTATCTATTAATTGGCATAAGTCTGTGTTGTTGCCTATGGACACAGCGGCTCCTCTGACACTAGACCCTGGGGTTCCCTTAAGGGTGGTGCATGAGTTTAAATATATGGGCATCGTGGTTTTCAGGCAAAATAGAGGACAATATGCGGCTCAACCTGACTCCTTTGCTTGAGAAGTTCCAGCAGAAGATTGGGGCCTGGAAGAAGCTATTTCTGTTGGTTGCAGGAAGAGTAAATTTGATCAAAATGATACTTATGCCTCAGCTCCTCTGCATATTGCATAAGGCTCCAGTGTGGCTGCCTCAGACTAAATTTTATAGGCTCAATACTCTGCTTAGGGCCTTAATTTGGAAGGGTGGCCTGGTGCACATCAAATTGGAACATCTGCAAAGGGCAAAGGATGAGGGTGGTCTGGCGGTCCCCAATCAATTGATTTACTATATAGCATCTCAATGCAAGCATATGGTAAGTTGGGGAGAACCGGAACAGAGTGCTTTAGCGTGGATAATCATTGAACACGCGTTAGGGAAAGGCCCATTGTTAGCCAGTCTGGAAGCAGGCAGATTCAGAATTAACCCCAAACAATTCCCAACAATAGCTATAATGGGGAAAGTCTGGCATAAAATTAAGTATTGGAGGGGATTAATGGAATTTACGAGATATACGCCGATTTGGATTGAGCCTAGGTTGGCAGAGCTCATGAGATTGCGGGGGTTCGGTCAGTGGAGGCGCATTGGCATTTGATTTGTGTCTCAGTTGCTTGATGGGGATGTTTCTAAAACATAAGAGACACTTAGGACTGAGTTTCCTTTGTCCCAGAAGATGTTCTTTCAATATTTGCAGTTGAGACACGCCCTAAATTGTCAAAAGGAGGGGTCGCACGTGCTTCTGCAGTCCGATAGCTTGTTGAATCTGATCGTGCCTCGGAGGAGTATGAGGGGGTTCATTATCTTGATGTACAGGGGTCTGATGGATAAATTTTTATTGAAACATCCGTTAAGGATAAAGGAAAAATGGGTGGCGGACGTGGGTCCTTTCTCGGAGTCCCAGTGGGAGTCTATACTTTAATACATCCCCAGGGTGTCCTTGAGTGAGGCTAAGAGGGTGTCGGAGTTATACCTGGTGTATAGGGTGTACAGGACTCCGGCATGGATGAGGAAGGCAGGACTGAGAGGTGACTCAAAATGCCCAAGGTGCAGTGAGGAGGATGCAAATTTGATACATATGATGTGGTCGTGCGCTCGCCTCCAACCCTTTTGGGTGAAGGTGCTTAACTTGATTCAATAGGTGACAGGGGTAAATGTGGTGCGTAACCCGCTGACTTGCCTTCTGGGTTGTATGGATGATATTGCTATGGATAAATGTGGAAGGTTGATGATTGCAAGATTGTTGTATGCTGCGAGAAAGCTTATTGCGATGCACTGGTTGGATGAAAAACCACCAGGGAAAAAGGAATTTATGAATAGAATTAATTTTATTGTCCTTATGGAAAGGAATACCTACATCAAAAGAGGTCAGAATACAAAATTTGAAAATGTGTGGGGCGGATGGATGGATTACCCAGGCGTGGTGTTTGTTGAGTTATTGCAGAGTAGAATGGGGGTCGCTTAGTTGCTTCTGGAGGGACTATTACATGTACTTTTGGACAATTTTCAAGAGATGATGTTGCATGTTGGTTGTATTGGATAATGGTTAAGGGACTGGGGGAGGGAGGGTTGGTTATGGGGTAAGGGTCCTGTTTTCGTAAAATGAAAATGTATTATTAGTAGTGTTGAGCATTCCGATACCGCAAGAGTAGTAGAGCGTCGGGTGGTTTCGTCAAACTCAATTTGACAGGTGGACACGCCCCTATCAAAGTGTATCAAAAGTGTGTAACCCCTCCTCCCCTCCCTGTCAGCCAGCTGTCCCTCCTTGTCTGGCTCTCCCTTTTTGATATAGTTTAATATTATTATCACAGTATTTGATGCAGTGAATGTTATCCCAGTAATTGTTTTATATTAGTTGTTTATATGCTGTATTAAGAGTAGTCTTATTTGATAATCCGCTGATAGGGAGAGTGATGCTGTGTTTCTACAGTATTATTCTGCTGTGAGCTTGAATGAGACTGGTACTATAGTTGCTAACAGCTGCTAAGGCTTTCTGTGTTGGAGATACAAACATTCCACTTGCTAGCAGCTGTTAAAATGTATCTGTACTGACCACTAACTAGACAGGCAGACTTTCTGTGTTGGAGATACAAACATTCCACACAAGCACTCCTTAAACGACACAGAAATAATTTGATGTTGTGATTATTATCACCTTTTATTTATAGTCACAATAATATTTATTCTCTTTTATTTACGTTTTCATACACCTATAGTCCCAATAATATTTATTTGGCCAGCAGTTAATTAAATAAAAGCGCATAAAGTGTGTTAAATAGACATCATACGGTATGAATTGAATGAGTCTGATACTATAACTGCTAGATTATCGTATCAAAGTGTATTATTACACCTATATTTACAACTATTATTACATAAGTCCTTTTATTTATAGTCACAATAATATTTATTCTCTTTTATTTACATTTTCATACACCTATAGTCCCAATAATACTTATTTGACCAGCAGTTAATTTAATAAAAGCGCATAAAGTGTGTTAAATAGACATCATATGGTATGAATTGAATGAGTCTGATACTATAATTGCTAGATTATCGTATCAAAGTGTATTATTTGCTCCCGTAATCAGAGCAGTGTATTTTAGACCCAGTGTTTCTGTCTGCAACATGTAATGTGTAAGAAGTTCATCAGCACACACATGGTTCCTCAATCAGCACAGCAAAACGAGTTTCTGTGTTGGAGACCTGACCCCCCTCCCCCTTTCTGAGAGCCCAGACAGATGATCAAAACACAGAAAGCTTTATCAGAGATTTAGAGTCTGTATAATTATCGGACTTCAGTATCGCTGTAAGCTGCAGACTGCCCATTTGATAATAAATTGTTATCAAAGTGTCAGCAAAATGTATTAAATTGATTACTGATACTCTTCCAACAAATTGATAATGATATCAAAAGTGTATTATTTTATTTATAGTCCCAATAATATTTATTCTCTTTTATTGACATTTTCATAAACCTATAGTCCCAATAATATTTATTTGACCAGCAGATAATTAATTAAAATCGCATAAAGCGTGTTAAATAGACAGCGCACGGACACCGCAGTGAATCAAAATGTATTAAATTGATTACTGATACGCTTCCAACAAATTGATAATAATATCATAAGTGTATTATTTTATTTATAGTCCCAGTAATATTTATTCTCTTTTATTGACATTTTCATAAACCTATAGTCCCAATAATATTTATTTGACCAGCAGATAATTAATTAAAATCGCATAAAGTGTGTTAAATAGACATCACACCAATATCATAGTGAATCAAAATGTATTAAATTGATTACTGATACGAGACTCACACGACATCTCATGGCTGCTGTCAGCAGCTGTGTGCCTGGTGTGCCTGACCCCCCTCTCCCTTTCTCAGAACCCAGACAGATGATCAAAACACAGAAAGCTTTATCAGAGATTTAGAGTCTGTATAATTATCGGGCTTCAGTATCGCTGTAAGCTGCAGACTGCCCATTTGATAATAAATTGTTATCAAAGTGTCAGCAAAATGTATTAAATTGATTACTGATACTCTTCCAACAAATTGATAATGATATCAAAAGTGTATTATTTTATTTATAGTCCCAATAATATTTATTCTCTTTTATTGACATTTTCATAAACCTATAGTCCCAATAATATTTATTTGACCAGCAGATAATTAATTAAAATCGCATAAAGTGTGTTAAATAGACATCACACCAAAATCATAGTGAATCAAAATGTATTAAATTGATTACTGATACGAGACTCACATGATATCTCATGGCTGCTGCCAGCAGCTGTGTGCCGTCCCCGTCCCCCCTCCCCCTTTCTGAGAACCCAGACAGATGATCAAAGCACAGAAAGCTTTATCAGAGATTTAGAGTCTGTATAATTATCGGACTTCAGTATCGCTGTAAGCTGCAGACTGCCCATTTGATAATAAACTGCTGCTCCCCCTCCCTTTTTGATATAGTTTAATATTATTATCACTGTATTTGATACAGTGTTTATTATCCCAGTGATTGTTTTATATTAGATTAATGTGCTGATCATTTATCAGTTTTTCATGCGTATCACAGAAAGATTTAGCTTGATCTGTGCGAGTTTGTTGGCATATTAGAAAAAGTACATTTGTATTAATTTTATTAGATTGTGGAATAATTTTATTTACATTTTCATAAACCTATTGACCCAATAATATTTATTTGACCAGCAGATAATTAATTAAAATCGCATATAGTCCAGCGATAATGTCAGGTGTTGGACAGACATTTATCAGTTTTTCATACGTATCACAGAAAGATTTTAGCTTGATCTGTGCGAGTTTGCGGACATATGTATATTCTGTGTTTATGCATCATTATTTCATACTGTGATTCTCATTTTATGAGCTTTATAACACAGCAGACTGATTTACGGACGTATTATGTATAATTATTAGTTAATTGGGCAGGCATTTATCAGTTTTTCATACGTACCACAGAAATATTTTAGCTTGATCTGATTTAAAATCATATAGTTCAGCGATAATGTCAGGTGTTGGACAGTCATTTATCAGTTTTTCATACGTATTACAGAAAGATTTTAGTTTAATCTGATTTAAAATCATATAGTTCAGCGATAATGTCAGGTGTTGGACAGTCATTTATCAGTTTTTCATACGTATCACAGAAAGATTTTAGTTTGATCTGATTTGAATCATATAGTTCAGAGATAATGTCAGGTGTTGGTCAGTCATTTATCAGTTTTTCACACGTACCACAGAAAGATTTAGCTTGATCTGTGCGAGTTTGCTGGCATATTAGAAAAAGTACATTTGTATTAATTTTATTAGATTGTGGAAGAATTTTATTGACATTTTCATAAACCTATAGCCCCAATAATATTTATTTGACCAGCAGATAATTAATTAAAATCGCATATAGTTCACTGATAATTGTTACAGTATTTTATTTTCCTGATGCTACTAGTGTTCGTGTATTATCGGCGTCTTCTTCAGTTGTGATTCTTACCTTTTCTATATAAATATGGGTAAATGAATTGTCCAGTGCCAGCATAATTTTTCAGCGTGTCCAGGGGTTGTGTTTAACTATCCTTTTAGAGTGTCTAGTAGTTTTATATTCTTTGTCTGATATATTTCTACACAAAGCTTCAAAACTATTTTGTAATTTATAATGTATCACAGTAGTTTCATATGAAGTTACATCTTAGGCTCTGTTCAGACTATTGTAATATCTGTAGCTTAAAATAGAGCCAAATAGCTACTTTCAAATCCGGACATACACCATTGATTTTAATGGGGTCTAAGGGGATTCTATCAAGCTTTTCCACATAATAGTTATGGAAAGAATAATGCTACAGAATTGGCCGCTCCAGTTATAAAACAAAAATGATGAAAATTATCCTTGATGATAATGTGAAAAAGGCTTATGCAGTGGGTTTATGGATCTCTACAATAAACACCATGTGTAGAAATTTGGTTCTAGAACTTGTTGGATTAGTGAATATAATAACGCTTGGCATATTTTATAACATACAGCTAATGATTCTTGCTTTTAACTTGTATGTAACTGGTTAACGTTACTAATACCCTCTAACATGGGGTCATGGTTCTGCATTTTCTGAAGAGCTGAGCTTCATCTCCATCTTTCTTTAATTCTACATTATTTTATCACATATTAATTTCACAGCTGTCTGTGCTGGCTATTTACACACAGCCTTCTTGAATTCAATGTTTGTAGTTTTTTCTGTCATGGAAAAAAAAAAAAAAAAAACCTGTACAAAGTTAAAACATAATTAAAATAAAGAATAATGACCTAGCTGGTTGTTTGGATGATATTGTAAAATCATTTACTGTTTCTACTACTTGGCAATTGTTACACTCTGTTATTTTTATTTATTTATTTATTTATTTATTTTTTTCCTTGGATTTTGTTAGTCATTACAATTATTTTTGCTCCCAAGATAGGGTTTTAGAGTCACCAAGTAACATAAACGTGCAGACTCCTGAATATTACAATTACAAAACATTCAAAGTTTGTTTCTCCACTTTTTGCAGATAATAAATCTTAATTTCTTTATAATTTGACTTTTAGTTATAGTTTGTTTCAGCTCTTTGTCGTTCTATGTATACCGTAAATTTTGCTTCCTTTCAGCGAATAATATAAGACAAATTATTTTTATACAAAGACATCTAACTTATGTATACTTTTAAAGCTTTGTTACATTTCTATCCAGTCTACACCATGCTGTGTAACATAAATACATGTGATCTTGTAGTATGGTTTTTGGTTTCTCTGAACTGCCGCAAACAAAACATATAAGGTAGTACGGCACAAGATGTGAGTGTACCCGCAGCTCACTGAGCATATAAAGGAAAATAAAATACTGTAACAATTATCAGTGAACTATATGCGATTTTAATTAATTATCTGCTGGTCAAATAAATATTATTGGGGCTATAGGTTTATGAAAATGTCAATAAAATTCTTCCACAATCTAATAAAATTAATACAAATGTACTTTTTCTAATATGCCAACAAACTCGCACAGATCAAGCTAAATCTTTCTGTGGTACGTGTGAAAAACTGATAAATGACTGACCAACACCTGACATTATCGCTGAACTATATGATTTAAATCAGATCAAACTAAAATCTTTCTGTGATACGTATGAAAAACTGATAAATGACTGTCCAACACCTGACATTATCGCTGAACTATATGATTTTAAATCAGATCAAACTAAAATCTTTCTGTAATACGTATGAAAAACTGATAAATGACTGTCCAACACCTGACATTATCGCTGAACTATATGATTTTAAATCAGATCAAGCTAAAATATTTCTGTGGTACGTATGAAAAACTGATAAATGCCTGCCCAATTAACTAATAATTATACATAATACGTCCGTAAATCAGTCTGCTGTGTTATAAAGCTCATAAAATGAGAATCACAGTATGAAATAATGATGCATAAACACAGAATATACATATGTCCGCAAACTCGCACAGATCAAGCTAAAATCTTTCTGTGATACGTATGAAAAACTGATAAATGTCTGTCCAACACCTGACATTATCGCTGGACCATTATGAAAATGTCAATAAAATTCTTCCACAATCTAATAAAATTAATACAAATGTACTTTTTCTAATATGCCAACAAACTCGCACAGATCAAGCTAAATCTTTCTGTGATACGCATGAAAAACTGATAAATGATCAGCACATTAATCTAATATAAAACAATTACTGGGATAATAAACACTGTATCAAATACAGTGATAATAATATTAAACTATATCAAAAAGGGAGGGGGAGCAGCAGTTTATTATCAAATGGGCAGTCTGCAGCTTACAGCGATACTGAAGTCCGATAATTATACAGACTCTAAATCTCTGATAAAGCTTTCTGTGCTTTGATCATCTGTCTGGGTTCTCAGAAAGGGGGAGGGGTAGGGACGGGGCTGGCACACAGCTGCTGGCAGCAGCCATGAGATGTCATGTGAGTCTCGTATCAGTAATCAATTTAATACATTTTGATTCACTATGATTTTGGTGTGATGTCTATTTAACACACTTTATGCGATTTTAATTAATTATCTGCTGGTCAAATAAATATTATTGGGACTATAGGTTTATGAAAATGTCAATAAAAGAGAATAAATATTACTGGGACTATAAATAAAATAATACACTTATGATATTATTATCAATTTGTTGGAAGCGTATCAGTAATCAATTTAATACATTTTGATTCACTGCGGTGTCCGTGCGCTGTCTATTTAACACGCTTTATGCGATTTTAATTAATTATCTGCTGGTCAAATAAATATTATTGGGTCTATAGGTTTATGAAAATGTCAATAAAATTCTTCCACAATCTAATAAAATTAATACAAATGTACTTTTTCTAATATGCCAACAAACTCGCACAGATCAAGCTAAATCTTTCTGTGATACGCATGAAAAACTGATAAATGATCAGCACATTAATCTAATATAAAACAATTACTGGGATAATAAACACTGTATCAAATACAGTGATAATAATATTAAACTATATCAAAAAGGGAGGGGGAGCAGCAGTTTATTATCAAATGGGCAGTCTGCAGCTTACAGCGATACTGAAGTCCGATAATTATACAGACTCTAAATCTCTGATAAAGCTTTCTGTGCTTTGATCATCTGTCTGGGTTCTCAGAAAGGGGGAGGGGTAGGGACGGGGCTGGCACACAGCTGCTGGCAGCAGCCATGAGATGTCATGTGAGTCTCGTATCAGTAATCAATTTAATACATTTTGATTCACTATGATTTTGGTGTGATGTCTATTTAACACACTTTATGCGATTTTAATTAATTATCTGCTGGTCAAATAAATATTATTGGGACTATAGGTTTATGAAAATGTCAATAAAAGAGAATAAATATTACTGGGACTATAAATAAAATAATACACTTATGATATTATTATCAATTTGTTGGAAGCGTATCAGTAATCAATTTAATACATTTTGATTCACTGCGGTGTCCGTGCGCTGTCTATTTAACACGCTTTATGCGATTTTAATTAATTATCTGCTGGTCAAATAAATATTATTGGGACTATAGGTTTATGAAAATGTCAATAAAAGAGAAAAAATATTATTGGGACTATAAATAAAATAATACACTTTTGATATCATTATCAATTTGTTGGAAGAGTATCAGTAATCAATTTAATACATTTTGCTGACACTTTGATAACAATTTATTATCAAATGGGCAGTCTGCAGCTTACAGCGATACTGAAGTCCGATAATTATACAGACTCCAAATCTCTGATAAAGCTTTCTGTGTTTTGATCATCTGTCTGGGCTCTCAGAAAGGGGGAGGGGGGTCAGGTCTCCAACACAGAAAGTCTGCCTGTCTAGTTAGTGGTCAGTACAGATACATTTTAACAGCTGCTAGCAAGTGGAATTTTTGTATCTCCAACACAGAAACTCGTTTTGCTGTGCTGATTGAGGAACCATGTGTGTGCTGATGAACTTCTTACACATTACATGTTGCAGACAGAAACACTGGGTCTAAAATACACTGCTCTGATTACGGGAGCAAATAATACACTTTGATATGATAATCTAGCAATTATAGTATCAGACTCATTCAATTCATACCGTATGATGTCTATTTAACACACTTTATGCGCTTTTATTTAATTAACTGCTGGTCAAATAAGTATTATTGGGACTATAGGTGTATGAAAATGTAAATAAAAGAGAATAAATATTATTGTGACTATAAATAAAAGGACTTATGTAATAATAGTTGTAATGATAGGTGTAATAATACACTTTGATACGATAATCTAGCAGTTATAGTATCAGACTCATTCAATTCATACCGTATGATGTCTATTTAACACACTTTATGCGCTTTTATTTAATTAACTGCTGGCCAAATAAATATTATTGGGACTATAGGTGTATGAAAACGTAAATAAAAGAGAATAAATATTATTGTGACTATAAATAAAAGGTGATAATAATCACAACATCAAATTATTTCTGTGTGGTTTAAGGAGTGCTTGTGTGGAATGTTTGTATCTCCAACACAGAAAGTCTGCCTGTCTAGTTAGTGGTCAGTACAGATACATTTTAACAGCTGCTAGCAAGTGGAATGTTTGTATCTCCAACACAGAAAGCCTTAGCAGCTGTTAGCAACTATAGTACCAGTCTCATTCAAGCTCACAGCAGAATAATACTGTAGAAACACAGCCTCACTCTCCCTATCAGCGGATTATCAATAAGACTACTCTTAATACAGCATATAAACAACTAATATAAAACGATTACTGGGATAACATTCACTGCATCAAATACTGTGATAATAATATTAAACTATATCAAAAAGGGAGAGCCAGACAAGGAGGGACAGCTGGCTGACAGGGAGGGGAGGAGGGGTTACACACTTTTGATACACTTTGATAGGGGCGTGTCCACCTGTCAAATTGAGTTTGACAAAACCACCCGAGGCTCTACTACTCGCAAGTATTGGGTATCGGCCGATACTTGCGGTATCGGAATTCCGATACCGAGATCCGATACTTGCCACATTTCGGATACCGGAATCGGAAGTTCCCAGGATTCAAGCTGCACGAATTCAGCCAATGAGGAATGATTCCAAGTGTGGGCACATCCTGTTCAGCATGGTGGGCAGGAAACTACTGGCAAGGCTGTGATTGGCTGCTGAAATGATGTCATGCTGCAGTTTAAAGTCGCTGGCGCCATTTTGGGCTCACTCTGCTGTGAATTCAGTTAGTGACAGGATGCTGTGTTCTGACTGAGGGCCAGTTGAGATAGCGATTTGCTTCTTTGTGCTTTTCCCAGGCTAATTTAGCAACCGCTGTGTGTTCTGTTATGACCCTAATGGCAGAGGGTCTCAAAAATACATACCAAGTCTGCAAACACAAAAAACCAGCTCATAGGGCAGTGGTAACTGGGCTGACCATATATCTAATCCTAGCACCACAAATAGCAGCAGCCAGGGAACGTGCCTACGTTGGTTCTAGATGTCTCGCGCCAGCCGGAGAACTAACTAACCCTAGAAGGGAAAAGATAGACCTTTCTTGCCTCCAGAGAAAAGATCCCAAAAGTTGGATACAAGCCCCCAACAAATAATAACGGTGAGGTAAGGAGAAAAGACAAACGTAAGAATGAACTAGATATTTAGCAAAGAGAGGCCCACTGACTAATAGCAGAATATAGTAAGATGACTTATACGGTCAGCAAAAACCCTATCAAAATTTCCACGCTGGATATTCAAGAACCCCCGAACCGTCTAACGACCCGGGGGGAGAACACCAGCCCCCTAGAGCTTCCAGCAGAATCAGGAATTACATTTAGTACAAGCTGGACAAAAATAATAGCAATGCAAATAACCAAAAAACAAGGAAGCAAGACTTAGCTTAATTTTGCAAGATCCAGGACCAGCAGACAGGAGCAAACAGAAAGGAACTGATTACAACGATGCCAGGCACTGGACTGAGAATCCAGGGAGTTTATATAGCAACACCCCTGGACAAACGACCCAGGTGAGTGCCAAACTGAGGAAAGACAATCCCAGAGTCATATCACTAGTGACCACAAGAGGGAGCCAAAAAAGTCTAATTCACAACAGTACCACCCCTTTAAGGAGGGGTCACCGAACCCTCACCAAGACCACCAGGGCGATCAGGATGAGCAGCGTGAAAGGCACGAACTAAATCGGCCGCATGCACATCAGAGGCAACCACCCAGGAATTATCCTCCTGACCATAGCCCTTCCACTTGACCAAATACTGAAGACTCCGCCTGGAGAGACGAGAATCCAAGATCTTCTCCACCACGTACTCCAACTCGCCCTCAACCAACACCGGAGCAGGAGGCTCAACAGAAGGAACCACAGGTACAACGTACCGCCGCAACATAGACCTATGGAACACGTTGTGAATGGCAAACGACACCGGAAGATCCAAGCGAAAGGACACAGGATTAAGGATTTCCAATATCTTGTAAGGACCGATGAAGCGAGGCTTAAATTTAGGAGAGGAGACCTTCATAGGAACAAATCGAGAAGACAGCCATACCAAATCCCCAACACGAAGTCGGGGACCCACACCGCGGCGGCGGTTAGCAAAACGCTGAGCCTTCTCTTGTGACAACTTCAAGTTGTCCACCACATGATTCCAGATCTGCTGCAACCTACGTCGCAAATCCGGAGAAATGGCTGACAAGATTACACCCTCTTTAAGAATACCAACTGGTTCTGCAACTCCAGGATAGTCAGGCACAAAGCTCCTTGAAAGAGCATCAGCCTTCACATTCTTTGAACCTGGTAAATACGAGACCACAAAGTCAAAACGGGAGAAAAACAATGACCAACGGGCCTGTCTAGGATTCAGGCGTTTAGCAGACTCGAGATACATCAGATTCTTGTGATCAGTCAAGACCACCACACGATGCTTAGCACCCTCGAGCCAATGACGCCACTCCTCAAATGCCCACTTCATGGCCAGCAACTCCCGATTGCCAACATCATAATTCCGCTCAGCAGGCGAAAACTTCCTAGAGAAGAAAGCACATGGTCTCATTACAGAGCAACCAGGGCCTCTCTGCGACAAAACGGCCCCTGCCCCAATCTCAGCAGCATCCACTTCAACCTGAAAGGGAAGTGAGACATCAGGCTGGCACAAAACAGGCGCTGAAGTAAACCGGCGCTTCAACTCTTGAAAAGCTTCCACGGCTGCAGGAGCCCAGTTAGCAACATCAGAACCTTTCTTGGTCATATCCGTCAAAGGTTTAACAACGCTAGAAAAATTAGCGATAAAACGACGGTAGAAGTTAGCAAAACCCAAGAACTTCTGAAGACTCTTAACTGACGTGGGTTGAGTCCAATCATGAATAGCTCGGACCTTGACTGGGTCAATCTCCACCGCAGAAGGGGAAAAAATAAAACCCAAAAAGGGAACCTTCTGTACTCCAAAGAGACACTTTGAGCCCTTAACAAACAAAGCATTCTCATGCAAAACCTGAAACGCCATCCTGACCTGCTCTACATGCGAGTCCCAATCATCAGAAAAAAACAGAATATCATCCAGATAAACAATCATAAATTTATCCAGATACTTCCGGAAAATATCATGCATAAAGGACTGAAACACTGAAGGAGCATTAGAGAGCCCGAAAGGCATCACCAAGTACTCAAAATGACCTTCGGGCGTATTAAATGCAGTTTTCCATTCATCTCCTTGCTTAATGCGCACAAGGTTGTACGCACCACGAAGATCTATCTTGGTGAACCACTTGGCACCTTTAATCCGGGCAAACAAGTCCGACAACAGAGGCAAAGGATACTGAAATTTAACAGTGATTTTATTCAGAAGCCGATAGTCAATACAAGGTCTCAAAGATCCGTCCTTCTTGGCCACAAAAAAGAATCCCGCACCAAGAGGGGAAGAGGATGGACGGATATGCCCCTTCTCCAGAGATTCCTTGATATACAAACGCATTGCGGTATGCTCAGGTACAGACAGATTAAATAATCTTCCCTTAGGAAATTTACTACCTGGAATCAAATCTATAGCGCAGTCACAGTCCCTATGAGGAGGAAAAGCACTGGAGCTGGACTCGCTGAATACATCCTGGTAATCAGACAAATACTCAGGAACTTCCGAAGGAGTAGAGGAAGCAATAGACACCGGCGGGGAGTCACCATGAATTCCCTGACAGCCCCAACTTGACACAGACATTGCCTTCCAATCCAAGACTGGATTATGGGTCTGTAACCATGGCAGACCCAAAACGACCAAATCATGCAATTTATGCAGAACAAGAAAACGAATCACCTCCCGATGTTCAGGAGTCATGCACATGGTTACCTGTGTCCAAAACTGCGGTTTATTTTCCGCCAATGGCGTAGCATCAATACCTCTAAGAGGGATAGGATTTACCAATGGCTCAAGAACAAAACCACAACGCTTGGCAAACGACAGATCCATAAGACTCAGGGCAGCACCTGAATCCACAAACGCCATAACAGGGTAGGAGGACAATGAGCAAATTAAAGTCACAGACAAAATAAATTTAGGTTGCAAATTACCAATGGCGACAGGACTAACAACCCTTGTTAGGCGTTTAGAGCATGCTGATATAACATGTGTAGAATCACCACAGTAAAAACACAACCCATTCTGACATCTATGATTTTTCCGTTCATTTCTAGTCTGAATTCTACCACATTGCATTAAATCAGGTGTTTGTTCAGACAACACCACCAGAGGATTCGCGGCTTTGCGCTCCCGCAAACGCCGGTCAATTTGAATAGCCAGCGCCATGGAATCATTCAGACCTGTAGGAATGGAGAAACCCACCATCACATTCTTAATGGCTTCAGAAAGGCCATTTCTGAAATTTGCGGCCAGAGCACACTCATTCCACTGAGTAAGCACGGACCATTTCCGAAATTTTTGGCAATACACTTCAGCTTCATCCTGCCCCTGAGAGATAGCCAACAAGGCTTTTTCTGCCTGAATTTGAAGATTGGGTTCCTCGTAAAGCAATCCGAGCGCCAGAAAAAACGCATCAACATTTGCCAATGCCGGATCTCCTGGCGCTAGCGAGAAGGCCCAATCCTGAGGGTCGCCCCGTAAGAAAGAGATAACAATTTTTACTTGCTGAGCTGAATCTCCAGATGAACGGGGTCTCAGAGATAGAAACAATTTACAATTATTCCTGAAATTCCTAAACTTAAATCGGTCTCCAGAGAACAGCTCAGGAATAGGTATTTTAGGTTCAGACATTGGACTACTGGTAACAAAATCTTGTATACCTTGCACACGAGCAGCAAGCTGATCCACACTTGTAATCAAAGTCTGGACATTCATGTCTGCAGCAAGCACAAGCCACTCAGAGGTAAAGGGGAGGAAAAAAGAGAGGAAAGAAAAAAAAAAAAAAAAAAACTCAGACTTTCCTTTCTTGTAATCCCACTTCTGCAATGCATTAAAAATTCAACCTAGGCCTGGCATACTGTCCCCAATGGCAGAAGGTCTCAAAAATACATACCAAGTCTGCAAACACAAAAAACCAGCTCATAGGGCAGTGGTAACTGTGCTGACCATATATCTAATCCTAGCACCACAAATAGCAGCAGCCGGGGAACGTGCCTACGTTGGTTCTAGACGTCTCGCGCCAGCCGGAGAACTAACTAACCCTAGAAAGGAAAAGATAGACCTTTCTTGCCTCCAGAGAAAAGACCCCAAAAGTTGGATACAAGCCCCCAACGAATAATAACGGTGAGGTAAGGAGAAAAGACAAATGTAAGAATGAACTAGATATTTAGCAAAGAGAGGCCCACTGACTAATAGCAGAATATAGTAAGATGACTTATACGGTCAGCAAAAACCCTATCAAAATTTCCACGCTGGATATTCAAGAACCCCCAAACCGTCTAACGACCCGGGGGAAGAACACCAGCCCCCTAGAGCTTAAAGCAGAATCAGGAATCACATTTAGTACAAGCTGGACAAAAAATAATAGCAATGCAAATAACCAAAAAACAAGGAAGCAAGACTTAGCTTAATTTTGCAAGATCCAGGACCAGCAGACAGGAGCAAACAGAAAGGAACTGATTACAACGATGCCAGGCACTGGACTGAGAATCCAGGGAGTTTATATAGCAACACCCCTGGACAAACGACCCAGGTGAGTGCCAAACTGAGGAAAGACAATCCCAGAGTCATATCACTAGTGACCACAAGAGGGAGCCAAAAAAGTCTAATTCACAACAGTGTTCACCTTGCTTTTGCCTTGCAGCGCTGTTTTCACAGCGATCTGCAAGGTCTCTGTGTGTGTGTGTGTGTGTGAGTGCAGCCCACTCTCTAGTCTGTGTGCAGCCATAGCTGGTTGTATTCAGGTCAGGGTGGTTCACTGCCTCATACTGTTCTATCCATTCCATTGTCCTTTTTTGCAAGTAGTGCAGGCTGCTGCACATTTTTTTCAAATAATTCCTATTAGTGACTTTCCACTCGTATCCAGCTAAATTGTGGAAAAACACTACATAGGATAACGTAGAGGAGGTTTTTGGGGCCTTGCAGCGCCGTTTACGGCTGTCTGCACGGTCTCCGTGTGAGTGCAGCTCGCCCTGTAGTCTGTGTGCAGCCACAGCCGGTTGTATCCAGCTCAGGGTGGTTCACTGACTCATACAGTTCTATCCATTCCATTGTTCTTTTTTGCAAGTAGTGCAGGCTGCTGCACATTTTTTTCAAATAATTCCTATTAGTGACTTTCCACCCGTATCCAGCTAAATTGTGGAAAAACACTACATAGGATAACCTAGAGTAGTTTTTTTGAGCCTTGCAGCGCCATTTACGGCTGTCTGCACAGTCTCCGTGTAAGTGCAGCTCTCCCTGTTATCAGTTCATCCCCAAAAAAATAAATAAAGAATAAAGTTCACCAAACACACCACTTTACAGTTGTGTAGGCCACATTAGCTCATATTAAAGTCTAGTCCACACTTTAGAAAATTAGTGTTTCTTATACCTGTTAGGAGCTGTTCAGGAATAAGCACACTAAGCCGTTAGTACTTTTCTGCTTATCTTTATCAGTCAACCAAGATGAAGAAGGCAGGGAGTAAGGCACGTGGGCGTGGGCACGGAGCAGGGAGAGGACGTGGGGATTCTGTGCCTGCTGTGGGCACCGGTGACTCATCATCACCCAGTTTCAGCAGGGAACAATCCTTCATGTGCAGCTTTGTCGGAGAGCGCCGTACACCGCTGCTGCGTGAAGACCAAATTGAAGCCGTTGTCGGATGGATGGCAGCTAACGCATCGACTTCAATTAGTGCCACATCCTCTCAGACACAGAGCACTGGGGAGCACCCATCTGTCTCTTCGCCACCTGCCAAATTGCCCAGGCAGACAGAGAGCCCAGGACAGGAGCCGTCTCTACTTTTGTTCTCTGAATCTCTTGGCTTGGAAACAGGGGGCTGTTGTGGATTCTGTTTTTGGGCTCCCTCTGGTGGTTACGGCTGGTACTGGGTGACTTTGGTGGGTTGCGGTCTCTGGTTTCCACCTGTCCATCAGAGGCTGGGTGTTTCCTATTTAACCTGGCTTTCCTGTCATTCCCTTGCCGGCTATCAATGTACTCAGATGTGCTCAGTTTGGTTCCTGACTACCTGCTCCCAGATCTCTCAGGATAAGCTAAGTTTTGTTTTTCAGTTGTTTGGTTTTTTGTCCAGCTTGCTAATTATGACTCTATGCTAGCTGGTAGCTCTAGTGGGCTGAGGTTCTCCCCATGTGCCATGAGTTGTCACATGGGTTCTTGTAATCTCAGGATGGTTTTTGATTAGGGTTTTTTGCTGACCGCTCAGACCCCTTTTGTATCATTCTGCTTTCTAGTTATAGCGGGCCTCAATTTGCTAAATCTATTTTCATCTCTATGTGCGTGCCTTCCTCTAATTTCACCGTCAATACATGTGGGGGGCAACTATACCTTTTGGGGTTTATTCCTCTGGAGGCAAGCTAGGTCTTTATTTCCTCTGCAGTGCTAGTTAGCTCTTAGGCTGGCGCGTGGCGTCTAGAATCAACGTAGGCACGCTCCCTGGCTATTTCTAGTTGTGTTTGTCAGGAGTAGGGCAGCGGTCAGCCCAGGTTCCATCACCCTAGAGCTCGTCCGTTATTTTTGTTATTTTGCTTGTCCAGTGCGATCCCTAGCCATTGGGATCCATGATAGTATAGCCGGCCCACAAAGTGTTAATTGTTTGGGCTGAAGCAGGAGAAAAAGAAGTGTTTAAGGGAAATTTTTTTTTTTTTCTTTCCCCTCAGAGTTTTGCTGCCTAGCCCTTAATTGCTGTCTAGCTGCTTCTTACCTCCTCTTAACCCTTGAATGGCTCTGATCTTAGCTGTTTAACATGGATGTCCAGAGTTTGGCTTCCAGCCTGAGTAATCTTGCTGCAAAAGTTCAAAACATACAGGATTTTGTTGTTCACACTCCCATGTCTGAACCTAGAAATCCTATTCCAGAGTTTTTTTTTCTGGAGATAGATCTACCTTCCTGAATTTCAGGAACAATTGCAAATTGTTTCTTTCTTTGAAATCTCGCTCCTCTGGAGACCCTGCTCAGCAGGTTAAGATTGTAATATCTTTCCTGCGGGGCGACCCTCAGAATTGGGCATTTGCATTGGCACCAGGGGATCCTGCATTGCTCAGTGTGGATGCGTTTTTTCTGGCACTGGGATTGCTCTATGAGGAACCTAACCTGGAGATTCAGGCTGAAAAGGCTTTATTAGCCCTCTCTCAGGGGCATGATGAAGCGGAAGTATATTGTCAAAAATTTTGGAAATGGTCAGTGCTTACTCAGTGGAATGAGTGTGCCCTGGCTGCAAACTTCAGAGATGGTCTTTCTGAGGCCATTAAGGATATTATGGTGGGGTTCCCTGCGCCTACAGGTCTGAATGAGTCTATGGCTATGGCCATTCAGATTGATCGGCGTTTACGGGAGCGCAAACCTGTGCACCAGTTGGCGGTGTCTTCTGAACAGGCACCTGAGACTATGCAATGTGATAGAATTCAGTCCAGAAGTGAACGGCAAAATTATAGGCGGAAAAATGGATTGTGTTTTTATTGTGGTGATTCAGCTCATGTTATATCAGCATGCTCTAAACGCACAAAAAAGGTTGATAAATCTTTTGCCATTAGTACTCTGCAGTCTAAGTTCATTTTGTCTGTAACTCTAATTTGTTCACTGTCTTCCATTTCCGTCGATGCCTATGTGGATTCGGGCGCTGCCCTGAGTCTTATGGATTGGTCATTTGCCAAACACTGCGGTTTTAGTCTGGAGCCTCTGGAAGTTCCTATTCCTTTGAAGGGAATTGACTCTACACCATTGGCTATGAATAAACTGCAGTACTGGACACAAGTGACCATGCGCATGACTCCCGTTCATCAGGAGGTGATTCGCTTCCTTGTACTGTATAATTTACATGATGTACTAGTGCTTGGTCTGCCATGGTTACAAACTCATAATCCTGTCCTGGATTGGAAAACAATGTCTGTGTTAAGCTGGGGATGTCAGGGGGTTCATGATGATGCACCTCTGATTTCAATAGCTTCATCTACTCCTTCTGAGGTCCCTGCGTTTTTGTCTGACTATCCGGATGTTTTTGAGGAGCCTAAGCTCAATTCACTCCCTCCTCATAGGGATTGTGACTGTGCTATAGAATTAATTCCTGGCAGTAAGTTCCCTAAGGGTCGTTTATTTAATCTGTCAGTGCCAGAGCATACTGCTATGCGGAATTATATTAAGGAGTCCTTTGAAAAGGGACATATTCGTCCATCTTCGTCCCCTCTGGGAGCAGGTTTTTTTTTCGTGGCAAAAAAAGATGGTTCCCTGAGGCCTTGTATAGATTATCGCCTTCTGAATAAGATTACAGTCAAATATCAGTATCCATTGCCATTATTGACTGATTTGTTTGCTCGCATTAAGGGGGCTAGGTGGTTCACTAAGATAGATCTTCGCGGTGCGTATAATCTTGTGCGGATAAAACAGGGTGATGAGTGGAAAACCGCATTTAATACGCCTGAGGGCCATTTTGAGTATTTGGTAATGCCTTTTGGACTTTCTAATGCTCCTTCAGTCTTTCAGTCCTTTATGCACAATATTTTCCGTGAATATCTGGATAAGTTTATGATTGTGTATTTGGATGATATTTTGGTGTTTTCTGATGACTGGGAGTCTCATGTTCTACAGGTCAGGAAGGTGTTTCAAGTCCTGCGGGCCAATTCTCTGTTTGTGAAGGGCTCAAAATGTCTCTTCGGAGTCCAGAAAATTTCTTTTTTGGGGTACATTTTTTCTCCTTCTACTATTGAGATGGATCCCGTCAAGGTTCAGGCAATTTGTGACTGGACACAACCTACATCTGTTAAGAGTCTTCAGAAGTTCTTGGGTTTTGCTAATTTTTATCGTCGGTTCATTACTAATTTTTCCAGTGTTGTTAAACCTTTGACTGATTTGACTAAAAAGGGTGCTGATGTTGCTAATTGGTCTCCTATGGCTGTGGAGGCCTTTCAGGAACTTAAGCGCCGGTTTTCTTCTGCTCCTGTGTTATGTCAACCAGATGTTTTGCTTCCTTTTCAGGTTGAGGTTGATGCTTCCGAGATTGGAGCGGGGGCGGTTTTGTCACAGAGAAGTTCCAATGGCTCGGTGATGAAGCCATGTGCGTTCTTTTCTAGAAAATTCTCGCCCGCCGAGCGCAATTATGATGTGGGTAATCGGGAGCTTTTGGCCATGAAGTGGACATTTGAGGAGTGGCGTCATTGGCTTGAGGGTGCTAGACATCGTGTGGTGGTCTTGACTGATCACAAAAATCTGATTTACCTTGAGTCTGCCAGGCGTCTGAATCCTAGACAGGCTCGTTGGTCGTTGTTTTTTTCTCGTTTCAATTTTGTGGTTTCATACCTGCCAGGTTCAAAGAATGTGAAGGCAGATGCTCTTTCCAGGAGTTTTGTGCCTGACTCTCCTGGAGACTCTGGGCCTACTGGTATCCTTAGGGATGGGGTAATATTGTCCGCCGTCTCCCCAGACTTGCGACGTGCATTGCAGGAGTTTCAGGTGGATAAACCTGATCGTTGTCCACCAGAAAGACTGTTTGTTCCGGATGATTGGACCAGTAGAGTCATCTCCGAGGTCCATTCTTCTGTGTTGGCTGGTCATCCTGGAATATTTGGTACTAGAGACTTGGTGGCCAGGTCTTTTTGGTGGCCTTCCTTGTCAAGGGATGTGCGCACCTTTGTGCAGTCTTGTGAAGTGTGTGCTCGGGCTAAGCCTTGCTGTTCTCGGGCCAGTGGGTTGTTGTTATCCTTGCCTATCCCGAAGAGGCCTTGGACGCACATTTCCATGGATTTTATTTCAGATCTCCCTGTCTCACAGAAAATGTCCGTTATCTGGGTTATGTGTGACCGCTTTTCTAAGATGGTTCATTTGGTACCCTTGCCTAAGTTGCCTTCCTCCTCTGAGTTGGTCCCTTTATTTTTTCAGAATGTGGTTCGTTTGCATGGGATTCCGGAGAATATCGTTTCTGACAGGGGATCCCAGTTTGTGTCTAGATTTTGGCGGACTTTTTGTGCTAAGATGGGCATTGATTTGTCTTTCTCGTCTGCATTCCATCCTCAGACGAATGGCCAGACGGAGCGAACTAATCAGACCTTGGAAACTTATTTAAGATGTTTTGTTTCTGCTGATCAAGATGACTGGGTTGCCTTTTTGCCACTGGCCGAATTTGCCCTTAATAATCGGGCTAGTTCTGCTACTTTGGTCTCTCCTTTCTTTTGTAATTCGGGGTTTCATCCTCGTTTTTCCTCTGGTCAGGTGGAGCCTTCGGATTGTCCTGGAGTGGACGTGGTGGTGGACAGGCTACATCAGATTTGGAATCAGGTGGTGGACAATTTGAAGTTGTCTCAGGAGAAGTCTCAGCAGTTTGCGAATCGCCGTCGCCGCGTGGGTCCCCGACTTCTTGTTGGGGACTTGGTGTGGTTGTCTTCTCGTTTTGTCCCTATGAAGGTCTCTTCTCCTAAGTTCAAGCCTCGGTTCATCGGTCCTTATAAGATCTTGGAGATTCTTAACCCTGTGTCTTTTCGTTTGGATCTCCCAGCATCGTTTGCTATTCATAATGTGTTCCATCGGTCGTTATTGCGGAGGTATGAGGTGCCCGATGTTCCTTTGGTTGAGCCTCCTGCTCCGGTGCTGGTGGAGGGAGAATTGGAGTATGTTGTTGAGAAGATCTTGGATTCTCGTGTTTCCAGACGTAAACTCCAGTATTTGGTTAAGTGGAAGGGTTATGGTCAGGAGGATAATTCCTGGGTGGTCGCCTCTGATGTTCATGCGACTGATTTGGTCCGCGCCTTCCATAGAGCTCATCCTGATCGCCCTGGGGGTTCTCGTGAGGGTTCGGTGACCCCTCCTCAAGGGGGGGGTACTGTTGTGGATTCTGTTTTTGGGCTCCCTCTGGTGGTTACGGCTGGTACTGGGTGACTTTGGTGGGTTGCGGTCTCTGGTTTCCACCTGTCCATCAGAGGCTGGGTGTTTCCTATTTAACCTGGCTTTCCTGTCATTCCCTTGCCGGCTATCAATGTACTCAGATGTGCTCAGTTTGGTTCCTGACTACCTGCTCCCAGATCTCTCAGGATAAGCTAAGTTTTGTTTTTCAGTTGTTTGGTTTTTTGTCCAGCTTGCTAATTATGACTCTATGCTAGCTGGTAGCTCTAGTGGGCTGAGGTTCTCCCCATGTGCCATGAGTTGTCACATGGGTTCTTGTAATCTCAGGATGGTTTTTGATTAGGGTTTTTTGCTGACCGCTCAGACCCCTTTTGTATCATTCTGCTTTCTAGTTATAGCGGGCCTCAATTTGCTAAATCTATTTTCATCTCTATGTGCGTGCCTTCCTCTCATTTCACCGTCAATACATGTGGGGGGCAACTATACCTTTTGGGGTTTATTCCTCTGGAGGCAAGCTAGGTCTTTATTTCCTCTGCAGTGCTAGTTAGCTCTTAGGCTGGCGCGTGGCATCTAGAATCAACATAGGCACGCTCCCTGGCTATTTCTAGTTGTGTTTGTCAGGAGTAGGGCAGCGGTCAGCCCAGGTTCCATCACCCTAGAGCTCGTCCGTTATTTTTGTTATTTTGCTTGTCCAGTGCGATCCCTAGCCATTGGGATCCATGACAGGGGGCCAGCCAAGCAGCATTGGAGAAATGGAAGAAGAGGCAGTGTGCAGTGATGCCCAACAGCTTTTTCTCTCTGAGTCTGAAGAGGCGGGTGGGCCAGTGCCTCCGGTCACCACACCGCAGAACGCATCCGCTGATGACACTCAGGTGCCACTTTCTGGTGCGTGCTCTGCTGCTGAGACTACCCAGGAGGAGCAGTTGGTGGCAGAGGGTAGTGTAGATGATGAGGTCCTTGACCCATCGTGCCGTGAGGGACAGGAAGGTGGTGGTAGCAGCTCTGAGGAAGAGATTCCACGAAATGGCCAAAGAGGGAGAGGGAGGGGGAAGACTTTGGATCCTGTAGCCTCCACTTTGGCACCCGTTAGGAGCGTGTCTCTTCCAAAAGCTAAAAAGGGCGCTCCCAAGACTTGCAGTGCCTGGTCCTTTTTTGACACAGTTGCAGATGACATTTGCTATGTCAAATGCAAGGTGTGTCATCACAAAGTCAAAAGAGGGAGAAATGTCAGCAACCTCAATACCTCCAACATGTGGAAACATGTGCGGACCAGGCACGCGACGGAGTTACAGAAACACACTGAAGAGCTAGGCCAACCAACAGCGGCAGCTACCACCTCTTCAGCTCATGTTGCCTCTTCCTCCAGCTCACACACAGCTGGTTCGGCTTCCTCCCAGGATCGCCATGTAAGAACCTCTGGCACTGTTGTCCAGAGACCCACTGTAATTCCACCCGCAGCACCACGTTCCCAGTCATCCTCACACTCCCAGGCCAGTCTACAGCCATCTGTAGTACAGGCATGGGAGAAAAGGCGGCCTTTCTCGGCAAACCACCCACGAGCACAGGCTCTGACTGCAGGCATTGCCAAACTTCTGTCACTGGAAATGCTGTCATTCAGGCTGGTGGAGACTGACAGCTTCCGTGACTTGATGTCATTGGCAGTCCCACAGTACAATGTGCCCAGCCGCTTTTATTTCAGCAGGCAAGCCATCCCTGCCCTGCACAAGCATGTGGAGGGACACATAAAACACGCGCTACTGAACGCCGTCAGTAGCAAGGTCCACCTCACCACCGATGCGTGGCCTGTCCAGTCAACATGGACAGGGGCGATACCTTTCCCTCACTGCCCATTGGGTTAATGTTGTTGAGACGGGTACAGATCGTGCGAGTGGCGCAGGACGTGTCCTGCCCACTCCAAGGATTGCTGGAATCCAGTCTGTATGCATTGACTCCTCCTCTTACACAAGTTCCTCAGAATCGTCACTGCAGGAGCCGTCACAGTCCACCTCCACATGGACCCGTGAACGTTTACCTGTTACGACCGACATGAGCACAGCCGTGGCCAAACGTCAACAGGCCATCTTGAAATTAATTTCTTTGGGGAATCGAAGCCACACAGCGCAGGAGCTCTGGAATGCCATCAAGCAGGAGAGCGATGTGTGGTTTGTGCCAGCGAATCTCCAGCCAGGCATGGTAGTGTGTGATAATGGCCGAAATCTGGTGGCAGCTCTGGGCCTCGGCAACCTCACTCACATCCCATGTCTGGCACATGTTCTCAACTTGGTCGTGCAGAGTTTTTTGAGGGACTATCCGGATCTTGATGCACTGCTGCACAAGGTCCGCCTAGAGTGTGCTCACTTGCGGTGTTCCAGCACGGCAAAATCGCGCATTGCGGCTCTGCAGCGCCGATTCCGCCTTCCGGAACATCGCATCATATGTGACCTACCTACCAGGTGGAATTCCACGTTACATATGTTGGAGCGGTTGTGTGAGCAGCAGCAAGCAGTAATGGAGTACCAGCTGCATCAGACGCAAAGAAGTCACACTCCGCGCCGTTCAGACTTCACAACCACAGAGTGGGCCACTATGAAGGACGTCTGCCAGGTTTTGCGTCCATTCGATTATTCCACGCGGATGGCGAGTGCAGATGATGCACTAGTCAGCATGACTGTCCCCCTTATCTGCCTGCTTGAAAAATCACTGCAAGCGCTAAGGGATGATGTTGAGGAAGAGGTGGAGGATGAGGATTCACCATTTCCATCATCTTCTGGACAGTCAGCGCCACGTGGTTCCTCACAAATGCGTAGGCAGGGGACACTTTGTGAGGAGGATGAGGAGGAGTCAATGGAGGAGGAAGACATCCGTCCAGAGGAGGGTTACACAATTGTCCAGTAGTCAGTGTGTACAGCGATGGTGGGGTGATGACGAGCGGGCAGAGATCACGCCTCAAGCAGGGGACAGCGTTTCTTGGCCAGTTGGCAGTGTGCAACACATGGTTGATTACATGCTGCATTGCCTGAGAAACGACCGCCGCATCGCCCACATTCTCAACATGTCTGATTATTGGGTGTTCACCCTCCTCGATCCTCGCTACCGGGACAACGTACAAAGCCTCATCACACCGTTGAACCGGGAGCGTAAAATGCGGGATTACCAAGACACACTGGTGAATTCCATCATCATCTTCTCCAGTCCAACTGAGAGAAGTGCTGCTAGTGCTTTACAAAGCAGCTCAGTGCATCCAGGCAGTGGAGGAGGCTCTGCAAAAAGAGGGAGCAGAAGCAGTGCCTCTGCCCAAAGCAAGACCAGTATGGCCCAACTGTGGCACAGTTTTCTGTGCCCGCCACAAATGTCTACACCATCACAGACGGCTCCAGTCAGCAGGAGGCAACGGTTCCGTCAGATGGTGACAGACTACATGTCTTGCCCTCTTGCTGTACTCCCAGACGGCTCTTCCCCTTTCAAGTTTTGGGTCTCAAAGCTGGATACATGGCCAGAGCTAAGCCAGTATGCATTGGAGGTGCTGGCTTGCCCTGCGGCTAGTGTATTATCGGAACGTGTCTTTAGTGCTGCAGGTGGTGTACTAACTGACCGTCGCATGCGACTGTCCTCCGATAATGTTGAACGGCTTACTTTCCTGAAAATGAACCAGGCCTGGATCTCGCAGGAATTTGCCACTCCTGTTCCTGATTAAATAATTGGGTGACTGTCTACAGTATCCAGGAGACCTGTTGTGTTCATCTTTCTACCACCTGAACTGTAATTCCTGGGCTCCAACACCGCCAGTTGAGGCTCAGAAGTGCCGTCTGCACAGTCAAAACATACGACCCAGTGTTATTGGGTGTCATTAACGTCAGCTGATCCCCAGCTGTGTAGCCGGCAATGTGTCCTGCGACCGCCACGCTGACACAACAACTGAAATGTAAGGGAACCTGTCCCCCCCCCCAGGCGTTTGTTACTGAAATAGCCACCTTGTGCAGCAGTTATGCTGCACAAGGAAAAGGTAACTATTTTTGTTTAGCTCCTTGCACACGCAGAACTTAACACTTTTAAAGTGTGTCCACTGATACCGTAAAACCATCCCAGAGGTGGGACTTTCCTTTGTAATGTGACGCAGCACACCCATCATTCCTACCCCCTTGGCGCCGTGCGCCGCCTCCTCCGCGTTGTTTAATTCTGTCCCGGAGCCAGCGCTGTTATGTTGTCCCTTGGCCAGGCACACTTTGCGGTGCCCGTCTTCTGACATCATTTGGTGTCAGGCTGGCTGCGCCTGTGCAGCCGCGCCGGACGAGTTCCCGCCTCGCAGTGTCTTCTGATTTAATCATACTGCGGGCCTGGGATCCATAGGCATGCGCAGTGCATATCTTCACCTCCGCCTCTCACTCATCTCCCTCCACCTTCTTCAGACTGTGCGCCGTCAGCTGATCCCTAATAGCATGCCACGGCCGTGACACTGCACAGTCTGAAGAAGCCGGAGGGAGGGGAGTGAGAGGCGAGGATATGCACTGCGCATGGCCACGGATCCCAGGCCCGTGGTGGGATAACATTAGACGACACTGTGAGGCGGGATCTCGGCCAGCGCGGCCGCACAGGCGCAGCCAGCCTGACACAAAATGATGTCAGAAGACGGGCACCGCAAAGGGCGCCTGGCCAAGGGATAACATAACAGCACAGGCTCCGGGACGGAATCAAGCAACGCTGAGGAGGCGGCGCATGGCACCAAGGGGGTAGGAATGATGGCTGGGCTGCGTCACATTACAAAGGAAAGTCCCACCTCCGGGATGGTTTTACGGTATCAGTGGACACACTTTAAGTGTTTAGTTCTGTGTTTGCAAGGAGCATAATGAAAAGAGCCACATTTTCCTTTGGCATCCTTTGTGATGCAAAAGCTGGCTCTTTCAGCTACAAACGCCTTTTGGGGTGGGGGTTAAAGGTTACCTTTCGACTTGCTCCAATCAGGCTTCGGCCTAAACGGTGTTCCTCTGCACATCCTGCTGTCCCTGGGCTCCAACACCGTTAGTTGGTGCCTGGAAGTGCTGTCCACACAGTCAACAGTCGCTCCTCTGTTATTGGGGTTCAGTAACGTCAGCTGCTCCCCTGCTGTGTGTGCTGCAATACCTCCTATCTGCTCCTCCTGCTGTCCCTGGGCTCCAACACCGCTAGTTGGTGCCTGGAAGTGCTGTCCGCACAGTCAACAGTCGCTCCTCTGTTATTGGGGTTCAGTAACGTCAGCTGCTCCCCTGCTGTGTGTGCTGCAATACCTCCTATCTGCTCCTCCTGCTGTCCCTGGGCTCCAACACCGCTAGTTGGTGCCTGGAAGTGCTGTCCACACAGTCAACAGTCGCTCCTCTGTAATTGGGGTTCAGTAACGTCAGCTGCTCCCCTGCTGTGTGTGCTGCAATACCTCCTATCTGCTCCTCCTGCTGTCCCTAGGCTCCAACACCGCTAGTTGGTGCCTGGAAGTGCTGTCCGCACAGCCAACAGTCGCTTCTCTGTTATTGGGGTTCAGTAACGTCAGCTGCTTCCCTGCTGTGTGTGCTGCAATACCTCCTATCTGCTCCTCCTGCTGTCCCTGGGCTCCTACACCGCTAGTTGGTGCCTGGAAGTGCTGTCCGCACAGTCAACAGTCGCTCCTCTGTTATTGGGGTTCAGTAACGTCAGCTGCTCCCCTGCTGTGTGTGCTGCAATACCTCCTATCTGCTCCTCCTGCTGTCCCTGGGCTCCAACACCGCTAGTTGGTGCCTGGAAGTGCTGTCCGCACAGTCAACAGTCGCTCCTCTGTTATTGGGGTTCAGTGATGTCAGCTGCTCCCCTGCTGTGTGTGTTGCAATACCTCCTATCTGCTCCTCCTGCTGTCCCTGGGCTCTAACACCGCCAGTTGGTGCCTGGAAGTGCTGTCCGCACAGTCAACACTTGCTGCCATGTTATTGGGGTTCAGTAACGTCAGCTGCTCCCCTGCTGTGTATCCGGCAACGTGTCATGCGACCGCCACGCTGGCACAACTAACAGACATTTACATGCCTCCAGTGCAGGCTTCGGCCTACACTCTGCTCCTCCTGCTGTCCCTGGGCTCCAACACTGCTGGCTGCTGCCCGGAAGTGCTGTTTGCACAGAGCCAAACACCTCGCCAATGTGTTAGTGGGGTTCAGTAACGCCTGCTGCTCCCCTGCTGTGTATCCGGCAACGTGTCATGCGACCGCCACGCTGGCACAACTAAAATTTAAGGGAACCTGCCCATCCCCACCCCCCCAGGCGTTTGTTACTGAAAGAGCCACCTTGTGCAGCAGTAATGCTGCAGAAGGAAAAGGTGGCTCTTTTAATTATGCTCCTTTCAAAGGCTGAACTACAAACTTATTAAATGTGTCTCCTCATACCGTTTAACCGTCCCGGAGGTGGGACTTTCCATTGTAATGTGACGCAGCACAGCGGTCATTCCTACCCCCTTGGCGCCGTGCGCCGCCTCCTCAGCGTTGTTTGATTCTGTCCCTGAGCCTGCGCTGTTATGTTATCCCTTGGCCAGGCACACTTAGCGCTGCCCATCTTCTGACATCATTTGGTGTCAGGCTGGCTGCGCCTGTGCAGCCGCGCTGGACGAGATCCCGCCTCGCAGTGTCTTCTGATTTAATCACACTGCGGGCCTGGGATCCATGGGCATGCGCAGTGCATATCTTCACCTCCGCCTCTCACTCATCTCCCTCCACCTTCTTCAGACTGTGCGCCGTCAGCTGATCCCTAATAGCATGCCACGGCCGTGACACCGCACAGTCTGAAGAAGCCGGAGGGAGGGGAGTGAGAGGCGAGGATATGTACTGCGCATGGCCACGGATCCCAGACCCACGGTGGGATTACATTAGACGACACTGCGAGGTGGGATCTCGGCCAGCGCGGCCGCACAGACGCAGCCAGCCTGACGCAAAATGATGTCAGAAGATGGGCAGCGCTAAGTGTGCCTGGCCAAGGGATAACATAACAGCGCAGGCTCAGGGACAGAATCAAACAACGCTGAGGAGGCGGCGCACCGCACCAAGGGGGTAGGAATGACGGCTGGGCTGCGTCACATTACAAAGGAAGGTCCCACCTCCGGGACGGTTTAACGGTGTGAGGGGACACATTTCATAAGTGTCTCGATCAGCCTTTGAAAGGAGCATAATTAAAAGAGCCACCTTTTCCTTTTGCATCATTAGTGCTGTAGAAGATGGCTCTTTCGGCAACAAACGCCTGGGGTGGGGGTTAAAGGTTCCCTTTCAACTTGCTACAGTGCAGGCTTCGGCCTACACTCTGCTCCTCCTGCTGACCCCGGGCTCTAACACCGCCAGTTGGCGCCCGGAAGTGCTAGCTGCACAGAGAAAAACACCAGCCAATGTGTCAGTGGGGTTCAGCAACGCCAGCTGTTCCCCTGCTGTGTAGCCGGCATCATGTCCTGCAAACACCACGCAGACACAACAGACCTAAAACTGCCTCCAGTGCAGGCTTCGGCCTACACCCTGCTCCCTCTCCTCCTGCTGTCCCTGGGCTCTAACACCGCCAGTTGGTGCCTGGAAGTGCTGGATGCACAGTTAACACTTGCTGCCGTGTTATTGGGGTTCAGTAACGTCAGCTGCTCCCCTGCTGTGTGTGCTGCAATACCTCCTATCTGCTCCTCCTGCTGAACCTGGGCTCTAACACCGCCAGTTGGCGCCCGTAAGTGCTAGCTGCACAGAGAAAAACACCAGACAATGTGTCAGTGGGGTTCAGCAACGCCAGCTGTTCCCCTGCTGTGTAGCCGGCATCGTGTCCTGCAAACGCCATGCAGACACAAGAACTGAAATTGAAGGGAACCTGTCCCTCCCCCCAGGCGTTGGCATGTATAACAGCCACCTTGTACAGCAGTAATGCTGCTTTTGTTCATGGTGGCTCATTAATTTACTCTCCTTGCACACGCCGAACGCAACACGTCTAAAATGTGTCTCCTGAGACCATTAAACCTTCCCTGAGGTGTGACTTTCCTTTGTAATGACACGCTGCACCCCCCTTGCGCCGTCTGGAGCAGGTGTAAGGACCCGAGTGAGAGGCAAACATATGTACTGCGCAAGGTCATGAGTCCCAGTCCCGCAGTGTGAAACAATGTAAAGACACTGCTGGGCTGGGATTCATGGGCATCGCGAACCGCACCAGCCGACATCAAATGATGTCAGAAGACGGACAGCGCATGGCCAAGGGATAACGCAACAGCGCAGACTCCTGTACAGCAAAATGCGATGCTCAGGAGGCCGCGCCAAGCACCAAGGTGGTATTTTTGCCAGCTGTGCTGCGTCTCATTAAGAAGGGAACTCCCTCCTCCAAGACAGTTTTGACTGTATAAGGGCCTAAATGTTGTACGTGTTTCACTCAGCGTGTGCAAGGAACAAAATTAAAAGAGCAACCTTTGACTTGGGCAGCATTACTGCTGCCCAAGGTGTGGCTCTTCTAGTTTGTAACACCTGAGGGGGGGTTAAAGGTTACCTTTAAAATTGGTTCAATTAGGCTTCGGCCTACACTCTGCTCCCTCTCCTCCTGCTGTCCCTGGGCTCTAACACTGCCAGTTGGTGCCCGGAAGTGCTGGCTGCACAGAGCAAAACACCCGCCACTCTGTCAGTGGGGTTCAGCACCGCCAGCTGTTCCCCTGCTGTGTAGCCGGCATCGTGTCCTGAAAAAGCCACGCGGACACAAAGCTGCCGCCAGTGCAGGCTTCGGCCTACACTCTCCTCACTCTCCACCTGCTGACCCTGGGCTCTATCACCGCCATTTGGCGCCCGGAAGTGCTAGCTGCACAGAGCAAAACACCCGCCACTCTGTCAGTGGGGTTCAGCACCGCCAGCTGTTCCCCTGCTGTGTAGCTGGCAACGTGTCCTGCAAAAGCCACGTGGACACAAAGCTGCCGCCAGTGCAGGCTTCAGCCTACACTCTCCTCACTCTCCACCTGCTGACCCTGGGCTCTAACACTGCCAGTTGGCGTCCGGAAGTGCTAGCTGCACAGAGCAAAACACCAGCCAATGTGTCAGTGGGGTTCAGCACCGCCAGCTGTTCCCCTGCTGTGTAGCTGGCAACGTGTCCTGCAAAAGCCACGCAGATGCAAGAACTGAAATTGAAGGGAACCTGTCCCCCCCCAGGCGTTGGCATGTATAACAGCCACCTTGTAGAGCAGTAATGCTGCATTTGTACAAGGTGGCTCATTAGTTTACTCTCCTTGCACACGCCGAACGCAACACGTCTAAAATGTGTCTCCTGAGACCATTAAACCGTCCCTGAGGTGTGACTTTCCTTTGTAATGACACGCTGCACCCCACTTGGTAGCGCTGCCCGTCTTCTGACATCATTGTTTGGCTGGCTGCGCCTCTGCGGCCGCCCTGCCCGACACAACGCCCCTCGGTGTCTTATTTATTTTTACTGCGAGGGTGTGATTGACAGGCATGAGCAGTGCATATCTTCGCCTGTTGTCACTCATCTCCTTCCGCCTTCTTCACACTGTGCGGCCTCATGGCCGTGACATGCCATAAGGGATCAGCTGGCGCTGCACAGTCTGAAGCAGGTGTAAGGACCCGAGTGAGAGGCGAATATATGTACTGCGCAAGGCCATGAATCCCAGTCCCGCAGTGTGAAACAATGTATAGACACTGCTGGGCTGGGATTCATGGGCATCGCGAACCGCACCAGCCGACATCAAATGATGTCAGAAGACGGGCAGCGCATGGTCAAGGGATAACGCAACAGCGCAGACTCCTGTACAGCAAAATGCGATGCTCAGGAGGCCACGCCAAGCACCAGGGTGGTATTTTTGCCAGCTGTGCTGCGTCTCATTAAGAAGGGAACTCCCTCCTCCAAGACAGTTTTGACTGTATAAGGGCCTAAATGTGGTACATGTTTCATTCAGCGTGTGCAAGGAACAAAATTAAAAGAGCAACCTTTGACTTGGGCAGCATTACTGCTGCCCAAGGTGTGGCTCTTCTAGTTTGTAACACCTGAGGGGGGGTTAAAGGTTACCTTTAAAATTGGTTCAATTAGGCTTCGGCCTACACTCTGCTCCCTCTCCTCCTGCTGTCCCTGGGCTCTAACACAGCCAGTTGGTGCCCGGAAGTGCTAACTGCACAGAGCAAAACACCCGCCACTCTGTCAGTGGGGTTCAGCACCGCCAGCTGTTCCCCTGCTGTGTAGCCGGCATCATGTCCTGCAAAAGCCAGCGAACACAAAGCTGCTGCCAGTGAAGGCTTCGGCCTACACTCTCCTCACTCTCCACCTGCTGACCCTGGGCTCTAACACCGCCAGTTGGCGCCCGGAAGTGCTAGCTGCACAGAGCAAAACACCCACCACTCTGTCAGTGGGGTTCAGCACCGCCAGCTGTTCCCCTGCTGTGTAGCTGGCAACGTGTCCTGCAAAAGCCACGCGGACACAAAGCTGCCACCAGTGCAAGCTTCAGCTTACACTCTCCTCACTCTCCACCTGCTGACCCTGGGCTCTAACACTGCCAGTTGGCGCCCGGAAGTGCTAGCTGCACAGAGCAAAACACCCGCCACTGTGTCAGTGGGGTTCAGCACCGCCAGCTGTTCCCCTGCTGTGTAGCTGGCAACGTGTCCTGCAAAAGCCACGCAGACACAAGAACTGAAATTGAAGGGAACCTGTCCCCCCCCAGGCGTTGGCATGTATAGCAGCCACCTTGTACAGCAGTAATGCTGCATTTGTACAAGGTGGCTCATTCATTTACTCTCCTTGCACACGCCGAACGCAACACGTCTAAAATGTGTCTCCTGAGACCATTAAACTGTCCCTGAGGTGTGACTTTCCTTTGTAATGACACGCTGCACCCCCCTTGGTAGCGCTGCCCGTCTTCTGAGATCATTGTTTGGCTGGCTGCGCCTCTGCGGCCGCCCTGCCTGACACAACGCCCCTCGGTGTCTTATTTTGACTGCGAGCGTGTGATTGACGGGCATGAGCAGTGCATATCTTCGCCTGTTGTCACTCATCTCCTTCCGCCTTCTTCACACTGTGCGGCCTCATGGCCGTGGCATGCCATAAGGGATCAGCTGGCGCCGCACAGTCTGAAGCAGGTGTAAGGACCCGAGTGAGAGGCGAACATATATACTGCGCAAGTCCATGAATCCCAGTCCCGCAGTGTGAAACAATGTAAAGACACTGCTGGGCTGGGATTCATGGGCATCGCGAACCGCACCAGCCGACATCAAATGATGTCAGAAGACGGACAGCGCATGGCCAAGGGATAACGCAACAGCGCAGACTCCTGTACAGCAAAATGCGATGCTCAGGAGGCCGCGCCAAGCACCAAGGTGGTATTTTTGCCAGCTGTGCTGCGTCTCATTAAGAAGGGAACTCCCTCCTCCAAGACAGTTTTGACTGTATAAGGGCCTAAATGTGGTACGTGTTTCATTCAGCGTGTGCAAGGAACAAAATTAAAAGAGCAACCTTTGACTTGGGCAGCTTTACCGCTGTCCAAGGTGTGGCTCTTCTAGTTTGTAACACCTGAGGTGGGGTTAAAGGTTACCTTTAAAATTGGTTCAATTAGGCTTCGGCCTACACTCTGTTCCCTCTCCTCCTGCTGTCCCTGGGCTCTAACACTGCCAGTTGGTGCCCGGAAGTGCTGGCTGCACAGAGCAAAACACCCGCCACTCTGTCAGTGGGGTTCAGCACCGCCAGCTGTTCCCCTGCTGTGTAGCCGACATCGTGTCCTGCAAAAGCCACGCAGACACAACAGACCTCCAAATGCCTCCAGTGCAGGCTTCGGCCTACACTCTGCTCCCCCTGCTGACCCTTTGCTCCAACACCACTAGTTGGGGCTCTACGAAGACAAGCTTGAATAGTTCCCTATCCTGGTTCCAGTACCGTCAGCTGGTTCCGGGTAGAGCCTTTGGCTTAGGTGCCTCCTTCTGGGTATCTGAGTTCCACCAACGTCAGGTGGTCCTTGGTAGTGCTTTCAGGCACGGGTACCTCCTGCTTAGTAACCGGGTTCCAGTAACATCAGCTGGTCCTCGGTAGTTCCATTGGCTCTTGGACCTTCGGCTAGCCATCCGGGTTCCAGTACTGTCAGCTGGTTCTCGGCAGTGTCTTTTGCTCTTGTACCTTCTGCTCCCCATCCTGGTTCCAGTACCGTCAGCTTGTTCCGGGCAGAGCCTTTGGCTTAGGTGCCTCCCTCTGGGTATCCGAGTTCCACCAACGTCAGGTGGTCCTTGGTAGTGCTTTCAGGCATGGGTACCTCCTGCTTAGTAACCGGATTCCAGTAACGTCAGCTGGTCCTCGGTAGTTCCATTGGCTCTTGGACCTTCGGCTACCCATCCGGGTTCCAGTACCGTCAGCTGGTTCTCGGCAGTGTCTTTTGCTCTTGTACCTTCTGCTCCCCATCCTGGTTCCAGTACCGTCAGCTTGTTCCGGGCAGAGCCTTTGGCTTAGGTGCCTCCCTCTGGGTATCCGAGTTCCACCAATGTCAGGTGGTCCTTGGTAGTGCTTTCAGGCACGGGTACCTCCTGCTTAGTAACCGGATTCCAGTAACGTCAGCTGGTCCTCGGTAGTTCCATTGGCTCTTGGACCTTCGGCTACCCATCCGGGTTCCAGTACCGTCAGCTGGTTCTCGGCAGTGTCTTTTGCTCTTGTACCTTCTGCTCCCCATCCTGGTTCCAGTACCGTCAGCTAGTTCCGGGCAGAGCCTTTGGCTTAGGTGCCTCCCTCTGGGTATCCGAGTTCCACCAACGTCAGGTGGTCCTTGGTAGTGCTTTCAGGCACGGGTACCTCCTGCTTAGTAACCGGGTTCCAGTAACGTCAGCTGGTCCTCGGTAGTTCCATTGGCTCTTCGACCTTCGGGTAGCCATCCGAGTTCCAGTTCCATCAGCTGTTTCTCGGCATTTTCTCAGCCTTCTTGTACCTTCTGCTACATTTCCAAGTTCAAGACCCTAAAGACGATGACCCGGAAGACCACCCCTAAGATGACGACGACACCAGAGACGACAACCACTGAGATGACGACGACCCTGGAGACGATGACCCTGAAGACCACCCCGATGACGACGACCCCGGAGACGATGACCCTGGAGACGACGACGACATGGGAGACCGGGAAGCAGAAGAACAAGAGGCTGCAGAACAAAGAGCAGAAGAACATTAAGCATAACACTAAATATCAGAGCAAAAGATATTATCTAAATTATAAGCAGAAGAAGACTAAGCAGTGTATGGGGGTGAGTCCGTTCCTCCTCGTGGTGCCCCTGGATAAAGCCTGATGCTGCAGGCCAAACTGAACGCGGACAAATCTAACTGTTTTGTGACAGGCAGAATGGAAGGTGTAATCTTCAAACTTTTATAGATAACAACTACGGGAATGCCTGTCACAAATAAGAATATGATGAAGAAGTTGAATATGAAGAAGAATAATAGTTAAATAAAAAGAATATGAACAATGTAACAAAAAAAAATTATAGGTAGAAGATGAAGAAGAAGATGAATAAGGTGAAGAAGAACTTGATGTCAAAGATGCTGATGATGATGAAGAAGAAAGTGTGGGAGAAGTAAAAAAGAGGGTGAAGGGTGTGGAAGTAGTGAAACATCAATATCTGACAAAATAAAAAAAATCTTAACATAGTCAATATCTTTGTAACTCCGAACGTCTTAAAATTTTTTTAAAATTCCTGCTATTCTATTTGATTGGGCTAAACCTCTATGCCTTTAATGTCTCCGCCACGTCCCCCTATACATCCTACATTATTCTTAGTTGTTTTCCTTCATGTAGAATGAACCTACAAGGAAAGAAAGGGTTTATTTTAATTCCGATTTTTTCGTCCTATTGACTTGCATTGGTATCGGGTATCAGTATCGGCGAGATCCGATATTTTGCCGGTATCGGCCGATACTTTCCGATACCGATACTTTCCGATATCGGAAGGTATCGCTCAACACTAATTATTAGGTTTTATATTAGTGGTACCTGTATGGGGAATGTCTCAGACTGTGTTACTCCGTGCATATGCTTTAATAAAAATTATTTGATTTAAAAAAAGAGGAGTGCACCGTCCGTAACTATGAACACACCCGTAACACAAGCTTCTTCATCTGCACCCATACATATTACCAATAATATACAAATGTCACAGTCGAAAATTATTTGTTCTAGTGTAACGAACACTGTTAAAAGAATGCCACTAAACGTAGATAACCACGACCCTGGGAAACACCAGATTTCCTATTTACAAGATATGGACGATGATGATATTGATGACGACTTTGAAATTTACCACCTCAACACCAAGAAGATGAAGATCACAGCTGGAAAAAATGTGCAAAAAAGGACATGAATGTCTGGAAAATCATTTTCTCTTGTGCAAACTTTCCCTCTTACTAAAGTGGTACCGAATGATGCATACACAGCTCTCATGTCTATTTAGCATGAGATGGTTGAAAGATGATGTATTCTGTTTTTTCCATTTCCACTTTTTGAAAGGGAGCATAAAAGAAGGATAAAATAGCGGCAAGATGTGTGATTTTGGTCAGTGAGGAGGTAATGTCCGGTACAGATAGGTAGATCTGCATGTCATTGGCATACTGATGATATTGCAAACCGTGCCATTACATCAGCTGTCCCAGGGTGAAGGTGTACATAGAGAAGAGTAGTGGTCCTAGAACTGAGCCTTGGGGAACATCAAAAGACCGTGGTCGAGGTGAGGAGGAGGTGTGGGAGAGGCAGACACTGAATGTCTCAGTAACACCTTGGTTGTTTTATAAAGACTCTGCCGATAACCCCCAAAAAGCCATTTGCACCAACGGCCATGCCCGCATCAGCAGGGGTAGCAAAACTCCCATCCTAACCACCACAAGCATGATCAGGCACATGGCAGCAAAGCACCCGACTTTGTTGGTTGAACACAAGGCTCCATGAACAGTGTCTGCGGGTGATACCATTGCTTCTTCCGGTGTTGTGCATGGATGCCAATCCTCTGTCCATGGTGCATGCAAAGATGCCTCATGCCCTACATCTTCAGTTGCACACAAACTCAACTAGCACCATCAACAAGCACGTCCACGTCCTTGTCCCAGCGCAGCGCAGTTGTCCATACCTCATTCTTTGTAACGCAAGTGGAAATAAGCAGCCAATGCCACAGTACTAAATTCACACATTTCTCATCTACTTGCACTCGAAATGTTGCATATTAGGCCCGTGGGAGACGTAAGCTTTCCGCAACCTGATGCCTGTGACCATCACAAGGTACTCGTTACCCAGCTGCCACAATTTTTACCTGTCTGCCGTCACGACATTACACAAGCAAGCACGTGTCCCACAACATTAATCTAGCACAGACTGAAGGCTGGGGTGGAGTTTTATAGCAGGAAGACAAGTGCACATGAGACCAAAGACGCCATGTTGGAAAAGGGCAGTAATGCACAAAAGGTAAAAAATGTTCAGAGTCCTGACATTACTCCCTGCTTAGAAGTGGCCTCAGGACGATCCTGGACCTGGTTTCTCAGGGAATCTCTGATGAAAACGAGAAATCTTCTGTTGGGCATTGATGTTTTCCACAGGTTCCCAAGAGTCTTCCTCAGGGGGATATCCCTGCCATCTTATCAGATATTGGAGCCGATTCCTGCGAATCCTGGAATCAATAATTTCCACCACCCCGAATTGTTCTTGCCCATCAATCACCACAGGCTGCGGAGGTGGCACAACACGTCCCTGGAAGGTATTAGGAGATACAGGCTTTAGTAAAGATACATGAAAAACTGGGTGTACCTTCATTGTCCTTAGGTAGCTTCAGCCGGCAGGCCACAGAGCTCACAATACCGTTGATCTTGAAAGGGCCAATGAATTTCTGTCCAAGCTTTTGTGAAGGAACATTTAACTTCAGATTCTTAGTTGCTAACCACACGGAATCTCCTACCTTGAACATGGGTGCAGGTTTACGGAATCTATCAGCCAATCTCTTATAACGTTCTTGAGCGGTGGTCAGTAGGGTTGAGCGAAACAGATCGGCACTTTTCAAAAGTCACCGACTTTTAGCAAAGTCGGGTTTCGTGAAACCCGACCCGATCCCACTCTGGGATCGGGTCGGCGGCACACGATCTGTAATCCAAAGTCGAGTTTCGTTTATATATATATATATATATATATATATATATATATATATATATATATATATATATATATATATATATATGTCATAGAGAGACACATATATATATATATATATATTTATATTTACTTCAGCGCGATAATGTTGAAAAGCCGGTAATTCAATTGCCGGCTTTTCATTTCTCCTGCCTAAATCCGACATGATATGAGACATGGTTTACATACAGTAAACCATCTCATATCCCCCTTTTTTTTGCATATTCCACACTACTAATGTTAGTAGTGTGTATGTGCAAAATTTCGGCGCCCCCTGCTAGATGTCCTCATGAACTGCAGCCTGGGAACTTTTTCCCACGCTCCAGGTCATATGAGGGCATCCACCAGGGGGCGCATCACCGCGACTGAAGGTAACTATAGGTCATTGACCTACATTTCCTTCATTCGCCGGGGCTTACAGGCACGAGCACAGCTGCATTAGCAGGGCTCCTGCCTGTAAAATATTTTAACCCCTTCAGATGGATTACCTCGTGGGACGTGTGACAGTTCATCAGAGGGTATGTATATTGTGGGTTTATTATTTTTCCAAGCGAGGGTCTTCAAATGGATTGAGAGAGCAATAAAATATTAAAACAACCGGTGTGTTTATTTCATTAAAATACTTTTTAATCATGTGTGTGTGTTTTTTTTAACCCTTTCAAACAATTGAATTAATAATGGATAGGTGTCATAATTGACGCCTCTCCATTATTAATCTGGCTTAATGTCACCTTACAATAGCAAGGTGACATTAACCCTTCATTACCCCATATCCCACCGCTACACGGGAGTGGGAAGAGAGTGGCCAAGTGCCAGAATAGGCGCATCTTACAGATGTGCCTTTTCTGGGGTGGCTTGGGGCAGATGTTTTTAGCCACGGGGGGGCCAATAACCATGGACCCTCTCCTGGCTATTAATATCTGCTGTCAGTCACTGGCTTTACCGCTCTGGCGGAGAAAATTGCGCGGGAGCCCACGCCAATTTTTTCTGCGATTTAACCCTTAAATTTAATAGCTACAGCGCCGAAATTTTGCACATACACACTACTAACATTAGTAGTGTGGAATATGCAAAAAAAGGGAGATATGAGATGGTTTACTGTATGTAAATCATGTCTCATATCATGTGGGGTTTAGGCAGGAGAAATAAAAAGCCGGCTATTGAATTACTGGCTTTTCAACATTATCGCGCTGAAGCAAATATTAAAAAAGTATGCATTGAAATGCATTGGGTTTCGTGTTTTGGCCGATCCCCGACCCCGACTTTTCTATAAGATCGGCCGATTTCACTCGACCCGACTTTTGAGAAAGTCGGGTTTCATGAAACCCGACTCGATCTCAAAAAATGAAAAGTCGCTCAACCCTAGTGGTCAGGGATTCCTTCAGAACCTCCAGATTTTGTCTCATCGCAGTCAGCCTTTCCTCCACTGCTGGAACCGGAGAATTAATTGGAGACCTAGGTAAAATACATGGATGATAACCCAGATTGGCAAAGAAAGGTGTAAATTTAGTGGAGGCGCTCTGAGAATTATTATATGAAAATTCGGCTAACGGCAACAACTCCAACCAATCATCCTGGAGATGGCTGACATAGCATCTTAGGTATTGTTCCAGCGTCTGGTTGGTACGCTCAGTCTGACCATTTGTCTGGGGATGGTAAGCAGAAGAGACAGACATTAATATTGAGTGCAGAGCAAAACCCCTTCCAGAATCTTGAAGTGAACTGTACTCCACGGTCAGAGATGATCTCATCCGGCACCCCATGCAACCGAAAGACATTCTGTATAACCAAGTTCACTGTATCTTTAGCAGAGGGGAGGCCAGTGCACGGAACAAAAATGAGCAGCCTTAGTCAGGCGATCAACTACCACCATCATAGTATTCATGCCCCCCGATGTAGGCAGCTCCACAATAAAGTCCAGTGATATAGACCCCCAAGGGCGGGACGGAACAGGTAATGGTTGTAGAAGACCCGTAGGTGCCACATGAGGAGTCTTGTAACGGGCACATAACTCTCAAGAGAGAACATAGTCCTTGGTATCCTTCAGGCAAGTTGGTCACCAGAAGAATCGGCTCAGGAACTCTTGTGTCTTCTGTACCCCCCTGTGACCAGCCAACTTGGAGTCATATACCAACTTGAGGATCTGCAGACGGATGACCTCCAGGACGTAGATACGTCGATCTCTGAACCACATGTCACCCTTAAAGATAAGATTAATATCCAAAGGTGGGTTGGTCAGAAATACATCACCTTCATAGGCCTCCCTGTACTCCTTCCACATGTCCTAATCGTGGATAACTCCAATGAAATTGGCATCAGATAGAATGGTCTTGGACGGGGCTCCAGGTACGGAATCCGCAGCATGGATTTGGGATAAGGCATCAGCCTTCCCATTATGAGAACCTGGACGGTATGAGATAACAAAGTTAAATTGATTTAAGAATAAGTTCCAACAAGCCTGACGAGGAGAAAGACATCTAGCGGAACTAAGGAACTCTAGATTGCGATGGTCAGTTAGCACTATGATCTGTTGTGCAGCTCCTTGCAGATGATGCCTCCATTCTTTGAAAGCCGCAATAATAGCCAGCAATTCCTTTTCCCCCATGTCGTAATTCTTCTCTGCTGAGGTTAGTCTACGGGAAAAGAAAGCACAAGGATGTAGCAGACCCTTCTCTCCAGTTCTTTGGGAGAGAACAGCCCCCAAAGCATTATCAGAAGCGTCCACCTCCACAATGAAAGGATGTGTTGGATCTGGGTTTATCAACAGCGGTGCTGATGTGAAACAGATCTTCAGCCGATCAAAAGCTTCTTGAGCCTGTGATGACCCATTAAAGGGCTTTTCCTTCTTTGTCAAGGAAGTAATGGGATGGACAATATCAGAAAAATTTCGAATGAAGCGTCTGTAGAAATTTGCAAAACCAATAAAACGTTGGACCTGGAGCACCGCCAGACGCAGGGCCGTGGGGTACTCGGTACCGGGCCTCTCTCTGTCTCAGTTCTGGGGTTGTCACGGTGGCTAGACCTGGTTCGTGACCCTGCTAAGGGGCATCCAATGAAAGGTGTAGGTGATGGTGCGTGATGCAGGTCGCAATGAATAACGAGGACACAGGGTTGCTGTCTCTTTACCTCTTTACTGAAGGCTTCAAGATTCTCAATCCAGAGTATGGTTAACAGGGCTGTATGAGACCGGCCGGTCCGATGGCACCTCCAGAGTCCCCTTTGCAGGTGGAAATCTGTGCCTACCTTCTAGCTCCTGTGTGTTGTAGTACTTCCCTGCTGAGCACCACGGGATAGTCCTCACAACTGTTGTGTCTGTTTCTGATGTTCTTCCCCACAACTTATGTCTGTTCTGATGTTCTTCTCCGTCCCCCAGATGATATGGATAGGACGCACCTGTATGATGGGTAGGCCTGGAGTTCTTCCGGGACCCTAGTGACGCCCCTCTCCCACAGTTGCCCCCTATGTCTGCTTAGGTGATTTAGGTGAGACAGCCAACCTATAATTAACTGTCCTGCTGTTGGTTTGAAGTAATGCTTGGAGCCCAATACTTCCACGGCATTCCGGCCACCGGCTACGCACCTCAGTAGGATGTTGCCTCGATCTAACGGCATGACTCCTACTGGTGTTATCTCCTTTTTGCTTTGATCTTGTTTCTCACTCTCCACAATAAACCTCGCTTCTTGTCCTTTCTTGAGATACCGCCGCGATGTAGTGCAGGCACGGTTCCTTAACGTTCTGTCCTTTTCGCTAGGCCTCTGTCAGGATCCCACCCCTGACAGGGACCCCCCTGAATCTTCCCCCGCAACACCCTCTGCCACAGGATGTTGCCTGGTTCCAACCCAGTCAGCTTCTGTCTAACTTTCTATGCAACCCCCAGTTTTACCAGATTGTGAGGAGTGGCCTAATACATAGCACCCTTAGCTCCCCCTGGAGGCCAGACTATGAAGTGTATTGGTGTCTGTGATACCTGGTCAGGTGAACTCCTTAAGCGCCATCAGACGTACCATCACTCCCCTTAGCGGCGGAGCATCAGTACTGCAACGACCAGGACTCTGGGGCGCTGCAGACCTCCTTAACGTTCTTGGGTACCGGCCAGTCAAGGATAGCCTGAATCTTACCAGATTCCATGTTCAGCCCCTGGGGAGAGATGATATAACCCAAGAACTGTATCTCAGAACGATGGAACTCGCATTTCTCCGGCTTAATATACAGATGGTTCTCTTTCAGACGTCTTAAAACAGTTTTGACATGTTCTTCATGTTCCTGTAGAGAGTCAGAAAAGATTAGTATATCGTCCAAATAGATCACCACAAACTGGTCCAACAAATCTCTGAAGATGTCATTAACAAGGTGTTGAAATGCTGCAGGGGCGTTACAAAGCCCGAAGGGCATCACAAGAGATTGAAAGTGTCCATACTGGCATCTGAATGCTGTCTTCCACTCATCCCCTGGACGAATACGCACCAAATTATAAGCCCCATGAAGATCCAGCTTAGAGAACACCTTAGCATGGTGGACTCTTTCCAGTAATTCGGGAATCAGAGGCAAAGGGTAACGGTTTCGTACGGTTACCTTATTGAGTTCCCGATAGTCAACACAGGGTCTCAGGGTCCCATCCTTCTTCTTTACAAAAAAAATGGGTGCCCCTGCTGGTGAGGAAGAAGGACGTATGAAGCCTTTGGCCAGATTTTCATCAATATACTCCTTTAAGGCTTGAAGCTCAGGTGCCGCCAAAGGGTATACGTGACCAAAAGAAATATCTGCCCCAGGAAGCAACTCAATGGAACAGTCATAATGCCTGTGTGGAGGAAGTTGATCTGCATTCTTCTTGTCACAGAGGTCAGAGAACTCTTTATATGCTGGAGGTAAAGAAGATACCTGTACATGTGGTTCCGTAGCCGTGGACTCAGGGACAGCTTCTGTTAAATCTGAGTTGCTCCTTGTTGGAAAGATAATCTCCTTTGTCTCCCAGTTGATAATTGGATTCTGAGAACGCAACCAGGAAAGCCTAAAGTCACAGGAAAATGAGGAGAAGAAATTAGCAAGAAAGAAAGTTGCTCCTGATGATTAGGCTCCAACAAAATTTCAAGGGGTACGGTCTCCTGATCCACAGGCCCAGAGATTAATGGTGACCCATCCACTGTTTCCATGGTAATTGGAGAGGCTCTTTGCTGAATTTTAATACCATGTTCCTTTGCAAATGCGATATCCATGAAATTGCCACCTGCACCAGAGTCAATCATAGCTGAACTGGAAATCCACTTTCCTGAACACAGGATCTTAATAGGGAGAGAACAGTGAGAGTTCTTTTCCTTCAGCTCCTTGGGGGGTGAAGTCATAGAAAGTGAATGGAATACAGTGTTTAAAGGCAGGCTACATTCAGAGATGTCAGATTCATCATCACAGTTGTCATACTCCCCTATTGCTGCTAGCACCTTGTTAGGCCGTCTAGGACACTTAGGACAATTGATCCAGAAGTGGTCAGACTGGCTGCAGTAGAAACATAAACTTTCACGAAGGCGATGCTCCCGGCGCTCATTGATCTCGCGTCTCTGAATGGAATCAATTTGCATGGGCACCTCCTCCACTTCCCGAGATGTTTTACCTGCAGGCTCTTTGGAAGGAAGGGAAAAGTTAGAAATACGGTTATATGCAGCAAATTTCTCCTGCCTACACTCAGTAAGGCGAATGTCTATGCGCACACAATGCTGTATAAATGTCTCTAGTTCTTGTGGTGACTCTGAGCGAGCTAGTTCATCTTTTATAATACTAGACAGACCCCTTTTAAAAATAGGCAATTTTGCATAACTGTCCCAATTGGTATCTACTGCCAATCTCCTGAATTCAGTGGCATACTCAATAACAGAATGTTTAGCCTGGCGTAAAGACAACAAAGCAGATTCAGCGGTTGCACAGCGATTAGGGTCATCAAACATTAATGCCATAGCGGCCAAGAAATCATCCAAGTCATTTAACCGTGGGTCACGAGACTCAATCATCGGATTCGCCCAGGTGAGCGCTCGTGAGGTCAGTAGCATTATTACACACAATACTTTGGATCTATCAGTAGGAAAACGGTCAGCATGCACATCAAAATATAGCATACATTGATTCACAAAGCCACGAAATTTGTCACGATCACCATTAAATCTGAATGGGGCAACTTAGGTGGGCTAGCTGGTGGCGGTTGCCCAGAGGGTAAAGTCACTTGTGCAGCTATTTGCGTGCTTATGTCCTGAAAAGCCCGTCCATACTGGGACTCTATGCCAGCAAGTTTGTTTTCCTGGGCTGCCATGCGATTGCTTAAGTCCTGCAAAGTTTGTCCAAACACTTGTTGATTGTGTTCAAAGCTTCCAAACTTCTTTTGCAGAACTTCCACATCTTTCTGCAGTGATTTAATTATGGAAAACACCTGCTCTAATCTGCTCTCTGCAGTCATTGTTCCAGCAGTCTCCTTTCTTTTATGGCTAGATTATCCTGTAATAATTATAGGGGATAATTCAGGAGACTCTTTGCGTGGAACAAGACAACAGGACACAGTTTTATAAGTGGTAAAGTTTATATTATCACACGGTGATTCAAGCAGGTGCAGAGAGAAACTCAAGTCCACAACACTTGGTGCAAATAATAAACGCAGCTTAGCAGTCAATAGGAAACTTCAGAGGTAGATGCAAACAAACCGAAATTCTATGAAGCACAGTTATTCTTGAGGAAACTTGACACGAATAGATCCTTGACTTAGTCCAGACACAGATAGATATGCTATTAGGCAGTTCAAATCATATCTTAGCTCAATCAGGGAGGCCTGGTTAATAGTCTCAGGTTTTGCAGAGCAGAAACAGCTTACATGTCCAGCAAATGCAGATGGAAGTAACACGAGCAGCAGATGAAGGAGAATCAATGAACACCGGAGTATGCAGCAGGAACTCAGAGCAGAGTGGCAGGATCTCCAACACAGGTTCACAGGAGTAGGTGCAGGTGCAAGGCCAGGGAGTAATCAGGAGCTGGATGCAAAGCAGAATAATCTAGCACAGACTGAAGGCTGGGGTGGAATTTTAAAGCAGGAAGACAAGTGCACATGAGACCAAAGATGCCATGTTGGAAAAGGGCAGTAATGCACAAAAGGTAAAAAATATTCAGAGTCCTGTACATCTCACTGACGGCACACTGGGTTAGTGTAGAGGAAGCCATGACCCAGTCAGACATTGGGAGACCATATTGCCGATGTATGGAGACAGGTTGTTGAAGGCTTTGTCTGTCATAGTTAGGCTTTTGAACTGTAGCCTCTGGGCAATTGGAAGGAACTGAAGGGCCTGGCAGAGAGGAGAGGCTGGGGAATAACAGAGGGACAGTTGGATTACTCGAGCATCAGACTTTAGGATAGATTGGAGTGGTGCAAGAGTGCTAGAGGGGAGGCCAGAGAGCAGAAGGTTGCAATAGTGTGGGTGGGAGATCATGAGGGCGTGCGCAAACATTTTTGCAGTTTCTTGGAATGTACGGATTCTGGAAATGTTTTTGAGTTGCAGTGGGCAGGAGGAGGCAAGGGCTTGGATATGTATCTTGAAAGAGAGGGCAGAGTCGAGGATCACCCGGAGGCCCTGAACATGCGGGACTATTTGTACCGGTGTGCCGCCCTGGCATTACACAGGCACGTGTCCCACAACATTACCCGTGCCCCCACAATGCTGTTATTGGGAAAGTCCACCTAACCAAAGACACGTGGACAAGTGCTTGTGGTCAGCGACGGTACATCTCACTAACGGCACACTGGGTTAACATAGTGGAAGCCGGGACACAGTCCGACCTTGGGATGGTGAACATCCTCCCAACACCGAGTATTGCTAGCCCTACGTCAATCTGGGTTGCCACCACACTCTACAGCTCCTGCACCTCCTCCTCCTTTGCATCCTCTATAGCCTCCATCTCCGAAAGTAACACATCAGTCACAAGCTGGAAGCACTGCCTCAGGCAAGTGGCAACAGGCTGTGCTGAAGCTAATATGATTAGGTGACAAACCTCACAATGATGAATAGTTGTGGATAGCAGGCAGATCTGTGGCTGACACCACTGAATCTACAGCCAGGCATGGTCGTGTGTGACAATGGCTGGAATCTGGTGGCTGCTCTGTGTCGAGGCGAGCTCACACATGTGCCATGCCTGGCCCATATGCTTAAACTCATTGTTCATCGTTTTCTGAAAAGCGACACGGAGGTGCCAGATCTGCTAGGAAAAGTATGAAGCTCTGCGTACCCATTTTAGAAAGTCAGCTAGAGCTTCATCTGCCCTTGCCTTGGCAGCCTTCCAGCACTTGCAGCTTTTGGCTCACCGACTGGTGTGTGATGTTCTCCCCATGCATTGGAACTCTACATTGCATATTTTGGAAAGGATTTGTGAGCAGAAGAGGGCAGATGTTGACCACCAGCATCAACAAGGCCATTGGTATTCAGTTCTGACTTCACACATAAGATTTCATGAGTGGACATGGATGTCAGACATATGTACCATCCTCCAAAACATAGAGGAATTCACCAAGATGGTGAGCAGCAATGACGCCATAATTAACATCTCCATCCTGCTTCTCTGTGTTCTAATATAAATATTTATAGTTATTTACATAGCGTCAATGGTCCTAAGAAACAGCAATAACACAGTAATTAAACAGAAAAAAAAACAACCCTGCTCGTGACAGCTAACAATCTACACTAAGTAACAACCAGAACAATAACGAAACCCCGCAAAAAACATCCTTCTCGTGACAACTTACAATCTACAATGAGGTGAGGGAGATAAAAACTACAGGGAAATGTGTTTACAAGGATGTATTTACAATGATATTACTGTGGCTTGGTGAAAGTTGTGGAGGCATGAGGACAAGGAGGAGAGCATGGTCAGTTGTCCTCTTGGTGATGACACGGAAGTATCGACTGTTAGCAGTCTTGCACGCATGGCTGAGTTTATGTTCCACTGGATTTCCCGTCACCCTCACGTTCTCAAAATTTTGGGTGACAGGGAATACTGATTCCCGACCCACGCTACAAGGAGAACTTTATTTCTCTTATTCCAGAGGCAGACAGGTGTACTACAATTTTGGAGGACGATAGGGCCCTTCTCGCTGAATTATTAAAAAAAATTCCCATCTGAAAATGCTGGCAGAAGAGGTCACAGTTTGTTGGCAAAGCAAGGAGTACAGGTGAGAGAGACACAACTCCAATCCAGCAAAGGCAGTGGAATACTGACAAAGTTCGGGGAGAATTTTCTCAGACCCTCCTATCGCCCTCGCCCTGAGGTGTGGGGGACTCTCACAAGGAATGCTTTGTTTTGAAAAATGCTGAGGGAGTACCTTGCTGACCGTACTAATGTCCTCTGTCATTCCTCTGTGCCCTTTCATTATTGTTTTGCAAAGCTGAACATGCAGAATGAACTGTGTCTCTCTACTGCGAACGTGCGCTGTACTCACAGTCATGGAGCGCACGGTGCCTCGCTCTCTGGCGGTCACTGTGAACATGGCTCCTAGCTTTTCAGCAGAACCACTTTTATTGGCGGGAGCACACGCCTTCGTAATACAGAGACAGAGTACAACACCGCAAAAGCATTCACACTCTGGTCCTCAGACTTTCTATGTGCTCAGTGACTGCCTCTAGGCAGAAGATGATGAAGGTAGTAGTAGTAGTTGGAGTATTTAACACAGTCATGAAGAAGCCATAACAACTTGAAAGAGAAGTATTTTTAATTAGATACCACACTGTTCGATATGTGACCTGTATTTGTTAATTTTTGTAAACTAAAACAGTGTACCGAACTAGGGTAACAGACAGCAAATAAAGCTGAATGTAGGCCTGAATTTCCACATTTTGTAGGCCACAAATACATCTGACTTCTGACAGCGATAACACACTGACAAACATGTGGCCTATTCATATTTTTTAAGCTAAATAGTGCTGTATAAAATTAGAGTATCAAACAGCAAAAAAAGTGGTACACAGGCCTACAAAGACCAAACTTGGAGCATGCAGATATATGAGGGCTGTCATGGAAATACCACACTGGCAAAAATGTGGCTGTTTTTTTTTTTTTAAATGCATAATAGTGCTGTATAGAATTAGAGTACCAGACAGTAAAAAAAGTGGTACACCGGCTTACAATGACCAAACTTGGAGCACACAGATATATGAGGGCTGTCACGGAAATACCACACTGGCAAATATGTGCCCTTTTACATTTTTTTAATGCTAAATAGTGCTTTATATAATTTCAGTAACAGACAGCAAAAAAAGTGGTCCTCCGGCCTACAATGACCAAACTTGGAGCACAGAGATACAGTATATCAGGGCTCTCACGGAAATACCACACTGGCAAAAAAGGGGCCTGTTTTTTTTTTTAAATGCAAAATACTGCTGTATAGAATTAGAGTATCAGACAGCAAAAAAAGAGGTACACCGGCCTACAATGCACAAACTTGGAGCACACAGATATATGAGGGTTGTCACGGAAATACCACATTGGCAAATATGTGGCCTGTTTTTTTTCTAAAATGCAAAATACTGCTGTATAGAATTAGAGTATCAGACAACAAAAAAGAGGTACACCGGCCTACAATGCACAAACTTGGAGCACACAGATATATGAGGGCTGTCACAGAAATACCATGTTAGGTGTTGAGTTCCTGCCGCTGCACAGTGGGAATCTCAAACCATGTCCGCTGCAGTCTCCCATTCTTCTCCAGCCACAGTGGAACCTGCTCAGCGAAGACGTCGGTCCCAGCACCTGGCTCGGACAGATACTGCATGTTTGGTTACTGCTGCCCTTCCAGTATCAGTCATTATAACCAGTACTGTTCGGCGGCGAGCAGGCGCTCCTGGGACTAAGTCCTGCTTTTCTCCTTCTGAGCATGCCCTCTCATTGGAGGTCGGGGGGTCACAAGCTCAGGACTTGTAGCAGCTCCCATTGGTCCACTTGGAAGGTCCTGGAGAGCTACAACTATAAAAGGTTTGCATGGCCACAAGGCCATTCGCTAGTATCATTTGTGTTTGGCTGTTGCCAGTGGATACTCTACCACTCACTATATACAGTACAGACCAAAAGTTTGGACACACCTTCTCATTTAAAGATTTTTCTGCATTTTCATGACTATGAAAATTGTAAATTCATACTGAAGGCATCAAAACTATGAATTACATGTGGAATTATATACTTAACAAAAAAGTGTGAAACAACTGAAAATATGTCTTATATTGTAGGTTCAAAGTAGCCATCTTTTGCTTTGATGACTGCCTTGCACACTCTTGGCATTCTCTTGATGAGCTTCAAGAGGTAGTCACCGGAAATGGTCTTCCAACAATCTTGAAGGAGTTCCCAGAGATGCTTAGCACTTGTTGGCCCTTTTGCCTTCACTCTGCGGTCCACCTCACCCCAAACCATCTTGATTGGGTTCAGGTCTGGTGACTGTGCAGGCCAGGTCATCTGGCGTAGCACCCCATCACTCTCCTTCTTGGTCAAATAGCCCTTACATAGCCTGGAGGTGTGTTTGGGGTCATTGTCCTGTTGAAAAATAAATGATGGTCCAACTTAAAGCAAACCGGATGGAATAGCATGCCGCTGCAAGATGCTGTGGTAGCCATGCTGGTTCAGTATGCCTTCAATTTTGAATAAATCCCCAACAGCAAAGCACCCCCACACCATCACACCTCCTCCTTCATGCTTCTCAGTCTTGTGGGGGTAGGTGTCAGAGGGAATGCATTCAGGTTGCTACTACTGAGGTACCTGCAGATCTATCCTCTCTCCCCAAGCAATATTGGCCTTATGCGGACGTGTTCTCCAAAAAGGCGTCAGAGACCCTTCTGCCCCACCGCCCCTATGACTGTCCTATTGATCTCATGCCTGGTGCTGAGCCTCCCCGGGGTCGAGACTATCCGTTATCTCTCCCGGAGACGGAGGCAATGTCTAAGTACATTCAAGAGAATCTGGCAACAGGGTTCATCAGGAAGTCAGTGTCACCTGCAGGGGCTGGGTTCTTCTTCGTACAGAAGAAGAACGGGGGACTACGTCCATGCATAGATTTCAGGGGTCTTAACGCCATCACCGTTAAGAATAAGTATCCTCTGCCCCTGATATCGGAGCTCTTTGATAGGTTTCGGGGAGCAAGGGTATTCACAAAATTAGATCTGCGGGGTAGTTACAACCTGATTCACATCCGTGAGGGGAACGAATGGAAGATGGCTTTTAACGCCAGGGATGGGCACTATAAATACCTGGTGATGCCCTTTGGGCTCTGTAATGCCCCAGCCGTTTTCCAAGACTTTGTGAATGATATCTTCCGGGATATGCTCTCCACCTCGGTTGTAGTCTATCTGGATGATATTCTCATCTACTCTCCAGATATAGACTCCCACTGGAGACATGTTCGCAAAGTCTTCGACCTCCTATGGGCAAACTCCTTCAATGCCAAGTTGGAGAAGTGTGTGTTTGAGCAGGAGTCTTTACCTTTCCTTTGCTATATTATCTTCGCCCAGGGATTGGCTATGGATCTTGCCAAATTACAGGCTGTTATGGACTGGCAGGAGCCCCATTCTCTCAAAGCGGGGCAGCGCTATACAGTGGGGCAAAAAAGTATTTAGTCAGTCAGCAATAGTGCAAGTTCCACCACTTAAAAAGATGAGAGGCGTCTGTAATTTACATCATAGGTAGACCTCAACTATGGTAGACAACCTGAGAAAAAAAAATCCAGAAAAACACATTGTCTGTTTTTTTAACATTTTATTTGCATATTATGGTGGAAAATAAGTATTTGGTCAGAAACAAACAATCAAGATTTCTGGCTCTCACAGACCTGTTACTTCTTCTTTAAGAGTCTCCTCTTTCCTCCACTCATTACCTGTAGTAATGGCACCTGTTTAAACTTGTTATCAGTATAAAAAGACACATGTGCACACCCTCAAACAGTCTGACTCCAAACTCCACTATGGTGAAGACCAAAGAGCTGTCAAAGGACACCAGAAACAAAATTGTAGCCCTGCACCAGGCTGGGAAGACTGAATCTGCAATAGCCAACCAGCTTGGAGTGAAGAAATCAACAGTGGGAGCAATAATTAGAAAATGGAAGACATATAAGACCACTGATAATCTCCCTCGATCTGGGGCTCCACGCAAAATCCCACCCCGTGGGGTCAGAATGATCACAAGAACGGTGAGCAAAAATCCCAGAACCACGCGGGGGGACCTAGTGAATGAACTGCAGAGAGCTGGGACCAATGTAACAAGGCCTACCATAAGTAACACACTACGCCACCATGGACTCAGATCCTGCAGTGCCAGACGTGTCCCACTGCTTAAGCCAGTACATGTCCGGGCCCATCTGAAGTTTGCTAGAGAGCATTTGGATGATCCAGAGGAGTTTTGGGAGAATGTCCTATGGTCTGATGAAACCAAACTGGAACTGTTTGGTAGAAACACAACTTGTCGTGTTTGGAGGAAAAAGAATACTGAGTTGCATCCATCAAACACCATACCTACTGTAAAGCATGGTGGTGGAAACATCATGCTTTGGGGCTGTTTCTCTGCAAAGGGGCCAGGATGACTGATCCGGGTACATGAAAGAATGAATGGGGCCGTGTATCGTGAGATTTTGAGTGCAAACCTCCTTCCATCAGCAACGGCATTGAAGATGAAACGTGGCTGGGTCTTTCAACATGACAATGATCCAAAGCACACCGCCAGGGCAACGAAGGAGTGGCTTCGTAAGAAGCATTTCAAGGTCCTGGAGTGGCCTAGCCAGTCTCCAGATCTCAACCCTATAGAAAACCTTTGGAGGGAGTTGAAAGTCCGTGTTGCCAAGCGAAAAGCCAAAAACATCACTGCTCTAGAGGAGATCTGCATGGAGGAATGGGCCAACATACCAACAACAGTGTGTGGCAACCTTGTGAAGACTTACAGAAAACGTTTGACCTCTGTCATTGCCAACAAAGGATATATTACAAAGTATTGAGATGAAATTTTGTGTCTGACCAAATACTTATTTTCCACCATAATATGCAAATAAAATGTTAAAAAAACAGACAATGTGATTTTCTGGATTTTTTTTTCTCAGTTTGTCTCCCATAGTTGAGGTCTACCTATGATGTAAATTACAGACGCCTCTCATCTTTTTAAGTTGTGGAACTTGCACTATTGCTGACTGACTAAATACTTTTTTGCCTCACTGTATAGGGTTCATCAACTATTATCACCAGTTCATTCCTCACTTCTCAACTTTGGTAGCTCCTCTGGTTGACCTCACCAAGAAGGGAGCAAATCCCAAATTGTGGTCGGAGGAGATCTCCAAGGCCTTCCTCTCTATTAAGTCCCATTTTGCTACCGCTCCCATTCTACATCACCCCGATGTAGATAAGCCATTTATAATGGAGGTGGATGCCTCATCTGTCGCTGCAGGAGCAGTCCTCTTCCAAAAGGATGCTCAAGGTCGGAGGCATCCTTGCTTCTTTTCCACCAAGACCTTTACACCCGCGGAGAGGAATTACTCCATCGGGGATAGGGAGTTGCTAGCTATGAAGTTGGCTTTTTCAGAATGAAGACACCTTCTGGAAGGGCCTCACTTTCCCTTCCAAGTCTACATTGACCACAAGAGTTTGGTATATTTGCAGACAGCCCAGCGCCTGAATTCTCGCCAGGCCAGATGGTCCCTGTTCTTCTCCCGGTTCCACTTCACCCTTCATTTCCTATCTGGAGAGAAGAACATTCACGCCAATGCGCTCTCCGTGGTATCATCAGAGGAGGAGGAGCCTTGGCTAATTGTTCCCTCTGAGAGTCTGAGAACTGTGGCTCCGGTGTTACTCCGATGTCGCTAGAGTCTGTCCCTCCAGGCAAGACTTACATGCCATCCAATTTGCAATCAGAGGTTCTCTTGGGCTCACTCATCCAGGGTGGGTGGACATTTTGGGATCAAAAGGACATCTGTGCTTCTGGCGAGGACGTACTGGTGGCCGCATATGGCCCGTGACGTTGCAGACTATATTCAGGCATGCGTCTCCTGCGCCAAGAATCGTTGTTCTCAGCAATGGCCTACTGGGCTACTTTACCCCCTGCCGGTGGCAGACAGGCCCTGGGAGATGGTCGGGATGGACTTCGTGGTGGGCTTACCCAAGTCTTGTAGCTGCACCGTTATCTGGGTAGTCACCAACCATTTTTCTAAAATGGTGCACTTGGTGCCGCTTCCACGGTTACCTTCTGCATGGGCCTTGGCAGCGTTGTTCATTTAACATGTTGTCCGTCTACATGGCATGCCTGACAAAATTGTCAGTGACCGGGGTCCCCAGTTTGCATCTCGGTTTTGGAGAGAGCTCTGTCGTTTACTCAGCATTGACCTGAATCTCTCTTCTGCGTACCATCCCTATGTGAATGGGTTGGTAGAGAGGGCCAACCAGACTCTGGTCACATACCTGCAAGATTTTGTCTCTGCCAGGCAGGATGACTGGGCATCTTTGTTACCTTGGGCGGAATTTGCTTTGAACAACGCTTTAGCCGACTCCACCGGACTGACTCCATTTCTCCTTAATTACGACCAGCATCCGTGTATCCCTGTGCCCATGCCCGTGTCATCCACTGATTCTAGGGTGGCAGACTGGGCGGTGGAGGCACGTGACATTTGGGACTGCACACAGGATGCCATCCTGGCCTACAAGGAGAGAATGAAGGTTTCTGCCGATGCACACCGGCGCCCCACTCCTACCTTTGCTCCTGGCTGCGAGTTGAGTCCACTAAGTTTGCGCCTCGCTACATAGGCCCTTTTAAGGTTCTGGAAAAGGTAAACCCTGTGGTCTACCATTTGGCTATGTATCACCGACACTTTTCATGTATCCCTCTTAAAGCCTGTCTATATGTCCCGGTTTTCTGAGTCATCTGCCGGGACATCGGCTTCATCCACGGATGAGTACGAAGTGTACTCTATCTTGGGCTGCAAGGTGGTACGTGGCAAAAAATACTATCTGGTGTACTGGAAGGGCCATGGCCCAGAGGACAGAACCTAGGAACCTGTGGAGCACATTCAAGCTCCGCTGCTCATTGCAGCCTTTGAATGCAGCGTGGCCCAAGGAGGGGGGTAATGTTAGGTGTCAAGTTCCTGCCGCTGCACAGGGGTAATCTCGAACCATGTCCGCTGCAGTCTCCCATTCTTCTCCGGCCGCAGTGGAACCTGCTCAGCGGAGACGTCGGTCCCAGCGCCTGGCTCGGACAGATACTGCACGTTTGGTTACTGCTGCCCTTCCAGGTTCAGTCATTATAACCAGTACTGTTCGGCGGCGAGCAGACGCTCCTGTGACTAAATCCTGATTTTCTCCTTCTGAGCATGCCCAAGGGAACACCTCTCATTGGAGGCCAGGGGTTACACGCTCAGGTCTTGTTGCAGCTCCTATTGGTCCTCTAGGAAGGTCCTGGAGAGCTACAACTATAAAAGGTTTGCATGTCCGCACGGCCATGCGCTAGTATCATTTGTGTTTGGCTGTTGCCAGTGGATACGCTACCATTCAGTATATATGTGGTGTGAGTCTGTTTAGCTTTGGGGCTGTACACTCAGGCAGGCAGCTAGTGTCAGTGGGGGCAATTAGCCTTGGCTTATCATCTGGTTCCTTCATGTGTGCGGTTAGCACAGAAGAGTTCCAGAGCAAGCACAACCCTAGTTAGGGTATTAGTTTCTGTGTACAGCGCGACTCTGTGAGGCAACAGAGGTCGTTTACATTTCACAAGGGGTGAAGTTTAACCCACGTGTGAGCTCAGTGTCCATCCGCCATTACTTTGCAGCAGGTATTTCTGCACGGTGGACCCTCTCTCTATTACTTGGTGCATTCCGCTAGCCCTAACATACCACACTGTAAAATATGTGGCCTTTTTTTTTTAAATGCAAAATACTGCTGTATAGAATTAGAGTATCAGACAGCAAAAAAAGAGGTACACCGGCCTATAATGCACAAACTTGGAGCACACAGATATATGAGGCCTTTTAAGGTGAATTTAAAACACACACAAAAAAAGTAGCACAAGGCTAGCACACACAACTATGCTACGTATGCCTGACAAACTAGGATTTTTCAACAGACCTCAGTCTGACAGAACAGACTGTATATTTTTGTTTTTTTGGGGTGAATTTTTGAAAAAAAAAAGTATATAGTAAAGAAGCTGCAGCAGCAGCAGACAGTTATGGAGCTTTGGGAGGGATGCCGTGGGAGCAGTGGACGCACATACAGTGCCTACAGGCCTTGCACTGATGTGCATATGTTGTGCCCTGCCTACTTAGCGCTGCAATATCGGGACCCACGAATTAGCCCTAAAAAGGACTATTGATTTCTCAGGAGTTGTGGATGTAAGAGTTGCAGACCTACACTACCTCTAAAAACCATGATTCTGACCCTATTTCGGCACCAGCTCTCCCTACTCTCGCTGAAACAGAAACAGAATGTGGCAATCAGGGCAGCGCCAGGTCTCCTACACTCGGGATGATGCTGTACAGCCAAACCAATCACTGCACGACCACAGCAAAGATGGCTGCGGCGTTTCATGGCCTGGCAGACAATCCCTGCACCGTGATTGGGTCTATAAAATCTGCCAAAAACGCTGGGTGGAGACACCAGTTAGGCCGGCCTCACACTAGCGAGTTTTTCGGACGTATGAGCGCATAAACTACGTCCGTAAAATACACATAACACACGGCCCAATGATTCCCTATGTCCTAGCTCCTATCAGCCGTATTTTACTGATCCGTATTATATGGTCTTTTACGGCCGTACAAAATCGCAGCATGCTGCGTTTGTCACCGTATTGCGCAAAAAAATCGCCAATGAAAGTCTATGGGGGCGAGAAAAATACGGATTACACACGGACCAGCAGTGTGACCTGCGAGAAATAAGCACCGGTGTTAGAGAGAAAAGCCGGTAATTCAATTGCCGGCTTTTCATTTCTCCTTCCCAAACCCGACAGGATATGAGACATGGCTTACATACAGTAAACCATCTCATATCCCTTTTTTTTTGCATATTCCACACTACTAATGTTAGTAGTGTGTATGTGCAAAATTTTGGCGCTGTAGCTGCTAAAATAAAGGGTTAAATGGCGGAAAAAAGTGGCGTGGGCTCCTGCGCAATTTTCTCCGCCAGAGTGGTAAAGCCAGTGACTAAGGGCAGATATTAATAGCCTAGAGAGGGTCCATGGTTATTGGCCCCCCTGGCTACAAACATCTGCCCCCAGCCACCCCAGAAAAGGCACATCTGGAAGATGCGCCTATTCTGGCGCTTGGCCACTCTCTTCCCACTCCCGTGTAGAGGTGGGATATGGGGTAATGAAGGGTTAATGTCACCTTGCTATTGTAAGGTGACATTAAGCCAGATTAATAATGGAGAGGCGTCAATTATGACACCTATCCATTATTAATCCAATAGTACAAAATGGTTAAGAAAACACACACACATTATTACAAAGTCCTTTAATGAAATAAAGACACATGTTGTTGTAATATTTTATTATTCTCTTAATCCAAGCTGAAGACCCTCGTTCTGTGAAAAAGTAAAAATAACAAATCAACAATATCTCATACCTTCTGATGATCAGTCACGTCCCACAAAGTAAATCCATCTGAAGGGGTTAAATCATTTTACAGCCAGGAGCTGTGCTAAAGCACTCGCTCCTGCCTGTAAAACCCCAGGTACTGAATGGAAAGCAGGAAAGCAACTTGAGTTGTGGTGATGCGCCCTCTGCTGGATGTCCTCATTTACTGGAGCCTTGGAAAAGTTCCCACGCTCGAGTTCATATGAGGACATCCAGCAGAGGGCGCATCACCGCGACTCAAGGTAACTACAGATCACCCTGCTTTCCATTCAGTACCCGGGGTTTTACAGGCAGGAGCGAGTGCTTTAGCACAGCTCCTGGCTGTAAAATGATTTAACCCCTTCAGATGGATTTACATCATGGGACATAACGACGGAAGGTATGGAATATTGTTGTTTGTTTTTTTAACTTTGTTTCAGGACGATGGTCTTCAGGTGGATTAAGAGTCTAATAAAATATTACAACAACATGTGTCTTTATTTCATTAAAATACTTGTAAATAATGTGTGTGTTTTATTAACCATTTCGTACTATTGGATTAATAATGGATAGGTGTCATAATTGACGCCTCTCCATTATTAATCTGGCTTAATGTCACCTTACAATAGCAAGGTGACATTAACCCTTCATTACTCCATATCCCACCACTACACGGGAGTGGGAAGAGAGTGGCCAAGTGCCAGAATAGGGGCATCTTCCAGATGTGCCTTTTCTGGGGTGGCTGGGGGCAGATGTTTATAGCCAGGGGGGAGCCAATAACCATGTTCCCTCTCTAGGCTATTAATATCTGCCCTCAGTCACTGGCTTTACCACTCTGGCGGAGAAAATTGCGCGGGAGCTCACGCCAATTTTTTCCGCGATTTAACCCTTTATTTTACAAGCTACAGTGCCCAAATTTTGCATATACACACTACTAACATTAGTAGTGTGGAATATGCAAAAAAAAAGGGATATGAGATGGTTTACTGTATGTAAACCATGTCTCATATCATGTCGGGTTTGTGAAGGAGAAATGAAAAGCCGGCAATTGAATTACCGGCTTTTCATCCATTAGATGTCGGTTTTGCAAGCCTGCGAGAAAATATCGCAGTACGGATGCCATACGGATTACATACGGAGGATGCCATGCGCAAAATACGCTGGCACACCCTGCCTACGGATGACATACGGATCACTATTTTGGGAACATTTCTGCATATTGCGGCCTTAAAAAACAGACCGTATTTACATACGCTGAGTGTGAGGCCGGCCTTACTGCCGAATAATCCCGGAAATGCTCGCTGCTCGCCAAGTACACCGAGCATAGTGATACTCGGGCGAGTAACGAGTAGTGGCGAGTATGTTCGCTCATCACTACTCAGGAATAATGGAGGATGGAGGTTCTGGAGGAGAAATGGAATCTAGACTATGAGATAAAGCATCAGCTTTCACATTATTAGACCCTGGCCTGAATATGAGAAAAATATCTATTCTGTCTCCTGGAGCAATCTTGTGAATTTCCCCTCCCTGTGGCATTTAGATTGCAGGATCCACGAGATCTATGGGAGTGCCATCCTGTATATACCGTATTTTCCGCTTTGTAAGACGCACTTTTATTTCCCCCAAATTGGGGGGGAAATGGGGGTGCGTCTTACAATCGGGATAGTGAATAAAATAGGGGAAAAGTCGAAAATATTTCTTACTGAGGGGCTGGCGGTGGCTGCGGAGCGGCTGGCGGTGGCTATGGAGCGGGCTGGTAGTAAGCAGGGTCACCGGTGGGGCAGTGGAGCAGGCCTGGAGCTGGGGGTGGCGGCGCTGTCATCTCCGGTGTGCGGTGGTGCGCGGGCGGCATAATGCTGGCCGGCGCCATTACACTTCCGGAATTCTGAATCCGGAGTTTCCGGTTTCTAGATTGTGGGCCATTGCCTGTGTCTACCACACAGGACTTCAAGAAAATGGCCACCGAACCAGCGCATGCGCAGATAAAGCTCGCTGTTACTGAGCTCTCGATCTGCGCATGTGCTGCAGTAGACAGGAAAGCTGGCAGCAGGGAAAGTTCTGGGCTCCGCTGCACACGGAGCCCTAAAGCAGAGGAGGGAGAGAAGCATGATTCTCCTCCTCCTTTGCAGGGAGAGATATTGATTGGTGGAGGGAACTGTTGCTGAGCTGTCTCCAGCAATCAGATATCTTATCCCTGCAATGTATAGTGTAACACTTGTTATTTACACAAGTCCGAGATCCGTGGGAGAGGTGAGCACACATTGAAGTTTATAAAGCACAACCCCCATCATCCTTCAGAATATACTGTACCAATGGGTGTATTTTGATGGATGATGGGAGTTGCAGCCATATGTAGTGTAACAGATCCCCCATAACTGCATCATCAGCAGATTCCCATAACAATGCGTCACCACAGATCCCCCATAAGTGTGTCATCCGCAGATCCCCATAATAGTGCGTCACCACAGATCCCCATAAGTGTCATCCGCAGATCCCCCATAACAGTGCGTCATCCACAGGTCTCCATAACAATGCGTCATCCGCAGATCCCCATAACAGTGTGTCACCACAGATCCCCCATAATAGTGTGTCATCTGCAGATCCCCCATAAGTGTGTCATCCTCAGATCCCCATAACAGTGTGTCACCACAGATCACCATAAGTGTCATCCGCAGATCCCCATAACAGTGTCATCCACAGATCCCCCATAACAGTGCGTCATCCACAGGTCTCCATAACAATGCGTCATCCACAGATCCCCATAAGTGTCATCCGCAGATCCCCATAACAGTGTGTCACCACAGATCCCCCATAATAGTGTGTCATCTGCAGATCCCCTATAACAGTGCGTCATCCACAGATCCCCATAAAAGTGTCATCCGCAGATCCCCCATAACAGTGTGTCATCTGCAGATCCCCATAAGTGTGTCACCACAGATCCCCATAACAGTGAGTCATCCGCAGATCTCTCAATAAGTGTGTACCCTGCGGATTCCCCATACCAGTGCGTCACCACAGATCCCCCATAATAGTGTCATCCGCAGATCCCCATAACAATGCGTCATCCACAGATCCCCATAAAAGTGTCATCCGCAGATCCCCCATAACAGTGTGTCATCTGCAGATCCCCATAAGTGTGTCACCACAGATCCCCCATAACAGTGTGTCATCCGCAGATCCCCATAACAGTGTGTCACCACAGATCCCCATAACAGTATCATCCGCTGATTCCCATAAGTGTGTCACCACAGATCCCCATAACAGTGAGTCATCCGCAGATCTCTCAATAAGTGTGTACCCTGCGGATTCCCCATACCAGTGCGTCACCACAGATCCCCCATAATAGTGTCATCCGCAGATCCCCCATAACAGTGCATCACCACAGATCCCCCCCATAACAATGTTTTTCATTCATCATAGGTGTAGAAAAAGACATGGGCTACACATCTAAAATCATAAGTTGATCTAGGCAAAATGAAACTGAACATGAGGTTCTTAGTTTAATAATCTGATTAGACTATATGAAGCCGCTAGCACATGACGGCAAATCTTAGTGAGCAAAAATATGCGGAACCCCTCTTACAGCCTCTAGCCTTGCAGCATGGGTGTGGTGGGGCACCAGGTACCCACCCTGCTGGTTCATTGTCGCTGTGGTTGGCACATTACTCCACACATTTAAGGCTACGGTATGGTATTTAACGTTATTGGCACACTGAGATTTGCCGTGACTTGGCAGTAGGCTTTATAAGTCTGATCATAATGTTAAAGTAAAAACTTCTTGTTCAGCTGAATACAGTATATTTTTGCCTAACACCACTAGATCAACTTGTGATTTTTGGATGTGCAGCCCATGTCTTTTATACAGCAATAATACCGTATTCATTCATGCTCTCAATCGCAATGCCCTCATAACTATGAAGGACAGAGCTGACAGTTGTTTCACTACTGTATTTTGTTGCAGAAAAATACCGTACAGTTGGCTGCTGCATATTGCACATTTTTCAAGAATGTCAAAGCAGAAAAGGCATGCATATAAAATTCCCTTTAAACTGGAGGTTATAAAATACGCTGAAGAGCATGGGAACAGAGCAGCAGAGAGACACTTCGGACCGCCTCCAACTGAAAAAATGATAAGAGAGTGGAGGAAACAGGAGGATGAGCTGCAAAAAGCGGGAAAAAGCAGATCTGGCCTTCGTAGGCGTGGTGCAAAGTGGCCAGAGCTAGATGTGGACGTAAAAGAGTGGATCATAGGCCACAGAAATAATGGCCTTTCAGTCTCAACGAAAATGATCATATGCGAAGCCAAGCGGATTGCTGCTGAGAAAGGCATCAATGAATTCACTGGATCACCATCATGGTGCTTCAGATTTATGAAGAGATGTGGCCTTGCTATGCGTACCAAAACAAGAATTGCGCAAAAAATGCCACAAGAATATGAAGCTAAGATTCTGTCTTTCCACAAGTTTGTAATTGACAGCAGAAAGAAAAATGGATATGAATTAGGCCAGATTGGGAATATGGATGAAGTCCCTCTAACCTTTGACGTGCCATCCAACAGAACTGTTGAGGCAAAGGGTTCAAAAACCGTAACGGTAAAAACTGCAGGACATGAAAAAAACCACTACACAGTTGTGTTGTCCTGCTGTGCCGATGGCACGAAACTGCCACCAATGTTAATTTTTAAAAGAAAGAACATGCCCAAAGAAGCTATCCCACGAGGAGTTGTTGTGCACGTTCACGAGAAAGGATGGATGGACGAGAATGGAATGAGATTGTGGGTTGATAAAGTGTGGTCCAAACGTCCTGGAGGACTTCTGAAAAAAACAGCCCTGTTAGTGCTAGACCAGTTCAGGGCACATATTAGTGAAAACACAAAAAAAGTGTTTAAAGAACAGAAAACCCATCTTGCGGTAATTCCAGGGGGGCTTACCAGCCAGCTGCAACCTCTCGATGTTTCTATAAACAAGCCGTTTAAAGTCTACATGCGAGAAGAGTGGAATAAATGGATGGCTGCTGGCAATCATGACCTGACACCAACTGGACGCATGAAGAGGCCCACTATCACTCAAGTTTGTGAGTGGGTGAAGACATCATGGCAATCAGTAAAGGATGAAACGGTTATACGTTCATTCAAAAAATGTGGGATTAGCAATGCCTTAGATGGCACCGAAGATGGTATGCTATATGAGGACAGTGATGAAAGTGACACTAATGACTCTGTGGACCTGAGCTTCCTAAACTCTGACAGCAGTGATGAGGAATTCCTGGGATTCACTGACTAGAACATTATGGTGCCTGAGGATTAAAGTTTCTCCTCACTTGTTAGCCAGAACATGGCTTTTGTCGTTACTTACGGTACATGGGACTGTTCTTACATGTTACCCACAATGCTGCTGTTGACTGCTGTTGAGTCTACTATGTTAAAATAATATTTTGCTATTTAATTAAAGTTTTTTGCACACTATTTGGCTCAAAATATTTTTTTTCTTATTTTTCTCCTCTAAAACCTAGGTGCGTCTTATAATCAGGTGCGTCTTATAAAGCGAAAAATACGGTACATATATTTTTACTTCCCCGCTCAAAGAGGTTTTCGCTGGACATTAGACATAGGCACTACATGCCTTCTAGATGCTTATTTCGGCCTCTAGCTTTTTCGTTTTTTGTGAATCTCTTATAAATATCATATACATTTTATCTATTTTTTACTTCTTTTAATTGTGTTCACTTTTTCTTGCACCAACTAATACAGTTTGTTTTTAACAGTTTTATAAAATGTAATTAAATGTAATTATATTTATATATATATTGTATATACATATTTTCTCTTTAGCAAAATTATTTATTAGCAAATATATATTTGCCCCCTAGTATGGTTAATATGTTAGCTCTCCAGTACACATCTTTTTACGTGAGCATGTAGATCAGCTTCAGGCACCACCCTTCCTTTTGTAGTGTGCTATTTGGTAGCAACATAGTGGATTATAGTGATCAATTAGGTCAACAGGTGCATTGCAGGGTGAGGAGTGATGGGCGGTACACACACACATATATTTAGCTGGGTTTTCCAAGTAGGCAGTAACCCTGATGAAGAGGGACTGAGCTCTTTCGAAATGCGTCGGTAACCATCTTGGACCCAGCGCTGCCCCGTAGCCTCTGTGATGTCACACGCTAGGCGCTTTTGTCGGCCTTCTTTCCTGTTTGTATCCAGGGACGCCACCGGCCAGGGCGTTCCCGGACTCCACAACGACTCTCCGCTACCCCGCTTGGCTGCGGCCACTGCCTGACTACTTCTCTGCCCAGTACCTGCTCATCAGGATCGCTGCTCAGCAATCTTGATAGGCGATCCACGCATCTGTTAGCTCCTTGCACCTACCATGCTACGGAAACCTGGTGAGTCAGACCAGAGCTATTAGTGCTAGACATCGTGTTTGTACATATGGTGTATCTACTCTCCACACTGCACAATATTTACAGGGCATATCTATTCTGGGCATACAACAGGAGCACCCGTGGGGGATTTCATCTTGTGTTTTATTTTGCATACACGCCCTCCCAGTAGTGATACATCCTTAAGCGTGGCATCAGTTCTTTTATAGCACTTTTGTTTACATTATATTACAGCCTTGGCACCTGGCTGTACTGATCCCAGCTGCTTAAAGATATTGTTCAGTTTGTGAGCACTGGTGTTTTTCCTTTTACATGGTCTGTATAGGAGTTAACCTTTTAGTCAATTCAATGTAAGCTAAATTCTGTCAATCAAAGTACTGACAGCTTCAGCACACCCCTAAACCAGATTGAACGGTAGTGCTGTCAGTAGCTGCATCTCAGACACACTGAGGAGAGGAACCGTGACAGCCTGATATTTATTTTCTATATAAGGAAGTATGTATTTTATCTGTATCTGTACTGCTTTTCATCAAAATGTCAAAAAAAGAAACACTAGTATTTGGAGTGCTGAATGTAAAATGAAAATTGTACTCATTAAAGTTTAAAAAGGAGACAAAATGGTAGAAATTTGACACGTTCAAACAGAAGTAGATAAAACTTGGTAGTCTTTATTGAAAGTCCATAAAACAAGTTCTGGTAGCACATTAAAATCTAATGGATTTCTGGCAACAGCTCTTAGTCCTTGACAACAACATTAAACACATGTGAACATATTTATATATAAATAGACCAATCACTGTGAGTGTTAAAACCTCCCATAGCGAACCTCAATACAAACATTCAAATATCAGTATCATGTGACAAAAAAATGGGAGGGTTTAACATCTGCTGTCCGAAACTCTTGGAGTTCCCTGTGTATACAGATGACCCTCATTTTTCCTCCAGTAAGTTTTTTCCCGGGGATCAATGAACCATGGACAAGTGTCACTAGGCTCCCTGAGTCCAAGAGAGCCTCGGTTTGTTGCCGGTTGTCTCCCACCTGGCACAGATAGGTTTCACTTGGTAGGGTGATGGCATCCACAGTGTAGACAGTCTAGGCATACATAGATACTCGGCAATCAAACCCACAATCCATGGGCTCAGCAATCAGGCGGCAATTGACTTCTGCTACCCTCATTTTGGAGAACCCCCTCAATATGGGATTGGTTCTGGCTAACCCCAGCAGAGGGTCGTGAGCCTTTTCCAAGCTCATTGGCCTGTAGGGGCTGGCGAGATACCTGAATTGAGGCACATTCCTGAAACAAGTCCTGAGTGACCACATACTGTTTTTATCAGGCTATCCACCTGATCTAGGTTGCCTGGGTCCCCTTACCTCTCTATCATCTGGGCTGGGCTTCAGGTCTCATCCTGGAACCATTTTACTAGATGCAGCCAGTCATATGCCTGAGACCTAGCTCGTCAGGCCTCACAAAGGACCATTGGTACACTCGTGTTGCCTGTACATACGTGTTGCCTGTACATACGTGTTGACCCCCAACCAGGCAATAATCTCACCTTTGAGTTTCTCAGTGTCCTGGGCATCCTCCTGCCTGAGGTCAAAATATGCCTTCTGTATATCTGCCATCAGAAAAGGTGAGAGAAGTTTCCAGGTCATCTTATGAATTCATCTTTGTCAGCTCTGACTTGACTTTGTCCTGGGCTTCGGGATGGACTGGGGTTGAGGGTGGGATTGTCTTGCAGGGCTGAAATCTGTTGCACTAACAGGCTGATAGTCTGCTGCTGCTGTGCATTGAAGTGTACCAACTACTACAGGATTTCTTCCATCTTATTAACGTGTCTGAGTTGTAGCATTGCAGGCTGAATCATAAACATGTGGTTTTCATCAATTCACACTGCCTGCATTCTCCACCATATGTAATGCAGCAGCTTTCACATCAGCATGATAACGAGGTAGTGACAAAAGTAAGTTAAACATTATAGGGCTTTATTAGCCAAGTTACAAAGTAAACTTAAAGCTTTATCATCTGTTTTGCAATTGAAATGTTCATATTGAATTTGATGCCGTGGGCGCCTGTACCACGGTAAGAATCCTGGGTACGGTAATTACTTTGTCCAAGTCTCTGGCACCTACAGCACTGTAGGAATCTGGAGTGTGGTAATGGCTTTGCCCAAGTCTATGGCTTTGGCATGTGTTCAATCTCATACAGCCAAGCACCCACACAGAACCTCCAGCTCTGCTGCACAGAAAACCAACTCTGACACATCCAACCCTTACCTGAAGGTTTAACCATGAAACGTGGCCTTGGGCCACTTGCAAAACCCAGAAGGGAGGGATCTGTCCCACTATCTCCCCACAGACATTTCCAAAAATAAAAGCGCATGTCAGGTTTTCCTAAATCTTATGTGCAAAAAGAAAAAAAAGAGCATGAACCGCACATCCCAAAATCATACGTTGATCTAAAGCCGCTAGGCAAAAATTTAAATACTGAACATGAGGTTTTCAGTTTAACATTCTGATCAGACTGTATGAAGCCCACTGCCCCTTCACGGCAAACCTCGTAGTGGGTCCTAACGCCCTAACGGAGCGGAGCCGTGCGGCGACCACCGCCGCAGCGGCCATGCACCAGCAGGGCGGACGGCCTGTTGCCCCACAGCACCCATGCTGCGAGACTGAGTCCCCAAGACTCCAGACCGCGCCGCCCCACCAGCACAAAGCCACAGCAACAATGGCCGCCACACAGCACCAGCACCAAAATGAAGGGAGCATTTCAACTCACCTTCCTCCAGCTCTTCAGTGAGAGCCAAAATGGGCTAGACCCCTTACTTTGCAGTCTCCTGCTAATTAAAATCACCTGAGCCAAATGGGAGGAGTGCTGGTCCAAAACAAGATAAGTACATGCTATGTGCAAAAAGAAAAAAAAGAGCATGAACCGCACATCCCAAAATCATACGTTGATCTAAAGCCGCTAGGCAAAAATTTAAATACTGAACATGAGGTTTTCAGTTTAACATTCTGATCAGACTGTATGAAGCCCACTGCCCCTTCACGGCAAACCTCGCAGTGGGTCCTAACGCCCTAACGGAGCGGAGCCGTGCGGCGACCACCGCCGCAGCGGCCATACACCAGCAGGGCGGACGGCCTGTTGCCCCACAGCACCCATGCTGCGAGACTGAGTCCCCAAGACTCCAGACCGCGCCGCCCCACCAGCACAAAGCCACAGCAACAATGGCCGCCACACAGCACCAGCACCAAAATGAAGGGAGCATTTCAACTCACCTTCCTCCAGCTCTTCAGTGAGAGCCAAAATGGGCTAGACCCCTTACTTTGCAGTCTCCTGCTAATTAAAATCACCTGAGCCAAATGGGAGGAGTGCTGGTCCAAAACAAGACAAGTACATGCTATGTGCAAAAAGAAAAAAAAGGGCATGAACCGCACATCCCAAAATCATACGTTGATCTAAAGCCGCTAGGCAAAAATTTAAATACTGAACATGAGGTTTTCAGTTTAACATTCTGATCAGACTGTATGAAGCCCACTGCCCCTTCACGGCAAACCTCGTAGTGGGTCCTAATGCCCTAACGGAGCGGAGCCGTGCGGCGACCACCGCCGCAGCGGCCATGCACCAGCAGGGCGGACGGCCTGTTGCCCCACAGCACCCATGCTGCGAGACTGAGTCCCTAAGACTCCAGACCGCGCCGCCCCACCAGCACAAAGCCACAGCAACAATGGCCGCCACACAGCACCAGCACCAAAATGAAGGGAGCATTTCAACTCACCTTCCTCCAGCTCTTCAGTGAGAGCCAAAATGGGCTAGACCCCTTACTTTGCAGTCTCCTGCTAATTAAAATCACCTGAGCCAAATGGGAGGAGTGCTGGTCCAAAACAAGACAAGTACATGCTATGTGAAAAAGAAAAAAAAGAGCATGAACCACACATCCCAAAATCATACGTTGATCTAAAGCCGCTAGGCAAAAATTTAAATACTGAACATGAGGTTTTCAGTTTAACATTCTGATCAGACTGTATGAAGCCCACTGCCCCTTCACGGCAAACCTCGTAGTGGGTCCTAACGCCCTAACGGAGCAGAGCCGTGCGGCGACCACCGCCGCAGCGGCCATGCACCAGCAGGGCGGACGGCCTGTTGCCCCACAGCACCCATGCTGCGAGACTGAGTCCCTAAGACTCCAGACCGCGCCGCCCCACCAGCACAAAGCCACAGCAACAATGGCCGCCACACAGCACCAGCACCAAAATGAAGGGAGCATTTCAACTCACCTTCCTCCAGCTCTTCAGTGAGAGCCAAAATGGGCTAGACCCCTTACTTTGCAGTCTCCTGCTAATTAAAATCACCTGAGCCAAATGGGAGGAGTGCTGGTCCAAAACAAGACAAGTACATGCTATGTGAAAAAGAAAAAAAAGAGCATGAACCACACATCCCAAAATCATACGTTGATCTAAAGCCGCTAGGCAAAAATTTAAATACTGAACATGAGGTTTTCAGTTTAACATTCTGATCAGACTGTATGAAGCCCACTGCCCCTTCACGGCAAACCTCGTAGTGGGTCCTAACGCCCTAACGGAGCGGAGCCGTGCGGCGACCACCGCCGCAGCGGCCATGCACCAGCAGGGCGGACGGCCTGTTGCCCCACAGCACCCATGCTGCGAGACTGAGTCCCCAAGACTCCAGACCGCGCCGCCCCACCAGCACAAAGCCACAGCAACAATGGCCGCCACACGGCACCAGCACCAAAATGAAGGGAGCATTTCAACTCACCTTCCTCCAGCTCTTCAGTGAGAGCCAAAATGGGCTAGACCCCTTACTTTGCAGTCTCCTGCTAAATAAAATCACCTGAGCCAAATGGGAGGAGTGCTGGTCCAAAACAAAACAAGTACATGCTATGTGCAAAAAGAAAAAAAAGAGCATGAACCGCACATCCCAAAATCATTTGGCGTGCAGATCTCAGCTGTTTGCTTTATATTACATAGTTACATAGTTACATAGTTATTAAGGTTGAAGGAAGACTTTAAGTCCATCTAGTTCAACCCATAGCCTAACATGCCCTAACATGTTGATATTGGCTGGTTATTAGGGATGAGCAAGCATTAAAATGCTTGGATGCTTGTTATTCGAACTGAGGAATTTTTAATGTTTGGATGCTCATTTCGAGTAATGATTATAATAGGATTCAATTGGAAATCTGAGAATTTTTTTTGGCAGGACCTACAAGCAGGTCTGGGGGGCAGTGAAAATGTTGAAATATGGCTAGAAAAACTACTGAATGGAGGGAGAACAGCATGGGAAAGACCCAAGGAAGCATCTCTGAATCCCAGATCGCTGCTGAGAACAATAGTGTCACAAGTTTACTCCACTTTAAGGACTGACAATTAGTGATGAGCGAACATGCTCACCACTAATCGTTACTCGCTCGGCATACTCGGCGAGCAGCGAGCATTTCCGGTACTATTCGGCGGTAACTGCAGTCTCCGTTTTGGCGGACTTTAGAGACCCAATCACGGTGCAGTGATTGTCTGCCAGGTCATGAGACCCCACAGCCATCTTTGCTGTGGTCGTGCAGTGATTGGCTGGGTCATACAGCATCATCCCGAGTGTAAGAGACCTGGCGCCGCCCTGCTCGCCGCATTCTGTTCCTGTTTCAGCGAGAGTAGGGAGAGCTGCTGCCGAGATAGGGTCAGAATCGTGTTTTCCATAGTTAGTGTAGGTCTGCAACTGTTAATTCCACAACTCCAAAGAAACCAAAAGTCCTTTTTAGGGCTAATTCGTGGGTCCCAGTATTTCAGCGCTGGGTAGGCAGGGCAAAGCATATCCACATCAGTGCAAGGCCTGCAGGCACTGTATGTGCGCCCATTGGTCTCAAAGCATCCTTCCCAAAGCTCCATAGCTGCCTGCTGCTGCAGTTTATTTACTGTCTATATACAGTACCAATTTTATTTTTTTTTCCCAAAATTCCCCCCCGCCAAAAAAAATATACAGTCTGTTCTGTCAGACTGAGGCATGTTGAAAAGTTATACTTTGTCAGGCATGCGTAGCATAGTTGAGTGTGCTACCCTTGTGCCCCTTTTTTATGGTGTTTTAAATTCACCGAAAAAGGCCTCATATATCTGCGTGCTCCAAGATTGGTCATTGGAGGCCGGTGAACCTATTTTTTGGCTGTCTGATACTCAAATTCTATACAGCACTATTTTGCATAAAAAAAAATTCAAAGGCCTCAGATTTGCCAGTGTGGTATTTCCGTTACAGCCGTCATATATCTCTGTGCTCCAAGTTTGGGCATTGGAGGCCAGTGTACTTATTTTTTGGCTGTCTGATACTCAAATTCTATACAGCACTATTTTGCATAAAAAAATTTCAAAAGCCACAGATTTGCCAGTGTGGTATTTCTGTTACAGCCGTCATATATCTTTGTGCTCCAAGTTTGGGCACTGGAGGCCGGTGTACTTATTTTTTGAAAAAAAGTCACAGAGAAAAATGCAGAGATGTTTACCTGCTGAATCCTCCAACCAAATGCACTAGCAGGGTGCGGCGGACATGATTAATGATGGCAAAAACACAGGTGCAAAAAATACCGATGAAACAACCACTTTCAATCCAGTGTTGGCTGTTTGGCATTAGTGCACAAAAAGATAAGCGATAATAGTCTGTATGTGGCGTTGTTCACACAGGCAATGCAAAGCATCTGGTTTACAGCCTATTACTGACGCACATATATGCGGGCCGCCCAGTGCCACAAAATGCATGCTGTGTGAATAGAGGCCTACAGTTTACAGAGCCATCTTGGTCCGACCGCACCCTGCAAGATAAAGTGCAAAAAAAAAACAAAAACACATATCAATGTATGTAAGGTATTAGTTTATATTGGGGCCTCAATATGTAAGCTGGCAACCCGCATCAAGGGTCCTTACATTTTGCCAGTCCTAACGCTAAACATAGAATAAAGCTCACTGACACAAAAAGAGGACTTAAAGATCCTCCAAATAATTGAAAAAAGCCACAGAGAAAAATGCAGAGATGTTTACCTGCTGAAGCCTCCAACCAAATGCACTAGCAGGGTGCAGCGGACATGATTAATGATGGCAAAAACACAGGTGCAAAAAATACCGATGAAACAACCACTTTCAATCCAGTGTTGGCTGTTTGGCATTAGTGCACAAAAAGATAAGCGACAATAGTGTGTATATGGCTTTGTTCACACAGGCAATGCAAAGCAACTGGGTTACAGCCTATTACTGATGCACATATATGTGGGCCACCTAGTGCCACAAAATTCATGCTGTGTCGTGTCCGCCGCACCCTGCTAGTGCATTTGGTTGGAGGGGACTTTAAGGGGACAATTACTATAGGCTCATCCAACCACTTGGTGGAGCTCTGCGTGGATTCTGGGGCGGAGGGCAATTTTATGCCTTCTGCCTTCGCCCAACGTCACGCAATACCCCTGGTGATGCTTAGCTCAGCCAGTGACGGTACGAGTGGTGAATGGGTCGACACTGCCCTCACAGATAACACACAAGACCATCCCTTTTACTCTGTCCATGTTGCCATCCCATCAGGAGATTATATCTCTGCTCGTCATTCCTGAGGGAATTGATGAGGTCCTGTTGGAAATACCTTGGCTACGGTACCACTCTCCTCATATCGAGTGGTCCTCAGGCAGAATTCTGGGATGGCGTGAATCTTGTGGGGGTAGGTGTCAGAGGGAATGCGTTCAGGTTGCTACTACTGAGGTACCTGCAGATCTATCCTCTCTCCCCAAGCAATATTGGCCTTATGCGGACGTGTTCTCCAAAAAGGCGGCAGAGACCCTTCCGCCCCACCGCCCCTATGACTGTCCTATTGATCTCATGCCTGGTGCTGAGCCTCCCCGGGGTCAAGACTATCCGTTATCTCTCCCGGAGACGGAGGCAATGTCTAAGTACATTCAAGAGAATCTGGCAAGAGGGTTCATGAGGAAGTCAGTGTCACCTGCAGGGGCTGGGTTCTTCTTCGTACAGAAGAAGAACGGGGAACTACGTCCATGCATAGATTACAGGGGTCTTAACGCCATCACCGTTAAGAATAAGTATCCTCTGCCCCTGATATCGGAGCTCTTTGATAGGTTTCGGGGAGCAAGGGTATTCACAAAATTAGATCTGCGGGGTAGTTACAACCTGATTCACATCCGTGAGGGGGATGAATGGAAGACGGCTTTCAACACCAGGGATGTGCACTATGAATATCTGGTGATGCCCTTCGGGCTCTGTAATGCCACAGCCGTTTTCCAAGACTTTGTTAACGATATCTTCCGGGATATGCTCTCCACTTCAGTTGTTGTCTATCTGGATGATATTCTCATCTACTCTCCAGATATTGACGCCCACCAGAGAGATGTTAGCAGAGTCTTCGACCTCTTACGGGCAAATTCCCTCTATGCAAAGTTGGAGAAGTGTATGTTTGAGCTGGAGTCTTTACCTTTCCTTGGCTATATAATCTCCGCCCAGAGATTGGCTATGGATCCTGCCAAACTACAGGCTGTGATGGACTGGCAAGAACCCCATTCTCTTAAAGCGTTGCAGCACTTTATGGGGTTCATTAATTACTATCGCCAGTTCATTCCCCACTTCTCCACTTTGGTAGCTCCCTTGGTAGCTCTCACCAAGAAGGGAGCAAATCCCAAATTGTGGTCTGAAGAGGTCTCCAAGGCCTTCTCTTCTACTAAGTCGCATTTTGCTAACGCTCCCTGTTGTGAACTCTGTTTTCAGGCTCCCTCTTGTGGTCACTGGTGGTATGGTGTGACTTTTGCTTTGGGCTCCCCCTGGTGGCTTTGTTTGTTATCCTGCTGGTCTCTGGCTATCAGCTGGTTCGTTATCCTCTGGGAGGTTCCTATATAGCTCTGTTTTACTTCCACTTGTTGCCGGCTGTCGATGTAATCAGTGCTACTCAGATTCCTTCTGACTACCTTGCTCCCAGTCCATCCAGGACAAGCTAAGTTTTGTTTGCTCATTCTTTGATCAGCAGTGTTTATCATGTTTTCTTGTCCAGCTTGCTAAAATGTGATTCCCTCGCTTGCTGGATGCTCTAGTGGACTGAGTTTCTCCCCACACACCATTAGTTGGTGCGTGGGTTCTTGAAATCTCAGGATGGATATTTTGTAAGGGTTTTTTATTGATCGCATAGACCCCTGCTCTATTTTCTGCTTTCTAGTACTAGTGGGCCTCTTTTGCTGAATCTGATTTCATCCCTACGTACGTGCCTTCTTCTTACTTCACCGTTAATATTTGTTGGGGGCTTCTATATCTTTGGGGATTATTTCTCTGGAGGCAAGCGAGGTCTTTCTTTCTCTTTAGGGGTAGCTAGTTCCTCAGGCTGGCTCGAGACGTCTAGAATTTTTTAGGCACGTTCACCGGCTACCTCTAGTTGTGTTGGAAAGGTTCAGATTTGCGATCAGTCCAGTTACCATCTCCCTAGAGCTTGTCCTTAGTTTATTCACTTGCTGGTCTATTCGTGATCCTCAGCCACTAAGGATCATAACAGTACAGCCGGCCATAAAGTGTTAATTGCATGGCAGAAGCAGGAGAAAAGAAGCCTTGAGAATTTTTTTTTTTTTTTTGTTGCCGTGTGTCTAGCTGCTGTGGCTAGCTTCTCTCCTCCTCTTAATCTTGGTGTGGCTCTGAGTTCAGCTGCTTACATGGATGTCCAGAGCTTGGCTTCCAGTCTGGATTATCTTGCTGCTAGGGTTCAAAGTATTCAGGATTTTGTTGTTCACAGTCCTATGTCAGAGCCTAGAATACCTATTCCGGAGTCGTTTTCTGGAGATAGATCTAGGTTCCTGAATTTTAGGAACAATTGTAAGTTGTTTCTTTCTTTGAAACCTCGTTCCTCTGGTGATGCCGTTCAGCAAGTTAAGATTATCATTTCCTTTTTGCGCGGTGACCCTCAAGATTGGGCCTTCGCATTAGCGCCAGGGGATCCTGCATTGCTTAGTGTAGATGCATTTTTTCTAGCCCTTGGATTGCTCTAAGAGGAACCTAATCTTGAGAACCAGGCTGAAAAAACGTTATTGGCCCTCTCGCAGGGGCAAGATGAAGCAGAGGTGTACTGCCAGAAATTTCGGAAATGGTCGGTGCTTACTCAGTGGAATGAGTGTGCCCTGGCTGCAAATTTCAGAGAAGGTCTTTCTGAAGCCATTAAGAATGTCATGGTGGGGTTCCCTACGCCTGCAGGTCTGAATGAGTCAATGACTCTGGCCATTCAGATTGATCGGTGTTTGCGGGAGCGCAAACCTGTGCACCATTTGGCGGTGTCTTCTGAACAGACACCTGAATCTATGCAATGTGACAGAATCCTGACCAGAAGTGAACGGCAAAATTATAGACGGCAAAATGGGTTGTGCTTTTACTGTGGTGACCCAGCTCATGTTATCTCAGCATGCTCTAAGCGCAAAAAAAAGGTTGATAAATCTGTCACCATTGGTACTTTACAGCCTAAGTTCATTTTGTCTGTTACCCTGATTTCTTCCCTGTCATCTTACCCGGTTAATGCTTTTGTAGATTCAGGTGCCGCCCTGAGTCTGATGGATTGGTCATTTGCCAGGCGCTGTGGTTTTGATTTGGAGCCTTTAAAATTCCCTATTCCACTAGGGGGAATTGATTCTACACCATTGGCTACGAATAGACCTCAGTACTGGACACAAGTGACCATGTGCATGACTCCTGTTCATCAGGAGGTGATTCGCTTTCTTGTACTGCATAATTTGCATGATGTTGTCGTGTGGGGTCTACTGTTATGACCCCAATGGCGAGGGTCTCAGAGGAACGTGGAAGTCTGCAAAATACAAAAATCCAGCTCATAGGGCAGTGGTAACTGGGTTGACCATATATCTACTCCTAACGCCAACACTAGCAGTAGCCGGGGATCATTCCTACGTTGATTCTAGATGACACGCGCCAGCCGGAGAATCTAGCTACCCCTAGTAGAGGAAAACAAAGACCTTTCTTGCCTCCAGAGAAGGGGACCCCAAAGCTGGATAGAAGCCCCCCACAAATAATAACGGTGAGGTAAGAGGAAATGACAAACACAGAAATGAACCAGGTTTAGCACAGAGAGGCCCGCTTACTGATAGCAGAATAAAGAAAGGTAACTTATATGGTCAACAAAAACCCTATCAAAATCCACACTGGAAATTCAAGAACCCCCGAACCGTCTAACGGTCCGGGGGGAGAACACCAGCCCCCTAGAGCTTCCAGCAAAGGTCAGGATATAGATTTGGAACAAGCTGGACAAAAATACAAAACCAAAACAAATAGCAAAAAGCAAAAGGCAGACTTAGCTGATATAACTGGAACCGGGATCAGTAGACAAGAGCACAGAAGACTAGCTCTGATAACTACGTTGCCAGGCATAGAACTGAAGGTCCAGGGAGCTTATATAGCTACACCCCTAACTAACGACCCAGGTGCGGATAAAAGGAATGACAGAAAAACCAGAGTCAAAAAACTAGTAACCACTAGAGGGAGCAAAAAGCAAATTCACAACAGTACCCCCCCCTTAGTGAGGGGTTACCGAACCCTCACCACGACCACCAGGGCGATCAGGATGAGCGGCATGAAAGGCACGAACTAAATCGGCCGCATGAACATCAGAGGCGACCACCCAGGAATTATCCTCCTGACCATAGCCCTTCCACTTGACCAGGTACTGAAGCCTCCGCCTGGAGAGGCGAGAATCCAAGATCTTCTCCACCACGTACTCCAACTCGCCCTCAACCAACACCGGAGCAGGAGGCTCAGCAGAAGGAACTACAGGCACAATGTACCGCCGCAACAAGGACCTATGAAATACATTGTGAATAGCAAACGACTCAGGAAGATCCAGACGAAAAGATACAGGATTAAGGATTTCCAATATCTTGTAAGGCCCAATAAAACGAGGTTTAAATTTGGGAGAGGAGACCTTCATAGGAACAAAGCGGGAAGAAAGCCATACCAAATCCCCAACGCGTAGTCGGGGACCCACACCGCGGCGGCGGTTGGCAAAGCGCTGAGCCCTCTCCTGTGACAACTTCAAGTTGTCCACCACATGATTCCAGATCCGCTGCAACCTATCCACCACAGAATGCACCCCAGGACAGTCAGAAGACTCCACATGACCCGAAGAAAAGCGAGGATGGAAACCAGAGTTGCAGAAAAAAGGCGAAACCAAGGTGGCGGAACTAGCCCGATTATTAAGGGCAAACTCAGCCAACGGCAAGAATGTCACCCAATCGTCCTGATCAGCAGAGACAAAACACCTCAAATAAGCCTCCAAAGTCTGATTGGTTCGCTCCGTCTGTCCATTAGTCTGAGGATGGAAAGCAGACGAAAACGACAAATCAATGCCCATCCTACTACAAAAGGATCGCCAGAACCTGGAAATGAACTGGGATCCTCTGTCTGACACAATATTCTCAGGGATGCCGTGCAAACGAACCACGTTCTGGAAAAACACAGGAACCAGATCGGAAGAGGAAGGCAGCTTAGGCAAAGGAACCAAATGGACCATCTTGGAGAAGCGATCACATATCACCCAGATAACGGACATGCCCTGAGATAGCGGAAGATCAGAAATGAAATCCATGGAGATATGTGTCCAAGGTCTCTTCGGAACAGGCAAGGGCAAGAGCAAACCGCTGGCACGAGAACAGCAAGGCTTGGCTCGAGCACAAGTCCCACAGGACTGCACAAATGACCACACATCCCTTGACAAGGAAGGCCACCAAAAGGACCTGGCCACCAGATCTCTGGTGCCAAAAATTCCCGGGTGACCTGCCAACACCGAGGAATGAACCTCGGAAATGACTCTGCTAGTCCACTTATCCGGGACAAACAGTCTGTCAGGTGGACAAGACTCAGGCCTATCAGCCTGAAATCTCTGCAACACACGTCGCAGATCCGGAGAAATAGCTGACAAAATAACTCCATCTTTAAGAATACCAACAGGATCAGCGACTTCAGGAGCATCAGGCACAAAGCTCCTAGAAAGAGCATCGGCCTTCACATTCTTTGAACCTGGTAAATACGAGACAACAAAATCAAAGCGGGAGAAAAACAATGACCAGCGGGCCTGTCTCGGATTAAGGCGTTTAGCAGACTCGAGATACATCAGATTTTTGTGATCAGTCAAGACCACCACACGATGCTTAGCACCCTCGAGCCAATGACGCCACTCCTCAAATGCCCATTTCATGGCCAACAACTCCCGATTGCCCACATCATAATTTCGCTCGGCAGGCGAAAACTTCCTAGAGAAAAAGGCACAAGGTTTCATAACAGAGCAACCAGGGCCTCTCTGCGACAAAACGGCCCCTGCTCCAATCTCTGAAGCATCCACCTCAACCTGAAAGGGAAGTGAGACATCGGGCTGGCACAAAACAGGCGCCGAAGTAAACCGGCGTTTCAACTCCTGGAAAGCCTCCACGGCAGCAGGAGCCCAGTTAGCTACATCGGAGCCCTTCTTGGTCATATCCGTCAAAGGTTTCACAATGCTAGAAAAATTAGCGATAAAACGACGGTAGAAGTTAGCGAAACCCAAGAACTTCTGAAGACTCTTAACTGACGAGGGCTGAGTCCAATCAAGAATAGCTCGGACCTTGACTGGGTCCATCTCCACAGCAGAAGGGGAAAAAATGAACCCCAAAAAGGGAACCTTCTGTACACCAAAGAGACATTTTGAGCCCTTGACAAATAACGAATTTTCACGCAAAATTTTAAAGACCAACCTGACCTGCTCCACATGCGAATCCCAATTCTCAGAAAAAACCAAAATATCATCCAGATAAACAATCAAAAATTTATCCAGATACTTCCGGAAAATGTCATGCATAAAGGACTGAAAAACTGAAGGCGCATTGGAGAGCCCAAAAGGCATCACCAAGTACTCAAAATGACCTTCGGGCGTATTGAATGCGGTTTTCCATTCATCACCTTGCTTAATGCGCACAAGGTTGTACGCACCACGAAGGTCTATCTTGGTGAACCACTTGGCACCTTTAATCCGGGCAAACAAGTCAGACAACAGCGGTAAAGGATACTGAAATTTGACAGTGATCTTATTTAAAAGCCGATAATCAATACAAGGCCTCAAAGATCCGTCCTTTTTTGCCACAAAAAAGAATCCCGCACCAAGAGGGGAAGAAGACGGACGAATATGTCCTTTCTCCAGAGACTCCTTGATATATGAACGCATAGCGGTATGTTCAGGTACCGACAGATTAAACAGTCTTCCCTTAGGAAATTTACTGCCTGGGATCAAATCTATAGCACAGTCACAGTCCCTATGAGGAGGCAGTGCACTGGACTCAGACTCACTGAAGACATCCTGATAATCAGACAAATACTCAGGAACTTCCGAAGGCGTAGAAGAAGCAATAGACACAGGCAGGGAATCCCCATGAATACCACGACAGCCCCAACTTGAGACTGACATAGCCTTCCAGTCCAGGACTGGATTATGGGTCTGTAACCATGGCAGCCCTAAAACAACCAAATCATGCATTTTATGTAAAACCAGGAAACGTATCACCTCGCGGTGTTCAGGAGTCATGCACATGGTAACCTGTGTCCAATACTGCGGTTTATTTGCTGCCAATGGCGTAGCATCAATACCCCTAAGAGGAATAGGATTTACTAATGGTTCAAGAGTAAAACCACAGCGCTTAGCAAATGACAGATCCATAAGACTCAGGGCAGCACCTGAATCTACAAACGCCATGACAGGATAAGACGACAGTGAGCAAATCAAAGTTACAGACAGAATCAATTTAGGTTGCAAATTACCAACGGTGACAGGACTAACAACCTTAGCTATACGTTTAGAGCATGCTGAGATAACATGTGTAGAATCACCACAGTAGTAGCACAAGCCATTCCGGCGTCTATGAATTTTCCGCTCATTTCTAGTCAGGATTCTATCACATTGCATTAAATCAGGTGTCTGTTCAGACAACACCATGAGGGAATTTGCGGTTTTGCGCTCCCGCAACCGCCGGTCAATTTGAATAGCCAGTGCCATAGTATCATTCAGACCTGTGGGAATGGGAAAACCCACCATAACATTCTTAATGGCTTCAGAAAGGCCATTTCTAAAATTAGCGGCCAGTGCACACTCGTTCCAATGTGTCAGCACGGACCATTTCCGAAATTTTTGGCAATACACTTCAGCCTCGTCCTGCCCCTGAGACATAGCCAGCAAGGCCTTTTCTGCCTGAATCTCAAGATTGGGTTCCTCATAAAGTAAACCGAGCGCCAGAAAAAACGCATCAATATCAGCCAATGCCGGATCTCCTGGCGCCAGCGAAAAAGCCCAATCCTGAGGGTCGCCCCGTAAGAACGAAATAACAATTTTTACTTGCTGAGCAGAGTCTCCAGATGAACAGGGTCTCAGGGACAAAAACAATTTACAATTATTCATGAAATTCCTAAACTTAAACCTGTCTCCGGAAAACAGTTCAGGAATCGGTATTTTAGGTTCTGACCTAGGATTTCTGATAACATGGTCTTGTATGCCCTGCACACGAGTAGCCAGCTGGTCCACACTTGTAATCAAGGTCTGGACATTCATGTCTGCAGCAAGCATAGCCACTCTGAGGTAAAGGGGAAGAAGAAAAAAAAAAAAAAACTCAGAATCTTCTTTCTTATTATCCCTCTTCTGCAATGCATTAAACATTTAATACTGGCCTGGCAAACTGTTATGACCCCCAATGGCGAGGGTCTCAGAGGAACGTGGAAGTCTGCAAAATACAAAAATCCAGCTCATAGGGCAGTGGTAACTGGGTTGACCATATATCTACTCCTAACGCCAACACTAGCAGTAGCCGGGGATCATTCCTACGTTGATTCTAGATGACACGCGCCAGCCGGAGAATCTAGCTACCCCTAGTAGAGGAAAACAAAGACCTTTCTTGCCTCCAGAGAAGGGGACCCCAAAGCTGGATAGAAGCCCCCCACAAATAATAACGGTGAGGTAAGAGGAAATGACAAACACAGAAATGAACCAGGTTTAGCACAGAGAGGCCCGCTTACTGATAGCAGAATAAAGAAAGGTAACTTATATGGTCAACAAAAACCCTATCAAAATCCACACTGGAAATTCAAGAACCCCCGAACCGTCTAACGGTCCGGGGGGAGAACACCAGCCCCCTAGAGCTTCCAGCAAAGGTCAGGATATAGATTTGGAACAAGCTGGACAAAAATACAAAACCAAAACAAATAGCAAAAAGCAAAAGGCAGACTTAGCTGATATAACTGGAACCGGGATCAGTAGACAAGAGCACAGAAGACTAGCTCTGATAACTACGTTGCCAGGCATAGAACTGAAGGTCCAGGGAGCTTATATAGCTACACCCCTAACTAACGACCCAGGTGCGGATAAAAGGAATGACAGAAAAACCAGAGTCAAAAAACTAGTAACCACTAGAGGGAGCAAAAAGCAAATTCACAACAGTCTACCATGGTTGCAGACTCATAATCCAGTCCTGGATTGGAAAGCTATGTCGGTGTCAAGTTGGGGTTGTCAGGGAATTCATGGTGACGCTCCTGTGGTGTCAGTTGCTTCATCCACTCCTTCTGAAGTCCCTACGTTTTTGTCAGACTACCAGGATGTATTTGAGGAGCCCAAACTCAATTCTCTACCTCCTCATAGGGACTGTGATTGTGCTATAAATTTGATTCCTGGTAGTAAGTTTCCTAAGGGACGACTTTTCAATGTATCTGTGCCGGAGCATGCTGCCATGCGGAGTTATATAAAGGAGTCTTTAGAGAAGGGACATATTCCCCCGTCCTCATCCCCTCTTGGTGCAGGATTCTTTTTTGTGGCTAAAAAGGATGGTTCCCTGAGACCCTGTATTGATTATCGCCTTTTGAATAAAATCACGGTCAAATTTCAGTATCCTTTGCCATTGTTAACTGATTTGTTTGCTCGCATTAGGGGGTCTAGTTGGTTCACCAAGATAGATCTTCGTGGTGCGTATAACCTTGTGCGTATAAAACAGGGTGATGAATGGAAAACTGCATTTAAAACGCCTGAAGGCCATTTTGAGTACTTGGTGATGCCTTTTGGACTTTCTAATGCTCCTTCAGTCTTTCAGTCCTTTATGCATGACATCTTCCGTGAATATCTGGATAAGTTTATGATTGTGTATCTGGATGATATTCTGTTTTTATCAGATGATTGAGAGTCTCATGTTAAGCAGGTCAGGATGGTCTTTCAGGTCCTGTGTGACAATGCTTTATTTGTGAAGGGCTCAAAATGTCTTTTTGGAGTCCAGAAGATTTCTTTTTTGGGTTTCATTTTTTCTCCTTCTACTATTGAGATGGACCCAGTCAAGGTTCAGGCTATTCATGACTGGACGCAGCCTACATCTGTTAAGAGTCTTCAGAAGTTCTTGGGTTTTGCTAATTTTTACCGTCGCTTCATAGCTAATTTTTCTGGCGTTGTTAAGCCTTTGACGGATTTGACCAAGAAGGGTTCTGATGTGACTAATTGGTCTTCTGCGGCTGTGGAGGCCTTTCAGGAGCTGAAGCGTCGTTTTTCTTCGGCTCCGGTCTTATGTCAGCCAGATGTCTCACTTCCCATCCAGGTGGAGGTTGATGCTTCCGAGATTGGAGCGGGGGCTGTTTTGTCGCAGAGAAGCCCCGATGGCTCTGTGATGAAGCCATGTGCTTTCTTTTCAAGAAAGTTTTCGCCTGTCGAGCGGAATTATGATGTCGGTAATCGGGAGCTGTTGGCTATGAAGTGGGCATTTGAGGAGTGGCGACATTGGCTCGAGGGAGATAAACATCGTGTGGTGGTCTTGACTGATCACAAGAATTTGATTTATCTCGAGTCGGCCAAGCGGCTGAATCCCAGACAGGCTCGTTGGTCGTTGTTTTTCTCTCGTTTTGATTTCATGGTCTCGTACCTGCCGGGTTCGAAGAATGTGAAGGCTGATGCTCATTCTAGGAGTTTTGTGCCTGACTCTCCTGGAGATTCAGAGCCGGCTGGTATCCTTAGAGAAGGGGTGATTTTCTCTGCCATCTCCCCAGATTTGCGACGTGTGCTGCAAAAGTTTCACACGGATAGACCTGACCGCTGTCCACCGGAGAGACTGTTTGTCCCGGATAGATGGACCAACAGAGTCATCTCCAAGGTTCATTCTTCGGTGTTGGCGGGCCATCCTGGAATATTTGGTACCAGAGACTTGGTGGCCAGGTCTTTTTGGTGGCCTTCCTTGTCGCGGGATGTGCGTTCCTTTGTGCTGTCTTGTGGAATTTGTGCTCGGGCGAAGCCTTGCTGTTCTCGTGCCAGTGGTTTGCTGTTACCTTTGCCTGTCCCGAAGAGGCCTTGGATGCACATTTCAATGGATTTTATTTCAGATCTCCCTGTCTCTCAGGGAATGTCTGTCATCTGGGTGGTGTGTGATCGTTTTTCTAAGATGGTCCATTTGGTGCCCTTGCCTAAGTTGCCTTCCTCCTCCGAGTTGGTTCCACTGTTTTTTCAAAATGTGGTTCGTTTGCACGGGATTCCTGAGAACATTGTTTCTGACAGAGGATCCCAGTTTGTGTCTAGATTTTGGCGGACCTTTTGTGCTAAGTTGGGCATTGAATTGTCTTTTTCGTCGGCCTTCCATCCTCAGACGAATGGCCAAACCGAGCGAACTAATCAGACCTTGGAGACTTATTTAAGATGTTTTGTTTCTCCTGACCAGGACGACTGGGTTACTTTTTTGCCGTTGGCCGAGTTTGCCCTTAATAATCGGGCTAGTTCTGCTACTTTGGTTTCTCCTTTTTTTTGTAATTCGGGGTTTCATCCTCGTTTTTCCTTGGGTCAGGTGGAGCCTTCTGACTGTCCTGAAGTGGATGTTGTGGTGGATAGGTTGCATCAGATTTGGAATCATGTGGTGGACAATTTGAAGTTGTCACAAGAGAAGGCTCAGCTCTTTGCCAACCGCCGTCGCTGTGTGGGTCCCCGACTTCGCGTTGGGGACTTGGTGTGGTTATCTTCTCGCTTCATTCCTATGAAGGTCTCCTCTCCTAAGTTCAAGCCTCGGTTTATCGGTCCTTATAAGATTCTGGAAGTCCTTGGCCCTGTGTCATTCCGTCTGGACCTCCCGGCATCATTTGCTATTCATAATGTGTTCCATCGCTCGTTGTTGCGGAGGTATGTGGTTCCTCCGGTTGAGCCTCCTGCCCCGGTGCTGGTTGAGGGAGAATTGGAATACGTGGTGGAGAAGATCTTGGATTCTCATGTTTCTAGACGGAGGCTCCAGTATTTGGTCAAGTGGAAGGGCTATGGTCAGGAGGATAATTCTTGGGTTGTCGCCTCTGATGTTCATGCGGCCGATTTGGTTCGTGCCTTCCATGTGGCTCATCCTGATCGCCCTGGGGGTTTTCATGAGGGTTCGGTGACCCCTCCTTAAGGGGGGGGTACTGTTGTGAACTCTGTTTTCAGGCTCCCTCTTGTGGTCACTGGTGGTATGGTGTGACTTTTGCTTTGGGCTCCCCCTGGTGGCATTGTTTGTTATCCTGCTGGTCTCTGGCTATCAGCTGGTTCGATATCCTCTGGGAGGTTCCTATATAGCTCTGTTTTACTTCCACTTGTTGCCGGCTGTTGATGTAATCAGTGCTACTCAGATTCCTTCTGACTACCTTGCTCCCAGTCCATCCAGGACAAGCTAAGTTTTGTTTGCTCATTTTTTGATCAGCAGTGTTTATCATGTTTTCTTGTCCAGCTTGCTAAAATGTGATTCCCTGGCTTGCTGGATGCTCTAGTGGACTAAGTTTCTCCCCACACACCATTAGTTGGTGCGTGGGTTCTTGAAATCTCAGGATGGATATTTTGTAAGGGTTTTTTATTGATCGCATAGACCCCTGCTCTATTTTCTACTTTCTAGTACTAGTGGGCCTCTTTTGCTGAATCTGATTTCATCCCTACGTGCCTTCTTCTTACTTCACCGTTAATATTTGTTGGGGGCTTCTATATCTTTGGGGATTATTTCTCTGGAGGCAAGCGAGGTCTTTCTTTCTCTTTAGGGGTAGCTAGTTCCTCAGGCTGGCTCGAGACGTCTAGAATTTTTTAGGCACGTTCACCGGCTACCTCTAGTTGTGTTGGATAGGTTCAGATTTGCGATCAGTCCAGTTACCATCTCCCTAGAGCTTGTCCTTAGTTTATTCACTTGCTGGTCTATTCGTGATCCTCAGCCACTAAGGATCATAACAGCTCCCATCCTACATCGCCCTGATGTAGATAAGCCATTTATCATGGAGGTGGATGCCTCATCCGTTGGTGCTGGAGCAGTCCTTTTCTAAAAGGATGCTCAAGGTCGGAAGCATCCTTGCTTCTTCTTCTCCAAGACCTTCACACCAGCGGAGAGGAATTATTCCATTGGGAACAGGGAGTTGCTAGCCATGAAGTTGGCTTTCTCTGAGTGGAGACATCTCTTGGAGGGGGCCCTTTCAAGTATTCACAGACAGCAAGAATTTGGTTTATTTACAGACCACCCAGTGGCTAAATTCTCGCCAGGCCAGATGGTCCTTGTTCTTCTCTCGGTTTCATTTCACCCTCCATTTTCTTTCTGGGGAGAAGAACATTCGTGCCGATGCTCTCTCTCGCTCCGTGGTATCATCTGAGGAGGAGGAAGAGGAGCCTCAGCTTATTGTCCCTTCTGAGAGCCTGAGAACTGTGGCTCCGGTTTCGCTAGAGTCTGTGCCTCCGGGCAAGACTTTTGTACCATCCAATTTGCGTCCGGAGGTTCTCTCTTGGGCTCACTCGTCTAGGGTGGGTGGACATTTCGGGAGCAAAAGGACATCTGAGTTACTGGCGAGGACATATTGGTGGCCTCATATGGTCCGTGACGTCGCAGATTATGTTTGGGCATGTGTCTCCTGCGCCAAGAACAAGTCTCCTCGTCAATGGCCAGCTGGGTTACTTTACCCTCTGCCGGTGGCAGATAGGCCCTGGGAGATGGTCGGGATGGACTTTATGGTAGACTTACCCAAGTCTCGTAGCTGCACCATTATTTGGGTGATCACCGACCATTTTTCCAAAATGGTGCACTTGGTGCCTCTTCCATGGCTACCTTCTACACAGGCTCTGGCGGCGTTGTTTATCAAACACATATTTCGTCTACACGGTATGCCGGACAAAATTGTCAGTGACCGGGGTCCCTAGTTTGCGTCTCGATTCTGGAGAGAGCTTTGTCATCTACTCAGCATTGAGTTGAATCTCTCCTCAGCATATCATCCCGAGACTAATGGGTTGGTAGAGAGGGCCAACCAGACCCTGGTCACATATTTGCGACATTTTGTCTCTGCCAGGCAGGATGACTGGGCATTCTTGCTACCTTGGGTGGAGTTTGCGCTTAACAACGCTGTAGCCGACTCCACCAGTCAAACTCCTTTCCTCCTTAATTATGGCCAGCATCCGCTGGTTCCTGTGCCTATGCCCATGTCTTCTGCTGACTCCAGGGTGGCAGACTGGGCAGTGGAGGCATGAGACATTTGAGACCGCACTCAGGATGCCATCCGGGCCTCCAAGGAAAGAATGAGGTCCTCCGCCGATGCACATCGGCGCCCTGCTCCGACCTTTGCTCCTGGCGACTTAGTGTGGCTCTCTGCCCGTAACATCAGGCTGCGTGTTGAGTCCACTAAGTTTGCACCTCGCTACTAGGGTCCCTTCAAGGTCCTCGAACAGGTTAACTCTGTGGTCTACCCTCTGGCCCTTCCTCCACGCCTAGGTATCACCGACACCTTTCATGTGTCCCTCCTTAAGCCCGTATACATGTCCCGGTTTTCTGAGTCATCTGCCGGGACATTGGGTTCGTCTACGGACGATTACGAGGTGAACGCTATTTTGGGGTGCAAGGTGGTACATGGCAAAAAAATTTATTTGGTGGACTGGAAGGGTTATGGTCCTGAGGACAGGTCCTGGGAGCCTGCTGAGCACATTTAAGCTCTGCAGCTCATTGCTGCCTTCGAGCGTAGCGAGGCCCAATGGGGGGGCCTTGGGGGGGGGGGTAATGTTGGGGGTCGAGTTCCCACCTCTGCACAGGGGGAATCTCGGGCCATCTCCGCTGTGGTCTCCCATTCTTCTCTTGCCACAGTGGAGCCTGCTCAGCGGAGACGTCAGTCCCAGCATCTCGCTCAGTCTGACTCTGTACAAAGGGTTACTGCAGCTTTTCCAGCTTCTGCCATTGAAGTCAGTGCTGGGCAGCGGCGAGCAGACGCTTCTGGGACTAAGTCCTGCTTTTCTCGTTCTGAGCATGCCCAGAGTAAGATCTCTCAGTGGAGATCGAGGGTCACATGTTCAGATACTGCAGCTAAATCCATTGGTCCTCCAGGAAGGTCCTGAAGGTGCTCAGGCTCTGTAGCAGCCTCTCATTGGTCCTTCTAGGAAGGTCCTGTATTTGCTACAGCTATTTAAGGCTCTCATGACCGCACGGCCATGTGCTAGTATTGAATCTCTTACTTGCATGCGCCAGTGTGGTCATTTATGTGTGTTCAGGCACTCGGCTGAAATAAGCCCTTAGAATGCCGGCACCTACGGTGAGGAGATTGTGTGCATGGATTTAGGGCCCCGGCTGAAATAAGCCCCTAGAATACCGGCTCCTCCGGTGAGGAGATTGTATGTTTGCATGACCACTGACTGCTCTCTTATGGGCAGCTAACCTGTGCTCCTGTGAAGTCTAACAGGGCGCAGAGCTTTCCTTTCTTGGCTACTCTGTGAGGTAACAGAGCTAGTCTATACCGCCAAATAGTGCAACCATTTACTAGCAGCAGGTTCCCCTGCACGGTGGATCCCGGGCTGCGAACGCATCAATAATAATAAACATCTATATTTACTCGGTGCGTTCCGCTAGCCCTAACACATACAGACTATTATCGCTTATCTTTTTGTGCACTAATGCCAAACAGCCAACACTGGATTGAAAGTGGTTGTTTCATCGGTATTTTTTGCACCTGTGTTTTTGCCATCATTAATCGTGTCCGCCGCACCATGCTAGTGCATTTGGTTGGAGGCTTCAGCAGGTAAACATCTCTGCATTTTTCTCTGTGACTTTTTTTCAATTTTTTGGAGGATCTTTAAGTCCTCTTTTTGTGTCGGTGAGCTTTTATTCTATGTTTAGCATTAGGACTGGCAAAATGTAATGACCCTTGACGCGGGTTGCAAGCTTAGGCTACGTTCACATTTGCGTTGCGTTGGGCGCAGGTTCGGCGACACATAGCGACGCATGCGTCATGCGCCCCTATATTTAACATGGGGGCGCATGGACATGCGTTGTCTTGCATTTTGTGACGCATGCATCTTTTTTGGCACACACGTCAGGGCGCAGAGGACGCAGCAAGTTGCATTTTTTGTGCGTCAAAAATCATGCCAAAAAAGGACGCATGCATCACAAAACAATGCGTTTTGCATGCGTTTTGCATGCGTTGTGCGTTGCTTCGCCGATGCGTCGCCGACGCAACGCCCAACAACGCAAATGTGAACGTAGCCTTACATATTGAGGCCCCAATATAAACTAATACCTTACATACATAGATATGTGGTTTTTTTTGCACTTTATCTTGCAGGGTGCGGTCGGACCAAGATGGCTCTGTAAACTGTAGGCCTCTATTCACACAGCATGCATTTTGTGGCACTGGGCGGCCCGCATATATGTGCGTCAGTAATAGGCTGTAAACCAGATGCTTTGCATTGCCTGTGTAAACAACGCTACATACAGACTATTATCGCTTATCTTTTTGTGCACTAATGCCAAACAGCCAAGACTGGATTGAAAGTGGTTGTTTCATCGGTATTTTTTGCACCTGTGTTTTTGCCATCATTAATCGTGTCCGCCGCACCATGCTAGTGCATTTGATTGGAGGCTTCAGCAGGTAAAACATCTCTGCTTTTTTCTCTGTGACTTTTTTCAATTTTTTGGAGGATCTTTTAGTGCTCTTTTTGTGTCGGTAAGCTTTTGTACTTTTGGCTGTGTGATGCTCAAATTCTACACTGTGTTCCAAATTATTAAGCAAATAATATTTCCTCATGTTTTCTCTAAATTACCTATCTGAATTGCAGTCATTGTTATTTTCCAGTCATCTACTATTCTAGTATAATTGCAATGTTTTGGAACAAACTCCCTATGAAAACAGTATCTTTTTTAAAAAAATAAACACTCAAAATGCATGTTCCAAATTATTATGCACAGCAGAGTTTTCAACCTTTTTTTTTTTATTTTGAACCAAAAAATGGTCAATTGTGAAGTTATAAGCATTATCAGCTTATTACAAAATGAAATCAAACAGTTTTCAAGTGAAAACTTTATTCTAGGTGATGTTACATTTGCACATAGGACCCCTTGTTCGAAAGAAGCTTCTGAATTCTCTCGTCCATTGTATTTGTCAGTTTTTGGATGGTTTCTGCTTCAATTGTTTTGCATGTGAACAGAATACCCTCCCAGAGCTGTTGCTTAGATGTGAACTGCCTCCCACTATCATAGACACTCCTTTTGATGATGCTTCAGAGGTACTCAATGGGGTTGAGGTCAGGGGAAGATGGTGGTCACAACATAAGTTTGTCCTCTTTTATGCCCATAGCAGCCAGAGATGCAGATGTGTTTTTTGCAGCATGAGATGGTGCATTATCATGCATGAAAATGATCTTTCTGCAGAAAGCACGTTTCTTCCTCTTGAAGCATGGCAGGAAGTGTTGTTTTAGAAACTCCACATAGATTATGGAGTTCATCTTTACCCCTTCAGAGATCATAAAGGGTCCGACAATCTCTCTCCCCATGATTCCAGCCCAAAACATTACTTCACCTCCTTGTTGGCGCCTTAGCAGTGTTTTCATGGGGTGTCCATCAACCAGCCATCCTCCACTCCATCCATCTGGGCCATCGAGCGTTGCATAGCACTCATCGGTGAACAAAACAGTTTGGAAGTCAGTCTTCATGTATCGTTTGGCCCACTGGGGCAGTTTCTGCTTGTGTGCAGTGGATAGAGGTGGTCGACAGGATGGCTTACGCACAGCTGCAAACCTCTGAAGGACCCTGCATCTTGTTGTTCTGGGGACGTTGGAGGCACCAGCAGCTTCAAATACTTGTCTGCTGCTATGACAAGGCATTTTTGCAGCTGCTCTTTTAACCTTACGCAATTGCCTGTTGGAAAGAGTCCTCAATTTTTTCATATCAGCACGCACACCTGTGTGCTGGGAATCAGCTACATACTTCTTGATTGTGCGATGATCACGATGAAGTGTCTTGGCAATGTTGATTGTAGTCATGCCTTGACCTAAATACTCCACAATTTGTTGCTTCTCAGCAGTCGACACATCCTTTTTCTTTCCCATTTTGGCAAAAAAATGTAGGCTGCTTAATAATGTGGAACAGCCTTCTTAAGTAGTCTTGCCTTTATTTGGACACACCTGCCAAACTCAATTGCACAGGTATCTGCAATTGCTTTCAGTGATATAAAGAGCCCTGACACACATCACCATCAATGAGTTTAAATGACAAACAAAAAAATTCTAACCTTATCACTCCCAAACTCTTTGTGCATAATAATTTGGAACACAGTGTATACAGCGCCATTTCGCATAAAAAAATTCAAAAGCCACAGATTTGCCAGTCTGGTATTTCCATGTCAGCCCTGATATATCTGCGTGCTCCAAGTTAGCGCATTTTTGGCCGGTGGACCACTTTTTTTGTTGTCTGATACACTGATTATATACAGCACTATTTTGCATTTAAAAAAAAACACCTATTTGGCAGTGTGTTATTTCCGTGACAGTACTCATATATGAGTGTGCTGCAAGCTAGTGCATTTTAGGCCTTTTTTACACAGCATTTGCTGTCTGTTACCCTAGCTTGGTACACTATTTTAGTTTAAAAAAGTAAAAAATGCAGGCCACATATCGAACAGTGTTGTATCTCGTTAAAAATACTTCTCTTTCAAGTTGTTATGGCTGCTTCATGACTGTGTTAAATGCTCCAACTACTACCACCATCCTCATCTTCTGCCTACAGGCAGTCACTGCGCACATAGAAAGTCTGAGGAGCAGAGTGTGAACTCTTGGGCGGTGTTGTAATCTGTCTCTGTATTATGAAGGCGTTTTCTCCCACCAATAAAAGCGGTACTGCCATAAAGCGAGGTGCCCAATGACCGCCAGAGAGCGAGGCACAGTGCGCTCCATGAACGTGAGAACAGTGCACGTGCGCAGTAGAGAGAGACAGTTCATGCTCTGTGTTCAGCTTTGCTAAACAATAATTAAAGGGCACAGAGGACGTTGGTATGGTCAGCAAGGTACTCCCTCTGCATTTTCCCAAACTTTACACTCCTTGTGAGAGTCCACCATGCCTCAGGGCCAGGGCGATGGGAGGGTCTGAGAAAACTCTCCCTGAACTTTGCCAGTGTTCCACTCCCTCTGCTGGATTGGAGTTGTGTCTCTCTCACCTGTACTCCTTACTTGGCCAACGAACTGTGACCTCTTCTGCCAGCGTTTTCAAATGGGATTTTTTTTAAATAATTCAGAAAGAAGGGCCCTATGATCCTACAACCTTTTAGTACACCTGTCTGCCTCTGTAATAAGAGATATAAAGTTCTTCTTGTAGCGTGGCTCTACAAGTGTCAACAACACCAATCAGTATTACCTGTCACCCAAAATTTGGAGAACGTGAGGGTGACGGGAAAGGCAGCGTAACCTAAACTCAGCCATGCATCATAGACTGCAAACAGACGATACTTCCGTGTCTTCACCAAAAGCACAACTGACCATGGTCTTCCCCTCCTCCTTGTCCTCAGGCCTCCGCTACTTTCAGCAAACCTCAGTAATATCATTGTAAATACATCATTGTAAATAAATTCCCCTGTAGTTTTTATTTCCCCCAGATCATTGTAGATTTTAAGTTGTCACCCTTTTTTTTTTTACATTTTTGTTATCGTTATAAGTTAGTGTAGATTCTAAGCTGTCACAAGCAGGGTAGCTTTATTTCTGTTTAATTATTGTATTTAGGGTTGAGCGAAATGAATCGTTCATTTTCATAAGTCGCCGACTTTTGGCAAAGTCGGCGTCTCATGAAACCGTCCCGATCCCTGTGTGGGGTCGGCCATGCGGTACACGACTTTCGCGCCAAAGTCGCGTTTCAATGATGCTAAAAGCGCCATTTCTCAGCCAATGAAGGTGGACGCAGAGTGTGGGCAGCATGATGACATAGATCTCAGTCCCCACCATCTTACAGAAGGGCATTGCAGTGATTGGCTTGCTTTCTGCGGCGTCACAGGGGCTATAAAGGGGCGTTCCCGCCGACCGCCATCTTACTGCTGCTGATCTGAGCGTCGGGAGAGGTTGCTGCCGCTTCGTCAGAAGCAGGGATAGTGTTAGGTTGGGTACATAAAGCCCCAAACCGCTTGTGCTGTAGCGATTTCCACTGTCCAACACCACCTTTTGTTTGCAGGGACAGTGGAAGCTACATTTTTTTTCCTCAGTGCTGTAGCTCATTGGGCTGCCCTAGAAGGCTCCCTGACCCTGATAGCTGCGTTGCTGTGTGTGTACGCCGCTGTGCAAACCAACTGCTTTTTTCAAAGCACAAATCTTGTTGTTCCTTCCTTTCTGCACAGCTATCTTGTGAGTTTGTCCACACTTTTGTGTGCAGCAGTCCTTTTTATAGCTGCCTGCCATACTTTTCTGAGATTACTGCATGGAGATAAAGATTGGCAAGTCTGCCTCTGTGCCATTGCTGTGTGTGGCATCTGTCTCTTATTGTGTGCCACCGAAAACCAGTGTGTAATACTGGGCCATTTTTTTTTTCTAAATTCTCCCTGTAAAAAAAATAATAATTAGTGGGAGATAAAGATTGGCAAGTCTGCCTCTGTGCCATTGCTGTGTGTGGCATCTGTCTCATTGTGTGCCACCGAAAACCACTGTGTAATACTGGGCCATTTTTTTTTTCTAAATTCTCCCTGTAAAAAAAAAAATAATTAGTGGGAGATAAAGATTGGCAAGTCTGCCTCTGTGCCATTGCTGTGTGTGGCATCTGTCTCATTGTGTGCCACCGAAAACCACTGTGTAATACTGGGCCATTTTTTTTTGGGGGGGGGTAAATTCTCCCTGTAAAAAAAAAAATTAATAGTGGGAGTCTGGGAGATAAAGATTGGCAAGTCTGCCTCTGTGCCATTGCTGTGTGTGGCATCTGTCTCTAATTGTGTGCCACCGAAAACCACTGTGTAATACTGGGCCATTTTTTTTGGGGGGGTAAATTCTCTCTGTAAAAAAAAAAAATAATAGTGGGAGTCTGGGAGATAAAGATTGGCAAGTCTGCCTCTGTGCCAGTCCTGTGTGTGGCATCTGTCTCTCATTGTGTGCCACCAAAAACCACTGTGTAATACTGGGCCATTTTTTTTGGGGGGGGGTAAATTCTCCCTGTAAAAAAAAAAAATTAATAGTGGGTGTCTGGGAGATAAAGATTGGCAAGTCTGCCTCTGTGCCATTGCTGTGTGTGGCATCTGTCTCATTGTGTGCCACCGAAAACCACTGTGTAATACTGGGCCATTTTTTTTTTTCTAAATTCTCCCTGTAAAAAAAAAAAATAATTAGTGGGAGATAAAGATTGGCAAGTCTGCCTCTGTGCCATTGCTGTGTGTGGCATCTGTCTCATTGTGTGCCACCGAAAACCACTGTGTAATACTGGGCCATTTTTTTTTTTTCTAAATTCTCCCTGTAAAAAAAAAAATAATTAGTGGGAGATAAAGATTGGCAAGTCTGCCTCTGTGCCATTGCTGTGTGTGGCATCTGTCTCATTGTGTGCCTCCGAAACCCACTGTGTAATACTGGGCCATTTTTTTTGGGGGGGGTAAATTCTCCCTGTAAAAAAAAAAATTAATAGTGGGAGTCTGGGAGATAAAGATTGGCAAGTCTGCCTCTGTGCCAGTCCTGTGTGTGGCATCTGTCTCTCATTGAGTGCCACAGAAAACCTAGTGTGTAATATTGTTTTTTTTTATTTTTTATTTATTTATTTATTTTTATTTATTTATTTTTTTTAATTCTCCCAGAAAAAAAAAAAATAGTGGGAGATTAAGATTGGCATTTCTGCTTGAGTGCTGGTCCTGTGTGTGCCATCTGTCTCAAATTATTGGGGCACAGAAAACCTAGTGTGTAACATTGGGCCTGATTTTCCTTTCAGTGTCAGGCACCTTTAAAGGTATATATAAATCCAACAGAAGTTTGAGTTCACCTTATAAGTTGTTTTACAGTAACAAATACCGTTACTTTGGTTACAATGAGGAAGTCTAGTGGAAGAGGTCGTGGCCGTGGGCGGTCATTGTCAGCTGGTAATGATGGTAGTGGTGGTGGAGCATCAGGTGGTCGTGGTAACAGCAGTACAGCACCTAAGTCTTGAGTTGTTGAGCCAGGTTCGTTGTCTGGCTACACAAGGCCTCGAACGCTCTCTTTTCTGGGAGTAGGAAAACCACTTTTGAAGCCGGAGCAGGAGGAACAAGTATTGGCTTTCATTGCTGACTCTGCCTCTAGCTCTTTCGCCTCCTCCTCGGAAAGTGCCAAATGTCAGAGCAGTGCATCGTCAGTGGATGCTCCCGGTCAGGAACAAGTCGCTTCCTTGTGTCCTTCACCCAGAACAACAGTGAAGGATGCGTCAGTCGACACAACAGGTTACTCCATGGAGCTCTTTACACATACCGTTCCTGGGTTAGACAGTGAAACAGTTAACAGGCCATGCCCATTAGAAGTTGAATCGGACATGGAGTGCACAGATGCACAGCCACAGCCAGATTACTATGCTGTTCCTTTGACTCAGACCAGAACATTGCCCTCGCAGTGTAGTGAGGCACAATCAAACCCAGCGGAGACTATGGTGCCCCGTCACGAACGCTATACCACCGGCTTACACGGTGACACAGACGAAGTTGCACACGACATAGAAGAGGAGGTCATAGATGACCCAGTTGTTGACCCCGATTGGCAGCCATTGGGGGAACAGGGTGCAGGCGGCAGTAGTTCTGAAGCGGAGGAGGAGGAGCCACAGCAGGCATCAACATCACAACAGGTTCCATCTGCCGGGCTCGTATCTGGCCAAAAACGCTTGGCAAAACCAAAACCAGTTGGAGGACAGCGTGGCCATCCGGTTAAAGAAGCTCAGTCTGCAATGCCTGAAAAGGTATCCGATAGTAGAAAGAGTGCAGTCTGGCATTTTTTTAAACAACATCCAAATGATCAGCGCAAAGTCATGTGTCAAAAATGTTCAACAACCTTAAGCAGAGGTCAGAATCTTAAAAGTCTAAATACAAGTTGCATGCATAGACATTTATCCACCATGCATTTGCAAGCCTGGACTAACTACCAAACGTCCCTAAAGGTTGCAGCACCCTCGGCCAATGAAGCTAGTCAGCAACGCTACATCCCTTCCCTCACTGTAAACCCACCATTTCCCGCACCACCTGCAGTATCTGTGCAGCTTTCGTCGCCAGGCCAAAGCAGTCAGGGAATCACTAGGTTCGCAGTAGGAAACACTGCATGTAGGGCACCGGCAAGAATACCATCTCCAACCCTCTCTCAGTCACCCATGTCCACCGGCACCACCGCTAGTTCCACGATCTCCAGCTCTCCAGTCCAGCTCACCCTACATGAGACTCTTGTTAGGAAAAGGAAGTACTCATCCTCGCATTCGCGTACACAGGGTTTGAATGCCCACATTGCTAGACTAATCTCATTAGAGATGATGCCCTACTGGTTAGTTGAAAGCAAAGCTTTCAAAGCGCTGATGGACTATGCTGTACCACGCTACGAGGTACCCAGTCGACACTTCTTTTCTAGAAAAGCCATCCCAGCCCTCCAACAGCATGTTAAAGACCGCATCGTCCATGCACTCAGGCAGTCTGTGACTACAAAGGTGCACCTGACAACAGATGCATGGACCAGTAGGCATGGCCAGGGACGTTACGTGTCCATCACGGCACACTGGGTGAATGTGGTGGATGCAGAGTCCACAGGGGACAGCAATATTGGGACAGTTCTGCCTAGCCCACGGTCAAGGAAAGAGTTGGCTGTAGGCGTTTGCCCCCCTCCTCCTCTTCCTCCTCCTCCTGCAGAAGCGAGAGCTCGTCCAGAGACCACAGTCGCACATCCACTCCATCCGCAGCTGCCACTGTTGCACACCAGGTGTGCCATTATGGGACAACTAGTGGCAAGCGTCAGCAGGCTGTATTGGCAATGAAGTGTTTGGGCGACAACAGATACACCGCGGAAGTTCTGTCCGAGTTCTTGCAGACAGAAACTCAGTCATGGCTGGGCACTGTACATCTTGAGGCAGGCAAGGTAGTGAGTGATAACGGAAGAAATTTTATGGCTGCCATAGCCCTTTCCCAACTGAAACACATTCCTTGCCTGGCTCACACCTTAAACCTGGTGGTGCAGTGCTTCCTGAAAAGTTATCCGGGGTTACCCGACCTGCTCCTCAAAGTGCGCAGACTTTGCTCGCATATCCGCCGTTCGCCCGTACACTCCAGCCGTATGCAGAACTATCAGCGGTCTTTGAACCTTCCCCAGCATCGCCTAATCATCGACGTTGCAACAAGGTGGAACTCCACACTGCACATGCTTCAGAGACTGTGCGAACAGAGGCGTGCTGTTATGTATTTGTGGGAGGATACACGGGCAGGCGGTTGGATGGCAGACATGGAGTTGTCAGGTGTGCAGTGGTCGAAGCTACAAGACCTGTGTCAAGTCCTTCAGTGTTTTGAGGAATGCACACGGCTGGTTAGTGCAGACAACGCCATAATAAGCATGAGCATCCCCCTAATGCGTCTGCTGATGCAAAGTTTGACGCACATAAAGGAGCAGGCGTCTGCAGCCGAGGAAGAGGAAAGCCTTGATGACAGTCAGCCATTGTCTGGTCAGGGCCGTGTAGAGGACGCGGTAGCGGGTGAAGAGGAGGAGGAGGACGAGGAGGATGATGGGGATGAGTACTTTTTTAATGAGGAAGCTTCTCCTGGGCCAACAGAAATTAGTGGCGTTGCAAGGCCGGGTTCTGTTTTTTTAAGGGAGACAAGTGACGTAGATTTGCCTGTAACTGCCCCTCAAACCAGCACAACCGCAGATTTGACAACTGGAACTTTGGCCCACATGGCGGATTATGCTTTACGTATCCTCAAAAGGGACCCACGCATTATTAAAATGATGAGCGATGACGATTACTGGTTGGCCTGCATCCTTGACCCTTGCTATAAAGGCAAATTGCAAAATATTATGACACATGAGAACCTCGAACAAATATTAGCAACCAAACAAGCTACTCTTGTAGGCCGTTTGATTCAGGCATTCCCAGCACACAGCGCTGGTGATGGTTCTCACACGAGCTGCAGGGGGCTACAGGGCAGAGGTGTTAGAGGTGCACAAATCAGAAGTGGCGTTGGACAGAGGGGTTTTCTGACCAGGTTGTGGAGTGATTTCGCAATGACCGCAGACAGGACAAGTACTGCAGCATCTATTCAAAGTGACAGGAGACAACATTTGTCCAGTATGGTTACTAACTATTTTTCATCCCTTATCAATGTTCTCCCTCAACCGTCATTCCCATTTGATTACTGGGCATCCAAATTAGACACCTGGCCTGAATTGGCAGAATATGCATTGCAGGAGCTTGCTTGCCCAGCAGCTAGTGTGCTATCAGAAAGAGTATTCAGAGCTGCTGGTTCAATATTAACCGAAAAAAGGACTCGTCTGGCTACCCAAAATGTGGATGATCTAACCTTCATTAAAATGAACCACTCCTGGATTTCAAATTATTTTGCCCCACCTTTCCCGGCTGACACCTAGCTTTCCTATAAAAAGGTCTTGCTTGTGGACTGGTCTTACTGAGTGTTCCAATCTCTTAATTTGCAGCAGCTGTTTGTCCAGCATACGACATGTTTACACCTCCCTCAATGGGAAAATTCCCCCCACGGGGCCGTGGTCTCGCCACTTGGCGCAAGCACCCGTTAGAGTGCCGTTTGTCTGAAGAGGTGGGTGTGCCCGCTTTTGGTCGATGGCACTGCCACTGGGTCCCTCATAGTACAATAAAGTGTCTCTGGTGGTGGTGGTGCGCACCCAACGTCAGACACACCGTTGTAACATGAGGGGCCCTGGGACGGTACCGCCGGCCACAAGAGAGTTCACCCCCCCCAGCTCAAACTGTGCTCTACCACGTGCAAAATTATCTCTCACAGCTCCACCAATGTTTAGTCTATGCGCTGACATCATTCAATGCCTGGCACTGACAATACCAATTTGTTGACATCTATGATGCTAGTTAAAGTAGTCTGGGTCAGTGTCCTATATTGGAACCAGTAAATACTTACTGCCAAATTACTATGTCAGAAACTCAGCAGATGAGCCCACCCCTGTACCTAAGTATGCCACACTTTTTTTTTTGTTTGTTTGTTTTTGTTTTGAGAGACATTAACATCTATTTATTTTTTGTGAGTACTAACTGTGTCAGACACTCCTTGCAATCGTCCTCCGCTGACCACACCAATGCTGCCTGTGTACCCCTGCGAGATAACTCTAAGTGCCTTGAGCCTATTTTTAGTTATTTTAGGCCTAGTAAGCCTGTCTGCGGTCCCTCCTTGCAATCCTCCTCCACTGACCACAATGCTGCCTGTGTATCCATGTAACCTATTTAAAACTGCCTTGAGCCTATTTTTAGTTATTTTAGGCCTAGTAAGCCTGTCTGCGGTCCCTCCTTGCAATCCTCCTCCACTGACCACAATGCTGCCTGTGTATCCATGTAACCTATTTAAAACTGCCTTGAGCCTATTTTTAGTTATTTTAGGCCTAGTAAGCCTGTCTGCGGTTCCTCCTTGCAATCGTCCTCCGCTGACCACACCAATGCTGCCCGTGTACCCCTGGAACCTATTTAAAAGTTCATAGAGCCTATTTATATATTTTATTTAATATTAATAAAGCCATGATGGAGTACGCTGTACCACGCTACAAGCTAACCAGTCAACACTTCTTTTGCGAGAAAAGCCATCCCAACCCTCCACCAGCATGTAAAAGACCGCATTGTCCATGCACTCTGGCAATCTGTGAGTACAAAGGTGCACCTGACAACAGACGCATGGACCTGTAGGCATGGCCACGGAAGGTTACGTGTCCATTACGGCGCAATGGGTTAATGTGGTGGATGCATGGTCCACAGGGGACAGCCTACCAAGTCTGTCTGCAGTCCCTAATTCCAATTGTCCTCCACTGTATAAATCTGAGCTTCAACCTTCTGGCTCTCATTAAGTGCTTTCTTTAAATAAATTGGTGGTTAGGGTCTACTAACGGTGTCTGCCGCTCCTTGGTGTTGTCCTCCACTGTCTAAATCTGAGCTTCAACCTTCTGGCTCTCATTAAGTGCTTTTTTAACAAACAATTTGTGGTTACGGCCTACTAACGGTGTCTGCCGCTCCCTGGTGTTGTCCTCCACTGTCTAAATCTGAGCTTCAACCTTCTGGCTCTCATTAAGTGCTGTTTTTTAAAAAATTGGTGGTTACGGCCTACTAACGGTGTCTGCCGCTCCTGGGTGTTGTCCTCATCCTGAGTGTTCTCCTCCTCCTTGGTGTTCTCCTCCAGGTTGCCTTGTCTGAGCTTCAACCTTCTGGCTCTCATTAAGTGCTGTTTTTTAAAAAATTGGTGGTTACGGCCTACTAACGGTGTCTGCCGCTCCTGGGTGTTGTCCTCCTCCGGAGTGTTCTCCTCCTCCTTGATGTTCTCCTCCAGGTTGCCTTGTCTGAGCTTCAACCTTCTGGCTCTCATTAAGTGCTGTTTTTTAAAAAAATTGGTGGTTACGGCCTACTAACGGTGTCTGCCGCTCCCTGGTGTTGTCCTCCACTGTCTAAATCTGAGCTTCAACCTTCTGGCTCTCATTAAGTGCTTTTTAACAAAAAATTTGTGGTTACGGCCTACTAACGGTGTCTGCCGCTCCCTGGTGTTGTCCTCCACTGTCTAAATCTGAGCTTCAACCTTCTGGCTCTCATTAAGCGCTGTTTTAAAAAAAATTGGTGGTTACGGCCTACTAACGGTGTCTGCCGCTCCCTGGTGTTGTCCTCCTCCTGAGTGTTCTCCTCCTCCTTGGTGTTCTCCTCCAGGTTGCCTTGTCTGAGCTTCAACCTTCTGGCTCTCATTAAGTGCTGTTTTTTAAAAAATTGGTGGTTACGGCCTACTAACGGTGTCTGCCGCTCCTGGGTGTTGTCCTCCTCCTGAGTGTTCTCCTCCTCCTTGGTGTTCTCCTCCAGGTTGCCTTGTCTGAGCTTCAACCTTCTGGCTCTCATTAAGTGCTGTTTTTTAAAAAATTTGTGGTTACGGCCTACTAACGGTGTCTGCCGCTCCCTGGTGTTGTCCTCCTCCTGAGTGTTCTCCTCCTCCTTGGTGTTCTCTTCCAGGTTGCCTTGTCTGAGCTTCAACCTTCTGGCTCTCATTAAGTACTGTTTTTTTAAAAAAATGGTGGTTACGGCCTACTAACGGTGTCTGCCGCTCCTGGGTGTTGTCCTCCTCCTGAGTGTTCTCCTCCTCCTTGGTGTTCTCCTCCAGGTTGCCTTGTCTGAGCTTCAACCTTCTGGCTCTCATTAAGTGCTGTTTTTTAAAAAATTGGTGGCTACGGCCTACTAACGGTGTGTGCCGCTCCCTGGTGTTGTCCTCCACTGTCTAAAGCTGAGCTTCAACCTTCTGGCTCTCATTAAGTGCTTTCTTTAAATAAATTGGTGGCTAGGGCCTACTAACGGTGTCTGCCGCTCCCGGGTGTTGTCCTCCACTGTATAAAGCTGAGCTTCAGTCTTTAGGCTTTTGGCCTATAGTAGCAGATATTAAACTGCATTTGGCCTACTAGTGTGGTTGGGCCCTTAAAACAGTGTCTGCTGCTCCTGGGTTTGCTACTCCACTGAACAAAGCAATGCCGCCTGTTTAGTCCTGTTACCAATTTTGAACTGCATTTAGCCTACTTTATTCTTTGGCCCTATATCTGTGTTTCCTCCTCATCCTGCCCATTGCCCAGCCACTGCTAGATGAGTCTGCTGGTACATTGACCTAGACCACTACATTCCCCTTGCACTCTACACAGCCAGAATCTGACCCTGCTGAAAGTAAGGTTCCCCTTCCCGCATGTTATACCACCTTACACAGGGACAAAGAGGAAGGTGCAGATGAAAGTGCAGGTTCCTTCATCAGGTGGGGGGGCATACTCGTTGGCGACGTCACTGGCACAGGGCCCCTCAGAGTACGCAAAAGTGTCGCTGCTGGTGGGAGGCGCCCCCGCCGTGCAAACACACCGCTGTACTTTGAGGGGCCCTGTGCCAGTGCCAATGCCAACGAGTGGGCCCCCCTGCTTGCTTAGGATCACAGCACTTGCAAACTTGACATACTTACCTCTCACTGCTCCACCGCCGTGACGTAGTCCACGTTTCCTGGGCCCTCTAAAACCTTGAACCAGCCCTACCCCCCACAACTTTTGCCAAATGACCCCCAATTTCCAATGCCCAACTATTATTATAAAATTAATTAAGATTGACAAGCTTCAGAAACAAGAATGGATGTTTTTGGCATTAAAATGGGCACTGTAGGTGTTTTCCTGGCCTCCACTCACTGCCGACTATGCTTCCCCATTGACTTGCATTGGGTTTCGTGTTTCGGTCGATCCCCGACTTTTAGCGATAATCGGCCGACTGCACTTGACTCGACTCTGGACAAAGTCGGGTTTCGCAAAACCCGACTCGATCTTAAAAAAATGAAAGTCGCTCAACCCTAATTGTATTATTGTTATCGTTGTTACTTAGGACTGTTGTGTTTGAAACTGTAAATATGTTTACGCTATATAAATAACTATAAATATTAATATTAGAACACAGAGAAGCAGGATGGAGATGTTAATTATGGCGTCATTGCTTCTCACCATCTTGGTGAATTCCTCAAAGTTTTGGAGGATGGTACATATGTCTGACATCCAAGTCCACTCATAAGATCTTATGTGTGAATTCAGAACTGAACACCAACGGCCTTGCTGATGCTGGTAGTCAACAACTGCCCTCTTCCGCTCACAAATCCTTTCCAAAATATGCAGTGTAGAGTTCCAATGCATGGAGAGGACATAACACAACAGTTAGTGAGACATAAGCTGCAAGTGCTGCAGAAGCACATCAAATGCGGATGAAGCTCTAGCTGACTTTCTAAAATGTGTATGCATAGCCTTGTACTTTTCCTAGCAGATCTGGCACCTCTGTGTCGCTTTTCATAAAATGTTGAACAATGAGACTAAGCACATGGGCCAGGCATGGCACGTGTGTGAGCTCGCCTCTACACAGAGCAGACACCAGGTTCCAGCCATTGTCCCACACGACCATGGCTGGCTGTAGGTTCAGTGGTGTCAGCCACAGATCGGCCTGCTCTTTCAGAGCTGTCCAGTGTCCACAAATCTTCATTATTGTGCGGGTTGTCACCTAAGCATATTACCTTCAGCACAGCCTGTTGCCGCTTGGCTGAGGCAATGCTGCAGTGCTTCCAGCTTGTGACTGATGTGCTTCTTGCAGAAATGGAGGCTAAAGAGGAGGAGGTGGAGTAGCTGAAGACGGTGGAGGCAACCCAGATTGACTAAGGGCCCGCAATACTCGTGGTTGGTTGGATGTGCACCATCCCAAGGTCGGACTGGGTCTCGGCTTCCACTATGTTAACCCTGTGTGCTGTTAGTGTGATGTACCATCCCTGACCACAACCACTTGTCCACGTAGCTTTGGTTAGGTTGACTTTGCCAATAATAGCATCTTGAAGGGCACGGGTAATGTTTTGGGACACGTGCCTGTGTAATGCCGGTACGCCACACCGGCACAAAAAGTCCCGCATGTTCGTGGCCTAGGAGTGATCCTTGACTCTGCCCTCTCCTTCAATATACATATAAAAGCCCTTGCCTGCTCCTGCCCACTACAACTCAAATACTGTTCTAGGATACGAAAATTCCAAGAAACTGCAAAAATGTTTGTGCACACCCTCATGATCTCCCGCCTCCACTGTTATGGACCTGGTGGTTAGGAGCACCGGGAATGACCTGATGAGTAAACTCAAAAAACGGAACTAGCTCTGGGGAAGTGGGAACTCTGCTGACCGCAAACTCTACTCCTATCGCACACACTAGAAATAGCCGTGGAGCGTCCCTAACTCTCCCTAGACGCCTCTTCACAGCCTAAGAGCTAACTACCCCTAAAGATAGAAATAGAAGCCTAACCTTGCCTCAGAGAAATTCCCCAAAGGTACAGGCAGCCCCCCACATATATTGACTGTGAGTTAAGAGGAAAGTTACAAACACAGAAATGAAACAGGTTTTAGCATAGGAGGCCAGAATTACTAAATAGTCAGAGGATAGAAAAGAATACTATGCAGTCAGCATAAAAAAACTACAAAACCATGCAGAGTATGCAAAAAGACCCCCTCACCGACTCACGGTGTGGAGGTGCAACACTGCACCCCAGAGCTTCCAGCTAGCAAGGAAACATCATGATAGCAAGCTGGACTAGAATTTAGCAGTGCTAAGAAATATATTCAGGCAGCAGTAACATCAAATGAATTAGCAGGGACTTAGCTTCTGCTGGAGTAGACAGGTCCTCAGAGAAGTCCAAGAGAGATCTGAACCAATTCTGATACATTGACAGCTGGCATCAGGTAACGATCTGAGTGGAGTTAAATAGGGAAGCCAGCATAACAACATAACGAGAGCAGCTGATAAAGTCAACCTAGTGACCAGCAGTTCCGCTCAAAGCCACCAGAGGGAGCCCAAGAGCAGAACTAACCAAAGTACCATTCATGACCACAGGAGGGAGTCCGAGAACGGAATTCACAACACTCCACTATTGCAACCTTCTTCTGTCTGGCCTCCCCTCTAGTACTCTTGCACCACTCCAATCTTTCCTAAAGTCTGATGCCCGAGTAATCCAACTGTCCCTCGGTTATTTCCCGGCATCTACTCTCTGCTAGGCCCTTCACTGACTTCCAATTGCCCAGAGGCTACCGTTCAAAATCAAAACCCTAACTGTGACATGCAAAGCCTTCCACAACCTGTCTCCATACAACTGTAACATGGTCCCCCAATGTCCAACTAGGTCATGGCTTCCTTTACGCTAACCCAGCGTGCCGTCAGCAAGATGTAACATCTGTTGTGAACTCTGTTTTCAGGCTCCCTCTTGTGGTCACTGGTGGTATGGTGTGACTTTTGCTTTGGGCTCCCCCTGGTGGCTTTGTTTGTTATCCTGCTGGTCTCTGGCTATCAGCTGGTTCGTTATCCTCTGGGAGGTTCCTATATAGCTCTGTTTTACTTTTACTTGTTGCCGGCTGTCGATGTAATCAGTGCTACTCAGATTCCTTCTGACTACCTTGCTCCCAGTCCATCTAGGATAAGCTAAGTTTTGTTTGCTCATTTTTTGATCAGCAGTGTTTATCATGTTTTCTGTTCCAGCTTGCTGAAATGTAATTCCCTCGCTTGCTGGTTGCTCTAGTGGGCTGAGTTTCTCCCCACACACCGTTAGTTGGTGTGTGGGTTCTTGAAATCTCAGGATGGATATTTTGTAAGGGTTTTTTATTGATCGCATAGACCCCTGCTCTATTTTCTGCTTTCTAGTACTAGTGGGCCTCTTTTGCTGAATCTGATTTAATCCCTATGTATGTGCCTTCTTCTTACTTCACCGTTAATATTTGTTGGGGCTTCTATATCTTTGGGGATTCTTTCTCTGGAGGCAAGCGAGGTCTTTCTTTCTCTTTAGGGGTAGCTAGTTCCTCTGGCTGGCTCGAGACGTCTAAGAATTTTTTAGGCACGTTCACCGGCTACCTCTAGTTGTTTTGGATAGGTTCAGATTTGCGATCAGTCCAGTTACCATCTCCCTAGAGCTCGTCCTTAGTTTTATCACTTGCTGATCTATTTGTGATCCTCCGCCACTTGGGATCTTAACAGTACAGCCGGCCAGTAAAGTGTTAATTGCATCGCAGAAGCAGGAGAAAAGAAGCCTTGAGAAAAATTTTTGTTGTTGTTGTTGTTGCCGTGTGTCTAGCTGCTGTGGCTAGCTTCTCTCCTCCTCTTAATCTTGGTGTGGCTCTGAGTTCAGCTGCTGACATGGATGTCCAGAGCTTGGCTTCCAGTCTGGATCATCTTGCTGCTAGGGTTCAAAGTATTCAGGATTTTGTTGTTCACAGTCCTATGTCAGAGCCTAGAATACCTATTCCGGAGTTGTTTTCTGGAGATAGATCTAGGTTCCTGAATTTTAGGAACAATTGTAAGTTGTTTCTTTCTTTGAAACCTCGTTCCTCTGGTGATGCCGTTCAGCAAGTTAAGATTATCATTTCCTTTTTGCTTGGTGACCCCCAAGATTGGGCCTTCGCATTGGCGCCAGGGGATCCTGCATTGCTTAGTGTAGATGCAATTTTTCTAGCCCTTGGATTGCTCTATGAGGAACCTAATCTTGAGAACCAGGCTGAAAAAACGTTATTGGCCCTCTCGCAGGGGCAAGATGAAGCAGAGGTGTACTGCCAGAAATTTCGGAAATTGTCGGTGCTTACTCAGTGGAATGAGTGTGCCCTGGCTGCAAATTTCAGAGAAGGTCTTTCTGAAGCCATTAAGAATGTCATGGTGGGGTTCCCTACACCTGCAGGTCTGAATGAGTCAATGACTCTGGCCATTCAGATTGATCGGCGTTTGCGGGAGCGCAAACCTGTGCACCATTTGGCGGTGTCTTCTGAACAGACACCTGAATCTATGCAATGTGACAGAATTCTGACCAGAAGTGAACGGCAAAATTATAGACGGCAAAATGGGTTGTGCTTTTACTGTGGTGACTCAGCTCATGTTATCTCAGCATGCTCTAAGGGCAAAAAAAAGGTTGATAAATCTGTCACCATTGGTACTTTACAGCCTAAGTTCATTTTGTCTGTTACCCTGATTTGTTCCCTGTCATCTTACCCGGTTAATGCTTTTGTAGATTCAGGTGCCGCCCTGAGTCTGATGGATTGGTCATTTGCCAGGCGCTGTGGTTTTGATTTGGAGCCTTTAAAATTCCCTATTCCACTAAGGGGAATTGATTCTACACCATTGGCTACGAATAGACCTCAGTACTGGACACAAGTGACCATGTGCATGACTCCTGTTCATCGGGAGGTGATTCGCTTTCTTGTACTGCATAATTTGCATGATGTCGTCGTGTTGGGTCTACCATGGTTGCAGATTCATAATCCAGTCCTGGATTGGAAAGCTATGTCAGTGTCAAGTTGGGGTTGTCAGGGAATTCATGGTGACGCTCCTGTGGTGTCAATTGCTTCGTCCACTCCTTCTGAAGTCACTACGTTTTTGTCAGACTACCAGGATGTATTTGAGGAGCCCAAACTCAATTCTCTACCTCCTCATAGGGACTGTGATTGTGCTATAAATTTGATTCCTGGTAGTAAGTTTCCTAAGGGACGACTTTTCAATTTATCTGTGCCGGAGCATGCTGCCATGCGGAGTTATATAAAGGAGTCTTTGACATAGTGGGAATAACCGAGACATGGTTAGATGAAAGCTATGACTGGGCAGTTAACTTACAGGGTTACAGTCTGTTTAGAAAGGATCGTAAAAATCGGAGAGGAGGAGGGGTTTGTCTCTATGTAAAGTCTTGTCTAAAGTCCACTTTAAGGGAGGATATTAGCGAAGGGAATGAGGATGTCGAGTCCATATGGGTCGAAATTCATGGAGGGAAAAATGGTAACAAAATTCTCATTGGCGTCTGTTACAAACAGAATCCTGTGAAACCCATAAAGGCAACAGGTTTCTGCTAATAACCAAGAAAAATTATCTTTCACAATTGGTGCAGAATCCAACCAGAGGAGCAGCACTTTTAGACCTAATACTATCTAATAGACCTGACAGAATAACAAATCTGCAGGTGGTCGGGCATCTAGGAAATAGCGACCACAATATTGTACAGTCTTTCACTAGGGGGACTTGTCAGGGAGTCACAAAAACACTGAACTTTAGGAAGGCAAAGTTTGACCAGCTTAGAGATGCCCTTAATCTGGTAGACTGGGACAATATCCTCAGAAATAAGAATACAGATAATAAATGGAAAATGTTTAAGAACATCCTAAATAGGCACTGTAAGCGGTTTATACCTTGTGGGAATAAAAGGACTAGAAATAGGAAAAACCCAATGTGGCTAAACAAAGAAGTAAGACAGGCAATTAACAGTAAAAAGAAAGCATTTGCACTACTAAAGCAAGATGGCACCATTGAAGCTCTAAAAAACTATAGGGAGAAAAATACTTTATCTAAAAAACTAACTAAAGCTGCCAAAAAGGAAACAGAGAAGCACATTGCTAAGGAGAGTAAAACTAATCCCAAACTGTTCTTCAACTATATCAATAGTAAAAGAATAAAAACTGAAAATGTAGGCTGTTATGACCCCAATGGCGAGGGTCTCAGAGGAACGTGGAAGTCTGCAGAATACAAAAATCCAGCTCATAGGGCAGTGGTAACTGGGTTGACCATATATCTACTCCTAACGCCAACACTAGAAGTAGCCGGGGATCATTCCTACGTTGATTCTAGATGACACGCTCCAGCCGGAGAATCTAGCTACCCCTAGTAGAGGAAAACAAAAGACCTTTCTTGCCTCCAGAGAAGGGGACCCCAAAGCTGGATAGAAGCCCCCCACAAATTAATAACGGTGAGGTAAGAGGAAATGACAAACACAGAAATGAACCAGGTTTAGCACAGAGAGGCCCGCTAACTGATAGCAGAATAAAGAAAGGTAACTTATATGGTCAACAAAAACCCTATCAAAATCCACACTGGAAATTCAAGAACCCCCGAACCGTCTAACGGTCCGGGGGGAGAACACCAGCCCCCTAGAGCTTCCAGCAAAGGTCAGGATAAAGATTTGGAACAAGCTGGACAAAAATACAAAACCAAAACAAATAGCAAAAGCAAAAAGCGGACTTAGTGATATAACTGGAACCAGGATCAGTAGACAAGAGCACAGCAGACTAGCTCTGATAACTACGTTGCCAGGCATTGAACTGAAGGTCCAAGGAGCTTATATAGCAACACCCCTAACTAACGACCCAGGTGCGGATAAAAGGAATGACAGAAAAACCAGAGTCAAAAAACTAGTAACCACTAGAGGGAGCAAAAAGCAAATTCACAACAGTAGGCCCCTTAAAAAATAGTGAGGAAAGAATGGTTGTAGATGACGAGGAAAAAGCTAACATATTAAACACCTTCTTCTCCACGGTATTCACGGTGGAAAATGAAATGCTAGGTGAATTCCCAAGAAACAATGAAAACCCTATATTAAGGGTCACCAATCTAACCCAAGAAGAGGTGCGAAACTGGCTAAATAAGATTAAAATAGATAAATCTCCGGGTCCGGATGGCATACACCCACGAGTACTAAGAGAACTAAGTAATGTAATAGATAAACCATTATTTCTTATTTTTAGGGACTCTATAGCGACGGGGTCTGTTCCGCAGGACTGGCGCATAGCAAATGTGGTGCCAATATTCAAAAAGGGCTCTAAAAGTGAACCTGGAAATTATAGGCCAGTAAGTCTAACCTCTACTGTTGGTAAAATATTTGAAGGGTTTCTGAAGGATGTTATTCTGGATTATCTCAATGAGAATAACTGTTTAACTCCATATCAGCATGGGTTTATGAGAAATCGCTCCTGTCAAACCAATCTAATCAGTTTTTATGAAGAGGTAAGCTATAGGCTGGACCACGGTGAGTCATTGGACGTGGTATATCTCGATTTTTCCAAAGCATTTGATACCGTGCCGCACAAGAGGTTGGTACACAAAATGAGAATGCTTGGTCTGGGGGAAAATGTGTGTAAATGGGTTAGTAACTGGCTTAGTGATAGAAAGCAGAGGGTGGTTATAAATGGTATAGTCTCTAACTGGGTCGCTGTGACCAGTGGGGTACCGCAGGGGTCGGTATTGGGACCTGTTCTCTTCAACATATTCATTAATGATCTGGTAGAAGGTTTACACAGTAAAATATTGATATTTGCAGATGATACAAAACTATGTAAAGCAGTTAATACAAGAGAAGATAGTATTCTGCTACAGATGGATCTGGATAAGTTGGAAACTTGGGCTGAAAGGTGGCAGATGAGGTTTAACAATGATAAATGTAAGGTTATACACATGGGAAGAAGGAATCAATATCACCATTACACACTGAATGGGAAACCACTGGGTAAATCTGACAGGGAGAAGGACTTGGGGATCCTAGTTAATGATAAACTTACCTGGAGCAGCCAGTGCCAGGCAGCAGCTGCCAAGGCAAACAGGATCATGGGGTGCATTAAAAGAGGTCTGGATACACATGATGAGAGCATTATACTGCCTCTGTACAAATCCCTAGTTAGACCGCACATGGAGTACTGTGTCCAGTTTTGGGCACCGGTGCTCAAGAAGGATATAATGGAACTAGAGAGAGTACAAAGGAGGGCAACAAAATTAATAAAGGGGATGGGAGAACTACAATACCCAGATAGATTAGCGAAATTAGGATTATTTAGTCTAGAAAAAAGACGACTGAGGGGCGATCTAATAACCATGTATAAGTATATAAGGGGACAATACAAATATCTCGCTGAGGATCTGTTTATACCAAGGAAGGTGACGGGCACAAGGGGGCATTCTTTGCGTCTGGAGGAGAGAAGGTTTTTCCACCAAAATAGAAGAGGATTCTTTACTGTTAGGGCAGTGAGAATCTGGAATTACTTGCCTGAGGAGGTGGTGATGGCGAACTCAGTTGAGTGGTTCAAGAGAGGTCTGGATGTCTTCCTGGAGCAGAACAATATTGTATCATACAATTATTAGGTTCTGTAGAAGGACGTAAATCTGGGGATTTATTATGATGGAATATAGGCTGAACTGGATGGACAAATGTCTTTTTTCGGCCTTACTAACTATGTAACTACTATGTAACTATGTAACTATGTCTTTAGAGAAGGGACATATTCGCCCGTCCTCATCCCCTCTTGGTGCAGGATTATTTTTTGTGGCTAAAAAGGATGGTTCCCTGAGACCCTGTATTGATTATCGCCTTTTGAATAAAATCACGGTCAAATTTCAGTATCCTTTGCCATTGTTAACTGATTTGTGATTGATTTGCTCGCATTAAGGGGTCTAGTTGGTTCACCAAGATAGATCTTCGTGGTGCGTATAACCTTGTGCGTATCAAACAGGGTGATGAATGGAAAACTGCATTTAATACGCCTGAAGGCCATTTTGAGTACTTGGTGATGCCTTTTGGACTTTCTAATGCTCCTTCAATCTTTCAATCCTTTATGCATGATATCTTCTGTGAATATCTGGATAAGTTTATGATTGTATATCTGGATGATATTCTGTTTTTTTCGGATGATTGGGAGTCTCATGTTAAGCAGGTCAGGATGGTCTTTCAGGTCCTACGTGACAATGCTTTAATTGTGAAGGGCTCAAAATGTCTTTTTGGAGTCCAGAAGATTTCTTTTTTGGGTTTCATTTTTTCTCCTTCTACTATTGAGATGGACCCAGTCAAGGTTCAGGCTATTCATGACTGGACGCAGCCTACATCTGTTAAGAGTCTTCAGAAGTTCTTGGGTTTTGCTAATTTTTACCGTCGCTTCATAGCTAATTTTTCTGGCGTTGTTAAGCCTTTGACGGATTTGACCAAGAAGGGTTCTGATGTGACTAATTGGTCTTCTGCGGCTGTGGAGGCCTTTCGGGAGCTGAAGCGTCGGTTTTCTTCGGCTCCGGTCTTATGTCAGCCAGATGTCTCATTTCCCTTCCAGGTGGAGGTTGATGCTTCCGAGATTGGAGCGGGGGCTGTTTTGTCGCAGAGAAGCCCCGATGGCTCTGTGATGAAGCCATGTGCTTTCTTTTCAAGAAAGTTTTCGCCTGCCGAGCGGAATTATGATGTCGGTAATCGGGAGCTGTTGGTTATGAAGTGGGCATTTGAGGAGTGGCGACATTGGCTCGAGGGAGCTAAACATCGTGTGGTGGTCTTGACTGACCACAAGAATTTGATTTATCTCGAGTCGGCCAAGCGGCTGAATCCCAGACAGGCTCGTTGGTCGTTGTTTTTCTCTCGTTTTGATTTCATGGTCTCGTACCTGCCGGGTTCGAAGAATGTGAAAGCTGATGCTCTTTCTAGAAGTTTTGTGCCTGACTCTCCTGGAGATTCAGAGCCGGCTGGTATCCTTAGAGAAGGGGTGATTTTTTCTGCCATCTCCCCAGATTTGCGACGTGTGCTGCAAGAGTTTCAGGTGGATAGACCTGACCGCTGTCCACCGGAGAGACTGTTTGTTCCGGATAGATGGACCAACAGAGTCATCTCCGAGGTTCATTCTTCGGTGTTGGCGGGCCATCCTGGAATATTTGGTACCAGAGACTTGGTGGCCAGGTCTTTTTGGTGGCCTTCCTTGTCGCGGGATGTGCGTTCCTTTGTGCAGTCTTGTGGAATTTGTGCTCGGGCGAAGCCTTGCTGTTCTCGTGCCAGTGGTTTGCTGTTACCTTTGCCTGTCCCAAAGAGGCCTTGGACGCACATTTCCATGGATTTTATTTCAGATCTCCCTGTCTCTCAGAGAATGTCTGTCATCTGGGTGGTGTGTGATCGTTTTTCTAAGATGGTCCATTTGGTGCCCTTGCCTAAGTTGCCTTCCTCCTCCGAGTTGGTTCCACTGTTTTTTCAAAATGTGGTTCGTTTGCACGGGATTCCTGAGAACATTGTTTCTGACAGAGGATCCCAGTTTGTGTCTAGATTTTGGCGGACCTTTTGTGCTAAGTTGGGCATTGAATTGTCTTTTTCATCGGCCTTCCATCCTCAGACGAATGGCCAAACCGAGCGAACTAATCAGACCTTGGAGACTTATTTAAGATGTTTTGTTTCTGCTGACCAGGACGACTGGGTACTTTTTTACCGTTGGCCGAGTTTGCCCTTAATAATCGGGCTAGTTCTGCTACTTTGGTTTCTCCTTTTTTTTGTAATTCGGGGTTTCATCCTCGTTTTTCCTCGGGTCAGGTGGAGCCTTCTGACTGTCCTGGAGTGGATGTTGTGGTGGATAGGTTGCATCAGATTTGAAATCATGTGGTGGACAATTTGAAGTTGTCACAAGAGAAGGCTCAGCTCTTTGCCAACCGCCGTCGCTGTGTGGGTCCCCGACTTCGCGTTGGGGACTTGGTGTGGTTGTCTTCTCGCTTCGTTCCTATGAAGGTCTCCTCTCCTAAGTTCAAGCCTCGGTCTATCGGTCCTTATAAGATTCTGGAAGTCCTTGGTCCTGTGTCATTCCGTCTGGACCTCCCGGCATCATTTGCTATTCATAATGTGTTCCATCGCTCGTTGTTGCGGAGGTATGTGGTACCTGTGGTTCCTCCGGTTGAGCCTCCTGCCCCGGTGCTGTTTGAGGGAGAATTGGAATACGTGGTGGAGAAGATCTTGGATTCTCGTGTTTCTAGACGGAGGCTCCAGTATTTGGTCAAGTGGAAGGGCTATGGTCAGGAGGATAATTCTTGGGTTGTCGCCTCTGATGTTTATGCGGCCGATTTAGTTCGTGCCTTCCATGTGGCTCATCCTGATCGCCCTGGGGGTTTTCATGAGGGTTCGGTGACCCCTCCTTAAGGGGGGTACTGTTGTGAACTCTGTTTTCGGGCTCCCTCTTGTGGTCACTGGTGGTATGGTGTGACTTTTGCTTTGGGCTCCCCCTGGTTGCTTTGTTTGTTATCCTGCTGGTCTCTGGCTATCAGTTGGTTCGTTATCCTCTGGGAGGTTTGTTGTGAAATTGGATTCTGGGCTCCCCCGGTGGCCACTTGTGGAATTGAACTTGTGTGCATCATCCCCTCTGTTCACCTGCTCCTATCAGGATGTGGGAGTCGCTATATAACCTTGCTCCTCTGTCAGTTTCATGCCGGTCAACAATGTAATCAGAAGCCTTTCTGTGCATGTTCCTGCTACTAGACAACTCCCAGCTAAGTTGGACTTTTGTCCTTGTGTGTTTTTGCATTTTGTTCCTGTTCACAGCTGCTGTTTCGTTACTGTGTCTGGAAAGCTCTTGTGAGCGGAAATTGCCACTCTGGTGTTATGAGTTAATGCTAGAGTCTTAAAGTAATTTCTGGATGGTGTTTTGATAGGGTTTTCTGCTGACCATGAAAGTGCCCTTTCTGTCTTCCTGCTATCTAGTAAGCGGACCTCGATTTTGCTAAACCTATTTTCATACTACGTTTGTCATTTCATCTTAAATCACCGCCAATATATGTGGGGGCCTCTGTCTGCCTTTTGGGAAAATTTCTCTAGAGGTGAGCCAGGACTGTCTTTTCCTCTGCTAGGATTAGGTAGTTCTCCGGCTGGCGCTGGGCATCTAGGGATAAAAAAACGTAGGCATGCTACCCGGCCACTTCTAGTTGTGCGGCAGGTTTAGTTCATGGTCAGTATAGTTTCCATCTTCCAAGAGCTAGTTCTCATATATGCTGGGCTATGTTCTCTCGCCATTGAGAATCATGACAGTTTGACCGGCCCAAAAAAGGGTTAAATTACTGGCTGAGAAAGGAGAGAAAAAAGAAGTCTGCTACAATTTTTTTTTTTTTTTTCCTCTAGTTCTGAGTGTGCTCTTAATTGAATCACTTGCTAGTCTGCCTATACTGCAGCCTTCCTCTCTTTCTCTCCTTCTAATCCTTGAATGGCTCTGTGTTCACCTGTTTCAAATGGATCTTCAGAGTGTAGCTACAGGTTTGAATAATCTCGCCACAAAGGTACAAAATTTGCAAGATTTTGTTGTTCATGCACCTATGTCTGAGCCTAGAATTCCTTTGCCTGAATTCTTCTCGGGGAATAGATCTCACTTTCAAAATTTTAAAAATAATTGCAAATTGTTTTTGTCCCTGAAGTCTCGCTCTGCCGGAGACCCTGCACAGCAGGTCAGGATTGTAATTTCCTTGCTCCGGGGCGACCCTCAAGACTGGGCTTTTGCATTGGCACCAGGGGATCCTGCGTTGCTCAATGTGGATGCGTTTTTTCTGGCCTTGGGGTTGCTTTATGAGGAACCTCATTTAGAGCTTCAGGCGGAAAAGGCCTTGATGTCCTTGTCTCAGGGGCAAGATGAAGCTGAAATATACTGCCAAAAATTCCGCAAATGGTCTGTGCTTACTCAGTGGAATGAGTGCGCCCTGGCGGCGATTTTCAGAGAAGGTCTCTCTGATGCCATTAAGGATGTTATGGTGGGGTTCCCTGTGCCTGCGAGTCTGAATGAGTCCATGACGATGGCTATTCAGATCGATAGGCGTCTGCGGGAGCGCAAACCTGTGCACCATTTGGCGGTGTCTACTGAGAAAACGCCAGAAAATATGCAATGTGATAGAATTCTGTCCAGAAGCGAGCGGCAGAATTTTAGACGAAAAAATGGGTTGTGCTTCTATTGTGGTGATTCAACTCATGTTATATCAGCATGCTTTAAGCGTACTAAGAAGCCTGACAAGTCTGTTTCAATTAGCACTTTACAGTCTAAGTTTATTCTATCTGTGACCCTGATTTGTTCTTTGTCATCTATTACCGCGGACGCCTATGTCGACTCTGGCGCTGCTTTGAGTCTTATGGATTGGTCCTTTGCCAAACGCTGTGGGTATGATTTGGAGCCATTGGAGGCTCCGATACCTCTGAAAGGGATTGACTCCACCCCATTGGCTAGTAATAAACCACAATACTGGACACAAGTGACTATGCGTGTTAATCCGGATCACTAGGAGGTTATTCGCTTTCTGGTGCTGTATAATCTACATGATGTTTTGGTGCTGGGATTGCCATGGCTGCAATCTCATAACCCAGTCCTCGACTGGAGAGCTATGTCTGTGTTAAGCTGGGGATGTAAAGGAACTCATGGGGACGTACCTTTGGTTTCCATTTCATCATCTATTCCCTCTGAGATTCCTGAATTCTTGTCTGACTTTCGTGACGTTTTTGAAGAACCCAAGGTTGGTTCACTACCTCCGCACCGGGAGTGCGATTGTGCCATAGACTTGATCCCGGGTAGTAAATACCCTAAGGGTCGTTTATTTAATCTGTCTGTGCCTGAACACGCTGCTATGCGAGAATATATAAAGGAGTCCTTGGAAAAGGGACATATTCGTCCTTCGTCATCTCCCTTAGGAGCCGTTTTTTTCTTTGTGTCTAAGAAAGACGGCTCTTTGAGGCCGTGTATTGATTATCGACTTTTGAATAAAATCACGGTTAAATATCAATATCCGTTACCACTGCTTACTGATTTGTTTGCTCGTATAAAGGGGGCCAAGTGGTTTTCTAAGATTGATCTCCGTGGGGCGTATAATTTGGTGCGAATCAAGCAGGGGGATGAGTGGAAAACCGCATTTAATACGCCCGAGGGCCATTTTGAGTATTTGGTGATGCCTTTTGGTCTTTCAAATGCCCCTTCAGTCTTCCAGTCCTTTATGCATGACATTTTCCGCGATTATTTGGATAAATTTATGATTGTGTATCTGGATGATATTCTGATTTTTTCGGATGACTGGGACTCTCATGTCCAGCAGGTCAGGAGGGTTTTTCAGGTTTTGCGGTCTAATTCCTTGTGTGTGAAGGGTTCTAAGTGTGTTTTTGGGGTTCAAAAGATTTCCTTCTTGGGATACATTTTTTCCCCCTCTTCCATCGAGATGGATCCTGTCAAGGTTCAGGCTATTGGTGATTGGACGCAACCCTCTTCTCTTAAGAGTCTTCAGAAATTTTTGGGCTTTGCTAACTTTTATCGTCGATTTATTGCTGGTTTTTCTGATGTTGTAAAACCATTGACTGATTTGACTAAGAAGGGTGCTGATGTTGCTGATTGGTCCCCTGATGCTGTGGAGGCCTTTCGGGAGCTCAAGCGCCGCTTTTCTTCCGCCCCAGTGTTGCGTCAGCCTGATGTTGCTCTTCCTTTTCAGGTTGAGGTCGACGCTTCTGAAATCGGAGCTGGGGCGGTGTTGTCGCAGAGAAGTTCCGACTGCTCCGTGATGAGACCTTGTGCTTTTTTTTCCCGTACATTTTCGCCCGCCGAGCGGAATTATGATATTGGGAATCGGGAGCTTTTGGCCATGAAGTGGGCTTTTGAGGAGTGGCGTCACTGGCTTGAGGGGGCCAGACATCAGGTGGTGGTATTGACTGACCACAAAAATTTAATTTACCTTGAGTCTGCCAGGCGCCTGAATCCTAGACAGGCGCGCTGGTCGTTGTTTTTCTCTCGGTTTAATTTTGTGGTGTCTTACCTACCGGGTTCTAAGAATGTTAAGGCGGATGCCCTTTCTAGGAGTTTTGAGCCTGACTCCCCTGGTAATTCTGAGCCCACAGGTATCCTTAAAGATGGAGTGATATTGTCTGCCGTTTCTCCAGACATGCGGCGGGCCTTGCAGGAGTTTCAGGCGGATAGACCTGATCGTTGCCCACCTGGTAGACTGTTTGTTCCTGATGATTGGACCAGTAGAGTCATCTCTGAGGTTCATTCTTCTGCGTTGGCAGGTCATCCTGGAATCTTTGGTACCAGGGATTTGGTGGCAAGGTCCTTCTGGTGGCCTTCCCTGTCACGAGATGTGCGAGGCTTTGTGCAGTCTTGTGACGTTTGTGCTCGGGCCAAGCCTTGTTGTTCTCGGGCTAGTGGATTGTTGTTACCCTTGCCTATCCCGAAGAGGCCTTGGACGCACATCTCGATGGATTTTATTTCGGATCTGCCTGTTTCTCAGAAGATGTCTGTCATCTGGGTGGTGTGTGACCGTTTCTCTAAGATGGTCCATCTGGTTCCCTTGCCTAAGTTGCCTTCTTCTTCCGAGTTGGTTCCTCTGTTTTTTCAAAATGTTGTTCGTTTGCATGGTATTCCGGAGAATATCGTTTCTGACAGAGGGACCCAATTCGTGTCTAGATTTTGGCGGGCATTCTGTGCTAGCATGGGCATAGATTTGTCTTTTTCGTCTGCTTTTCATCCTCAGAATAATGGCCAGACCGAGCGGACTAATCAGACCTTGGAGACATATTTGAGGTGTTTTGTGTCTGCGGATCAGGATGATTGGGTTGCTTTTTTGCCTTTGGCGGAGTTCGCCCTCAATAATCGGGCCAGCTCTGCCACCTTGGTGTCCCCGTTTTTCTGTAATTCGGGGTTTCATCCTCGATTTTCCTCCGGTCAAGTGGAATCTTCGGATTGTCCTGGAGTGGATGCTGTGGTGGAGAGGTTGCATCAGATTTGGGGGCAGGTGGTGGACAATTTGGAGTTGTCCCAGGAGAAGACTCAGCTTTTTGCCAACCGCCGTCGTCGTGTTGGTCCTCGGCTTTGTGTTGGGGACTTGGTGTGGTTGTCTTCTCGTTTTGTCCCTATGAGGGTTTCTTCTCCTAAGTTTAAGCCTCGGTTCATCGGCCCGTACAAGATATTGGAGATTCTTAACCCTGTGTCCTTCCGTATGGACCTCCCAGCATCCTTTTCGATTCATAATGTTTTTCATCGGTCATTGTTGCGCAGGTATGAGGTACCGGCTGTGCCTTCCGTTGAGCCTCCTGCTCCGGTGTTGGTTGAGGGTGAGTTGGAGTACGTTGTGGAAAAGATCTTAGACTCTCGTGTTTCCAGACGGAAACTCCAGTATCTGGTCAAATGGAAGGGATACGGTCAGGAGGATAATTCTTGGGTCACTGCCTCTGATGTTCATGCCTCCGATCTTGTCCGTGCCTTTCATAGGGCTCATCCTGATCGCCCTGGTGGTTCTGGTGAGGGTTCGGTGCCCCCTCCTTGAGGGGGGGGTACTGTTGTGAAATTGGATTCTGGGCTCCCCCGGTGGCCACTTGTGGAATTGAACTTGTGTGCATCATCCCCTCTGTTCACCTGCTCCTATCAGGATGTGGGAGTCGCTATATAACCTTGCTCCTCTGTCAGTTTCATGCCGGTCAACAATGTAATCAGAAGCCTTTCTGTGCATGTTCCTGCTACTAGACAACTCCCAGCTAAGTTGGACTTTTGTCCTTGTGTGTTTTTGCATTTTGTTCCTGTTCACAGCTGCTGTTTCGTTACTGTGTCTGGAAAGCTCTTGTGAGCGGAAATTGCCACTCTGGTGTTATGAGTTAATGCTAGAGTCTTAAAGTAATTTCTGGATGGTGTTTTGATAGGGTTTTCTGCTGACCATGAAAGTGCCCTTTCTGTCTTCCTGCTATCTAGTAAGCGGACCTCGATTTTGCTAAACCTATTTTCATACTACGTTTGTCATTTCATCTTAAATCACCGCCAATATATGTGGGGGCCTCTGTCTGCCTTTTGGGAAAATTTCTCTAGAGGTGAGCCAGGACTGTCTTTTCCTCTGCTAGGATTAGGTAGTTCTCCGGCTGGCGCTGGGCATCTAGGGATAAAAAAACGTAGGCATGCTACCCGGCCACTTCTAGTTGTGCGGCAGGTTTAGTTCATGGTCAGTATAGTTTCCATCTTCCAAGAGCTAGTTCTCATATATGCTGGGCTATGTTCTCTCGCCATTGAGAATCATGACAGAGGTTCCTATATAGCTCTGTTTTACTTTCACTTGTTGCCGGCTGTCGATGTAATCAGTGCTACTCAGATTCCTTCTGACTACCTTGCTCCCAGTCCATCCAGGATAAGCTAAGTTTTGTTTGCTCATTTTTTGATCAGCAGTGTTTATCATGTTTTCTGTTCCAGCTTGCTGAAATGTAATTCCCTCGCTTGCTGGTTGCTCTAGTGGGCTGAGTTTCTCCCCACACACCGTTAGTTGGTGTGTGGGTTCTTGAAATCTCAGGATGGATATTTTGTAAGGGTTTTTTATTGATCGCATAGACCCCTGCTCTATTTTCTGCTTTCTAGTACTAGTGGGCCTCTTTTGCTGAATCTGATTTCATCCCTATGTATGTGCCTTCTTCTTACTTCACCGTTAATATTTGTTGGGGGCTTCTATATCTTTGGGGATTATTTCTCTGGAGGCAAGCGAGGTCTTTCTTTCTCTTTAGGGGTAGCTAGTTCCTCAGGCTGGCTCGAGACGTCTAAGAATTTTTTAGGCACGTTCACCGGCTACCTCTAGTTGTTTTGGATAGGTTCAGATTTGCGATCAGTCCAGTTACCATCTCCCTAGAGCTCGTCCTTAGTTTTATCACTTGCTGATCTATTTGTGATCCTCCGCCACTTGGGATCATAACAAACATCCCTGCCCACAAGCACTTTTCCACGTGTCCGTGGTTAGGTGCACTTTCCCTGTAACAGCATTGTTGAGGGCTGGGGTAATGTTGTGGGACATGTCGTTGCTTGTAAAATGTTGTGATGGCAGACAGGGCAAAATTGTGGCAGCTGGGTAGCAAGTAACTTGTGATGGTCACAGTCATCAGGTTGCTAAAAGCTTAGGCTTCACACGGGCCTAAAATGCAACTGTAATAATTATAGGGGATAACTCAGGAGACTCTTTGCGTGGAACAAGACAACTACAGTACACAGTTTTATAAGTGGTAAAGTCTATATTATCACATGGTGATTCAAACAGGTGCAGAGAGAAACTCAAGTCCACAACACTTGGTGCAAATAGTAAACGCAGCTTAGCAGTCTTCAGAGAAAAATGCAATCAAGCAGAAAGTCTATGAAGCACAGTTATTCTTGAGGATACTTGACACGAATAAATCCTTGTCTTTGTCCAGACACAGATAGATATGCTTATAGGCAGTTCAAATCATATCTTAGCTCAACCAGGGAGGCATGGTTAATAGTCTCAGGTTATAGCAAAGCAGAAGCAGCTTAAATGTCCAGCAAATGCAGATGAAGTAAACAGGAGCAACAGATGAAGGAGGATTACTGGAAACTTGTGTATGCAGCAGGAACTCGGAGCAGAGTAGCAGGATCACCACACAGGTTCACAGGAGCAAGTGTATAACCAGGGAGTAATTAGAGGTCAGGAGCTGGATGCAAGGCAGAATACTCTAGCACAGACTGAAGGCTGGGGTGGAGTTTTATAGCAGGAAGACACAGTGCACATGAGACCAAAGACACCATCTTGGAAGAGGGCAGTAATGCACAAAAGGTAAAAAATGTCCTGAGTCCTGACAGCAACATTTTGAGCCCCTGCAGACGATAAATGTGTGAATTTAGTACTGTGGCGTTGCCTGCGTATTTCCGCTTGCGTTCCAAGGACTGGGGTATGAACAACTGAACGGTGCGCTGGGACAAGGATGTGGACGTGCTTGCTGATAGTGGTAGTTGAGTTTCTTTGCAACTGCAGATGCAGGGCATGAGGCATGTTTGCATGCAGCATGGACAGGAGATTGGCTTGCATGCACAACATCGGAAGAAGCAGTGGCATCACCCGCACACATTGTTCATGGAGCCTTGTGTTCAACCCACAAAGTCGGGTGCTTTGCTGCCATGTGCCTGATAATGCTTGTGGTGGTTAGGATGGGAGTTTTGCTACCCCTGCTGATGAGGGCATGGCCGGTGGTGCAAATGGCCTTTTTGGGGTTATCGGCAGAGTCTTTAAAAAACAACCAGGCTGTTACGGGGACATTCAGTGTCTCCCTCTCCCACACCGCCTCCTCACCTCGAACCCAGTCTTTTGTTGTTCCCCAAGGCACAGTTCTAGAATCCCTACTCTTCTCCATCTACACCTTTGGCCTGGGCCAGCTGATGTAATGGCTCAGTTTGCAATCTCATCAGTACGCCAATGACACGTGTATCTACTTATCTGTACCTGACATCACTTCTTACAGTCCAAAATCACACATCTTCCCACTAATTCATCCTTCTTTTGTGCTCGCTTTCAAAAAGTGAACATGGACCAAACAGAATACATCATCTTTCAACCATCTCAGGCTAAATAGACATGAAAGCTGTGTATGCATCATTCGGTACCACTTTAGTAAGAGGGAAAGTTTGCCCAAGAGAAAATGATTTCCCAGACCATTCATGGCCTTTTTGCACATTTTTTGCAGCTGTGATCTTCATCTTCTTGGGGTGGATGTAGTAAATTTCAAAGTGTTCATCAATACCATCATCGTCCATATCTCGGAAAGAGGAAATCTGGTGTTTCCCTGAGTCGTGGTTATGTACATTTTGTGGCATTCCTTTAACAGTGTTCGTTACACTAGACAAAAGGATTGTTGACTGTGACATTTGGATTTTATTAGTAATATGTATGTGTGAAGATGAAGAAGCTTGTGCTACGGGTGTGTTTATAGTTACGGATGATGCACTGCTCTTTAAACTTTGTTTTTCACAAGCATCCATCATTTTGTTTGGTTTTCCTACAACACTGATCTGCTTTCTCTAATTCAGCATCTCTCGAACATGTTGCACTTTGCAATTTAGACAGACACGTGTGTCTTTGGCAACATATTTTTGACAGGAATTTTTTAGGCCAAGACTAACACGCGCATCTGTTACACAGATCTTCTGACGGGAATGAAAAACATTATGTTAATTGTTGGTGGCTAAACGACTAATCATTGTAGGCTGTATCCTGGATCTCATACCTCCCATAGCCACCGCTGTTATTAATCATGTACGGTCCCATTCCTGTCATCACCATGCCCCTTTTTCTGATCACTTCATCCAAGGATTCGTCCTCCATATTTTTAGTAAAAAGCTGAAGCTTCCCAGCAGCAACTGTGTAGGAAACCAATTTACAGTTTTGCAAGGTGTTTATAAATTATGATGCCCGTTAACAAATTTTTAAAAAAAATTCACTCCCCATGGGGAAATGTTTCACAGCCCATGCATTTAGTCTATGGGCATTACAAGTGTAGGAGACCCTCTCCTTTACATTGGGAATAGGTTTTAATGAGGCCTTCCTCCACCTTCCTCCACTCATCATTCTCCACCACTACATCACCAGGCTTCACGTGTTCCGTGCTGCTAAAGACCGTCAATTCTTGGGCAAGGGTGTCTATAATCCCCATGAAATATTTTTTAAACATTTACCCCCCATGAGCAATTGCTTTTCAGGCCATGCACTTCATTACAAGTGTCAGACACCACATCCCTACATTGGGCCTACTTCTTAACCTGTCTCCTGCAATGTCTCCTTTAACTGCCACTAGATGACCATGCTGAATGTGCTCTGAACTTTTATAGGCCAGTGAATTTTGGGCAAGGAGGCTGTGATGGCACTATTTTTTTAAGTCCAAAAAGGACAACACATTGGGGAATTGGGCATGGCTTTTCATTGGGTCTACTTCTTAACTCTGTCTCCTGCAATGTGTCCTTTAACTGCCATGAGATCACCAGGGTTGACATGCTCTGTACTCTTATAGGTCACTGAATTTTGGGCTAGGGGGCTGTGATGGCACTATTTTAATAAGTCCAAAAAGGACCCCACATTGGGGAATTGGGAATGGCATTCCATTGGGCCTGCTTCTTAACTCTGTCTCCTGCAATGTGTCCTTTAACTGCCACTAGATCACCAGGGTTGACGTGCTCTGTACTCTTATAGGCCACAGAATTTTGGGCTAGGGGGCTGTGATGGCACTATTTTAATAAGTCCAAAAAGGACACCAGATTGGGGAATTGGGCATTACATTACATTGGGCCTACTTTTTAAATCTGTCTCCTGTAATGTGTCCTTTAACTGCCACTAGATCACCAGGGTGAACGTGCTCTGTACTGTTATAGGCCAGTGAATTTTGGGCAAGAGGCCTGCGATGGCACAAGTATATTTTTAAAACAGGTAACCCACATTGGTGAAAACACATCCTTGTTGGCAAATACTTCATAACGTTTGTGTACCTTAAAGAGCTTCCTTAAAAAGCTCCTTTTTGTGTTGCCTGGTTGCTCACATTGGACACAATACACTACATATAAATTTGATAAAGCAATGCTGTTAGTTTGGCTCAGTAGTTCATTACAAATATTTCTTTGTCGACTACATTAGTTTCTCTCCTTGAGAGCCATAACTTTGGCTGCCTCAAATGTACAAATGGCAAATATACAAATGGCGATTTGTAACCAAGATTTAAATACTGTATACCGAATGCATTCAGACAATCACATAGCTGCATTTCTTGTAAAACATTTACAGATGTGGCAGACAATGCTCATAGTGACACAATATTGCTAAATGTTTGTTTATTCACTTCACAAACAGTTCTAAGCCTTTATATGTTTGCTGTTTGTCATTGTAAAGCATTAAGGTTTACTGAAACTATGCCAGTGGTGGTTTGATCTAAATCCTTGTGGCTTTTATTTTCTAGGGGTTTATGGCCCCTCGTCTGATGACTCCATGATATCTCAGTTTAATGCAACCTTGAAAAGTGGCCACTTGAAGGTCTGGGTGAAACTAGAATTAGTGCATAGTGTAAACCACTTAAGAAAGGAGAAAATATGGAGCATCAATGAACAATGAATATCAAAGTTTATTTCATAAATAGTCCATGATAAAAAGTGAAATCAATTGGTCTTATACAGTAACATACACGAAGATGCCAAGAAATGCTGAAGACCCCTCCCCCCACACTCAAATAATGCCCCCACAGAGGAAAGCTTCAAGAACCCCCATGATCTAGTGTGGTCAAATGCTGTTAAGAAATGGTCTAAGTAGACCTAGCCATGGTGCCATACACAAATATCCCACAAAAGTAAATTAAATATAACTCCATCCAGTGACACATAAATAGGGAATGAGTGTGTTAGGAGTCGAGTTCCTTCCACTGCACAGGGGGAATCTCGAGCCATGTCTGCTGCAGTCTCCCATTCTGCATCAGCCGCAGTGGAGTCTGCTCAGCAGAGACGTCGGTCCCACCGTCTCACTGAATCTGATACTGTGCAAAAGGTTACTGCTGCCTCTCCAGGCTCTGCTATTGTACCCTGCACTGGTCTGCGGCGAGCAGGCTTTTCTAGGACTAAATCCTGCTTTGCACACACTGAGCATGCCCAGGGTAAGATCTCTCAATGGAGATCAAGGGTCACATGCTCAGGTACTGCAGCAACTTCCATTGGTCCTCCAGGAATGTCATGTACCTGATCAAGTTCTGTGGAAGTCTTCCATTGGTCCTTCTTGGAAGGTCCTGAAGTTGCTGCAGCTATAAAAGGTTCTCATGACCACATGGCCATGCGCTAGTGTCAATTTATGTATGAGCTCAGCGCCAGTGTGGTCATGTGTGTGTGTGTGTATTCAGGGACCCGGCTGAAATAAGCCCCTAGAATGCTGGCACCTCCGGCGAGGAGTTTCATGTGAGTGGATTCAGGGCTGGCGTAGGCGTACAGCCATCAGAATTCCGGCTCCACCGGAGAGGAGCTGCGTGCTTGCATTTGACTGCATGTCCACCATCTGCTCTACTAAGTAGCTGTGTTCCCCTGTGAAGCTAACAGGGTACAGAATTCTCTTTACTAACGGACTCTGTGAAGTAACAGAGTTCGTTTATACTACTATATTGTACCGCCATATCTAGCAGCAAGTTCTTTCCTGCACGGTGGATCCCGGGTTGCGAACGCATCAACTACTTCTAATAAATATATATTCGGTGCGTTCCGCTAACCCTAACAGAGTGTAGGTGCCAGACTTACCAATATCGGGGCGAGGTGGGAAGACAGCCAGTGAGTGAACCCCGACGCGCGTTTTGTGGCAGCGCTGTGCCGCTTTCTCAAGGGGATGGCATTTGGTGCAGAAAAGGACCTTCAAATAGCTCAATGACCCTAATCACATGGTGATTACTGACGAATCACAGCAGCACTTTAGGCGTGTGCGCATTGCGTCCGCCAGGTCTTAGCTGCGGTATCCGATGTCATGCCCAGCATGCACGCGCAGTGAGCAAAGCCCCCCAGAGTGCACGCACAAGGAACAATATTGCTAAATGTTTGTTTATTCACTTCACAAACAGTTCTAAGCCTCTAAATGTTTGCTGTTTGTCATTGTAAAGCATTAAGGTTTTGTTGTGATCCTAGTGGTAGAGGATCTCAGAAGTACCAGCTAAGTCCGCAAACACAAAAACCAGCTCATAGGGAGGTGGTAACTTGGCTGACCGTATATCTAATCCTAGCACAACAACTAGAAGTAGCCGGGGAACGTACCTATGTTGATTCTAGACGTCTCGCACCAGCCGGAGAACTAACTAACCCTTTCAGAGAAAATAAGACCTCACTTGCCTCAAGAGAAAGGACCCCAAAGTTATAATACAAGCCCCCAACAAATAATAACGGTGAGGTAAGAAGAAAAGACAAACGTAAGAATGAACTAGATTTAGCAAAGAGAGGCCCACTAATTAATAGCAGAAAATAGGAAGGAGACTTATACGGTCAGCAAAAACCCTACAAAAATATCCACACTGAATATCCAAGAACCCCCGCACCGACTAACGGTGTGGGGGGAGAATATCAGCCCCCTAGAGCTTCCAGCAAAAATCAGGAATCACATTATGAACAAGCTGGAACAAAATAGAAGCAAAGCGAATAAACAAAAATAAGAAAGCAGGACTTAGCTTATCTTGCAAAGAACAGGAGACCAGGAGTCAGGAGAAAACAGACATAGACTGACTACATCGATTCCAGGCACTAGACTGAGTTTCCAGGAAATCTAAATAGGAACACCCAAGGCCTAACGAACCAGGTGGGTACCAACCTGGAGAAAGATGATCCAAGTGTAATACCGCTAGTGACCACAAGAGGGAGCCAAGAAATATAGTTCACAACAGGTTTACTGAAACTATGCCAGTGGTGGTTTGATCTAAATCCTTGTGACTTTTATTTTCTAGGGGTTTATGACCCCTCGTCTGATTACTCCATGATATCTCAGTTTAATCCAACCTTGAAAAGTGGCCACTTGAAGGTCTGGGTGAAACTAGAATTACTACATAGTGTAGATCACTATATAAGACCAGAGAAACATGACTAAGACAGATGCCAAAACTGGGCTACCTGTACATGTACGGTGTGCTTATGCCTGCATAATTGGGGACACCCATGTAGAGTAGGTAATCTCCCAGGGGTTCTCTGTCTTGGTGTTGCTTCTCTGATATTCCAGATGGATGATGTTTAAAAGCCTCTTGATGATGATCTAACCATACTGTATGTAGTTAATCTATATACAAAAGTGTACACACTCACACTATTCAACCATACTATTCCTTGAATTTTGTTGTTAGCAATAAAATTGTGTTGTATTGCAAGTATTAGCCTTTTTTATAGCCGTATCTGAACCTTAGTGTTAACAACATGGCACATAAAATTACCAAATTCTCCTGTAAATAATTGTGCAAAGAGGGGACCATCATACCATTACAATATATGAGTGGATTTTCATGGGCCCATCCACTATGTGGGTTCCAAGGCCTAATGGGGTGCATATGACTATGCAGCAGGGCTGGCCTTGCCGCCAATGTGTAAAACCAAGGAGTACGGGAGTAAAAAATGCATATTGTGAAGTGGATTTTCATGGGCACATCCACTATTTGGGTTCCAAGGCCTAATAAGGTGCATATGACTGACTATGCAGCAGGGCTTGCCTTCCTGTCAATGTGTAAAACAAAGGAGTACGGGAGTACAAAATGCATATTGTGAAGTGGATTTTCATGGGCACATCCACTATGTGGGTTCCAAGGCCTAATGGGGTGCATATGACTATGCAGCAGTTCTCGGCTTCCTGCCAATGTGTAAAACAAAGGAGTACGGGAGTACAAAATGCATATTGTGAAGTGGATTTTCATGGGCCCATCCACTATGTGAGTTCAAAGGCTTATTGGGGTGCATATGAATTGGTAGCAGGACAGGCCTTGAATTCAATGCAACACTTTTTCAGGAGTCCCTCCTGGACATCTTAAAACAGGGGTATTGTGGTGCGTCGTAATTCTTGGCAGCCCATCCACTCACAGCATAGGCTACAATAGCTTAGGAGACTCGCTGTTTCATACTGGCCCTTTAAGAATAATAATAATAATTTTATTTATATAGCGCCAACATATTCCGCAGCGCTTTACAACTTATAGAGGGGACTTGTACAGACAATAGACATTACAGCATAACAGAAATCACAGTTCAACAGATACCAGGAGGAATGAGGGCCCTGCTCGCAAGCTTCCAAACTATGAGGAAAAGGGGAGACACGAGAGGTGGATGGTAACAATTGCTTTAGTTATTTGGACCAGCCATAGTGTAAGGCTCGGGTGTTCATGTAAAGCTGCATGAACCAGTTAACTGCCTAAGTGTGTAGCAGTACAGACACAGAGGCTATTGACTGCATAAAGTGTATGAGAACATGATGCGAGGAACCTGATTATGTTTTGTTTTTTTTTTTTAATTTTAATTAGGCCACACAGGGATAGTTAGGTTAATGCGTTGAGGCGGTAGGCCAGTCTGAACAAATGCGTTTTTAGGGCACGCTTAAAACTGTGGGGATTGAGGATTAATCGTATTAACCTAGGTAGTGCATTCCAAAGAATCGGCGCAGCACGTGTAAAGTCTTGGAGACGGGAGTGGGAGGTTCTGATTATTGAGGATGCTAACCTGAGGTCATTAGCGGAGCGGAGGGCATGGGTAGGATGGTAGACTGAGACCAGAGAGGAGATGTAGGGTGGTGCTGAGCCATGGAGTGCTTTGTGGATGGGGGTAGTAGTTTTGTACTGGATTCTGGAGTGGATGGGTAGCCAGTGTAATGACTGGCACAAGGTAGAGGCATCGGTGTAACGGTTGGTGAGGAATATGATCCTGGCAGCAGCATTCAGGACAGATTGGAGCGGGGAGAGTTTGGTAAGAGGGAGGCCGATTAGTAGAGAGTTACAATAGTTCAGACAAGAATGAATAAGTGAGACAGTAAGAGTTTTTGCAGAGTCGAAAGTAAGAAAAGGGCGAATTCTAGAAATATTTTTGAGATGCAGATAAGAAGAGCGAGCCAGTGATCGGATGTGGGGGGTGAATGAAAGCTCGAAATCAAGGATGACCCCAAGGCAGTGGGCATGTTGCTTGGGAGTAATGGTGGAACCGCACACGGAGATGGCAATGTCAGGCAAAGGTAGGTTACTAGAGGGAGAGAACACGAGGAGTTCAGTTTTTGACAGGTTAAGTTTCAGATAGAGGGAGGACAAGATGTTAGAGACAGCGGTAAGACAATCACTGGTGTTTTCTAAGAAGGTCCGAGTGAAAGCAGGAGAAGAGGTGTATAATTGGTGTATTATAGTCGTCAGCATAGAGGTGTATAAGTGTCGTCAGCATAAAGATGGTACTGGAAACCAAATCTACTGATTGTTTGTCCAATAGGGGCAGTATACAAAGAGAAGAGGAGGGGGCCTAGGACCGATCCTTGAGGAACCCCAACAGTAAGGGGAAGGGGAGAGGAGGAGGAACCAGCAAAACATACAGTTAAGGATTGGTCAGAGAGATAGGAGGAGAACCAAGAGAGAAAGATGTCCTTGATGCCGATGGAGCGGAGCATAGTGAGGAGGAGCTGATGATTCACAGTGTCGAATGCTGCGGAAAGATCCAAGAGAATTAGCATGGAGTAGTGACCATTAGATTTAGCTGTTAGTAGGTCATTAGAGACTTTAGTGAGGGCAGTTTCAGTAGAGTGTAAAGAGCGGAAGCCAGATTGAAGAGGGTCGAGAAGAGAGTTATCTGAGAGATAGCGGGTAAGATGGGAGTGGACCAGGCGTTCCAGGAGTTTAGAGATGAAGGGAAGATTAGAGACAGGTCTATAATTAGCGGCACAGTTTTGGTCGAGGGAGGGTTTTTTAAGTAATGGATGTATGATGGCATGCTTAAATGAGGAGGGAAAAATACCGGAAGTGAGGGAAAGGTTGAATATTTTTGTTATGTGAGAGGTGACAGCCGGGGAAAGGGACTGGAGGAGATGTGACGGAATGGGGTCACTGGTGCAAGTGGTCGGGCGAGAAGATGCAAGGAGCCTGCTTACTTCTTCTTCTGTAACTGGTTCAAAGTCAGAGAGTGAACTAGATGCAGTGGGGGAGGGAGGACAGTGCCTGGTATGAAGAGATTGGGAGATGATTTCCTGTCGAATGTGGTCAATTTTTTCTTTGAAGTAATTGGCCAGATCATCAGCACGGAGATCTGTGGTTGGGGCCTGCTCTTTTGGGTTGAGTAGGGACTGGAAAGTGTCGAAGAGATGTTTAGGGTTATTGGACAGCGAGGTGATGAGGGTGTTGAAATAGGTTTGTTTGGAGAGGTGAAGGGCAGAGTTGTATGTTTTTAGCATGAACTTATAATGGATGAAATCTTCGGGTAGATTAGATTTTCTCCACAGACGTTCGGCGCACCTGGAGCACCGCTGCAGGAAACGTGTTTGCAGCGTGTGCCACGGTTGTCGCCGTCTGTGTCGAGTTGCTCTATGTATAGGAGGAGCAGCTTCATCCAGGGCACTTTGCAGGGTTTCATTGTAATGCTTCAGAGCAGAATCAGGACATGAGATGGAGGAGATTGGGGCCAATGAGGACTGCAAGTTTTTCATAAGTTTCTGGGTGTTAATGGCCTGTATGTTTCTATAAGTGTGGAAAGTGGGGGTGACCTGAGCGGGGTGGTAGTTCTTGATAGAGAATGAAAGAAGGTTGTGGTCAGAGAGCGGGAGAGGGGAGTTTGTGAAATCATCCACTGAGCAGAGTCGGGAGAAGACCAAGTCAAGGGAATTTCCATCTTCATGCGTTGGAGAGTTAGTATGCTGCGAGAGGCCGAAAGAGGAGGTTAGAGATAAAAGGTGAGAAGCAGATGGGGAGAGGGGAGAAGCAATGGGGATGTTGAAATCACCCATGATAAGGGTGGGGGTGTCACAGGAGAGAAAGTGTGGAAGCCAGGTGGCAAAATGATCCAGGAACTGATGAGAGGGGCCAGGAGGACGATACACCACCGCCACTCGCATGGAGAAGGGGACGTAGAGTCTGACAGCATGGACCTCAAAGGAAGGGAATACAAGTGAGGGTACTTGGGGGATAACTTGGAAGGCACATTTGGGTGAAAGGAGCAGACCAACGCCTCAACCTGCTCTGTTGTCCGATCTTGGGGTATGAGAAAAGTGTAGTCCACCATATGAGAGAGCAGCAGCAGCGGTGGTGTCTGACTGCTGGATCCAGGTTTCAGTAAGAGCCAGGAGATTAAGAGAATTAGAAAGGAAGAAGTCATGAATGAAGGAGAGTTTATTACACACAGAGCGAGAATTCCAAAGAGCACAATTGAAAGAGACAGAAGGCATGCATGGAATGGGGGATGTCTGTTGCTGGAAGAACATGTGAGTCTGATCTGAAGAGCTGTACCTCATGCATTGGGATTTTTGGGAGCTCCGCCCACCAGCATGGTTTTTGCCTGAACTGATATGAACTAAGAACATGTGAGTGTTAACTTTTCTCCTTTAATCCTCTTTATGTTATAATTACCTTGTACATATTTGCAATTGTCTCTTTTGTAACATCTTTGTAAAATATTTTGATATAAACACTGCATAAACTTTATGAGTATAATATTTCATACTAGTTCATTCTCCATGCTCTAAACGTACCCTGTGTCCTGAAGGGAATTACGCTACTGTTTTGGGTTAGCTTCGGACCCGTTTAATCAGAGCTGGTGGCAGCGATACCATGCAGACTTTTGGGTGATGTTGTAGTGACTGCGGCGTTAATAATTATTGTTCCTGCCTGAGTGAGAGTAGTTATCGCATCGCTGCAGCGTGCCCAATAGCCCGTACATAGCAGGCAGCCTTTCTGGCTACTATTTACCCTAGGTGCAGTACCTAATCTGAGCTGCGGGTAAAGGGGGCGCCAGAGAGCTGCAAGTGTTAAGTGGAACTGTAAGCGGGATACAGTATATATGGACTTTTCCAAAGCTTTTGATACGGTGCCACACAAAAGGTTGATACATAAAATGAGAGTAATGGGGATAGGGGAAAATATGTGTAAGTGGGTTGAGAGCTGGCTCAGGGATAGGAAACAAAGGGTGGTTATTAATGGACCACACTCGGACTGGGTCGCGGTTAGCAGTGGGGTACCACAGGGGTCAGTATTGGGCCCTCTTCTTTTTAACATATTTATTAATGACCTTGTAGGGGGCATTCAGAGTAGAATTTCAATATTTGCAGATGACACTAAACTCTGTAGGGTAATCAATACAGGGGAGGACAATTTTATATTACAGGATGATTTATGTAAACTAGAAGCTTGGGCTGATAAATGGCAAATGAGCTTTAATGGGGATAAATGTAAGGTCATGCACTTGGGTAGAAGTAATAAGATGTATAACTATGTGCTTAATTCTAAAACTCTGGGCAAAACCATCAATGAAAAAGACCTGGGTGTATGGGTGGATGACAGACTCATATTCAGTGGCCAGTGTCAGGCAGCTGCTACAAAGGCAAATAAAATAATGGGATGTATTAAAAGAGGCATAGATGCTCATGAGGAGAACATAATTTTACCTCTATACAAGTCACTAGTTCGACCACACTTAGAATACTGTGCACAGTTCTGGTCTCCGGTGTATAAGAAAGACATAGCTGAACTAGAGCGGGTGCAGAGAAGAGCGACCAAGGTTATTAGAGGACTGGGGGGTCTGCAATACCAAGATAGGTTATTACACTTGGGGCTATTTAGTTTGGAAAAACGAAGACTAAGGGGTGATCTTATTTTAATGTATAAATATATGAGGGGACAGTACAAAGACCTTTCTGATGATCTTTTTAATCATAGACCTGAGACAGGGACAAGGGGGCATCCTCTACGTCTGGAGGAAAGAAGGTTTAAGCATAATAACAGACGCGGATTCTTTACTGTAAGAGCAGTGAGACTATGGAACTCTCTGCCGTACGATGTTGTAATGAGTGATTCATTAATTAAATTTAAGAGGGGACTGGATACCTTTCTGGAAAAGTATAATATTACAGGGTATATACACTAGATTCCTTGATAAGGCATTGATCCAGGGAACTAGTCTGATTGCCGTATGTGGAGTCGGGAAGGAATTTTTTTCCCCATGGTGGAGTTACTCTTGCCACATGGGTTTTTTTTGCCTTCCTCTGGATCAACATGTTAGGGCATGTTAGGTTAGGCTATGGGTTGAACTAGATGGACTTAAAGTCTTCCTTCAACCTCAATAACTATGCAACTATGTAACTATGTAACATAAATCCCTGCAGTTCATGGTATATTGAAGTGCAGTGGGATACCTAGAATAAAGGCCCCGTCTCACATAGCGAGATCGCTAGCGAGATCGCTGCTGAGTCACAAGTTTTGTGACGCAACAGCGACCTCCATAGCGATCTCGCTATGTGTGACACGTACCAGCGATCAGGCCCCTGCTGCGAGATCGCTGGTCGTGTCGGAATGGCCTGGACCTTTTTTTGGTCGTTGAGGCCCCGCTGACATTGCTGAATCGGTGTGTGTGACACCGATCCAGCGATGTCTTCACTGGTAACCAGGGTAAACATCGGGTTACTAAGCGCAGGGCCGCGCTTAGTAACCCGATGTTTACCCTGGTTACCAGCGTAAATGTAAAAAAAAACAAACAATACATACTCACCATCTGATGTCCGTCAGGTCCCTTGCCGTCTGCTTCCTGCTCTCACTGACTGCCGGCCGTACAGTGAGAAGTGAGAGCACAGCAGTGACGTCACCGCTGCGCTCTGCTCTCAGTGTACGGCGGCTCAGTCAGTCAGAGCAGGAAGCAGATGGCAAGGGACCTGGACACCGAAAGGCGAGTATGTAGTGTTTGTTTTTTTTGGTAACCAGGGTAAACATCGGGTTACTAAGCGCGGCCCTGCGCTTAGTAACCCGATGTTTACCCTGGTTACCCGGGTGCTGCTGGGGGACTTCGGCATCGTTGAAGACAGTTTCAACGATGCCGAACTCGTTCCCCTGATCGTTGGTCGCTGGGGAGAGCTGTCTGTGTGACAGCTCCCCAGCGACCACACAGCGACTTACCAACGATCACGGCCAGGTCATATCGCTGGTCGTGATCGTTGGTAAATCGCTAAGTGAGACGGGGCCTTAAGCCCCTGCTGTAAACTAAGAGGTCAATAGCCTTGTGTGTGTTTTTTTTATCACATTGTGGCAGTGGAGGGATAACTAAGATAAGCCCCCCTGCACATGTGATAGCCGTCTGTTGGCCTAAAGTCACCCCGATCCGTGACGTAGGGGTGACGGTCATGGTGTGGATCCCTGACACATTGGTGGAAGCGGCTAAGGAAGATTAATGCCGCCTGATGCAACCGGTAAAAATAGGCTCTGTGACTTTAAGAGTCCCTCCTTAGTAAATGAAACAAGATGGGTCTGCTTATATGTCACACACCACATGGCCAGCTAGGGGTGTTAAATGTTACAATGACATTTCCCAATGAATGCATTTGTAGTGGTTGAAAGCAATGTTAAAGTTGAAAAACTCTTCAAAAACACTGCGTCTGAACTAAGCCTAAGTGGGAGAGGAAATTTTAAGTCTGGGGTTAAATATTTGGCCTTACAGGCAAGTCATTAACCTGCAAAGGATGTACCTTGACATATTTCTAAGCAAAACCCGTTTTGGTTTCGTTTTAATGTGTTTTTTGTGGCACAAGGGAAAATGGCATGAATCTCGGGAAAAAATGATTAAAGCTGTGAATTAGGAGTCCCATGAGGTTCCTGTGTCATTTGAGCAGTGTTTCCATCATTTTCAGACTTTTTAGACCTTAAAAGGACCCCCGGGGGATCGCGGTGAAAATACTCGGGTCTCCCATAGACTTACATTGGGCTCATTGTTCTGGCCAAGTACTCGAGTATTCCAATTTGCTCGACCCGAGCAACGAGCACCCGAGCATTTTAGTGCTCGCTCATCACTACTGACAATGAAACATTTAAAATTGAAGAGAAATTGGAGTTCACAGGAAAAATTTTTTTAAAATACATTCTTTCCTGTACAATGACTTGTCTATAAGGCAAACTTTAAATAGGATTTTTAAAAAGTAATGTAAGTAAGCCAAAATTTGTTTTTATTAAAAAATATATATATATATATATATATATATAGAAATTTCAGTGTAATTTGTGAAGGATGCAAGAACTGCCAAAAATGAAATAGAAGAGGGATTCAGATACACCCAGCATTAGACACAAAGAAGGGACACATACAAACTCTGCACAAAAATGTGTGGTTATCCTGCTACTCTGCTCTGAGATCCTGTTGCATACACCAGTTCCAGTAATCCTCCTTCATCTGCTGCTCGTGTTTACTTCCATCTGCATTTGCTGGACATGTAAGCTGTTTCTGCTCTGCAAGAACCTGAGACTATTACCCAGGCCTCCCTGGTTGAGCTAAGATATTATTTGAACTGCCTTATAAGCATATCTATCTGTGTTTTGGACTAAGCAAGGACTTATTCGTGTCAAGTATCCTCAAGAATAATTGTGCTTCATAGACTTTCTGCGTGATTGCATTTTCCTTTGAAGTTTCCTATAGACTGCTAAGCTGCTTTTAATATTTACACCAAGTGTTGTGGACTTGAGTTTCTCTCTGCACCTGTTTGAATCACCATGTGATAATATAAACTTTACCACTTATAAAACTGTGTCCTGTAGTTGTCTTGTTCCATGCAAAGAGTCTCCTGAGTTACATAGTTACATAGTTACATAGTTATTAAGGTTGAAGGAAGACTGTAAGTCCATCTAGTTCAACCCATAGCCTAACCTAACATGCCATAACATGTTGATCCAGAGGAAGGCAAAAAAAAGCCCATGTGGCAAAGAGTAACTCCACCATGGGGAAAAAAATTCCTTCCCGACTCCACATACGGCAATCAGACTAGTTCCCTGGATCAACGCCTTATCAAGTAATCTAGTGTATATACCCTGAAACATTATACTTTTCCAGAAAGGTATCCAGTCCCCTCTTAAATTTAATTAATGAAAAAGTTATCCCCTATAATTATTACACAAGGTCATGTCATCCATACACCCTTGAAGGCAACAACTGGAGGGCCTCATTAAAATATTGTGAACACAGTGTAGTTGTGGTGTTCCTACACTCATAAAATCTTTGCACACATTGCAAAGCCTGTTAAAAATTACAAGCAGAGTCATCCATACACCCTTAAAGACAACAACTTGAGGGCCTCATTCAAGTTTTGTGAGTAAAGTATAGTTGTGGTACTCCTACACTCAAAAAAGCTCTGCACACATTGCAAAGCCTGCCAAACATTCCAGCAAGGTCATTCATACAGTACATCCTCGTAGGCAACAAATGGAGGGCTTCATTCAAATATTGAAGATTAAAAACACCTTATGTGCTCCTGTCATCTGGTGGGGTGGAAAAGTCGGAACTAATCAAGGCTTTGTTCATTTTTATCAGAATGAGCCTGTCAATTTCTGTAATTGTCATAGGCAATATCTGACCAAGATGAGCACAGACCACTCCACTCAGCTCCACACCTGAATGCATTTTCTAGCAAATATATTGCAAACAATATGTATGCAAGACGTCAGTCTGCAGCGTGCGCCATACAAGTGCTTCATAGAAGTGTGGAGCTACGAATTAATCAAGAATTGAGCAAGAAGGAAACTGAAGGTAACTGGATATGTAGTCACTGTAAACAATGCTTGTTTGTTTTCACTCTCACCCCTATAATCCTTCACTTTCTACTAACCCTCCTACTCCCTACACCTAGGATGGAACAGGTCATCTCTTCCTCCATCCTCCCTATCCATCTCACCTCCTCCTCAGATCTGTTCCTCAACCATCCTCTGTCTCCAAACACAGACAGCCCCCTCATGCCCTCTCCTGCTCCCACCTACTAACACTCTCTCTGCTCCTTCACACTGCCAGTGATATTTCTCTAAATCATGGCCCTCCTCACCACATCCTCACAGTCATTTCTTCCTCCCATTCACACTCTATCACAAATTTCCTTTACCTTTCTAACCCTAGGCGCGACAATGGCGTGGATCAAGCAGTTTAATAAAGTCTATAGCGCGCAGGACCCAGTGTGCTGGGTCGGTCCATCCTGTTCGTGACACCACAAATGCAACACCCACTAGGGCCATGGGGTACTCGGAACTGGGTAGGACAGTTTTTAAAGAGGTGGTCATGGCAGCAGTGACCCGGTCCGTGGCCCTGGGCATGCAATTAAAATGGATGAGGGAATGCTTGTAGGGGATTGTTGGTGATGTCACCTGTAGTGTTGAGCGATACCATCTGATATCAGAAAGTATCGGTATTGGAAAGTATCGGCCGATACCGTCAAAGTATCGGATCTCGCCGATTCCGATACCCGATACCAATGCAAGTCAATGGGACGAAAATATCGGAATTAAAATAAACCCTTTCTTTCCTTGTAGGTTCATTCTACATGAAGGAAAACAACTAAGAATAATGTAGGATGTATTGGGGGACGTGGCGGAGACATTAAAGGCATAGAGGTTTAGCCCAATCAAATAGAATAGCAGGAATTTTAAAAATTTTTTAAGACGTTCGGAGTTACAAAGATATTGACTATGTTAAGTTTTTTTTTATTTTGTCAGATATTGATGTTTCACTACTTCCACGCCCTTCACCCTCTTTTTTACTTCTCCCACACTTTCTTCTTCATCATCATCAGCATCTTTGACATCAAGTTCTTCTTCACCTTATTCATCTTCTTCTTCATCTTCTACCTATAATTATTTTTTGTTACATTGTTCATATACTTTTTATTTAACTCTTATTCTTCTTCATATTCAAGTTCTTCATCATATTCTTATTTGTGACAGGCATTCCCGTAGTTGTTATCTATAAAAGTTTGAAGATTACACCTTCCGTTCTGCCTGTCACAAAAGAGTTACATTTGTCCGCGTTCAGTTTGGCCTGCAGCATCAGGCTTTATCCAGGGACACCACGAGGAGGAACGGACTCACCCCCATACACTGCTTAGTCTTCTTCTGCTTATAATTTAGATAATATATTTTGCTCTGATATTTAGTGTTATGCTTAATGTTCTTCTGCTCTTTGTTCTGCAGCCTCTTGTTCTTCTGCTTCTCGGTCTCCCATGTCGTCGTCGTCTCCAGGATCGTCGTCTCCGGGGTCGTCATCGGGGTGGTCTTCAGGGTCATCGTCTCCAGGGTCGTCGTCATCTCAGTGGTTGTCGTCTCTGGTGTCATCGTCATCTTAGGGGTGGTCTTCCGGGTCATCGTCTATAGGGTCTTGAACTTGGAAATGTAGCAGAAGGTACAAGAAGGCTCAGAAAATGCCGAGAAACAGCTGATGGAACTGGAACTCGGATGGCTACCCGAAGTTCCAAGAGCCAATGGAACTACCGAGGACCAGCTGACGTTACTGGAACCCGGTTACTAAGCAGGAGGTACCCGTGCCTGAAAGCACTACCAAGGACCACCTGACGATGGTGGAACTCGGATACCCAGAGGGAGGCACCTAAGCCAAAGGCTCTGCCCGGAACCAGTTGACGGTACTGGAACCAGGATGGGGAGCAGAAGGTACAAGAGCAAAAGACACTGCTGAGAACCAGCTGACGGTACTGGAACCCGGATGGATAGCCGAAAGTCCAAAAGCCAATGGAACTACCGAGGACCAGCTGACGTTACTGGAACCCGGTTACTAAGCAGGAGGTACCCGTGCCTGAAAGCACTACCAAGGACCACCTGACGTTGGTGGAACTCGGATACCCAGAGGGAGGCACCTAACCCAAAGGCTCTGCCCGGAACCAGCTGATGGTACTGGAACCAGGATGGGGAGCAGAAGGTACAAGAGCAAAAGACACTGCCGGGAACCAGCTGACGGTACTGGAACCCGGATGGGTAGCCGAAGGTCCAAGAGCCAATGGAACTACCGAGGACCAGCTGACGTTACTGGAACCCGGTTACTAAGCAGGAGGTACCCGTGCCTGAAAGCACTACCAAGGACCACCTGACTTTGGTGGAACTCGGATACCCAGAGGGAGGCACCTAAGCCAAAGGCTCTGCCCGAAACCAGCTGACGGTACGGGAACCAGGATGGGGACCTATTCAAGCTTGTCTTCTTACAGCCCCAACTAGTGGGGTTGGAGCAAAGGGTCAGCAGGGGGAGCAGAGTGCACTGGAGGCATTTGGAGGTCTGTTGTGTCTGCGTGGCATTTGCAGGACACGTTGCCAGCTACACAGCAGGGGAACAGCTGGCGGTGCTAAACCCCACTGACACATTGGCGGGTGTTTTGCTCTGTGCAGCTAGCACTTCCGGGCGCCAACTGGCGGTGTTAGAGCCCAGGGTCAGCAGGAGGAGAGGGAGCAGAGTGTAGGCCAAAGCCTGCACTGGCGGCAGCTTTGTGTCTGCGTGGCTTTTGCAGGACACGTTGCCAGCTACACAGCAGGGGAACAGCTGGCGGTGCTGAACCCCACTGACACATTGGCGGGTGTTTTTCTCTGTGCAGCTAGCACTTCTGGGCGCCAACTGGCGGTGTTAGAGCCCAGGGTCAGCAGGAGGAGAGGGAGCAGAGTGTAGGCCGAAGCCTAATTGAACCAATTTTAAAGGTAACCTTTAACCCCCCCCTCAGGTGTTACAAACTAGAATAGCCACACCTTGGGCAGCAGTAATGCTGCCCAAGTCAAAGGTTGCTGTTTTAATTTTGTTCCTTGCACACGCTGAATGAAACACGTACCACATTTAGGCCCTTATACAGTCAAAACTGTCTTGGAGGAGGGAGTTCCCTTCTTAATGAGACGCAGCACAGCTGGCAAAAATACCACCTTGGTGCTTGGCGCGGCCTCCTGAGCATCGCATTTTGCTGTACAGGAGTCTGCGCTGTTGCGTTATCCCTTGGCCATGCGCTGCCTGTCTTCTGACATCATTTCATGTCGGCTGGTGCGGTTCGCGATGCCCATGAATCCCAGCCCAGCAGTGTCTTTACATTGTTTCACACTGCGGGGCTGGGATTCATGGCCTTGCGCAGTGCATATGTTCGCCTCTCACTCGGGTCCTTACACCTGAGTGCCTCAGACTGTGCGGCGTCAGCTGATCCCTTATCACATGCCACGGCCATGAAGCCGCACAGTCTGAAGAAGGCGGAAGGAGATGAGTGACACTGACAGGTGAACATATGCACTGCTCATGCCCGTCAATCACACCCTCGCAGTCAAAATAAATAAGACACCGAGGGGCATTGTGTCGGGCAGGGCGGCCGCAGAGGCGCAGCCAGCCAAACAATGATGTGAGAAGACGGGCAGCGCTACCAAGGGGGGTGCAGCGTGTCATTACAAAGGAAAGTCACACCTGAGGGACGTTTTAATGGTCTCAGGGGACACATTTTAGACGTGTTCAGTTCCACGTGTGAAAGGAGAATACGTTTATGAGCCACCTTGCACAAATGCAGCATGACTGCTGTACAAGGTGGCTGTAATACATACAAACGCCTGGGGGGGGGCAGGTTCCCTTCAATTTCAGTTCTTGTGTCTGCGTGGCTTTTGCAGGACACGTTGCCAGCTACACAGCAGGGGAACAGCTGGCGGTGCTGAACCCCACTGACACATTGGCTGGTGTTTTTCTCTGTGCAGCTAGCACTCCCGGGCGCCAACTGGCGGTGTTAGAGCCCAGGGTCAGCAGGAGGAGCAGAGGGAGCAGAGTGTAGGCCGAAGCCTGCACTGGCGGCAGCTTTGTGTCTGTGTGGCTTGTGCAGGACACGTTGCCGGCTACACAGCAGGGGAACAGCTTGCGTTGCTGAACCCCACTGACACATTGGCGAGGTGTTTGGCTCTGTGCAGCCAGTACTCCCGGGCGCCAACTGGTGGTGTTAAAGCCCAGGGTCAGCAGGAGGAGCAGAGTGTAGGCCGAAGCCTAATTGAACCAATTTTAAACGTAACCTTTAACCCCCCCTCAGGTGTTTCAAACTAAAAGAGCCACACCTTGTGCAGCTGTAATGCTGCACAAGTCAAAGGTTGCTCTTTAAGTTTTGAATCTTGCAGACGCTGAATGAAACATGTATAACATTTAGCCCCTTATACAGTCAAACTGTCTTGGAGGCGTGACTTTCCTTCTTAATGAGACACAGCACAGCTGTCAAAAATACCACCTTGGTGCTGGGCGCAGTCTCCTGAGTGTTGTTATTAGCTGTACAGGAGTCTGCGCTGTTGTGTTATCCCTTGGCCATCCGCTGTTTGTGCTATCCGTCTTCTGACATCATTTGATGTCGGCCGGTGCAGTTCGCGATGCCCATGAATCCCAGCCCCGCAGTGTCTTTACATTGTTTCACACTGCGGGGCTGGGATTCATGGCCTTGCGCAGTACATATGTTCGCCTCTCACTCTTGTCCTTACACCTGCTACAGACTGTGCGGCCTCAGCTGATCCCTTATCGCATGCCACGGCCATGAAGCCGCACAGTCTGAAGAAGGCGGAAGGAGATGAGTGACAACAGGCGAAGATATGCACTGCTCATGCCCGTCAATCACACCCTCGCAGTCAAAATAAATAAGACACCGAGGGGCGTTGTGTCGGGCAGGGCGGCCGCAGAGGCGCAGCCAGCTAAACAATGATGTGAGAAGACGGGCAGCGCTACCAAGGGGGTTGCAGCGTGTCATTACAAAGGAAAGTCACACCTCAGGGATGGTTTAATGGTCTGAGGGGACACATTTTAGACGTGTTTCGTTCGGCGTGTGCAAGGAGAGTAACTTAATGAGCCACCTTGTACAAATGCAGCATTACTGATGTACAAGGTGGCTGTTATACATACAAACGCCTGGGGGGGACAGGTTCCCTTCAATTTCAGTTCTTGTGTCTGCGTGGCGTTTGCAGGACACGATGCCGGCTACACAGCAGGGGAACAGCCGGCGTTGCTGAACCCCACTGACACATTGGCGGGTGTTTTTGTCTGTGCAGCTAGCACTTCCGGGCGCCAACTTGTGGTGTTAGAGCCCAGGGTCAGCAGGAGGAGAGGGAGCAGAGTGTAGGCCGAAGCCTGCACTGGCGGCAGCTTTGTGTCTGCGTGGCATTTGCAGGACACGTTGCCAGCTACACAGCAGGGGAACAGCTGGCGGTGCTGAACCCCACTGACACATTGGCGTGTGTTTTGCTCTGTGCAGCTAGCACTTCCGGGCGCCAACTGGCGGTGTTAGAGCCCAGGGTCAGCAGGAGGAGAGGGAGCAGAGTGTAGGCCGAAACCTGCACTGGCGGCAGCTTTGTGTCTGCGTGGCTTTTGCAGGACACGTTGCCAGCTACACAGCAGGGGAACAGCTGGCGGTGCTGAACCCCACTGACACATTGGCGGGTGTTTTGCTCTGTGCAGCTAGCACTTCCGTGCACCAACTGGCGGTGTTTGCTCCCTCTGCTCCTGCTGACCCTGGGCTCTGAGTGTTTGCTGAAGCTTAAATGAACCAATTTTAAAGGTAACCTTTAACCCCCCCTCAGGGGTTACAAACTAGAAGAGCCACACCTTGGCCAGCAGTAATGCTGCACAAGTCAAAGGTTACTCTTTTACATTTTGTTCCTTGCACACGCTGAATGAAACACGTATGACATTTAGCCCCATATACAGTCAAAACTGTCTTGGAGGCGGGAGTTTTCTTCGTAATGAGACGCAGCACAGCTGTCAAGAATCCCACCTTGGTGCTGGGCGCGGCCTCCTGAGCGTCGGTTTTTGCTGCACAGGAGTCTGCGCTGTTGTGTTATCCCTTGGCCTTGCGCTGTTAACGCTGCCCGTCTTCTGACTTCATTTAATGTCGGCCGTTGCGGTTCGCGATGCCCATGAATCCCAGCCCCGCAGTGTCTTTACACTGTTAACACACTGCGGGGCTGGGATTCATGGCCTTGCGCAGTACATATGTTCGCCTCTCACTTGGGTCCTTACACCTGCTTCAGACTGTGCGGCGTCAGCTGATCCCTTATCGCATGCCACGGCCATGAGGCCGCACAGTGTGAAGAAGGCGGAAGGAGATAAGTGCCAGGCGAAGATAGGCACTGCTCATGCCCATCAATCACACCCTCGCAGTCAAAATAAATAAGACACCGAGGGGCGTTGTGTCAGGCAGGGCGGCAGCAGAGGCGCAGCCAGCCAACCAAGGATGCCAGAAGATGGGCAGCGCTACCAAGGGGGTTGCAGCGTGTCATTACAAAGGAAAGTCACACCTCAGGGACGGTTTAATGGTCTCAGAGGACACATTTTAGAAGTGATTCGTTCGGCGTGTGCAATGAGAGTAACTTAATGAGCCACCTTGTACAAATGCAGCATTACTGATGTACAAGGTGGCTGTTATACATACAAACGCCTGGGGAGGGGGGACAGGTTCCCTTCAATTTCAGTTCTTGTGTCTGCATGGCGTTTGCAGGACACGATGCCGGCTACACAGCAGGGGAACAGCTGGCGTTGCTGAACCCCACTGACACATTGGCGGGTGTTTTTGTCTGTGCAGCTAGCACTCCCGGGCGCCAACTGGTGGTGTTAGAGCCCAGGGTCAGCAGGAGGAGCAGAGGGAGCAGAGTGTAGGCCGAAGCCTGCACTGGCGGCAGCTTTGTGTCTTTGTGGCTTGTGCAGGACACGTTGCCGGCTACACAGCAGGGGAACAGCTGCTTGCATTGCTGAATCCGACTGACACATTGGCGAGGAGTTTGGCTCTGTGCAGCCAGCACTCCCGGGCGCCAACTGGCGGTGTTAGAGCCCAGGGTCAGCAGGAGGAGCAGAGTGTAGGCCGAAGCCTAATTGAACCAATTTTAAAGGTAACCTTTAACCCCCCCTCAGATGTTTCAAACTAGAAGAGCCACACCTTGTGCAGCTGTAATGCTGCACAAGTCGAAGGTTGCTCTTTAAGTTTTGAATCTTGCAGATGCTGAATGAAACACGTATAACATTTAGCCTCTTATACAGTCAAACTGTCTTGGAGGCGTGACTTCCCTTCTTAATGAGACGCAGCACAGCTGTCAAAAATACCACCTTGGTGCTGGGCGCAGTCTCCTGAGCATTGTTATTAGCTGTACAGGAGTCTGCGCTGTTGTGTTATCCCTTGGCCATGCGCTGTTTGTGCTGTCCTTCTTCTGACATCATTTGATGTCGGCAGGTGCGGTTCGCGATGCCCATGAATCCCAGCCCCGCAGTGTCTTTACATTGTTTCACACTGCGGGGCTGGGATTCATGGCCTTGCGCAGTACATATGTTCGCCTCTCACTCGGGTCCTTACACCTGCTTCAGACTGTGCGGCGCCAGCTGATCCCTTATCGCATGCCATGGCCATGAGGCCGCACAGTGTGAAGAAGGCGGAAGGAGATAAGTGCCAGGTGAAGATAGGCACTGCTCATGCCCATCAATCACACCCTCGCAGTCAAAATAAATAAGACACCGAGGGGCGTTGTGTCCGGCAGGGCGGCCGCAGAGGCGCAGCCAGCCAAACAATGATGTGAGAAGACGGGCAGCGCTACCAAGGGGGGTGCAGCGTGTCATTACAAAGGAAAGTCACACCTCAGTTTAATGGTCTCAGAGGACAAATTTTAGACGTGTTTCGTTCGGCGTGTGCAAGGAAAGTAACTTAATGAGCCACCTTGTACAAATGCAGCATTACTGCTGTACAAGGTGGCTGTTATACATACAAACGCCTGGGGGGGAGACAGGTTCCCTTCAATTTCAGTTCTTGTGTCTGCGTGGCTTTTGCAGGACATGATGCCGGCTACACAGCAGGGGAACAGCTGGCGGTGCTGAACCCCACTGACACATTGGCGAGGTGTTTGGCTCTGTGCAGCCAGCACTTCCGGGCCCCAACTGGCGGTGTGAGAGCCCAGGGTCAGCAGGAGGAGTAGAGGGAGCAGAGTGTAGGCCGAAGCCTGCACTGGCAGCATCTTTGTGTCTGCGTGGCGTGGCTTTTGCAGGACATGATGCCGGCTACACAGCAGGGGAACAGCTGGCGTTGCTGAACCCCACTGACACATTGGCTGGTGTTTGTCTCTGTGCAGCTAGCACTTCCTGGTGCCAACTGGCGGTGTTAGAGCCCAGGGTCAGCAGGAGGAGCAGAGTGTAGGCCGAAGCCTGCACTGGAGCAAGTTGAAAGGGAACTTTTAACCCCCCCCCCAAGGCGTTTGTAGCTGATAGAGCCATCTTGTACAGCACTAATGCTGGAAAAGGTAAACTTAGCTCTTTTAATTATGGTCCTTGCAAACGCTGTACTTGACACTTATGAAATATGTCCCCTCACACCGTTAAACCGTCCGGTAGGTGGAACTTTCCGTCGTAATGTGACGCAGCACAGCCGTCATTCTTACCCCCTTGGCGCCGTGCGCCGCCTCCTCAGCGTTGTTTGAATCTGTCCCGGAGCCTGTGCTGTTATGTTAGCCCTTGGCCATGCACACATTTTGCGCTGCCCATCTTCTGACATCATTTGTTGTCAGGCTGGCAGCGCCTGTGCGGCCGCGCTGGCCAAGATCCCGCCTCGCTGTGTCATCTAATGTAATCACTCTGCGGACCTGTGATCCATGGGCCTGAGCAGTGCATATCCTCGCCTCTCACTCCCCTCCCTACGGCTTCTTCAGACTGTGCGGCGTCAAGGCCGTGGCATGCTATTAGGGATCAGCTGACGTTGCACAGTCTGAAGAAGGCGTAGGGAGATGAGTGAGAGGCGGATGTTAAGATATGCACTGCGCATGTCCATGGATTACAGGCCCGCAGTGGGATTAAATCAGAAGACACTACGAGGCGGGATCTTGTCCAGCGCGGCCGCACAGGCGCAGCCAGCCTGACACCAAATAATGTCAGAAGACGGGCAGCGCTAAGTGTGCATGTCCAAGGGCTAACATAACAGCGCAGGCTCCGGGACAGATTCAAACAACGCTGAGGAGGCGGCGCACGGCGCCAAGGGGGTAAGAATGACGGCTGTGCTGCGTCACACTACGAAGGAAAGTTCCACCTACCGCACGGTTTAACGGTGTGAGGGGACACATTTCATAAGTGTTAGGTTCAGCATGTGCAAGGAGCACCACGAAAACAGGCACTTTTTCCTTTTGCATCATTACTGCTGCACAAGGTGGCTCTTTCAGTAAGAAACGCCTGGGGGGGGGACAGGTTCCCTTAAATTTAAGTTGTTGTGCCTGCGTGGCGGTCGCATGACACGTTGCCGTATACACAGCAGGGGAGCAGCAGGCATTACTGAACCCCACTAACACATTGGCGAGGTGTTTGGCTCTGTGCGGACAGCACTTCCGGACAACAACTAGCGGTGTTGGAGCCCAGGGACAGCAGGAGGAGCAGATAGGAGGTATTGCAGCACACACAGCAGGGGAGCAGCTTACGTTACTGAACCCCAATAACAGAGGAGCGACTGTTGACTGTGCAGACAGCTCTTCCAGGCAACAACTAGTGGTGTTGGAGCCCAGGGACAGCAGGAGGAGGAGGTGGAGGAGATAGGAGGGATTGCCACACACACAGCTGGGGAACAGCTGACGTTACTGAACCCCAATAACAGAGCAGCGACTGTTGACTGTGCGGACAGCTCTTCCAGGCAACAACTAGCGGTGTTGGAGCCCAGGGACAGCAGGAGGAGGAGGTGGAGGAGATAGGAGGGATTGCCACACACACAGCTGGGGAACAGCTGACGTTACTGAACCCCAATAACAGAGGAGCGACTGTTGACTGTGTGGACAGCACTTCCAGGCAACAACTAGCGGTGTTGGAGCCCAGGAACAGCAGGAGGAGCAGATAGGAGGTATTGCAGCACACACAGCAGGGGAGCAGCTGACGTTACTGAACCCCAATAACACGGCAGCAAGTGTTGACTGTGCGGACAGCACTTCCAGGCAACAACTAGCGGTGTTGGAGCCCAGGGACAGCAGGAGGAGGAGGTGGAGGAGATAGGAGGGATTGCCACACACACAGCTGGGGAACAGCTGATGTTACTGAACCCCAATAACAGAGGAGCGACTGTTGACTGTGCGGACAGCACTTCCAGGCAACAACCAGCGGTGTTGGAGCCCAGGGACAGCAGGAGGAGCAGAGGAACACAGTGTAGGCCGAAGCTTGATTGGAGAAAGTCGAAAGGGAACCTTTAACCCCCCCCCAAGGCGTTTGTAGCTGAAAGAGCCAGCTTGTGCAGCACAAAGGATGCAAAAGGAAAAGGTGGCTCTTTTCATTATGCTCCTTGCAAACACAGAACTAAACACTTATAAAATGTGTCCCCTGATACCGTGAGACCGTCCCGGAGGTGGGACTTTCCTTCGTAATATGACGCAGCACAGCCGTCATTCCTACCCCCTTGGCGCCGTGCCCCGGCTCCTCAGCGTTGTTTGATTCCGTCCCGGAGCCTGCGCTGTTATGTTATCCCTTGGCTAGGCACACTTAGCGCTGCCCATCTTCTGACATCATTTGGTGTCAGTCTGGCTGTGCCTGTGCGGCCACGCTGGCCGAGAGCCCGCCTCGCAGTGTCGTCTAATGTAATCCCGCCGCGGGCCTGGGATCCGTGGCCATGCGCAGTGCATATCCTCGCCTCTCACTCCCCTCCCTCCGGCTTCTTCAGACTGTGCGGTGTCACGGCCGTGGCATGGTATTAGGGATCAGCTGATGGCGCACAGTCTGAAGAAGGCGAAGGGAGATGAGTGAGAGGCGGAGGTGAAGATATGCACTACGCATGCCCATGGATCCCAGGCCCACAGTGTGATTAAATCAGAAGACACTGTGAGGCGGGATCTCGGCCAGCAAGGACGCACAGGCACAGTCAGCCTGACACCAAATGATGTCAGAAGAGGGGCAGCGCTAAGTGTGCCTGGCCAAGGGATAACATAACAGCGCAGGCTTCGGGACAGAATCAAACAACGCTGAGGAGCCGGCGCACGGCACCAAGGGGGTAAGAATGACAGCTGTGCTGCGTCACATTACGAAGGAAAGTCCCACCTCCGGGATGGTTTTACGGTATCAGTGGACACATATTATAAGTGTTAAGTTCTGCGTGTGCAAGGAGCTAATCAAAACTAGCTACCTTTTCCTTGTGCAGCATTACTGCTGCACAAGGTGGCTCTTTCAGTAACAAACGCCGGGGGGGGACAGGTTCCCTTACATTTCAGTTGTTGAGTCAGCGTGGCGGTCGCAGGACACATTGCCGGCTACACAGCTGGGGATCAGCTGACGTTACTGACACCCAATAACACTGGGTCGTATGTTTTGACTGTGCAGACGGCACTTCTGAGCCTCAACTGGCGGTGTTGGAGCCCAGGAATTAAAGTTCAGGTGGTAGAAAGATGAACACAACAGGAGACCTGAATACTGTAGACAGTCACCTAATTATTTAATCAGGAAGAGGAGTGGCAAATTCCTGCGAGATCCAGGCCTGGTTCATTTTCAGGAAAGTAAGCCGGTCAACATTATCGGAGGATAGTCGCATGCGACGGTCAGATAGTACACCACCTGCAGCACTAAAGAGGCATTCCGATAATACACAAGCCGCAGGGCAAGCCAGCACCTCCAATGCATACTGGCTTAGCTCTGGCCATGTATCCAGCTTTGAGACCCAAAACTTGAAAGGGGAAGAGCCGTCTGGGAGTACAGCAAGAGGGCAAGACATGTAGTCTGTCACCATCTGATGGAACCGTTGCCTCCTGCTGACTGGAGCCGTCTGTGATGGTGTAGACTTTTTTGGCGGGCACACAAAACTGTGCCACAGTTGGGCCATACTGGTCTTGCCTTGGGCAGAGGCACTGCTTCTGCTCCCTCTTTGTGCAGAGCCTCCTCCACTGCCTGGACGCACTGAGCTGCTTTGTAATGCACTAGCAGCACTTCTCTCAGTTGGACTGGAGAAGATGATGGAATTCACCAGTGTGTCTTGGTACTCCCGCATTTTTCGCTCCCGGTTCAACGGTGTGATGAGGCTTTGTACGTTGTCCCGGTAGCGAGGATCGAGGAGGGTGAACACCCAATAATCAGACATGTTGAGAATGTGGGCGATGCGGCGGTCGTTTCTCAGGCACTGCAGCATGTAATCCACCATGTGCTGCAGACTGCCAACTGGCCAAGAAACGCTGTCCCCTGCTGGAGGCGTGATCTCTGCCCGCTCGTCATCACCCCACCCTCGCTGTACACACTGACTACTGGACAACTGTGTAACTCCCTCCTCTGGACGGATGTCTTCCTCCTCCATTGACTCCTCCTCATCCTCCTCCCAAAGTGTCCCCTGCCTACGCGTTTGTGAGGAACCACGTGGCGCTGACTGTCCAGAAGATGATGGAAATGGTGAATCCTCATCCTCCACCTCTTCCACAACATCATCCCTTAGCGCTTGCAGTGATTTTTCAAGCACGCAGATAAGGGGGACAGTCATGCTGACTAGTGCATCATCTGCACTCGCCATCCGCGTGGAATAATTGAAGGGATGCAAAACCTGGCAGACGTCCTTCATAGTGGCCCACTCTGTGGTTGTGAAGTCTGAACGGCGCAGAGTGCGACTTCTTTGCGTCTGATGCAGCTGGTACTCCATTACTGCTTGCTGCTGCTCACACAACCGCTCCAACATATGTAACGTGGAATTCCACCTGGTAGGTAGGTCACATATGATGCGATGTTCCGGATGTTGCCGTGCTGGAACGCCGCAAGTGAGCACACTCTAGGCGGACCTTGTGCAGCAGTGCATCAAGATCTGGATAGTCCCTCAAAAAACTCTGCACGACCAAATTGAGCACATGTGCCAGACATGGGATGTGAGTGAGGTTGCCGAGGCCCAGAGCTGCCACCAGATTTCGGCCATTATCACACACTACCATGCCTGGCTGGAGATTCGCTGCCACAAACCACACATCGCTCTCCTGCTTGATGGCATTCCAGAGCTCCTGCGCTGCTGTGTGGCTTCGATTCCCCAAAGAAATTAATTTCAAGATGGCCTGTTGACGTTTGGCCACGGCTGTGCTCATGTCGTTCGTAACAGGTAAACATTCACGGGTCCATGTGGAGGTGGACTGTGACGGCTCCTGCAGCGATGATTCTGAGGAACTTGTGTAAGAGGAGGAGTCAATGCGTACAGACTGGATTCCTGCAATCCTTGGAGTGGGCAGGACACGTCCTGCGCCACTCGCACGATCTGTACCCGGCTCAACAACATTAACCCAATGGGCAGTGAGGGAAAGGTATCGCCCCTGTCCATGTTGACTGGTCCACGCATCGGTGGTGAGGTGGACCTTGCTACTGACGGCGTTCAGTACCGCGTGTTTTATGTGTCCCTCCACATGCTTGTGCAGGGCAGGGACGGCTTTCCTGCTGAAATAAAAGCGGCTGGGCACATTGTACTGTTGGACTGCCAATGACATCAAGTCACGGAAGCTGTCAGTCTCCACCAGCCTGAATGACAGCATTTCCAGTGACAGAAGTTTGGCAATGCCTGCAGTCAGATCCTGTGCTCGTGGGTGGTTTGCCGAGAAAGGCCGCCTTTTCTCCCATGCCTGTACTACCGATGGCTGTAGACTGGCCTGGGAGTGTGAGGATAACTGGGAACGTGGTGCTGTGGGTGGAATTACAGTGGGTCTCTGGACAACAGTGCCAGAGGTTCTTCCACGGCGATCCTGGGAGGAAGCCGAACCAGCTGCGTGTGAGCTGGAGGAAGAGGCAACACGAGCTGAAGAGGTGGTAGCTGCCGCTGTTGGTTGCCCTAGCTCTTCAGTGTGTTTTTGTAACTCCGCCGCGTGCCTGTTCCGCACATGTTTCCACATGTTGGAGGTATTGAGGTTGCTGACTTTTGACCTCTTTTGACTTTGTGATGACACACCTTGCATTTGACATAGCAAATGTCATCTGCAACTGTGTCAAAAAAGGACCAGGCACTGCAAGTCTTGGGAGCGCCCTTTTTGGCTTTTGGAAGAGACACGCTCCTAACGGGTGCCAAAGTGGAGGCTACAGGATCCGCAGTCTTCCCCCTCCCTCTCCCTCTTTGGCCCGTTCGGGGAATCTCTTCCTCAGATCTGCTCCCACCACCTTCCTGTCCCTCACGCCAAGATGGGTCAAGGACCTCATCATCTACACTACCCTCTGCCACCAACTGCTCCTCCTGGGTAGTCTCAGCAGCAGAGCACGCACCAGAAAGTGGCACCTGAGTGTCATCAGCGGATGCGTCCTGCGATGTGGTGACCGGAGGCACTGGCCCACCCGCCTCTTCAGACTCAGAGAGAAAAAGCTGTTGGGCATCACTGCACACTGCCTCTTCTTCCATTTCTCCAATGCTGCTTGGCTGGCCCCCTGTTTCCAAGCCAAGAGATTCAGAGAACAGAAGTAGAGACGGCTCCTGTCCTGGGCTCTCTGTCTGCCTGGGCAATTTGGCAGGTGGCGAAGAGACAGATGGGTGCTCTCCAGTGCTGTGTCTGAGAGGATGTGGCACTAATTGAAGTCGATGCGTTAGCTGCCATCCATCCGACAATGACTCCAATTTGGTCTTCACGCAGCAGCGGTGTACGGCGCTCTCCGACAAAGCTGTGCATGAAGGACTGTTCCCTGCTGAAACTGGGTGATGATGAGTCACCGGTGCCCGCAGCAGGCACAGAATCCCCACGTCCTCTCCCTGCTCCGCGCCCATGCCCACGTGCCTTACTCCCTGCCTTCTTCATCTTGGTTGACTGATAAAGATAAGCAGAAAAGTACTAATGGCTTTGTGTGCTTATTCCTGAACAGCCCCTAACAGGTATAAGAATCACTAATTTTCTAAAGTGTGGACTAGACTTTAATATGAGCTAATGTGGCCTACACAACTGTAAAGTGGTGTGTTTGGTGAACTTTATTATTTATTTATTTTGTGGGGGCTGAACTGACAACAGAGAGAGCTGCAGTCACACGGAGACCGTGCAGACAGCCGTAAACGGCACTGCAAGGCCCAAAAACACTCCTCTACGTTATCCTATGTAGTGTTTTTCCACAATTTAGCTGGATACGGGTGGAAAGACACTAATAGGAATTTTTTGAAAAAATGTGCAGCAGCCTGCACTACTTAAAAAAAAGGAAAATGGATTTTACGGTATGACGCAGTGACGCACCCTGAGCTGGTTACAACCGGCTATGGCTGCACACAAACTACAGGGCGAGCTGCAGTCACACGGAGACCGTGCAGACAGCCGTAAACGGCACTGCAAGGCCCAAAAACACTCCTCTACATTACCCTATCTAGTGTTTTTCCACAATTTAGCTGGATACGGGTGGAAAGACACTAATAGGAATTTTTTGAAAAAATGTGCAGCAGCCTGCACTACTTAAAAAAAAGGAAAATGGATTTTACGGTATGACGCAGTGACGCACCCTGAGCTGGTTACAACCGGCTATGGCTGCACACAGACTACAGGGCGAGCTGCAGTCACACGGAGACCGTGCAGACAGCCGTAAACAGCACTGCAAGGCCCAAAAACACTCCTCTACATTACCCTATCTAGTGTTTTTCCACAATTTAGCTGGATATGGGTGGAAAGTCACTAATAGGAATTTTTAGAAAAAATGTGCAGCAGCCTGCACTACTTGAAAAAAAAAAAAAGAAAATAGAACAGTATGAGGCAGTGAACCACCCTCCCTGAACTGAATACAACCAGCTATGGCCTATGGCTGCACACAGACTAGAGAGTGGGCTGCACACACACACACACACAGACCTTGCAGATCGCTGTGAAAACAGCGCTGCAAGGCAAAAGCAAGGTGATTAGTAGGTGAACACAGCGGTTGCTAAATTAGCCTTGGAAAAGAACAATGAAGCAAATCGCTATCTCAACTGGCCCTCAGTCAGCACACAGCGTCCTGTCACTAACTGAATTCACAGCAGAGTGAGCGCAAAATGGCGCCAGCGACTTTTAAACTGCAGCATGACATCATTTTAGCAGCCAATCACAGCCTTGCCAGTATTTACATGCCCACCATGCTGAACAGGATGTGCCCACACTCAGAATCATTCCTCATTGGCTGAATTCGTGCAGTTTGAATCCTGGGAACTTACGATTCCGGTATCCGATATGCGGCAAGTATCGGATCTCGGTATCGGAATTCCGATACCGCAAGTATCGGCTGATACCCGATACTTGCGGTATCGGAATGCTCAACACTAGCCACCTGTGGTGTTCGGCTATAAGTGGCCAGTGCTACTTAAAGTGACAGCTGGGGCTGATGGTCATGCAGCTGGGATGGTTCTGCTCCCCACAGTTGGGCTACCGGAGCAGTCTATGGTTGGGGTGAAGGAATGATTGGAGGACACAGGGACTGTAGTTTCTTTACTTTTAATTGTAGCTGCAGTCCGAAGCACAGGTACAGGTGGTATTGGAGATCTGGGCAGCCTGGAAGCAGTTTAGAATCCCCCTAGCCAGGTGGGGTTGGAAGCCTCCCCACTGCACTGTTGTTTAGGTTCTTGATGTCTTAAGCTCCCTTCAAGTCCCTCTCTCAGCCTGTCCTTTAGGTGGAACACTACCTGCATGGCAGGCAGCTCGAGCCTTTTCCTGATGTCACTCCCTCATGGTGACTCCAGGCTCTCTAGTTTGCTGCTGTGCCTTCGGGTGTCAGATGTGGCCAGAAGACCTGCAATCTCTGGTTCTCTGGATTCAGTTGCTGGGCATGCAGTTCTCACACAACCACGGACTCCGGTCTCCGGTCTGTTGTGCTCAGTCCTGGAGTGAGCTCAGTCGCAGCTCCTATCCACAGATTCTCCTCACTTGCTTCCTCTTCCTTCACTGAATCACACTACACTTCACACTGAACCCACTAACCCCGCCTCCAGGCCAGAATTTGTAGGGAAGTTACCCTGTAACTGGGTTTAGAGCTCCCCCTTCTGGTCTGGAGTCAGGAAAGGTGTTGTATGCCAGTTTTACCTGCTAAGGGGATCCCTTCTTGCTTCCAGTCATCACATCACCCCCTGTGAGGGAGGCATTGTCACTGTTATAGAAGTGTTAATAGGTTGCCTTTAAGTGCCTCTTGCCTTTAATTGCTAGAATTACTAGAATCTGTTGACGCAGTAGTCTGATGGTCTCCTCTTCAAGGAGACTATACTTCTTATCATGTATGCTTTCAATAGTCAGCCACAACATGTTCTGGGTTATGGTAAATAAAGTATGACCCTGGGTGATGGTGGGGGCTACATGAGTTACATCCAAATGCATATGTTGTAAATGGTATAAAACATTGCCTTGGTTTTAATATATCAGATAAAAGTGACTTGCTCACAGGATATGTGTGAGGTGTCTTTTTGTCTCCAAGCGCGCTTGTAAAATGACGGGCGTAACTACCTCAATTGGTCTCACTGGTGATCTGTCAGCTGACATTGGGTCATAACGAAAACAGCTACTACAGTTTTGGCGCCCGAACGGGGGCCGTGGTAACCAGCCTTATTCGGAATCCGTATGTTGGAGCTTTCTGAGAGATTGGACATGCAAAACACCGCTGCAGCAAGGTGAGAAATGTTATTCTTACAATTTGTTTTGCAATTGCAATCTCTCTTCTGGATCTGTCCATACCTCTGGGTAAAAGGCTGCCAACACGGTTCAAAGAATCCACATCGCCAGTGAGTTTTGTGTTTTGTCTGTTTATGTCCGTATGAGAGTTGAATAATAGAGTAATAAGATGATAATTGTGATAATTGTTATCTGTATTATTTGTCAATATCCTAATTGGTTGTGTATTTGTTTAGTGTGTGTGTGTAATACAGAGCTGGGATAGGCTCTGTGCAGTGTTGTTATTTTGGTCATTTTGGATTGGCAGTACATTATATGAAGCTGTATTTTGTATAAGGCCGGGATTTTTGTTCTTTGGCCTTAAAGTGCTTTCAGAGTGTCAGTGGACACTGCTGCAATTTTATTTATATAGAGTTGTGTAAATTCCAAAGTGCAAAATAGGCAGGCTGTGTGAGCCTTGTATGTATGTATGTCAATGAGAACCTCTGAATGAGATAAGAGGTGGAGTGATTGAGATAAGGGATTTTCTTCTTGTAAAATCAACTGAAAAGTGAAAGGAGAAAAGAGAAAAAAAACAATCCCTGAATGAGCATGTATGAATGAGTGATCACATAAGTATCATTACTTATCAAACTGCTGTTGAAGGTCCAGTATGAATGAGTTGTGGATATTTTTAATGTACATTTGATTTGCATCTGAGATTCAGTGAGACCTGTGTTGTATATGGTTTGATACTGGATGTGTGTTTTGGCCGGACGCAGTCAGAATCAGCTTATGTTATGCAGTGATTTGCCTGTATAGAGAAACTGTTTTTAATTCCGAGAGGCTGAATGTTTGTAGAGATTAAGTCTGAAAACTGCTGCAATCCGTTTCTATGTAGAAGATACCGAGCTCTTATCTGTGCTGAATACCAGATGGGAGGAGGGAGTCGAACCCCTGCGCGAATGCTTGTAATTTCTCCTCTCTGTGCTGTGGGCCAGAGGAAGGGGGCACGTAGCTGCATTCTAAGTTTCTCTGTCCTTGGTATTGTACAGTGTAAGATTTGAGTTTAAAGGAATACTGTAAGTTGAAGTTGGACGTCAAAAAGTAAAGAAACTGTGCCTATTTTAGAGGAAACTTGTAAGTGATTGAAAGATTGGTAAAAAGATTCACCTGCTTCAAGTTGAGTGATTGATATAGCAAATTGAGGATCGACAGAGGAGGTAGCCAACTGCGCGGCTGATGTAGTGTATGGGGTTACCTGCTACAGTCAGCCTATGGCATTAGGTGGTGTAACCTTGCCATTCCATGGAGCTGTGCTAGCCAGCTGATCTACCGAGTGGTAGGTGGTGTAACCTGCTTGGTAAAATCCTTTAAGTCCACCGAGTGGTAGGTGGTGTAACCTGCTTGGTGTTGTTGAGCGGATAAGTTGAAGCCATGGGCAACTTATTCTGTGTGCAGTCAGGGCCCCCAATGGGATCCAAAACCACTGTACAGATTGGAAAAAGGAAGCAGTGAAAGAGATTGAAAAAGGCACAGACAAAGGTGAAAAATAGCAAGTGAATAAATGGCGTCTGAGAGAGTGCAGCAGAACGGAAGTAAGGTGTATTATGAATGTTTTGATGTTCAAAAGTCTGACTATGACTGATACATTACTGCTACCTTCGTATAACCAGAGACCCAGACAAGACAGATGGACTTGTAAGCACTGTGGTCAGACAAACCCAGACTGGAGAAATACTTGTATGATCTGTGCTGTAACCCGACCTAAGAGAATTGCACTGAATCCTGTCCAGACAAGATCACGTGTAGTGACTTAAGAAGCTGACACAGGATTGTGGTTGGTGGGTAGTGGGGACATTAACTTTTGGGAGTAGGCTGACAGTAATCCTTTTGGGAAGGAGCTGTAGACCAGTATGTTTAGTCACCCCCGACTGGTCATCTAGTCACCCCCACCACCAGAGAACCAACCACATCAGGTAGGGTAAAACAGATACAGGAGTATTATCCCTGGAGGCCCTCTGACTAGCTAGCTACGCTAAAACAATTGGCTGACCCTGAGAACCAACCTTTCCCATTTTTCAGATAAAGACAATATGATGGACGTATAAGTGCACCTGGGCAGGCCTAGGGAGTTAGTGAGCACAAAAGCAGGTGACGTACTAGGATGCAAATTAAGACTTTTACAGATGTGACAAAAGGAGAGAGTGTAGAGATGTACTTTGGACTGTTAAAGCTGAAATGGGAAGACATGGGGTACAGTCCAGTAAACCCACTTGATGTTAAAGTATTGGTAAATACATTCATTGACGGTATGACCAAAGACTTACGAGTAGTGTTGAGCGATACCGTCCGATACTTGAAAGTATTGGTATCAGAAAGTATCGACCAATACCGGCAAAGTATCGGATCTGATCCGATACCGATACCCGATACCAATACAAGTGAATGGGACTCAAGTATTGGAAGGTATCCCTGATGGTTCCCAGGGTCTGAAGGAGAGGAAACTCTCCTTCAGGCCCTGGGATCCATATTAATGTTTAAAATAAAGAATTAAAATAAAAAATATTGATATACTCACCTCTCCGACGCAGCCTGGACCTTACCGCTGTGAACCGGCAGCCTTCTTTGCTTAAAATGAGCGCGTTTATGGCCTTCCATGATGTCACGGTTTCTGATTGGTCGCGTGCTGCTCATGTGACCAATCACAAGCCGTGACGTAATTCTCAGGTCCTAAATTCCTAGAATTAGGAATTTAGGACCTGAGAATTACGTCATGGCTTGTGAGTGCTGGAATTGTGGAGAAAATAGACACTCAGACCAATTTACCATTTCCTTCACCTTCAGACTAGGAAACTGACAACCCAGTGACAAACGTGTGCCCGGTTCTTGTCCCCTCCGGACCTGGTCCTGCCTTGATGACCACCATACCAATGCCGGGAGGGAAAGAGACAGAATTCTTAATTGACACTGGGGCAGCCGGAACTGTGGTACACAAAGACTTGATAACGCCAGACATGATTACTGACGAGACTGTGGAATGCGTGAGTGTAGAAGGACAAGCGACTGAAGCCCCTATGACTAAACAAATAAGACTGGAATCATGAGACCGCCAAGAAGTGCTTAGAAACGTATTGTTAATAACAATTCCCCTATGAATTTGCTGGGAGCAGAGTTGAGTGCTGTCTAGACCACCATACAGTACTCTCCTGAGGGTATTACAGTCACAAGTCCCTTTCATATAAACACTTGGTGCAGAGGGACGCCAGGGTCTTCCACATGCACATTATACCACAGGTAAATCATGCCCTATTATAGTTATACTTAGTGTTGAGCGATACCATCCGATACTTGAAAGTATCGGTATCGGATAGTATCGGCCGATACCCGAAAAGTATTGGATATCGCCGATACCGATACCCGATACCAATACAAGTCAATGGGACACCAAGTATCGGAAGGTATCCTGTATGGTTCCCAGGGTCAGAAGGAGAGGAAACTCTCCTTTTGGCCCTGGGATCCATATTAATGTGTAAAATAAAGAATAAAAATAAAAAATATTGATATACTCACCTCTCCGACGCAGCCTGGACCTTACCGATGTAACCGGCAGCTTCCGTTCCTAAGAATGAGCGCTTGAAAGACCTTAGATGACGTCGCGGCCTGTGATTGGTCGCGTGAGCGGTCATGTGACCGCCACATGACCAATCACAGTCCGTGACATCATCTAAGGTCTTTCAAGCGCTTGAAAGACCTTAGATGACGTCGCGGCTTGTGTGTTGCATGTTGCATTTGTAGCACCTGTGGGAAGTACAGACCAGTCTCTGGCAAACTACTAAACAGGACTTCAAAAGGAGACAAGCCTGTCTTTCTATTTAGAGTGTGTCTGACTGACAAGAGTGCAAGAGGCAAGCACTCTACCCCGCTCTTTCCTGTGTCTGCCATGGCCTTTGAATTTTCAGTTTAAGTGTCCCATTTAGTCTTTCCACTCTCCCACTACTTTGTTGTCTATATGGTGCATGATATGCTCGCTGTACTCCCAGGGCCTGCATGACTTCCCTCAATATTTCTCCCGTGAAGTGTGTACCCCTATTGCTTTCTATGGTCTCTGGATACCATACCTGAAGATCAGTTCTTTCATCAGTTTGCCTGCAGTCACTTTAGCATTTGCACATTTTTCCAGATAGGCTTCCAGCCAACCAGAGAAGAGATCCACACATACTAGGACACATTTTTTTTTTCCTTTTTCCACACACTCCTACCTTGGGTAGCTGTATGTAGCCAGTCTGCAGTCTCTGAAACGGGTAGAGAGGCCTGGGTGTCGCTTTCTTAAGGATTTTTACTGTTTTACCTGGTTTGTGCTGTGCACAGATGAGGCATGACCGTACGAGCTTTGCTGCTGCGTAACTGAAACCAGGAGCGATCCAGAAGGCATCTACCATGGACACATGTGACATTTTGAGGTGTGAGAGGGGCCAGGTGTTGCTTGTGCCATAATTAGGAACAGGGACCTTGGTATATACAATTTATCCTTATTCTCCCAAAACTCCTTTTTGAGTTCAGCTCAGCTCCCATTCTCCCCCGTGTTCCTTCACTGTTTGGGCAGCTGGAGGGATTTCAGGACATCTAGGCTCAGTGTGGCTGGAATATGGTGACTCCCCGCCACTGTCCACTGCTCCCTAGGCCGCCTTGCTGCTACTTTAGCAGCCTCGTCCTCCCTTCTGTTGCCCTCTACCTCCACACAGTCACCGTCCGTGTGTGTGCTTTTACCTTGACGATGCCAACATGGACTGGTAACGTCAATGCCTCCACTAATTGTTTCACCAGCTCTGCATTCTCCAGATGGGGCAATAATCCTGGGATATTCCCCATGCACAATTCAAATCTGTGTAGATATTAGCGACTTTACCTGCCGCAGCTCTACACGCCTCAGTGAGTGCCTTCAACTCTGCCTCCTGCACCGACATGTGAGGAGCGAGTTGTTCAGCTCAGATTACCTCATGTGAGGATACTACTGCATGTCTAGTGTAGAATCGTCCATCCTGGGGTATCTGGAGCCATCTACAAGAATAAAAACCTCAAAATATGCATTAGGAACAGGTTTTTCATGAACATATATAAAACATACTGTCTCCTGACTCATCAGTTCCTATGCAGTCATGTTTGTGCGACATGTCAACGTACCAGTGTACTTTTTTTTTTTTTCTAATGCTGTCACCAATTCCCCCTTTTCTGAATCCACAAGCAGATGAGTGGCTGGATTCAGAACATTGTATCTTTTGAGGGTGATTTATTCATTAAATTAGTATTAGAGCACATTCAAGTCTAATCTGTCTAGCCATAGACAGGTGTTTTGGTTGAACTTGTACGAGTATGGCATTAATGTCATGTGGGAAACAAATTGTCAAAAGAAAAAGTCAGTGTGAGCTCACATGCCTAGCAGTAATACAGCAGTTCTACAACACGAACACAGAGTAGTAAGCTATTGGCCTCTGTTCCTCTCCACATTGCTGTGTCAGTACTGCAGTAGCATGTCCTCCCTGCTCTGTTCAAAATAAAAAAATGGCTGATCATAGTTTGGAATGCCTAAGGCCGGGGCTTGACGCAATGAGCAGCTTCAGAGAATAGAAGGAATCAATTGCTTCTTGAGTGAGATTGTAGGGGTCTGATGACGACCTGTCATAGAGTGGTTGCATCATTTGTGAAGCAGACCTTATCCAAGGCCTACAGTAGGTCACCAAACCTAGGAAAATGCGTAGATGCTGGTGTGACCTGGGTAAAGGGAGATTTTGTATTGCCTGTTTTCTGTCTTCAGTCAGGTGTCTTGTACCTTCAGCAATACAATGTCCTAAAAATGTCACCTTTTGTTTGCAATACTGTAATTTGTCACGTGAGACCTTGCAACCCTTCTCTGCCAAAAAAAACACAGCAAGGAAACTGTAGCTTCCTTGCAGGACATCTGGTCCGGGCAGCAGAGCAAGAGGTCATCCACGTACTGCAATAGTACAGTCTGTGGATGAGGTGGTTGCCATTGCTCAAGAATCCCAGCCATCGCTGTTGAATAGATGGTTGGGAAGTTCTTTCCCCCTTTTGGGAGGACCGTCCAACAGTATTGTTTACCTTCGTGAGTAAAAGAGAAAAGATGCTGACAGTCAGAGTGCAGGGGTACAGAGAAGAATGCATTTGCCAAATTAATGACTGTGAAACATTTTGTGACCATACGGTGTGTATTAGGGAAAATTGAGATCACACTCACTGTAACATCATTAATAGCCTGTAAGTCATGAACTATTCTGTGTCAGGGGAACTCTTGGGTCCTTTTTCTTCTTAATACAAAAGGGGTGTTGCAGGGGGAAGATCTTTGCACCAGAACCCCTGCCTTAACGTACTCTTTAATATCCCTGCTCAGGGCCATTGATTTGACTAGACTTAAGGGGTATTGCCTTAACCAAAAAGGAGTGGTTCCTTCTTTTAAGTTAATCATGACAGGGGGAATGGGCAGCTGACCCACATCAGATTTTCCCCTTGCCCAAACGGTGTCTGGTACCTGACTCTTTTCCCTGTCCTCAGACATTCTGGCGTCAGGTGTTACTTTCACTACTCTTGCCATATACACCATTTCTGCAAATTTACACAAGTGTTTATATAAATCGCACATTAATGACCAAATATTATTTATACCCGTATTTGATTGGGTAGAGTACCCTTTAAGAACTAAATTTGATTCACAGAATATGTTACCAAAAGAAAATTATATATATAAAAATATATAATTACGAAAGATACTGAGTCATAAAATGGGGGAGCACAATGCCATAGGCCACAGCAAAGCACAAGCTTATTCTAAGAAAGTAGCAGCCCTATATAAATCCATAACTAACAGTTCCAAATATAAAAAGAAGGGATTTGAAAAATACCAAATATCAATACCAGTTGCTTGCGATAAGGTATAAGAAGTGGAAAGGACAAATAAACAGTGACTATGGTTTGAGCCAATATAATGAATGGCTAAAAAATGATATATCATATGAAGACAACCTAGAAATACATGGTAACTATACCATCCTGTGTAAGGAAACTACTAAACTGGTAAATGAATGGAATCAAGTATAACTAGTGTTGAGCATTCCGATACCGCAAATATCGGGTATCGGCCGATATTTGCTGTATCGGAATTCCAATACCGAGATCTGATACTTTTGTGATATCGGGAATCTGTATCGGGATCGATATTAATGTGTAAAATAAAGAATAAAAATAAAAAATATTGATATACTCACCTCTCCGACAGCCCATGTCCAGGCCTTGCAGAAAAGACTTAATGTGGTGCATAAACATGTGTTTTCATCCATTCCAGATCTTAATGCCAGTGCAGACGCACATCTGCTGAATCCAGGTGATTGGGTGGTCATACACAGACACGTGAGAAGGAGCCTGTTATGATCCTTAATGGCTGAGGATCACAAAATGCACTAGCTAAGTTACTGAACATAGAACGAGGAGCTCTAGGGAGGTGGTAACTGGACTGACCGCAAAACCTGATCCTAACCAAACACACTGAAGGTAGCCGGTGAACGTGCCTAAATTCCTGGAGGTCTCGACGCAGCCTGAGAAACTTGCTACCCCTATAGAGAAAGTAAGACCTCACTTGCCTCAGAGAAATGACCCCAAAGATATAGGAAGCCCCCAACAAATAATAACGGTGAGGTAAGGGGAAAATACAAAACGTAGAAATGAAAACAGATTCAGCAAATGAGGCCCACTAATACTAGATAGCAGAAGACAGGCAGGGAACTGTGCGGTCAGTAAAAAACCCTATACAAAATATCCACACTGAGAATTCAAGAACCCCCACACCAACTAACGGTGTGAGGGGAGAAACTCAGTCCCCTAGAGCTACCAGCAAGCAAGGAAATCACATATTAGCAAGCTGGACAAGGACAAATAAATAACCAAGAAACATATTGAACACTGATGAGCAAAAAATAACCAAACAGAAAACTTAGCTTCTCTTGGAGAGACTGATAGCGAAGGAATTCAGGAGAGATCAAAATAGCACTGAATACATCGACAGCAGGCAACAACTGATAGTCCAGGTGAGCTAAATAGAAAACCAGCTAACAGATAACGAGACAGCTGATCCAGCCTCAGACCTGCAGAATGACACAAAGAGCCACCAGAAGGAGCCCAAAGACAGCACTCACACAGTACCACTTGTGACCACAAGAGGGAGCCCAAAAACAGAGTTCACAACAGTACCCCCCCCCTTGAGGAGGGGTCACTGAACCCTCATCAAAACCCCCAGGACGATCAGGATGAGCCACATGGAAGGCATGAACCAAATCGGCCGCATGAACATCAGAGGCGACAACCCAGGAATTATCCTCCTGACCATAGCCCTTCCACTTAACCAAATACTGAAGCCTCCGTCTAGAAATACGAGAATCCAAGATCTTCTCCACCACGTACTCCAATTCACCCTCAACCAGCACCGGGGCAGGGGGCTCAACAGAAGGAACCACAGGCACCACATACCTCCGCAACTAAGACCTATGGAACACGGTATGAATGGTAAACGATGCTGGGAGGTCCAAACGAAATGACACCGGTTTAAGGATTTCCAAAATCTTATAAGGACCGATGAAGCGAGGCTTGAATTTAGGAGAGGAGACCTTCATAGGAACATACCGAGAAGACAGCCATACCAAATCCCCAATACGAAGTCGGGGACCCACACCGCGACGGCGGTTGGCAAAGCGCTGAGCCTTCTCTTGTGACAACTTCAAATTGTCCACCACATGGTTCCAAATCTGCTGCAACCTATCCACCACAGAATCCACCCCAGGACAGTCAGAAGGCTCAACCTGACCCGAGGAAAAACGAGGATGAAAACCAGAATTGCAGAAAAAAGACGAAACCAAAGAAGCAGAACTAGCCCGATTATTAAGGGCAAACTCGGCCAATGGCAAAAAAGTCACCCAATCATCCTGATCAGCAGAAACAAAACATCTTAAATAAGTTTCCAAGGTCTGATTAGTTCGCTCAGTTTGACCATTCGTCTGAGGATGGAAGGCCGACGAAAAAGACAAATCAATGCCCATCTTAGCACAAAAGATCCGCCAGAATCTGGACACAAACTGGGATCCTCTGTCAGACACAATATTTTCAGGGATGCCGTGCAAGCGAACCACATTCTGAAAAAATAGAGGAACCAAATCGGAGGAGGAAGGCAACTTAGGCAAGGGCACCAAATGGACCATTTTGGAAAAATGATCACACACCACCCAGATGACAGACATTCTCTGAGAGACTGGAAGATCCGAAATAAAATCCATGGAAATGTGCGTCCAAGGCCTCTTCGGGACAGGCAAAGGCAAAAGCAAACCGCTGGCATGAGAACAGCAAGGCTTAGCCCGAGCACAAATCCCACAGGACTGCACAAAGGAACGCACATCCCGCGACAAGGAAGGCCACCAGAAGGACCTAGCCACCAAATCTCTGGTACCAAAAATCCCAGAACGGCCAGCCAACACCGAAGAATGAACCTCGGAAATAACTCTGCTGGTCCATCTATCTGGGACAAACAGTCTCACTGGTGGGCAACGGTCAGGTCTATCCACCTGAAATCTCTGCAGCACTCGTCGCAAATCTGGGGAAATGGCAGACAAAATCACTCCCTCTCTGAGGATACCAGCCGGCTCTGAAACTCCCGGAGAGTCAGGCACAAAACTCCTAGAAAGAGCATCAGCCTTCACGTTCTTCAAACCAGGCAGGTACGAGACCACAAAATCGAAACGGGAGAAAAACAACGACCAACGAGCCTGTCTAGGATTCAGCCGCTTGGCAGACTCGAGATAAATCAGATTTTTGTGATCAGTCAAGACCACCACACGATGCTTAGCTCCCTCGAGCCATTGTCGCCACTCCTCAAATGCCCACTTCATAGCCAACAACTCCCGATTACCAACATCATAATTCCGCTCGGCAGGCAAAAACTTTCTTGAAAAGAAAGCACAAGGCTTCATCACAGAGCAATCAGAGCTTCTCTGCGACAAAACAGCCCCTGCTCCAATCTCAGAAGCATCAACCTCGACCTGAAAAGGAAGACATCAGGCTGACACAAAACTGGAGCCGAAGAAAACCGGCGCTTCAGCTCCCGAAAGGCCTCCACGGCCGCAGGAGACCAATTAGTCACATCAGAACCCTTCTTGGTCAAATCCGTCAAGGGTTTAACCACGCCAGAAAAATTAGCAATGAAGCGACGGTAAAAGTTAGCAAAACCCAAGAACTTCTGAAGACTTTTAACAGATGTAGGCTGACTCCAGTCATGAATAGCCTGGACCTTGACTGGGTCCATCTCAATAGTAGAAGGAGAAAAAATAAAACCCAAAAAGGAAACCTTCTGTACTCCGAAGAGACATTTTGAGCCCTTCACAAATAAGGCATTAGCACGTAGGACCTGAAATACCATCCTGACCTGCTTCACATGGGACTCCCAGTCCTCAGAAAAGACCAAAATGTCATCCAAATACACAATCATAAATTTATCCAGATATTCTCGGAAGATGTCATGCATGAAGGACTGGAACACAGAAGGAGCATTAGAGAGTCCAAAAGGCATCACCAAGTACTCAAAATGGCCTTCGGGCGTATTAAATGCTGTTTTCCATTCATCCCCCTGCTTAATACGCACAAGGTTATACGCACCACGAAGATCTATCTTGGTGAACCAACTGGACCACTTAATCCGAGCAAACAGATCAGATAATAATGGCAAAGGATACTGAAATTTGACCGTGATTTTATTTAGAAGATGATAATCAATACAAGGTCTCAGAGAACCATCCTTCTTGGCCACAAAAAAGAATCCTGCACCAAGAGGGGAGGAGGACGGGCGAATATGTCCCTTCTCTAAAGCCTCTTTTATATAACTCCGCATCGCGGCATGTTCTGGTACAGACAAATTAAAAAGTCGTCCCTTAGGGAACTTACTACCAGGAATCAAATTTATAGCACAATCACAATCCCTGTGAGGAGGCAGGGCACCAGATCTGGGCTCATCAAATACATCCTGGAAGTCAGACGAAAACTCAGGGACCTCAGAAGGAGTGGAAGAAGCAATTGACACCAAAGGAGCATCGCCATGAATCCCCTGGCAACCCCAACTTGAAACAGACATAGCTTTCCAATCCAGTACTGGATTATGGGCCTGCAACCATGGCAGACCCAAAATGACAACATCATGCAAATTATGCAGCACAAGAAAGCAAATCACCTCCTGATGTACAGGAGTCATGCACATGGTCACTTGAGTCCAATACTGAGGCTTATTCTCAGCCAACGGTGTAGCATCAATTCCCCTCAGTGGAATAGGGAATTCTAAAGGCTCCAGGACTAAACCACAGCGCCTGGCAAACGACAAATCCATCAGGTTCAGGGCAGCACCTGAATCCACAAAAGCCATAACCGAGTAGGATGACAGAGAACAAATTAAAGTAACAGACAAAATGAATTTAGGCTGTATAGTGCCAACGGTGACAGTTTTAGCAATTTTTTTTTTAAGCGCTTAGAGCATGCTGAGATAACATGAGTTGAATCACCACAGTAAAAGCACAACCCATTTTGACGTCTATGATTTTGCCGCTCAATTCTGGTCAGAATTCAGTCACATTGCATAGACTCAGGTCTCTGTTCAGAAAACACCGCCAGATGGTGCGCAGATTTGCGCTCCCGCAAACGCCGATCAATCTGAATGGCCAAAGCGATTGAGTCATTCAGACTTGCAGGCGTGGGGAACCCCACCATAACATTCTTAATGGCTTCAGAAAGACCTTCTCTGAAATTTGCAGCCAGGGCACACTCATTCCATTGAGTAAGCACCGACCATTTCCGAAATTTTTGACAATACACCTCAGCTTCATCCTGGCCCTGAGAGAGAGCCAGCAAGGCCTTTTCTGCCTGGTTCTCAAGATTAGGTTCCTCATAAAGCAATCCAAGCGCCAGAAAAAACGCATCCACATTCAGCAATGCAGGATCTCCTGGCGCCAGGGAGAAAGCCCAATCTTGAGGGTCGCCACGTAACAGGGAGATAACAATGCTAACTTGCTGAGCGGAATCACCAGAGGAACGAGGTCTCAAAGAAAGAAATAATTTACAATTATTCTTAAAATTCAGAAACCTAGATCTATCTCCAGAAAACAACTCAGGAATAGGTACTTTTGGCTCAGACATAGGACTGTGAACAACAAAATCCTGAATGCTTTGCACCCTTGCAGCAAGATGATCCACACTAGAAGTCAGACTCTGAATATCCATGTCTTCAGCTGAACTCAAAGCCACCCAGAGATTAAGGGGATGAGAGAAGCTGAACAGAATGCAGCAAAGGGAGAGGAAAAAAAAAATTGTACTCAGGACATCTCTTATCCCACTTCTGCGATGCATTAAACACTTTTTGGCCTGCTGTACTGTTATGATCCTTAGTGGCTGAGGATCACAAAATGCACTAGCTAAGTTACTGAACATAGAACGAGGAGCTCTAGGGAGGTGGTAACTGGACTGACCGCAAAACCTGATCCTAACCAAACACACTGAAGGTAGCCGGTGAACGTGCCTAAATTCCTGGAGGTCTCGACGCAGCCTGAGAAACTTGCTACCCCTATAGAGAAAGTAAGACCTCACTTGCCTCAGAGAAATGACCCCAAAGATATAGGAAGCCCCCAACAAATAATAACGGTGAGGTAAGGGGAAAATACAAAACGTAGAAATGAAAACAGATTCAGCAAATGAGGCCCACTAATACTAGATAGCAGAAGACAGGCAGGGAACTGTGCGGTCAGTAAAAAACCCTATACAAAATATCCACGCTGAGAATTCAAGAACCCCCACACCAACTAACGGTGTAAGGGGAGAAACTCAGCCCCCTAGAGCTACCAGCAAGCAAGGAAATCACATATTAGCAAGCTGGACAAGGACAAATAACCAAGAAACATATTGAACACTGATGAGCAAAAAATAACCAAACAGAAAACTTAGCTTCTCTTGGAGAGACTGATAGCGAAGGAATTCAGGAGAGATCAAAATAGCACTGAATACATCGACAGCAGGCAACAACTGATAGTCCAGGTGAGCTAAATAGAAAACCAGCTAACAGATAACGAGACAGCTGATCCAGCCTCAGACCTGCAGAATGACACAAAGAGCCACCAGAGGGAGCCCAAAGACAGCACTCACACAGTACCACTTGTGACCACAAGAGGGAGCCCAAAAACAGAGTTCACAACAGGAGCCTATATCCACGGTTTGACGGCCCATTGTAAAGTCCAGCTGACCACATTCACTTGAGGGAAAGCCCACCTGGATCCATGCCAGTCACTGCAAAAAGATCTTTTCACTAGCAGAAAGACTGTTGTTCGACGCGGAAGAACAAAAACTGCTGGACTGTTGGATCTGTATACACAGCCCAGTGTTTGTAAGGACTATGCTGTACTTAGCCTTTACCCCTAGAGCCAAGGAAGGTATTAACACCACACAGCATACCCAATGAGACTTGGACTCAGATTTTCTAGGTTCCTTAAGGCTCTTAATAAGACTAATACAATATAGAGACTCCTTTTTAAATACAGCCGATTGGCTTAGCGGCCTAGAGGGATGGATTATTTTTACTTGACTTGACAGACTTGTATGCAAATTTTATTGCTTTGCTTATTGTTTTATGTAGCTGTAAAAGCGCTAATATATGTATTACCTAAGGCTGAACCTTCTGTAGTGTATCATAGGCCCCGTATGGCCACTGCTGATGGGGGAGTTGAGTGTCCACACTGAGGGTGGATGGGAGAAGCAGGTAGAAAGCCCCCTTGTGGGTACTAGACCCATGAGACAGTAGCTCCTTTGTGGACATCAGCTGACCCCGTAGCAAAGGTTATACCATTTACAAAAGGGGGAAATTGTTATAGAAGGGTTAATAGGTTGCCTTTAAGTGCCTCTTGCCTTTAATTGCTAGAATTACTAGAATCTGTTGACGCAGTAGTCTGATGGTCTCCTCTTCAAGGAGACTATACTTCTTATCATGTATGCTTTCAATAGTCAGCCACAACATGTTCTGGGTTATGGTAAATAAAGTATGACCCTGGGTGATGGTGGGGGCTACATGAGTTACATCCAAATGCATATGTTGTAAATGGTATAAAACATTGCCTTGGTTTTAATATATCAGATAAAAGTGACTTGCTCACATGATATGTGTGAGGTGTCTTTTTGTCTCCAAGCGCGCTTGTAAAATGACGGGCGTAACTACCTGATTTGGTCTCACTGGTGATCTGTCAGCTGACATTGGGTCAGAACGAAAACAGCTACGACATCAATGTGGCATCTGGACTCCTGGGGTGCCACAGAAGCACTTACTGACTAGGATAGACCTTTGCACCTGACTTCTGGGGGTGGGGTGATATAAAGTAGATTGTGAGCGTGGAAACAGGGCTTTTGGTGGGGACACAGCATGTGCTACACGAAAAAGTTGACTCCCTCTCTGCAGACAGACACCATCTTACTGGCCCGCTTGACAGCATTACAACCCCTGCGCACACAAACTTTGCACTTCTAGAGAATTATCCCCCATTAACCCCCGACCCTAACGACACTAACTGGTCAGTGCAACTTACATCCTTTGACTCTTTTTGCAATGCTGATCCAGTGACACGTGCGGTTTGTAGCTTTGGAACTGCGGCCCTCACCCCAAGATTTTGTACTTCTTTGGCTGTGCAGCAATCCTTTCCCCATACTGCACCTCATTCCAGGATCACCAGACCATGTATAAGAAGAACAGGATACTCTGCCATTACACAGAGACAGTGCTTCACCTTTCTCCAGGACCTTCCCCCGAGACGTCACGCGCCACCTATGGTGCCATAGTGGGATCTTCCAACCACCATCATCCAAGAACCAGAGATTGATAAATTAACCCGTTGTTTTACACTTGTTGCAATTCCTTTATTGATAAATATATTTTGTGAGCCCTTATGCTTACACCCCCTTACTCCCTGCGTGGAGTATTTACTGTTGGGACATATTCTGATATGAAGTTTGTTAACTCTTGCTCTACCTCCTGCTTGTCACTGCATCCTGCGTTCCTGCTTGAAACTTACACCCATGCCACCCTCCCTAAATGTGTAATCAATTTTGAATGCAGAATTTGGAAGGCTCCTTTTCCTGTCCTACTGGCGCCCCCACAATGTTATTGTGAGGACCCAATCATTGTCACGGTAACCCAATGAGTCGAGTTCATACCAAAATTTCTATTTTGGTCTCATCTGACCACATGACCTTCTCCCACTCCTCTGTATCATTCAGATGGTTATTGGTGAACTTCAAACGAGCCTGGACATGTGCTGGTGTGAGCAGGGGATCTTGCGTGCCCTGCTGGATTTTAATCCATAATGGCGTGGTGTGAGACTAATGGTAATGCTTGAGACTGTGGTCCCAGCTTTCTTCAGATCTTCGGCCCGTTCCTTCAGTGTAGAGATGGCTTGATTCCAGATCTTTCTCAGAATCATCCTATCCCCACAACGTGAGATCTTGCATGGAGTTCCACACTAAGGAAGATTAAGAGTCATCTTGGCTATGGTGGAGAGGTTGTAGTTTAAATTAATTGATCTTTTTGGTAGAGCATTGAACAGCAAGGTGGATTGTTGTTGAGGGGAAAAAAAAATCTTTTAATCTTCAGCTTAGCGAGTGTGAATGAGCTGAGTGTTACCTGAGCACTAGTGTGAACGGCGGTAAGTGTGACTTGTGATTCAGTGACTTTGGATTCAGGGAGTTTCCAAGGGAGGAATTGCTGAATTGCTGACTGTATTTTATTAATACTTTGTATTTATTTTTATTTAATGCTTCTGTCTGGTGCAATCCCCATTAGGAAATGTGCTCCACTATTGTTAATGCCATCCAGTGCACATCTTGCCACATGTATGCAGTCCTTGATCAGCCGGTCGAGGGTGCATACTGCTGTGCGAGATGTGAGCACGTTGAGCATCTGGAAGCCCAGATTCTGGATCTAAATGTGCAGCTGGCAACACTGAGATCCATAGACAATATGGAGAGGAGTCTTCTGCTCACTGAGCAGATGCTCAATGGGATAGATGAGGGGGGGATGGTAGGATGGAGCTGCAGGACAGTGAAGTAGCTAGCTGGGTGGCATTCAGAAAGCGGGGAAGAGCGAAGAGTGCCAGGGAGGCTAGTCCTGATCTGGCACACCCCAATAAGTTTGCTAAGTTGGCAGATGAGGGGGGTGCCAGTACAGGGGTAGCACTGCTGCAGCCAGGCATGTCCTCTGAAAGCCGGAGGAGTGACTGCTACAGTAAGGAGGGAAATAGGAGAGCAATACAGGCCAGACAGGTGCTGGTAGTGGGGGACTCAATTATTAGGGGAACAGATGGGGCAATCTGTCACAAAGACAGGGATCGTCGGACGGTGTGCTGCCTACCTGGCGCTCGAGTCCGACACATTGCTGATCGGGTGGACAGATTACTGGGAGGGGCTGGTGAGGACCCAGCAGTCATGGTGCACATTGGCACAAATGACAAAGTTAGAGGTTGGTGGAAGGTCCTTAAAGATGATTTCAGGGAATTAGGATGCAAGCTGAAAGCAAGGACCTCCAACGTGGTATTTTCTGAAATACTGCCTGTACCACGTGCCATGCCAGAGAGGCAACGGGAGATTAGGGAGGTTAATAAGTGGCTCAAGAATTGGTGTAGGAAGGAGGGGTTTGAGTTCCTGCAGAACTGGGCCGATTTCTCAGTGGGCTACAGGCTCTACGCTAGGGACGGGCTGCACCTCAATGGGGAAGGTGCAGCTGTGCTGGGGGAGAAAATGGCTAGAAGGTTGGAGGAGTGTTTAAACTATGGATTGGGGGGAGGGTATTCACTTAATAGGAGGGGAAGATAGGGCAGATAGAGACCTGGGCACAAATAAGGAAGTTGGGGGTGGCGGTGGCATGGGGGGATGGGGTTAGAACAGTTAATAATTTAAGAAAGAATAGGGGTACAGAGAGGAACATCAAGTGCATGTATACTAATGTCAGAAGCCTCGCCAACAAAATGGACGAATTAGAATTAATGTTGTTGGAGCATAATTATGACATGGTGGGGATATCTGAAACATGGCTGGATGAGAGCCATGACTGGGCTGTTAACTTGCAGGGCTATAGCCTTTTCAGAAATGACCATACAGATAAGCGAGGGGGAGGGGTGTTTCTGTATGTAAAATCGTCCTTAAAACCCATCCGGCGTGATGATATAGGTGAATTTAATGAAAATGTAGAGTCCCTGTGGGTGGAGATAAGGAGAGGGGGAAAAAATAATAAATTACTGATAGGGGTTTGTTATAAATCTCCAAAAATAATGGAAGCAATGGAGAATATCCTCGTAAAGCAAATAGATGAAGCTGCGACTCAAGGAGAAGTCATTATTATGGGGGACTTCAACTACCCTGAAATAGATTGGGGAACAGAATCCTGCAGTTCCAGCAAAGGTAATCGTTTTTTGACAACTATGAGAGACAATTACCTTTCACAACTGGTTCAGGACCCAACAAGAAGGGGGGCACTGCTAGACCTAATATTAACCAACAGGCCAGACCGCATCTCAAATATAAGGGTTGGGGGTCTCTTGGGGAATAGTGATCACAAAATAATAAGTTTTCGTGTATCCTTTAATAAGATGTGTATTAGAGGGGTGACAAGGACACTAAACTTCGGGAGGGCAAATTTCCAATGGATGAGAGATGATCTTGGTGCAATTTACTGGGACGATATCCTGAGACATAAAAATACACAAAGAAAATGGGAGACGTTTATTAGCATCCTGGATAGGACCTGTGCACAGTATATACCGTATGGGAATAAACATACTAGAAATAGGAGGAAACCAATATGGCTAAATAGAGCTGTAAGGGGCGCAATAAGTGACAAAAAGAAAGCATTTAGAGAATTAAAGGACGTAGGTAGTGATGAGGCATTAAATAAATACAGAAAATTAAATAAGTTCTGTAAAAAGCAAATCAAGGCAGCAAAAATTGAGACAGAGAGACTCATTGCCAGAGAGAGTAAAAATAATCCCAAAATATTCTTTAACTACATAAATAGTAAGAATCTAAAAAATGAAAATGTTGGCCCCCTTAAAAATATTCTGGGGGAAATGGTGGATGAGGATGAGGAAAAAGCCAATATGCTAAATGACTTTTTTTCATCAGTATTTACACAAGAAAATCCCATGGCAGGCAATATGATCAGTGATAACAAAAATTCCCCATTAAGTGTCACCTGCTTAACCCAGCAAGAAGTACGGCGGTGTCTAAAAATCACTAAAATTGACAAATCTCCGAGTCCGGATGGGATACACCCCCGAGTACTGCAGGAATTAAGTACAGTCATTGATAGACCATTATTTTTAATCTTTAAAGAGTCCATAATAACAAGGTCTGTACCACAGGACTGGCGTATAGCAAATGTGGTGCCAATATTCAAAGAGGGGACAAAAACTGAACTCGGAAATTATAGGCCAGTAAGCTTAACCTCTACTGTGGGTAAAATCCTGGAGGGCATTCTAAGGGATGCTATACTGGAGTATCTGAAGAGGAATAACCTCATGACCCAGTATCAGCACGGGTTTACTAGGGACCGTTCATGTCAGACTAATTTGACCAGCTTCTATGAAGAGGTAAGTTCCAGACTGGACCAAGGGAACCCAGTAGATGTAGTGTATATGGACTTTTCAAAAGCTTTTGATACGGTGCCACACAAGTAAGTGGGTTGAGAGCTGGCTCAGGGACAGGAAACAAAGGGTGGTTATTAATGGAGCACAGTCGGACTGGGTCGCGGTTAGCAGTGGGGTACCACAGGGGTCAGTATTGGGCCCTCTTCTTTTTAACATATTTATTAATGACCTTGTAGGGGGCATTCAGAGTAGAATTTCAATATTTGCAGATGACACTAAACTCTGCAGGGTAATCAATACAGGGGAGGACAATTTTATATTACAGGATGATTTATGTAAACTAGAAGCTTGGGCTGATAAATGGCAAATGAGCTTTAATGGGGATAAATGTAAGGTCATGCACTTGGGTAGAAGTAATAAGATGTATAACTATGTGATTAATTCTAAAACTCTGGGCAAAACCGTCAATGAAAAAGACCTGGGTGTATGACAAACTCATATTCAGTGGCCAGTGTCAGGCAACTGCTACAAAGGCAAATAAAATAATGGGATGTATTAAAAGAGGCATAGATGCTCATGAGGAGAACATAATTTTACCTCCATACAAGTCACTACTTCGACCACACTTAGAATACTGTGCACAGTTCTGGTCTCCGGTGTATAAGAAAGACATAGCTGAACTAGAGCGGGTGCAGAGGAGAGCGACCAAGGTTATTAGAGGACTGGGGGGTCTGCAATACCAAGATAGGTTATTACTAGTGTTGAGCGATACCGTCCGATACTTAAAAGTATCGGTATCGGAAAGTATCGGCCGATACCGGCAAAGTATCGGATCTAATCCGATACCGATACCCGATACCAATACAAGTCAATGGGACTCATGTATTGGACAGTATTCCTGATGGTTCCCAGGGTCTGAAGGAGAGGAAACTCTCCTTCAGGCCCTGGGAACCATATTAATGTGTAAAATAAATAATTAAAATAAAAAATATTGCTATACTCACCTCTCCGACGCAGCCTGCACCTTACCGAGGGAACCGGCAGCGTTGTTTGCTTAAAATTCGCGCTTTAACTTCCTTACGTGAAGTCCCGGCTTGTGATTGGTCGCGCGCCGCCCATGTGGCCGCGACGCGACCAATCACAGCAAGCCGTGTTGTAATTTCAGGTCCTTCAGGATTTTAAAATTACGTTCCGGCTTTGTGATTGGTCGCGTCGCGGTCACATGGGCGACGCGACCAATCACAAGCCGTGACGTCACGGGAGGCTGGACACGCGCGCATTTTAAAATTGTTGTGCAATTTCTTTGGAGTACTGACACCCCATATGTGGGGGAAAGCCACTGTTTGGGCACATGGTAGGGCTCAGAAGGGAGGGAGCACTGTTTGACTTTTTGAACACAAAATTGGCTGGAATCAATGGCAGGCACCATGTCCCTTTTGGATAATCCCTGATGTACCTAAACAGTGGAAACCCCCAATTCAAACTTCAACTAGTGTTGAGCGATACCTTCCGATATGCAAAGGTATCGGTATCGGATTGGATCGGCCGATATCCAAAAAATATCGGATATCGCCGATACCGATACCCAATACCAATGCATATCAATGGGACACAAAATATCGGAATGATTCCCAGGGTCTGAAGGAGAGGAAACTCTCCTTCAGGCCCTGGGATCCATATTCATGTATAAAATAAAGAATAAAAATAAAAAATATTGATATACTCACCCCTCAGACGGCCCCGGCTCTCACCGGTCCAAGCGTCTGCCTCCGTTCCTAAGAATGCAGGGAGTGAAGGACCTTTGATGACGTCGCGGCTTGTGATTGGTCGCGTGACCGCTCATGTGACCGCTCACGCGACCAATCACAAGCCGCGACGTCATCGAAGGTCCTTCACTCCCTGCGTTCTTAGGAACGGAGGCACCGCTAAGAGCCAGGGTCCGCCGGAGGGGTGAGTATATCAATATTTTTTATTTTTATTATTTATTTTTTACATGAATATGGATCCCAGGGCCTGAAGGAGAGTCTCCTCTCCTCCAGACCCTGGGAACCATACGCACCGCACACTTCCGATTCCGATTTCCGATATCGCAAAGATATCGGAACTCGGTATCGGAATTCCGATACAGCAAATATTGGCCGATACCCAATACTTGCAGTATCGGAATGCTCAACACTAACTTCAACCCTAACCACAACCCTATAACCCCAACACTACAACCCTAACCCCAACACAACTCTAACAACAACACTAGCCCCAACCCTAACCCTAGCCCCAATACAAATCATAGCCCAATCCTAACCCCAGCACCAACCCTAACCCTAGCCGAACCCTAACCCTAGCTCTAACCCCAACCCTAACCCTAGCTCTAACCCCAACCCTAATCCTAACCCTAGCCCTAACCCTAATGGAGAAAATGGAAATTATTTTATTATTTTTACCTAACTAAGGGGGTGACAAAGGGGGTTTGAGTTACAATTTTTTTTAATTTTGATCACTGTGATAGGATCTATCACAGTGATCAAAGTGAACCAATAGGAAAAATCTCCTATTGTTGCCAAGTGATTGTCGGCAAATCTTGGTGGGAGCACTGCACATGCGCCCACCATTTTCTTCTCAGAAGAAGATGCCGATGGACAGGGAACAGAGCCGGCAGGACTAGGGGACATCTGAGGTACTGGGGGGCTAGGGGGACCCCATTTCTCTTCTCCTCTGGTATACTAGATCATATCAGAGGAGAGAGAAATGAATGGGAAATCAGACTTTTTTTGAAGTTGCTGTTATTTGGTGAACTGATGAATAAGGACCAATTGGTGGTCATTAAGGGGTTAAAGAAAAACTAACAGGTCTGCGAAAGCCAGAATTTTTGCTGCTTGGTGGGTGATCAAATACTTATTTCATGCAATAAAATGCAATTTAATTATGTAAAAATCATACAATGTGATTTTCTGTTGTTTATTTTTAGATTCTGTCTCCCACAGTTGAAGTGTACCTACGATACAAATTAGAGATCTCTCCATTCTTTGTAGGTGGGAAAACTTGCAAAATTGACAGTGTATCAAATAATTATTTTCCCCACTGTGTGTAAGGCTAAAATAAACAAAAAAGTAAACATATTTGATATCAACATGTCTAGAATGACCAAACATATGAAGCTTGTCACACTAGTTAACCCCTTTAGTGAACACTGCAAAAAAATGAATAACTTGGCAAAAACTATGCTTTTTTATCAAACCAGCAAACTAAAAGTGGAATAAAACACGATCAAAAAGTCAAATGGAAATAAAAATGGTATTGATGTAAATGTCAAACAAGCTGACATGCAGATTCATCAGCGGAGAAATAAAATAGCTGAAGCTCTCCGAATATAGCGATGCAAAAACAATTTTTAAAATGTAAAATAGGTTTATTTGTGTTATAGCAGCAAAACATAAAAAAATGATAGAACTATGGTATTGCTGTAATCGTACTGATCTGAAGAAGTATAGATTGAAAGGCAGTAAAAAAATACCTGAATTGCTTGTTTTTGTTTTTTGTGCTTCCCAAAAATCAGAACAGAAAGTGATGGAAAAACGTTATGTGCTCAAAAATGGTATAAAACATAACCTTTATTGGTACCACTGAATAAAATCTAATATGGACAGTACATTACACAAAGTGATAAAGTGCAAAAATAGTGCTAATGTAACCAGTGCTCGAATAAAAAAATGGTTTGATCTCACCAAATGATGTTGCTCATGCAGGAGCCTCAGTCTGTTTTCAAGGGGGAGGGAGAAACAGTGCCTGTACTACCCAGTCGTGCCCCTGTATTGCTCCTGCCCTGACAAGGGCAGTTCCCGAGTCAGGCTAATAAATTGTACCCACCATAACCAAATGTAATTCCCTACGCATTTCCTCTCCCATAGGGGAGATTCATCAGGGGAACAAGAAGATGTGGGATATTTTCCTATAGAGAGGAACCCCTACATTGGAAGGGAATTCCTATATCCGTTACACCCAATTGTGGGTACGGACTCTGGCAGGGTGAGAAAACAGATGAACACCTCCCCCTTAAGTAACTTACAATTTGTTAACAAGTAAGTAGCGTGCTACCTCATTTCCGGCCGATCTCGTGTTTTCAAGAAACCCGCCTGTATGACACGATGGTGGACACGCCAATTCCCAGTTGTAAACGCCACCTGAACCTAGAAAGGAACTTCCGGTAAATGCGTCACTTAGTTTTTCACCCGCGGCGCACACCGGTAGCATATCCGGTATACACATGACTTTTCCCATCGGTAAATGTGTACCGTATGGGAAAATGGACCTGTTACAATGGTTCCGCCTAAACTTCCTGGGCACGCTATTATCAGGGACACCAAAGGGTGTACCGGACATGTATATTGCAGGGCGCCACATGCACAAAGCCGGCCGTGCTTGCACTTCCGGTTCAAGAAGATGCCGCACTGGATGTATAGCCCAAATGGATGGAGACTCTCCCACCTTAACAAGGAATTAGTCGAGGTGGGTTTGCGGAAGATGGTGGTTTCCAAAGTGTGGTCACTTTCTGATTTATCGACCCCAACCCACCTCGACTAATCCTTGTTAAGGTGGGAGAGTCTCCATCCGTACTCTCTAAAAAAGGGAATACCTAAAGGCCAGTATTTGAGGTTAAAAAGAAATTGCTCTAATACAAAGGATTTTAAAATCAAGGCGGATGATTTAAGACATAGGTTCCTTGCGAAGGGTTACCCCGACCGGATACTTAGAGAGGCATACAAACGTGCTAACCAACAAGACAGGGGGGAATTGATGGTACCTAAAAAGAAAGTTGAAAATTCCAACGGTCCGGCACGACTTATCTGCACTTTTGACAACGGGGCACCCATGGTCAGGGAGATAATCCATAAACATTGGGGTGTACTCCAGATGGATGAGGATCTAAGGGATATTGTGGGTGAGAAACCTAACATTACCTATAGAAAAAGTAGAACCATAGGGAATCGTTTGGTCCATAGTCATTTTGTCCCACCTAGGACAAGTACCATGTGGTTACCAGTAAGAACTAAGGGGTGTTATCGATGTGGGGGATGTGTGGCCTGTGAATATGTTCGGATAGGCAAGAATTTTGATAGTACCAACAAATCTTTTGAGATCAGAGACTTTATCAATTGCAAAACTAAGGGGGTCATTTATCGCATTACGTGTACTTGCGGCAAGTCGTACATCGGAAAAACCATTAGAGAGTTTAGAAGAAGAATAGGAGAACATTTAGGTGACATTCGCAACAAAAGAGATACACCAGTAGCTAGACACGTTAATGGGTCACATAATGGGGATCCTAATACCATACAATTCATGGGGATTGAGAGGGTTAAGCCACCTAAAAGAGGTGGGGATTTTGACAGGATTCTCCTTCAGAGGGAATCCAGATGGATTTTTCGTTTGAATACTTGTCATCCTCATGGGCTCAATGAGCAATTGAATTATAAATGCTTCCTTTGAATTTTGAACCTATGATTAGTTACATTTTAGTGGTCCTGCCTTTCAAGTTTAATTCCAGCCAAAAAAACAGTTATTTACACAATCTATTATGATTGATTTGTAGATAACAGTCATTACTGTATCTACAATATCTGATCCTTTGGCCTTATTGAATGTGGTTTGAAACAAGGATTCTATTCTATATATATGGATACTCACGAATTGATTAGCATGATCCCTCCCCCTATTTCGCGTCCTTGTCCCTTTTTTATGAATAATATATGTGTTACAATTTAATGCTATATACTCATATGGGTTTGAAAAGTCTGGCTGTATGGCATTTGTGATATAGCAATTTACCCGGTATGACTGGCGGCATGTACACAAAGAGTTACTTGTCCCGTACACATTGAGTTAGTTGCCCTGGTAACACTCTGAGCGTCACGTCCGGCATTGCAGACGACGGGTTCTAATAACGAACCGGTAGTGTTTATGTGCCCTTTGATGAGACATTTGGGCTATACATCCAGTGCGGCATCTTCTTGAACCGGAAGTGCAAGCACGGCCGGCTTTGTGCATGTGGCGCCCTGCAATATACATGTCCGGTACACCCTTTGGTGTCCCTGATAATAGCGCGCCCAGGAAGTTTAGGCGGAACCATTGTAACAGGTCCATTTTCCCATACGGTACACATTTACCGATGGGAGAAGTCATGTGTATACCGGATATGCTACCGGTGTGCGCCGCGGGTGAAAAACTAAGTGACGCATTTACCGGAAGTTCCTTTCTAGGTTCAGGTGGCGTTTACAACTGGGAATTGGCGTGTCCACCATCGTGTCACACAGGCGGGTTTCTTGAAAACACGAGATCGGCCGGAAATGAGGTAGCACGCTACTTACTTGTTAACAAATTGTAAGTTACTTAAGGGGGAGGTGTTCATCTGTTTTCTCACCCTGCCAGAGTTCGTACCCACAATTGGGTGTAACGGATATAGGAATTCCCTTCCAATGTAGGGGTTCCTCTCTATAGGAAAATATCCCACATCTTCTTGTTCCCCTGATGAATCTCCCCTATGGGAGAGGAAACGCGTAGGGAATTACATTTGGTTATGGTGGGTACAATTTATTAGGCTTACTCGGGAACTGCCCTTGTCAGGGCAGGAGCAATACAGGGGCACGACTGGGTAGTACAGGCACTGTTTCTCCCTCCCCCTTGAAAACAGACTGAGGCTCCTGCATGAGCAACATCATTTGGTGAGATCAAACCATTTTTTTATTCGAGCACTGGTTACATTAGCACTATTTTTGCACTTTATCACTTTGTGTAATGTACTGTCCATATTAGATTTTATTCAGTGGTACCAATAAAGGTTATGTTTTATATATGTGTTCTCTTGGCTAGTACACACATTTCAATTTGAGGACCTCCAGGGGTATTACCATTGATACACCCCTTTTTGCGCTATTCTGCTCAAAAATGGTACCAATAAAACCATCCCCCGAAATATAAGCCCTCAAATGACTCTGTTGGCAGAAATATAGAAAAATTATAGCCCTCAAAATGTGGAGATGCAAAAACTTGATTTTGCAAAAAAAACCCATCTTTTAGTGTGTGCTAGCAGCCGAACATAAACAATATAAATCTAGTATTGCTGCAATCGCACCTACCCGAAGATTAAAGTTGTCTAATAATTTATACCACATGATGAACAGCATAAAAAAAAGTAAAACCAATTCTTCACCTGCTGTTGATTTTTTCTTTCTGCTTTCTAAAGATCGCCGTAAGTCCTGGCTCTCATTTATCCTGCACTCTGCTCTGAGTACTTACACTGCGGTTTCCAAATAAATCTCTGAAATACGTGATTTAGATGGAATCACCAGCAGAAGATTCCCTATAATGAGGCAGATGGAGTCACTATGAACACCATCTAGCGTATGATTTGGCAGTGTCCGTCTTTTTAAGTGTGCAAAAATGCGCAGTCATCCGTAGTCTTGTGCACCTCTAAAAGAAGGACATCACCGGAAAGAGGCCAGATGACATCCAGAGTAATTCTGAGGCTTCTTTATAGTGAATGGATCCTTCAGATGTTTTATCTGAATCACGTCATTCAAAGATTTAGATGGAAAACCCGATGTAAGTGCTTAGTGCAGAGCGCAGGATAAATGTTATGTAAAATGTTTCCAATAAAACCTTCAATTCAGTCCACAAAAAAAATCAAGTCCCTACTCATGTCCGTTATCTGACAATGTTACTGATTCTGGAAAAACTTTATGGCTCCTTGCCCCCTTAAAAAAATCAAAAAAATTCTACACTTCTAAATGCAGACTTAGAGCCATTAATCAAGTCTCCTCCTTGAAAGGAAATGATTTATTAGATTCCTATTACAGTGCTACACACAGAAAACCTTGTGAACTACCATTGAGTATTAACCAAGAGATTAACAATATTACTTTCTCTTCACAATATATTTCACAGTATAACATGTGATACGTATTATCAAAACATACATACCCATGGTAAACCAGGATTCAAAATTGCATGAAATTTTGAAAAACACTGAAATTAAATATGTGGCTAGAAAAGCATCGACATTATGTTCCATTCATTCTCCTAGTCTATTTTTACACCAGCAGCAAAGATCTTCATAGACACGGCTTTCATTAAAATGCTTTTATAAATGTGGTAGCTCAAAATGCATCTCTTGTAAACATACACACAAGTCACAACTGTTTGCTTCCCTTACGACTGAAAAAATGTACAATATTAAGCACTTTCTAAATTTTAATAGCAAGGGTGTTATTTATCTTATAGATTGTACTATATGCAAAATACACTATGTTGGATGTACCATTGGTCCCCTTAAAAAATGCATTTGTAGACATTTATCTGATGCAGTTAGCACCACTGCCCTTTACATCTCTGTGGTTTCCAGACATTTCTCACAAGTACACAGTGGTGATTTATTCTTTCTAACTTTCAAGCTGGGGTCAGACCTAGCGTAGGAAAATAAGGTCCGTTTTTTATGGCCGAAATCCGCAGAAATATTCCCTAAACAGTGTTCCATATGTAATCCATTGGCAAGGTCTGGCAGCGTATTTTGCACATGTAATCCTCAGTATGTAATCCGTATGACATCCGTACTGCGTTTTTTTCTCGCAAAATTCCAAAATAGACATTTAACGGTTTTGAGGCCTGAAATTAATTTAAATCATCCTCAGCAATAGTGATGAGCGAACGTGCTTGCCACTACTCGTTAATCGGCCAAGTATTAGTGTACTCAGTGTACTCTCCGAGCACCGAGCATTACCGGGATTATTCGGCGGTAACTGGTGTCTCCACCCAGCCTTTTTGGCGGATTTTAGAGACCCAATCACAGGGATTGTCTGCCAGGCCATCTTTGTTGTGGTTGTGCAGTGATTCGCTTGGCCGCACAGCATCATCCCGAGCATAAGAGAACTGGCACCACCTTGCTCGCTGCATTCAGCGAGAGTAGGGAGAGCTGCTGCCGAGAAAGGGTCAGAATCGTGTTTTTCATAGTTAGTGTAGGTCTGCAACTGTTAATTCCACAACTCCTGAGAAACCAACAGTCCTTTTTACAGCTAATTCATGGGTCCCAAGATTGCAGCGCTAGGTAGGCAGGGCACAGCATATCCACATCAGTGCAAGGCCTGCAGGCACTGTATGTGTGTTCATAGCTCCCACTGCATCCCTCCCAAAGCTTCATAACTGTCTGCTGCTGCTGCTTATTTACTATATACCTAGTCTAGAAAGGACACCAGCTGTTTGGTAATGGCGGACTAGATGGCAGTATAATGAGAATACACACACGGGTTAGCTTCACCTGGTATGAAGGAAGTGAACCCTGTTGCGTCACAGGGCCGCAATACCGCACAGAAAGCGCAAGTAAAGAGTCACTGAACTCTGTCCCAAGACACGGGGAAAGAGTTCCTCTAGACCTCTTATGCTCGACACCGCTACTGTGGTGTCAGGGACAAAACAGAACTAATTATTTACCAAACAAGAGTGCGTACAGCGCCGCTCTGGTGAATGCCACTAACCAACCTAACAAGGGCCAGGACAGCGTACTAAGTGCACGGCGCAGCACTGGCGGTCGCTGTTGAGAGACACTGGATTATGTGCTGGATGTGCAGAGTAGCACTGTCTGGCACTAGGTAGTTTTCACCATTCGCGAGCAGGCAACAACACTAGGGATGGGAATGATTCAGAGATTTCATCCATCGACAGGCATACATCCACACGCACACATTAGCAAGTTTACACTAGCGCATGGCCGAGCGGTCATGCGAACCTTTTATAGCAGTAGCTCTCCGGGACCTTCCTGATGGTCCAATAGGAGCTGCAACAGGACCTGCACATGTGACCCCCAACCTCCAATGGGAGGTCGTCCTGTGGGCATGCTCAGTATGGGAAAAGCAGGACTTAGTCCCAGAAAGGCCTGCTCGCTGCTGATCAGTGCTGGCTACAAAGGCAGAGCCTGGAAAGGCATCAGAAACCATTCGCACAGTATCAGCTTGAGTCAGACGCTGGCACCGACGTGTCCGCTGAGCAGGCTCCACTGCGGCTGGAGGAGAATGGGAGACTGCAGCAGACATGGTTCAAGATTCCCCCTGTGCAGAGGTGAGAACTCAACACCTAACATTCCCCCCGACTCCCAGGGCCCCCTGCTTGGGCCTCTCTACGTTCAAAGGCTGCAATGAGCAACGGAGCCCTAATGTGCTCCACATTTTCCCAGGTTCTGTCCTCTGGGCTGTTACCCTTCCAGTTCACCAGATAGTTCTTTTTGCCACATACCACCTTGCATCCCAAGATAGAATTCACCTCGTACTCGTCCATGGATGAACCTGATGTCCCGGCAGATGACTCGGAAAACCGGGACATGTGAACAGGCTTTAAAAGGGACACATGAAACGTATCGGTGATACCCAGGCAAAGAGGAAAAGCCAGACGGTAGACCAGAGGGTTAACCTGTTCCAGAACCCTCAAGGGCCCTAAGTAGCGAGACGCAAACTTAGTGGGCTCAACTCGCAGCCTGATATTGCGGGCGGAGAGCCACACTAAGTCGCCAGGAGAAAAGGTCGGGCAGGGTGCCGATGTGCATTGGCGGAGAACCTCATTCTCTCCTTGGAGGCCCGGATGACATCCTGTGTGTGGTCCCAAATATCCTGTGCTTCTACTGCCCAGTCTGCCATCCTAGAGTCGGCGGAAGACATGGACATGGACACAGGAACCTGCGGATGTTGGCCGTAAATAAGGAGGAATGGGGTCTGCCAAGTGGAGTCAGTTACAGCGTTATTTAAGGCAAACTCCGCCCACGGTAGCAGGGATGCCCAGTCATCCTGCCTGGCCAAAAAAAAATGTCATAGGTATGTGACCAGGGTCTGGTTGGCCCTCTCTACCAACCCATTCGTCTTGGGATGGTACGCTGAAGAGAGATTCAACTCTATGCTAATTAGCAAACTGGGGACCCCTGTCACTGACAATCTTGTCTGGCATACTGTGAAGGCGGAAAACATGCTTAATAATCAATGCCGCCAATGCCGTGCAGAAGGTAACCGTGGGAGAGGCACCAAATGCACCATTATGGAGAAATGGTCAGTAACATTACCCAAATGACAGTGCAGCTACGGGACTTGGATAAGCCTACCACAAAGTCCATCCTGACCATCTCCCAGGGCCTATCTGCCACCAGCAGGGGGTAACATAGCCCAGCAGGCGACGTTGAGACCTATTCTTGGCGCATGAGATACACGCCCGAATATAGTCTCCGACCTCACGGGCCATATGCGGCCACCAGTACGTCCTCGCCAAAAGTTCTGATGTTCTCTTGATCAAGAAATGTCCACCCACCCTGGATGAGTGAGCCCAAGAGAGAACCTCCGGTTGCAAATTAGATGGTACAAAAGTCTTGCCCAGGGGCACAGACTCTAGCGACAACGGGGCCACGGTCCTCAGACTCTCAGGGGGGACAATCAGCCAAGGATCCTCCTCCTCCTCAGATGACACTACAGAGTGGGAGAGAGCATTGGCGCGAATGTTCTTCTCCCCGGAGAGAAAATGAAGAGTGAAATGGAACCAGAAGAAAAACAGGTACCATCTAGCTTGGTGAAAATTTAGCTGTTGGTCCGTCTGCAAACACAATAAATTCTTGTGGTCAGTGTAAACTTGGAAGGGAAAGTGAGCTCCCTCCAGGAGGTGTCTCCACTCTGAAAAGGCCAACTTCATTGCTAGCAACTCCCTGTCCCCGATGGAATAATTCCTCTCTGCCGCAGTGAAGGTCTTGGAGAAAAAGAAGCAAGGATGCTTCCGACCTTGAACTTCCTTTTGGAAGAGGACCGCTCCAGCAACGATGGATGAGGCATCCGCCTCTATAAAAAATGGCTTATCTACATCGGGACGATGCAGGATGAGAGTGCTAGCAAAATGGGACTTAACAGATAGGAACACCTTGGAGACCTCCTCCGACCACAGTTTGAGATTTACACCCTTCTTGATGAGGGCTACCAATGGAGCTACCAAAGTTGAGAAGTGAGGAATGAACTGGCAATAATAATTAATGAACCCCATAAAGCACTGCACCGCTTTGAGAGAATGAGGTTCTTGCCAGTCCTCCACTTCTTGTAGCTTGGCAGGATCCATAGCTAATCCCCGGGCTGAGATGATATAGCCCAGGAAAGGCAAGGACTCTTGCTCAAATACTCACTTCTCCAACTTGGCATAGAGGGAGTTTGCCCGTAGGAGGTCAAAAACTCTGAAAGCATCTCTCCGGTGGGCATCTATACCTGGAGAGTAGATGAGAATATCATCCAGATAGACTACCACTGAGGTGGAGAGCATATACTGGAAAATATCATTCACAAAGTCTTGGAAAACGGCTTGGGCATTACAGAGCCCAAAGGGCATCACCAGGTATTCATAGTGCCCATCCCTGGTATTAAAAGCCATTTTCCATTCGTCCCCCTCATGGATGCAAATCACATTGTCAGCACCCCGCAGATCTAACTTAGTAAATAACCTTGCTCCCCGGAGCCTATCGAAGAGTTCAGATATCAAGGGCAGGGTACTTGTTCTTAACGGTGATGGGGTTAAGACCCCTGTAGTGTATGCATGGACATAATTAACCGTTCTTCTTCTGCACGAAAAAGAACCCCGCCCCTGTTATGATCCGGTGACTTTGGAGCCGCATGAACTTTCTCTGGAGTAGGTGGAAACTGTACTGACCGCAAAACCTGAACTAACACCGCAACTAGAAGTAGCCGTGGGGTGTGCCTAACAAACCCTAGACACCTCGACACAGCCGGAGGATTAAATAACCCTATAGATGGAAATAGGAATACTACCCTGCCTCAGAGCAGAACCCCAAAGGATAGGCAGCCCCCCACGAATATTGACTGTGAGTAGGAGAGGAAAGACACACGCAGGCAGAAAACAGGATTCAGCAAAAGAGGCCACTCTAGCTAAATAGGGAAAGATAGGACAGAATACTAAGCGGTCAGTATTAAAACCCTTCCAAAAATATCCACCGCAGATAATACAAAAAGTATCACAATCTAACTAAAGACATGGAATGTATATCTGCCACTCCAGAGAATCCAACAAGACTGAGAAAATACTGACACAATCTAAGCTGGACAAAAAAAAAACACTGAATAGCACAGAATTATTAAGCACACAGCATGTGTGCCACAGAAACAAAACCAGACACTTATCTTTGCTGATTTGGCAGAAGGCAGAAGGAACCAAACCAGGACCAAAACCTCCCAACAACCATGGACAACTGGCAAGGACTAATGAATCCTGCATGCCTAAATACCCCAGTCAGAACTGCAATCAGCAGATACACCTGACCAGGACTGCAACTCAGGGACAACTGCATTACCACCTACAACCACCGGAGGGAGCCCAAAAGCAGAATCCACAACAGTACCCCCCCTTGAGGAGGGGTCACCAAACCCTCACCAGAGCCCCCAGGCTGACCAGGACGAGCCAGATGAAAAGCATGAACCAAATCAGCAGCATGGACATCAGAGGCAAAAACCCAAGAATTATCCTCCTGGCCATAACCCTTCCATTTGACAAGATACTGAAGCCTCCGCCTCGAAAAACGAGAATCCAAAATCTTCTCAACCACATACTCCAACTCCCCATTAACCAACACAGGGGCCGGAGGATCAACAGAGGGAACAACGGGTACCACATGTTTCCGCAATAAAGATCTATGGAAGACATTATGGATAGCAAAAGAGGCCGGAAGCGTCAATCGAAAAGACACCGGATTAATAATCCCAGAAATCCTATAAGGACCAATAAACCGAGGCTTAAACTTAGAAGAAGAAACCTTCATAGGAACATGACGGGAAGACAACCAGACCAGATCCCCAACCTGAAGCCGGGAAACAACACACCGACGACGGTTAGCAAAACGTTGAGCCTCCTCCTGAGACAACACCAAATTGTCCACCACATGAGCCCAAATCTGCTGCAACCTGTCAACCACCGAATCCACACCAGGACAGTCAGAAGGCTCAACCTGCCCAGAAGAAAAACGAGGATGAAAACAAAAATTACAAAAAAAAAGGCAAAACCAAAGTAGCCGAACTAGCCCGATTATTAAGGGCAAACTCGGCCAATGGCAAAAAGGCCACCCAGTCATCCTGATCAGCAGACACAAAGCATCTCAAATAAGTCTCCAAGGTCTGATTAGTTCGCTCAGTTTGGCCATTTGTCTGAGGATTAGTGTTGAGCGATACCGTCCGATAATTGAAAGTATCGGTATCGGATAGTATCGGCCGATACCCGAAAAGTATCGGATATCGCCGATACCGATACCCGATACCAATACAAGTCAATGGGACACCAAGTATCGGAAGGTATCCTGATGGTTCCCAGGGTCTGAAGGAGAGGAAACTCCCCTTCAGGCCCTGGGATCCATATTATTGTGTAAAATAAAGAATAAAAATAAAAAATATTGATATACTCACCCTCTGACGCGCCCTGGTTGTAACCGCCAGCCTCTGTTCATAAGAATGAGCGCTTGAAAGTCCTTAGATGACGTCGCGGCCTGTGATTGGTCGCGGAGCGGTCACGTGACCGCAACGCGACCAATCACAGGCTGCGACGTCATCTAAGGACTTTCAAGCGCTTGAAAGACCTTAGATGACGTCACGGCTTGTAATTGGTCGCGTTGCGGTCACGTGACCGCTCCGTGACCAATCACAGGCCGTGACGTCATCTAAGGACTTTCAAGCGCTCATTCTTATGAACGGAGGCTGGCGGTTACATCGGTAAGGTCCAGGCTGCGTCGGAGAGGTGAGTATATCAATATTTTTTATTTTTATTCTTTATTTTACACATTAATAACGATCCCGATACCGATTCCCGATATCACAAAAGTATCGGATCTCGGGATCGGAATTCCGATACAGCAAATATCGACCGATACCCGATACTTGTGGTATTGGAATGCTCAACACTACTGAGGATGAAATGCAGAGGAAAAAGATAAATCAATGCCCAGCCTAGCACAAAAGGCCCGCCAAAACCTAGAAACAAACTGGGAACCTCTGTCAGACACAATATTCTCTGGAATACCATGCAAACGAACCACATGCTGAAAAAACAACGAAACTAAATCTGAAGAGGAAGGCAATTTAGGCAAAGGCACCAAATGAACCATCTTAGAAAACCGGTCACAAACAACCCAGATAACCGACATCGTCTGGGAAACCGGAAGATCAGAAATAAAATCCATAGAAATATGCGTCCAGGGCCTCTCAGGGACCGGCAATGGCAAAAGGAACCCACTAGCACGAGAACAACAAGGCTTGGCCCGCGCACAAGTCCCACAGGACTGCACAAAAGAATGCACATCACGTGATAAAGAAGGCCACCAAAAGGACCTACCAACCAAGTCTCTGGTACCACAAATACCAGGATGACCAGCCAACACAGAACCGTGAACCTCAGAAATCACTCTACTAGTCCATCTGTCAGGAACAAACAGTTTCCCCATTGGACAACGATCAGGTCTGTCTGCCTGAAATTCCTGAAGAACCCGTCGTAAATCAGGGGAAATAGCAGAAAGAACCACCCCTTCTTTCAGAATGCCGACCGGTTCAGGGACCTCAGGAGAATAAGGCAAAAAACTCCTAGAAAGGGCATCAGCCTTAATATTCTTGGAACCCGAAGATACGAGACCACAAAATCAAAACGGGAAAAAAAACAAGGACCATCGAGCCTGTCTAGGATTCAGCCGCTTGGCAGACTCGAGGTAAATCAAATTCTTATGATCGGTCAAGACCACAATACTGTGCTTAGCTCCCTCAAGCCAATGTCGCCACTCCTCAAATGCCCACTTCATAGCCAACAACTCCCGATTGCCGACATCATAATTGCGTTCAGCAGGCGGAAATTTACAGGAAAAGAATTCACACGGTTTCATCAAGGAACCAACATGATCCCTCTGGGACAAAACGGCCCCTGCGCCAATCTCAGAAGCGTCAATCTCAACCTGAAACGGAAGAGAAACATCCGGTTGGCGCAACACCGGAGCAGAAGTAAATCGACGTTTAAGCTCCTGAAAGGCAGAAACAGCCACAGAGGACCAATTCACCACATCAGCGCCTTTCTTCTTTAAATCGGTCAAGGGTTTAACCACGCTGGAAAAGTTAGCAATGAAACGGCGATAAAAATTTGCAAAACCCAAAAATTTCTGAAGGCTCTTTACGGTCGTGGGTTGAATCCAATCATGAATGGCCTGAACCTTAACCGGATCCATCTCAATAGATGAAGGAGAAAAAATAAAACCCAAAAAAGAAACCTTCTGCACCCCAAAGAGACACTTAGACCCCTTAACAAACAAAGCATTGTCATGAAGGATCTGAAATACCATCCTGACTGTTCCACATGAGACTCCCAATCATCAGAAAAAATCAAAATATCGTCCAAATATACAATCAAGAATTTATCAATATAAGTCCGGAAGATATCATGCATGAAAGATTGAAAAACAGATGGAGCATTAGTGAGCCCAAACGGCATCACAAGGTATTCAAAATGGCCTTCGGGCGTATTGAACGCAGTTTTCCATTCATCACCCTGCTTAATACGAACAAGATTATACGCCCCCCGAAGGTCAATCTTCGTAAACCAACTAGCCCCCTTAATCCTAGCAAACAAATCGGAAAGCAAAGGTAAAGGGTATTGAAACTTGACCGTGATCTTATTCAAGAGGCGATAATCAATACAGGGTCTCAAGGAGCCATCCTTCTTAGCAACAAAAAAAAATCCCGCTCCCATCGGCGAAGAAGATGGCCGAATATGCCTTTTCTCCAAAGACTCCTTAACATAACTCCGCCTAGCGGTATGTTCAGGCACAGACAGGTTGAAGAGTCGGCCCTTAGGAAACTTACAGCCTGGAATCAAATCAATAGCACAATCACAGTCCCTGTGCGGTGGAAGAGAACTGGACTTGGGCTCATCGAATACATCCTGAAAATCAGACAAAAACTCTGGAATTTCGGAAGAGGAAGAAGAGGAGATGGACATTAAAGGAACATCATTATGAAGCCCCTGACAACCCCAACTAGTCACAGACATAGACTTCCAATTCAACACAGGATTATGTACCTGTAACCATGGAAAACCCAACACGATAGCATCATGTAAATTATGCAATACCAGAAATCGACAATCTTCCTGATGGGCTGGCGCCATGCGCATGGTCACCTGTGTCCAAAACTGGGGCTTATTTTTAGCCAAAGGTGTAGCATCAATGCCCCTTAAAGGAATAAGGTTCTGCAAAGGCTGTAAGGGGAAACCACAACGCCTGGCAAACTCAAGGTCCATTAAGTTCAAAGCGGCGCCTGAATCCACAAATGCCAAGACAGAAAATGATGACAATGAGCAGATCAAGTACACCGATAACAGAAATTTAGGTTGTACAGTACTGATGGTAAATGAACTAGCGATCCTCTTTGTCTGCTTAGGGCAGACTGAAATGACATGAGAAGCGTCGCCACAATAATAACACAACCTATTCTGACGTCTGAGTCCTTGTCGTTCTGTCCTAGACAGAACCCTATCACACTGCATTGGCTCAGGACTCTGCTCTGAAGACAACGCCACAGCGCGCACAGTTCTGCGCTCCCGCAAGTGCCGATCAATCTGAATGGCCAAAGACATAGAATCACTCAGACCGACAGGCGTGGGAAACCCCACCATAACATCTTTAACGGATTCAGAAAGACCCTTTCTGAAAATTGCAGCCAAAGCATCATCATTCCATTTAGTCAACACAGACCATTTTCTAAATTTCTGACAATACAATTCTGCCGCCTCTTGACCCTGAGATAGGGCCAACAAGGTCTTCTCCGCTTGATCCACAGAATTAGGTTCATCATATAATAGTCCTAAAGCCTGAAAAAAGGATTCTACATTAAGCAAGGCTGGATTCCCAGATTCCAGGGAAAATGCCCAATCCTGTGGATCACCACGCAGCAGGGAAATGACGATTTTAACCTGCTGAATAGAATCCCCAGAGGATCGAGATCTCAAATCAAAAAACAGTTTACAGTTGTTTTTAAAACTCAAAAATTTGGACCTGTCACCAAAAAACAAATCAGGAGTAGGAATCTTCGGCTCTAAAACAGGAGTCTGAACAATATAGTCAGAAATTCCCTGTACCCTAGCAGCAAGCTGGTCTACACGAGAAGCTAATTCCTGAACATCCATGCTAACACAAGACTCCTTAGCCACCCAGAGAAAAAGAGGGAAGAAAAGGCAAAGCAAACTGCTGAAAAAAAAAATGACTCAACACCTTTCTTCCCTTCTTCTGAGATGCATTTAACTCATAGTTGGCCAGTTGTACTGTTATGATCCGGTGACTTTGGAGCCGCATGAACTTTCTCTGGAGTAGGTGGAAACTGTACTGGCCGCAAAACCTGAACTAACACCGCAACTAGAAGTAGCCGTGGGGTGTGCCTAGCAAACCCTAGACACCTCGACACAGCCGGAGGACTAAATACCCCTATAGATGGAAATAGGAATACTACCTTGCCTCAGAGCAGAACCCCAAAGGATAGGCAGCCCCCCACGAATATTGACTGTGAGTAGGAGAGGAAAGACACACGCAGGCAGAAAACAGGATTCAGCAAAAGAGGCCACTCTAGCTAAATAGGGAAAGATAGGACAGAATACTAAGCGGTCAGTATTAAAACCCTTCCAAAAATATCCACAGCAGATAATACAAAAAGTACCACAATCTAACTAAAGACATGGAATGTATATCTGCCACTCCAGAGAATCCAACAAGACTGAGAAAATACTGACACAATCTAAGCTGGACAAAAAAAAAACACTGAATAGCACAGAATTATTAAGCACACAGCATGTGTGCCACAGAAACAAAACCAGACACTTATCTTTGCTGATTTGGCAGAAGGCAGAAGGAACCAAACCAGGACCAAAACCTCCCAACAACCATGGACAACTGGCAAGGACTAATGAATCCTGCATGCCTAAATACCCCAGTCAGAACTGCAATCAGCAGATACACCTGACCAGGACTGCAACTCAGGGACAACTGCATTACCACCTACAACCACCAGAGGGAGCCCAAAAGCAGAATCCACAACAGTACCCCACCTTGAGGAGGGGTCACCAAACCCTCACCAGAGCCCCCAGGCTGATCAGGACGAGCCAGATGAAAAGCATGAATCAAATCAGTAGCATGGACATCAGAGGCAAAAACCCAAGAATTATCCTCCTGGCCATAACCCTTCCATTTGACAAGATACTGAAGCCTCCGCCTCGAAAAACGAGAATCCAAAATCTTCTCAACCACATACTCCAACTCCCCATTAACCAACACAGGGGCCGGAGGATCAACAGAGGGAACAACGGGTACCACATATTTCCGCAATAAAGATCTATGGAAGACATTATGGATAGCAAAAGAGGCCGGAAGCGTCAATCGAAAAGACACCGGATTAATAATCCCAGAAATCCTATAAGGACCAATAAACCGAGGCTTAAACTTAGAAGAAGAAACCTTCATAGGAACATGACGGGAAGACAACCAGACCAGATCCCCAACCTGAAGCCGGGAAACAACACACCGACGACGGTTAGCAAAACGTTGAGCCTCCTCCTGAGACAACACCAAATTGTCCACCACATGAGCCCAAATCTGCTGCAACCTGTCAACCACCGAATCCACACCAGGACAGTCAGAAGGCTCAACCTGCCCAGAAGAAAAACGAGGATGAAAACAAAAATTACAAAAAAAAAGGCAAAACCAAAGTAGCCGAACTAGCCTGATTATTAAGGGCAAACTCGGCCAATGGCAAAAAGGCCACCCAGTCATCCTGATCAGCAGACACAAAGCATCTCAAATAAGTCTCCAAGGTCTGATTAGTTCGCTCAGTTTGGCCATTTGTCTGAGGATTAGTGTTAAGCGATACCGTCCGATACTTGAAAGTATCGGTATCGGATAGTATCGGCCGATACCCGAAAAGTATCGGATATCGCCGATACCGATACCCGATACCAATACAAGTCAATGGGACACCAAGTATCGGAAGGTATCCTGATGGTTCCCAGGGTCTGAAGGAGAGGAAACTCCCCTTCAGGCCCTGGGATCCATATTAATGTGTAAAATAAAGAATAAAAATAAAAAATATTGATATACTCACCCTCTGACGCGCCCTGGTTGTAACCGCCAGCCTCTGTTCATAAGAATGAGCGCTTGAAAGTCCTTAAATGACGTCGCGGCCTGTGATTGGTCGCGGAGCGGTCACGTGACCGCAACGCGACCAATCACAGGCTGCGACGTCATCTAAGGACTTTCAAGCGCTTGAAAGACCTTAGATGACGTCACGGCTTGTAATTGGTCGCGTTGCGGTCACGTGACCGCTCCGTGACCAATCACAGGCCGTGACGTCATCTAAGGACTTTCAAGCGCTCATTCTTATGAACGGAGGCTGGCGGTTACATCGGTAAGGTCCAGGCTGCGTCGGAGAGGTGAGTATATCAATATTTTTTATTTTTATTCTTTATTTTACACATTAATATCGATCCCGATACCGATTCCCGATATCACAAAAGTATCGGATCTCGGTATCGGAATTCCGATACAGCAAATATCGACCGATACCCGATACTTGCGGTATTGGAATGCTCAACACTACTGAGGATGAAATGCAGAGGAAAAAGATAAATCAATGCCCAGCCTAGCACAAAAGGCCCGCCAAAACCTAGAAACAAACTGGGAACCTCTGTCAGACACAATATTCTCTGGAATACCATGCAAACGAACCACATGCTGAAAAAACAACGAAACTAAATCTGAAGAGGAAGGCAATTTAGGCAAAGGCACCAAATGAACCATCTTAGAAAACCGGTCACAAACAACCCAGATAACCGACATCGTCTGGGAAACCGGAAGATCAGAAATAAAATCCATAGAAATATGCGTCCAGGGCCTCTCAGGGACCGGCAATGGCAAAAGCAACCCACTAGCACGAGAACAACAAGGCTTGGCCCGCGCACAAGTCCCACAGGACTGCACAAAAGAATGCACATCACGTAATAAAGAAGGCCACCAAAAGGACCTACCAACCAAGTCTCTGGTACCACAAATACCAGGATGACCAGCCAACACAGAACAGTGAACCTCAGAAATCACTCTACTAGTCCATCTGTCAGGAACAAACAGATTCCCCATTGGACAACGATCAGGTCTGTCTGCCTGAAATTCCTGAAGAACCCGTCGTAAATCAGGGGAAATAGCAGAAAGAACCACCCTTCTTTCAGAATGCCGACCGGTTCAGGGACCTCAGGAGAATCAGGCAAAAAACTCCTAGAAAGGGCATCAGCCTTAATATTCTTGGAACCCGAAGATACGAGACCACAAAATCAAAACGGGAAAAAAAACAAGGACCATCGAGCCTGTCTAGGATTCAGCCGCTTGGCAGACTCGAGGTAAATCAAATTCTTATGATCGGTCAAGACCACAATACGGTGCTTAGCTCCCTCAAGCCAATGTCGCCACTCCTCAAATGCCCACTTCATAGCCAACAACTCCCGATTGCCGACATCATAATTGCGTTCAGCAGGCGGAAATTTACAGGAAAAGAATTCACACGGTTTCATCAAGGAACCAACATGATCCCTCTGGGACAAAACGGCCCCTGCGCCAATCTCAGAAGCGTCAATCTCAACCTGAAACGGAAGAGAAACATCCGGTTGGCGCAACACCGGAGCAGAAGTAAATCGATGTTTAAGCTCCTGAAAGGCAGAAACAGCTGCAGAGGACCAATTCACCACATCAGCGCCTTTCTTCTTCAAATCGGTCAAGGGTTTAACCACGCTGGAAAAGTTAGCAATGAAACGGCGATAAAAATTTGCAAAACCCAAAAATTTCTGAAGGCTCTTTACGGTCGTGGGTTGAATCCAATCATGAATGGCCTGAACCTTAACTGGATCCATCTCAATAGATGAAGGAGAAAAAATAAAACCCAAAAAAGAAACCTTCTGTACCCCAAAGAGACACTTAGACCCCTTAACAAACAAAGCATTGTCATGAAGGATCTGAAATACCATCCTGACTGTTCCACATAAGACTCCCAATCATCAGAAAAAATAAAAATATCGTCCAAATATTCAATCAAGAATTTATCAATATAAGTCCGGAAGATATCATGCATGAAAGATTGAAAAACAGATGGAGCATTAGTGAGCCCAAACGGCATCACAAGGTATTCAAAATGGCCTTCGGGCGTACTGAACGCAGTTTTCCATTCATCACCCTGCTTAATACGAACAAGATTATACGCCCCCCGAAGGTCAATCTTCGTAAACCAACTAGCCCCCTTAATCCTAGCAAACAAATCGGAAAGCAAAGGTAAAGGGTATTGAAACTTGACCGTGATCTTATTCAAGAGGCGATAATCAATACAGGGTCTCAAGGAGCCATCCTTCTTAGCAACAAAAAAAAATCCCACTCCCATCGGTGAAGAAGATGGCTGAATATGCCTTTTCTCCAAAGACTCCTTAACATAACTCCGCATAGCGGTATGTTCAGGCACAGACAGGTTGAAGAGTCGGCCCTTAGGAAACTTACAGCCTGGAATCAAATCAATAGCACAATCTGTTATGGTTCTCAATGGCAAGAGAACATAGCCCAGCAAACATAAGTACTAGCTCTTGGAAGGATGGAAACTAAACTGACCATGAACTAAACCTGCCGCACAACTAACAGTAGCCGGGTAGCGTTGCCTACGTTTTTTATTCCTAGACGCCCAGCGCCGGCCGGAGGACTAACTAATCCTGGCAGAGGAAAATATAGTCCTGGCTCACCTCTAGAGAAATTTCCCCGATAGGCAGACAGAGGCCCCCACATATATTGGCGGTGATTTTAGATGAAATGACAAACGTAGTATGAAAATAGGTTTAGCAAAATTGAGGTCCGCTTACTAGATAGCAGGAAGACAGAAAGGGCACTTTCATGGTCAGCTGAAAAACCCTATCAAAATACCATCCTGAAATTACTTTAAGACTCTAGTATTAACTCATAACATCAGAGTGGCAATTTCAGATCACAAGAGCTTTCCAGACACAGAAACGAAACTACAGCTGTGAACTGGAACAAAATGCAAAAACAAACGAGGACTAAAGTCCAACTTATCTGGGAGTTGTCTAGCAGCAGGAACATGCACAGAAAGGCTTCTGATTACAATGTTGACCGGCATGGAAGTGACAGAGGAGCAAGGTTAAATAGCGACTCCCACATCCTGATGGAAGCAGGTGAACAGAGGGGATGATGCACACCAGTTCAATTCCACCAGTGGCCACCGGGGGAGCCCAAAATCCAATTTCACAACAGTACCCCCCCCTCAAGGAGGGGGCTCCGAACCCTCACCAGAACCACCAGGGCGATCAGGATGAGCCCTATGAAAGGCACGGACCAGATCGGAGGCATGAACCTCAGAGGCAGTCACCCAAGAATTATCCTCCTGACCGTATCCCTTCCATTTGACCAGATACTGGAGTTTCCGTCTGGAAACACGGGAGTCCAAGATTTTTTCCACCACGTACTCCAACTCGCCCTCAACCAACACCGGAGCAGGAGGCTCAACGGAAGGCACAACCGGTACCTCATACCTGCGCAACAATGACCGATGAAAAACATTATGAATAGAAAAAGATGCAGGGAGGTCCAAACGGAAGGACACAGGGTTAAGAATCTCCAATATCTTGTACGGGCCGATGAACCGAGGCTTAAACTTAGGAGAAGAAACCCTCATAGGGACAAAACGAGAAGACAACCACACCAAGTCCCCAACACAAAGCCGAGGACCAACCCGACGCCGGCGGTTGGCAAAAAGCTGAGTCTTCTCCTGGGACAACTTCAAATTGTCCACTACCTGCCCCCAAATCTGATGCAACCTCTCCACCACAGCATCCACTCCAGGACAATCCGAAGATTCCACCTGACCAGAAGAAAATCGAGGATGAAACCCCGAATTACAGAAAAAAGGAGACACCAAGGTGGCAGAGCTGGCCCGATTATTGAGGGCAAACTCCGCTAAAGGCAAAAAAGCAACCCAATCATCCTGATCTGCAGACACAAAACACCTCAAATATGTCTCCAAGGTCTGATTCGTCCGCTCGGTCTGGCCATTAGTCTGAGGATGGAAAGCAGACGAGAAAGACAAATCTATGCCCATCCTAGCACAGAATGCTCGCCAAAATCTAGACACGAATTGGGTTCCTCTGTCAGAAACGATATTCTCCGGAATACCATGCAAACGGACCACATTTTGAAAAAACAGAGGAACCAACTCAGAAGAAGAAGGCAACTTAGGCAGGGGAACCAAATGGACCATCTTAGAGAAACGGTCACACACCACCCAGATGACAGACATCTTCTGAGAAACAGGAAGATCCGAAATAAAATCCATCGAGATGTGCGTCCAGGGCCTCTTCGGGATAGGCAAGGGCAACAACAATCCACTAGCCCGAGAACAACAAGGCTTGGCCCGAGCACAAACGTCACAAGACTGCACAAAGCCTCGCACATCTCGAGACAGGGAAGGCCACCAGAAGGACCTTGCCACCAAATCCCTGGTACCAAAGATTCCAGGATGACCTGTCAACGCAGAAGAATGAACCTCAGAAATGACTTTACTGGTCCAATCATCAGGAACAAACAGTCTACCAGGTGGGCAACGATCAGGTCTATCCGCCTGAAACTCCTGCAAGGCCCGCCGCAGGTCTGGAGAAACGGCAGACAATATCACTCCATCCTTAAGGATACCTGTAGGTTCAGAGTTACCAGGGGAGTCAGGCTCAAAACTCCTAGAAAGGGCATCCGCCTTAACATTCTTAGAACCCGGCAGGTAGGACACCACAAAATTAAACCGAGAGAAAAACAACGACCAGCGCGCCTGTCTAGGATTCAGGCGTCTGGCGGACTCAAGATAAATTAGATTTTTGTGGTCAGTCAATACCACCACCTGATGTCTAGCCCCCTCAAGCCAATGACGCCACTCCTCAAAAGCCCACTTCATGGCCAAAAGCTCCCGATTCCCAACATCATAATTCCGCTCGGCGGGCGAAAATTTACGCGAGAAAAAGGCACAAGGTCTCATCACGGAACAATCGGAACTTCTCTGCGACAAAACTGCCCCAGCTCCGATTTCAGAAGCGTCGACCTCAACCTGAAAAGGAAGAGCAACATCAGGCTGACGCAACACAGGGGCGGAAGAAAAGCGGCGCTTAAGCTCCCGAAAGGCCTCCACAGCAGCAGGGGACCAATCAGCAACATCAGCACCCTTCTTAGTCAAATCAGTCAATGGTTTAACAACATCAGAAAAACCAGCAATAAATCGACGATAAAAGTTAGCAAAGCCCAAAAATTTCTGAAGACTCTTAAGAGAAGAGGGTTGCGTCCAATCACAAATAGCCTGAACCTTGACAGGATCCATCTCGATGGAAGAGGGGGAAAAAATATATCCCAAAATGGAAATCTTTTGAACCCCAAAAATGCACTTAGAACCCTTCACACACAAGGAATTAGACCGCAAAACCTGAAAAACCCTCCTGACCTGCTGGACATGAGAGTCCCAGTCATCCGAAAAAATCAGAATATCATCCAGATACACAATCATAAATTTATCCAAATAATCACGGAAAATGTCATGCATAAAGGACTGAAAGACTGAAGGGGCATTTGAAAGACCAAAAGGCATCACCAAATACTCAAAGTGGCCCTCGGGCGTATTAAATGCGGTCTTCCACTCATCCCCCTGCTTAATTCGCACCAAATTATACGCCCCACGGAGATCTATCTTAGAGAACCACTTGGCCCCCTTTATGCGAGCAAACAAATCAGTCAGCAGTGGCAACGGATATTGATATTTAACCGTGATTTTATTCAAAAGCCGATAATCAATACACGGTCTCAAAGAGCCATCTTTCTTAGCCACAAAGAAAAAACCGGCTCCTAAGGGAGATGACGAAGGACGAATATGTCCCTTTTCCAAGGACTCCTTTATATATTCTCGCATAGCAGCATGTTCAGGCACAGACAGATTAAATAAACGACCCTTAGGGTATTTACTACCCGGAATCAAATCTATGGCACAATCGCACTCCCGGTGTGGAGGTAATGAACCAAGCTTAGGTTCTTCAAAAACGTCACGATATTCAGTCAAGAATTCAGGAATCTCAGAGGGAATAGATGATGAAATGGAAACCACAGGTACGTCCCCATGCGTCCCCTTACATCCCCAGCTTAACACAGACATAGCTTTCCAGTCAAGGACTGGGTTATGAGATTGCAGCCATGGCAATCCAAGCACCAACACATCATGTAGGTTATACAGCACAAGAAAGCGAATAATCTCCTGATGATCCGGATTAATCCGCATAGTTACTTGTATCCAGTATTGTGGTTTATTACTAGCCAATGGGGTGGAGTCAATCCCCTTCAGGGGTATAGGAGTTTCAAGAGGCTCCAAATCATACCCACAGCGTTTGGCAAAGGACCAATCCATAAGACTCAAAGCGGCGCCAGAGTCGACATAGGCATCCGCGGTAATAGATGATAAAGAACAAATCAGGGTCACAGATAGAATAAACTTAGACTGTAAAGTGCCAATTGAAACAGACTTATCAAGCTTCTTAGTACGCTTAGAGCATGCTGATATAACATGAGTTGAATCACCGCAATAGAAGCACAACCCATTTTTTCGTCTTAAATTCTGCCGTTCACTTCTGGACAGAATTCTATCACATTGCATATTCTCTGGCGTCTTCTCAGTAGACACCGCCAAATGGTGCACAGGTTTGCGCTCCCGCAGACGCCTATCGATCTGGATTGCCATTGTCATGGACTCATTCAGACCCGCAGGCACAGGGAACCCCACCATAACATCCTTAATGGCATCAGAGAGACCCTCTCTGAAATTCGCCGCCAGGGCGCACTCATTCCACTGAGTAAGCACAGCCCATTTACGGAATTTCTGGCAGTATATTTCAGCTTCGTCTTGCCCCTGAGATAGGGACATCAAGGCCTTTTCCGCCTGAAGCTCTAACTGAGGTTCCTCATAAAGCAACCCCAAGGCCAGAAAAAACGCATCCACATTGAGCAACGCAGGATCCCCTGGAGCCAATGCAAAAGCCCAATCCTGAGGGTCGCCCCGGAGCAAGGAAATCACAATCCTGACCTGCTGAGCAGGATCTCCAGCAGAGCGAGATTTCAGGGACAAAAACAACTTGCAATTATTTTTGAAATTTTGAAAGCAAGATCTATTCCCCGAGAAAAATTCAGGCAAAGGAATTCTAGGTTCAGATATAGGAACATGAACAACAAAATCTTGTAAATTTTGAACTTTCGTGGTGAGATTATTCAAACCTGCAGCTAAACTCTGAATATCCATTTTAAACAGGTGAACACAGAGCCATTCCAGGATTAGAAGGAGAGAGAGAGAGAGAAAGGCTGCAATATAGGCAGACTTGCAAGAGATTCAATTACAAGCACACTCAGAACTGAAGGGAAGGGGAAAAAAAAAAAAAAAATCTTCAGCAGACTTCTCTTTTCTCTCCTTTCTCTGTCAATTAATTTAACCCTTTTTGGGCCGGTCAAACTGTTATGGTTCTCAATGGCAAGAGAACATAGCCCAGCAAACATAAGTGCTAGCTCTTGGAAGGATGGAAACTAAACTGACCATGAACTAAACCTGCTGCACAACTAACAGTAGCCGGGTAGCGTTGCCTACGTTTTTTATTCCTAGACGCCCAGCGCCGGCCGGAGGACTAACTAATCCTGGCAGAGGAAAATATAGTCCTGGCTCACCTCTAGAGAAATTTCCCCGATAGGCAGACAGAGGCCCCCACATATATTGGCGGTGATTTTAGATGAAATGACAAACGTAGTATGAAAATAGGTTTAGCAAAATTGAGGTCCGCTTACTAGATAGCAGGAAGACAGAAAGGGCACTTTCATGGTCAGCTGAAAAACCCTATCAAAATACCATCCTGAAATTACTTTAAGACTCTAGTATTAACTCATAACATCAGAGTGGCAATTTCAGATCACAAGAGCTTTCCAGACACAGAAACAAAACTACAGCTGTGAACTGGAACAAAATGCAAAAACAAACGAGGACTAAAGTCCAACTTATCTGGGAGTTGTCTAGCAGCAGGAACATGCACAGAAAGGCTTCTGATTACAATGTTGACCGGCATGGAAGTGACAGAGGAGCAAGGTTAAATAGCGACTCCCACATCCTGATGGAAGCAGGTGAACAGAGGGGATGATGCACACCAGTTCAATTCCACCAGTGGCCACCGGGGGAGCCCAAAATCCAATTTCACAACAACAATCACAGTCCCTGTGCGATGGAAAAGAACTGGACTTGGGCTCATCGAATACATCCTGAAAATCAGACAAAAACTCTGGAATTTCGGAAGAGGAAGAAGAGGAGATGGACATTAAAGGAACATCATTATGAAGCCCCTGACAACCCCAACTAGTCACAGACATAGACTTCCAATTCAACACAGGATTATGTACCTGTAACCATGGAAAACCCAACACGATAGCATCATGTAAATTATGCAATACCAGAAATCGACAATCTTCCTGATGGGCTGGCGCCATGCGCATGGTCACCTGTGTCCAAAACTGGGGCTTATTTTTAGCCAAAGGTGTAGCATCAATGCCCCTTAAAGGAATAAGGTTCTGCAAAGGCTGTAAGGGGAAACCACAACGCCTGGCAAACTCAAGGTCCATTAAGTTCAAAGCGGCGCCTGAATCCACAAATGCCAAGACAGAAAATGATGACAATGAGCAGATCAAGTACACCGATAACAGAAATTTAGGTTGTACAGTACTGATGGTAAATGAACTAGCGATCCTCTTTGTCTGCTTAGGGCAGACTGAAATGACATGAGAAGCGTCGCCACAATAATAACACAACCTATTCTGACATCTGAGTCCTTGTCGTTCTGTCCTAGACAGAACCCTATCACACTGCATTGGCTCAGGACTCTGCTCTGAAGACAACGCCACAGCGCGCACAGTTCTGCGCTCCCGCAAGTGCCGATCAATCTGAATGGCCAAAGACATAGAATCACTCAGACCGACAGGCGTGGGAAACCCCACCATAACATCTTTAACGGATTCAGAAAGACCCTTTCTGAAAATTGCAGCCAAAGCATCATCATTCCATTTAGTCAACACAGACCATTTTCTAAATTTCTGACAATACAATTCTGCCGCCTCTTGACCCTGAGATAGGGCCAACAAGGTCTTCTCCGCTTGATCCACAGAATTAGGTTCATCATATAATAGTCCTAAAGCCTGAAAAAAGGATTCTACATTAAGCAAGGCTGGATTCCCAGATTCCAGGGAAAATGCCCAATCCTGTGGATCACCACGCAGCAGGGAAATGACGATTTTAACCTGCTGAATAGAATCCCCAGAGGATCGAGATCTCAAATCAAAAAACAGTTTACAGTTGTTTTTAAAACTCAAAAATTTGGACCTGTCACCAAAAAACAAATCAGGAGTAGGAATCTTCGGCTCTAAAACAGGAGTCTGAACAATATAGTCAGAAATTCCCTGTACCCTAGCAGCAAGCTGGTCTACACGAGAAGCTAATTCCTGAACATCCATGCTAACACAAGACTCCTTAGCCACCCAGAGAAAAAGAGGGAAGAAAAGGCAAAGCAAACTGCTGAAAAAAAAAAGACTCAACACCTTTCTTCCCTTCTTCTGAGATGCATTTAACTCATAGTTGGCCAGTTGTACTGTTATGATCCGGTGACTTTGGAGCCGCATGAACTTTCTCTGGAGTAGGTGGAAACTGTACTGGCCGCAAAACCTGAACTAACACCGCAACTAGAAGTACCCGTGGGGTGTGCCTAACAAACCCTAGACACCTCGACACAGCCGGAGGACTAAATACCCCTATAGATGGAAATAGGAATACTACCTTGCCTCAGAGCAGAACCCCAAAGGATAGGCAGCCCCCCCATGAATATTGACTGTGAGTAGGAGAGGAAAGACACACGCAGGCAGAAAACAGGATTCAGCAAAAGAGGCCACTCTAGCTAAATAGGGAAAGATAGGACAGAATACTAAGCGGTCAGTATTAAAACCCTTCCAAAAATATCCACAGCAGATAATACAAAAAGTACCACAATCTAACTAAAGACATGGAATGTATATCTGCCACTCCAGAGAATCCAACAAGACTGAGAAAATACTGACACAATCTAAGCTGGACAAAAAAAAAACACTGAATAGCACAGAATTATTAAGCACACAGCATGTGTGCCACAGAAACAAAACCAGACACTTATCTTTGCTGATTTGGCAGAAGGCAGAAGGAACCAAACCAGGACCAAAACCTCCTAACAACCATGGACAACTGGCAAGGACTAATGAATCCTGCACGCCTAAATACCCCAGTCAGAACTGCAATCAGCAGATACACCTGACCAGGACTGCAACTCAGGGACAACTGCATTACCACCTACAACCACCGGAGGGAGCCCAAAAGCAGAATCCACAACACGCTCCCGAAGGTGACATTGACTTTCTAATGAATCCTCTTGCCAGATTCTCCTGGATGTATTGTGACATTGCCTCCATCTCCGGGAGAGACAGGGGATAGACATGTCCGCGAGGAGGCTCTATAGGTCAATAGGACAGTCATAAGGGCTGTGAGGCGGAAGAATCTCCTCAGCTCTCTTGGAGAATACTTCCACATAAGAGTAGTGTTTGGGGAGAGAGGTAAGATCTGCGGGTATTTCCGTAGTAGCAACCTGAATCCACTCCCTTTGACATCTGCCCTCACAAGATTTACTCCAACCCAGAATTCTCCCAGAGGACCACTCTATATGTGGAGAGTGGTACGCAACCAAGGTATCCCTAGAAGAATCTCGTCTATTCCCTCATGATGAGAATGGAAATGATCTCCTGATGGGATGGAGACATAAATAATGTAAACAGGATAGTCTGGTGTGTAATCTGTGAGGGCAGTTTTGACCCATTCACCACTCTTACGGTCACTGGTTTGGCTAGCATAACCTGGGGTATTGCGTACCATTGGGCTAAGGCAGAGGACATGAAATTTCCCTCCGCCCCAGAATCCACACAAAGCTCGACCGTAAAAGTGGAAGGGCCAAAGGTAATTGTCCCCTTAAAGGACAATTTCGAGGAAAACGCCTAGGTGTGTCCAGTGAACCTCCTTCTACAGCTACTAGACGCAGTCGTTTTCCTTTCACTGTGGACATTTCTTGGAATAATGTCCTGACTGCTGGCAGACATTACAGACTATGGGTGTTTGAGCAGCCCAAGACTTTGGACCCACTCGAGAAACCTCAATGGCCTCATAGTGCTCAGACGCCTGGTCAGGAGACTCCAGAGGCTTGGCGAAGGTAGGCGCCAACCGAAACCTCTGCCTACACTGGGCTCACTCCAACTTTCACTCATTAAAACAGAGGTCAATGCGAGTGGATATAGTTATTAACTCCTCGAGTGCAGCGGGAATCTCTCTAGTGGCCAAGGCATCCTTCACATGGTCAGCTGTTGTGAATTAGACTTTTTGGCTCCCTCTTGTGGTCACTAGTGATATGACTCTGGGATTTTCTTTCTTCAGTTTGGCTCTCACCTGGGCCATTAGTCCAGGGGTGTCGCTATATAAACTTCCTGGATCCTTAGTCCAGTGCCTGGCATCGTTGTAATCAGATCCTTCTGTTGCTCCTGTCTGCTGGTCCTGGCTCTTGCAAAATTAAGCTAAGTCTTGCTTCTTTGTTTTTTGAGTTACTTGCTTGCTACTATTTTTGTCCAGCTTGTACTAAATGTGATTTCTGACCTTGCTGGAAGCTCTAGGGGGCTGGTGTTCTCCCCCCGGCCGTTAGTCGGTTCGGGGGTTCTTGAATATCCAGCGTGGATATTTTAAAAGGGTTTTTGCTGACCATATAAGTCATCTTACTATATTCTGCTATTAGCTAGTGGGCCTCTCTTTGCTAAATACCTAGCTCATTCTTATGTTTGTCTTTTCCTCTTGCCTCACCGTTATTATTTGTTGGGGGCTTGTATCCAACTTTTGGGGTCTTTTCTCTGGAGGCAAGAAAGGTCTTTCTTTTCCCTTCTAGGGTTAGTTAGTTCTCCGGCTGGCGCGAGACATCTAGAACCAACGTAGGCACGTTCCCCGGCTACTTCTATTTGTGGTGCTAGGATTAGGTATATGGTCAGCCCAGTTACCACTGCCCTATGAGCTGGTTTTTTGTGTTTGCAGACTTGGTATTTATTCCTGAGACCCTCTGCCATTGGGGTCATAACAGTATGCCGGGCCTACATTGAATGTTTAATGCATTGCAGAAGTGGGATTATAAGAAAGGAAATTCTGAGTTTTTTTTCTTTTTTTTTCCTCTCTTCCTCCCCTTTACCTCTGAGTGGCTTGAGCTTGCTGCAGACATGGATGTCCAGACCTTGATTACAAGTGTGGACCAGCTTGCTGCTCGTGTGCAAGGCATACAAAATTTTGTTACCAGTAATCCTATGTCTGAACCCAAAATACCTATTCCTGAACTGTTTTCTGGAGACCGATTTAAGTTTAGAAATTTCAGGAATAATTGTAAATTGTTTCTATCTCTGAGACCCCGTTCATCTGGAGACTCAGCTCAGCAAGTTAAAATTGTTATCTCTTTTTTACGGGGCGACCCTCAGGATTGGGCTTTCTCGCTAGCGCCAGGAGATCCGGCATTGGCAAATATTGATGCGTTTTTTCTGGCGCTCGGATTGCTTTACGAGGAACCCAATCTTGAGGTTCAGGCAGAAAAAGCCTTGCTAGCTATTTCTCAGGGCCAGGATGAAGCTGAAGTGTATTGCCAAAAATTTCGGAAATGGTCCGTGCTGACTCAGTGGAATGAGTGTGCTCTGGCCGCAAATTTCAGAAATGGCCTTTCTGAAGCCATTAAGAATGTGATGGTGGGTTTCTCCATTCTTACAAGTCTGAATGATTCCATGGCGCTGGCTATTCAAATTGACCGGCGTTTGCGGGAGCGCAAAACCGCTAATCCTCTGGTGGTGTTGTCTAAACAAGCACCTGATTTGATGCAATGTGATAGAATTCAGACCAGAAATGAGCGGAAAAATCATAGACGTCAGAATGGGTTGTGTTTTTACTGTGGTGATTCTACACATGTTATATCAGCATGCTCTAAACGCCTAACAAGGGTTGTTAGTCCTGTCGCCATTGGTAATTTGCAACCTAAATTTATTTTGTCTGTGACTTTAATTTGCTCATTGTCCTCTTACCCTGTTATGGCGTTTGTGGATTCAGGTGCTGCCCTGAGTCTTATGGATCTGTCATTTGCCAAGCGCTGTGGTTTTGTTCTTGAGCCGTTGGTAAATCCTATCCCTCTGAGGGGTATTGATGCTACGCCCTTGGCGGAAAATAAACCGCAGTTTTGGACACAGGTAACCATGTGCATGACTCCTGAACATCGGGAGGTGATTCGTTTTCTTGTTCTGCATAAAATGCATGATTTGGTCGTTTGTGGTTTGCCATGGTTACAGACTCATAATCCAGTCTTGGATTGGAAGGCAATGTCTGTGTCAAGTTGGGGCTGTCAGGGTATTCATGGTGACTTCCCACCGGTGTCTATTGCTTCCTCTACTCCTTCGGAAGTTCCGGAGTATTTGTCTGATTATCAGGATGTGTTCAGCGAGTCCAGGTCCAGTGCTCTTCCTCCTCATAGGGACTGTGACTGTGCCATAGATTTGATTCCAGGTAGCAAATTTCCTAAGGGAAGACTATTTAATCTGTCTGTACCTGAGCATACCGCAATGCGTTCGTATATCAAGGAATCTCTGGAGAAGGGGCATATTCGTCCATCCTCTTCCCCTCTTGGTGCGGGATTCTTTTTTGTGGCCAAGAAGGACGGATCTTTGAGACCTTGTATTGACTATCGGCTTTTGAATAAAATCACTGTTAAATTTCAGTATCCTTTGCCTCTGTTGTCAGACTTGTTTGCCCGAATTAAAGGTGCCAAGTGTTTCACCAAGATAGATCTTCGTGGTGCGTACAACCTTGTGCGCATTAAGCGAGGAGATGAATGGAAAACCGCGTTTAATACGCCCGAAGGTCATTTTGAGTATTTGGTGATGCCTTTTGGGCTCTCTAATGCTCCTTCAGTGTTTCAGTCCTTTATGCATGATATTTTCCGGAAGTATCTGGATAAATTTATGATCGTTTATCTGGATGATATTCTGTTTTTTTCTGATGACTGGGACTCGCATGTAGAGCAGGTCAGGATGGTGTTTCAGGTTTTGCGTGAGAACGCTTTGTTTGTTAAGGGCTCAAAGTGTCTCTTTGGAGTACAGAAGGTTCCCTTTTTGGGGTTTATTTTTTCCCCTTCTGCGGTGGAGATGGACCCAGTCAAGGTCCGAGCTATTCATGATTGGACTCAACCCACGTCAGTTAAGAGTCTTCAGAAGTTCTTGGGTTTTGCTAACTTCTACCGTCGTTTTATTGCAAATTTTTCTAGCATTGTTAAACCTTTGACGGATATGACCAAGAAAGGTTCTGATGTTGCTAACTGGGCTCCTGCAGCCGTGGAGGCTTTCCAGGAGTTGAAGCGCCGGTTTACTTCGGCGCCTGTTTTGTGCCAGCCTGATGTCTCACTTCCCTTTCAGGTTGAAGGGGATGCTTCTGAGATTGGGGCAGGGGCCGTTTTGTCGCAGAGAGGCCCTGGTTGCTCTGTGATGAGACCTTGTGCCTTTTTCTCTAGGAAGTTTTCGCCTGCTGAGCGGAATTATGATGTTGGCAATCGGGAGTTGTTGGCCATGAAGTGGGCATTTGAGGAGTGGCGTCATTGGCTCGAGGGTGCTAAGCATCGTGTGGTGGTCTTGACTGATCACAAAAATTTGATGTATCTCGAGTCTGCTAAACGCCTGAATCCTAGACAGGCCCGCTGGTCATTATTTTTCTCCCGTTTTGACTTTGTGGTCTCGTATTTACCAGGTTCAAAGAATGTGAAGGCTGATGCTCTTTCAAGGAGCTTTGTGCCTGACTCTCCGGGAGTCGCAGAAGCAGTTGGTATTCTTAAAGAGGGAGTTATCTTGTCAGCCATTTCTCCGGATTTGCGACGTGTGTTGCAGAGATTTCAGGCTGGTAGACCTGACTCTTGTCCACCTGACAGACTGTTTGTTCCTGATAAGTGGACCAGCAGAGTCATTTCCGAGGTTCATTCCTCGGTGTTGGCAGGGCATCCGGGAATTTTTGGCACCAGAGATCTGGTGGCTAGGTCCTTTTGGTGGCCTTCCTTGTCACGGGATGTGCGGTCGTTTGTGCAGTCCTGTGGGACTTGTGCTCGAGCTAATCCTTGCTGTTCTCGTGCCAGCGGGTTGCTCTTGCCCTTGCCTGTCCCGAAGAGGCCTTGGACGCACATTTCCATGGATTTCATTTCAGATCTCCCGGTGTCTCAGGGCATGTCTGTCATCTGGGTGGTATGTGATCGCTTTTCTAAGATCGTCCATTTGGTACCCTTGCCTAAGCTGCCTTCCTCTTCCGATCTGGTTCCTGTGTTCTTTCAGAATGTGGTTCGTTTACACGGCATTCCTGAGAATATTGTGTCTGACAGAGGATCCCAGTTTGTTTCCAGGTTCTGGCGATCTTTTTGTGCTAGGATGGGCATTGATCTGTCGTTTTCGTCTGCCTTTCATCCTCAGACTAATGGACAAACGGAGCGAACTAATCAGACACTGGAGGCTTATTTGAGGTGTTTTGTTTCTGCGGATCAGGATGATTGGGTGACCTTCTTGCCGTTGGCTGAATTTGCCCTTAATAATCGGGCTAGTTCCGCTACATTGGTTTCGCCATTTTTCTGCAACTCTGGTTTCCATCCTCGTTTTTCCTCGGGACATGTGGAGCCTTCTGACTGTCCTGGGGTAGATTCTGTGGTGGATAGGTTGCGGCAGATCTGGAATCATGTGGTGGACAACTTAAAGTTGTCACAGGAGAAGGCTCAGCGTTTTGCCAACCGCCGCCGCGGTGTGGGTCCCCGACTTCGTGTTGGGGATTTGGTGTGGCTGTCTTCTCGATTTGTTCCTATGAAGGTCTCCTCTCCTAAATTTAAGCCTCGTTTCATCGGTCCTTACAGGATATTGGAAATCCTTAATCCTGTGTCCTTTCGCTTGGATCTTCCGGTGTCGTTTGCCATTCACAACGTGTTCCATAGGTCTTTGTTGCGGCGGTACGTTGTACCTGTGGTTCCTTCTGTTGAGCCTCCTGCTCCGGTGTTGGTTGAGGGCGAGTTGGAGTACGTGGTGGAGAAGATCTTGGATTCTCGTCTCTCCAGGCGGAGGCTTCAGTATCTGGTCAAGTGGAAGGGCTATGGTCAGGAGGATAATTCCTGGGTGGTTGCCTCTGATGTGCATGCGGCCGATTTAGTTCGTGCCTTTCACGCTGCTCGTCCTGATCGCCCTGGTGGTCTTGGTGAGGGTTCGGTGACCCCTCCTTAAGGGGGGGTACTGTTGTGAATTAGACTTTTTGGCTCCCTCTTGTGGTCACTAGTGATATGACTCTGGGATTTTCTTTCTTCAGTTTGGCTCTCACCTGGGCCATTAGTCCAGGGGTGTCGCTATATAAACTTCCTGGATCCTTAGTCCAGTGCCTGGCATCGTTGTAATCAGATCCTTCTGTTGCTCCTGTCTGCTGGTCCTGGCTCTTGCAAAATTAAGCTAAGTCTTGCTTCTTTGTTTTTTGAGTTACTTGCTTGCTACTATTTTTGTCCAGCTTGTACTAAATGTGATTTCTGACCTTGCTGGAAGCTCTAGGGGGCTGGTGTTCTCCCCCCGGCCGTTAGTCGGTTCGGGGGTTCTTGAATATCCAGCGTGGATATTTTAAAAGGGTTTTTGCTGACCATATAAGTCATCTTACTATATTCTGCTATTAGCTAGTGGGCCTCTCTTTGCTAAATACCTAGCTCATTCTTATGTTTGTCTTTTCCTCTTGCCTCACCGTTATTATTTGTTGGGGGCTTGTATCCAACTTTTGGGGTCTTTTCTCTGGAGGCAAGAAAGGTCTTTCTTTTCCCTTCTAGGGTTAGTTAGTTCTCCGGCTGGCGCGAGACGTCTAGAACCAACGTAGGCACGTTCCCCGGCTACTTCTATTTGTGGTGCTAGGATTAGATATATGGTCAGCCCAGTTACCACTGCCCTATGAGCTGGTTTTTTGTGTTTGCAGACTTGGTATTTATTCCTGAGACCCTCTGCCATTGGGGTCATAACAGTCAGCCAGTCCTTTTCAAAACACATGAATAAGGACTTTATCCGGCCAGTCCAGCTCAGATGCCAAAGTCCAGAAGTGGATGGAAAATTGAATGACCATGGACGAACCCTGTGTCAATGCCAGCAGTTGGAATGCTGAATCATGGGTGACGCGAGGTCCCATAAAGACCTGTTCCAGAGTGTCCATGAACCTTGGAGCACTCTGCACCACATGATCATCGCGCTCCCACAGCGGCGTTGCCCACTCCAACGCCCTGCCCGACAGAAGGGATATAATAAATCCCACTCTAGCAAGTTTCATGGGAAAACGTGCAGCCAGTAGCTCAAGATGTATGGCACACTGGCTCACGAATCCCTGCCACAGCTTACTGTCAACAGCAAACTTATCCGGTAATAAGCTACTGCCGTAACATCCACAGCCGAGATTGTGCGCTCGAGAGCCGCCAACCTGTACTCCAGCTGCTGGATGTACTACTGCAGTGGCTGTTCGTCCGTCATTACAAGCCAGACCCTGGTGCTAGTGTAATGTTAGGACAGGCAGAACGCACCAAATATTAATTAGAGAGGATATGAGATGCGTTCGCAGTCCGGGGTCCACCGTACAGAAAGGACACCTGCTGTTCAGTAATGGCAGTATAATGAGAATACACACATGGGTTAGCTTCACTCGGTATGAAGGAAGCGAACCCTGTTGCATCACAGGGCCAAAATACCGCACAGAGAGCGCAAGTAAAGAGTCACAGAACTCTATCCCAAGACACGGGGAAAGAGTTCCTCTAGACCTCTTACGCTCGACACTGCTACTGTGGTGTCAGGGATAAAAGAGAACTAACGCACAGTGCCGCACTGGTGGTCGCTGCTGAGAGACGCTGAATTATGTGCTGGATGTGCAGAGTAGCACTGCCTGGCGCTAGGTAGCTTCCTCTATTCGCGAGCAGGCAACAACACCAGGGATGGGAATGATTTGGAGCTTTCATCCATCGACAGGCATACATCCACACACACATTAGCATGTTTACACTAGCGCATGGCCGAGCAGCAGTGTGGTATTTCCGTGACAGGCCTCATATATCTGCATGCTCAAAGTTTGGGCATTTTAGGCTGGTTTTCAACTGTTTTTGCTGTCTGTTACTCTACTTATATACAGCACTATTTTGCATTTAACCCCTTCCCGACCTTTGATGCCACGTAGGCGTCATGAAAACCCGTGCCAATCCGACCCATGACGCCTATGTGGCGTCATGGAATGATCGCATCCCTGCAGATCGGGTGAAAGGGTTAACTCCAATTTCACCCGATCTGCAGGGACAGGGGGAGTGGTACTTCAGCCCAGGGGGGGTGGCTTCACCCCCCCGTGGCTACGATCGCTCTGATTGGCTGTTGAAAGTGAAACTGCCAATCAGAGCGATTTGTAATATTTCACCTAAAAAACTGGTGAAATATTACAATCCAGCCATGGCCGATGCTGCAATATCATCGGCCATGGCTGGAAAACCTAATCTGTCCCCCCCCCACACCCACCGATCTCCTCCCCAGTCCTCCGTTATGTGGTCCGCCCCCCTATGTCATCCTGTCCGCTCCCCCGTCCTCCTGCCCGCTCCCCCGTGCTCCGATGCCACCCCCCGTCCTCCGATCCACCCCCCATGCTCAGATCCCCCCCCCTCATACTTACCGAGCCTCCGGGCGTCCGTCCGTCTTCTCCATGGGCGCCGCCATCTTTCAAAATGGCGGGCGCATGCGCAGTGCGCCCGCCGAATCTGCCAGCCGGCAGATTCATTCCCTGTACATTTTGGTCGCTGTGATAGGTTCTATCACAGCGATCAAAATTAAAAAAATAGTAAAGGACCCCCCCTTTATCACCCCCATAGGTAGGGACAATAATAAAAAAAATGAAAATATTTTTTTTTCTTTTTCCACTAGGGTTAGGGTTAGAACTAGGGTTAGGGTTAGGGGTAGGGTTAGGGTTAGGGCATGTGCACACACTGCGGATTTGGCTGCGGATCCGCAGCGGATTGGCCGCGAATCCGCAGCGGATTGGCCGCGGATCCGCAGCAGATTGGCCGCGGATCCACAGCGGATCGGCCGCTGCGAATTCGTAGCAGTTTTCCATCAGGTTTACAGTACCATGTACACCTATGGAAAACCAAATCCGCTGTGCCCATGGTGCGGAAAATACCGTGCGGAAACGCTGTGTTGTATTTTCCACAGCATGTCAATTTTGTGCGGATTCCGCAGCGTTTTACACCTGTTCCTCAATAGGAATCCGCAGGTGAAATCCGCACAAAAAAACACTGGAAATCCGCTGTAAATCCGCAGGTAAAACGCAGTGCCTTTTACCTGCGGATTTTTCAAAAATGGTGCGGAAAAATCTCACACGAATCCGCAACGTGGGCACATAGCCTTAGGGTTAGGGTTGGAATTAGATTTAGGGTTGGAAATAGGGTTAAGATTAGGCTTGTGGTTAGGGTTACGGATAGGGTTAGGGGTGTGTTGGGGTTACAGTTGTGGTTAGGGTTGGGATTAGGGTAAGGGTTGGGATTAGGGTTAGGATTAGGGTTAGGGTTGGGATTAGGGTTACGGGTGTGTTGGGGTTAGGGTTGTGGTTAGGGGTGTGTTGGGGTTAGGGTTGTGATTAGGTTTATGGCTACAGTTGGGATTAGGGTTAGGGGTGTGTTGGGGTTAGTGTTGAAGTTAGAATTGAGGGGTTTCCACTGTTTAGGCACATCAGGGGTCTCCAAACGCAACATGGCGGCACCATTGATTCCAGCCAATCTTGCGTTCAAAAAGTCAAATGGTGCTCCCTCCCTTCCTAGCCCCAACGTGCGCCCAAACAGTGGTTTACCCCCACATATGGGGTACAAGCGTACTCAGGACAAACTGGGCAACAACTATTGGGGTCCAATTTCTCTTGTTACCCTTGCGAAAATAAAAAATGACTTGCTAAAACATAATTTTTGAGGAAAGAACAATTATTTTTTATTTTCACGGCTCTGCATTATAAACTTCTGTGAAGCACTTGGGGTTTGAAAGTGCTCACTAGGGTTGAGCGACCTTGACCTTTTTAGGGTCGAGTCATGTTTTGCGAAACCCGACTTTTTGAAAAGTCGAGTCGGGCGAAATCGGCCGATTTCTGCGAAAAGTCAAGGATCGGCCGGAACACGAAACCCTATGCACGTCAATGGGGATTTTTTTTTATTTATTTTTTTATTTTTTTTCTCTCTCCCTCTCCCTCTCCCTCTCCCTCTCTCTCTCTCTCCCCCTCCGTCCCAGCCCCGAAAATAAGCGCTAAAATGATCATAGGCGTGCACGCCCCTAACCCCTATGTCATCACTCTGCCCACACTACTTCATTGGCTGAAAAAATGGCGCTAAACGCATCATTCGAAACGCGACTTTGGCGCCAAGATCGCGTACCGCATGGCCGACCCCACACAGGGATCGGGTCGGGTTTCATGAGACGCCGACTTTGCCAAAAGTCGGCGACTTATGAAAATGAACGATCCGTTTCGCTCAACCCTAGTGCTCACCACACATCTAGATAAGTTCCTTTGGGGGTCTAGTTTCCAAAAAGGGGTCACTTGTGGGGTGTTTCTACTGTTTAGGCACATCAGGGGCTCTGCAAATGCAACGTGACGCCCGCAGACCATTCCATCAAAGTCTGCATTTCAAATGTCACTACTTCCCTTCCGAGCCCTGACGTGCGCCCAAACAGTGGTTTACCCCCACATATGGGGTATCAGCGTACTTACAACAACCTGGGCAACAGATATTGGGGTCCAATTTCTCCTGTTACCCTTGTGAAAATAAAAAATTGCTTGCTAAAACATCTTTTTTTGAGGAAAGAAAAATTATTTTTTATTTTCACGGCTCTGCGTTGTAAACTTCTGTGAAGCACTTGGGGGTTGAACGTGCTCACCACACATCTAGATAAGTTCCTTGGGGGGTCTAGTTTCCAAAATGTGGTCACTTGTGGGGTGTTTCTACTGTTTAGGCACATCAGGGGCTCTGCAAACGTAACATGATGCCCGCAGACCATTCCATCAAAGTCTGCATTCCAAATCGTCACTACTTCCCTTCCGAGCCCCGGCATGTGCCCAAACAGTGGTTTACCCCCACATATGGGGTATCAGCGTACTCAGGAGAAACTGGACAACAACTTTTGGGGTCAAATTTCTCCTGTTACCCTTGGGAAAATTAAAAAATTCTGAGCTAAAAAAATATTTTTGAGGAAAGAAAACACATTTATTATTTTCACGGCTCTACGTTATAAACTTCTGTGAAGCACTTGGGGGTTCAAAGTGCTCACCACACATCTAGATAAGTTCTCTAGGGGGTCTAGTTTCCAAAGTGGGGTCACTTGTGGGGAGTTCCTACTGTTTAGGCACATCAGGGGCTCTGCAAACGCAACGTGACGCCTGCAGAGCATTCCATCAAAGTCTGCATTTCAAAACGTCACTACTTCCCTTCCGAACCCCGACGTGTGCCAAAACAGTGGTTTACCCCCACATATGGGGTATCAGCGTACTCAGGAGAAACTGGACAACAAATTTTGGGGTCCAATTTCTCCTGTTACCCTTGGGAAAATAAAAAATTGTGGGCTAAAAAATTATTTTTGAGAAAAGAAAAATTATTTTTTATTTTCATGGCTCTGCGTTATAAACTTCTGTGAAGCACTTGGGGGTTCAAAGTGCTCACCACACATCTAGATTAGTTCCATGGGAGGTCTAGTTTCCAAAATGGGGTCAATTTTGCGGGAGCTCCAATGTTTAGGCACACAGGGGCTCTCCAAACGCTACATGGTGTCCGCTAATGATTGAAGCTAATTTTCCATTCAAAAAGCCAAATGGCGTGCCTTCCCTTCCGAGCCCTGCCGTGCGCCCAAACAGTGGTTTACCCCCACATATGGGGTATCATCGTACTCAGGACAAACTGGACAACAACATTTGGGGTCCAATTTCTCCTATTACCCTTGGGAAAATAAAAAATTCCGGGCTAAAATTCATTTTTGAGGAAAGAAAAATAATTTTTTATTTTCATGGCTCTGCGTTATAAACTTCTGTGAAACACCTGGGGGTTTTAAGTGCTCACTATGCATCTAGATAAGTCCCTTGGGGGGTCTAGTTTCCAAAATGGGGTCACTTGTAGGGGAGCTCCAATGTTTAGGCACACAGGGGCTCTCCAAACGCGACATGGTGTCCGCTAACGATTGGAGCTAATTTTCCATTCAAAAAGTCAAATGGCGCGCCTTCCATTCCGAGCCTTGCCGTGCACCCAAACAGTGGTTTACCCCCACATATGAGGTATCAGCGTACTCAGGAGACATTTCTCAACAAATATTAGGATCCATTTTATCCTGTTGCCCATGTAAAAATGAAAAAATTGAGGCTAAAAAATTTTGTGTGAAAAAAAAGTACTTTTTCATTTTTACGGATCAATTTGTGAAGCACCTGAGGGTTTAAAGTGCTCACGATGCTTCTAGATAAGTTCCTTGGGGGGTCTAGTTTCCAAAATGGGGTCACTTGTGGGGGAGCTCCATTGTTTAGGCACACAGGGGCTCTCCAAACCTGACATGGTGTCCGCTAGCGATGGAGATAATTTTTCATTCAAAAAGTCAAATGGCGCTCCTTCCCTTCCGAGCCTTACCATGTGCCCAAACAGTGGTTTACCCCCACATGTGAGGTATCTGTGTACTCAGGAGAAATTGTCCAACAAATTTTAGGATCCATTTTATCCTGCTGCCCATGTGTAAATGAAAAAATTGAGGCTAAAATAATTTTTTGGCGAAAAAAAAGTACTTTTTCATTTTTATGGAATAATTTGTGAAGCACATGGGGGTTTAAAGTGCTCACTATGCTTCTAGATAAGTTCCTTGGGGGGTCTAGTTTCCAAAATGGGGTCACTTGTTGGGGAGCTCCAATGTTTAGGCACACGGGGGCTCTCCAAACGCGACATGGTGTCCACTAAAGATTGGAGCCAATTTTTCATTCAAAAAGTCAAATGGTGCTCCTTCCCTTCCGAGCCCTGCCGTGCGCCCAAACAGTGGTTTACTCACACATATGAGGTATCAGTGTACTCAGGACAAATTGCACAACAAAGTTCGTGGTCCAGTTTCTCTTTTTACCCTTGGGAAAATAAAAAAATTGTTGCTAAAAGATCATTTTTGTGACTAAAAAGTTAAATGTTAATTTTTTACTTCCGTGTTGCTTCTGCTGCTGTTAAACACCTGAAGGGTTAATAAACTTCTTGAATGTGGTTTTGAGCACCTTGAGGGGTGCATTTTTTAGAATGGTGTCACTTTTGGGTATTTTCTGCCATATAGAACCCTCAAACTGACTTCAAATGTGAGGTGGTCCCTAAAAAAAATGGTTTTGTAAATTTTGTTGTAAAAATGAGAAATCACTGGTCAAATTTTAACCCTTATAACTTCCTAGCAAAAAAAAAAATTGTTTCCAAAATTGTGCTGATGTAAAGTAGGCATGTGGGAAATGTTATTTATTAACTATTTTGTGTCACATAACTCTCTGGTTTAACAGAATAAAAATTCAAAATGTGAAAATTGAGAAATTTTCTAAATTTTTGCCAAATTTCCATTTTTTCACAAATAAACTCAGAAATTATCGACCTAAATTTACCACTAACATGAAGCCCAATATGTCACGAAAAAACAGTCTCAGAATCGCTAGGATCCGTTGAAGCGTTCCTGAGTTATTACCTCATAAAGGGACACTGGTCAGAATTGCAAAAAATGGCCAGGTCATTAAGGTCAAAATAGGCTGGGTCATGAAGGGGTTAAAAAATACAGGCAGTGTGGTATTTCCGTGACAGGCCTCATATATCTGCGTGCTCAAAGTTTGGGCATTTTAGGCCGGTTTTCAACTGTTTTTGCTGTCTGTTGCTCTACTTATCCCATTAGTGACAGAGCCAATTTGGTACTTAATGACAGAGCCAATTTTTAAAATTCTGACCACTGTCAATTTATGAGATTATAACTCTGGATCGCTTTAACGGATCCTGCTGATTCTGAGAATGTTTTTTCATGACATATTGTACTTCATGTTAGTGGTAACATTTCTTCGATATTACTTGCGATTATTTATGAAAAAAACGGAAATATGGAGAAAAATATTAAAATTTTGCAATTTTCAAACTTTGAATTTTGATGCCCTTAAATCAGAGACATATGTCACACAAAATAGTTAATAAATAACATTTCCCACATGTCTACTTTACATCAGCACAATTTTGGAAACAAATTTTTTTTGTTAGGAAGCTATAAGGGTTAAAAGTTGACCAGAGATTTCTCATTTTTACAACAAAATTTACAAAACCATTTTTTTAGGGACCATCTCACATTTAAAGTCACTTTGAGGGGTGTAGATGACAGAAAATACCAAACTTGACACCATTCTAAAAACTACACCCCTCAAGGTGCTCAAAACCACATTTACAAACCGTTTACGTGCTTCACAGGAACTGAAACAATGTGGAAGGAAAAAATTAACATTTAACATTTTTTTGCAAACATTTTACTTCAGAACCAATTTTTTTTATTTTCACAAGTGTCTAATAAGAAAATGAACCACAAAATTTGTTGTGCAATTTCTCCTGAATACGTCAATGCCCCATATGTGGGGGTAAACCACTGTTTGGGTGCACGGCAGGGCTTGGAAGAGAAGGAGCACCGTATGACTTTTTCAATGCAGAATTAGCTGGAATTGAGATCGGACGCCATGTCGCGTTTGGAGAGCCCTGATGTGCCAAAACAGTGGAAACCCCCACAAGTGACACAATTTTGGAAACTAGACCCATTAAGGAACTTATCTAGATCTGTGGTGAGCACTTTGAATCCCCAAGTGCTTCACAGAAGTTTATAACGTAGAGCCGTGAAAATAAAAAATCCTTTTTTTTCCTCAAAAAATGATTTATTTAGCCCGCAATTTTTTATTTTCTCAAGGGTAACAGGAGAAATTGGACCCCAAAATTTGTTGACCAGTTTGTCCTGAGTACGCTGATACACCTTATGTGGGGGGACCACTGTTTGGGCACACATCGGGGCTCGGAAGGGGAGTAGTGACGTTTTAAAATGCAGACTTTGATGGAATAGTCTGCGGGCGTCATGTTGCATTTGCAGAGCTCCTGATGTACCTAAACAGTAGAAACCCCCACAAGTGACCCCACTTTGGAATCTAGACCCCCAAAGAGCTTGACTAGATGTGTGGTGAGCACTATGAACCCCCAACTGCTTCACAGAAGTTTAAAATGTAGAGCCATGAATATAAAAAATCATATTTTTTCCACAAAAATGATTTTTTCACCCCCAAATTTTTACTTTCACAAGGGTAACAGGAGAAATTGGACCACAAAATTTATTGTGCAATTTATCCTGAGTACACTGATACCCCATATGTGTGGGTGACCACTGTTTGGGGGCATGGCAGAGCTCAAAAGGGAAGGAGACTTTGTTAGAATGGTCTGCGGGCATTATGTTGTGTTTGCAGAGCCCCTGATGTACCTAAACAGTAGAAACCCCCCCACAAGTGACCCCATTTTGGAAACGAGACTCCCCAAGGAACTTATCTAGATGTGTGGTGAGCACTTAGAACGCCCAAGTGCTTCACAGAAGTTTATAATGCATAGTCGTGAAATTATTTATTTTCCACAAAAATGATTTTTTTAGCCCCCAATTTTTTATTTTCCCAAGGGTAACAGGAAAAATTGGACCCCAATATTTGTTGTCCAATTTGTCCTGAGTACGCTGATACCCCACATGTTGGGGGGGACCACTGTTTGGGCACACATCAGGGCTTGGAAGGGAAGTAGTGACGTTTTAAAATGCAGACTTTGATGGAATGGTCTGAGGGTGTCATATTGCATTTCCAGAGCCACTGATGTACCTAAACAGTAGAAACCCCCCACAATTGACAATATTTTGGAAACTAGACCCCCCCAAAGAACTTATCTAGATATAAGGTGAGCATTTTGATTGCCCAAGTGCTTCACAGAAGTTTGACGCAGAGCCGTGAAAATAAAAATTTGTTTTTTTCCACAAAAATGATTTTTAGCCCCCACTTTTTTTTATTTTTGCAAGGGTAACAGGAGAAACTGGACCACAAAAGTTGTCCAATTAGTCCTGAGTAGGGTTGAGCGACTTTCATATTTTTAAGATCGAGTCGGATTTTGCGAAACCCGACTTTGTCCAAAGTCGAGTCGAGTGCAGTCGGCCGATTATCGCTAAAAGTCGGGGATCGATCGAAACACGAAACCCAATGCAAGTCAATGGGGAAGCATAGTCGGCAGTGAGTGGAGGCCAGGAAAACACCTACAGTGCCCATTTTAATGCCAAAAACATCCATTCTTGTTTCTGAAGCTTGTCAATCTTAATTAACTTTATAATAATAGTTGGGCATTGGAAATTGGGGGTCATTTGTCAAAAGTTGTGGTGGGTAGGGCTGGTTCAAGGTTTTAGTGGGCCCAGGAAACGTGGACTACGTCACGGCGGTGGAGCAGGGAGAGGTAAGTATGTCAAGTTTGCAAGTGCTGTGATCCTGAGCAAGCAGGGGGGGGCCCACTCGTTGGCATTGGCACTGGCACAGGGCCCCTCAAAGTACAGCGGTGTGTTTGCACGGCGGGGGCGCCTCCCACCAGCAGCGACACTTTTGCGTACTCTGAGGGGCCCTGTGCCAGTGACGTCGCCAACGAGTATGCCCCCCCACCTGATGAAGGAACCTGCACTTTCATCTGCACCTTCCTCTTTGTCCCTGTGTAAGGTGGTATAACATGCGGGAAGGGGAACCTTACTTTCAGCAGGGTCAGATTCTGGCTGTGTAGAGTGCAAGGGGAATGTAGTGGTCTAGGTCAATGTACCAGCAGACTCATCTAGCAGTGGCTGGGCAATGGGCAGGATGAGGAGGAAACACAGATATAGGGCCAAAGAATAAAGTAGGCTAAATGCAGTTCAAAATTGGTAACAGGACTAAACAGGCGGCATTGCTCTGTTCAGTGGAGTAGCAAACCCAGGAGCAGCAGACACTGTTTTAAGGGCCCAACCACACTAGTAGGCCAAATGCAGTTTAATATCTGCTACTATAGGCCAAAAGCCTAAAGACTGAAGCTCAGCTTTATACAGTGGAGGACAACACCATGGAGCGGCAGACTCCGTTAGTAGGCCGTAACCACCAATTTTTTGTTAAAAAAGCACTTAGTGAGAGCCAGAAGGTTGAAGCTCAGACAAGGCAACCTGGAGGAGAACACCAAGGAGGAGGAGAACACTCAGGAGGATGACGACACCAGGGAGCGGCAAATAGAGTTATTAGGCCCCAACCACCAATTTTTTTAAAAAAAGCACTTAATGAGAGCCAGAAGGTTGAAGCTCAGATTTATTCAGTTGAGGACAACACCAGGGAGCGGCAGACACCGTTAGTAGGCCCCAACCACCAATTTTTTTTAAAAAGCACTTAATGAGAGCCAGAAGGTTGAAGCTCAGCTTTATACAGTTGAGGACAAAACCAGGGAGCGGCAGACACCATTAGTAGGCCGTAACCACCAATTTTTTGTTAAAAAAGCACTTAATGAGAGCCAGAAGGTTGAAGCTCAGACAAGGCAACCTGGAGGAGAACACCAAGGAGGAGGAGAACACTCAGGAGGATGACAACACCAGGGAGCGGCAAATAGAGTTATTAGGCCCCAACCACCATTTTTTTTAAAAAAAGCACTTACTGAGAGCCAGAAGGTTGAAGCTCAGATTTATTCAGTTGAGGACAACACCAGGGAGCGGCAGACACCATTAGTAGGCCCCAACCACCAATTTTTTTTAAAAAAGCACTTAATGAGAGCCAGAAGGTTGAAGCTCAGCTTTATACAGTTGAGGACAAAACCAGGGAGCGGCAGACACCGTTAGTAGGCCGTAACCACCAATTTTTTTTTAAAAAGCACTTAATGAGAGCCAGAAGGTTGAAGCTCAGCTTTATACAGTTGAGGACAACACCAGGGAGCAGCAGACACCGTTAGTAGGCCGTAACCACCAATTTTTTAAAAAACAGCACTTAATGAGAGCCAGAAGGTTGAAGCTCAGATTTAGACAGTGGAGGACAATTTGAATTAGGGACTGCAGACAGACTTAGTAGGCTGTCCCCTGTGGACCATGCATCCACCACATTAACCCATTGCGCCGTAATGGACTCGTAACCTTCCGTGGCCATGCCAACAGGTCCATGTGTCTGTTGTCAGGTGCACCTTTGTACTCACAGATTGCCAGAGTGCATGGACAATGCGGTCTTTTACATGCGGGTGGAGGGTTGGGATGGCTTTTCTCGCAAAAGAAGTGTCGACTGGATAGCTTGTAGCGTGGTACAGCGTAGTCCATCATGGCTTTATTAATATTAAATAAAATATATAAATAGGCTCAATGCAGTTTTAAATCGGTTACATGGATACCCAGGCAGCATTGTGGGCAGTGTAGGAGGATTGCAAGGAGGGACCGCAGACAGGCTTACTAGGCCTAAAATAACTAAAAATAGGCTCAAGGCAGTTTTAAATCGGTTACATGGATACACAGGCAGCATTGTGGTCAGCGGAGGAGGATTGCAAGGAGGGACCGCAGACAGGCTTACTAGGCCTAAAATAACTAAAAATAGGCTCAAGGCAGTTTTAAATCGGTTACATGGATACCCAGGCAGCATTGTGGGCAGTGGAGGAGGATTGCAAGGAGGGACCGCAGACAGGCTTACTAGGCCTAAAATAACTAAAAATAGGCTCAAGGCAGTTTTAAATCGGTTACATGGATACACAGGCAGCATTGTGGTCAGTGGAGGAGGATTGCAAGGAGGGACCGCAGACAGGCTTACTAGGCCTAAAATAACTAAAAATAGGCTCAAGGCAGTTTTAAATCGGTTACATGGATACCCAGGCAGCATTGTGGGCAGTGGAGGAGGATTGCAAGGAGGGACTGCAGACAGGCTTACTAGGCCTAAAATAACTAAAAATAGGCTCAAGGCAGTTAGAGTTATCTCACAGGGGTACACAGGCAGCAGTGTTGTGGTCAGTGGAGGAGGATTGCAAGGAGTGTCTGACACAGTTAGTACTCACAAAAAATAAATAGATGTTAATGTATCGCAAAAAAAAAAAAAGTGTGGCATACTTAGGTACAGGGGTGGGCTCATCTGCTGAGTTTCTGACATAGTAATTTGGCAGTAAGTATTTACTGTTGTCAATATAGGACACTGACCCAGACTACTTTAACTAGCATCATACATGTCAACAAATTGGTATTGTCAGTGCCAGGCATTGAATGATGTCAGCGCATAGACTAAACATTGGTAGAGCTGTGAGAGATAATTTTGCACGTGGTAGAGCACAGTTTGAGCTGGGGGGGGAACTCTCTTGTGGCCGGCGGTACTGTCCCAGGGCCCCTCATGTTACAACGGTGTGTCTGACGTTGGGTGCACGCCACCACCACCAGAGACACTTTATTGTACTATGAGGGACCCAGTGGCAGTGCCGTCGACCAAAAGCGGGCACACCCACCTCTTCAGACAAACGCCACTCTAACGGGTGCTTGCACCAAGTGGCGAGACAACGGCCCCATGGGGGGAGTTTTCCCATTGAGGGAGGTGTAAACATGTCGTATGCTGGACAAACAGCTGCTGCAAATTAAGAGATTGGAACACTCAGTAAGACCAGTCCACAAGCAAGACCTTTTTATAGGAAAGCTAGGTGTCAGCCGAGAAAGGTGGGGCAAAATAATTTGAAATCCAGGAGTGGTTCATTTTAATGAAGGTTAGATCATCCACATTTTGGGTAGCCAGACGAGTCCTTTTTTCGGTTAATATTGAACCAGCAGCACTGAATACTCTTTCTGATAGCACACTAGCTGCTGGGCAAGCAAGCTCCTGCAATGCATATTCTGCCAATTCAGGCCAGGTGTCTAATTTGGATGCCCAGTAATCAAATGGGAATGACGGTTGAGGGAGAACATCGATAAGGGCTGAAAAATAGTTAGTAACCATACTGGACAAATGTTGTCTCCCGTCACTTTGAATAGATGCTGCAGTACCTGTCCTGTCTGCGGTCATTGCAAAATCACTCCACAACCTGGTCAGAAAACCCCTCTGTCCAACGCCACTTCTGATTTGTGCACCTCTAACACCTCTGCCCTGTAGCCCCCTGCAGCTCAACTATCACCGACGCTGTGTGCTGGGAATGCCTGAATCAAACGGTCTACAAGAGTAGCTTGTTTGTTTGCTAATATTTGTTCGAGGCTCTCATGTGGCATAATATTTTGCAATTTGCCTTTATAGCGAGGGTCAAGGATGCAGGCCAACCAGTAATCGTCATCGCTCATCATTTTAATAATGCGTGGGTCCCTTTTGAGGATACGTAAGGCATAATCCACCATGTGGGCCAAAGTTCCAGTTGTCAAATCTGCGGTTGTGCTGGTTTGAGGGGCAGTTACAGGCAAATCTACGTCACTTGTCTCCCTTAAAAAAACAGAACCCGGCCTTGCAACGCCACTAATTTCGGTTGGCCCAGGAGAAGCTTCCTCATTAAAAAAGTACTCATCCCCATCATCCTCCTCGTCCTCCTCCTCCTCTTCGCTCGCTACCGCGTCCTCTACACAGCCCTGACCAGACAATGGCTGACTGTCATCAAGGCTTTCCTCTTCCTCGGCTGCAGACGCCTGCTCCTTTATGTGCGTCAAACTTTGCATCAGCAGACGCATTAGGGGGATGCTCATGCTTATTATGGCATTGTCTGCACTAACCAGCCATGTGCATTCCTCAAAACACTGAAGGACTTGACACAGGTCTTGTAGCTTCGACCACTGCACACCTGACAACTCCATGTCTGCCATCCAACTGCCTGCCCATGTATCCTCCCACAAATACATAACAGCACGCCTCTGTTCGCACAGTCTCTGAAGCATGTGCAGTGTGGAGTTCCACCTTGTTGCAACATCGATGATTAAGCGATGCTGGGGAAGGCTCAAAGACCGCTGATAGTTGTGCATACGGCTGGAGTGTACGGGCGAATGGCGGATATGCGAGCAAAGTCTGCGCACTTTGAGGAGCAGGTCGGGTAACCCCGGATAACTTTTCAGGAAGCACTGCACCACCAGGTTTAAGGTGTGAGCCAGGCAAGGAATGTGTTTCAGTTGGGAAAGGGATATGGCAGCCATGAAATTCCTTCCGTTATCACTCACTACCTTGCCTGCCTCAAGATGTACAGTGCCCAGCCATGACTGAGTTTCTTTCTGCAAGAACTCGGACAGAACTTCCGCGGTGTGTCTGTTGTCACCCAAACACTTCATTGCCAATACAGCATGCTGACGCTTGCCACTAGCTGTCCCATAATGGCACACCTGGTGTGCAACAGTGGCAGCTGCGGATGGAGTGGATGTGCGACTGCGGTCTGTGGTGAGCTCTCGCTTCTGCGGGAGGAGGAGGAAGAGGAGGAGGGGGGACGAACGCCTACAGCCAACTCTTTCCTTGACCGTGGGCTAGGCAGAACTGTCCCAATATTGCTGTCCCCTGTGGACCCTGCATCCACCACATTCACCCAGTGTGCCGTGATGGACACGTAACATCCCTGGCCATGCCTACTGGTCCATGCATCTGTTGTCAGGTGCACCTTTGTAGTCACAGACTGCCTGAGTGCATGGACGATGCGGTCTTTAACAGGCTTTTGGAGAACTGGGATGGCTTTTCTAGAAAAGAAGTGTCGACTGGGTAGCTCATAGCATGGTACAGCGTAGTCCATCAGCGCTTTGAAAGCTTCGCTTTCAACTAACCGGTAGGGCATCATCTCTAATGAGATTAGTCTAGCAATGTGTACGCGGATGCGAGGATGAGTACTTCCTTTTCCTAACAAGAGTCTCATGTAGGGTGAGCTGGACTGGAGAGCTGGAGATCGTGGAACTAGCGGTGGTGCCGGTGGACATGGCAGACTGAGAGAGGGTTGGAGATGGTATTCTTGCCGGTGCCCTACATGCAGTGTTTCCTACTACGAACCTGGTGATTCCCTGACTGCTTTGGCCTGGAGACAAAAGCTGCACAGATACTGCAGGTGTTGCGGGAAATGGTGGGGTTACAGTGAGGGAAGGGATGTAGCGTTGCTGACTAGCTTCATTGGCCGAGGGTGCTGCAACCTTTAGGCATGTTTGGTAGTTAGTCCAGGCTTGCAAATGCATGGTGGATAAATGTCTATGCATGCAACTTGTATTTAGACTTTTAAGATTCTGACCTCTGCTTAAGGTTGTTGAACATTTTTGACAGATGACTTTGCGCTGATCGTTTGGATGTTGTTTAAAAAAATGCCAGACTGCACTCTTTCTACTATCAGATACCTTTTCAGGCATTGCAGACTGTGCTTCTTTAACCGGGTGGTCACGCTGTCCTCCAACTGGTTTTGGTTTTGCCAAGCGTTTTTGGCCAGATACGGGCCCGGCAGATGGAACCTGTTGTGATGTTGATGCCTGCTGTGGCTCCTCCTCCTCCGCTTCTGAACTACTGCCGCCTGCACCCTGTTCCCCCAATGGCTGCCAATCGGGGTCAACAACTGGGTCATCCATGACCTCCTCTTCTATGTAGTGTGCAACTTCGTCTGTGTCACCGTGTAAGCCGGTGGTATAGCGTTCGTGACGGGACACTATAGTCTCCGCTGGGTTTGATTGTGCCTCACTACACTGCTAGGGCAATGTTCTGGTATGAGTCAAAGGAACAGCATAGTAATCTGCTGTGGCTGTGCATCTGTGCACTCCATGTCTGATTCAACTTCTAATGGGCATGGCCTGTTAACTGTTTCACTGTCTAACCCAGGAACGGTATGTGTAAAGAGCTCCATGGAGTAACCTGTTGTGTCGACTGACGCATCCTTCACTGTTGTTCTGGGTGAAGGACACAAGGAAGCGACTTGTTCCTGACCAGGAGCATCCACTGACGATGCACTGCTCTGACATTTGGCACTTTCCGAGGAGGAGGCGAAAGAGCTAGAGGCAGAGTCAGCAATGAAAGCCAATATTTGTTCCTCCTGCTCCGGCTTCAAAAGTGGTTTTCCTACTCCCAGAAAAGAGAGCGTTCGAGGCCTTGTGTAGCCATACGACGAACCTGGCTCAACAACTCAAGACTTAGGTGCTGTACTGCTTTTACCACGACCACCTGATGCTCCACCACCACTACCATCATTACCAGCTGACAATGACTGCCCACGGCCACGACCTCTTCCACTAGACTTCCTCATTGTTTGCAAAACGCAACCAAAGTAACGGTATTTGTTACTGTAAAACAACTTATAAGGTGAACTCAAACTTATGTAGGATTTATATATACCTTTATAGGTGCCTGACACTGAAAGGAAAATCAAGCCCAATGTTACACACTAGGTTTTCTGTGCCCCAATAATTTGAGACAGATGGCACACACAGGACCGGCATTCAAGCAGAAATGCCAATCTTAATCTCCCACTATTTTTTTTTCAGGGAGAATTTAAAAAAAAAAAAAAAAGGCCCAGTATTACACACTGGTTTTCGGTGGCACACAATGAGAGACAGATGCCACACACAGCAATGGCACAGAGGCAGACTTGCCAATCTTTATCTCCCACTATTAATTTTTTTTTTTACGGGGAGAATTTACCCCCCCCAAAAAAATGGCCCAGTATTGCACACTGGTTTTCTGTGGCACACAATGAGAGACAGATGCCACACACAGCATTGGCACAGAGGCAGACTTGCCAATCTTTATCTCCCAGTACTTTTTTTTTTTTTACAGGGAGAATGTAAAAAAAAAAAAAAGGCCCAGTATTACACACTGGTTTTCGGTGGCACACAATGAGAAACAGATGCCACACACAGCACTGGCACAGAGGCAGATTTGCCAATCATTATCTCCCACTATTTTTTTTTTTTTTTTTCAGGGAGAATTAAAAAGGTCGGCGATGCTTGTACATTGTAACCATAGAGGTCCTTGAGACCTCTATGGTTACTGATCGCCGGTGGCTGTGAGCGCCACCCTGTGGTCGGCGCTCACAGCACACCGGCATTTCTGCTGTGTAGCAGCGATCTTATGATCGCTGCTGCATAGCAGAGCCGATCGCGTTGTGCCTGCTTCTAGCCTCCCATGGAGGCTATAGAAGCATGGTAAAAGTTAAAAAAAAAAGTAAAAAAAAATGTGAAAAAAATAAAAAAAATATAAAAGTTTAAATCACCCCCCTTTCGCCCCAATCAAAATAAATCAATAAAAAAAACCCCAACCTACACATATTTGGTATCGCCGCGTTCAGAATCGCCCGATCTATCAATAAAAATAAAGCATTAACCTGATCGCTAAACGGCGTAATGAGAAAAAAAATGGAAACGCCAGATTTACGTTTTTTTTGTCGCCACGACATTGCATTAAAATGCAATAACGGGCGATCAAAAGAACGTATCTGCACCAAAATGCTATAATTAAAAATGCCAGCTCGGCACGCAAAAAATAAGCCCTCACCTGACCCCAGATCACGAAAAATGGAGACGCTACGAGTATCGGAAAATGGCGCAATTTTGTTTTGTTTTGTTTTTTGCAAAGTTTGGAATTTTTTTTCACCACTTAGGTGAAAAATAACCTAGTCATTTTAGGTGTCTATGAACTCATACTGACCTGGAGAATCATAATGGCAGGTCAGTTTTAGCATTTAGTGAACCTAGCAAAATAGGCAAGCAAAAAACAAGTGTGGGATTGCACTTTTTTTGCAATTTCACTGCACTTTGAATTTTTTTCCCGTTTTCTAGTACACGACATGGTAAAACCAATGATGTCGTTCAAAAGTACAACTCGTCCCGCAAAAAAATAAGCCCTCACATGGCCAAATTGACGGAAAAATAAAAAAGTTATGGCTCTGGGAAGGAGGGGAGCGAAAAACGAAAACGGAAAAACGGAAAAAGCTCCGGGGGTGGAGGGGTTAAGGAAAAATAAAAATAAATAAAGGACCAGTATTACACACTGGTTTTCGGTGGCACACAATGAGAGACAGATGCCACACACAGCACTGGCACAGAGGCAGACTTGCCAATCTTTATCTCCCTGCAGTAATCTCAGAAAAGTATGGCAGGCAGCTATAAAAAGGACTGCTGCACACAAAAGTGTGGACAAACAAACAAGATAGCTGTGCAGAAAGGAAGGAACAACAGGATTTGTGCTTTGAAAAAAGCAGTTGGTTTGCACAGCGGCGTACACACACAGCAACACAGCTATCAGGGAGCCTTCTAGGGCAGCCCAATGAGCTACAGCGCTGAGGAAAAAAAAATGTAGCTTCCACTGTCCCTGCAAACAAAAGGTGGTGTTGGACAGTGGAAATCGCTACAGCACAAGCGGTTTTCGGGGTGAATGTACCCTGCAAAACACTATCCCTGCTTCTGACGAAGCGGCACCTCTCCCTACGCTCAGATCAGCAGCATTAAGATGGCGGTCAGCGGGAACGCCCCTTAATAGCCCCTGTGACGCGGCAGAAAGCAAGCCAATCACTGCAATGCCCTTCTCTAAGATGGTGGGGACTGAGATCTATGTCATCACGCTGCCCACACTCTGCGTCCACCTTCATTGGCTGAGAAATGGCGCTTTTAGCGTCATTGAAACGCGACTTTGGCGCGAAAGTCGCGTACCGCATGGCCGACCCCACACAGGGATCGGGTCGGGTTTCATGAGACGCCGACTTTGCCAAAAGTCGGCAACTTATGAAAATGAACGATCCGTTTCGCTCAACCCTAGTCCTGAGTAGGGTTGAGCGACTTTCATTTTTTTAAGATCGAGTCGGGTTTTGTGAAACCCGACTTTGTCCAGAGTCGAGTCGAGTGCAGTCGGCCGATTATCGCTAAAAGTCGGGGATCGACCGAAACACGAAACCCAATGCAAGTCAATGGGGAAGCATAGTCGGCAGTGAGTGTAGGCCAGGAAAACACCTACAGTGCCCATTTTAATGCCAAAAACATCCATTCTTGTTTCTGAAGCTTGTCAATCTTAATTAACTTTATAATAATAGTTGGGCATAGGAAATTGGGGGACATTTGGTAAAAGTTGTGGGGGGTAGGGCTGGTTCAAGACTTTAGTGGGCCCAGGAAACGTGGACTACGTCATGGCGGTGGAGCAGGGAGAGGTAAGTATTTCAACGTTGCAAGTGCTGTGATCCTGAGCAAGCAGGGGGGGCCCACTCGTTCGCATTGGCACTGGCACAGGGCCCCTCAAAGTACGGCGGTGTGTTTGCATGGCGGGGGCGCCTCCCACCAGCAGCGACACTTTTGCGTACTCTGAGGGGCCCTGTGCCAGTGACGTCGCCAACGAGTATGCCCCCCCCACCTGATGAAGGAACCTGCACTTTCATATGCACCTTCCTCTTTGTCCCTGTGTAAGGTGGTATAACATGCGGGAAGGGGAACCTTACTTTCAGCAGGGTCAGATTCTGGCTGTGTAGAGTGCAAGGGGAATGTAGTGGTCTAGGTCAATGTACCAGCACTCATCTAGCAGTGGCTGGGCAATGGGCAGGATGAGGAGGAAACAGATATAGGGGCAAAGAATAAAGTAGGCTAAATGCAGTTCAAAATTGGTAACAGGACTAAACAGGCGGCATTGCTTTGTTCAGTGGAGTAGCAAACCCAAGAGCAGCAGACACTGTTTCAAAGGCCCAACCACACTAGTAGGCCAAATGCAGTTTAATATCTGATAGTATAGGCCGAAAGCCAGAAGGTAGAAGCTCAGCTTTATTCAGTTGAGGACAACACCAGGCAGGGGCAGACACCGTTAGTAGGCCGGAACCACCAATTTTTTAAAAAACAGCAGTTAATCAGAGCCAGAAGGTAGAAGCTCAGCTTTATTCAGTTGAGGACAACACCAGGCAGGGGCAGACACCGTTAGTAGGCCGGAAACACCAATTTTTTTAAAAACAGCAGTTAATCAGAGCCAGAAGGTAGAAGCTCAGCTTTATTCAGTTGAGGACAACACCAGACAGGGGCAGACACCGTTAGTAGGCCGGAAACACCAATTTTTTAAAAAACAGCAGTTAATCAGAGCCAGAAGGTAGAAGCTTAGCTTTATTCAGTTGAGGACAACACCAGGCAGGGGCAGACACCGTTAGTAGGCCGGAACCACCAATCTTTTAAAAAACAGCACTTAATGAGAGCCAGAAGGTAGAAGCTCAGCTTTATTCAGTTGAGGACAAACACCAGGGAGCAGCAAACAGAGGTATTAGGCCCCATCCAGCAATTAAAAAAAAAAAAAAAAAAAAAATTAATCAGAGCCAGAAGGTAGAAGCTCAGCTTTATTCAGTTGAGGACAAACACCAGGGAGCAGCAAAAAGAGGTATTAGGCCCCATCCAGCAATTAAAAAAAAAAAAAATAAATAAAATAATCAGAGCCAGAAGGTAGAAGCTCAGCTTTATTCAGTTGAGGACAACACCAGGCAGGGGCAGGCACCGTTATTAGGCCCATAACCACCTATTTTTAAAAACACAGCACTTAAAGAGAGCCAGAAGGTGGAAGCTCAGATTTATTCATTTGAGGACAACTTGAATTAGGGACTGCAGACAGACTTACCAGGCTGTCCCCTGTGTGGACCATGCATCCAATACATTAACCCATTGCGCCACAAAGGACACGTAACCTTCCGTGGCCATGCCTACCGCTCCATGTGTCTGTTGTCAGGTGTACCTTTGGACTCACAGATTGACAGAATGAAAGGACAATGTGGTCTTTAACATGCTGGTGGAGGGTTGGGATGGCTTTTCTCGCAAAAGAATTGTCAACTGGGTAGCTCATAGCGTGGTACAGCGTAGTCCATCATGGCTTTATTATTATTCAATAAAATGAAAAAATAGGCTCTATGCACTGTAAAATAGGTTCCAGGGGTACACGGGCAGCAGTGGTCAGGTCAGTGGAGGCCTAGTGGAAGGAGGGACCGCAGACAGGCTTTGAAGGCCTAACATAATAAAATGGGCTGGCTGTAGGCACTTTATAATTGGTTCCAGGGGGACATGGGCAGCAGTGGTCAGGTCAGTGGAGGCCTAGTGGAAGGAGGGACCGCAGACAGGCGTCCAAGGCCTAACATAATAAAATGGGCTGGCTGTGGGCACTTTATAATTGGTTCCAGGGGTACACGGGCAGCAGTGGTCAGGTCAGTGGAGGCCTAGTGGAAGGAGGGCCCGCAGACAGGCTTTGAAGGCCTAACATAATAAAATGGGCTGGCTGTAGGCACTTTATAATTGGTTCCAGGGGTACATGGGCAGCAGTGGTCAGGTCAGTGGAGGCCTAGTGGAAGGAGGGACCGCAGACAGGCTTTGAAGGCCTAACATAATAAAATGGGGTGGCTGTAGGCACTTTATAATTGGTTCCAGGGGTACACGGGCAGCAGTGGTCAGGTCAGTGGAGGCCTAGTGGAAGGAGGGACCGCAGACAGGCTTTGAAGGCGTAACATAATAAAATGGGCTGGCTGTAGGCACTTTATAATTGGTTCCAGGGGTACACGGGCAGCAGTGGTCAGGTCAGTGGAGGCCTAGTGGAAGGAGGGGCCGCAGACAGGCTTCCAAGGCCTAACATAATAAAATGGGCTGGCTGTAGGCATTTTATAATTGGTTCCAGGGGTACACGGGCAGCAGTGGTCAGGTCAGTGGAGGCCTAGTGGAAGGAGGGACCGCAGACAGGCTTTGAAGGCCTAACATAATAAAATGGGCTGGCTGTAGGCACTGTAAAATAGGTTCCAGGGGTACATGGGCAGCAGTGGTCAGGTCAGTGGAGGCCTAGTGGAAGGAGGGACCGCAGACAGGCTTTGAAGGCCTAACATAATAAAATGGGCTGGCTGTAGGCACTTTATAATTGGTTCCAGGGGGACACGGGCAGCAGTGGTCAGGTCAGTGGAGGCCTAGTGGAAGGAGGGACCGCAGACAGGCTTCCAAGGCCTAACATAATAAAATGGGCTGGCTGTAGGCACTTTATAATTGGTTCCAGGGGTACACGGGTAGCAGTGGTCAGGTCAGTGGAGGCCTAGTGGAAGGAGGGACCGCAGACAGGCTTTGAAGGCCTAACATAATAAAATGGGCTGGCTGTAGGCACTTTATAACTGGTTCCAGGGGTACACGGGCAGCAGTGGTCAGGTCAGTGGAGGCCTAGTGGAAGGAGGGACCGCAGACAGGTTTTGAAGGCCTAACATAATAAAATGGGCTGGCTGTAGGCACTTTATAATTGGTTACAGGGGTACACGGGCAGCAGTGGTCAGGTCAGTGGAGGCCTAGTGGAAGGAGGGACCGCAGACAGGCTTTGAAGGCCTAACATAATAAAATGGGCTGGCTGTAGGCACTTTATAATTGGTTCCAGGGGTACACGGGCAGCAATGGTCAGGTCAGTGGAGGCCTAGTGGAAGGAGGGACCGCAGACAGGCTTCCAAGGCCTAACATAATAAAATGGGCTGGCTGTAGGCACTTTATAATTGGTTCCAGGGGTACACGGGCAGCAGTGGTCAGGTCAGTGGAGGCCTAGTGGAAGGAGGGACCGCAGACAGGCTTTGAAGGCCTAACATAATAAAATGGGCTGGCTGTAGGCACTTTATAATTGGTTCCAGGGGTACACGGGCAGCAGTGGTCAGGTCAGTGGAGGCCTAGTGGAAGGAGGGACCGCAGACAGGCTTCCAAGGCCTAACATAATAAAATGGGCTGGCTGTAGGCACTTTATAACTGGTTCCAGGGGTACACGGGCAGCAGTGGTCAGGTCAGTGGAGGCCTAGTGGAAGGAGGGACCGCAGACAGGTTTTGAAGGCCTAACATAATAAAATGGGCTGGCTGTAGGCACTTTATAATTGGTTACAGGGGTACACGGGCAGCAGTGGTCAGGTCAGTGGAGGCCTAGTGGAAGGAGGGACCGCAGACAGGCTTTGAAGGCCTAACATAATAAAATGGGCTGGCTGTAGGCACTTTATAATTGGTTCCAGGGGTACACGGGCAGCAGTGGTCAGGTCAGTGGAGGCCTAGTGGAAGGAGGGACCGCAGACAGGCTTCCAAGGCCTAACATAATAAAATGGGCTGGCTGTAGGCACTTTATAATTGGTTCCAGGGGTACACGGGCAGCAGTGGTCAGGTCAGTGGAGGCCTAGTGGAAGGAGGGACCGCAGACAGGCTTTGAAGGCCTAACATAATAAAATGGGCTGGCTGTAGGCACTTTATAATTGGTTCCAGGGGTACACGGGCAGCAGTGGTCAGGTCAGTGGAGGCCTAGTGGAAGGAGGGACCGCAGACAGGCTTCCAAGGCCTAACATAATAAAATGGGCTGGCTGTAGGCACTTTATAATTGGTTCCAGGGGGACACGGGCAGCAGTGGTCAGGTCAGTGGAGGCCTAGTTGAAGGAGGGACCGCAGACAGGCTTTGAAGGCCTAACATAATAAAATGGGCTGGCTGTAGGCACTTTATAATTGGTTCCAGGGGTACACGGGCAGCAGTGGTCAGGTCAGTGGAGGCCTAGTGGAAGGAGGGACCGCAGACAGGCTTCCAAGGCCTAACATAATAAAATGGGCTGGCTGTAGGCACTTTATAATTGGTTCCAGGGGTACACGGGCAGCAGTGGTCAGGTCAGTGGAGGCCTAGTGGAAGGAGGGACCGCAGACAGGCTTTGAAGGCCTAACATAATAAAATGGGGTGGCTGTAGGCACTTTATAATTGGTTCCAGGGGTACACGGGCAGCAGTGGTCAGGTCAGTGGAGGCCTAGTGGAAGGAGGGACCGCAGACAGGCTTTGAAGGCGTAACATAATAAAATGGGCTGGCTGTAGGCACTTTATAATTGGTTCCAGGGGTACACGGGCAGCAGTGGTCAGGTCAGTGGAGGCCTAGTGGAAGGAGGGGCCGCAGACAGGCTTCCAAGGCCAAACATAATAAAATGGGCTGGCTGTAGGCATTTTATAATTGGTTCCAGGGGTACACGGGCAGCAGTGGTCAGGTCAGTGGAGGCCTAGTGGAAGGAGGGACCGCAGACAGGCTTTGAAGGCCTAACATAATAAAATGGGCTGGCTGTAGGCACTGTAAAATAGGTTCCAGGGGTACATGGGCAGCAGTGGTCAGGTCAGTGGAGGCCTAGTGGAAGGAGGGACCGCAGACAGGCTTTGAAGGCCTAACATAATAAAATGGGCTGGCTGTAGGCACTTTATAATTGGTTCCAGGGGTACACGGGCAGCAGTGGTCAGGTCAGTGGAGGCCTAGTGGAAGGAGGGACCGCAGACAGGCTTCCAAGGCCTAACATAATAAAATGGGCTGGCTGTAGGCACTTTATAATTGGTTCCAGGGGTACACGGGTAGCAGTGGTCAGGTCAGTGGAGGCCTAGTGGAAGGAGGGACCGCAGACAGGCTTTGAAGGCCTAACATAATAAAATGGGCTGGCTGTAGGCACTTTATAACTGGTTCCAGGGGTACACGGGCAGCAGTGGTCAGGTCAGTGGAGGCCTAGTGGAAGGAGGGACCGCAGACAGGTTTTGAAGGCCTAACATAATAAAATGGGCTGGCTGTAGGCACTTTATAGTTGGTTACAGGGGTACACGGGCAGCAGTGGTCAGGTCAGTGGAGGCCTAGTGGAAGGAGGGACCGCAGACAGGCTTTGAAGGCCTAACATAATAAAATGGGCTGGCTGTAGGCACTTTATAATTGGTTCCAGGGGTACACGGGCAGCAGTGGTCAGGTCAGTGGAGGCCTAGTGGAAGGAGGGACCGCAGACAGGCTTCCAAGGCCTAACATAATAAAATGGGCTGGCTGTAGGCACTTTATAATTGGTTCCAGGGGTACACGGGCAGCAGTGGTCAGGTCAGTGGAGGCCTAGTGGAAGGAGGGACCGCAGACAGGCTTCCAAGGCCTAACATAATAAAATGGGCTGGCTGTAGGCACTTTATAATTGGTTCCAGGGGTACACGGGCAGCAGTGGTCAGGTCAGTGGAGGCCTAGTGGAAGGAGGGACCGCAGACAGGCTTTGAAGGCCTAACATAATAAAATGGGGTGGCTATAGGCACTTTATAATTGGTTCCAGGGGTACACGGGCAGCAGTGGTCAGGTCAGTGGAGGCCTAGTGGAAGGAGGGACCGCAGACAGGCTTTGAAGGCGTAACATAATAAAATGGGCTGGCTGTAGGCACTTTATAATTGGTTCCAGGGGTACACGGGCAGCAGTGGTCAGGTCAGTGGAGGCCTAGTGGAAGGAGGGGCCGCAGACAGGCTTCCAAGGCCTAACATAATAAAATGGGCTGGCTGTAGGCATTTTATAATTGGTTCCAGGGGTACACGGGCAGCAGTGGTCAGGTCAGTGGAGGCCTAGTGGAAGGAGGGACCGCAGACAGGCTTTGAAGGCCTAACATAATAAAATGGGCTGGCTGTAGGCACTGTAAAATAGGTTCCAGGGGTACATGGGCAGCAGTGGTCAGGTCAGTGGAGGCCTAGTGGAAGGAGGGACCGCAGACAGGCTTTGAAGGCCTAACATAATAAAATGGGCTGGCTGTAGGCACTTTATAATTGGTTCCAGGGGTACACGGGCAGCAGTGGTCAGGTCAGTGGAGGCCTAGTGGAAGGAGGGACCGCAGACAGGCTTCCAAGGCCTAACATAATAAAATGGGCTGGCTGTAGGCACTTTATAATTGGTTCCAGGGGTACACGGGTAGCAGTGGTCAGGTCAGTGGAGGCCTAGTGGAAGGAGGGACCGCAGACAGGCTTTGAAGGCCTAACATAATAAAATGGGCTGGCTGTAGGCACTTTATAATTGGTTCCAGGGGTACACGGGCAGCAGTGGTCAGGTCAGTGGAGGCCTAGTGGAAGGAGGGACCGCAGACAGGTTTTGAAGGCCTAACATAATAAAATGGGCTGGCTGTAGGCACTTTATAATTGGTTACAGGGGTACACGGGCAGCAGTGGTCAGGTCAGTGGAGGCCTAGTGGAAGGAGGGACCGCAGACAGGCTTTGAAGGCCTAACATAATAAAATGGGCTGGCTGTAGGCACTTTATAATTGGTTCCAGGGGTACACGGGCAGCAGTGGTCAGGTCAGTGGAGGCCTAGTGGAAGGAGGGACCGCAGACAGGCTTCCAAGGCCTAACATAATAAAATGGGCTGGCTGTAGGCACTTTATAATTGGTTCCAGGGGTACACGGGCAGCAGTGGTCAGGTCAGTGGAGGCCTAGTGGAAGGAGGGACCGCAGACAGGCTTTGAAGGCCTAACATAATAAAATGGGCTGGCTGTAGGCACTTTATAATTGGTTCCAGGGGTACACGGGCAGCAGTGGTCAGGTCAGTGGAGGCCTAGTGGAAGGAGGGACCGCAGACAGGCTTTGAAGGCCTAACATAATAAAATGGGCTGGCTGTAGGCACTTTATAATTGGTTCCAGGGGTACACGGGCAGCAGTGGTCAGGTCAGTGGAGGCCTAGTGGAAGGAGGGACCGCAGACAGGCTTCCAAGGCCTAACATAATAAAATGGGCTGGCTGTAGGCACTTTATAATTGGTTCCAGGGGGACACGGGCAGCAGTGGTCAGGTCAGTGGAGGCCTAGTTGAAGGAGGGACCGCAGACAGGCTTTGAAGGCCTAACATAATAAAATGGGCTGGCTGTAGGCACTTTATAATTGGTTCCAGGGGTACACGGGCAGCAGTGGTCAGGTCAGTGGAGGCCTAGTGGAAGGAGGGACCGCAGACAGGCTTCCAAGGCCTAACATAATAAAATGGGCTGCCTGTAGGCACTTTATAATTGGTTCCAGGGGTACACGGGCAGCAGTGGTCAGGTCAGTGGAGGCCTAGTGGAAGGAGGGACCGCAGACAGGCTTTGAAGGCCTAACATAATAAAATGGGCTGGCTGTAGGCACTTTATAATTGGTTCAAGGGGTACACGGGCAGCAGTGGTCAGGTCAGTGGAGGCCTAGTGGAAGGAGGGACCGCAGACAGGCTTCCAAGGCCTAACATAATAAAATGGGCTGGCTGTAGGCACTTTATAATTGGTTCCAGGGGGACACGGGCAGCAGTGGTCAGGTCAGTGGAGGCCTAGTGGAAGGAGGGACCGCAGACAGGCTTTGAAGGCCTAACATAGTAAAATGGGCTGGCTGTAGGCACTTTATAATTGGTTCCAGGGGTACACGGGCAGCAGTGGTCAGGTCAGTGGAGGCCTAGTGGAAGGAGGGACCGCAGACAGGCTTCCAAGGCCTAACATAATAAAATGGGCTGGCTGTAGGCACTTTATAATTGGTTCCAGGGGGACATGGGCAGCAGTGTTCTGGTCAATGGAGGCCGATTGTAATGAGTGTCTGCCAGTTAGTAGTCCAAAACAACAAATAAATGTGAATGTCTCACATTAAAACAAAACAAAAACACTAAAGGGTGCAATCATTAGGTTCAGGGGTGGGATCCTCTGCGTTGTTTCAGACCGACTAATTTAGCGCAAAGTATTTACTGTGGTAAATAGAGGACACTGCCCCTGACTATGTTAAGTACCATCATACATGTCAACACAATGATATTGTCAGTGGCAGGTATGGAAGGATGTCAGCGCATAGACTAAACATTGGTGGAAGTGTGAGAGATAACTGTGGAAGTGGTAGAGCAATGTTTGACCTGGGGGTGGGTGAACTCTCTTGTGGCCGGCGGTACAGGCCCAGGGCCCCTCATGTTACAACAATGTGTCTGACGTTGGGTGCGCACCACCACCACCAGAGACACTTTATTGTACTATGAGGGACCCAGTAGCAATGCCGTCGACCAAAAGCGAGCACACCCACCTCTTCAGACAAACAGCAGTCTCACGGGTGCTTGCGCCAAGTCGCGATACCACGGCCCCGTGTGGGGAGTTTGGACATTTAGGGAGGTGTAAACATGTCGTATGCTGGACAATCAGCTGCAGCAAATTAGACATTAGAAATGTAATTCACAGTAGTCCACAGGCAAGAGCTTTTCATAGGAAAGCTAGGTGTCGGCCGGGCAAGGCGGGGCAAAAGATTTCGAAATCCAGTTGTGGTTCATTTTAATGAATGTTAGATCATCAACATTTTGGGTAGCCAGACGAGTCCTTTTTTCGGTTAATATTGAACCTGCAGCACTGAATACTCTTTCTGATAGGACACTTGCTGCCGGGCAAGCAAGCTCCTGGAATGCATATTCTGCCAATTCTGGCCAGGTGTCTAATTTTGATGCCCAGTAATCAAATGGGAATGACGGTTGAGGGAGAACATCGATAAGGGATGAAAAATAGTTAGTAACCATACTGGACAAATGTTGTCTCCTGTCACTTTCAATTGATGCAGCAGTACCTGTCCTGTCTGCGGTCATAGCAAAATCACTCCACAACCTGGTCAGAAAACCCCTCTGTCCAACGCCACTTCTGATGTGTGCACCCCTAACACTCCTAGTCTGCTGCCCCCTGGTTCTCGTGTGAGAACGATCACGTGCGCTGTGTGCTGGGAATGCCTGAAGCAAACGGTCAACAAGAGTTGATTGTTTGGTTGCTAATATTAGTTCCAAGTTCTCATGTGGCATAATATTTTGCAATTTGCCTTTATAGCGTGGATCAAGGAGGCAGGCCAACCAGTAATCGTCATCGTTCATCATTTTCGTAATGCGTGTGTCCCTTTTTAGGATACGTAAAGCATAATCCGCCATGTGGGCCAAAGTTCCAGTTGTCAAATCTACGGTTGTGATTGGTTGAGGGGCAGTTTCAGGCAAATCTACGTCACTTGTGTCCCTCAAAAAACCAGAACCCGTCCTTGCCACGCAACCAATTTCCAGTGCCCCCGGGAAAGCTTCCGCATTAAAAATATACTCATCCCCATCATCCTCCTCGTCCTCCACCTCCTCTTTGCCCGCTACCTCGTCCTGTACACTGCCCTGACCAGACAATGGCTGACTGTCATCAAGGCTTTCCTCTTCCCCTGGTGCAGACGCCTGATCCTTTATGTGCGTCAAACTTTGCATCAGCAGACACATTAGGGGGATGCTCATGCTTATTATGGCATTGTCTGCACTAACCAGCCGTGTGCATTCCTCAAAACACTGAAGGACTTGACACATGTCTTGTATCTTCGACCACTGCACACCTGACAACTCCATGTCTGCCATCCTACTGCCTGCCCGTGTATGTGTATCCTCCCACAAAAACATAACAGCCCGCCTCTGTTGGCACAGTCTCTGAAGCATGTGCAGTGTTGAGTTCCACCTTGTTGCAACGTCTATGATTAGGCGATGCTGGGGAAGGTTCAAAGACCGCTGATAGGTCTGCATACGGCTGGAGTGTACGGGCGAACGGCGGATATGCGAGCAAAGTCTGCGCACTTTGAGGAGCAGGTCGGGTAACCCCGGATAACTTTTCAGGAAGCACTGCACCACCAGGTTTAAGGTGTGAGCCAGGCAAGGAATGTGTTTCAGTTGGGAAAGGGAGATGGCAGCCATGAAATTCCTTCCGTTATCACTCACTACCTTGCCTGCCTCAAGATCTACTGTGCCCAGCCACGACTGTGTTTCTTGTTGCAAGAACTCGGACAGAACTTCCGCGGTGTGTCTGTTGTCGCCCAAACACTTCATAGCCAATATAGCCTGCTGACGCTTGCCAGTAGCTGGCCCATAATGGGACAACTGGTGTGCAACAGTGTCATCTGCCGATGGAGTGGTTGGCCGACTGCGGTCTGTGGAAGAGCTGTAGCTTCTGCAGGAGGACGAGGAGGAAGAGGAGGGGGTGCGAACGCCTACAGGCAACTGTTTCCTACACCGTGGGCTAGGCACAACTGTCCCGAAATTGATGTCCCCTGTGGACCCTGCATCCACCACATTCACCCAGTGTGCCGTGATGGACACATAACGTCCCTGGCCATGCCTACTGGTCCATGCATCTGTAGTCAGGTGCACCTTTGTACTCACAGATTGCCTGAGTGCATGGACGATGCGCTGTTTAACATGCTGGTGCAGGGCTGGGATGGCTTTTCTGGAAAAAAAGTGTCGACTGGGTAGCTCGTATCGTGGTTCAGCGTACTCCATCAGGGCTTTGAAAGCTTCGCTTTCAACTAACCGGTAGGGCATCATCTCTAACGAGATTAGTCTAGCTATGTGGGCGTTAAAACCCTGTGTACGCGGATGCGAGGATAAGTACTTCCTTTTTCTAACCAGAGTCTCATGTAGGGTGAGCTGGACTGGAGAGATGGAGATCGTGGAACTTTCGGGTGTGCCGGTGGACATGGCAGACTGAGAGACGGTTGGAGACGGTATTGTTTCCGCCGGTGCCCTAGATGCAATATTTCCTCCTACAAAACTGGTGATTCCCTGACCCTGACTGCTTTTGGCTGGCAAAGAAACCTGCACAGATACTGCCGGTGGTGCGGAAAATGGGGGCCTTACAGTGCCGGAAGGGATGTTGCGTTGCTGACTAGCTTCATTGGCCGAGGGTGCTACAACCTTAAGGGACGTTTGGTAGTTAGTCCAGGCTTGAAAATGCATGGTGGTTAAGTGTCTATGCATGCAACTAGTATTGATACTTTTCAGATTCTGACCTCTGCTTAAGCTAGTTGAACATTTTTGACAGATGACTTTGCGCTGATCAATTGGATGTTGTTTAAAAAAATGTAAGACTGCACTCTTCCTAGCATCAGATCCCTTTTCAGGGATTGCAGACTGAGCTTTAACCGGATGGCCACGCTGTCCTCCAACAGGTTTTGGCTTTGACACGCGTTTTTGGCCAGATACGGGCCCGGCAGATGGAACCTGTTGCGATATTGATGCCTGCTGCGGCCCCTCCTCCACCTCCGCTTCTGAACTACTGCCGCCTGCACCCTGTTCCCCCAATATACCAATAGTACTCTGGCTGTGGCTGTGCATCAGTGCACTCCATGTCAGAATCTACTTGTAATGGGCATGGCCTGTTAAGTGTTTCACTTTCTAAGCCAGGGACGGTATGTGTAAAGAGCTCCATGGAGTAACCCGTTGTGTCGCCTGCTGCATCCTTCTCTCTTGTTGTAGTTTTTGCTGAAGAGGACAAGGAAGCGACTTGTCCCTGACCGTGAACATCCACAAGCGACGCGCTGCTTTTACATTTACCAGTTTCAGAAGAGGAGGCAAAAGAGCTAGAGGCTGAGTCTGCAATGTAAGCCAAAACTTGCTGTTGCTGCTCCGGCTTTAAAAGCGATTTTCCTACTCCCAGAAAAGAGAGCGTTCGAGGCCTTGTGTAGCCAGATGACGAAACTGGCTCCACAGCTCCAGACTTAGGTGGAATATTTTTATCCCCACGACCACCTGATGCTCCACTACCACTACCATCATTACCAGCTGACAATGAACGCCCACGGCCACGACCTCTTGCACCAGACTTCCTCATTGTTTTAAAAACTTAACCAAAGTAACTTTATTTGTTGCTGTCAAACAACTTACACGGTGAGCTATAACTTCAGTATGATTTCAATATCCCTTAACAGGTTGGTGAGACCACAAGGAAAATCAGGCACAATGTTACACACTCTGTTTTCTGTGGCACCAAATAACAGAGATGCCACACACGCAGGACTGTCACTCAAGCACAAATGTCAATATTAATCTCCCACTGTTTTTTTATTTTTTTATTTTTTTTCAGGGAGACTTTAGAAACCAAATAAGATAAAATGATTTTTTCAGGGACAATTTAGAAACCAAATAATAATAATAAAAAAAAGGCTTTCTATGGCCCACTGAGTGAGAGATGGCACACACAGGAGTCAGGAGTGGCACACAAGCCCTGACTGATGCCAATATTTTTCTCCCACTGATTGATGTAGTGATTTTTTTAAAGGTAGATTTTAGAACCCAAATCAAGCAAAAAAATAAATAGGCTTTCTATGGCCCACTGAGTGAGAGATGGCACACACAGGAGTCAGGAGTGGCACACAAGCCCTGACTGAGGCCAATATTTTTCTCCCACTGATTGATGTAGTGATTTTTTTAAAGGTAGATTTTAGAACCCAAATCAAGCAAAAAAATAAATAGGCTTTCTATGGCCCACTGAGTGAGAGATGGCGCACACACAGGAGTCAGGAGAGGCACACAAGCCCTGACTGAGGCCAATATTTTTCTCCCACTGATTGATGTAGTGATTTTTTTAAAGGTAGATTTTAGAACCCAAATCAAGCAAAAAAATAAATAGGCTTTCTATGGCCCACAATTTGAGAGAGAGAGATGGCACACCCAGGAGTCAAGACTGGCACACAAGCAGAAAGGGCAATATTAATCTCCCACTGTTTTTTTTTCTGTTTTTTTTCAGGGAGACTTTAGAAACCAAATAAGATAAAATGATTTTTTTAGGGAAAATTTAGAAACCAAATAATAATAATAAAAAAAAAGGCTTTCTATGGCCCACTGAGTGAGAGATGGCACACACAGGAGTCAGGAGTGGCACACAAGCCCTGACTGAGGCCAATATTTTTCTCCCACTGATTGATGTAGTGATTTTTTTAAAGGTAGATTTTAGAACCCAAATCAAGCAAAAAAATAAATAGGCTTTCTATGGCCCACAATTTGAGAGAGAGAGATGGCACACCCAGGAGTCAAGACTGGCACACAAGCAGAAAGGGCAATATTAATCTCCCACTGTTTTTTTTTTTTTTTTTTCAGGGAGACTTTAGAAACCAAATAAGATAAAATGATTTTTTCAGGGAAAATTTAGAAACCAAATAATAATTAAAAAAAAAAGGCTTTCTATGGCCCACTGAGTGAGAGATGGCACACACAGGAGTCAGGAGTGGCACACAAGCCCTGACTGAGGCCAATATTTTTCTCCCACTGATAGATGTAGTGATTTTTTTAAAGGTAGATTTTAGAACCCAAATCAAGCAAAAAAATAAATAGGCTTTCTATGGCCCACTGAGTGAGAGATGGCACACAAAGGAGTCAGGAGTGGCACACAAGCCCTGACTGAGGCCAATATTTTTCTCCCACTGATTGATGTAGTGATTTTTTTAAAGGTAGATTTTAGAACCCAAATCAAGCAAAAAAATAAAAAGGCTTTCTATGGCCCACTGAGTGAGAGATGGCGCACACACAGGAGTCAGGAGTGGCACACAAGCCCTGACTGAGGCCAATATTTTTCTCCCACTGATTGATGTAGTGATTTTTTTAAAGGTAGATTTTAGAACCCAAATAAAGCAAAAAAATAAATAGGCTTTCTATGGCCCACAATTTGAGAGAGAGAGATGGCACACCCATGAGTCAAGACTGGCACACAAGCAGAAAGGGCAATATTAATCTCCCACTGTTTTTTTTTTTTTTTTTTCAGGGAGACTTTAGAAACCAAATAAGATAAAATGATTTTTTCAGGGAAAATTTAGAAACCAAATAATAATTAAAAAAAAAAGACTTTCTATGGCCCACTGAGTGAGAGATGGCACACACAGGAGTCAGGAGTGGCACACAAGCCCTGACTGAGGCCAATATTTTTCTCCCACTGATAGATGTAGTGATTTTTTTAAAGGTAGATTTTAGAACCCAAATAAAGCAAAAAAATAAATAGGCTTTCTATGGCCCACTGAGTGAGAGATGGCACACACAGGAGTCAGGAGTGGCACACAAGCCCTGACTGAGGCCAATATTTTTCTCCCACTGATTGATGTAGTGATTTTTTTAAAGGTAGATTTTAGAACCCAAATAAAGCAAAAAAATAAATAGGCTTTCTATGGCCCACAATTTGAGAGAGAGGGATGGCACACCCTGGAGTCAAGAATGGCACACAAGCAGAAAGGGCAATATTAATCTCCCACTGTTTTTTTTTTTTTTTTTTCAGGGAGACTTTAGAAACCAAATAAGATAAAATGATTTTTTCAGGGAAAATTTAGAAACCAAATAATGAAAAAAAAAAGGCTTTCTATGGCCCACTGAGTGAGAGATGGCACACACAGGAGTCAGGAGTGGCACACAAGCCCTGACTGAGGCCAATATTTTTCTCCCACTGATTGATGTAGTGATTTTTTTAAAGGTAGATTTTAGAACCCAAATCAAGCAAAAAAATAAATAGGCTTTCTATGGCCCACTGAGTGAGAGATGGCACACACAGGAGTCAGGAGTGGCACACAAGCCCTGACTGAGGCCAATATTTTTCTCCCACTGATTGATGTAGTGATTTTTTTAAAGGTAGATTTTAGAACCCAAATCAAGCAAAAAAATAAATAGGCTTTCTATGGCCCACAATTTGAGAGAGAGAGATGGCACACCCAGGAGTCAAGACTGGCACACAAGCAGAAAGGGCAATATTAATCTCCCACTGTTTTTTTTTTTTTTTTTTCAGGGAGACTTTAAAAACCAAATAAGATAAAATGATTTTTTCAGGGAAAATTTAGAAACCAAATAATAATTAAAAAAAAAAGACTTTCTATGGCCCACTGATTGAGAGATGGCACACACAGGAGTCAGGAGTGGCACACAAGCCCTGACTGAGGCCAATATTTTTCTCCCACTGATAGATGTAGTGATTTTTTTAAAGGTAGATTTTAGAACCCAAATCAAGCAAAAAAATAAATAGGCTTTCTATGGCCCACTGAGTGAGAGATGGCACACACAGGAGTCAGGAGTGGCACACAAGCCCTGACTGAGGCCAATATTCTTCTCCCACTGATTGATGTAGTGATTTTTTTAAAGGTAGATTTTAGAACCCAAATCAAGCAAAAAAATAAATAGGCTTTCTATGGCCCACTGAGTGAGAGATGGCGCACACACAGGAGTCAGGAGTGGCACACAAGCCCTGACTGAGGCCAATATTTTTCTCCCACTGATTGATGTAGTGATTTTTTTAAAGGTAGATTTTAGAACCCAAATAAAGCAAAAAAATAAATAGGCTTTCTATGGCCCACAATTTGAGAGAGAGAGATGGCACACCCTGGAGTCAATACTGGCACACAAGCAGAAAGGGCAATATTAATCTCCCACTGTTTTTTTTTTTTTTTTTTTTTTTTCAGGGAGACTTTAGAAACCAAATAAGATAAAATGATTTTTTCAGGGAAAATTTAGAAACCAAATAATGAAAAAAAAGGCTTTCTATGGCCCACTGAGTGAGAGATGGCACACACAGGAGTCAGGAGTGGCACACAAGCCCTGACTGAGGCCAATATTTTTCTCCCACTGATTGATGTAGTGATTTTTTTAAAGGTAGATTTTAGAACCCAAATAAAGCAAAAAAATAAATAGGCTTTCTATGGCCCACAATTTGAGAGAGAGAGATGGCACACCCTGGAGTCAAGACTGGCACACAAGCAGAAAGGGCAATATTAATCTCCCACTGTTTTTTTTTTGTTTTGTTTTTCAGGGAGACTTTAGAAACCAAATAAGATAAAATGATTTTTTCAGGGAAAATTTAGAAACCAAATAATGAAAAAAAAAAGGCTTTCTATGGCCCACTGAGTGAGAGATGGCACACACAGGAGTCAGGAGTGGCACACAAGCCCTGACTGAGGCCAATATTTTTCTCCCACTGATTGATGTAGTGATTTTTTTAAAGGTAGATTTTAGAACCCAAATCAAGCAAAAAAATAAATAGGCTTTCTATGGCCCACTGAGTGAGAGATGGCGCACACACAGGAGTCAGGAGTGGCACACAAGCCCTGACTGAGGCCAATATTTTTCTCCCACTGATTGATGTAGTGATTTTTTTAAAGGTAGATTTTAGAACCCAAATCAAGCAAAAAAATAAATAGGCTTTCTATGGCCCACTGAGTGAGAGATGGCACACACAGGAGTCAGGAGTGGCACACAAGCCCTGACTGAGACCAATATTTTTCTCCCACTGATTGATGTAGTGATTTTTTTAAAGGTAGATTTTAGAACCCAAATCAAGCAAAAAAATAAATAGGCTTTCTATGGCCCACTGAGTGAGAGATGGCACACACAGGAGTCAGGAGTGGCACACAAGCCCTGACTGAGGCCAATATTTTTCTCCCACTGATTGATGTAGTGATTTTTTTAAAGGTAGATTTTAGAACCCAAATCAAGCAAAAAAATAAATAGGCTTTCTATGGCCCACTGAGTGAGAGATGGCGCACACACAGGAGTCAGGAGTGGCACACAAGCCCTGACTGAGGCCAATATTTTTCTCCCACTGATTGATGTAGTGATTTTTTTAAAGGTAGATTTTAGAACCCAAATCAAGCAAAAAAATAAATAGGCTTTCTATGGCCCACTGAGTGAGAGATGGCACACACAGGAGTCAGGAGTGGCACACAAGCCCTGACTGAGACCAATATTTTTCTCCCACTGATTGATGTAGTGATTTTTTTAAAGGTAGATTTTAGAACCCAAATCAAGCAAAAAAATAAATAGGCTTTCTATGGCCCACAATTTGAGAGAGAGAGATGGCACACCCAGGAGTCAAGACTGTTGTGAATTTGGATTCTGGGCTCCCCCGGTGGCTACTGGTGGAATTGAACTGGTGTCTTCATCTTCTCTGTTCACCTGTTCCCATCAAGATGTGGGAGTCGCTATATAACCTTGCTTCTCTGTTAGTTGCTTGCCGGTCAACAATGTTATCAGAAGCCTCTCTGTGCTTTTTCCTGCTCCTAGACAACTACTAGATAAGTTGGACTCTTGTCCATGTTTGTTTTTGCATTTTTGTTCCAGTTCACAGCTGTAGTTTCGTTACTGTGTCTGGAAAGCTCTTGTGAACAGGAATTGCCACTCTGGTGTTATGAGTTAATGCCAGAGTTTTAAAGTAATTTCTGGATGGTGTTTGGTTAGGGTTTTCAGCTGACCATGAAAGTGTCCTTTCTGTCTTCTGCTATGTAGTAAGTGGACCTCAAATTTGCTAAACCTATTTTCATACTACGTTTGTTGTTTCATCTTAACTCACCGCCAATACATGTGGGGGGCCTCTGTCTCCTTTCGGGGTATTTCTCTAGAGGTGAGCTAGGACTAATATTTTCCTCTGCTAGCTTTATTTAGTCCTCCGGCTGGTGCTGGGCATCTAGAATCAACGTAGGCATGCTACCCGGCCACTGCTAGTTGTGCGTTAGGTTTAGTTCATGGTCAGCTCAGTTTCCATCTTCCAAGAGCTAGTTTCTATATATATGCTGATGCTATGTTCTTTTGCCATTGAGATCATGACAGTTGAGATCATGACACAAGACTGGCACACAAGCAGAAAGGGCAATATTAATCTCCCACTGTTTTTTTATTTTTTTATTTTTTTTCAGGGAGACTTTAGAAACCAAATAAGATAAAATGATTTTTTCAGGGACAATTTAGAAACCAAATAATAAAAAAAAGGCTTTCTATGGCCCACTGAGTGAGAGATGGCACACACAGGAGTCAGGAGTGGCACACAAGCCATGACTGGGGCCAATATTTTTCTCCCACTGATTGATGTAGTGATTTTTTTAAAGGTAGATTTTAGAACCCAAATCAAGCAAAAAAATAAATAGGCTTTCTATGGCCCACTGAGTGAGAGATGGCACACACAGGAGTCAGGAGTGGCACACAAGCCATGACTGAGGCCAATATTTTTCTCCCACTGATTGATGTAGTGATTTTTTTAAAGGTAGATTTTAGAACCCAAATCAAGCAAAAAAATAAATAGGCTTTCTATGGCCCACTGAGTGAGAGATGGCACACACAGGAGTCAGGAGTGGCACACAAGCCCTGACTGAGGCCAATATTTTTCTCCCACTGATTGATGTAGTGATTTTTTTAAAGGTAGATTTTAGAACCCAAATCAAGCAAAAAAATAAATAGGCTTTCTATGGCCCACTGAGAGAGATGGCACACACAGGAGTCAGGAGTGGCACACAAGCCCTGACTGAGGCCAATATTTTTCTCCCACTGATTGATGAAGTGATTTTTTTAAAAGTAGATTTTAGAACCCAAATCAAGCAAAAAAATAAATAGGCTTTCTATGGCCCACTGAGTGAGAGATGGCGCACACACAGGAGTCAGGAGTGGCACACAAGCCCTGACTGAGGCCAATATTTTTCTCCCACTGATTGATGTAGTGATTTTTTTAAAGGTAGATTTTAGAACCCAAATCAAGCAAAAAAATAAATAGGCTTTCTATGGCCCACTGAGTGAGAGATGGCACACACAGGAGTCAGAAGTGGCACACAAGCCCTGACGGAGGCCAATATTTTTCTCCCACTGATTGATGTAGTGATTTTTTTAAAGGTAGATTTTAGAACCCAAATCAAGCAAAAAAATAAATAGGCTTTCTATGGCCCACTGAGTGAGAGATGGCACACACAGGAGTCAGGAGTGGCACACAAGCCCTGACTGAGGCCAATATTTTTCTCCCACTGATTGATGTAGTGATTTTTTTAAAGGTAGATTTTAGAACCCAAATCAAGCAAAAAAATAAATAGGCTTTCTATGGCCCACAATTTGAGAGAGAGAGATGGCACACCCAGGAGTCAAGACTGGCACACAAGCAGTAAGGGCAATATTAATCTCCCACTGTTTTTTTATTTTTTATTTTTTTTTCAGGGAGACTTTAGAAACCAAATAAGATAAAATGATTTTTTCAGGGACAATTTAGAAACCAAATAATAATAATAAAAAAAAGGCTTTCTATGGCCCACTGAGTGAGAGATGGCACACACAGGAGTCAGGAGTGGCACACAAGCCCTGACTGAGGCCAATATTTTTCTCCCACTGATTGATGTAGTGATTTTTTTAAAGGTAGATTTTAGAACCCAAATCAAGCAAAAAAATAAATAGGCTTTCTATGGCCCACTGAGTGAGAGATGGCGCACACACAGGAGTCAGGAGTGGCACACAAGCCCTGACTGAGGCCAATATTTTTCTCCCACTGATTGATGTAGTGATTTTTTTAAAGGTAGATTTTAGAACCCAAATCAAGCAAAAAAATAAATAGGCTTTCTATGGCCCACTGAGTGAGAGATGGCGCACACACAGGAGTCAGGAGTGGCACACAAGCCCTGACTGAGGCCAATATTTTTCTCCCACTGATTGATGTAGTGATTTTTTTAAAGGTAGATTTTAGAACCCAAATCAAGCAAAAAAATAAATAGGCTTTTTATGGCCCACAAATTGAGAGAGAGAGATGGCACACCCAGGAGTCAAGACTGGCACACAAACAGAAAGGGCAATATTAATCTCCCACTGTTTTTTTATTTTTTTATTTTTTTTTCAGGGAGACTTTAGAAACCAAATAAGATAAAATGATTTTTTCAGGGACAATTTAGAAACCAAATAATAATAATAAAAAAGGCTTTCTATGGCCCACTGAGTGAGAGATGGCACACACAGGAGTCAGGGGTGGCACACAAGCCCTGACTGAGGCCAATATTTTTCTCCCACTGATTGATGTAGTGATTTTTTTAAAGGTAGATTTTAGAACCCAAATCAAGCAAAAAAATAAATAGGCTTTCTATGCCCACTGAGTGAGAGATGGCACACACAGGGATGGTACTCTAGCAGAAATGCCAATCTTAATCTCCCACAAAAAAAAAAAAAACAGGGACTGTCCTACAATTACTATCTCCCTGCAGTAATCTCAGCCAGGTATGGCAGGCAGCAATAAGGAGTGGACTGATGCACAAATTAAATAAAAAGTGTGGACAAACAAAAAAGATAGCTGTGCAGAAAGGAAGGAACAAGAGGATTTGTGCTTTGAAAAAAGCAGTTGGTTTGCACAGTGGCGTACACACAGCAATACAGCTATCAGGGAGCCTTCTAGGGCAGCCCAATGAGCTACAGCGCTGAGAGAAAAAAAAAATGTAGCTTCCACTGTCCCTGCACACCGAAGGTGGTGTTGGACAGTGGAAATCGCTACAGCACAAGCGGTTTGGTGGTTAATGGACCCTGCCTAACGCTCTCCCTGCTTGTGACGAAGCGGCAGCAACCTCTCCCTAAGCTCAGATCAGCAGCAGAGAGATGGCGGTCGGCGGGAACGCCCCTTTATAGCCCCTGTGACGCCGCAGACAGCAAGCCAATCACTGCAATGCCCTTCTCTAAGATGGTGGGGACCAGGACCTATGTCATCACGCTGCCCACACTCTGCGTTCACCTTCATTGGCTGAGAAATGGCGCTTTTCGCGTCATTGAAACGTGACTTTGGCGCGAAAGTCGCTTACCACATGGCCGACCCCGCACAGGGGTCGGATCGGGTTTCATGAAACCCGACTTTGCCAAAAGTCGGCGACTTTTGAAAATGAACGACCCGTTTCGCTCAACCCTAGTCCTGAGTACACTGATGCCCCATAAGTGGGGGTAAACTATTGTTTGGACGCACGGCAGAGCTCAGAAGGGAGGGAGCACCATTTGACTTTTTGAGCGCAAAATTGCCTGTGCGTTTGGAGACCCCCTGATGTACCTAAACAGTGGAAACCCCCAATTCTAACTCCAACCCTAACACCAACACACCCCTAACCCTAATCCCAACCCGATCCATAATCCTAATCACAACCCTAATCATAACCGTAATCTCAACCCTAACCCCAAACACCCCTAACCCTAATCCCAACCCTAACCATAACCCTAATCAAAACCCTAAGCCCAACACACCCCTAATCATAATCTCAACCCTAACCTCAAACCTAAGCCTAATCCCAACCCTAATCCCAATACACCCCTAACCCTAATCCCAACCCTAACCTTAACCCTAATCCCAAACCTAACCCTAATCCCAAACGTAACCCTAATGCCAACCCTTTCCCTAATACCAACCCTAACCCTAATCCAAACCCTAATCCCAACTCTAACCCTAACTTTAGCCCTAACTCTAACCCTAACTTTAGCCCCAACCCTAACTTTAGCCCCAAGCCTAACCCTAACTTTAGGCCCAACCCTAATCCTAGCCCTAACCCTAACTTTAGCACCAACCCTAAGCCTAACCCTAACTTTAGCCCCAACCCTAACCCTAACTTTAGCCCCAACCCTAATGCTAACCCTAATTAAAAATTGGAAATACATACTTTTTTTATTTTATTGTTTTTTCCTAACTAAGAGGGTGATAAGGGGGGTTATTTATTATTTTTTCTATTTTAATCCCTGTGATAGGATCTCACAGTGACCAAAATAAAACAAGAGGAAGAATCTTCCTCTGCCGGCCGGCAGATCACGGCGGGTGCACTGCGCATGCGCCCGCCATTTTCTTAGCAAAGGAATAAGCCGGCGGCCAGGAGGGGATGCAGGAGGACCCAGGGACACCGGTAAGTATGACAGGGTCCTCGATCCCCTTATTTCTCTGTCCTCTGATGTGCGATCACATCAGAGGACAGAGAATGACAGACATCGCTTTTTTATTTTTTGCGGTCACCGGTAAATGGTTAATTACCGGCGAACGCAAAAGAGGGGTCGGTGAAAACGAACGATCATGTTCTTTGGGGTCTTAGCTACCCCTGGCAGCCAAGACCCCAAAGATCTGCTGGGTGCCGGCCTGTGGACGCACTGTGCATGCGCCCGCCATTTTTTTTCCAGGAAAGAAGATGGCGGCACCCATCGGGAGCCACTAGGAGCACTGGGGGACACGGGTAAGTATAGGAGGACAATCGGGGAACCTATTTCTCTGTCCTCTGATGTGCGATCACATCGGAGGACAGATAATTTAAATGGGAAATCACGTTTGTTTTTTTTATGGCCGCCGGTAAACGGTTAATTACCAGTGATCGCAGCCAGGAGGTCGTTAAAAACCAACCGAATCATGTTCTCTGGGGTCTCTGCTAGCCCGGGCAACCGAGACCCCAGAGAAAATCCGACTCGGGGGGGCGCTATACACTTTTTCCATGGCGGGTTTTAGTACCCTTAACTGCCGCCGTTAAAAGGCATATCGACGGTCGTTAAGGGGTTAAATAAAGCACTACTTTGCATTTAAAAAATACAGACCACATATTTGGCAGTGTGTTTCGTGACAGGCCTCATATATCTGCGTGCTCCACGTTTGAGCATTTTAGGTCGGTTTTCCTTTGTGTTTGCTGTCTGTCACTCTTCTTATATACAGCACTATTTTGCATTTAAAAAAATACAGGCCACATATTTGGCAGTGTGGTATTTCTGTGACAGGCCTCATATATCTGCATGCTCCAAGTTTGGGTATTTTATGCCATTAATCCATTTTTTTCCTGTCTGTGACTCTACTTATATGCAACACTATTTTGCATTTTAAAAAATACAGGCCACATATTTGGCAGTGTAGTATTTCCGTGACATGCCTCAAATATTTGGGTTCTCCAAGTTTGGGCATTTTAGGCTGGTTTTCCACTGTTTTTTCTGTCTCTTACTCTAGTTATATACAGCGCTATTTTGCATTTAAAAAAATTCTACAAAACCCCCAAAAAATTTAAGACAGTCTGTTATGTCAGACTGAGGCCTGTTGTGTCTGTCGTAGCTTGACAGGTATACGTTTCATAGTTCTGTCTGCTAGCCTTGTTCTTTTTTTTTTTTTTTTTTTAATTATACAAAATCCTAAAAAATAGTTAATAAAGTCTGTTATGTCAGGCTGAGTTCTGTTGTATCTGGTTTAGAAAAATCGTGTATCAGCAGGCATACATAGCATAGTTCTGTGTGCTAGCCTTGTGCTACTCTTTTTTGAGGGGTTTTAAATTCACCTAAAAGCCCCCCAAAAATTTAATGCAGTCTGTTATGTCAGGCTGAGGCCTGGTGTTTGTGTTTGAAAAATCGTAGCTTTGTAGGCATATTGATTAGATATCATTTAGCTCCAAATAAATACATTTGTGTTGAGCTTTTGAAATAGTGCAGTAGACCATTTAAAATGGGCAAGGCAAAGGGCAAGTGATGGGGAAGTGGACGTGATGCTGATGGTGTATGCAGAGGACGAGGCCGTGGCCAAGGTGAAAGTGTGCCACAACAAAGACCCACACCTTTGCGCGCGACCTTCCTGTCCCAGTTTCTAGGGGACCGCAGCACACCACTATTGAAGCCAGAGCAGTGTGAAACAGTTGTTGGTTGGATAGGGGATAATGCTTCCAGTCACTTAGCTACCATCATCACCACCATGTCTTCCTCACGGTCAAGTCTGAGTAGCCGTGAGTGTGCCCGGATATTTCTCACCCTGATCCTCCTTCCTCCCACCATGTTGAGTGACCTGAGACAGCTGATCTCACACTTGGACACTCTGAAGAGCTGTTCAGTTTTCCATTTCAAGATTCCGGACTCCCGGCCGGTCAACTTGAAGTGGGGACAGATGAGATCGCATGTAGAGCTGCCCAAAGCTTTGACCAGCCCAGGTCACACGAAGGTGATGGTGGGAAAGTGTCACAAAAGGTGGACGATGATGAGACACAATTGCCAGAAAGTCAGGAGCAGGAGTAGGGTTCGGATGTGGAAGACGAGGTGGTGGATGACATAGAGACTGACCCAACCTGGGAGGAGGACATGCATAGCGAGGATAGCAGCACACATTGGTAAGGAGGCATATCCCCCCATCAGACAGGAAGAAGCCATGTGGTGGCCACAGACAGAAGGCGTGCATCCGTTCCCCGTAACATAAACATGAGTGAAGTTGCCATTCCAGCTGTTAGATCTTCCCGAGTCTGTTTTTTTTAAAGACTCTGCCGATAACCCCAAACAGGCCATTTGCAGCACCTGCCATGCTCACATCAAAAGAGATAGCAAAACAACCAGCCTGACCACCACTACTACCATAATCAGGCACATGGCAGCACAGCCGAACCCTAGGCTCCAGGAACACTGTCTGCAGGTGACACCACTGCTTCTTCCACTGTTTGCATAGAATCCAATCCCCAGCCCACCGTGCATGTGAAGATGCCTCTAGCCCTGCAACTGTTGTTGCCTGCAGTCAAGCAGCACCATCATCAACCACGTCCATGTCCTTGTCCCAGCACATCCTTCAGTTGTCTATACCCCAGTCTTTGGAACGCAAGCGGAAATACCAAGCCAATGCCCCACAGGACACAGTCCTAAATTGTAACATTTCTCTTCTGCTTGCACTCAAAATGTTGCCTTTTAGGCTCCTTGAGATGGAAGCTTTCTGCAACCTGATAGTGGCGGCCATCCCAAGGTACTCAGTCCCCTGTTTCCACTATTTCGCCCGGTGTGCCGTACAGGCATTACACCAGCATGTGTTCCACAACATTAAATGTGCCCTAAGTAATGCTGTTTCAGGGAAAGTCCACCTAACCACGGACACGTGGACAATTGCTTGTGGGCAGAGACGGTACATCTCACTGACGGCACACTGGGTTAACATAGTGGAAGCCGGGACCCAGTCGGACCTTGACATGGAACACATCCTCCCCACCCTGAGGATTGCTGGCCCTACCTCAATCAGGGTTGTCCCCACAGTCTACAGCTCCTGCACCTCCTCCTTCTCTTCATCCTCCATCTCTGAAATCAACACATCAGTCAGAGGCTGGAAGCACTGCAGCACTGCCTCAGTCAAGCGCCAACAGGCTGTGCTGAAGCTAATCTGCATAGGTGACAAACTGCACAATGCAGAAGAGTTGTGGACAGCGCTGAAAGAGCAGGCAGATCTGTGGCTAACACCGCTGAACCTACAGCCAGGCATGGTCATGTGTGACAATGGCCATAACCTGGTGGCTGCTCTAAGGCAAGGTGAGCTCACACATGTACCATGCTTGGCTCATGTGCTTAACCTCACAGTTAAAAGTTTTCTGAAAAGCTACCTGGAGCTGTCGAATCTGCTAGTGAAAGTACACCATCTGTTTGCCCATTTTAGAAAGTCAGCTACAGTTTCAGCCACCCTTGCCATGCTTCAGCAGTGTTTGAAGCTTCCAGCTCACCGACTGGTGTGAGATGTCCTCATGCGATGGAACTCTGCATATGTTGGAAAGGATTTGTGAGCAGAAGAGGGCAGTTGTTGACTACCAACTTCAACAAGGCCATCGATATTCAGTTCAGACTCCACACATAAGACCTCAGGAGTGGACATCGATGTCAGACATATGTACCATCCTTCAAAACTTTGAAGAATGCACCAAGATGGTGAGAGGCGTTGACGTCATGATTAGCTTCATCATCCCGCTTCTCAGAATTCTGAAAACCTCTCTGCTCGCAATTAAAGAGGATGCATTGCAGGCAGAGCATGAGGACATGGAGCAAGAAACCATACAGGAGGATTACACTCAGCCCAGCCTCATGTCTTCTCAAGGTGGATTGGTAGGCAATCAGGTGGAGGAGGAGGAAGAACAGGAGCTACTTTCATGTGCTATAGACGGTAATACAAGCACAGCTGTCATACCGTCTGTTCAGCGGGGATGGCCTGAGGACAGGGAGGATGAGGATGAGGAGGAGGAGGACAGCAAGGTCAGTCATCCTGTTGGTGAGGACACGGAAGTCTTGCCTGTTAGCAGTCTGGCACGTATGGCTGACTTTATGTTGCGCTGTGTTTCACGTGACCCTTGCATTATAAAAATTTTGGGTGACACTCATTTCTGGTTGGTGACACTTCTAGACCCATGCTACAAGGAGAACTTTCAATCTCTTCTGCCAGAGGCAGAGAGATGTACTAATATGTTGCAGTACCAGAGGGCCCTTGTAGCGGAATTACTTAGAAAATTCCCATGTGAGAACGCTGGCAGCAGACATCAGAGTTTGTTGTACCACTAAGGAGTCCAAGTGAGAGAGACAGAAGTACAATCCAGCTCGGCAGGGGAACAATGGCCAAGTTCTGGTACAGTTTTCTCAGACCCTCCCATCGTGACGGCAAAGAGGCAAGGGATGCTGTCAAAAGAAGTGCAATATTTGGGAAGATGTTGAGGGAGTACCTTGCAGATCATACAAACATCCTCCATGATTCCTCTGTGACTTTTAATTATTGGATATCCAAGCTGAACACGTGGCATGAACTGGCTCTCTACTCCTTGGAGGTCCTGGCCTGCCCAGCTGTTAGCATTCTGTCAGAGCGGATTTTTAGTGCCACTGGTGGAATTATAACAGATAAGCACATCCACCTGTCAACTGAAAATGCTGACAGGCTGACTGTTATAAAAATGAACAAGGGCTGGATTGGGAAAGACTTCTATACACCACCACGTGAAAACAGCGAAACACAACCTCAAATACATTCTCTGTTTTTTGGAGGTGTATTCTCATGCACCTGTTCACAACCACACATGGGTATACGCTCCCAGATATGGTCTGTTTGTTCTTATCCTCCTCCTTATCCTCATCCTCATCATCCGGAACCACTAGAACACCAGGAATAACGTGCTCTGTACTGTTATATGCCAGTGAATTTTGGGCAAGGGGGCTGTGATGGCACTATTTTATTTATTAAAAAAGCACCCCCCATTGGGGAATTGTTTGTCAGCTCATGCCCTCAATTACAAGTCTCAGAGACCCACACCCCTACATTGGGCCTAATTCTTAACTCAGTTTCCTGCAATGTCTCTTCTTTGACTGCAATTAGATGACCAGAGTGAACGTACTCTGTACTGTTATAGACCGGTGAATTTTGGGCAAGGGGGCTGTGATGGCACTATTTTATTTATTAAAAAAGGACCCCCCATTGGGGAATTGTTTGTTAGCTCATGCACTCCATTACAAGTCTCAGAGACCCACACCCCTACATTGGGCCTTCTTCTTAACTCAGTTTCCTGCAATGTCTCTTCCTAATCTCCAAATACATGACCTGGGTGTTAGGGCTAGCGGGACGCACCGAGTAAATATAGATGTTTATTATAATTCGTGCGTTCGCAGCCCGGGGTCCACCGTGCAAGAGGAACCTGCTGCTAGCTAATGGTGGCACTGTTTGGCGGTATAGACTAGCTCTGTTACTTCACAGAGTAGCAGTGAAAGGAAAGCACTGTGCCCTGTTAGCCTCACAGTGCCACGAGCTTACTGCCGAACTGATAGCAGTCAGGGGTTATGCATACACGCAATCTCCTCACCGGAGGAGCCGGTATTCTAGGGGCTTATTTCAGCCGGGTCCCTGAATACATTCATACAATCTCCTCACCGGAGGTTCTGGTATTCTATGGGCTTATTTCAGCCGGGACCCTGAATACATTCACACATAACCACACTGGCGCAAAGCACATACTTGGATTGATACTAGCGCATGGCCGTGCGGCCATGCGAACCTTTTATAGCTGCAGCAAGTACAGGGCCTTCCCAGAAGGACCAATGAGAGGCTGCTACAGAGCCTGAGCAACTTCAGGACCTTCCTGGAGAACCAATGGGTTTTGCTGCAGTATCTAAGCATGTGACCCTCGATCTCCAATGAGAGATCTTACCCTGGGCATGCTCAGAAGGGAAAAAGCAGGACTTAGTCCCAAAAGCGTCTGCTCGCCACTGCCCAGCACTGGCTTCAATGGCAAAAGATGGAAAAGCAGCAGTACCCTTTGCACAGAGTCAGACTGAGCGAGATGCTGGGACCGAAGTCTCTGCTGAGCAGGCTCCACTGCGGCAGAAGAGAAATGGGAGACTGCAGTGGAAATGGCCCGAGATTGCCCCTGTGCAGAGACGGGAACTCGACCCCTAACACTGGGTGAACGTGTTCTGTACTTTTATAGGATGGTGAATGTTGGGCAAGAGGGGCTGTGATGGCGATAGCATATTTTTAAAAAAGGTACCCCCATTGAGGAATTGTTTGTCAGCTCATGCACTCCATTACAAGTCTCAGAGACCCACACCCCTACATTGGGCCTACTTCTTAACTCGGTTTCCTGCAATGTCTCTTCCTCATCTTCGACGCCATGACCTGAGTGAACATGTTCTGTACTGTTATAGGCCACAGAATTTTGAGCAAGGGGGCTGTGATGGCAATAGTATATTTTTAAAAAGGTACCCCCCATTGGTGAAAACACATCCTTATTGGCAAAGACTTCATAACATTTGTGTACCTTAAAGAGCTCCCTTAAAAGCTCATTTTTGTGTTGCCTGGTTGCTCACATTGGACACAATACACTTCATATAAATTTGATAAAGCAATGCTGTTAGTTTGGGTCAGTAGTTCAATACAAATATTTCTTTGTCCACTATATTAGTTTCTCTTCATGAGAGCCATAACTTTGGCTGCATCAATGTCACGGGGAGACTAGGTGAGCGAGCTAAAAACCCGGGCCCCTGCAGTTTCCCTCAGACTAGGGAAATCCTGACTGACCCTCTACCTGGAGTTTACACTGATGGTGTGCATGTCCAGGCCTCGAACCTCACCCTAACTCCTGTTTTAACCCTAGGCTGATACCTCCGCCCTCCACCCAGTGAAGAGGTTATATTCCAATACCCACAGTTAGCACAGACAAGGATAAAGGAAAATATACACCACACCGCAGTCACTCAGGAATACACTATAAATGTGCAGGGCAAAATAAATACAAATATAGGAAGGAGTAAATAAGACAGAGGAAAATACACCACCAGCAACGAATCTCCAACAACCAGCTCTCCACTCCAGACCGAGATAACAATGCACAAGACAGAAGCTATAATCGGTGACGCCCAATGAACAGGAGAACTATTTAAAGGCCATGGGAATGGCCCAGCTTCCAATCCGAGGATTAGGTAAATTAAACCCGGAACAGCTAGATAAAATCTAGCAGATGCCAATGAGCAAATAGTGGACAAAAGCGGAATTACCGCTGTCTGTCGGACAACCTGGTCTGAACAGCGTCCGACATGACAGTACCCCTCCTTCTACGAGGGACCCCAGGGCCCTCACGGCTTATAGGACCCGGCTTGTCTGGATGGCGATGATGAAAAAACCTGACCAGCCAATCCGCATGAATGTCCAAGGCTGGTACCCAAGACCTCTCCTCAGGCCCATAACCACACCAGTGTACCAAGTACTGTAAAGTGCGACGCACTACACGAGAGTCAACCACCTTGGAGACTTCAAACTCCAAATTACCATCCACCAAGACTGGAGGTGGCATAGGCGCTGCATCCACAGAACCCACCACCTTCTTTAGAAGAGACCTGTGGAAAACGTTGTGTATCTTATACACCGTAGGGAGCTCCAATCGGTACGCCACTGGGTTAATGACGGCGGTGACCCTAAATGGACCAATAAACCGTGGACCCAATTTAAGGGACGGTATTTTGAGTCTTATGTTTTTTGTGGATAACCACACCCAGTCATCCACACTCAAGCCCGGACACAAGCACACGCCTAATATCAGCCACACGCTTGTACCTAGCACCCACACTCAACAGGCGCTGCTTAACTCTCCTCCAGACTGATGACAATTGTGTCCCCAACTGGTCCTCCTCCGGAACGCCGGAAGAGCCCCTCTGACTCAAGTGTTGTGAATTTGCTTTTTGCTCCCTCTAGTAGTTACTAGTTTTTTGACTCTGGTTTTTCTGTCATTCCTTTTATCCGCACCTGGGTCGTTAATTAGGGGTGTTGCTATATAAGCTCCCTGGACCTTCAGTTCAATGCCTGGCAACGTAGTTATCAGAGCTAGTCTGCTGTGCTCTTGTCTACTGATCCTGGTTCCAGTTATATCAGCTAAGTCTGCCTTTTGCTTTTTGCTATTTGTTTTGGTTTTGTATTTTTGTCCAGCTTGTTCCAAATCTATATCCTGACCTTTGCTGGAAGCTCTAGGGGGGCTGGTGTTCTCCCCCCGGACCGTTAGACGGTTCGGGGGTTCTTGAATTTCCAGTGTGGATTTTGATAGGGTTTTTGTTGACCATATAAGTTACCTTTCTTTATTCTGCTATCAGTAAGCGGGCCTCTCTGTGCTAAACCTGGTTCATTTCTGTGTTTGTCATTTCCTCTTACCTCACCGTCATTATTTGTGGGGGGCTTCTATCCAGCTTTGGGGTCCCCTTCTCTGGAGGCAAGAAAGGTCTTTGTTTTCCTCTACTAGGGGTAGCTAGATTCTCCGGCTGGCGCGTGTCATCTAGAATCAACGTAGGAATGATCCCCGGCTACTTCTAGTGTTGGCGTTAGGAGTAGATATATGGTCAACCCAGTTACCACTGCCCTATGAGCTGGATTTTTGTATTCTGCAGACTTCCACGTTCCTCTGAGACCCTCGCCATTGGGGTCATAACAGTTTGCCAGGCCAGTATTAAATGTTTAATGCATTGCAGAAGAGGGATTATAAGAAAGAAGATTCTGAGTTTTTTTTTTCTTCTTCCCCTTTACCTCAGAGTGGCTATGCTTGCTGCAGACATGAATGTCCAGACCTTGATTACAAGTGTGGACCAGCTGGCTACTCGTGTGCAGGGCATACAAGACTATGTTATCAGAAATCCTAGGTCAGAACCTAAGATACCGATTCCTGAACTGTTTTCCGGAGACAGGTTTAAGTTTAGGAATTTCGTGAATAATTGTAAATTGTTCTTGTCCCTGAGACCCTGTTCATCTGGAGATTCTGCTCAGCAAGTAAAAATTGTTATTTCGTTCTTACGGGGCGACCCTCAGGATTGGGCTTTTTCGCTGGCGCCAGGAGATCCGGCATTGGCTGATCTTGATGCGTTTTTTCTGGCGCTCGGTTTACTTTATGAGGAACCCAATCTTGAGATTCAGGCAGAAAAGGCCTTGCTGGCTATGTCTCAGGGGCAGGATGAGGCTGAAGTGTATTGCCAAAAATTTCGGAAATGGTCCGTGCTGACACATTGGAACGAGTGTGCACTGGCCGCTAATTTTAGAAATGGCCTTTCTGAAGCCATTAAGAATGTTATGGTGGGTTTTCCCATTCCCACAGGTCTGAATGATACTATGGCACTGGCTATTCAAATTGACCGGCGGTTGCGGGAGCGCAAAACCGCAAATTCCCTCATGGAGTTGTCTGAACAGACACCTAATTCGGTGCAATGTGATAGAAAAACCGCAAATTCCCTCATGGTGTTGTCTGAACAGACACCTGATTTAATGCAATGTGATAGAATCCTGACTAGAAATGAGCGGAAAATTCATAGACGCCGGAATGGCTTGTGCTACTACTGTGGTGATTCTACACATGTTATCTCAGCATGCTCTAAACGTATAGCTAAGGTTGTTAGTCCTGTCACCGTTGGTAATTTGCAACCTAAATTTATTCTGTCTGTAACTTTGATTTGCTCACTGTCATCTTATCCTGTCATGGCATTTGTAGATTCAGGTGCTGCCCTGAGTCTCATGGATCTCTCATTTGCTAAGCGCTGTGGTTTTACTCTTGAACCATTAGAAAATCCTATTCCTCTTAGGGGTATTGATGCTACACCATTGGCAGCAAATAAACCGCAGTATTGGACACAGGTTACCATGTGCATGACTCCTGAACACCGCGAGGTGATACGTTTCCTGGTTTTACATAAAATGCATGATTTGGTTGTTTTAGGGCTGCCATGGTTACAGACCCATAATCCAGTCCTGGACTGGAAGGCTATGTCAGTCTCAAGTTGGGGCTGTCGTGGTATTCATGGGGATTCCCTGCCTGTGTCTATTGCTTCTTCTACGCCTTCGGAAGTTCCGGAGTATTTGTCTGATTATCAGGATGTCTTCAGTGAGTCTGAGTCCAGTGCACTGCCTCCTCATAGGGACTGTGACTGTGCTATAGATTTGATCCCAGGCAGTAAATTTCCTAAGGGAAGACTGTTTAATCTGTCGGTACCTGAACATACCACTATGCGTTCATATATCAAGGAGTCTCTGGAGAAAGGACATATTCGTCCGTCTTCCTCCCCTCTTGGTGCGGGATTCTTTTTTGTGGTAAAAAGGACGGATCTTTGAGACCTTGTATTGATTATCGGCTTTTAAATAAGATCACTGTCAAATTTCAGTATCCTTTACCGCTGTTGTCTGACTTGTTTGCCCGGATTAAGGGTGCCAAGTGGTTCACCAAGATAGACCTTCGTGGTGCGTACAACCTTGTGCGCATTAAGCAAGGTGATGAATGGAAAACCGCATTCAATACGCCCGAAGGTCATTTTGAGTACTTGGTGATGCCTTTTGGGCTCTCCAATGCGCCTTCAGTTTTTCAGTCCTTTATGCATGACATTTTCCGGAAGTATCTGGATAAATTTTTGATTGTTTATCTGGATGATATTTTGGTTTTTTCTGATAATTGGGATTCGCATGTGGAGCAGGTCAGGTTGGTCTTTAAAATTTTGCGTGAAAATTCTTTGTTTGTCAAGGGCTCAAAGTGTCTCTTTGGTGTACAGAGGGTTCCCTTTTTGGGGTTCATTTTTTCCCCTTCTGCTGTGGAGATGGACCCAGTCAAGGTCCGAGCTATTCTTGATTGGACTCAGCCCTCGTCAGTTAAGAGTCTTCAGAAGTTCTTGGGCTTCGCTAACTTCTACCGTCGTTTTATCGCTAATTTTTCTAGCATTGTGAAACCTTTGACGGATATGACCAAGAAGGGCTCCGATGTAGCTAACTGGGCTCCTGCTGCCGTGGAGGCTTTCCAGGAGTTGAAACGCCGGTTTACTTCGGCGCCTGTTTTGTGCCAGCCTGACGTCTCACTTCCCTTTCAGGTTGAGGTGGATGCTTCAGAGATTGGGGCAGGGGCCGTTTTGTCGCAGAGAGGCCCTGGTTGCTCTGTTATGAAACCTTGTGCCTTTTTCTCTAGGAAGTTTTCGCCTGCCGAGCGAAATTATGATGTGGGCAATCGGGAGTTGTTGGCCATGAAATGGGCATTTGAGGAGTGGCGTCATTGGCTCGAGGGTGCTAAGCATCGTGTGGTGGTCTTGACTGATCACAAAAATCTGATGTATCTCGAGTCTGCTAAACGCCTTAATCCGAGACAGGCCCGCTGGTCATTGTTTTTCTCCCGCTTTGATTTTGTTGTCTCGTATTTACCAGGTTCAAAGAATGTGAAGGCCGATGCTCTTTCTAGGAGCTTTGTGCCTGATGCTCCTGGAGTCGCTGATCCTGTTGGTATTCTTAAAGATGGAGTTATCTTGTCAGCTATTTCTCCGGATCTGCGACGTGTGTTGCAGAGATTTCAGGCTGATAGGCCTGAGTCTTGTCCACCTGACAGACTGTTTGTTCCGGATAAGTGGACCAGCAGAGTCATTTCCGAGGTTCATTCCTCGGTGTTGGCAGGTCACCCGGGAATTTTTGGCACCAGAGATCTGGTGGCCAGGTCCTTTTGGTGGCCTTCCTTGTCAAGGGATGTGCGGTCATTTGTGCAGTCCTGTGGGACTTGTGCTCGAGCTAAGCCTTGCTGTTCTCGTGCCAGCGGTTTGCTCTTGCCCTTGCCTGTCCCGAAGAGACCTTGGACACATATCTCCATGGATTTCATTTCTGATCTTCCGCTATCTCAGGGCATGTCCGTTATCTGGGTGATATGTGATCGCTTCTCCAAGATGGTCCATTTGGTTCCTTTGCCTAAGCTGCCTTCCTCTTCCGATCTGGTTCCTGTGTTTTTCCAGAACGTGGTTCGTTTGCACGGCATCCCTGAGAATATTGTGTCAGACAGAGGATCCCAGTTCGTTTCCAGGTTCTGGCGATCCTTTTGTAGTAGGATGGGCATTGATTTGTCGTTTTCGTCTGCTTTCCATCCTCAGACTAATGGACAGACGGAGCGAACCAATCAGACTTTGGAGGCTTATTTGAGGTGTTTTGTCTCTGCTGATCAGGACGATTGGGTGACATTCTTGCCGTTGGATGAGTTTGCCCTTAATAATCGGGCTAGTTCCGCCACCTTGGTTTCGCCTTTTTTCTGCAACTCCGGTTTCCATCCTCGCTTTTCTTCGGGTCATGTGGAGCCTTCTGACTGTCCTGGGGTGGATTCTGTGGTGGATAGGTTGCAGCAGATCTGGAATCATGTGGTGGACAACTTGAAGTTGTCACAGGAGAAGGCTCAGCGCTTTGCCAACCGCCGCCGCGGTGTGGGTCCCCGACTACGCGTTGGGGATTTGGTATGGCTTTCTTCCCGCTTTGTTCCTATGAAGGTCTCCTCTCCTAAATTTAAACCTCGTTTTATTGGGCCTTACAAGATATTGGAAATCCTTAATCCTGTATCTTTTCGTCTGGATCTTCCTGTGTCGTTTGCTATTCACAATGTATTTCATAGGTCCTTGTTGCGGCGGTACATTGTGCCTGTAGTTCCTTCTGCTGAGCCTCCTGCTCCGGTGTTGGTTGAGGGCGAGTTGGAGTACGTGGTGGAGAAGATCTTGGATTCTCGCCTCTCCAGACGGAGGCTTCAGTACCTGGTCAAGTGGAAGGGCTATGGTCAGGAGGATAATTCCTGGGTGGTCGCCTCTGATGTTCATGCGGCCGATTTAGTTCGTGCCTTTCATGCCGCTCATCCTGATCGCCCTGGTGGTCGTGGTGAGGGTTCGGTGACCCCTCACTAAGGGGGGGGTACTGTTGTGAATTTGCTTTTTGCTCCCTCTAGTGGTTACTAGTTTTTTGACTCTGGTTTTTCTGTCATTCCTTTTATCCGCACCTGGGTCGTTAATTAGGGGTGTTGCTATATAAGCTCCCTGGACCTTCAGTTCAATGCCTGGCAACGTAGTTATCAGAGCTAGTCTGCTGTGCTCTTGTCTACTGATCCTGGTTCCAGTTATATCAGCTAAGTCTACCTTTTGCTTTTTGCTATTTGTTTTGGTTTTGTATTTTTGTCCAGCTTGTTCCAAATCTATATCCTGACCTTTGCTGGAAGCTCTAGGGGGGCTGGTGTTCTCCCCCCGGACCGTTAGACGGTTCGGGGGTTCTTGAATTTCCAGTGTGGATTTTGATAGGGTTTTTGTTGACCATATAAGTTACCTTTCTTTATTCTGCTATCAGTAAGCGGGCCTCTCTGTGCTAAACCTGGTTCATTTCTGTGTTTGTCATTTCCTCTTACCTCACCGTCATTATTTGTGGGGGGCTTCTATCCAGCTTTGGGGTCCCCTTCTCTGGAGGCAAGAAAGGTCTTTGTTTTCCTCTACTAGGGGTAGCTAGATTCTCCGGCTGGCGCGTGTCATCTAGAATCAACGTAGGAATGATCCCCGGCTACTTCTAGTGTTGGCGTTAGGAGTAGATATATGGTCAACCCAGTTACCACTGCCCTATGAGCTGGATTTTTGTATTCTGCAGACTTCCACGTTCCTCTGAGACCCTCGCCATTGGGGTCATAACACTCAAGGTACAAAATTGAGGATGTAGCCCGTAAACACAAAAAAACGGAGACTCCCCAGACGACTCCTGGTGGTGATTATTGATGGCAAACTCAGCCAAAGGAAGAAAGGTAGACCACGCCTCCTGGTTATCAGAGACAAAGCAGTGTAAGTACTGTTCCAAATTTTGGATCATACGCTCAGTCTGACCATTTGACTGAGGATGAAACGCCGAAGAATGAGATAACTTGATCCCCAGCCGTGAGCAAAATGCTCTCCAAAATTTTGCCACAAACTGAGACCCCCTATCAGACACGATGTCAGACGGAACCCCATGAAGTCTGACCACCTCCTGCACAAATACCTGAGCCAGAGTCTTAGCGTTAGGCAACAAAGGCAAAGACACAAAGTGCGACAATTTAGAAAACCGATCAACAATCACCAAGATGACCGTGTTCCCAGCTGATGAGGGCAAATCAGTGATGAAATCCATGGAGATTTCCGTCCAAGGCTTACTAGGTACCTCAAGAGGAAGTAGTGTGCCAACAGGACGGGAGCAATGCGTCTTAGCCCTAGCGCACGTGGTACAAGCTGACACGTATGAGACCACGTCCTGTCGGATCTTGGGCCACCAAAACCGACGTGACACCAACTCCAAGGTACCTCTAACCTCTGGGTGGCCAGCCAGGACAGCATCATGATGCTCCGCCAAAACCTTTAGGCGGAGATGAAGCGGTACAAAAGATTTGTTGACGGGAAGCTCAGATGGTACCTCCTCTTGAGCCTCGGCAATCTCAGCCTCAACCTCGGTAGTGAGAGCCAAAACCACAACACCCTTTTGGAGGATGGGTACTGGATCGTCCCGAGGTTCTCCCCCCAGAAAACACCTGGACAGAGCATCCGCCTTAGTGTTTTTAGACCCCGGTCTGTAAGTGACCACAAAATTGAACCGCGTGAAAAACAATGCCCAGCGAGCCTGCCTGGGGGACAGACGCTTGGCTGACTCCAAATACAGCAGATTCTTATGATCGGTAATAACAGTAACCTGATGTACCGACCCCTCCAAGAAGTGTCGCCATTCCTCAAAGGCCAACTTAATTGCCAACAACTCCCTGTTGCCGATATCGTAGGTACGTTCGGCGGACGACAGTTTCTTGGAGACATAGGCGCACAGACATAAACCACTCAAAGATGAGCCTTGAGACAGTACCGCCCCCACACCAACCTCAGACGCATCGACTTCCACAACAAAGGGTTTTGATACGTCTGGCTGCACAAGAATGGGGGCTGAAACCAAACTGTTCTTAAGAAATTCAAATGCGCGCACCGCAGCCCCAGGCCAAATGGAGAAATTTGTACCCTTTTTAGTCATGTCAGTTAGCAGTTTAGCAATGATGGAAAAATCCTTGATAAATTTCCTATAGTAGTTAGAAAACCCAAGGAACCGCTGAAGTGCTTTCAGGCTATCAGGACGTTCCCAATGCAGCACCGCCTGCACCTTAGCGGCGTCCATTTTAAACCCAGAAGCAGACACAATATAACCCAAGAAAGGCAACTCTTGAACAGAAAATACACATTTCTCAAGTTTAGCATACAGCTTATTCTGTCTGAGAAGCTGTAACACCTGCCTGACATGATCTAAATGAGTATCACGGTTGCAAGAATATATGAGAATGTCATCTAGATACACGATAACGAATTTCCCCAAAACATGCGAGAACACATCATTGATGAAATGTTGGAACACTGTGGGTGCTTTAGTCAACCCAAACGGCATCACCAAATTTTCAAAATGACCCTCAGGGGTATTAAAATCCGTCTTCCACTCATCACCTTGACGGACTCTTATGAGGTCGTACGCCCCTCTGAGGTCAAGCTTGGTAAACCACTTAGCACCCGCCACCTGGTTGAACAAATCTGGTATCAGTGGCATAGGGTATGGATCACGAACCGTAATCTGGTTCAACTCCCTGAAATCCAAACACGGGCATAATCCGCCATCTTTCTTCTTCACGAAGAAGAACCCTGCTGCCACCGGCGAGGATGACGGCCTGATGTGCCCTTTGCTCAAGCTTTCAGCAATGTAATCTTTTAACGCTTGTCTCTCCGGACCGGAGATGTTAAACATCCTAGCTTTAGGCAATTTGGCCCCTGGTTTAAACCTGATAGAACAGTCATAAGGACGATGTGGCGGCAACTCTGAACAACCCTTCTCAGAGAATACATCCACAAAATCCAGAAGTGACTCCGGGACGCTTGAAGTCACCGCAGCCACACATGTGGCCAGGCAATTCTCCTGGCAGAACTCGCTCCACCGAATTATGTCCTGAGTTTTCCAGTCAATTACCGGGTTGTGCATAGACAACCAAGGAAAACCCAAAACCACCTGAGCAGGAAGATTCCTGAGCACCTTACATGTAACCCGCTCGGAATGTAGAACTCCTATGTGGAGTTTCACCTCAGCCACAAATTCAGTAATCTCCCCCTGAGAGAGAGGAGCAGCATTGATGGTGATCACGCGGATAGGATGAGACAGTTTTTCAATCCTAAAACCTGCTGAGGGGTGCAAACTCCTCATCAATGAGATTTGTGGCTGAACCACTATCCACAAAAACAGTAATTGGCAGCTCACTGCCAGCAATAAAAACCTTAGCAGGGAGCATGCATTGAGAAACCACCATGGAGGATATACATAAGCTCAGATTGGTCTCCTCCACACCATCTGAGCTTAGAAGTTTTCCGCCGTTGCGTTTTTCTTAGGCAGCAGAGGACAGATGTTAATAAAATGACCAGTTTTACCACAGTAAAAACAGGCTCCCTGCTTCCTGAGCTCAGGGGCTTGACGCTTGACATGTGACACCCCTGCGATTTGCATAGGTTCCGTGGGCTCACCTGCAGCAACCTCACGTGAACCTAAACCTTCTCCCACAGGTGGCATCTCATGCTCCCCCTGATGCAAACGACGATCAATATGGACAACCAGACTCATGGCGAAATCTAGAGAAGCAGGAGTCTCGTACATCAGAAGGGCTTTTTTAACCCTTCCAGATATCCCATGTATAAACTGACTCCGCAATGCTGGATCATTCCATTGTGTATCGATCGCCCAGCGATGAAATTCAGAACAGTAATCCTCTGCAACTCGCTCCCCCTGGAAAATAGTGCATATCTTAGATTCTGCTAGAGCCATTCTGTCAGGTTCATCGTAGATTTTCCCAAGAGAAGAAAAAAAACTCTCCACAGAGTCAAATGCAACAGAATCAGATAGCAAAGAAAACGCCCATGCTTGGGGATCCCAGCTTAACAATGACAACACCAGGCCCACACGCTGAGCCTCATTACCCGAGGAGATCAGGCGCATGCGGAAATATAGTTTGCAAGCTTCACGAAAAGAAACAAATTTACTGCGTTCCCCAGTAAATCTTTCAGGCAAAGGAAATTTAGGCTCAGCAACTCTTCCTGTCACTCCAGCCTGCACATTAGATACTGCTAGTCCCTGTTGCTGCACTGCCCCCTCAACTCAGTGACCTGTAGGAACAGCGCCTCCAACTGGCGGGTTATGGAAGTCATGGGATCCATGACAAAACACAAAAAAAGAAACTCCTTTTTTTTGTTGTTGGGCCGATTATAATGTCACGGGGAGACTAGGTGAGCGAGCTAAAAACCCGGGCCCCTGCAGTTTCCCTCAGACTAGGGAAATCCTGACTGACCCTCTACCTGGAGTTTACACTGATGGTGTGCATGTCCAGGCCTCGAACCTCACCCTAAACTCCTGTTTTAACCCTAGGCTGATACCTTCGCCCTCCACCCAGTGAAGAGGTTATATTCCAATACCCACAGTTAGCACAGACAAGGATAAAGGAAAATATACACCACACCGCAGTCACTCAGGAATACACTATAAATGTGCAGGGCAAAATAAATACAAATATAGGAAGGAGTATATAAGACAGAGGGAAATACACCACCAGCAACGAATCTCCAACAACCAGCTCTCCACTCCAGACCGAGATAACAATGCACAAGACAGAAGCTATAATCGGCGACGCCCAATGAACAGGAGAACTATTTAAAGGCCATGGGAATGGCCCAGCTTCCAATCCGAGGATTAGGTCAATTAACCCCGGAAAAGCTAGATAAAATCTAGCAGACGCCAGTGAGCAAATAGTGGTCAAAAACGGAATTACAGCTGTCTGTCGGACGACCTGGTCCGAACAGCGTCCGACATGACAATCAAATGTACAAATGGCAAATATACAAATGGCGATTTGGAATCCAGATTAAAATACTGTATACAGAATGCATTCAGAGAATTACATAGATGCATTTCTTGTAAAACATTTACAGATGTGACAGACAATGCTCATAGTGACACAATCTTGAGAAATGTTTGTTTATTCACTTCACAAACAGTTCTAAGCCTCTATATGTTTGCTGTTTTTCATTGTAAAACATTAAGGTTTACTGAAACTCTGCCTGTGGTGGTTTGATCTAAATCCTTGTGGCTTTTATATTCTAGGGGTTCATGGCCCCTCGTCTGATGACTCCACGATTTCTCAGTTTCATACAACCTTGAAAGCTGGCCACTTGAATGGATGGGTGAAACTAGAGTTACTACATAGTGTAAATCACTATATAAGACCAGAGAAAGATGACTAAGATAGATGCAAAAACTGGGTTACCTGTACATGTACAGTGTGCTCATACCTGCATAATTGGGGATGCCCATGCAGTGTAGTGAATCTCCCAGGGGTTCTCTGTCTTGGTGTTGCTTCTCTGATAATCCAGATGGATGATGTTTTAAAGCCACTTGTTGATGATGTAAGTATAATGTATGAAGTTAATCTTTATATATACGTAATCATTATATGTATTTAATCCTTATATGTACTTATTAACCTTTGTATTTTAACATATACAAAAGTGTACGCACTCATACTATTCAATCATACTATTCCTTGAATTTTGTACTTTGCAATAAAATTGCTTTGTATTGCAAGTATTAGCCTTCTTTAAAGCCATATCTGAACCTTAGTGTTAAAAACATGGCAGATAAAATTGCCAAATTCTCCTGTAGATAATTCGACAAAGTGGGAACCATCATACCATTAAAAAATACAAGTGGATTTTCATGGGCCCTTCCAGTATGTTTGTTCAAAGGCGTAATGGGGTGCATATGACTATGCAGCAGGTCTGGCCTTCCTGCCAATGTATAAAACAAAGGAGTACGGGCATACAAAATGCATATTGTGAAGTGGATTTTAATGTGCCCATCCAGTATGTGGGTTCCAAGGCATAATGGGGTGCATATGACTATGCAGTAAGGCTGGCCTTGCTGCCAATGTGTAAAACAAAGGAGTATGGGAGTACAAAATGCATATTGTGAAGTGGATTTTCATCGGCCCATCCAGTATGTGGGTTCCAAGGCATAATGGAATGCATATGACTGACTAAGCATCAGGGCTGGCCTAGCTGCCAATGTGTAAAACAAAGGAGTACGGGAGTACCAAATGCATATTGTGAAGTGGATTTTCATGGGCCCATCCAGTATGTCGGTTCCAAGGCGTAATGGGGTGTATATGACTATGCAGCAGGGCTGGCCTTCCTGACAATGTGTAAAACAAAGGAGTACGGGCTTGCAAAATGCATATTGTGAAGTGCATTTTAATGGGCCCATCCAGTATGTGGATTCCAACTCGTAATGGGGTGCATATGACTGACTATGCAGCAGGGCTCGCCTTCCTGCCAATGTTTAAAACAAAGGAGTACGGGAGTACAAAATGCATATTGTGATGTGGATTTTCATGGGCCCATCCACTATGTGGATTCCAAGGCAAAATGGAGTGCATATGACTATGCAGCAGGGCTGGCCTTCCTGCCAATGTGTAAAACAAAGGAGTAAGGGGTTACAAAATGCATATTGTGAAGTGCATTTTAATGGGCCCATCCAGTATGTGGGTTCCAAGGCTTAATGGAGTGCATATGACTGACTATGCAGCAGGGCTGGCCTTGCTGCCAATGTGTAAAACAAAGGAGTACGGGAGTACAAAATGCATATTGTGAAGTGGATTGTCATGGGGACATCCACTATGTGGGTTCCAAGGCCTAATGGGGTGCATATGACTGACTATGCAGCAGGGCTCGCCTTCCTGCCAATGTTTAAAACAAAGGAGTACGGGAGTACAAAATGCATATTGTGAAGTGGATTTTCATGGGTCCATCCACTATGTGGATTCCAAGGCAAAATGAAGTGCATATGACTATGCAGTAGTGCTGGCCTTGCCGCCAATGTGTAAAACCAAAGATTACGGGAGTACAAATGCATATTGTGAAGTGGATTTTCATGGGCCCATCCATTATGTGGGTTCAAAGGCTTATTGGGGTGCATATGAATTAGTAGCAGGGCATGTCTTGAATTAAATGCAACACTTTTTCAGGAGTCCCCTCTGGACATCTTATGACAGGGGTATTGTGGTGCGTCGTAATTCTTGGCAGCCCATTCACTCACAGCGTAGGCTGCAGCAGTTTAGGAGACCCATTGTTTAATAATGGCCCTTTAAGAAGATTAATATCACCTGATGCAACAGTAAAAATAGGCTCTGTGACCTTAAGAGTCCCTCCTTCATAAGTGAAACAAGATGGGTCTGCTTATGTGTCACACACCACATGGCCAGCTAGGGTTTTTAAATGTTACAATGACACTTCCCAGTGAATGCATTTGTAGTGGTTGAAAGCAATGTTAAAGTTGAAAAATGCTTAAAAAAAAACTCTGCGTCTGAACTAAGCCCAAGTGGTGGAGGAAATTTTCGGTCTGGGGTTAAATATTTGGCTTTACAGGCAACTCATTCACCTGCAAAGGATGTGCCTTAACATATTTCCCAGCAAAATCCTTTTTGGTTTCGATTTAGTGTTTTTTTGTGGCACGGGGAAAAATGGCATGAATTTCGGAAAAAATAGTTTAAAGCTGTGAACTAGGAGTCAGGAATGCTTCCAGGGGCGATCCCCATGATGTTCCTGCGTCATTTGAGCAGTGTTTCCATCATTTTCAGACGTTTTTAGACCTTAAAAGATCCCCCCGGGGGATCGCGGTAAAAATACTCGGGTCTCCCATAGAGTTACATTGGGCTCATTGCTCGGGTCGAGTACTCGAGTATTTCAATCTGCTCGACCCAAGCAACGAGCACCAGAGCATTTTAGTACCCGCTCATCACTAATCAGCAACTCTATTTATTGCCTCTACAACAGGTGGCACCCTCCAATCTGGCCATTTTGTTGCTGTGCTTCTGTTGGTGTGTTGGTGGTTCTTTGGCAACATGTCTGACCTACTGCATTTCACACCATCTGAGCGTGTGTTATTTAACTGGGTGGTGTCATGTCGCTTTGTGCAGCCATACCCAGTGATAGTGGATCCGAGGAGGAGGAGAGGAATGTGGGTGCATCCGCTTTTGAGGCAACGCCTCACTAAAGGCCATTTTCACCGGCTATATGCATCTCTGCGGACACATCACGACAAATTTTTCCAGTACTGTCGCATGAGTATTGCGACCTTCGATATTTTGTTGGAGACAGTGCGACCTGGACTAACATTTCAGAACACCAGGATGCGGAAATGTATATCTGCAGAGGAGCATCTTCTCCTTACTTTACGGTATGTATTCCCCATCGTCACATACTGTATGTTGATGATGTTTTTGTAATATAAATATATTATTTAGTTTTGCTTAGCAGCTGAAGTAAATTGATATTATATTTTAAAAATAAACTAAAATCTAACTTAGAATATGTAGTTAATGTTAAACTCATATAGCCAGTGTTAATTTTTGAAGGTACTGGTAGCCTGCCTTTTTTGTTCCACACAGTACTTGTGTTGTATATGATTTTTTCAAAGCAATAAAAATTGGTAATAATTGAGATTTTTGTCTGCTTTCAGCTTCCTGTCAACTGGAATATCTTATGCTACCCTACATCTGGAATTTTTAATTGGAAGGCCAACTATCTCCGGCATAGTCCGGGCTATGTGTGTTGAAATTTGGTCCAGACTACATGAACTGGTCATGCCTGTGCCCAAGATGGAAGACTGGATGCAGATTGCGTGTGGCTTTCAGGAACATTGTGATTTCCCAAATTGTATTGGAGCCCTTAATGGGAAACACATCCGTGTGTGTAAGCTGCCGAACTCAGGGTCCCAATTCTATAATTATGAACAGTATTTTTCTGTAGTGCTGTTAGCTGTGGTTGACAGTCACTATAGGTTTATAATTGTAGATATTGGGGCCTGTGGGAGAACTGGAGACTCTAGAGTCTTTAATTCTTCCATTATGGGTCGGCGGCTGCACGATAACCAGTTGGACCTACCACCACCACGTCAACTTCCAGGCTCCAATGTAGAAGCTGTGCCGTATGTCTTTGTGGCAGATGAGGCCTTCCAGTTAACAAGGCATGTCATGAGGCCATATCTCTGTCGAAACCTGGACCACCGGCGGCAGATATTTAACTTACGGTTATCACGGGCTTGGCTACTGGTGGATTGTGCCTTTGGTGCTCTTTGTGCCAAATGGTGGGTCCTCCAGTCTGCAATTCAGCTGAGTGAAGCCAACATCAATGACGTTATTAAAGATTATGTAGTACTACATAACTTCACCAGACTACATGAGTGCTCCTCAGCTGATGGTGCTGAAAGTGTGTTGTCCAATGTGGGTAGGCTGTTATGAACTGATGGTTTAGGAGCAACATGGGACGAGCTCTGGAGGAGGTGGTACCTGTACTGACCACAGCTCCTGAGCTTAACACAACACTAGAAGTAGCCGTGGGATGTTGCTGTCACTCCCTAGACACCTCGTCACAGCCGGAGGACTAACTACCCCTAAAGATAGAAACAGGAAAGCTATCTTGCCTCAGAGAAAATCCCCAAAGGATAGACAGCCCCCCACAAATTTTGACTGTGAGTGGAGAGGGAAATGACATACACAGAATGAAACCAGGATGAAGCAAAGGAGGCCACTCTAGCTAGATAGATAGAATAGGACAGAATACTGTGCGGTCAGTATTAAAAAACTAGAAAAATCCACCACAGAGTTTACAAAAATCTCCACACCTGAATAAAGGTGTGGAGGGTAAATCTGCTTCCCAGAGCTTCCAGCTTAACTGAACAAATCCATACTGACAAGCTGGACAAGAAAAAACATAGAAAGTGCTGAACGATAAAGTCCACAAAATGTGGACTGCAAAAGAACTAAGCAAGGACTTATCTTTGCTGAACTGGTCAGAACATCAGGGAAATCCAAGCAGAGATGTGAATCCAACCAGGAACCATAGACAACTGGCACTGGCTGAAGGATAGAGCCAGGCTTAAATAGCCGAGCCAGAATAGACGATCAGTAGAAGCAGCTGCTGACTGCTAAATCCAAGAAGCAGCCGTTCCACTTAAAACCACCGGAGGGAGCCCAAGAGCAGAACTCACAAAAGTGCCACTTACAACCACCGGAGGGAGCCCAAAAGCGGAATTCACAACAGTAGGTCTACACCACATGTCATCCCTCAGCGTTTTCCACTTTCAGGACTCAAAGTCCGTGATATTTTTACAAATTATTTTCTTTCACCTCAGGGTGCTACTCCCTGGCAAGAAATGCTGTCTATATGTTATAATTTGAAAAATACTATATATACAGTGTATAAAAAAAATCTTATGTTAAGTTACTAGGTGTGTTGAATTTACTTATTTAAGAGATGTTTTTGAATCTAATAATTATGTATGGTGTATTAATGATTGTTCCAACAAACATAAATTGGCTTTTGAAATTATTTTTATATATCCAAAAGCCAAATACTTATTCTCACAAACAATATTGACCTCATATGGCTTTTGTGGCCATTTAAATTTGGCTTAACATATATCCAAATTATTATTTTGCTATCACAGCAGAAGAAAAAATATTTTTTCACAAACAAAATATTTAACCACAAACAAATTAAAGGTTATGAAAAGTTGGTGGAGGTGATGGCGGCAGTCCGGTTTCTTGTTCTTGCGGCCTTTGTTGCCCCAATTGTCCTTCACCCTCTGTGGGTACTAAGTGTTGCCTATGCTATAAATATTGGTCATGCCCGTATTGACCACATGCCGATTGGCCATAGAGATTTTGAGTATGGGCCTCCCGAGGATTATAGTGGCCACGTGACTCATACCCCCCCCCCCCCTAGTATGGCGATGTCGTCTAAACCCAGGTTGGGATCAGCCTCCAACACTGGGTCTGTACAAGTAGCCATATTGGGAAGGTTGCTGGTAGGATGGCATTTGGATATGTGGTTACATAGGTTGATTTTTTGGGGGGAAGGGTTGAGGTGTAGACACATGTGGAGGAGGTGCATCAGATCCCTCTTGAGCATGCGCTTGTTGGGTTGGTTGAAGATGCATGAGGTTACGGGGTGACAGCTGCCACCTCTCCAAGTATTCACACAACTCATATGGGCTATTGGGGGGTGCATGCATCAAGAAGGATCTGAAAACACCCTCTCACACTTAGCCTCACCTCACGGGGTAGGGGACGGAGGTACCAGGCCAGGCTGCGCGAATATGCATCCTCACCCTCATCTTGGGCAGCCCTGGAAAGATAGTTTAGGACCCCCGTATCCACATGCCTCCTTGTTTCCTGTAACTCTCTCCTTCTGCGGCCACGGCGAGAAATAACAGCAGCCTGTGGGGAGGCCTCCAACATGACAGTAGGGCTGCTGCTGTTCCCAGGATCTTCATGGCTGACTGGAGCTGGAGCAGCTGTGGGTGGTGGTGTAGCATCTGGGCCTGTTGTTGGTGGAGCTTGTGGTGCTGCGGAATATGGACCTGGAGGGATGCACCTGGAAGGATCAGAAGATGGGCCAGCCACCTCTTCACTTTCCCAGACGGGATCAATGACAGCTTCTGAGTCGGACCCTGTCTCCCTCTCAGTGAGGTTGGACTGAGTTCTGTTATGAAAGTATGACAATAATAAAATCAAATTTAATATGTGAGCATAAAATACATATGTGTAATGTGGTGTGAGGTTTGTACTTACGGTCTCAGATCCATACTGGGATCCAGAAATGACAGCCGGTAGTAATAAATATATTTTTGGTTTGTAGGTGCGAAAGGACCACTCCTGGTCCGCTGCTGTCTTTCTCGCCTGTACAGGTCTCTTATGCTGCGCCATCACCTTATAACATGTTCCACTGCAATGACAGAGCAGAAAATAATGTATAAAGCCATTGTGCACAGTGGTACAACAAGGTGTCAGAGATTTTACATAGTCATGTGGCCTAGTAAGCTGGATTTTAAAAAAATTATCTTCATTACTAATAATTTGATTGCAAACATCACAATACGATTTAAGGGGATAGTGTGAAAACATGTTAGTTACTGCAGTTTAGAATATTATTTATGAAACATGAGTGAACTTACTTATTTGCTGCTATCCCTCATGTGGCCGCTGTCCAAAATCCTGAAAAAGGAGGCCACATATGCTCCTCCATGCCGCCTCTTTTCTGGCCCAGTTGGAATAATGGGCATCTCTCTGATCCCATATTTCTGGCATCTCTTGCACCAGGACCAGCAGCATTTCTACATTAATTACGGAAGCCATGCTGCAGGAGACTCCGTGGAGGCATGCGGCATTCTTCTGGGATGTCTGTCTCGCTTTTTAAGCTAAATAGCATGTCTAAGCTTCCTGATTTAAGGCTTGGCATATTTCCTGTCACCTGGAAAATTATTGCGTATTTCTCGCAAGTCACACGCTTGGTCTGTGTGCAATCCGTATTTTTCGCGCACCCATAGACTTTCATTGGCGGATTTTTTTGTGCAATACGCTGGCAAACGCAGGATGCTGCGATTTTCTCAGCCCGTAAAATACGGCCGAGAAATATACAATGGAAGCTGCCCCATAGAGAAACATTGGTCCGTGTGCAATGCGTTGTTTTTGCGCCTCTCGCTCATCCGTATTCCTCTCTATTGTGACACCGGCCTCAAGGGTATTGAACTAGTGCATAAATCATTGAGGGGTTGTAATTTCAGAAGGAAAGTTCTTAATAGGGAATCTTATTGGATTTTTTTGCCGAGTAAAAGATCCCCACAAGATTTAAACATTAGACATTATCTGATATTACAGTACATGTAATTTTGCCTTCCTCTTCTGCTAAAACTCAGCCTGGTCATTAAAATTTTGTGCATTGTATTTTATTATAATGCATTGAACTCTCCCCTTTCTTTCCTCTAACTTGGTTTAGGTTTCTTGATTACATGCATCACATACTTGGTTGATAAGCAAAGAGGTGGGTCATTTAAGCATTATGCTAATTGATCTCGACATGCTACCAACTTATGTCTGTTTCTCCATGACTTTTTATATTAAGACGTGTACTCACAGACATTCCACAACCATGAGTAAGGCTCCTAGGAGCTAAAACGTGTAGGTTATAGACACTGGTGGAACCGCCATGTACTTTTATCCAGTTATTCTTCAATAAACTTTGAATTTTATCCCATGTACCTGCTGCTTTAGATTTTCGTTTTTTTGTTCTAAACCACGTTTAGTGTCCATTTGTTTGGCATTTCTGTAGCAATGAGAGCTCACTTAGTTTACGGGTGCATGTCTCGAAAGCATGAGTTGGGCACAATTTATGGGCACTACAATATATGGGATCTACAATGTGCCAGCATTACAGTGGCAGATTAGCAATTTTCATTGAGCAACATCCACTGCTGCTTGTTTCTAAAAAAAAAAACATGGAGTCAAAATTGTCACTACATCCATATATAAATTCCCATAGTGGTGTAATTTCCAAAATGCTGTCATTTGAGGGGGGATTCTGATCTTCTGAAACTTAGAACTTTGTATATGCAGATGGCAAACTATTCTGCAATAATTTGTTATCCAAAAGTCAAACAGCGCTACTTCCCTCCTGAGTCTAAGCAGTACTGTACAGCCACATGTGGGCTATGATATGCTCTGCTATGCTCTCCAAATGTACTGTAATATGGCTTTTGCAATCTATTCCAACCAAACTTACGCTCCAGAATTTAATTGTCACTTCTTCTCTTCAGAGCCCTGATGTGTGCCCAAACAAGAGTTTTCTACCACATATGGGGTATCTGCATACTCAGGAGAAATCGCAGAGCTGATTTTGGGGTCATTGTTCATCTGTTATCCTTGTAAATATTATGTGAATCATCTGTCGGTTCAAGGTGCTCAACACACCTCAAAATAAGTTCCATGAGGGGTTTAGTTTCCAAAATGGGGTCACTTGTGGGGGTTTCCACTGTATAGGTACATAAGGCTCTCTGCAATTGCAACATAGTGTCTACTATCTATTCCAGCCAAATATGCGGTCCGTGTGCCCAAATAGTAGTTTTTGACAACATATGGGTTATCACTGCATTCAGGGGAAATTGCCCAACAAATTATATGGTCCATTTTCTCTTGTTACCCTTATAAAAATAAAAAAATTGGAGCTTAAAAAACAATTTTGTCAGAAAAATTAGATTTTTAATTTTCAAGGTTCAACGTTATAAAATTCTGTGAAGCACATGCAGCTTCAAGGTGCTCAGTACACCTCTAAATAAATTCATTGATTGGTGTAGTTTCCAAAATGGGGTCATTTGGGGTGTTTCCACTGTTTATGCATATCATGGGCTCTGAAAACATGACACTCCACTATCTATTCCAGTCAACTTTGTGCTTTAAAAGTTGAAAGGTGCTCCTCCCATTCTGAGTTCTGCCTTGCGTCCAAACAGTTTTTTCCCACCACATATGGGGTATCGGCGTACTCAAGAGAAACTGCCCAACAAATTATACTGTCCATTTTATCTTGTTACCTTTCTGAAAATGGAAAAATGGAGGGAAAAGGGAATATTTTTGAGTAAAAAAGTACATTTTTTATTTTTTTCCTTCCACAATGATTTAATTTGGTGAAGACCCTAAAGGGATAATAAACTTCTTGAATGTGGTCTAGAGCATTTTAGGGGGTGCAGTTTTTAAAATGGTGTCACATTTGGGTACTTTCTGTTACATGGGCCCCTCTAAGTCACTACAAATGGGGTGTGGTCTCTAATAAAATGGTTTTGTAAATATTGTTGGAAAAATGAGAAATTGGAGGTAAACTTTTAACCTTATAAACTTTCTAACAAATAAAATGTTTCAAAAATTACGTTGATGTGAATTAGACATGGAGCGCCCCCACACCGCCGCAGGGCCGAGGGGTACCCGGAGCCGGGCCTCTGGGATCTCAGTCCTAGGGTTGTCACGGTGGCTGGACTCGGTCCGTGGCCCTGTCCGTCAGTGGGGGACGTCCGGTGCAATAAGGGGTGTTATAGCAGTGGTGTAGCGGTGCAGTTGTGGGGTGCAGGTCGCGGTAAATAACGAGGACACCAGGTTGCAGTCTCTTTACCTCTTTACTGGAGATCTCTCAGTCCTCAGTCCAGAATCCGGTTCACCAGGCTGCGCAAGTCCGGCCGGTCCAATGGCACTTCCAGAGTTCTCCTCACAGGTGGAAATCAGTGCCCTCCTTCTAGCGCTATGTGTTGTAGTCCTTCCCTGCTGTGCTCACGGAAAGTACCCCACAACGGTTGTGTCTGTTTCTTAAGTTCCCTCACAACTCGATTAACTGATGTTCTTCTCATATTCCATCCCTCCCTGTTATTCAGGTTGGAACGGCACCCGTTTGTCAGGTAGGCCTGGAGTTCTTCCGGGACCCTAGAGACGCCCCTCTCCCGCAATTGCCCCCCAAGACTTCATAGGTGATATGTGGTAGACAGCCCGCCTTAAACTGACTGCCCTGCCGCTGTTTGGAGTATGGCTTGAAGCTGTATGCTATTCCACTCCCTCGGCGTTCCGGCCACCGGTAATGCGCCTCAGTAGGATGTTGCTCCGGTCCTACAGCATGACCCCTACTGGTATTCTCCTTTTGCTTGATCTCGTTTCTCACTCAGCACAATCTATCTCGCTTCTAGTCCTTTCTTAGGGCACCGCCGCTATGCTGAGCAGGCACGGTCCTGTTACGTTCTTTCCAATGCCAAGCCTCTGTCAGGATCCCACCCCTGACAGAGACCCTACTGTCTCTTCCTCCACAACACCCTCTGCCACCAGGTGTTGCTTCGTTCAATCCAGTCAGCTTTCTCCTCTAACTTCCTGCCTGACCCCCAGTTTACCCACTATGGTGGGGAGTGGCCTAATGAATAGCACCCTTAGCTCCCCCCGGAGGCCCAGCTGTGAAACATATTGGTGTCTGTGATACCTGATCAGAGGAACTCCTTCAGTGCCATCGAACGCACCATGGCTCCCCATAGTGGCAGATCCACAGTACTGCAACGACCAGGACTCTGGGGCGCTGCACTCCCCCCTGGTTAAACACAGTACTCCGGGACTGGGAAGAAAACAACAATACAGGTTAGCAAAAAGACATACAATTTTGTTGAGTGCAAAACAATAAGTATACTTGAACAGGCTTCCCTTTATGGGAGGTGAGGACACTTTAACGTTACAAACATAATTAAATATCATAGCAACAGGCTCCAATTAACTCTCATTACCCAACCGGGTATTCTACTAAGTGCAAATTTTGTGAACAATAATTTAACATTTCCTTTAAGGACTCACACTCTAAATCCACTAAAGACCTTCCTATAATCACATTATAAGGTATTCTAACTTTTCATTCGCCTTCTTTGGAATCTGCAGGACCGCCTGTCCTATCGGCGCCAGACCTACTGCCTCTCCTTTCTGTTACAGGACCGCCCCGTTCAGCCAGGGCCTACTGCCTTTTCAACTACTATACATAGTATAGAACATAACTTCACTTTCAATTTGAGAACACTGAGCCGGCTCTACTCGGCCCCTATAAGGACTCGCTCCCTAACCCCTACGGGCTCACTCTCTGTCCTTAGTAACGAACTAACTTTCTATGGGGACTCAGGGTTTACCTTCTATCCTCACCTTCGTTATTACTTCCTTTCTTTCAACTATGCAGGACTCTAATTCTTCCCCTACGGGCTCTCTGCATCTTTCCTTTTAATGAACATTATCTAGGTTTCACATTTCAAACAGATTAAACACACATAACTTTTCTTTATGCAAAACAGTTACATTTCTTCCAGAGCATCATCATATTACTGTTCTAAAACAGTACCACTTTCAAGTTCAGGTCAAACATCCCCCTTAAGAGGGGATCAAGTCTTTCTGAGGTAGCTCGTCTTCTCAGCCTACCAGAACGGTATCTTCGCAAAGAGTCTTTACGTAAAACCAGTAGGAAGCGCCTTTAAGAAGGTGCAAACTATATACAGGAAGTTTGTATCATGCACTGTTCATGATTCAGCAGTTTTTATAACATTGTGAAACAAAAAGCAAAAATGAAAGTGAAAGCAAAAATAAAAAGCAATAGGGATCCCGGGTAAACAAAGGGATCCCTTTAAGAGTTAACCCAGGACGGGTTTTAGCAGCAAAATAGCAAGGAAATAAACAGTTAACTATTTACAGTTTCAGGTTTCCGAGGCTTAGTTGGACGGCTTCCAGGGCTGCACCTGGCACTTAACCCTTCTTGGCTTGGGCAAAGTGAGGTCCAGGGTTACACCCAGTGCTGGACAAACGCCGTTAATCCGTCTTTCATGTACGGTTAAATCATGCGCAGCTATGGAGGTCTGCGCAGCTTGAGTATGGGTATTTGCTGCAGCAGAGGTAGCAGCTGCTGCAAGATCAGTCACTGGAATGGAGTCAGCAGTTGTGGCACTAGCAGTCACTGGAGTGGTGTCGGTCATCAGGGCAGGGTCGCTCTTCCTACCTGCTTCAGATGCGGTTCCCCCGGTGCCGGTCTGCTCTGCCTCCGCTGGGGTCTGGAACGCTGGTTGCGGGGCCTTGCGCTGCGACGTTATCATCTCCATTTGCAGCACCTCGCTTTCCGGCAGGGCCTTGCTTTCTGGCTTCGGAGCACTGGAACTTCTTTCTTGCTCCGGACCAGATGAGGCTGCCGACAGATGTCTGGTGAGGCTCCTGATGATGGCCTTCTTCCACCCGGCCTCAGTGCTCAGCTGCGTCCGCTGAGGTCGGTCGCTGAGCTCGTCCACTCCGGCCTGCAGGAATTCAGCATCAGTGGTGGAGGCCTGGTTGCGGTGCCCCTCCGGGTGGCTGGGGGAGTCCTCTGCTCCGACCCCACGCTCCGGCTCCAGGCGGCTCGCCATGGCGTCCTCCATGTCGCTCACTTCTTCTTCCCGGTCCTTTTCCCGCTCTCTCCTTCGTGGGCGGTTTCGTTTTCTCTGTCTCTGCCCACCATTGAGGATCAGGAGGCGGATCTCGGCTGCTGACGGACACGTCCTCAAGGGGCCGAGATATTTAGACTGGGCGGCCATTGTCTTTCGCGCTCTTCAGCTTGTTCACGCCCACTTCCACGCCCTTCTTCTTCTCCTGCGCTGTAATGGCGGCGGTTTTGGCGCGAACTTTTGGCGGCAAGTGACAATCCACAGTCTTTGCAATAAAGTACAGTCCAAGCACAGTAAATCACAGTTCCAAGGCACACATGACCTGATTCTTCAGGCTTAAGTAGATCCTGTTCGTGACGCCAAGTTTGGAGCGCCCCCACACCGCCGCAGGGCCGAGGGGTACCCGGAGCCGGGCCTCTGGGATCTCAGTCCTAGGGTTGTCACGGTGGCTGGACCCGGTCCGTGGCCCTGTCCGTCAGTGGGGGACGTCCGGTGCAATAAGGGGTGTTATAGCGGTGGTGTAGCGGTGCAGTTGTGGGGTGCAGGTCGCGGTAAATAACGAGGACACCAGGTTGCAGTCTCTTTACCTCTTTACTGGAGATCTCTCAGTCCTCAGTACAGAATCCGGTTCACCAGGCTGCGCAAGTCCGGCCGGTCCAATGGCACTTCCAGAGTTCTCCTCACAGGTGGAAATCAGTGCCCTCCTTCTAGCGCTATGTGTTGTAGTCCTTCCCTGCTGTGCTCACGGAAAGTACCCCACAACGGTTGTGTCTGTTTCTTAAGTTCCCTCACAACTCGATTAACTGATGTTCTTCTCGTATTCCATCCCTCCCTGTTATTCAGGTTGGAACGGCACCCGTTTGTCAGGTAGGCCTGGAGTTCTTCCGGGACCCTAGAGACGCCCCTCTCCCGCAATTGCCCCCCAAGACTTCATAGGTGATATGTGGTAGACAGCCCGCCTTAAACTGACTGCCCTGCCGCTGTTTGGAGTATGGCTTGAAGCTGTATGCTATTCCACTCCCTCGGCGTTCCGGCCACCGGTAATGCGCCTCAGTAGGATGTTGCTCCGGTCCTACAGCATGACCCCTACTGGTATTCTCCTTTTGCTTGATCTCGTTTCTCACTCAGCACAATCTATCTCGCTTCTAGTCCTTTCTTAGGGCACCGCCGCTATGCTGAGCAGGCACGGTCCCGTTACGTTCTTTCCAATGCCAAGCCTCTGTCAGGATCCCACCCCTGACAGAGACCCTACTGTCTCTTCCTCCACAACACCCTCTGCCACCAGGTGTTGCTTCGTTCAATCCAGTCAGCTTTCTCCTCTAACTTCCTGCCTGACCCCCAGTTTACCCACTATGGTGGGGAGTGGCCTAATGAATAGCACCCTTAGCTCCCCCCGGAGGCCAAGCTGTGAAACATATTGGTGTCTGTGATACCTGATCAGAGGAACTCCTTCAGTGCCATCGAACGCACCATGGCTCCCCATAGTGGCGGATCCACAGTACTGCAACGACCAGGACTCTGGGGCGCTGCAGACATATGCGAACAGGGCCGGTTTCAGACAAAGTGGGTCCTGGGCAAAAGTATAGTATAATGCAGCCCCCCCCACACAGTATAGTGCAGCCCCCACACACAGTATAGTGCAGCCACCACACACAGTACAATGCAGCCCCCCACATACACAGTCTAGTGCATTCCCCTACACAGTATGGCGTAGTACCCCCACACACACTATTGTGCAGCAGACACACACACACTATAATGCAGACAGACACACAATACTTGCCTCTCCTCCTTGTTCCTCAGCGGCTTTGACTTCTGCAGTACGAATCAGCATCTCATCAGCTCCTTCTGAAGCACACTAATTCAGAGGTGGGGGGGAGTGATGGGAGAGGGAGAGTCACATTACACTCTCTCCTCCATCACTGCTTTCAGCTTTATCAGCATCTATGATGCCAATAAATTGAATGCACGATGCAGGGGAAGGGGGCCCCTGGAGCAGTGGGGGCCCTAGACGGCTGCCTGGTCTGCCTGTCCATAATGCCGGCCCTGTATGGGAAATGTTACTTATTAACTATTTTGTGTGATATAACTACAGGTGCATCTCACAAAATTTGAATATCATCAAAAAGTTAACTTATTTCAGTTCTTCAATACAAAAATTGAAACTCATATATTATATCTTTTTATTTATCTTTATTTATTTTACTCATTTATATAGCGCCATTAATTCCACAGCGCTTTACAGATATCATAGGCACTGTCCCCGATAGGGCTAACAATCTAAGTTCCCTATCAGTATGTCTTTGGAATGTGGGAGGAAACTGGAGAGCCCAGAGAAAACCCATGCAAAAACGGGGAGAACATTCAAACTCCTTGCAGATGCTATCGAGTTATTACAGAGTGGTCTTTTTCAAGTGTTTATTTCTGCTAAAGTTGATGATTATGGATTGCAGCCAATGAAAACCCAGAAGTGCTTTTCTCAGTAAATTAGAATAATTAACAAATGACACCTGCAAAGGCTTCCTAAGTGTTTAAAAGGGTCCCTTAGTCTGACTTGACGGAATAGCAGAAGGCAGTCATTGACGCACTCAGCAAGGAAAGTCAATTTTGCATTTCATTTGGAAATCAAGGTCCCAGAATCTGGAGGAAGAGTGTAGAGGCACACAAACCAAGAAGCTTAAGGTCTATTGTGAAGTTTCTACAATCAGTGATGGTTTGGGGAGCCATGTCATCTGCTGGCGTAGGTTCACTGTGTTTGATCAAGACCAAAGTCAGGGCAGCCATCTACCAAGGAATTTTAGAGCACATCATGCTTTTCTCTGCCGACAAGCTTTTTGGAGATGGAATTTTCATTCTCCAAAAGGAATTGGTACCTGTCCACACTGCCAAAATTACCAATACCTGGTTTAAAAACAACAGTATCACTGTGCTTAATTGGCTAGAAAACTCACCTGACCTTAACCCCATAGAGAATTTATAGGATATTGTCAAGAGGAAGATGAGATACACCAGACCCAACAATGCAGACGAGCTGAAGGCTTCTATGAAAGCAACCTGAACACCTCAGAAGTGCTACAGGCTGATCGCATCCATGCCACGCCACATTGATGCATTAATTGATGCAAAAGGAGCCCCAAACAAGTATTGAATGCATTTACTGAACATACATTTCAGTAGGCCAACATTTTGGATTTTAAAATCATTTTTCAAGCTGGTGTTATAAAGTATTCTGATTTACTGAGATAATGACTTTTGGGTTTTCATTGGCTATAAGCCATAATCATCAACATTAACAGAAATGAACACTTGAAATAGATTACTTTGTTTGTAATGACTATATTTAATACCGTATATACTCGAGTATAAGCCGAGATTTTCAGCACTCTTTTTTGGGCTGAAATTGCCCCTCTCGGCTTATACTCGAGTCATACCCGGGGTCGGCAGCGGGGGGGAGTGTGGGCTGTCTAAAAATACTCACCCAGTCCAGGCGCGGTCCCTGCAGGTCCCTGTCTTCCCCAGCGCCGGCAGCAGCAGCTTCAGCTTCTTCCTGTACTCAGCGGTCACATGGTCCCGCTGATTACAGTAAATGAATATATGCGAACAGGGCCGGAACATAGGGGTGGAGCTGCATTTTCATTACTGTAATCAGCGGTACCATGTGACCGCTGAGTACAGGATGAAGCGCTGCGGCGTCGGGGAAGCAGGATCTACACAGCGGCAGGACCAGGTGAGTATACGGGGAGGGGAGCGCTGCGCTGCGCAATAGTCACCTGCTCCTCGTTCCGGGCACCGATCTGTCTCCAGCACTGACGCTGAGGTCAGAGGGCGCGGTGACGTGGTCAGTGTGCGCCCTCTGCTGAACGTCAGTGCTGGAGACAGATCGGCGCCCGGAACGAGGAGCAGGTGACTATTGAAAGTGCGGGGGCCTGAGCGACGGAGAGGTGAGTATGTGATTTTTTTTTTTATCGCAGCAAATGGGGCAAGTGTCTGTATGGAGCATCTATGGGGCCATAACATTCCAGCAGCACTATATGGGGCCATAACATTCCTGCGGCACTATATGGGGCCATAACATTCCTGCGGCACTATATGGGGCCATAACATTCCTGCAGCACTATATGGGGCCATAACATTCCTGCAGCACTATATGGGGCCATAACGTTCCTGCAGCACTATATGGGGGCCATAACATTCCTGCGGCACTATATGGGGCCATAACATTCCTGCGGCACTGTATGGGGCCATAACATTCCTGCGGCACTATATGGGGCCATAACATTCCTGCCGCACTATATGGGGCCATAACATTCCTGCAGCACTATATGGGGCCATAACATTCCTGCAGCACTATATGGGGCCATAACATTCCTGCAGCACTATATGGGACCATAACATTCCTGCAGCACTATATGGGGCCATAATATTCCTGCAGCACTATATGGGGCCATAACATTCCTGCAGCACTATATGGGGCCATAACATTCCTTCGGCACTATATGGGGCCATAACATTCCTGCAGCACTATATGGGGCCATAACGTTTGTGCAGCACTATATGGGGGCCATAACGTTTCTGCAGCACTATATGGGGCCATAATGTTTGTGCAGCACTATATGGGGCCATAATGTTTCTGCAGCACTATATGGGGCCATAACATTTCTGCAGCACTATATGGGGCCATAACGTTTCTGCAGCACTATATAGGGGCATAATGTTTGTGCAGCACTATATGGGGCAAATGTCTGTATGGGGCCATAATTAACGTTTGTAGGGCACTACGGCATATGGGGCAAGTGTCTGTATGGAGCATCTTATAGGGCCATAACATTTGTGCAGCACTATAAGGGGCAAATATCTTTATAGAGCATCTTATGGGGCCATAATCAGCATTTGTGCAGCATTATATTGGGCAAATGTGTCTATGGAGCATCTTATGGGGCCTTTATTAACCTTTATGCAGGATTATATGGGGCATATTTTAATATGGAACATCTTATGGGGCCATAATGAACAGTATGGAGCATTATATGGGGCTCCTGATTCAATATGGATATTCAAAGACACTTAACCTACTGATGTCTCAATTAATTTTACATTTATTGGTATCTATTATTACTTTTGACATTTACCGGTAGCTGCTGCATTTCCCCCCCTAGGCTTATACTCGAGTCAATAAGTTTTCCCAGTTTTTTGTGGCAAAATTAGGGGGGTCGGCTTATACTCGGGTCGGCTTATACTCGAGTATATACGGTATATGAGTTTCACTTTTTTTTTTAAATTGAAGAACTGAAATAAATTAACTTTTTGATGATATTCTAATTTTGTGAGATGCACCTGTATCCGGTATAACGGCATAAAAAATCAAAGTTTGAAAATTGAAATTGTTTTGTAAAATATTTGATATTTTCATGAATAAACGCAAATCATATATAATCAATATCTCAGAATCACTGGGAAATGTTGACGCATTCCAGAGTTATAACCTCATAAAGCGACACTGGTCAGAATTGAAAAAAATTGCTCAGGAAAGTGAAAACTGGCTGGGGGTGGTTGAAGGGGTCAAAAAGACTATTTTTTTCACATACATTGACACTCCCCCAGTGCACATCCAGCTTGATTTGCATGCAGCTTCTAAATTTGAATTCTCATGACTAATACATATGACCTCTATAAAAATAGATGATATTTTTATTGGTGGACAAGTGTAATATAAGAACATGCTGACATGTGGTTGACTGTAAATTTGCGAAAAATAAGTCTTTTAAAATAATGGTTGTGACAATGAAAATTATCATTGTGATTATTAAAAAAAAATCTTCATCTTTCAGTTTAATGTCTGGACTAGCAACAATGGATTCAAAAGTTTGCGGAAGAATGGGCCTCATAACTATCACATATTATTTATGGACAACATTTCTGGCTGTTGCAGTAGGCATCATATTGGTGGTTTCCATTCATCCTGGTGCTGCAGCACAAAAAGAAAATCATGTTGGTGGACGGCCTGTTCTAAGTTCCGCAGATGCTTTGCTAGATTTAATAAGGTGAGTGAAATAATAATGATACTACCTTTTATGAATGATAAGCAAAATGGTCAAGCCTGTATTATTGACTGGTCAGTGCACATGGATGTGAGGTTGGCCTACCTGAATAGTTTATTAAATGACCGCAAATCAGCATCTATCTAGTTGATCAGTAATGTTTTCATCCATTGGTCCCCTTGTGTAAAGAATGTTTACTTGCAGTCCTATGACGTATCAAAAATAGTGCTATTTTTCTGACCACATTATATAGCTGACAAATGAAGTCTTATGTAAAACCACAGGTAACACACTAACAATTCTCTGCATACGAATGATGCACCTCTTGGCATTGGTGCAGCTGCACCGGCTTTACATGCGATATGTTAGCTGCAGCCTGCAGCTAACACTGCCAGATATTACAGTGAAATGAATATTCACCCCTCTCCATGCCCATGGGGGCATAGTGAAGAGTGAATATTAATTTCTCTTTAGCAGCAGGGACAGGCTTATGCTTCCTGTCTCCCGCTGCTGCTCTGCTGGCACCGGGTGGAACCCCTGACTCACACGCCCCATAGAAGCTGCATTGTGTGCTGCTTTTAGTGCCACTGGCTGGAGGTCCCTGGAGTAGCAGGGGCCCTAGGCATCTGCCAGCCATGTATGCCAGCAGGTGTCAGTGCCTGGGCCCACCGGAGAATCCTCCGGTTCTCCAGTGAGCCAGTCCAACCCTGCCTTACAGTCCTATGTAACACCACAGATAAGTGATAATTCTGAGTACAGATATTGAAGTAGATGTTACCTGTAGTCCTATGTGATAATAATATTAGCATGATGCTTTTTCCATATAGTTTAAGATACCAGTTTTAAACTCATGCTCTGCAGATTTTTTATGTGTATACTGGACAATTTACTCCTGTGACTAACAGGTGACTTCTCAGAATACTGTATAGCTGTTAATTTTCCCTTTCCCCTTCCGTTTCCATTTGGCCAAAACCACTAAACACACACACAAACACACACACTATATAGTTCAATTAGCAACCACATTGCTCCAGGCAGAGGCGTAGCTAGGGTTTTGGTCCAGGGGGGGCGAAGCTTCTGAGTGGGCCCCTAACCAGGTAACCTTGATTACAACTCGATGACTCACCCTAATAGTGGAGGAGACCTCAGCAGATGACCGCGCTGTTACTGAAGATAAATCTCTATATAACGACCAACATCGATATTACCGCCATATGGTCAGTGGTAAATACCAGCCCTTCAGAACATATAAGAGATTACAGCACAGTTACAGATGGTGACTTACCGCTGATATTCTTTATGATGGAATCGTCACTTTTCCCGTCTTTTCCATCTGGCCCAGACCGACATGACAACTTCTTCCGGCAAGGACTCAGCTGCAGAGAATACAACAAAGACACATTTCTCTTCTCACATTCCAGCCATCACCATCTATTCCCAACCTGCACAAACTCCTCATCCTGCTGATACCCCAACACTGAGCCGCTGCTGCCGTATGTGTCCCTATTACTGCACCTGATACCCCAATACTGAGCCGCTGCTGCCATATGTGTCCTTATTACTGCTCCTGATACCCCAATACTGAGCCTCTGCTGCTGTATCTGTCCCTATTACTGCCCCTGATACCCCAATACGGAGCCGCTGCTGCCATATGTGACCCTATTCCTGCACCTGATACCCCAATACTGAGCCGCTGCTGCTGTATCTGTCCCTATTACTGCCCCTGATACCCCAATACTGAACCGCTGCTGCCCTATGTGACCCTATTATTGCACCTACTCTGTGGTTCTCTGTACCCTCTAAAATCTAAAGCACCCCTCTATAATATAGTAATGCCGGGTGCAAGTGCCGTAGAAAACAGAGCTCACATTTTGCCCCCTAGAAAATAATAATGCCCTCTGTGTGCCCCTTTGATAGTCACAGTAACCTGAGTTCCCCTATTACAATAAGTGCCCACTTTACATTTAATAATGTCCTGAGTCTCCCCCCTGTACAGCTCACCTATACACAGTATAATGCCCCCTAACTGTATAGTACCACCCACACAGTATACTGACCCGTTAGTAGCCTTCAAACTGATGGCTCCAACACTGTAATACCCACACTGTATGATGGCCCAATAGATAACCTCCATATAGTATAATGTGCCAGATAGTCCTCAATATAGCACAAGGCAGCACCCCTATAGGCAGACCCTGTAGTATAAGGCAGCACCCCCCATAGGCAGATCCGGTAGAATAAGGCAGCACCCCCCAAAGGCAGATCCTGTAGAATAAGGCAGCACTCCCCCCATAGGCAGATCCTGTAGAATAAGGCAGCACTCCCCCCATAGGCAGATCCTGTAGAATAAGGCAGCCCTCCCCCCCCCATAGGCAGATCCTGTAGAATAAGGCAGCACTCCCCCCATAGGCAGATCCTGTAGAATAAGGCAGCACTCCCCCCATAGGCAGATCCTGTAGAATAAGGCAGCCCTCCCCCCCATAGGCAGATCCTGTAGAATAAGGCAGCACTCCCCCCTATAGGCAGATCGTGTGTATAAGGCAGCACTCCCTCCCCTTAGGCATATCCTGTATATAAGGCAGCACTCCCCCCCTATAGACAGATACTGTAGAATAAGGCTGCACTCCCCCCCATAGGCAAATCCTGTATATAAGGCAGCACTCCCCCCCTATAGGCAGATCCTGTGTATAAGGCAGCACTCCCCCCCTATAGGCAGATCCTGTATATAAGGCAGCACTCCCCCCCATAGGCAGATCCTGTGTATAAGGCAGCACTCCCCCCTTATAGACAGATCCTGTATATAAGGCAGCACTCCCCCCTTATAGGCAGATCCTGTGTATAAGGCAGCACTCCCCCCCTATAGGCAGATCCTGTGTATAAGGCAGCACTCCCCCTTATAGGCAGATCCTGTATATAAGGCAGCACTCCCCCCCTATAGGCAGATCCTGTGTATAAGGCAGCACTCCCCCCTTATAGACAGATCCTGTATATATGGCAGCACTCCCCCCTATAGGCAGACCCTGCAGTATAAGGCAGCACTCCCCCTTATAGGCAGATCCTGTATATAAGGCAGCACTCCCCCCCTATAGGCAGATTCTGTATATAAGGCAGCACTCCCCCCCCTATAGGCATATCCTGTATATAAGGCAGCACTCCCCCCTATAAGCAGATCCTGTATATAAGGCAGCACTCCCCCCTTATAAGCAGATCCTGTAGAATAAGGCAGCCCCTTAGGCAGATCAAGCAGCCCCCATATAAAACACAGTAAAGAAATACTCACCTCTCTTCCTCCTTGTTCCAGCGGCGCTCCCTGCTCCCGCTCATCTGACAGTGGGCGCTGGGCGGTGACGTCATCGTGCCCGCTGTCAGACAGTGTGGGGGATGATGGGAGGAGCGCAGCGCTCCTTCCCTCATCACTGCAGTGAGCTGTATTGGATAGATGCCGATACAGCTCACCGTGCAATGACAGGCGGGGGGCCCACTGCTGGCACCGGGCCCCCGCCGCCTGCTCAGGGGCCCCATAGCGGCAGAGCAGGGGATCGATTCTCCCTGCTCTGCCGCAGAATGTAACTGCATCGGCGCGCTGCGAGCGCCAATGCAGTTACAGTAGCGTAGCTCCGGGTGGGCCCCTTCAGAGCGCGGGGCCCGGGGCGATGGCCCCCTCTGCCCCCCCGGTAGCTACGCTACTGGCTCCAGGGAGTATTTATACTTGTGGAGACACAAGCGTCAGTGGGTGATATCGTCCGCTGGCCCAGCTGTCTTTAGAAAGACAGTATGGAGAAGGGTCCATCCACTGTAAGCCTGCACTCCTTTCCCGTGGGCAGAATACTACTCAGACAACACAGGGTGAGGGTAAAACAGAGTAGCAATACATTGTTAAACCACCCAACAGATAATAACACATAGAACAGGCCCAGCAAAATACCTAAGATGGTGCAAAGTTACAGAGTCTCATCCTTCTGCTAACTTGCTGGGATTAGAATATTTGTGACTTTGAGGCTTGCAAGGCTGACTACCTCCAACTGTGGCACCCCGCTTTTGGTGGTCACCCAAATAGCGGAGGTACCAATAAGCTTAGGAAGCTGACAGCTCATTGAGGCACATGGCCAGATGATAGGATGGTCCCAATCTGGCTTCTCGGAAATTCTCCATAAAGCCAGGTGACCGGTGGGTCCCAACACTGGCTTTCCCAAATGTATCCATGGATTCTGTGATGGTCAATAGAGCAAATCTGTACTTTCCACCTAGGACTGTGGTACTTAAGTCTCCATCCTATAGAATGTCAAATCTGTGTCCCTCTTGATGGAGCCATAATGTCCTGGCAGCTATCCTGTAGGGTGTTTCTGGCTGTTTTGTAAAAATCTGTCATACAGAGGCAAACCCTGTTTTTTAAAGTTCACAGCTCCTCTTCAGGCATTTTTTCCACAGGATAGGGGAAAGGTGGCAGTGCTCATCTCTCATTGTTTAATTATTTAATCATTTTCAATTTGCATAGTTTGCCCTCCATAGTTTGCAGGTCAACAAACTGCATGACCTGCTGCAATGTGTAATCAACTTATTAACCCCTTTAACCCCAAGGGTGGTTTGCAGGTTAATGATCAGGCCAATTTTTACAATTCTGACCACTGTCCTTTTATGAGGCAATAACTCTGGAAAGCTTCCATGAAACCCAGTGATTCTGATAATGTTTTCTCGTGACATATTATACTTCTCTGACATTACTTGCACTTATTTGTGGAAAAAATGGAAATTTGGTGAAACTTTTGAAAATTTTGCAATTTCCCAACTCTGAATTTTCATGCCCTTAAATAACAGAGATATATCACACAAAATACTTAATAAGTAACATCTCCCACATGTTTACTGTACATCAACACAATTTTGTAACCAATTTGTACTGAGTAAGCTAATACCCCATATGTGGGAGTAAACCACTGTTTGGTGGAAAAGCAGAGCTCGGAAGGGAAGGAGCGCCGTTTGACTTTTTCAACGCAAAATTGGCTGGAATTAAGATCGGACGCCATGTCACATTTGGAGAGCCTCTTATGTGTGTAAACAATGGAAACTCCCCACAAGTGACACCATTTTGGAAACCAGACCCCCTAAATGTGTGGTGAGCACTGTTAGGGCTAGCGGAACGCACCAAATAATTATAAGGATGCTATAAGGTGCGTTCGCAGCCCGGTGTCCACCGTACAGAGATGGAACCTGCTGCTGAGTAATGACGGACTATATGGTGGTATAATGTGGATACACACACAGGTTAGCTTCACCCGGTATGAAGGAAGCGAACCCTGTTGCGTCACAGGGCCGCGGTACCGCACAAAGAACACAAGGAAAGAATCACAGAACTCTGTCCCAAGACTCAGGGAAAGAGTTCCTCTAGACTTCGTGCGCTCGACACCGCAACTGGGGTCTCAGAGATTAACAGAACTAATAATTGTCTGCACAAGAGTGCGTGCAGTGCAGCTCTGGCAGATGCCACTAACCACCCAGATTTGGGCCAGGAAAGCGCTCTATTAGCGCATGGCACCGTACTGGCGGTCACTGCTATCAGACGCTGTATCGTGTGCTAGCTGTGCGGGATAGCACTGTAGGTGCTAGGTAGCTTCCACCATTCGCGAACAGTCAACAACACTATGGATGTGAATGATTCAGAGCTTTCATCCATCGACAGGCATACATCCACACACACACATTAATAAGTTTATACTAGCGCATGGCCGTGTGGCCATACAAACCTTTTATAGCAGAAGCTCTCCAGGACCTTCCTAGTGGTCCAATAGGAGCTGCTACAGGGCCTGAGCATGTGACCCCTGACCTCCAATAAGAGGTCATCCCTTGGGCATGCTCAGAAGAAGAAAAGCAGGACTTAGTCCCAGGGACGCCTGCTCGCCGCTGATCAGTACTGGTTACAATGGCTGAGCCTGTAAGGACAGCAGTAACCAAGCGCACAGTATCAGCTTGAGCCAGCCGCTGGGACCGATGTCTCTGCTGAGCAGGCTCCACTGCGGCTGGAGGAGAATGGGAGACTGCAGAGGAGATGATTCAAGATTCCCCCTGTGCAGCGGCGGGAACTCGACACCTATCAAACACTTTGAACCCCCAAGTGCTTCACAGAAGTTTATATAATAGAGCCATAAAAATCATAATTTTTCCACAAAAATTATCTTTTTGCCCCCAATTTTTTATATTACCAAGGGTAACAGAAGAAATTGCCCCCCAAGATAATTGTACCATTTTTCCTGAGTATGCTGATACCCCATATGGGGGGGTAAACCACTGTTTGGGAACATGGCAGAGCCCAGAAGGGAAGGAGCACCAGATTTCACTGTTATGGTTTGCAGGTGCCATGACCCACTCGGAGAGCCCATGAGGTGCCAAAACAGCAGAACCCCCCATAAGTGACCCCATTTTATGAACTATACCTCTCAATGAATGAATTTAGAGGTGCAGTGATCATATTGACACCATGGGTGTGTGACAGAATTTAATACCAATGGGCAGCCATGTGGAGAGACTCGGGAGGAACGGAGCGCTATTTGCCTATTCAAGTGAATAGTGTGTCTGACAACATTTCAGTGTGTTTCCACGGACCTTATGTCCATGGGTAAAACATGCTGACATGTCCATTTTTTAATGTCAGCACGGGCCACAAAACATCCAGCACACGTGCATACGCATAACACACATGGATGTTATCTATGTGACACGCATCAGCGCAGAGGAAGAAGTGTTACAGTAAACACTGTTCCCAGGCACCGGGTGCTGAACATGACTCTCATCATTCTCCCCTGCTTTGCCGGCAAATGATTGTCTCCCCTGCTTGAGCCAATCACCAGCAGAGCAGGGGAGAATGATGAGAGCTGTGTTCAGCACCCAGCGCCGGGGAACAGCACTTACTGTAACGCTTCTTCCCTAGCACCAGTCCTTGTGGTACTGATGCAGCACACGCATGCCACACATGTGCCGCCAGTATTAAACAAACGGACACTGACATCTCCAGTACCGGAAATATCAGGACATGTAAAAGAGGCGTTATAGAGGGTTTTTATGTTTGGTTGCTGTCACACACTAAAAGACGCTTTTTGAACAAAGAAGAAAAAGCCCATGCATAAATTCAGGATCACCACTGTATACACAATACAAAGAGTTTTAGTTTATTTCCAAACCAGAAAAACACTCACAAATTTAAAAACATCTAAAACATCCACAAAGGCACATACATAATAGATCCAATATACAGAATATGAAATTCACAATAAATATGTATAATTCAACCACTGGCTACACAGATATTTTGTTATTGCAGGATTGATGCATGGTGTTACAAACAGGTTCTGCCAATTATAACCCCTTAACGACCGCCGATACGCCTTTTAACGGCGGCTGCTAAGGGTACTTAAACCACAGCGCCGTTAATTGACGGCGCTGTGGAAAAAGTGAATAGCGCCCCCCAGAGTCGGATTTTCTCTGGGGTCTCGGTTGCCGGGGGTAGCCGAGACCCCAGAGAACATGATTCGGGGGTTTTTTACCGACCCCCGAGTTGCGATCACCGGTAATTAACCGTTTACCGGCGGTCGCAACAAAAAAAAAAACAAAACGCGATTTGCCATTTAATTTCTCTGTCCTCCGATGTGATCGCACATCGGAGGACAGAGAAATGTGGTCCCCGATAGCCCCCGATAGCCCCCCAATACTCACCTACCTCCCCCGGTGCTCCTCGTGGCTCCCGATGGGCGCCGCCATCTTTTTCCGGGGAAATAATGGCGGGCGCATGCGCAGTGCGCCCGCCGCCTGGCACCCGGATGTTCTTTGGGGTCTCGGCTGCCGGGGGTAGTAGAGACCCCAAAGAACATGATCGGGGTTGGTTTTTACTGACCCCTGTTTTGCGATCGCCGGTAATTAACTGTTTACCGGCGACCGCAAAAAAAAAAAAAAAAGCGATGTCATTCTCTGTCCTCTGATGTGATTGCACATCAGAGGACAGAGAAATAGGGGGCTTCGGGGACCCTGTTATACTTACCGGTGTCCCTGGGTCCTCCTGCTTCTTCTGCTGGCCGCCGGCTTCTTGCTCCGGTAAGAAAATGGTGGGCGCATGCGCAGTGCGCCCGCCATGATCTGCCGGCCGGCAAAAGAAAATTCTTCCTCTTTTTTTATTTTGGTCACTGTGAGATCCTATCACAGTGATCAAAATAAAAAAAATAGTAAATAACCCCCCCCTTTATCACCCCCTTAGTAAGAAAAAAATAATAAAATAAAAAAAATGTATGAATTTCTATTTTCCAAATAGGGTTAGGGTTAGGGGTAGGGTTAGGGGTAGGGGTAGGGTTAGGGGTAGGGTTAGGGGTAGGGTTAGGGTTAGGGTTAGGGCTAGGGTTAGGGGTAGGGTTAGGGGTAGGGGTAGGGTTAGGGGGTAGGGTTAGGATATGTGCACACATAGAATGGTTCTCTGCGGATTTTTCCGCAGCGGATTTCATAAATCCGCAGGACCAAAACACTGCGTTTTTCCTGCGGATTTATCGCGGATGTACCGCGGTTTTTGTGCGGATTCCACTGTGGTTTTACACCTGCGTTTTTTTATTATGGAGCATGTGTAAAATCGCTGCAGAAAGAATTGACATGCTGCGGAATATAAACCGCTGCGTTTCCGTGTGTTTTTTTCCGCAGCATGGGCACAGCGTTTTATGTTTCCCATAGGTTTGCAATGTACTGTAAACTCATGGGAAACTGCTGCGGACCCACAGCTGTGGAAACGCTGCGGATCCGCAGCAAAATCCGCAACATGTGCACATAGCCTTAGGGTTAGGGTTAGGGCTTGGGTTAGGGTTAGAGCTAGGGTTAGGGCTGGGGTTGGGGCTAAAGTTAGGGTTTAGTGTTGGGGCTAGGTTTAGGGCTAAAGTTAGGGTTTGGGCTAAAGTTAGGGTTAGGGCTAGGGTTGGGGCTAAAGTTAGGGTTAGAGTTGGGATTAGGATTTGGATTAGGGTTGGCATTAGGGTTACATTTGGGATTAGGGTTAGGTTTGGGATTAGGGTTAAGGCTAGGGTTGGGATTAAGGATAGGGGTGTATTGGGATTAGGGTTAGGTTTTGAGGTTAGGGTTGAGATTAGGATTAGGGGGGTGTTGGGTTTAGGGTTTTGATTAGGGTTATGGTTAGCTTTGGGATTAGGGTTAGGGGTGTTTTGGGTGTTAGGGTTGTGATTAGGATTAAGGATCGGGTTGGGATTAGGGTTAGGGGTGTGTTGGGGTTAGGGTTGGAGTTAGAATTGGGGGGTTTCCTGTTGTGAATTTGCTTTTTGCTCCCTCTAGTGGTTACTAGTTTTTTGACTCTGGTTTTTCTGTCATTCCTTTTATCCGCACCTGGGTCGTTAGTTAAGGGTGTTGCTATATAAGCTCCCTGGACCTTCAGTTCAATGCCTGGCAACGTAGTTATCAGAGCTAGTCTGCTGTGCTCTTGTCTACTGATCCTGGTTCCAGTAATATCAGCTAAGTCTGCTTTTTGCTTTTTGCTATTTGTTTTGGTTTTGTATTTTTTGTCCAGCTTGTTCCAAATATATATCCTGACCTTTGCTGGAAGCTCTAGGGGGCTGGTGTTCTCCCCCCGGACCGTTAGACGGTTCGGGGGTTCTTGAATTTCCAGTGTGGATTTTGATAGGGTTTTTGTTGACCATATAAGTTACCTTTCTTTATTCTGCTATCAGCTAGCGGGCCTCTCTGTGCTAAACCTGGTTCATTTCTGTGTTTGTCATTTCCTCTTACCTCACCGTTATTATTTGTGGGGGGCTTCTATCCAGCTTTGGGGTTCCCTTCTCTGGAGGCAAGAAAGGTCTTTTGTTTTCCTCTACTAGGGGTAGCTAGATTCTCCGGCTGGAGCGTGTCATCTAGAATCAACGTAGGAATGATCCCCGGCTACTTCTAGTGTTGGCGTTAGGAGTAGATATATGGTCAACCCAGTTACCACTGCCCTATGAGCTGGATTTTTGTATTCTGCAGACTTCCACGTTCCTCTGAGACCCTCGCCATTGGGGTCATAACAGTTTGCCAGGCCAGTATTAAAGGTTTAATGCATTGCAGAAGAGGGATTATAAGAAAGAAGATTCTGAGTTTTTTTTTTTTTTTTTTCTTCTTCCCCTTTACCTCAGAGTGGCTATGCTTGCTGCAGACATGAATGTCCAGACCTTGATTACAAGTGTGGACCAGCTGGCTACTCGTGTGCAGGGCATACAAGACTATGTTATCAGAAATCCTAGGTCAGAACCTAAAATACCGATTCCTGAACTGTTTTCCGGAGACAGGTTTAAGTTTAGGAATTTCGTGAATAATTGTAAATTGTTTTTGTCCCTGAGACCCTGTTCATCTGGAGACTCTGCTCAGCAAGTAAAAATTGTTATTTCGTTCTTACGGGGCGACCCTCAGGATTGGGCTTTTTCGCTGGCGCCAGGAGATCCGGCATTGGCTGATATTAATGCGTTTTTTCTGGCGCTCGGTTTACTTTATGAGGAACCCAATCTTGAGATTCAGGCAGAAAAGGCCTTGCTGGCTATGTCTCAGGGGCAGGACGAGGCTGAAGTGTACTGCCAAAAATTTCGGAAATGGTCCGTGCTGACACATTGGAACGAGTGTGCACTGGCCGCTAATTTTAGAAATGGCCTTTCTGAAGCCATTAAGAATGTTATGGTGGGTTTTCCCATTCCCACAGGTCTGAATGATACTATGGCACTGGCTATTCAAATTGACCGGCGGTTGCGGGAGCGCAAAACCGCAAATTCCCTCATGGTGTTGTCTGAATAGACACCTGATTTAATGCAATGTGATAGAATCCTGACTAGAAATGAGCGGAAAATTCATAGACGCCGGAATGGCTTGTGCTACTACTGTGGTGATTCTACACATGTTATCTCAGCATGCTCTAAACGTATAGCTAAGGTTGTTAGTCCTGTCACCGTTGGTAATTTGCAACCTAAATTTATTCTGTCTGTAACTTTGATTTGCTCACTGTCGTCTTATCCTGTCATGGCGTTTGTAGATTCAGGTGCTGCCCTGAGTCTTATGGATCTGTCATTTGCTAAGCACTGTGGTTTTACTCTTGAACCATTTGAAAATCCTATTCCTCTTAGGGGTATTGATGCTACGCCATTGGCAGCAAATAAACCGCAGTATTGGACACAGGTTACCATGTGCATGACTCCTGAACACCGCGAGGTGATATGTGATCGCTTCTCAAAGATGGTCCATTTGGTTCCTTTGCCTAAGCTGCCTTCCTCTTCCGATCTGGTTCCTGTGTTTTTCCAGAACGTGGTTCGTTTGCACGGCATCCCTGAGAATATTGTGTCAGACAGAGGATCCCAGTTCGTTTCCAGGTTCTGGCGATCCTTTTGTAGTAGGATGGGCATTGATTTGTCGTTTTCGTCTGCTTTCCATCCTCAGACTAATGGACAGACGGAGCGAACCAATCAGACTTTGGAGGCTTATTTGAGGTGTTTTGTCTCTGCTGATCAGGACGATTGGGTGACATTCTTGCCGTTGGCTGAGTTTGCCCTTAATAATCGGGCTAGTTCCGCCACCTTGGTTTCGCCTTTTTTCTGCAACTCTGGTTTCCATCCTCGCTTTTCTTCGGGTCATGTGGAGCCTTCTGACTGTCCTGGGGTGGATTCTGTGGTGGATAGGTTGCAGCGGATCTGGAATCATGTGGTGGACAACTTGAAGTTGTCACAGGAGAGGGCTCAGCGCTTTGCCAACCGCCGCCGCGGTGTGGGTCCCCGACTACGCGTTGGGGATTTGGTATGGCTTTCTTCCCGCTTTGTTCCTATGAAGGTCTCCTCTCCCAAATTTAAACCTCGTTTTATTGGGCCTTACAAGATATTGGAAATCCTTAATCCTGTATCTTTTCGTCTGGATCTTCCTGTGTCATTTGCTATTCACAATGTATTTCATAGGTCCTTGTTGCGGCGGTACATTGTGCCTGTAGTTCCTTCTGCTGAGCCTCCTGCTCCGGTGTTGGTTGAGGGCGAGTTGGAGTACGTGGTGGAGAAGATCTTGGATTCTCGCCTCTCCAGGCGGAGGCTTCAGTACCTGGTCAAGTGGAAGGGCTATGGTCAAGAGGATAATTCCTGGGTGGTCGCCTCTGATGTTCATGCGGCCGATTTAGTTCGTGCCTTTCATGCCGCTCATCCTGATCGCCCTGGTGGTCGTGGTGAGGGTTCGGTGACCCCTCACTAAGGGGGGGGTACTGTTGTGAATTTGCTTTTTGCTCCCTCTAGTGGTTACTAGTTTTTTGACTCTGGTTTTTCTGTCATTCCTTTTATCCGCACCTGGGTCGTTAGTTAAGGGTGTTGCTATATAAGCTCCCTGGACCTTCAGTTCAATGCCTGGCAACGTAGTTATCAGAGCTAGTCTGCTGTGCTCTTGTCTACTGATCCTGGTTCCAGTAATATCAGCTAAGTCTGCTTTTTGCTTTTTGCTATTTGTTTTGGTTTTGTATTTTTTGTCAAGCTTGTTCCAAATATATATCCTGACCTTTGCTGGAAGCTCTAGGGGGCTGGTGTTCTCCCCCCGGACCGTTAGACGGTTCGGGGGTTCTTGAATTTCCAGTGTGGATTTTGATAGGGTTTTTGTTGACCATATAAGTTACCTTTCTTTATTCTGCTATCAGCTAGCGGGCCTCTCTGTGCTAAACCTGGTTCATTTCTGTGTTTGTCATTTCCTCTTACCTCACCGTTATTATTTGTGGGGGGCTTCTATCCAGCTTTGGGGTTCCCTTCTCTGGAGGCAAGAAAGGTCTTTTGTTTTCCTCTACTAGGGGTAGCTAGATTCTCCGGCTGGAGCGTGTCATCTAGAATCAACGTAGGAATGATCCCTGGCTACTTCTAGTGTTGGCGTTAGGAGTAGATATATGGTCAACCCAGTTACCACTGCCCTATGAGCTGGATTTTTGTATTCTGCAGACTTCCACGTTCCTCTGAGACCCTCGCCATTGGGGTCATAACAGTTTCCACTGTTTAGGTACATCAGGGGGTCTCTAAACGCCACAGCCAATTTTGTGCTCAAAAAGTAAAATGGAGCTCTCTACCTTCTGAGCTCTGCCGTGCGCCCAAACAGTGGTTTACCCCCACATATGGGGCATCAGCGTACTCGGGATAAAAAAAATATTTTTTATTTTCATGACTCTGCATTATAAACTTCTGTGAAGCACTTGGGCATTCAAAGTTCTCACCACACATCTAGATAAGTTCCTTGGGGGGGTCTAGTTTCCAAAATGGGGTCACTTCTGGGGGGTCTCTACTGTTTAGGTATATCTGGGGCTCTGCAAATGCAACATAACGCCCGCAGACCATTCTATCAAAGTCTGCATTCCAAAACGGCACTCTTTCCCTTCCGAGCTCAGCCATGCACCTAAACAGTGGTCCCCCCACACATGGGGTATCAGTGTACTCAGGACAAATTGGACAACAACTTTTGGGGTCCAATTTCTCTTTACCTTTGTGAAAATAAAAATTGGGGGGCTAAAAAAATCTTTTTTGTGAAAAAAATATTTTTTTTTGTTTTCACGACTCTGCATTATAAACTTCTGTGAAGCACTTGGGCATTCAAAGTTCTCACAACACATCTAGATAAGTTCCTTGGGGGGTCTAGTTTCCAAAATGAGGTCACTTGTGGGGGGTTTCTACTGTTTAGGTACATCGGGGGCTCTGCAAACGCAACATAATGCCTGCAGACTATCAAAGTCTGCATTCCAAAACGGCGCTCCTTCCCTTCCAAGCTCTGCCATGCGCCCAAACAGTGGTTTATCCCCCACATATGGGGTATCAGCCTACTCAGCATAAATTGCACAATAAATTTTGGGGTCCAATTTCTCCTGTTATCCTTGTGAAAGTAAAAATTTGGGGGTGAAAAGATCATTTTTGTGGAAAAAATATGATTTTTTTTATTTTCATGGCTGTACCACAGGACTGGCGTATAGCAAATGTGGTGCCAATATTCAAAAAAGGGGCAAAAACTGAACTCGGTAATTATAGGCCAGTAAGCTTAACCTCTACTGTGGGTAAAATCCTGGAGGGCATTCTAAGGGATACTATACTGGAGTATCTGAAGAGGAATAACCTTATGACCCAGTATCAGCACGGGTTTACTAGGGACCGTTCATGTCAGACTAATTTGATCAGCTTCTATGAAGAGGTAAGTTCCGGACTGGACCAAGGGAACCCAGTGGACGTAGTGTATATGGACTTTTCCAAAGCTTTTGATACGGTGCCACACAAAAGGTTGTTACATAAAATGAGAGTAATGGGGATAGGGGAAAATATGTGTAAGTGGGTTGAGAGCTGGCTCAGGGATAGGAAACAAAGGGTGGTTATTAATGGAGCACACTCAGACTGGGTTACGGTTAGCAGTGGGGTACCACAGGGGTCAGTATTGGGCCCTCTTCTTTTTAACATATTTATTAATGACCTTGTAGGGGGCATTCAGAGTAGAATTTCAATATTTGCAGATGACACTAAACTCTGCAGGGTAATCAATACAGGGGAGGACAATTTTATATTACAGGATGATTTATGTAAACTAGAAGCTTGGGCTGATAAATGGCAAATGAGCTTTAATGGGGATAAATGTAAGGTCATGCACTTGGGTAGAAGTAATAAGATGTATAACTATGTGCTTAATTCTAAAACTCTGGGCAAAACCGTCAATGAAAAAGACCTGGGTATATGGGTGGATGACAAACTCATATTCAGTGGCCAGTGTCAGGCAGCTGCTACAAAGGCAAATAAAATAATGGGATGTATTAAAAGAGGCATAGATGCTCATGAGGAGAACATAATTTTACCTCTATACAAGTCACTAGTTCGACCACACTTAGAATACTGTGCACAGTTCTGGTCTCCGGTGTATAAGAAAGACATAGCTGAACTGGAGCGGGTGCAGAGAAGAGCGACCAAGGTTATTAGAGGACTGGGGGGTCTGCAATACCAAGATAGGTTATTACACTTGGGGCTATTTAGTTTGGAAAAACAAAGACTAAGGGGTGATCTTATTTTAATGTATAAATATATGAGGGGACAGTACAAAGACCTTTCTGATGATCTTTTTAATCATAGACCTGAGACAGGGACAAGGGGGCATCCTCTACGTCTGGAGGAAAGAAGGTTTAAGCACAATAACAGACGCGGATTCTTTACTGTAAGAGCAGTGAGACTATGGAACTCTCTGCCGTATGATGTTGTAATGAGTGATTCATTAATTAAATTTAAGAGGGGACTGGATACCTTTCTGGAAAAGTATAATGTTACAGGGTATATACATTAGATTCCTTGATAAGGCGTTGATCCAGGGAACTAGTCTGATTGCCGTATGTGGAGTCGGGAAGGAATTTTTTTCCCCATGGTGGAGTTACTCTTTGCCACATGGGTTTTTTTTTGCCTTCCTCTGGATCAACATGTTAGGGCATGTTAGGTTAGGCTATGGGTTGAACTAGATGGACTTACAGTCTTCCTTCAACCTTCATAACTATGTACATTATAAACTTCTGTGAAGCAGTTGGGGGTTCCTAGTGCTCACCACACATCTAGATAAGCTCTTTGGGGGGTCTAGTTTCCAAAATGGAGTCACTTGTGGGGGGTTTCTACTGTTTAGGTACATCAGGATCTCTGCAAATGCAACATGACACCTGCAGACCATCCCATCAAAGTCTGCATTCCAAGCGGCGCTCCTTCCCTTCCGAGCCCTGATGGGTGCCCAAACAGTGCCCTCCCCCCACATATGGGGTATCAGCGTACTCAGGACAAACTGGTCAACAGATTTTGGGGTCCAATGTCTCCTGTTACCCTTGATAAAATAAAAAATTGCAGGCTAAAAAATCATTTTTGAGTGAAAAAAAAGGATTTTTTTTTTCACAGCTCTACGTTATAAACTTCCGTGAAGCACCTGGGGGTTTAAAGTGCTCACCACACATCTAGATAAGTTCCTTAAGGGGTCTAGTTTCCAAAATGGTGTCATTTTTGGGGGGTTTCCACTGTTTAGGCACATCAGGGGCTCTCCAAACGCGACATGGCATCCGATCTCAATTCCAGCCAATTCTACATTGAAAAAGTAAAACGGCACTCCTTCTCTTCCAAGCTCTGCAGTGCGCCTAAACAGTGGTTTACCCCCACATATGGGGTATTGACGTACTCAGGAGAGGTTGCACAACAACATTTGTTGTCTAATTTCTCCTGTTACCCTTGTGAAAATAAAAATTTGGGGGCAAAAAATCATTTTTGTAGAAAAAATGTGACTTTTTTATTTTCACGGCTCTACGTTATAAACTTCCGGGAAGCACCTGGGGGTTTAAAGTGCTCACCACACATCTAGATAAGTTCCTTAAGGGGTCTAGTTTCCAAAATGGTGTCATTTGTGGGGGGTTTAAACTGTTTAGGCACATCAGTGGCTCTCCAAACGCGACATGGCATCCGATCTCAATTCCAGCTAATTCTACATTGAAAAAGTAAAACGGCGCTCCTTCTCTTTCAAGCTCTGCAGTGAGCCCAAACAGTGGTTTACCCCCACATATGGGGTATCAACGTACTCAGGAGAAATTGCACAACAACTTTTGTGGTCTAATCTCTCCTGTTACCCTTGGGAAAATAAAAATTTTGGGGCAAAAAGATCATTTTTGTAGAAAAAATGTGATTTTTTTTATTTTCACGGCTCTACGTTATAAACTTCCGTGAAGCACCTGGGGGATCAAAGTGCCCACCACACATCTAGTTAAGTTCCTTATGGGGTCTAGTTTCCAAAATGGTGTCACTTGTGGGGGGTTTCCACTGTTTAGGCACATCAGGGGCTCTCCAAACGCGACATGGCGTCCGATCTCAATTCCAGCCAATTCTACATTGAAAAAGTAAAACGGCACTCCTTCTCTTCTAAGCTCTGCGGTGCGCCCAAACAGTGGTTTACCCTCACATATGGGGTATCGACGTACTCAGGAGAAATTGCACAACAACATTTGTGGTCTAATTTCTCCTGTTACCCTTGTGAAAATAAGAATTTGTGGGCGAAAATATCATTTTTGTGTAAACAAATGCGATTTTTTATTTTCACGGCTCTACGTTATAAACTTCTGTGAAGCACTTGGGGGCTCAAAGTGCTCACCACACATCTAGTTAAGTTCCTTTAGGGGTCTAGTTTCCAAAATGGTGTCACTTGTGGAGCGTTTCCACTGTTGAGGCACATCAGGGGCTCTCCAAACGTGACATGGCATCCGATCTCAATTCCAGCCAATTCTGCATTGAAAAAGTCAAACGGCGCTCCTTCTCTTCCAAGCTCTGCGGTGCGCCCAAACAGTGGTTTACCCCCACATATGGGGTTTCAGCGTATTCAGGAGAAATTGCACAACAAAATATATGGTTAAATTTCTGTTTTTACACTTGTGAAAATAAAAAAATATGGTTCTGAATTAAAGTGTTTGCAAAAAAAGTTAAATGTTCATTTTTTCCTTCCACATTGTTTGAGTTCCTGTGAAGCACGTAAAGGGTTAATAAACTTCTTGAATGTGGTTTTGAGCACCGTGAGGGGTGAAGTTTTTAGAATGGTGTCACACTTGGTTATTTTCTATCATATAGACCCCTCAAAATGACTTCAAATGTGATGTGGTCCCCCCCAAAAAATGGTGTTGTAAAAATGAGAAATTGCTGGTCAAATTTTAACCCTTATAACTCCCTAACAAAAAAAAATGTTGTTTCCAAAATTGTGCTGATGTAAAGTAGACATGTCGGAAATGTTATTTATTAACTATTTTGTGTGACATATCTCTCTGATTTAAGGGCATAAAAATACAAAATTTGAAAATTGCTAAATTTTTAAAATTTTCACCATATTTCCATTTTTTTCATAAATAATCGCAAGTAATATCGAATAAATGTTATCACTAGCATGAAGTACAACATGTCACGAAAAAACAATCTCAGAATCAGCAGGATCCGTTAAAGCGTTCCAGAGTTATAACCTCATAAAGTGACAGTGGTCAGAATTGTAAAAATTGGCTCGGTCATTAAGTACCAAATTGGCTCTGTCACTAAGGGGTTAATACCCTCCATCATAGGATTACACACAATAAAACCTGAACACTCATGTTGTTTTGCACCCTTCAGTTCCATATAACTTTGTTGGGGTATATACCATGGGGCAAAAAAGTATTTAGTCAGTCAGCAATAGTGCAAGTTCCACCACTTAAAAAGATGAGAGGCGTCTGTAATTTACATCATAGGTAGACCTCAACTATGGGAGACAAACTGAGAAAAAAAAATCCAGAAAATCATATTGTCTGTTTTTTTATCATTTTATTTGCATATTCTGGTGGAAAATAAGTATTTGGTCAGAAACAAAATTTCATCTCAATACTTTGTAATACATCCTTTGTTGGCAATGACAGAGGTCAAACGTTTTCTGTAAGTCTTCACAAGGTTGCCACACACTGTTGGTATGTTGGCCCATTCCTCCATGCAGATATCCTCTAGAGCAGTGATGTTTTTGGCTTTTCGCTTGGCAACACGGACTTTCAACTCCCTCCAAAGGTTTTCTATAGGGTTGAGATCTGGAGACTGGCTAGGCCACTCCAGGACCTTGAAATGCTTCTTATGAAGCCACTCCTTCGTTGCCCTGGCGGTGTGCTTTGGATCATTGTCATGTTGAAAGACCCAGCCACGTTTCATCTTCAATGCCCTTGCTGATGGAAGGAGGTTTGCACTCGAAATCTCACGATACATGGCCCCATTCATTCTTTCATGTACCCGGATCAGTCGTCCTGGCCCCTTTGCAGAGAAACAGCCCCAAAGCATGATGTTTCCACCACCATGCTTTACAGTAGGTATGGTGTTTGATGGATGCAACTCAGTATTCTTTTTCCTCCAAACACGACAAGTTGTGTTTCTACCAAACAGTTCCAGTTTGGTTTCATCAGACCATAGGACATTCTCCCAAAACTCCTCTGGATCATCCAAATGCTCTCTAGCAAACTTCAGACGGGCCCGGACATGTACTGGCTTAAGCAGTGGGACACGTCTGGCACTGCAGGATCTGAGTCCATGGTGGCGTAGTGTGTTACTTATGGTAGGCCTTGTTACATTGGTCCCAGCTCTCTGCAGTTCATTCACTAGGTCCCCCCGCGTGGTTCTGGGATTTTTGCTCACCGTTCTTGTGATCATTCTGACCCCACGGGGTGGGATTTTGCGTGGAGCCCCAGATCGAGGGAGATTATCAGTGGTCTTGAATGTCTTCCATTTTCCAATTATTGCTCCCACTGTTGATTTCTTCACTCCAAGCTGGTTGGCTATTGCAGATTCAGTCTTCCCAGCCTGGTGCAGGGCTACAATTTTGTTTCTGGTGTCCTTTGACAGCTCTTTGGTCTTCACCATAGTGGAGTTTGGAGTCAGACTGTTTGAGGGTGTGCACAGGTGTCTTTTTATACTGATAACAAGTTTAAACAGGTGCCATTACTACAGGTAATGAGTGGAGGAAAGAGGAGACTCTTAAAGAAGAAGTTACAGGTCTGTGAGAGCCAGAAATCTTGATTGTTTGTTTCTGACCAAATACTTATTTTCCACCAGAATATGCAAATAAAATGATAAAAAAACAGACAATGTGATTTTCTGGATTTTTTTTTCTCAGTTTGTCTCCCATAGTTGAGGTCTACCTATGATGTAAATTACAGACGCCTCTCATCTTTTTAAGTGGTGGAACTTGCACTATTGCTGACTGACTAAATACTTTTTCGCCCCACTGGACCCTATACAGCAACAACTGGACTAATAGCAATCTTAACAAAAATAAAGTTACAAGTCCTGAAAGGGACCAGACAAATGAGGTTATAAACCAAGGCAACCTAATAATTAGTGTTGAGCGATACCGTCCGATACTTGAAAGTATCGGTATCGGAAAGTATCGGCCGATACCGGCAAAGTATCGGATCTAATCCGATACCGATACCCGATACCAATACAAGTCAATGGGACTCAAGTATCGGACGGTATCCCTGATGGTTCCCAGGGTCTGAAGGAGAGGAAACTCTCCTTCAGGCCCTGGGATCCATATTACTGTGTAAAATAAAGAATTAAAATAAAAAATATTGCTATACTCACCTCTCCAACGCAGCCTGCACCTTACCGAGGGAACCGGCAGCCTTCTTTGCTTAAAATGCGCGCGTTTACTGCCTTCCGTGACGTCACGGCTTCTGATTGGTCGCGTGCCGCCCATGTGATGGTGACGCGACCAATCACAACAAGCCGTGACGTAATTTCAGGTCCTGAATGCCTAATTCTAGGCATTCAGGATTTGAAAATTACGTCACGGCTTGTGATTGGTCGCGTGCCGCCCATGTGACCGCGACGCGACCAATCACAACAAGCCGTGACATAATTTTCAGGTCCTGAATGCCTAATTCTAGGCATTCAGGATTTGAAAATTACGTCACGGCTTGTGATTGGTCGCGTGCCGCCCATGTGACCGCGACGCGACCAATCACAACAACCCGTGACATAATTTTCAGGTCCTGAATGCCTAATTCTAGGCATTCAGGATTTGAAAATTACGTCATGGCTTGTGATTGGTCGCGTCGCGGTCACATGGGTGTGAATGGCAAACGACACCGGAGGATCCAAGCGAAAGGACACAGGATTAAGGATTTCCAATATCTTGTAAGGACCGATGAAGCGAGGCTTAAATTTAGGAGAGGAGACCTTCATAGGAACAAATCGAGAAGACAGCCATACCAAATCCCCAACACGAAGTCGGGGACCCACACCGCGGCGGCGGTTGGCAAAACGCTGAGCCTTCTCCTGTGACAACTTTAAGTTGTCCACCACATGATTCCAAATCTGCTGCAACCTATCCACCACAGAATCTACCCCAGGACAGTCAGAAGGCTCCACATGTCCCGAGGAAAAACGAGGATGGAAACCAGAGTTGCAGAAAAATGGCGAAACCAAAGTAGCGGAACTAGCCCGATTATTAAGGGCAAACTCAGCCAACGGCAAGAAGGTCACCCAATCATCCTGATCATCAGAAACAAAACACCTCAAATAAGCCTCCAGAGTCTGATTAGTTCACTCCGTTTGTCCATTAGTCTGAGGATGAAAGGCAGACGAAAACGACAAATCAATGCCCATCTTAGCACAAAAGGATCGCCAGAACCTGGAAACAAACTGGGATCCTCTGTCAGACACAATATTCTCAGGAATGCCGTGTAAACGAACCACATTCTGAAAGAACAAAGGAACCAGATCGGAAGAGGAAGGCAGCTTAGACAAAGATACCAAATGGACCATCTTGGAAAAGCGATCACATACCACCCAGATGACAGACATGCCCTGAGACACCGGAAGATCCGAAATTAAATCCATGGAAATGTGTGTCCAAGGCCTCTTCGGGACAGGCAAGGGCAAGAGCAACCCGCTGGCATGAGAACAGCAAGGCTTAGCTCAAGCACAAGTCCCACAGGACTGCACAAAAGACTGCACATCCCACGACAAGGAAGGCCACCAAAAGGACCTAGCCACCAAATCTCTGGTGCCAAAAATTCCCGGATGCCCTGCCAACACCGAGGAATGAACCTCGGAAATGACTCTCCTGGTCCACTTATCAGGAACAAACAGTCTGTCAGGTGGACGAGAGTCAGGTCTACCAGCCTGAAATCTCTGCAACACACGTCGCAAATCCGGAGAAATCGCTGACAAAATAACTCCCTCTTTAAGAATACCAACTGGTTCTGCAACTCCAGGAGAGTCAGGCACAAAGCTCCTTGAAAGAGCATCAGCCTTCACATTCTTTGAACCTGGTAAATACGAGACCACAAAGTCAAAACAGGAGAAAAACAATGACCAACGGGCCTGTCTAGGATTCAGGCGTTTAGCAGACTCGAGATACATCAGATTTTTGTGATCAGTCAAGACCACCACACGATGCTTAGCACCCTCGAGCCAATGACGCCACTCCTCAAATGCCCACTTCATGGCCAACAACTCCCGATTGCCAACATCATAATTCCGCTCAGCAGGAGACCTAGACCTATGTCATCACGCTGCCCACACTCTGCGTACTCCTTCATTGGCTGAAAAATGGTGCTGAAAGTGTCATACGAAACGCGACTTTGGCGCGAAGATCGCCGTCCACTTCCTAGAGAAAAAAGCACATGGTCTCATTACAGAGCAACCAGGGCCTCTCTGCGACAAAACGGCCCCTGACCCAATCTCAGAAGCATCCACTTCAACCTGAAAGGGAAGTGAGACATCAGGCTGGCACAAAACAGGCGCCGAAGTAAACCGGCGCTTCAACTCTTGGAAGGCTTCCACGGCTGCAGGAGCCCAGTTAGAAACATCTGAACCTTTCTTGGTCATATCCGTCAAAGGTTTAACAACGCTAGAAAAGATAGCGATAAAACGACGGTAGAAGTTAGCAAAACCCAAGAACTTCTGAAGACTCTTAACTGACGTGGGTTGAGTCCAATCATGAATAGCTCGGACCTTGACTGGGTCCATCTCCACCGCAGAAGGGGAAAAAATAAAACCCAAAAAGGGAACCTTCTGTACTCCAAAGAGACACTTTGAGCCCTTAACAAACAAAGCATTCTCACGCAAAACCTGAAACACCATCCTGACCTGCTCTACATGCGAGTCCCAATCATCAGAAAAAAACCAGAATATCATCCAGATAAACAATCATAAATTTATCCAGATACTTCCGGAAAATATCATGCATAAAGGACTGAAACACTGAAGGAGCATTAGAGAGCCCAAAAGGCATCACCAAGTACTCAAAATGAACTTCGGGCATATTAAATGCAGTTTTCCATTCATCTCCTTGCTTAATGCGCACAAGGTTGTACGCACCACGAAGATCTATCTTGGTGAACCACTTGGCACCTTTAATCCGGGCAAACAAGTCTGACAACAGAGGCAAAGGATACTGAAATTTAACAGTGATTTTATTCAGAAGCCGATAGTCAATACAAGGTCTCAAAGATCCGTCCTTCTTGGCCACAAAAAAGAATCCCGCACCAAGAGGGGAAGAGGATGGACGGATATGCCCCTTCTCCAGAGATTCCTTGATATACGAACGCATTGCGGTATGCTCAGGTACAGACAGATTAAATAATCTTCCCTTAGGAAATTTACTACCTGGAATCAAATCTATAGCGCAGTCACAGTCCCTATGAGGAGGCAGAGCACTGGACCTGGACTCGCTGAATACATCCTGATAATCAGACAAATACTCAGGAACTTCCGAAGGAGTAGAGGAAGCAATAGACACCGGCGGGGAATCACCATGAATTCCCTGACAGCCCCAACTTGATTGGTTACCTGTGTCCAAAACTGCGGTTTATTTTCCGCCAATGGCGTAGCATCAATACCTCTAAGAGGGATAGGATTTACCAACGGCTCAAGAACAAAACCACAGCGCTTGGCAAATGACAGATCCATAAGACTCAGGGCAGCACCTGAATCCACAAACGCCATAACAGGGTAGGAGGACAATGAGCAAATTAAAGTCACAGACAAAATAAATTTAGGTTGCAAATTACCAATGGCGACAGGACTAACAACCCTTATTAGGCGTTTAGAGCATGCTGATATAACATGTGTAGAATCACCACAGTAAAAACACAACCCATTCTGACGTCTATGATTTTTCCGTTCATTTCTAGTCTGAATTCTACCACATTGCATTAAATCAGGTGTTTGTTCAGACAACACCACCAGAGGATTAGCGGCTTTGCGCTCCCGCAAACGCCGGTCAATTTGAATAGCCAGCGCCATGGAATCATTCAGACTTGTAGGAATGGGGAAACCCACCATCACATTCTTAATGGCTTCAGAAAGGCCATTTCTGAAATTTGCGGCCAGAGCACACTCATTCCACTGAGTAAGCACGGACCATTTCCGAAATTTTTGGCAATACACTTCAGCTTCATCCTGGCCCTGAGAAATAGCCAGCAAGGCTTTTTCTGCCTGAATTTCAAGATTGGGTTCCTCGTAAAGCAATCCGAGCGCCAGAAAAAACGCATCAATATTTGCCAATGCCGGATCTCCTGGCGCTAGCGAGAAAGCCCAATCCTGAGGGTCGCCCCGTAAGAAAGAGATAACAATTTTAACTTGCTGAGCTGAGTCTCCAGATGAACGGGGTCTCAGAGATAGAAACAATTTACAATTATTCCTGAAATTCCTAAACTTAAATCGGTCTCCAGAGAACAGTTCAGGAATAGGTATTTTAGGTTCAGACATTGGACTACTGGTAACAAAATCTTGTATGCCCTGCACACGAGCAGCAAGCTGATCTACACTTGTAATCAAGGTCTGGACATTCATGTCTGCAGCAAGCTGAAGCCACTCAGAGGTAAAGGGGAGGAAGAAAGAGAGGAAAAAAAAAAAACAACTCAGAATTTCCTTTCTTATTATCCCACTTCTGCAATGCATTAAACATTCAACTTTGGCCTGGCATACTGTTATGACCCCAATGGCAGAGGGTCTCAAAAGTAAATACCAAGTCTGCAAACACAAAAAAACCAGCTCATAGGGCAGTGGTAACTGGGCTGACCGTATATCTAATCCTAGCACCACAAATAGCAGCAGCCGGGGAACGTGCCTACGTTGGTTCTAGACGTCTCGCGCCAGCCAGAGAACTAACTAACCCTAGAAGGGAAAAGATAGACCTTTCTTGCCTCCAGAGAAAAGACCCCAAAAGTTGGATACAAGCCCCCAACAAATAATAACGGTGAGGTAAGAAGAAAAGACAAACGTAAGAATGAACTAGATATTTAGCAAAGAGAGGCCCACTGACTAATAGCAGAATATAGTAAGATGACTTATACGGTCAGCAAAAACCCTATCAAAATTTCCACGCTGGATATTCAAGAACCCCCGAACCGTCTAACGGCCCGGGGGGAGAATACCAGCCCCCTAGAGCTTCCAGCAAAATCAGGAATCACATTTAGTACAAGCTGGACAAAAAATAAGAGTAATGCAAATAACCAAAAAACCAAGAAGCAGGACTTAGCTTAATTTTGCAAGATCCAGGACCAGCAGACAGGAGCAAACAGAAAGGAACTGATTACAACGATGCCAGGCACCAGACTGAGAATTCAGGAAGTTTATATAGCAACACCCCTGGACTAACGACCCAGGTGGGTGCCAAACTGGGGAAAGACAATCCCAGAGTCATATCACTAGTGACCACAAGAGGGAGCCAAAAAAGTCTAATTCACAACAGTCCTCACAACTTATTCTGTCTGTCTCTGATCTTCGTTCTCTCCGTCCCCCAGATGATATGGCTAGGACGCACCCGTATGATGGGGTAGGCCTGGAGTTCTTCCGGGACTCTAGAGTCGCCCCTCTCCCACAGCTGCCTCCGTTGTCTGCTTAGGTGTTTTTGTGAGACAGCTGTCATGATCTCAATGGCAAGAGAACATAGCATAAGCATATATAGGAACTAGCTCTTGGAAGATGGGAACTGAGCTGACCATGAACTAAACCTAACGCACAACTAGCAGTGGCCGGGTAGCATGCCTACGTTGATTCTAGATGCCCAGCACCAGCCGGAGGACTAAATAAAGCTAGCAGAGGAAAATATTAGTCCTAGCTCACCTCTAGAGAAATACCCCGAAAGGAGACAGAGGCCCCCCACATGTATTGGCGGTGAGTAGATGAAATAACAAACGTAGTATGAAAATAGGTTTAGCAAATTTGAGGTCCACTTACTACATAGCAGAAGACAGAAAGGACACTTTCATGGTCAGCTGAAAACCCTATCAAAAACACCATCCAGGAATTACTTTAAAACTCTGGCATTAACTCATAACACCAGAGTGGCAATTCCTGTTCACAAGAGCTTTCCAGACACAGTAACGAAACTACAGCTGTGAACTGGAACAAAAATGCAAAAACAAACATGGACAAGAGTCCAACTTATCTAGTAGTTGTCTAGGAGCAGGAACAAGCACAGAGAGGCTTCTGATAACATTGTTGACCGGCAAGCAACTAACAGAGCAGCAAGGTTATATAGCGACTCCCACATCTTGATGGGAACAGGTGAACAGAGAAGATGAAGACACCAGTTCAATTCCACCAGTAGCCACCGGGGGAGCCCAGAATCCAAATTCACAACAGTACCCCCCCCTCAAGGAGGGGGCACCGAACCCTCACCAGAACCACCAGGGCGATCAGGATGGGCCCTATGAAAGGCACGAACCAGATCGGAGGCATGAACATCAGATGCATTCACCCAAGAATTATCCTCCTGGCCGTATCCCTTCCACTTGACCAGATACTGGAGTCTCCGTCTGGAAACACGAGAGTCTAAGATTTTCTCCACAACGTACTCCAACTCACCCTCAACCAACACCGGAGCAGGAGGCTCAACGGAAGGCACAACCGGTACCTCATACCTGCGCAATAATGACCGATGAAAAACGTTATGAATAGAAAAGGATGCAGGGAGGTCCAAACGGAAGGACACAGGGTTAAGAATCTCCAATATCTTGTACGGGCCGATGAACCGAGGCTTAAACTTAGGAGAAGAAACCCTCATAGGGACAAAACGAGAAGACAACCACACCAAGTCCCCAACACAAAGCCGAGGACCAACACGACGGTGGCGGTTGGCAAAAAGCTGAGTCTTCTCCTGGGACAACCTCAAATTGTCCACCACCTGCCCCCAGATCCGATGCAATCTCTCCACCACAGCATCCACTCCAGGACAATCCGAAGATTCCACCTGACCAGAGGAAAATCGAGGATGAAACCCCGAATTACAGAAAAACGGGGACACCAAAGTGGCAGAGCTGGCCCGATTATTGAGAGCGAACTCCGCCAATGGCAAAAAAGCAACCCAATCATCCTGGTCAGCAGACACAAAACACCTCAGATATGTCTCCAGGGTCTGATTAATCCGCTCGGTCTGGCCATTCGTCTGAGGATGGAAAGCGGACGAAAAAGATAAATCTATGCCCATCCTAGCACAGAATGCCCGCCAAAATCTAGACACGAATTGGGTCCCTCTGTCAGAAACGATATTCTCAGGAATACCATGCAAACGAACAACATTTTGAAAAAACAGAGGAACCAACTCGGAAGAAGAAGGTAACTTGGGCAGAGGAACCAAATGGACCATCTTAGAAAAACGGTCACACACCACCCAGATGACAGACATCTTCTGAGAAACAGGCAGATCTGAAATAAAATCCATCGAGATGTGCGTCCAAGGCCTCTTAGGAATAGGCAAGGGCAACAATAATCCACTAGCCCGAGAACAACAAGGCTTGGCCCGAGCACAAACGTCACAAGACTGCACAAAGCCTCGCACATCTCGTGACAGGGAAGGCCACCAGAAGGACCTTGCCACCAAATCCCTGGTACCAAAAATGCCAGGATGACCTGCCAACGCAGAAGAATGAACCTCAGAGATGACTCTACTGGTCCAATCATCAGGAACAAACAGTTTATCAGGTGGGCAACGATCAGGTCTATCCGCCTGAAACTCCTGCAAGGCCCGCCGCAGGTCTGGAGAAACGGCTGACAATACCACTCCATCCTTAAGGATACCTGTGGGCTCAGAGTTACCAGGCGAGTCAGGCTCAAAACTCCTAGAAAGGGCATCCGCCTTAACATTCTTAGAACCCGGTAGGTATGACACCACAAAATTAAACCGAGAGAAAAATAATGACCAGCGCGCCTGTCTAGGATTCAGGCGCCTGGCGGTCTCAAGATAAATCAAATTTTTGTGGTCAGTCAATACCACCACCTGATGTCTGGCCCCCTCAAGCCAATGGCGCCACTCCTCAAAAGCCCACTTCATGGCCAAAAGCTCCCGATTCCCAACATCATAATTCCGCTCAGCGGGCGAAAATTTACGGGAAAAGAAGGCACAAGGCCTCATCACGGAGCAGTCAGAACTTTTCTGCGACAACACTGCCCCAGCTCCGATCTCAGAAGCGTCGACCTCAACCTGAAAAGGTAGAGCAACATCAGGCTGACGCAACACAGGGGCAGAGGAAAAACGGCGCTTAAGCTCCCGAAAGGCCTCCACAGCATCAGGGGACCAATCAGCAACATCAGCACCCTTCTTAGTCAAATCGGTCAATGGCTTAGCAATATCCGAAAAACCAGCAATAAATCGACGATAAAAGTTAGCAAAGCCCAAAAATTTCTGAAGACTCTTAAGAGAAGAGGGCTGCGTCCAATCACAAATAGCTTGAACCTTGACAGGATCCATTTCAATGGAAGAGGGGGAAAAAATATATCCCAAAAAGGAAATCCTCTGTACCCCAAAAACACACTTAGAACCCTTCACACACAAAGAATTAGACCGCAAAACCTGAAAAACCCTCCTGACTTGCTGGACATGAGAGTCCCAGTCATCCGAAAAAATCAGAATATCATCCAGATACACAATCATAAATTTATCCAAATAATCGTGAAAAATATCATGCATAAAGGACTGGAAAACTGACGGAGCATTAGAAAGACCAAAAGGCATCACTAAATACTCAAAGTGGCCCTCGGGCGTATTAAATGCGGTTTTCCACTCATCCCCCTGCCTGATTCGCACCAAATTATACGCCCCACGAAGGTCAATCTTAGAGAACCACTTGGCCCCCTTTATGCGAGCAAACAAATCAGTCAGCAACGGCAATGGATATTGATATTTAACAGTGATTTTATTCAAAAGCCGATAATCAATACATGGTCTCAAAGAGCCGTCTTTTTTTGACACAAAGAAAAAACCGGCTCCTAAGGGAGATGACGATGGACGAATATGTCCCTTTTCCAAGGACTCCTTTATATATTCTCGCATAGCAGCATGTTCAGGCACAGACAGATTAAATAAACGACCCTTTGGGTATTTACTACCCGGGATTAAATCTATGGCACAATCGCACTCTCGGTGCGGAGGTAACGAACCAAGCTTGGATTCTTCAAAGACGTCACGATAGTCAGACAGGAACTCAGGAATTTCAGAGGGAATGGATGATGAAATGGAAACCACAGGTACATCCCCATGAGCCCCCTTACATCCCCAGCTCAACACAGACATAGCTCTCCAGTCGAGGACTGGGTTGTGAGATTGCAGCCAAGGCAATCCTAGCACCAAATCATCATGTAGATTATACAGCACCAGAAAGCGAATAATCTCCTGGTGATCCGGATTAATACGCATAGTTACTTGTGTCCAGTATTGTGGTTTATTATTAGCCAATGGGGTGGAGTCAATCCCCTTCAGAGGAATAGGAGTCTCCAAAGGCTCTAAATCATACCCACAGCGTTTGGCAAAGGACCAATCCATAAGACTCAAAGCGGCGCCAGAGTCGACATAGGCGTCCGTGGTAATAGATGACAAAGAGCAAATCAGGGTCACAGATAGAATAAATTTAGACGGTAAGGTGCAAATGGAAACAGATTTACCAAGCTTTTTAGTGCGCTTAGAGCATGCTGATATAACATGAGTAGAATCACCACAATAGAAACACAACCCATTTTTCCGTCTAAAATTCTGCCGCTCGCTTCGGGACAGAATTCTATCACACTGCATACTCTCTGGCGACTTCTCAGTGGACACCGCCAGATGGTGCACTGGTTTGCGCTCCCGCAAACGCCTATCGATCTGAATAGCCATTGTCATGGACTCATTCAGACCCGCAGGCACAGGGAACCCCACCATAACATCCTTAATGGCATCAGAGAGACCCTCTCTGAAAGTCGCCGCCAGGGCGCACTCATTCCACTGAGTAAGCACAGACCATTTACGGAATCTTTGGCAGTAAATTTCCGCTTCATCTTGCCCCTGAGATAGGGACATCAAAGTTTTTTCTGCCTGAAGCTCCAAATGAGGTTCGTCATAAAGCAACCCCAAGGCCAGAAAAAACGCATCCACATTGAGCAACACAGGATCCCCTGGTGTCAATGAAAAAGCCCAGTCTTGAGGGTCGCCCCGGAGCAAGGAAATCACAATCCTGACCTGCTGTGCAGGGTCTCCGGCAGAGCGAGATTTCAGGGACAAAAATAATTTGCAATTATTTCGAAAATTCTGAAACCCGGATCTATTCCCCGAGAAAAATTCCGGCAAAGGAATTCTCGGCTCAGATACAGGTGCATGACAAACAAAATCTTGCAAATTTTGTACCTTCGTGGCGAGATTATTCAAACCTGCAGTTACACTCTGAAGATCCATTACAAACAGGTGGACACAGAGCCATTCAAGGGTTAAGAGGAGGTAAGAAGCAGCTAGACAGCAATTAAGGGCTAGGCAGCAAAACTCTGAGGGGAAAAAAAAAAAAAATTTCCCTTCAACACTTCTTTTTCTCCTGCTTCAGCCCAAACAATTAACCCTTTGGGGGCCGGTCAAACTGTCATGATCTCAATGGCAAGAGAACATAGCATAAGCATATATAGGAACTAGCTCTTGGAAGATGGGAACTGAGCTGACCATGAACTAAACCTAACGCACAACTAGCAGTGGCCGGGTAGCATGCCTACGTTGATTCTAGATGCCCAGCACCAGCCGGAGGACTAAATAAAGCTAGCAGAGGAAAATATTAGTCCTAGCTCACCTCTAGAGAAATACCCCGAAAGGAGACAGAGGCCCCCCACATGTATTGGCGGTGAGTAGATGAAATAACAAACGTAGTATGAAAATAGGTTTAGCAAATTTGAGGTCCACTTACTACATAGCAGAAGACAGAAAGGACACTTTCATGGTCAGCTGAAAACCCTATCAAAAACACCATCCAGGAATTACTTTAAAACTCTGGCATTAACTCATAACACCAGAGTGGCAATTCCTGTTCACAAGAGCTTTCCAGACACAGTAACGAAACTACAGCTGTGAACTGGAACAAAAATGCAAAAACAAACATGGACAAGAGTCCAACTTATCTAGTAGTTGTCTAGGAGCAGGAACAAGCACAGAGAGGCTTCTGATAACATTGTTGACCGGCAAGCAACTAACAGAGCAGCAAGGTTATATAGCGACTCCCACATCTTGATGGGAACAGGTGAACAGAGAAGATGAAGACACCAGTTCAATTCCACCAGTAGCCACCGGGGGAGCCCAGAATCCAAATTCACAACAGACAGCCAACCTATAATTGGCTGCCCTGCCATGGTTTGAAGTAATACTTAAAGTCTCTTACTTTCTCGGCGTTCCGGCCACCGACTGTTTGCGCCTCAGAAGGATGTTGCCTCGGTCTTACAGCACAACTCCTTCTGGTCCTATTGCCTCTTTGCTGTATTCCTGCTTTTCTCACTCAGCACAATAAACCTCGCTTCTTGTCCTTTCTTAGGAATCTGTCAGGATCCCATCCCTGACAGGTCCTCTCTCTAGCTCTTCCCAGTTACTTCTCTCTGTCTTCCTGTCCAACCCCCAGTTTTACCAGAGTGTGAGGAGTGGCCTACTAGATAGAACCACTCCCCCTGGTGGCCGGAGTGTGAAGTGTAGTGTGAGTGTTACCTGGTCAGGTGAACTCCTTTAGTACAATCAGACGTAACATCACTCCCCTTAGCGGCAGAGCGACGTTACTGCAACGACCAGGACTCTGGGGCGCTGCAGATATACCTCAGTCCTCTTAGTTTGTGGTGTATCAGCTAGCCACTTGCTGCCACTGACATTGTGTTGTAAAATACACTGGGCCTGAGTTTGGGTTCTGTGTCCAAAAAAAAGTGAGATTGAAATTCTCACAAAGTGGATATACCTCAGTCCTCTTAGTTTGTGGTGTATCAGCCAGCCACTTGCTGCCACTCACATTGCGTTGTAAAATACACTGGGCCTGAGTTGTGGTGCAGTCTCCCCAAAAGAAAAGGGAGATTCAAATTGTCACACACTGGATATAAGTCAGTTCTGTTAGTTTGCCGTACATCAGCCAGCCACTTTCTGCCACTTACATTGTGTTGTTTTATACACTGGACCTGATTTTTCGTGCAGTCTCCCCCCATAAAAAGGGAGATTTAAATTCTCAACAAGTTTAGATACACCTTCTACCTTGCTTTACAGTACCATATAACGGTTGCTATTTTGGTTACATTTTCCCTAAAATGAGGAAGTCTGGTGGAAGAGGCCGTGGGCGGTTGTTGCCAGCTGGTAATGATGGTGGTGGTGGTGGTGGAGCATCTGGTGGTAGTGGGAAAAGCAAAATAGCAGCTAAGGCTCTAGTTGTTGAGCCAGCGTCATCTTCTGGCTACACAAGGCCTCGAAGGCTCCCTTATCTGGGAGTAGGAAAACCGCTGTTAAAGCCGGAGCGAGTCGTCAGTGGATGCTCCCGGTCAGGAACAAGTCACTTCCTTGTGTCCTTCACCCAAACCAAAAGTGAAGGATGCGTCAGGCGACACTACAGGTTACTCCATGGAGCTCTTACACATACCATGCCTGGGTTAGAAAGGGACATTGCTAACAGCCCATTACAAGATGAATCGGACATGGAGTGCACTGATGCACAGCAACAGATAGATTATTATGCTGTTCCATTGACTCAGATCACTACATTGCCCTCGCAGTGTACTGAGGCAGAATCTGACCCTGATGAGACTATGGTGCCCCATCCCGAACGCTATAGCACCTTACACGGTGACACAGAGAAAGGTGCACATGACATTGAAGAGGAGGTGATAGATGACCCAGTTGTTGACCCAGATTGGCAGCCATTGGGGGAAGAGGGTGCCGCTGACAGCAGCTCAGAAGCAGAGGAGGATGATACGCAGCAGCCATCTACATCGCAACAGCTTTCATCTGGCAGGCCCGTCTCAGGCCAAAAACGTTTGTCAACCAAAAAAAAACGTTTTAGGACAGCGTGGCCATCCGGTGAAAGTAGCACAGCGTGCAATGCCTGAAAAGGTATTCCATAGTAGGAATAGTGGAGTGTGGCTATTTTTTAACCAAGATCCGAATGATCAGTGCAAAGTTATCTGTAGGAATTGCTCAAAGACCTTAAGCAGAGGGAAGAATCCCCAAAATTTAAATACAAAGTGCATGCGTAGACATTTAACCAGTGTGCACTTGCAAGCCTGGACTAACTACCAAACGTCCCGTACCATTGGTGCACCTGCTCAGAATGAAGGTAGTCAGCAACGCTACATTGCTTCCCTCACTGTAAGCCCACCAGTTAGGACACCACCAGCAGCAAATGTTGAGGTATCATCGCAAGGCCAAAGCAGTCAGGGAATCACAAGGTTTTTGGTAGGAAACACTGTATGTAAGTCAACCTCAAGAATACCATCACCAACCCTCTCTCAATCCGCCATGTCCACCACCACCCCCACCGCTTGTTCCACCATATGCAGCTCTCCAGTCCAGCTCACCCTACAAGAGGCTCTCGTTAGGAAAAGAAAGTACTCATCCTCTCATCCACGTACACAGGGTTTGAACGCCCACATTGCAAGGCTAATCTCGTTAGAGATAATGCCCTACCGGTTGGTTGAAAGCGAAGCTTTCAAAGCCCTGATGGCCTACGCAGTACCACGCTATGACCTACCCAGTCGACACTTCTTTGCGAGAAAAGCCATCCCAGCCCTCGACCAACATGTCAAAGACTGCATTGTCCATTTACTGAGGCAATCAGTAAGTAGAAAGGTGCACCTCACAACAGATGCATGGACCAGTAGGCATGGCCAGGGACGTTACGTGTCCATCACGGCACACTGGCTTAATGTGATGGAAGCAGGGTCCACAGGGGACAGCCATAGTGGGACAGTTCTGATTAGCCCACGGTCTAGGAAACAGTTGGCTGTAGGCGTTCCTCACCCCTCCTCCTCCTCCTCCTCCTCCTCCTCCTCCAGAAGCGAAAGCTCGTCCACAGAGCGCAGTCGCACGACCCCTCCATCCGCAGCTGCCAGTGTTGCACACGAGGTGTCCCATTATGGAACAGCTAGTGGTAAGCGTCAGCAGGCTGTGTTGGAAATGAAGTGTTTGGACGACAACAGACACACCGCAGAAGTACTGGCCGAGTACTTGCAGCAAGAAACTCAGTCATGGCTAGGAAGTGTACATCTTGAGGCAAGCAAGAAGTCAGTGATAACAGAAGGAATTTTATGGCTGCCATAGCCCTTTCAGAACTGAAACACATACCTTGCCTGGCTCACACCTTGAACCTGGTGGTGCAGTGCTTCAAAAAATTATCCGGGGTTACCAGCCCTGCTCCTGAAGGTGCGAAGACTTTGCTCGCACATCCGCCGGTCGCCCGTACACTCCAGCCGTATGCTGAACCATCAGCGATCACTGAAGCTTCCCCAGCACTGCCTATAATCGACGTTGTAACAAGGTGGAACTCCACACTGCACATGCTTCAGAGGCTGTGTGAACAGAGGCGTGCTGTAATGTATTTGTGGGAGGATACACATATAGGGGCAGGCAGTTGGATGGCAGACATGGAGTTGTCAGGTGTGCAGTGATCGAAGCTACAGGACCTCTGTCAAGTCCTTCAGTGTTTTGAGGAATGCACATGGCTGGTAAGTGCAGACGATGCTATCATAAGCATGATCATCCCACTAATGCATCTGCTGATGCAAAGTTTGACGCACATTAAGGAGCAGGCATCTGCAGCCGAGGAGGAGGGAAGCCTTGATGACAGTCAGCCATTTTCTGTTCAGGGAACTCTCCTGGAGGAGGTGGTGGACGAAGAGGAGGAGGAGGAGGAGGAGGATGATGGGGATGAATATTTATGGGAGGAGGATGCTTCTCAGGGGGCAATAGAAACTGGTGGCGTTGCAAGGTCAGGTACAGGGTTTTTGCGGGAGACAAGTTACATAGTTACATAGTTATTAAGGTTGAAGGAAGACTTTAAGTCTATCTAGTTCAACCCATAGCCTAACATGCCCTAACATGTTGATCCAGGGGAAGGCAAAAAAACCCCATGTGGTAAGAGTAAGCTCCACCATGGGGAAAAAAATTCCTTCCCGACCCCACATACGGCAATCAGACTAGTTCCCTGGATCAACGCCTTATCAAGGAATCTAATATATATACCCTGTAACATTATACTTTTCCAGAAAGGTATCCAGTCCCCTCTTAAATTTAAGTAATGAATCACTCATTACAACATTATACGGCAGAGAGTTCCATAGTCTCACTGCTCTTACAGTAAAGAATCCGCGTCTGTTATTATGCTTAAACCTTTTTTCCTCCAGACGTAGAGGATGCCCCCTTGTCCCTGTCACCGGTCTATGATTAAAAAGATCATCAGAAAGGTCTTTGTACTGTGCCCTCATATATTTATACATTAACATAAGATCACCCCTTAGTCTTCGTTTTTCCAAATTAATAGCCCCAAGTGTAATAACCTATCTTGGTATTGCAGACCCCCCCAGTCCTCTAATAACCTTGGTCGCTCTTCTCTGCACCCGCTCCAGTTCAGCTATGTCTTTCTTATACATCGGAGACCAGAACTGTGCACAGTATTCTAAGTGTGGTCGCACTAGTGACTTGTATAGAGGTAAAATTATGTTCTCCTCATGAGCATCTATGCCTCTTTTAATGCATCCCATTATTTTATTTGCCTTTGTAGCAGCTGCCTGACACTGGCCACTGAATATGAGTTTGTCATTCACCCATACACCCAGGTCTTTTTCATTGATGGTTTTGCCCAGAGTTTTAGAATTAATCACATAGTTATACATCTTATTACTTCTACCCAAGTGCATGACCTTACATTTATCCCCATTAAAGCTCATTTGCCATTTATCAGCCCAAGCTTCTAGTTTACATAAATCATCCTGTAATATAAAATTGTCCTCCTCTGTATTGATTACCCTGCACAGTTTAGTGTCATCTGCAAATATTGAAATTCTACTCTGAATGCCCCCTACAAGGTCATTAATAAATATGTTAAAAAGAAGAGGGCCCAATACTGACCCCTGTGGTACCCCACTACTAACTGCGACCCAGTCCGAGTGTGCTCCATTAATAACCACCCTTTGTTTCCTATCCCTGAGCCAGCTCTCAACCCACTTGCATATATTTTCCCCTATCCCCATTATTCTCATTTTATGTATCAACCTTTTATGTGGCACCGTATCAAAAGCTTTTGAAAAGTCCATATACACTGCATCTACTGGGTTCCCTTGGTCCAGTCCGGAACTTACCTCTTCATAGAAGCTGATCAAATTAGTCTGACATGAATGGTCCCTAGTAAACCCGTGCTGATACTGGGTCATGAGGTTATTCCTCTTCAGATACTCCAGTATAGCATCCCTTAGAATGCCCTCCAGGATTTTACCCACAGTAGAGGTTAAACTTACTGGCCTATAATTTCCGAGTTCAGTTTTTGTCCCCTTTTTGAATATTGGCACCACATTTGCTATACGCCAGTCCTGTGGTACAGACCCTGTTATTATGAACTCTTTAAAGATTAAAAATAATGGTCTATCAATGAGTGTACTTAATTCCTGCAGTACTCGGGGGTGTATCCCATCCTGGCCCGGAGATTTGTCAATTTTCGTGATTTTTAGACGCCGCCGTACTTCCTGCTGGGTTAAGCAGGTAACATTTAATTGGGAATTTTTTATCACTAGTCATATTGGCTGCCATGAGATTTTCTTTTGTAAATACTGATGAAAAAAAGTCATTTAGCATATTGGCTTTTTCCTCATCCTCATCCACCATTTCACCCAGACTATTTTTAAGGGGGCCAACACTATCATTTTTTAGTTTCTTACTATTTATGTAGTTAAAGAATATTTTGGGGTTATTTTTGCTCTCTCTGGCAATGAGTCGCTCTGTCTCAATCTTTGCTGCCTTGATTTGCTTTTTACAGAATTTATTTAATTTTTTGTATTTATTTAATGCCTCCTCACTACCTACTTCCTTTAATTCTCTAAATGCTTTCTGTCACTTATTGCGCCCCTTACAGCTCTATTTAGCCATATTGGTTTCCTCCTATTTCTAGTATGTTTATTCCCATACGGTATATACTGCGCACAGGTCCTATCCAGGATGCTAATAAACGTCTCCCATTTTCTTTGTGTACTTTTATGATGTTGATTTGCAAGAAAGTGCTCCTCAACCCAGCACAAGCAGTGAATTGACACCTGGAACATTGGCACACATGGCTGAGTATGCCTTGCATATCCTAAAAAGGGACCCCCGCATTACCAAAATGATGACCGATGACGATTCCTGGTTGGCCTGCCTCCTGGATCCACGATATAAAGAAAATTACAAAATATCATGCCACATGAGAACCTTGAGCAAATATTGGCTACCAAACAAGCAACTCTTGTAGACCGTTTGGTTCAGGCATTCCCAGCACACAGCGGCGGTGATGGTTCTCACACGAGCTGTAGGGGGCAACATGGCAGAGGTGTTAGAGGTGCACAAATCAGAAGTGGCGTTGGACAGAGGGGTTTTATGACCAGGTTGTGGAGTGATTTCGCAATGACCGCAGACACGACAGGTACTGCTGCATCAGGTCATTCCCCTTTGATTACTGGGCATCTAAAATAGACACCTGGCCTGAATTGGCAGAATATGCATTACAGGAGCTCGCTTGCCCTGCTGCTAGTGTGCTATCAGAAAGAGTCTTCAGTGCTGCTGGTTCAATACTGACCGAAAAAAGGACTCGTCTGGCTACCCGAAATGTTGATGATCTAACCTTCATTAAAATGAACCAATCATGGATTTCAAATTATTTTGCCCCACCTTCCCCTGCTGACACTTAGCTTGCTTAAAAAATTTCTTGCTTTTGGCCTCCTCTTACTGACTGCTCCAATTCCTCCATTTGCAGCTGCTGAATGTCCACCATAGGCCATTTTTTTTACCTCCCTAAATGGGCTGACTCCCCCCACAGGGCCGTGGTCACCACCTAGTGCATGCACCCATGCGAGTGCTGTTTGCCTGGACAGGTGAGTGTGCCCACTCTTGGGCGACGGCACAGGCACAGGGTCCCTCATAGTACAATGAAGTGTCTGTGACGGTGGTGGTGCACAACCAACGTCAGACACACCATCATAATATGAGGGGCCCTGTGCCAGTACCACAGCCCACGAGAGAGTGTTCCCCCCAGCTCGAACAGTGCTCTACCACTTGCAATACTTACCTCTCCCTGCTCCACCACAGTGTAGTCTGTGCTGATAATTCCTTCAATGGCACTGCCAATACAAATTTGTTGAAATGATAGATGATAGTAAAAATATACAGGGGCCCTAGCCTCTATTTAGACCAGTTAATACTTTGCGCCAACTACCACTGTCTGCTACTCAGCAGAGGAGCCCATCCCTGTAGCTAGATATGCCACCTGTTTATTTATGAAAAAAATTTTGGCAGACATTTACCTCACTTTATTATTTTGGCCTACTAACTCTGTCAGCCACTCCTTACAGTTGTCCTCCACTGAACAAAGCTATGCCGCCTGTGTACTCCTGTTACCAGTTTTGAACTGCATTTAGCCTACTTTTTTATTTTAGGCCTACTAAGTCTGTCTGCGCCACTCCTTACAGTTGACCTCCACTGAACAAACCAATGCCGCCAGTTTACTCCTGTTATCAGTTTTGAACTGCATTTAGCCTACTTTTTTATTTTAGGCCTACTAAGTCTGTCTGCGCCACTTCTTACAGTTGACCTCCACTGAACAAACCAATGCCGCCTGTGTACTCCTGTTACCAGTTTTGAACTGCATTTACACTACTTTTTCATTCTAGGCCTACTAAATCTGTCTGCGCCACTCCTTACAGTTGTCCTCCACTGAACAAACCAATGCCGCCTGTGTACTCCTGTTACCAGTTTTGAACTGCATTTAGCCTACTTTTTATTTTAGGCCTACTAAGTCTGTCTGCGCCACTCCTTACAGTTGTCCTCCACTGAACAAAGCTATGCCACATGTGTACTCCTGTTACCAGTTTTAAACTGCATTTAACCTACTTATTTGGGCCTACTAACTGTGTCTGCCTCCCATTACAGTTGTCCTCCAATGCACAAAGCTGAGCCGCGAGTTTACTCCTGTTTCGAATATTAAACTGCATTTGGCCTACTTGTTTGGTTGGGCCTACTAACGGTGTCTGCCGCTCCTTGCTTTTCTCCTCCACTGAACAAAGCTGAGCCACCACTTTACTCCTGTTTCGAATATTATACTGCATTTGGCCTACTTGTTTGGTTGGGCCAACTAACTGTGTCTGCCTCCCATTACAGTTGTCCTCCACTGAACAAAGCTATGTCGCCTGTTTAGTCCTTTTACCAATTTTGAACTGCATTTAGCCTACTTTTTATTTTAGGCCTACTAAGTCTGTCTGCGCCACTCCTTACAGTTGTCCTCCACTGATCAAAGCTATGCCGCATGTGTACTCCTGTTACCAGTTTTAAACTGCATTTAACCTACTTATTTGGGCCTACTAACTGTGTCTGCCTCCCATTACAGTTGTCCTCCAATGCACAAAGCTGAGCCGCGAGTTTACTCCTGTTTCGAATATTAAACTGCATTTGGCCTACTTGTTTGGTTGGGCCTACTAACGGTGTCTGCCGCTCCTTGCTTTTCTCCTCCACTGAACAAAGCTGAGCCACCACTTTACTCCTGTTTTGAATATTAAACTGCATTTGGCCTACTTGTTTGGTTGGGCCTACTAACTGTGTCTGCCCCTCATTACAGCTGTCCTCCACTGCACAAAGCTATGCCGCCTGTGCACTCCAGTTACCAATTTTGAACTGCATTTAGCCTACTTTTTTATTTTAGGCCTACTAAGTCTGTCTGCGCCACTCCTTACAATTGTCCTCTGCTGAACAAAGCTATGCCGCCAGTTCACTCCTGTTACCAGTTTTGAACTGCATTTAGCCTACTTACTTTTTTGGGCCTACTAATTGTCAGCATCTCATTACAGTTGTCCTCCGCTGAACAAAGCTATGCCGCCTGTGTACTCCTGTTACCAATTTTGAACTGCATTTAGCCTACTTTTTTATTTTAGGCCTACTAAGTCTGTCTGCACCACTCCTTACAGTTGTCCTCCGCTGAACAAAGCTATGCCGCCAGTTTACTCCTGTTACATATTATGAACTGCATTTAGCCTATTTACTTTATTGGGCCTACTAATTGTCAGCCTCTCATTACAGTTGTCCTCCGCTGAACAAAGCTATGCCACCTGTTTAGTCCTGTTACCAGTTTTGAACTGCATTTAGCCTACTTTGTTATTTGGGCATATATCTGTGTTTCCTCGTCATCCTGCCCATTGCCCAGCCACTACTAGATGACTCTGCTGGTACATTGACCCAGACCACTACATTCCCCTTGCACTACACAGCCAGAATCTGACAATGCTGAAAGTCAGGTTCCCCTTCCCGCATACTATACCACCTTACACGGGGACAAAGAGGAAGGTGCAGATAAAAGTGCAGGTTCCTTCATCAGGTGGGGGCATACTCGTTGGCAACTTCACTGGCATAGGGCTCCTCATAGTATGCAAAAGTGTCTCTGCTGGTGGGAGGTGCCCCCGCCTTCATACACACCGCCGTACTTTGAGGGGCCCTGTGCCAGTGCCAATGCGAACGAGTGGGCCCTCCCTGCTTGCTCAGGATCTGTCACGGGGAGACTAGGTGGGCAAGAGCTAATAACTCGGGCCCCTGCAATTTCCCTCAGACTAGGGAAACCCTGACTGACCCTCTACCTAGACCAACGGCGATCAATGCGGACAACCAGACTCATAGCGGAATCTAGAGAAGTAGGAGTCTCGTACATCAGAAGGGCTTTTTTAACCCTTCCAGAAACCCCATGAATAAGCTGACTCCGCAGCGCTGGATCATTCCACTGTGTATCGATCGCCCAGCAATGAAATTCAGAACAGTAATCCTCTGCAACTCGCTCCCCCTGGCGAATAGTGCAAATCTTAGATTCTGCTAGAGCCATTCTGTCTGGCTCATCGTAAATGTATCCAAGAAAGGAAAAAAACTCTCCACAGAGTCAAATGCAGCAGAATCAGATGGCAAAGAAAACGCCCATGCTTGGGGATCCCCGCTTAACAATGACAACACCAGGCCCACACGCTGAGCCTCATTACCTGAGGAGATCGGGCGCATATGGAAATATAGTTTGAAAGCTTCATGAAAAGAAACAAATTTACTGCGTTACCCAGCAAATTTTTCAGGCAAAGGAAACTTAGGCTCAGCAACTCTACCTGTCGCTCCAGCTTGCACATTAGATACTGCTAGTCCCTGTTGCTGCACTGCCCCTCTCAACACAGTGACCTGTAGGGACAGCACCTCCAACTGGTGGGTTATGGAAGTCATGGGATCTATGACAAAACAAAAAAAAGGAAACCCCCTTTTTTTTTGTTTTTTTGTTTTAAAGGCCGATTATAATGTCACGGGGAGACTAGCTGGGCAAGAGCTAATAACCCGGGCCCCTGCAATTTCCCTCAGACTAGGGAAATCCTGACTGACCTTCTACCTAGAGTTTACACTGATGGTGTGCATGTCTAGGCCTCGACCCTCGCCCTGTCTCCTGTTTCAACCCTAGGCTGAAACCACCGACCAACCACCCAGTGAAAAGATCATACACCAATACCCACAGTTAGCACAGACAAGGATAACGGAAAATATACACCACGTCGCAGTCACTCAGGGATACACTATAAATGCGCAGGGCAAAATAAATACAAATATTGGAAGGAGTAAATAAGACAAAGGGAAATACACCACCAGCAACGATACTCCAACTACTAGCTCACCACTCCAGACCGAGATAACCACGCACAAGACAGAAGCTATAATCGGCGACGCCCAATGTTCAGGAGAACTATTTAAAGGCAATGGGCATGGCCCAGCTTCCAATCTGAGCATCAGGTAAATTAACCCCGGACCAGCTAGATAAAATCTAGCCGAAGCCAAAGAGCACATAGTGGTCAAAAGCGGAATTACCGCTGTCTCTCGAACGACCTGGTCTGAACAGGGTCCGACATGACAGTACCCCGCCTTCTACGAGGGACCCCAGGGCCCTCACGGCTTATAGGACCCGGCTTGTAGACTTCAAATTCCAAATTACCATCCACCAAGACTGGAGGTGGCATAGGCGCCGCGTCCACAGAACCCACCACCTTCTTTAATAGAGACCTATGGAACACGTTGTGTATCTTATACACCGTAGGAAGCTCCAATCGGTACGCTACTGGGTTAATGACAGCGGCGACCCTAAATGGACCAATAAACCGTGGACCCAATTTAAGGGATGGTATTTTGAGTCTTATGTTCTTTGTGGATAACCACACCCAGTCATCCACACTCAGGTCCGGACCTGGCACACGCCTACTGTCAGCCACACGTTTGTACCTAGCACCCACACTCAACAGGCGCTGTTTAACTCTCCTCCAGACTGATGACAATTGTGCTCCTAACTGGTCTTCCTCCGGAACGGCGGAAGAGCCCCTCTGACTCAAAGTACAAAATTGAGGATGTAGCCCATAAACACAAAAAAACGGAGACTCCCCAGACGACTCCTGGCGGTGATTATTGATGGCAAACTCAGCCAAATGAAGAAAGGTAGTCCACTCCTCCTGGTTATCAGAGACAAAGCAGCGTAAGTACTGTTCCAAATTTTGGTTCATACGCTCAGTCTGACCATTTGACTGAGGATGAAACGCCGAAGAATGAGACAATTTGATCCCCAGCCATGAGCAAAATGCTTTCCAAAATTTTGCCACAAACAGAGTACCCCTATCAGACACGATGTCAGACGGAACCCCATGAAATCTGACCACCTCCTGCACAAATACCTGAGCCAGTCTTGGCGTTAGGCAATGAAGGCAAAGACACAAAGTGCGACATTTTTGAGAACCGATCAACAATCACCAAGATGACCGTGTTCCCAGCTGAGGAGGGCAAATCAGTGATGAAATCCATGGAGATTTCCGTCCATGGCTTAATAGATACCTCAAGAGGAAGTAGTGTGCCAACAGGACGGGAGCGGGGCGTCTTAGCCCTAGCGCACGAGGTACAAGCTGCCACGTATGAGACCATGTCCTGTCGGATCTTGGGCCACCAAAACCGACGTGACACCAACTCCAAGGTACCTCTAACCCCTGGGTGGCCAGCCAGGACAGCATCATGATGCTCCGCCAAAACCTTTAAGCGGAGATGAACTACAAGATTTGTTGATGGAAAGCTCAGATGGTACCTCCTCCTGAGCCTCGGCAATCTCAGCCTCAACCTCGGTAGTGAGAGCCGAAACAACAACACCCTTTTGGAGGATGGGTACTGGACCCTCCCGAGGTTCTCCCCCCGGAAAACACCTGGACAGAGCATCCGCTTTAGTGTTTTTAGACCCCGGTCTGTAAGTGACAACAAAATTGAACCGCGTGAAAAACAATGCCCAGCGAGCCTGCCTGGGGGACAGACGCTTGGCTGACTCCAAATACAGGAGATTCTTATGATCGGTAATAACAGTAACCTGATGTACCGACTCCTCCAAGAAGAGTCGCCATTCCTCAAAGGCCAACTTGATTGCCAACAACTCCCTGTTGCCGATATCGTAGTTACGTTCGGCGGACGACAGTTTCTTGGAGAAATAGGCGCATGGACGCAAATCACTCAAAGAGGAGCCTTGTGATAGTACCGCCCCCACACCAACCTCAGACGCATCGACTTCCACAACAAAAGGTTTTGATACGTCTGGCTGCACAAGAATGGGGGCTGAAACAAAACTGTTCTTAAGAAATTCAAATGCGCGCACAGCAGCCCCAGGCCAAAAGGAGAAATTGGTACCCTTTTTAGTCATGTCAGTTAGCGGTTTAGCAATGATGGAAAAATCCTTGATAAATTTCCTATAGTAGTTAAAAAACCCAAGGAACCGCTGAAGTGCTTTCAGGTTATCAGGCCGTTCCCAATGCAGCACCGCTTGCACCTTAGCGGCGTCCATTTTAAAATCAGAAGCAGACACAATATAACCCAAGAAAGGCAACTCTTGAACAGAAAATACACATTTCTCAAGTTTAGCATACAGCTTATTCTCTCTGAGAAGCTGTAACACCTGCCTGACATGATCTAAATGAGTATCACGGTCGCAAGAATATATGAGAATGTCATCTAGGTACACGATAACGAATTTCCCCAAAACATGCGAAAACACATCATTAATGAAATGTTGGAACACTGCAGGTGCGTTAGTCAACCCAAATGGCATCACCAAATTTTCAAAATGACCCTCAGGGGTATTAAAAGCCGTCTTCCACTCATCACCTTGACGGACTCTTATGAGGTTGTATGCCCCCCCTGAGGTCAAGCTTGGTAAACCACTTAGCACCCGCCACCTGGTTGAACAAATCTGGTATCAGTAGCATAGGGTATGGATCACAAACCATAATCTGGTTCAATTAACTGAAATCCAAACACGGGCGTAATCCGCCATCTTTCTTTTTCACAAAGAAGAACCCTGCTGCCACAGGTGAGGATGAAGGCCTGATGTGCCCTTTGCTCAAACTTTAAGCAATGTAATCCTTTAATGCTTGTCTCTCTAGACCGGAGATGTTAAACATCCTTGCTTTAGCAATTTGGCCCCTGGTTTAAACCTGACAGTACAGTCATAGGGGCGATGTGGCGGCAACTCTGAACAACCCTTCTCAGAGAACACATCCACAAAATCCAGAAGAGACTCCGGAACGTTTGAAGTCACAGCAAACACACATGTGGCCAGGCAATTCTCCTGGCAGAATTCGCTCCACTGAATTATGTCCTGAGTTTTCCAGTCAATTACCGGGTTGTGCATAGACAACCATAGAAAACCCAAAACTACCTGAGCAGGAAGATTCCTGAGCACCTTACATGTAACCTGCTGGGAATGTAGAACCCCAATGTGGAGTTTCACCTCAGCCACAAATTCAGTAATCTCCCCCTGTGAGAGAGGAGCAGCATTGATGGTGACCACGCAGATAGGATGAGGCAGTTTTTCAATCCTAAAACCTGCTGTGTGCGCAAACTCCTCATCAATGAGATTTGTGGCTGAACCACTATCCACAAAAACAGTAATTGGCAGCTCACTGCCAGAGATTATAACCTTAGCAGGGAGCATGCATTGAGAAACCACCATGGAGGATATAGATAAGCTCAGATTGGTCTCCTCCACACCCTCTGAGCTTAGAAGTTTTCCGTTGTTGCGTTTTTCTTAGACAGTAGAGGACAGATGTTAATAAAATGACCAGTCTTACCGCAGTAAAAACAGGCTCCCTGCTTCCTGAGCTCAGGGGCTCGATGCTTCACATGTGACACCCCTGCGATTTGCATAGGCTCCGTGGGCTCACCTGCAGCAACCACACGTGAACCTAAACCCTCTCCCATAGGCGGTGTCTCATGCTCCCCCTGACGCAAACGGCGATCAATGCGGACAACCAGACTCATAGCGGAATCTGGAGAAGTAGGAGTCTCGTACATCAGAAGGGCTTTTTTAACCCTCCAAGAAACCCCATGAATAAGCTGACTCCACAGCGCTGGATCATTCCACTGTGTATCGATCGCCCAGCAATGAAATTCAGAACAGTAATCCTCTGCAACTCGCTCCCCCTGGCGAACAGTGTGTATCTTAGATTCTGCTAGAGCCATTCTGTCTGGCTCATCGTAAATGCATCCAAGAAAGTAAAAAAAAACTCTCCACAGAGTCAAATGCAGCAGAATCAGATGGCAAAGAAAACGCCCATGCTTGGGGATCCCCGCTTAACAATGACAACACCAGGCCCACACGCTGAGCCTCATTACCTGAGGAGATCGGGCGCATACGGAAATATAGTTTGCAAGCTTCATGAAAAGAAACAAATTGACTGCGTTACCCAGCAAATTTTTCAGGCAAAGGAAACTTAGGCTCAGCAACTCTACCTGTCGCTCCAGCTTGCACATTAGATACTGCTAGTCCCTGTTGCTGCACTGCCCCCCTCAACTCAGTGACCTGTAGGGACAGCGCCTCCAACTGGTGGGTTATGGAAGTCATGGGATCTATGACAAAACAAAAAAAGGAAACCCCCTTTTTTTTGTTTTTTTGTTTTAAAGGCCGATTATAATGTCATGGGGAGACTAGGTGGGCAAGAGCTAATAACCCGGGCCCCTGCAATTTCCCTCAGACTAGGGAAATCCTGACTGACCTTCTACCTAGAGTTTACACTGATGGTGTGCATGTCTAGGCCTCAACCCTCGCCCTGTCTCCTGTTTCAACCCTAGGCTGAAACCACCGACCAACCACCCAGTGAAAAGATCATACACCAATACCCACAGTTAGCACAGACAAGGATAACGGAAAATATACACCACGTCACAGTCACTCAGGGATACACTATAAATGCGCAGGGCAAAATAAATACAAATATAGGAAGGAGTAAATAAGACAAAGGGAAATACACCACCAGCAACGATACTCCAACTACTAGCTCACCACTCCAGATCGAGATAACCACGCACAAGACAGAAGCTATAATTGGCGATGCCCAATTTTCAGGAGAACTAATTAAAGGCAATGGGCATGGCCCAGCTTCCAATCCGAGCATCAGGTAAATTAACCCCGGACCAGCTAGATAAAATCTATCCAACGTCAATGAGCACATAGTGGTCAAAAGCGGAATTACCGCTGTCTGTCGAACGACCTGGTCTGAATAGCGTCCGACATGACAGGATCACAGCACTTGCAAAGTTTAAATGCTTACCTCTCCCTGCTCCACCGCCGTGACGTATTCCGCATTTCCTGGGCCCACGAAAAACTTGAGCCAGCCCTACCCCCCCACAAATTTAGCCAAATGACCCCCAGTTTTCAATGCCTAATTATTATTATAAAGTAAATTAAGATTGACAAGCTTCAGTAATAAGAATTGATGTTTTTGGCATTAAAATGGGCACTGTAGGTGTTTTCCTGTCCTCCACTCTCTGGCGACTTTGATTCCCCATTGACTTGCATTGGGTTTCGTGTTTCAGTCGACCCCCGACTTTTTGCAATAATCGGCCGATTTCACCCGACCCGACTTTTGAGAAAGTTTCACAAAACCCGACTCGATCCTAAAAAAGTAAAAGTCGCTCAACTCTACTGATCACGTGTTATTCCACTTTTTGTTCGGCAGTATGATGATAACTAGTGTTGAGCGATACCTTCCGAAATTTGAAAGTATCGGTATCGGATTGGATCGGCCGATATCCAAAAAATATCGGATATCGCCGACACCGATACCCGATACCAATACAAGTCAATGGGACACAAATATTGGAACGTAATAGGGAGCGATCGTGGATGGTTCCCAGGGTATGAAGGAGAGGAAACTCTCCTTCGGGCCCTGGGATCCATATTCATGTAAAAAATAAAGAATAAAAATAAAAAATATGGATATACTCACCCTCGGACGGCCCCTGGCTGTCACCGCTGCAAGTGTCTGCCTCCGTTCCTAAGAATGCAGAGTGAAGGACCTTCGATGATGTCGTGGTCACGTGAGCGGTCACATGAGCGGTCATGCGACCAATCACAAGACCGCGACGTCATTGCAGGTCCTACACTCACTGCATTCTTAGGAACGGAGGCTGCTGGTTGCACCGCTGAGAGCCAGGGGCCGTCGGTGGGTGAGTATATCCATATTTTTTATTTTTATTCTTTATTTTTTACATGAATATGGATCCCGATTCCGATTTCCGATAACGCAAAAATATCGGAACTCGGTATCGGAATTCCAATACAGCGAATATCGGCCGATACCTGATATTTGCAGTATCGGAATGCTCAACACTAATGATAACGCATTGTTTTTTGCCTTTTTTATGGTGTTCACTAAAGGGGTTAACTAATGGGACAGTTTTATAGGGCGGGTCACTGCGGATGCGGGGAATCCAAATATGTGTACTTTTATTGTTTAAATTTTTTTTTCATTCAAATATTTATTGATAGAATAAATAGAGATTTTTTTTAAATTATTTTTTTATTATATTTTTAAATATGTTTACAATTGTTATAAAAAAATGTTTTTATTTCATTCTGTTTTCCATTTTGTCCCACTATGGGACAATCATTTTGTGCAGGCTGATCGCTTCTATAGCATGCACTGCGCATGACAGGAAGTCTCTCGGCTCTGGAGATCCGGATGTTGTCATGATGACTTTGAGTCTCCATGGCAGCGATCTGGACCCCACATCATGCCCCTGTGCTGGCTCCGGAATGCTGCGATCTTGTTCAATTGCAGCATTTTGGGGGTTAAAGTGAGGGAAGCGGTCTGTGACCACTCCTGGCACTTAGTGCCGGGTGTCAGCTGTAAGAATCAGCTGACACCCGGCCGCATACCACCCATGTGATCGGACGATTGTGATGATGTACTATCCCGTACATAGGAAGTAAGGCCCAGGTCACATGGACGGGATAGTACATCAGATGGCAGAGAGAGGTTAACATTGATTATTCAATGACCCTACCTTGCAAAGATAGCGGACAATAACCTGTAGGAGCTGATATAAGAGGCAAACAGCAGTCATTCAAAAATACAAACACATATATTCCTACTCAACAATCAGACAGTAGCCTATGTCTTACATGGCAACAGTCTGTTTCTTGACCAACCAAAGAAAAATACATAAATTCAATAAGCAACATTCAGACAAAAGCATATTTCTCCTGGTCTACTGAAAATAGACATATGGATAACTAAGATTACATTTTGTGTCATCACAATACTCCATTGTGTTCTACAAAGTAATAGAACCCCCAAAATAATAGTGCTTACCAAAAGTGCGCTTTTTGTATTTTGTATTTTAATAACGTAATCGTTTCCCCACCACTGTTCCCTCTAAGCTATGAGATTCAGTAATAATAGAGTTACATTTATCAAACTCTGCAAATTTGGAAATTTGTTGCTGGGGCTTTTGACTTTTGTTAGTATTGAGTGTTAACTTTTCTTTTCCAGCTCACAAAGATTAAAGGAAACTCACACCGACAACATAATAGGCCTCTTCTGTGCATTCCCATGATCACATTAATTGTATCTGCTATCAAGAACCCTGCTGCAGACTTACAACAGGAGTCTGTGCATGAGATACAGAAGGACAGGGGGTGAGATTGGAGCGCTGTGGTGAGCTTACCTGCTGGCGTGCAGGACCTGAAACATATGACCACTGGGGGAGGGGCCAGAGGCGAAGCCAGATGCCGACTATCGGCGGTGACCAGTGAAACTGGAGAGTAGTCTGAACATGCCAAAGTCAAGCCAGGAGGTTGATGAAGTACCAAAGAGTGAGACGCTGAGAGGGGTCAGGACATAGCAGAAGGTCAGGTAGCCAGAGATAGCAGTGCAGTACAAATGGAACAGACAGGAGATTAGTAAGAGTACCAAGCCGAAGGTCAGAGCCAGAAACAGACAGTAAGCATGGAATCACAAAGCAATGCACAGAACGAGAACACGGACCGGATCATACACAAGAAGGCAAATGGACTACATAGTATGCAAGCACACCAGGGGGTCAGACACACAGCCAGAACAGATGGATCATTGACAAGGATCCCCAGATGAAGGCGGGTAAATATAGCCCTCCCCAAACCAAAAGGAGGCTATACAAATCAACCCCGAAAAGACAGGGAAGGAACCCTGTCCACAACCATGACATCTACTCTGTGCCTCCATGCTATAATAGTGCTCCATCTGTGCCACCACAGAGTAAAAGTGTTTCCTCTGTGCCTCAACACAATGATAGTGGCAGCTTTGCCTGCACAGAATAACAGCGCTCGCTATGTACTTCCACATGAGAATAGTTCCCCTTTCTGTGCACCCACACAGTTACAGTGCCCACTCTTTGCCCTCTTACTGAAATAGTGTCAACTGTGTGCCTCTACGTGGTTATAGTGTTCACTCTGTGTTTTGTAGTAATCTACACATCAGATATTTATCTGAGTTACAGTGCCCTCTCAATTGAAGACCAAAGTTACCAGCAGAGTAGGCAAAAAGATATATATATAAAACATAACCTTTAATAATACTCTAAAAAGGCCCTAAGCCATGATGCATATTGGACAACAAAACATAAATAAAGTGCAAGTGCTCCAGTCCAAACAACTGTGCTCTGGATAAAAAAAACTGGGGCAATCTCACCAATGTAGAACCTCCTTCATCCTGTATATTTCTATTGCTTCATATTCAAAAATATCTTCGATTCAGACACTAAAGAAACAATAAATAGAGGGATTTTCAGGAGTAAGTTTTAGTATTTTACCACTCCATGTCGTGCCCCTGTATTACTCCTGCCCTGACAAGGGCAATACGCTAGTGTGAACTTGTTATAAGTTACCCATAAGGACATGTAACCACCCATAAGGACATGTAGCCTCCCCTATGCGTTTCTCCCTCCGTTCGGGGGGTTCATCAGGGGGTAAACAACCTAATTCAAAACTTGTAATATTGTCTGTAATGGGTTTCCTGCAGTGGCAAGTGGAACCTCATAAAGAGCTGATTGTGTCAGCACCCCTGTCAGGGGAAAAGAAGGAAATAGTTCTAATTCATTCATTCATTCATTCATTCACTTTGCTGTCAGTTAAATAGTGCCTTAGTCATTCCAGCATCTGACCTCATTTCCATATTGTGGGGGGTAGCCATTACTTCACACGTGCCCCTCGGGTCAGTCAGTTGTATAATACTCCTTGCTCCATGTGTCCCTGCGTTTCATCAATGGAACGCTTACCTCATTTCTGTTCTATCCATTACCCTTACGCCCTGGCCGTGAGGTGATTAAACACCTGCGTGATTTCTGGCCAGACCACAGACTTCCAGTTAGTTCACCTATCTGATACTCTCTGCGTTCCAGTAGTGGAAAGCACACATCACTGCCGGCCAGACATCGAACTTCCGTCAGACCGCCCACTTTATCATCCTTGCGTTCCAGTATTAGAACTTTTAAACTCCATAGCGCTTCTGTACAGCGCTTGCCTCAAAATTCACCCACACAACAGGCATATAATGGAGTTTAGCAGATATCACAATGGGACATTGTGGGCCCTTAAGATAAAACTGGATATAGATATGATGAGGTATGAGTTATGTACATAATATAGACTATCATATGTTTATACACCAGTGTAATGATCCCCCAGGGACATAACATCAACCAATACCAGGGGAGTAATGACGTTAGGTTTCACTGGCAATGCAGTTTAATGCCATGATATTATGAAGTTCAAATGATAATAGTATATCTCAGAAGGACTGTTTTATCTGGCCAATTTCTAACCTTTTGATCCTGAACGAGCAATGTCCCACAGAGGCCCTATATGAACCAAATAAGATATATGATATACAAAGAGATAGGATAGGAAGAAGAGTGGGAGAGAAGGGGAACAGTCTGGGGAAATAGATATAAACATGGTTCAAATGACCCCAGAGCCAGTTCAAAACATATGTGATGATGGACTCATAAGAAATGACCAAAATTCAATAATTGATTTAACCCATACTGTTGTTGAATATCCAAATGAAATATCCAGCGCAATTCTCTCTGTAGAACCATCTTATCAAAATCACCTCCCCTTTTGGGTGGTCTGATCTTATTGATCACCATGAATTTAAGCATCTGTATATTCCCCCCATGATTCCCATTGACATGCTTGGCCAAGGGGGTATCCCTACTGTTGCGAATATCCCCCAAATGTTCCTCCACCCATCTCCTAAATTCCCAAATAGTCTTCCCCACAGGCTGTCCCACAACTGCACATAGCCTTATAAATGATCCCAGTAGTTTTGCAGTTGATAAAGTCTTTAATTAGAAATCTCTTATGGGTTTGATCATTTTGGAATTCCTTGCCAGTCTGTATAAATTCACAGGCCACACAAGTTCCATGTCTATAACAACCATTAGTTTTTTCTGGTAACCTAACCAGGTTTTCTTTGTGCAAGTTTCTACAAAGTGACTGTGCACTAATCTGTCACCTCGGGACCTGTTCTTTCTATATGTTATCTGTGGCATAGGACCAATCGCCCCCACAAGATCTTTATCCATTAATAGTATCCCTCAATGTTTCTTTAAGATGTTCCTCACCATAGGGGCACCATTATCAAAGGTGGAAATAATGTGGACACACTTATTTCCATCATTAGTTTTTTCCTTGGGTATCAGCAGGGTCTCTATTTTTTGTTGTTGGGCATGATGGTGCACTCCCCTCAACACCCAATCTGGATACCCTCTGGCCAAAAATCTATTTCTCTGGATATCTGATTTGTTTTTAAAGTCCCTCCAATTGGAGCAGTTCCGCTTTAATCTCAAGTACTGCCCCTTGGGGATCCCTTTCTTTTGTGTGTGGGGATGATCACTGTTCCACTGTAACAAAAAGTTTGTAGATGTCGGCTTACGAAATACTGATGTTTCCAATGTATCTCCTCTTTCTGACTAGGTTATGACTACGTCTAGGAATGGTAGAGTTCTACCGTTTATTTCTAAAGTGAATCTGAGACCAATCTCATTAGTGTTAAGGAGATCAATGAAGGGCCTGAATATTTATTTTGTGCTCCTCCAAATAATAAAAACATCATCAATAAATCTTGCCCAGAAATTGATGAACTTGACATAGTCTCTGAAGGCCTCTGAGAACACAATGGTGTCCTCCCACCAGCCCAGGAACAAGTTCACATAACTTGGTGCACTGGGACTGCCCATGGCGGTGCCCCTGAGCTGGTGGTGGGTCCTGCCATCAAAGGTGAAAATGAACTCCAACATAGTCACCAACAAGTCATTATGTTGACCAAATTGACATCCCCTAGTACTTAGAAAGTGTTTGGCTCCTTTTAAGCCAGCATTATGAGATATAGAGGAGTATAAAGCCTCCACATCAATGCTGGCAAGCATTGTATCTGGTTCAATTAAGATCCCCTCCAGTTTGCAGACGAGATCCATTGCATCCCTGATGTAGGAAGGAAGTGTTAGGTGTCGAATTCCTGCCGCTGCACAGGGGGAACCATGTCCACTGCGGTCTCCCATTCTTCTCCTGCCGCAGTGGAGCCTGCTCAGCTGAAACATCGGTCCCAGCATCTGGCTCAGGCAGATACTGTGCGCTTGGTTACTGCTGCCCTTCCAGGTCCAGCCATTGCAACCAGCACTGCTCAGCAGCGAGCAGACACTCCTGGGACTAAGTCCTGCTTTTCCTTTACTGAGCATGCCCAAGGGATGACCTCTCATTGGAGGTCGGGGGTCACATGCTCAGGTCCTGTAGCAGCTCCTATTGGATCACCAGGAAGGTCCTGGAGAGCTTCCGCTATAAAAGGTTTGCATGGCCACACGGCCATGCGCTAGCATAAACTTGATAACGTGTGTGTGTAGATGAATGACTGTCAATGGATGAAAGCTCCTTAATAGTGTTGAGCGATACCTTCCGATAGCGGGAAATATTGGATCTGATTGGATCGGACCGATACCCAAAAAATATCGGGTATCGCCAATTCTGATACCGGAAACCAATGCAAGTCAATGGAACACACATATCGGAATTAAGATAAACCCTTTATTTCCTTGTAGGTTAATTCTACATGAAGGAAAACAACAAAGAATAATGGAGAATGTATTGGGGGAGGTGGAGGAGACATTAAAGGCATAGATGTTTAGCCCAATCAAATGGAATAGCAGGAATTAATTTTTTTTTTTAAGATGTTCGGAGTTACAAAGATATTGACTATATTAAGCTTTTTTATATTTTGTCAGATATTTATGTTTCACTACTTTTTTTCTTCTCCCACACTTTCTCCTTCATCATCCTCAGCAGCAGCAGCAGCAGCATCTTTTTCATCAACTTCTTCTTCACCTTATTCATCTTCTTCTTCTTTACCTTCTTCCTATTATTCTTTTTTTTACATTCTTCATATTCTTCTTATTCAACTATTATTCTTCTTCATATTCTACTTCTTCATCTTCTTCATATTCTTCTTCTTCATCATATTCTTATTTGTGACAGGCATTCCTGTAGTTGTTGTCTATAAAATTTTGAAGATTACACCTTCCGTTCTGCCCATCACAAAATATTTACAACAGGATTTGTCCGCGTTCAGTTTGGCCTGCAATGGCAGGTTTTTTCCAGGGGCACCACGAGGAGGAACAGACTCACCCCTATACACTCCTTAGTCTTCTTCTGCTTATAATTTAGATAATATCTTTTGCTCTGATTTTTAGTCTTGTGCTTAATGTACTTCTGCTTTTTGTTTTGCAGCTTCTGCTTCTTGGTCTTCTGTCTCTTGTTCTTCTGTATATTGGTGGTTGCCTTCTTGTTCTTTGTCCTTTTGGTCATCTTCTTCAGGGTCATCTTCTTGGTCTTCTTCGGGGTGGTCTTCAGGGTCATCGTCTCCAGGGTCTTCGTCTCCGGGGTTGTCGTCTCCGGGGTTGTCATCTTCGGGGTGGTCTTCAGGGTCGTCGTCTCCAGGGTCGTCGTCTCCGGAGTCGTAGTCTTTTTGGGGTGGTCTTCAGAGTCGTCGTCTCCGAGGTCGTCATCTCCGGGGTCATCGTCTTCTTCAGGGTGGTCTTCAGGGTCGTCGTCTTTAGGGTCATCGTCAGGGAGATCCAGAGTGATTACCAAAAACCATTTCAAGAAGCTTGAACTTGGAAATGTAGCAGAAGGTACAAGAAGGCTGAGGAACTGCCGAGAACCAGCTGACGGTGCTGGAACCCGGATGGGTAGCCGAAGGTACAAGAGCCAATGGAACTACCGAGGACCAGCTGACGGAACTGGAACATGGTTACTAAGCAGGAGGTACCCGTGCCAGAAAGCACTACCAAGGACCAGCAGACGTTGCTGGAACTCGGATACCGAGAAGGAGGCACCTAAGCCAAAGGCACTGCCGAGAACCAGCTAACGGTGCTGGAACCCGGATGGGTAGCAGAAGGTACAAGAGCCAATGGAACTACCGAGGTCCAGCTGACAGTATTGGAACACGGTTACTGAGCAGGAGGTACCCATGCCACAAAGCACTACCAAGGACCAGCAGACGTTGGTGGAACTCGGATATCGAGAAGGAGGCACCTTCTGAGCAGCAACTGGCAGTGTTGGAGTCCAGGGATTACAGGAGAAACAGAGTGTAGGACGAGGCCTAATTGGAGCAAGTTTACTATCTGTTGTAGTGTGAGTGTGGACAGAGCAGGAGTAATTGCCGGATACACAGCAGGGGATCAGCTGACATTACTGAACCCCAATAACACGGCTGCAAGTGTTGACTGTGCAGACCGCACTTCTGAGCAGCAACTGGCAGTGTTGGAGCCCAGGGTAAATACTAGAAACAGAGTGGAGGCAGAGGTGTATTTGGAGCAAGTTTAAAATCTGTAGTAGTGTGAGTGTGGACGGAGCAGGAGCAATTGCCGGATACACAGCAGAGGATCAGCTGACGTTGCTGAACCCCAATAACACGGCTGCAAGTGTTGACTGTGCAGACCGCACTTCTGAGCAGCAACTGGCAGTGTTGGAGCCCAGGGTAAATACTAGAAACAGAGTGGAGGCCGAGGCCTAATTGGAGCAAGTTTAATATCTGTTGTAGTGTGAGTGTGGACAGAGCAGGCGAAATTTGGCGGATACACAGCAGGGGATCAGCTGATATTACTGAACCCCAATAACACAGGAGCAGGTGTTGACTGTGCAAACGGCACTTCTGAGCAGCAACTGGCAGTGTTGGAGCCTAGGGATTACAGGAGAAACAGAGTGTAGGCGGAGGCCTAATTGGAGCAAGTTTAATATCTGTAGTAGTGTGAGTGTGGACGGAGCAGGGGAAATTGCCGGATACACAGCAGGGGATCAGCTGATGTTACTGAACCCCAATAACACGGCAGCAAGGGTTGACTGTGCAGATGGCACTTCTGAGCAGCAACTGGCGGTGTTGGAGCCCTGGGATTACAGTTCAGGTGGGAGAAACATGAACAAAATAGGAGACCTGGATACTGTTGCCAACCAATTATTTAATCTGGAAGAGGACTGGCAAATTCCTGTGAGATCCAGACCTTGCTCATTTTCAGAAAAGTAAGCCGGTCAATGTTATCGGAGGATAGTCGCATGCGGTCTGTTAGTACACCACCCGGGGCACTAAAGACGCGTTCCGATAATACACTAGCAGCAGGGCAAGCCAGCACCTCCAATGTATACTGGATAAGCCCCGGCCATGTATCCAGCTTAGAGTGCCAAAACTTGAAGGGGGAAGAGCCGTGTGGGAGAACAATTAGAGGGCAAGACATGTAGTCTGTCACCATCTGACGGAAACGTTGCCTCCTGCTGACTGGAGCCATCTGTGATGGTGTAGACATTTGTGGCGGGGACACAAAACTTTGCCACATTTGGGCCATACTGGTCTTGCCTTGTGCTGAGGCACTGCTTCAGCTTCCTCTTTGTGCAGAGCTTCCTCCACTGCCTGGACGCACTGAGCTGCTTTGTAAAGCACTAGCAGCACTGCTCTCGGTTGGAATGGAGAACATGATGGAATGCACCAGTGTGTATTGGAACTCCCGCATTTTACACTCCCGCTTCAACGGTGTTATGAGGCTTTGTAAGTTGTCCTGGTAGCGAGGATCTAGGAGGGTGTACACCCAATAATCAGCTGTGTTGAGAATGTGGGCGATGCGGCAGTCATTTCTCAGGCACTGCAGCATGAAATCAACCATGTGCTGCAGACTGCCAACTGGCCAAGAAACGCTGTCCCCTGCTTGAGACGTCATCTCTGCCTGCTCTGCATCACCCCACCCTCACTCTACATACTGACTACTAGAGCATTGTGTACCTCCCTCCTCTGGACATATGTCTTCCTCCTCCATTGATTCCTCCTCATCCTCCTCACAAAGTGTCCCCTGCCTAGGCCTTTGTAAGGAACCACGTTGCACAGACTGTCCAGAAGCAGATGGCATTTGTGACTTCTCATCCTCCACCTCTTCCACAACCTCCTCCCTTAGTGCTTGCAGTGTTTTTTCAAGCAGACTGATAAGGGGGATAGTCATGCTGACTAGTGCATCATCTGCACTCGCCATCCACGTGGAATCATCGAAGACACGCAAAACGTGGCAGATGTCCTTCATAGAGGCCCACTCAGTGGTGGTGAAGTGTGAACGGCGCGCAGTGTGACTTGTTTGCGCCTGATGCAGCTGGTACTCCATTACTGCTGCCTGCTGCTCACACAACTGCTCCAACATATGTAAGGTTGAATTCCACCTGGTGGGTAGGTCACATATGATGCGATGTTCCGGAAGGCGGAATTGGCGCTGCAGAGCTGCAATGCGCGATCTTGCCATGCTGGAACGCCGCAAGTGAGAGCGCTCTATGCAGACCTTGTGCAGCAGTGCATCAAGATCCGGATAGTCCCTCAAAAAACTCTGCACAACCAAGTTGAGCACATATTCAGTGGCCAGTGTCAGGCAGCTGCTACAAAGGCAAATAAAATAATGGGATGTATTAAAAGAGGCATAGATGCTCATGAGGAGAACATAATTTTACCTCTATACAAGTCACTAGTGCGACCACACTTAGAATACTGTGCACAGTTCTGGTCTCTGGTGTATAAGAAAGACATAGCTGAACTAGAGCGGGTGCAGAGAAGAGCGACCAAGGTTATTAGAGGACTGGGAGGTCTGCAATACCAAGATAGGTTATTACACTTGGGGCTATTTAGTTTGGAAAAACGAAGGCTAAGGGGTGATCTTATGTTAATGTATAAATATATGAGGGGACAGTACAAAGACCTTTCTGATGATTTTTTAATCATAGACCGGTGACAGGGACAAGGGGGCATCCTCTACGTCTGGAGGAAAAAAGGTTTAAGCATAATAACAGATGCGGGTTCTTTACTGTAAGAGCAGTGAGACTATGGAACTCTCTGCCGTATGATGTTGTAATGAGTGATTCATTACTTAAATTTAAGAGGGGACTGGATGCCTTTCTGGAAAAGTATAATGTTACAGGGTATATACACTAGATTCCTTGATAGGGCGTTGATCCAGGGAACTAGTCTGATTGCCGTATGTGGGGTCAGGAAGGAATTTTTTTCCCCATGGTGGAGCTTACTCCTACCACATGGGTTTTTTTTTGCCTTCCCCTGGATCAACATGTTAGGGCATGTTAGGTTAGGCTATGGGTTGAACTAGATGGACTTAAAGTCTTCCTTCAACCTTAATAACTATGTAACTATGTAACTATGTAACTATGTAACATGTGCCAGACATGGGATGTGAGTGAGGTTGCCTAGGCCCAGAGCTGCCACCAGATTTCGGCCATTATCACACACTACCATGCCTGGCTGGAGATTTGCTGGCACAAACCACACGTCGCTCTCCTGCTTGATGGCATTCCAGAGCTCCTGCGCTGTGTGGCTTCGATTCCCCAAATAAATTAATTTCAATACTGCATGTTGACGTTTGGCCATGGCTGTGCTCATATAGGTCGTAACAGGTAAGCGTTCATGGGTCCATATGGAGGTAGACTGTGAAGGCTCCTGCAGCGCTGATTCAGAGGAACTGAAGTATAAGGAGGAGTCAATGTGTACAGACTGGATTCCTGCAATCCTTGGAGTTGGCAGAACATGTACAGCGCCACTCTCAAGATCTGTACCCGGCTCCACAACATTTACCCAATGGGCAGTGAGGGAAAGGTATTGTCCCTGTCCATGGTTATTGGTCCACACATCGGTGGTCAGGTGGAGCTTGCTACTGACGGCGTTTAGTAGCGCATGTTTAATGTTTCCCGCCACATGCTTTTGCAGGGCAGGGACGGCTTGCCTGCTGAAATAAAAGCAGCTGGGCACGTTGTATTGTGGGACTGCCAAGGCCATAAAGTTACAGAAGGTGGCAGTCTCCACCAGCCGGAATGAGAGCATTTCAAGAGACAGTAGTTTTGCAATGCCAGCATTCAGAGCCTGTGCTCGGGGGTGGTTTGCCGAGTATGGGCGCTTTTTCTCCCATGCCTGTGCCACAGGCCTGTGCCTGTGGCTGTAGACTGGCCTGGAGTGTGAGGATGACAGTGGTGCTGTGGGTGGAATTACACTGTGTCTCTATCCAACAGTGCTGGAGGTTCTTCCATGGCGATCATGTGAGGGTCCTGAATCAGCTGTGTGTGAGCTAGAGGAAGAGGCTACAACACGAGCTGAAGAGGTGGTAGGTGGCGCTGTAGGTTGGCCTAGGTCTTCAGTCTGTCTTTGTAACTCCACCACGTGCTTGGTCCGCACATGTTTCCACATATTTGTGGTATTGAGGTTGCTGACACTTTCCCTCTTTTGAATTTCTGATTACACAGCTAGCATTTGACAAAGCAAATGTCATCTGCAACTGGGTCAAAAAAGGACCAGACACTGCAAGTCTTGGGAGTGCCTGTTTTGGCTTTTGGAAGAGGCATGCTCCTAATGGTTGCCGAAGTGGAGGCTGCAGGCAATCCAGTCTGCCCCCTCCCTCTCCCTCCTTTTTGGGCCGTTCGGGGAATCTCTTCCTCAGAGCTGCTCCCACCACCTTCCTGTAAATCACGCCATGATGGGTCAAGGACCTCATCATCTACACTACCCTCTTCAAACGAGTGCTTCTCCTGGGTAGTCTCGGCTGCACAGTATGCACCAGAGAGTGGCACCTGAGTCTCATCATCAGATGCGTACTGAGGTGTGCTGGCCATAAGCACTAGCCCACCTGCCTCTTCAGATTCAGAGAGACAAAGCAGTTGGGAATCACAGCATACTGCCTCTTCTTCAATTTCCCGAATGCTGCTTGGCTGGCCCCCTCTTTCCAAGCCAAGAGATTCAGAGAAAAGAAGTAGAGATGGCTCCTGTCCAGGGCTCTCTGACTGCCTGGGCAATTTGGCAGGTGGTGAAGAGACAGATGGGTGCTCTTCAGTGCTCTGGACCTGAGAGGATGTGGCACTAATTGAAGTCTATGCGCTAGCTGCCATCCATCCGACAACGGCTTCAATTTGTTCGTCCTGCAGCAGTGGGGTACGGCGAGCTCCTGCAAAGCTGTGCATAAAGGACTGATCCCTGGTAAAACTGGGGGATGCTGAGTCACTGGTGCCTGCAGCAGGCACAGAGTCCCCACGTCCTCTCCCTGCAGAAACTCCACTCCCACGACCACGTGCCTTACTCCCTGCCTTCTTCATCTTGGTAGACTGATAAAGATAGGCAGAAAAGTACTAAGGGCTAAGTGTGCTTATTCCTGAACAGCTGCTAACAGGTATAAGAGACACCAATTTTGTAAAGTGTGGACTAGACTTTAATATGAGCTAATGTGGCCTACACAACTGTAAAGTGGAATGTTTGGTGAACTTTATTAACTTTTTGTTTTTTTCACAAAAAGACACTGGATGTGCCCAAAGATGTAAAACTGATAGTATCACAAACTTTTTGTAGGTATTATAATGCAGGAAGGTAACCTACAATGCAATAGATGAGGCTCCAAAAAATACGCTAATAGTAATCTGGCTGGGGCTGCAGGGCACAAGACTGCAGAAAGGCTCCTCTATCTACTCCTATATATTGCATGCACGCAATCTAGCTGGATACGGATGGAAACACACTAATAGGAGAATTCAGGAAAAATGTGCAGCAGCACTAATGCAAAAAAGGACAATGGAACAGTATGAGGCAGTGACACACGCTGAGCGGACTACAACCAGATGTGGCTGCAGAACAGACTACAGCGTGAGCTGCACTCACACACAGAGACCTCGCAGACAGCCGTGAACAGCGCTGCAAGGCTGCAGAAAAGCTCTTCTATCTACTCCTATATAGTGTTTGCATGCAATCTAGCTGGATACGGATGGAACCACACTAATAGGAGAATTCAGAAAAAATGTGCAGCAGCACTAATGCAAAAAAGGACAATGGAACAATATGAGGCAGTGACACATGCTGAGCGGACTACAACCAGATGTGTCTGCAGAACAGACTACAGTGTGAGCTGCACTCACACACAGAGACCTCACAGACAGCCGTGAACAGTGCTGCAAGGCTGCAGAAAAGCTCCTCTATCTACTCCTATATAGTGTTTGCACGCAATCTAGCTAGATACGGATGGAATCACACTAATAGGAGAAATCAGCAAAAAAAGTGCAGCAGCACTAATGCAAAAAAGGACAATGTAACAGTATGAGGCAGTGACGCACACTGAGCAGACTACAACCATATGTGGCTGCAGAGCAGACTACAGCGTGAGCTGCACTCACACACAGAGACCTTGCAGACAGCCGTGAACAGTAGAGTGGAGCAACTTTTACTTTTTTAGGATCGAGTCGGGTTTTGCGAAACCCGACTTTGTCAAAACTCGGGTCAGGTGAAATCGGCCGATTATTGCGAAAAGTCAGGGGCTGACTGAAACACGAAACCCAATGCAAGTCAATGGGGAATCAAAGTCAGCAGAGAGTGGAGGACAGGAAAACACCTACAGTGCCTATTTTAATGCCAAAAACATCAATTCTTATTACTGAAGCTTGTCAATCTTAATTTACTTTATAATAATAGTTAGGCATTGAAAATTTGGCTAAAGTTGTGGGGGGGTAGGGCTGGTTCAAGTTTTTCATGGGCCCACGAAACGCGGACTACCTCACGGAGGTGGAGCAGGGAGAGGTAAGTATTTCAACTTTGCAAGTGCTGTGATCCTGAGCAACAGGGGGGCCCACTTGTTCGCATTGGCACTGGCACAGGGCCCCTCAAAGTACGGCTGTGTAGAGTGCAAGGGGAATGTAGTGGTCTGGGTCAATGTACCAGCAGACTCATCTAGCAGTGGCTGGGCAATGGGCAGGATGAGGAGGAAACACAGATATAGGCCCAAATAATAAAGTGGGCTAAATGCAGTTCAAAATTGGTAACAGTAGTAAACTGGCATCATAGCTTTGTTCAGCAGAGGACAACTGTAAGGAGTGGCAGACACAGTTAGTAGGCTCAACCAAACAAGTAGGCCAAATGCAATTTAATATGTGATATAGGCTGAAAATTGAAGCTCAGCTTTGTTCAGTGGAGGAGAAAAGCAAGGAGCGGCAGACACCGTTAGTAGGCCCAACCAAACAAGTAGGCCAAATGCAGTTTAATATGTGATATAGGCTGAAAATTGAAGCTCAGCTTTGTTCAGTGGAGGAGAACAACAAACAGCGGCAGACACCGTTAGTAGGCCCAACCAAACAAGTAGGCCAAATTCAGTTTAATATGTGATATAGGCTGAAAATTGAAGCTCAGCTTTGTTCAGTGGAGGAGAAAAGCTAGGAGCGGCAGACACCATTAGTAGGCCCAACCAAACAAGTAGGCCAAATGCAGTTTAATATGTGATATAGGCTGAAAATTGAAGCTCAGCTTTGTTCAGTGGAGGAGAACAACAAACAGTGGCAGACACCGTTAGTAGGCCCAACCAAACAAGTAGGCCAAATGCAGTTTAATATGTGATATAGGCTGAAAATGTAAGCTCAGCTTTGTTCAGTGGAGGAGAAAAGCAAGGAGCGGCATACACTGTTAGTAGGCCCAACTAAACAAGTAGGCCAAATGCAGTTTAATATTTGATATAGGCTGAAAATTGTAGCTCAGCTTTGTTCAGTAGAGGAGAAAAGCAAGGAGCGGCAGGCACTGTTAGTAGGCCCAACCAAACAAGTAGGCCAAATGCAGTTTAAAATTGGTTACAGGGGTACACAGGCAGCATAGCGCTGTTCAGCGGAGGACAACTGTAAGGAGTGGCGCAGACAGACTTAGTAGGCCTAAAATAAAAAAGTAGGCTCAATGCAGTTTAAAATTGGTTACAGGGGTACACAGGCGGCATAGCATTGTTCGGCGGAGGACAATTGTAATGAGTGGCGCAGACAGACTTAGTAGGGGAACACTCTCTCATGGGCGGCAGTATTAGCACAGGGCCCCTCATATTCCGACGGTGTGTCTGACGTTTGTTGTGCACCACCACCGTCAGAGACACTTCATTGTATTATGAGGGACCCTGTGCCAGTGCCTTCGCCCAAGAGTGGGCACACCCACCTGTCCAGGCAAACGGCACTCTCATGGGTGCTTGCACTAGGTGGTGACCACGGCCCTGTGGGGGGAGTCAACCCATTTAGGGAGGTATAAAAATGGCCTATGGTGGACATTCAGCAGCTGCAAATGGAGGAATTGGAGCAGTCAGTAAGAGGAGGCCAAAAGCAAGAAATTTTTCAGGCAAGCTACGTGTCAGCAGGGGAAGGTGGGGCAAAATAATTTGAAATCCATGATTGGTTCCTTTTATTGAAGGTTAGATCATCAACATTTTGGGTAGCCAGACGAGTCCTTTTTTCGGTCAGTATTGAACCACAAGCACTGAAGAATCTTTCTGATAGCACACTAGCAGCTGGGCAAGCAAGCTCCTGTAATGCATATTCTGCCAATTCAGGCCAGGTGTCTATTTTGGATGCCCAGTAATCAAATGGGAATGATGTGTGAGGGAGAACATTGATAAGGGAGGAAAAATAGTTCGTAACCATACTGGACAAATGTTGTCTCCTGTCAATTTGAATTGATGCAGCAGTACCTGTCGTGTCTGCGGTCATTGCGAAATCACTCCACAACCTGGTCATAAAACCCCTCTGTCCAACGCAACTTCTGATTTGTGCACCTCTAACACCTCCGCCATGTTGCCCCCTGCAGCTCGTGTGAGAGCCATCACTGCCGCTGTGTGCTGGGAATGCCTGAACCAAACGGTCTACAAGAGTTGCTTGTTTGGTAGCCAATATTTGCTCAAGGTTCTCATGTGGCATGATATTTTGTAATTTCCCCTTGTTGCATGGATCCAGGAGGCAGGCCAACCAGAAATCATCATGGGTCATCATTTTTATAATGCGGGGGTCCCTTTTTAGGATACGCAAGGCCTAATGAGCCATGTGGGCCAATGTTCCAGGTGTCAATTCACTGCTTGTGCTGGGTTGAGGAGCACTTTCTTGCAAATCAACATGACTTGTGTCCCGCAAAAACCCTGTACCTTGCAACACCACCAGTTTCTATTGCCCCCTGAGAAGCATCCTCCTCCCATAAATATTTATCCCCATCATCCTCCTCCTCCTCTTCGTCCGCCACCTCGTCCAGGAGAGTTCCCTGAGCGGACAATGGCTGACTGTCATCAAGGCTTCCCTCATCCTCGGCTGCAGACGCCTGCTCCTTAATGTGCGTCAAACTTTGCATCAGCAGACGCATTAGTGGGATGCTCATGCTTATGATGGCGTCGTCTGCACTTACCAGCCATGTGCATTCCTCAAAACACTGAAGGACTTGACAGAGGTCTTGTAGCTTTGACCACTGCACACCTGACAACTCCATGTCTGCCATCCAAGTGCCTGCCCGTGTATGTGTATCCTCCCACAAATACATTACAGCACGTCTCTGTTCGCACAGCCTCTGAAGCATGTGCAGTGTGGAGTTCCACCTTGTTGCAACGTCGATTATTAGGCGGTGCTGGGGAAGCTTCAGCGATCCCTGATGGTTCTGCATACGGCTGGAGTGTACGGGCGACCGGCGGATGTGCGAGCAAAGTCTTTGCACCTTCAGGAGCAGGGCTGGTAATCCCGGATAACTTTTCAGGAAGCACTGCGTCACCAGGTTCAAGGTGTGAGCCAGGCAAGGTATGTGTTTCAGTTCTGAAAGGGCTATGGCAGCAGGGCTTTGAAAGCTTCGCTTTCAACCAACCGGTAGGGCATCATCTCTAACGAGATTAGTCAAGCAATGTGGGCGTTCAAACCCTGTGTACACGGATGAGAGGATGAGTACTTCCTTTTCCTAATGAGAGTCTCTTGTAGGGTGAGCTGGACTGGAGAGCTGCATATGGTGGAACTAGCGGGGGTGGTGGCGGACATGGCAGATTGAGAGAGGGTTGGTGATGGTATTCTTGATATTGGCCTACATACAGTGCTTCCTACCAAGAACCTGGTGATTCCCTGACTGCTTTAGCCTTGCGACAATACCTCCACATTTGCTGCATGTGGTGTCCTAAACGGTGGGCTTACAGTGAGGGAAGCAATGTAGCGTTGCTGACTACCTTCATTCTGTGTGGGTGCACCAATGTTACAGGACGTTTGGTAGTTAGTCCAGGCTTGCAAGTGCATGCTGGTGTCATGTCGGACGCTGTTCACACTAGGTCGTCCGACACACAGCGGTAATTCCTCATTCGTCCACTATATTCTCAGTGGCGCCGGCTAGATTGATCCAGATTGTCCGGGGTTAATCTGGCTGGTACTCTTGTTGGAGGCTTAGTCACGCCCATTAATAATAAATAATAATCTTTATTTTTATATAGCGCTAACATATTACACATCGCTTTACAGTTTGCACACATTATCATCGCTGTCCCCGATGGGGCTCACAATCTAAATTCCCTATCAGTATGTCTTTGGAATGTGGGAGGAAACCGGAGTACCCGGAGGAAACCCACGCAAACACGGAGAGAACATACATTGCCTTTAAATAGTTTTGCTGGGCTTTTGGCGTCGCCGATTATAACTGGTGTCTTGTGCCTGGTGATCTCGGTCTGGAGTGGTGGTCTAGGAGAGGAAATATCGTATCTGGTGGTGTATTATCCTTCATTATATTTCTCCTTCCTATATTTGTATTGTTTTGCCCTGTGCACATTATAGTGTTTTCCTGTATGTCTGTGGCGTGGTGCGGTTTTTAGTTTTCCCTGTCTGTGCTTTCTGTAGGGGTTGGAGAGAGGTCTTATCACTGGGTGGCGGGTGGAGGTTTCAGCTTAGTACTGAAACAGGACTCAGGGTCAGGCCTGGCGGCCCAGACATGCACACCTTCAGTGTAAACTCTGGGAGAGGGACAGACAGGGTTTCCCTAGTTTGAGGGATATTGCAGGGGCCGGGTAATCAGCTGTAGTCTACCCAGTACACCGTGACATTATAATCGGCCATATTTTTTGTATTCCATGGATCCCATGACTTCCATAACCTGCCAGTTGGAAGCGCTGTCCCTGCAGGTCACTGAGCTGAAGGGGACAGTTCAGCAACAGGGTCTAGTAGTATCTAATGTGCAAGCTGAATCTGCAGGCAGAGTTGCTGAGCCAAAATTTCCTTTACCTGAAAGGTTTGCTCAGGGAAAGCAGTAAATTTGTTACTTTTCATGAATCTTGTAAACTATATTTTCGTATGCGCCCGATCTCCTCAGGTAATGAGGCTCAGCGTGTGGGCCTGGTGTTGTCATTACTGAACGGGGGTCCTCAAGCATGGGCGTTTTCTTTACCATCTGATTCTGCTGCATATAACTCAGTGGAGAGTTTTTTTTCTGTTCTTGGACTCATTTATGAGGATCCTGACAGAATGGGTCTAGCAGAATCTAAAATTTGCGCTATCCGCCAGGGGGAGCGTATGGCGGAGGATTACTGTTCTGAATTTCGCCGCTGGGCGGTAGATACACAGTGGAATGATCCCGCGCTGTGGAGTCAGTTTGTTCATGGGGTTTCAGGAAAGGTTAAAAAAGCCCTTCTGATGTACGAGACTCCTGCTTCTCTAGAATCCGCTATGAGTCTTGTTATCCGCATTGATCGCCGTCTTCGTCAGTGGGTGCAAGAGACACCGCCTATGGGAGAGAGCGTAGGTACACGTGAGGTTGCTGCAGGTGAGCCCACGGAGCCTATGCAAATCGCAGGGGTGTCACATGTGAAGCATCATGCCCCTTTGCTCAGGAAGCAGAGAGCCTATTTTTGCTGTGGTAAAACTGGTCATTATGTTAATACTTGTCCTCTGCTATCTACAAAAAGCGCAACGGCGGAAAAACTACTAAGCTCAGAAGGTGTGGAGGAGGCCAATCTGAACTTATGCATATCCTCCATTGTGGTTTCTCAATGCATGCTCCCTGCCAAAGTTATGGTCGCTGGCAGAGAGCTGCCAATCACTGTGTTTGTGGATAGTGGTTCTGCCACTAATCTTATTGATGAGGAGTTTGCGCGCACAGCCGGTTTCAGGATCGAAAAACTGCCTCATCCTATCCGGGTGGTCACCATCAATGCCGCTCCTCTCCCACAGGGGGAGATTACTGAGTTTGTGGCTGAGGTTAAACTCCACATTGGGGTCCTACATTCGGAGCAAGTTACATGTAGGGTGCTCAGTAATCTGCCTGCACAAATGGTTCTGGGTTTTCCATGGTTGGCTATGCACAACCTGGTGATTGACTGGAAAACCCAGGACATCATCCAGTGGAGCGGATTCTGCCAGGAGAATTGCCTGGCCATGTGTGTGTCCGCTGCGACTCCTAGTATTCCTGAGTCTCTGCTGGATTTCGCAGATGTGTTTTCTGAGAAGGGTTGTTCAGAATTGCCACCACATCGTCCCTATGACTGCACTATTAGGTTAAAACCAGGGGCCAAATTGCCGAAAGCTAGGATGTTTAACATCTCTGGTCCTGAGAGGCAAGCCTTAAAAGACTATACAGCTGAGAGTCTGAGCAAAGGGCACATCAGGCCTTCATCCTCGCCTGTGGCAGCAGGGTTCTTCTTCGTTAAGAAGAAAGATGGCGGTTTATGCCCGTGTCTGGATTTCAGGGAGTTAAACCAGATTACGGTTCGTGACCCATACCCTATGCTGCTGATACCCGATCTGTTCAATCAGGTGGCTGGTGCTAGGTAGTTCTCTAAGCTTGACCTCAGGGGGGCATACAACCTCATAAGAGTCCGTCAAGGGGATGAGTGGAAAACGTCTTTTAATACTCCTGAGGGTCATTTTGAAAATCTGGTGATGCCATTTGGTTTGACAAACGCGCCTGCTGTATTTCAACATTTCATAAACTATGTGTTCTCTCATGTCCTGGGAAAATTCGTTATTGTGTACCTTGATGACATTCTCATCTATTTATGCGACTGTGATACTCATTTAGAGCATGTTAGGCAGGTGTTACAGCTACTCAGAGAGAATAAGCTCTATGCTAAATTGGAGAAATGTGTATTTTCGGTTCAGGAGTTGCCTTTCTTGGGTTATATTGTGTCCGCTTCTTTGTTTAAAATGGACGCCGCTAAGGTGCAAGCGGTGCTGCGTTGGGAACGGCCTGATAACATAAAAGCGCTCCAGCGGTTCCTTGGGTTTTCTAATTACTATAGAAAGTTTATCAAAAACTTTTCAACCATTGCTAAACCGCTCACTGACATGACAAAAAAAGGTACCGATTTCTCCGCCTGGTCTGAGCCTGCTGTGCGCGCATTCGAGTTTCTGAAGAACAGTTTTGCTTCAGCTCCCATTCTGTTGCAACCAGATGTATCGAAACCATTTACCGTGGAAGTCGATGCGTCTGAGGTTGGAGTGGGGGCGGTACTGTCTCAAGGCTCATCCTTGAGCGAGTTGCGTCAATGAGCCTATTTCTCCAAGAAACTGTCGCCCGCCGAACGTAACTACGATATCGGCAACAGGGAGTTGTTGGCTATCAAATTGGCTTTTGAGGAATGGCGACACTTTTTGGAGGGGTCGGTTCACCAGGTTACTGTTATTACCGACCATAAGAATTTGCTTTATTTGGAGTCAGCCAAGCGTCTGTCCCCCAGGCAGGCTCGCTGGGGATTGTTTTTCATGCGGTTCAACTTTTTTGTTACTTACCGACCTGGGTCTAAGAACACTAAGGTGGATGCTTTGTCCAGGTATTTTCCGGGGGGAGAACCTCGGGAAGAACCAGTACCCATCCTCCACAAAGGTGTAGTGGTCTCGGCTCTCACGACAGAGGTTGAGGCTGAGATTGCCGAGGCTCAGGAGGAAGTACCACCAGAACTTCCCATTAACAAATCATTTGTACCGCTCCATCTTCGCCTAAAGATATTGGCAGAGCATCATGATGCTGTCCTGGCTGGTCACCCAGAGGTTAGGGGTACTTTGGAGTTGGTGTCGCATCGGTTTTGGTGGCCCAAAATCAGACAAGACGTGGTCTCATACGTGTCAGCATGCACCACGTGCGCTAGGGCTAAGACACCCTGCTCCCGTCCTGCTGGCACACTACTTCCTCTCAAGGTACCCAGTAGGCCATGGACAGAGATCTCCATGGATTTTATCACGGACTTGCCCTCCTCAGCTGGGAACACGGTCATCTTGGTGATTGTTGATCGGTTCTCAAAAATGTTGCACTTTGTGTCTTTGCCTTCATTGCCTAACGCTTAGACTGTGGCTCAGGTATTTGTGCAGGAGGTGGTCCGACTTCACGGGTGTCCCGTCTGACATCGTGTCTGATAGGGGTACTCAGTTTGTGGCAAAATTTTGGAAAGCATTTTGCTCACGGCTTGGGATCAAGTTGTCGCATTCTTCGGCATTTCATCCTCAGTCAAATGGTCAGACCGAGCGTATGAACCAAAATTTGGAGCAGTACTTACGCTGTTTTATTTCTGACAACCAGGAGGAGTGGTCGACGTTCCTTCCTTTGGCTGAGTTTGCCATAAATAATCACCGCCAGGAATCTTCTGGTGAGTCTCCGTTCTTTTGTGTTTACGGGCACCATCCTCAATTTTGTACTTTGAGTCAGGGGGGCTCTTCCGGCATCCCGGAAGAGGACCTGTTAGGAGCACAACTGTCTTCAGTCTGGAGGAAAGTGAAACAGCGCCTGTTGAGCGTGGGTGCAAGGTACAAACGTGTGGCTGACAGTAGACGTGTGCCAGGTCCGGACCTGAGTGTGGGTGACTGGGTGTGGTTGTCCACAAAAAACATAAGACTCAAAATACCATCCCTTAAATTGGGTCCTAGGTTTATTGGTCCGTTTAGGGTCACCGCCATCATTAACCCGGTTGACTACCGATTGGAGCTCCCTACAGTGTATAAGATTCACAACATGTTCCACAGATCATTATTAAAAAAGGTGGTGGGTTCTGTGGACGCTGCGCCGATGCCTCCTCCAGTCTTGGTGGATGGCAGTTTAAAGTTTGAAGTCTTCAAGGTGGTTGACTCTCGAGTACACTGGCGTGGTTATGGGCCAGAGGAGAGGTCTTGGGTACCAGCCTCGGATATACATGCGGACCGGCTGGTCAGTATGTTTCACCGCCGCCATCCGGACAAGTCGGGTCCTATAAGTGGTGAGGGCCCTGGGATCCCTCGTAGAAGGCGGGGTACTGTCATGTCAAACGCTGTTCACATTAGGGCGTCTGACAGACAGCGGTAATTCCTCATTCATCCACTATATGCTCAGTGGCGCTGGCTAGATTGATCCAGATTGTCCGGGGTTATTCTGGCTGGTACTCGGGTTGGAGGCTTAGTCACGCCCATTGCCTTTAAATAGTTTTGCTGGGCTTTGGGCGTCGCCGATTATAGCTTGTGATCTCGGTCTGGGGTGGTGGTCTAGGAGAGGAAATATTGTGTCTGGTGGTGTATTATCCTTTGTTATATTTCTCCTTCCTATATTTGTATTGTTTTGCCCTGTGCACATTATAGTGTTTTCCTGTGTGTCTGCGGCGTGGTGCATTTTTTAGTTTTCCCTGTCTGTGCTTTCTGTAGGGGTTGGTGAGAGGTCTTATCACTGGGTGGCGGGTGGAGGTTTCAGCTTAGTACTGAAACAGGACTCAGGGTCAGGCCTGGCAGCCCAGACATGCACACCTTCAGTGTAAACTCTGGGAGAGGGACAGACAGGGTTTCCCTAGTTTGAGGGATATTGCAGGGGCCCGGGTAATCAGCTGTAGTCTACCCAGTACCCCCGTGACAGCTGGTTAAATGTCTATGCATGCACGTTGTATTTAAATTTAGGGGATTCTTCCCTCTGCTAAAGGTCTTTGAGCATTTCTTACAGATAACTTTGCACTGATCATTCGGATCTTGGTTAAAAAATTGCCACACTGCACTCTTCCTACTATCGAATACCTTTTCAGGCATTGCACGCTGTGCTACTTTCACCGGATGGCCACGCTGTCCTAAAACTGTTTTTGTTTTAGACACACTTTTTGGCCTGATACGGGCCTGCCAGATGAAAGCTGTTGCGATGTTGATGCCTGCTGCGGATCATCCTCCTCTGCTTCAGAGCTACTACCAGCAGCACCCTGTTCCCCCAATGGCTGCCAATTTGGGTCAACAACTGGGTCATCTATCACCTCCTCTTCAATGTCCTATGCACCTTCCTCTGTGTCACCGTGTAAGGTGCTATAGCGTTCGGGACAGGGCACCATAGTCTAATCAGGGTCAGAGTCTGGCTCAGTACACTGCGAGGGCAATGTAGTGATCTGAATCAATGGAACAGCATAATAATCTAGCTGTGGCTGTGCATCTGTGCAATCCATGTCGATTCATCTTGTAATGGACTGTTAACTATTTCCCTTTCTAACCCTGGCACGTTATGTGTAAAGAGCTCCATGGAGTAAACTGTTGTGTCGCCTGCTGCATCCTTCACTTTTGCTTTGGGTGAAGGACACAAGGAAGCGACTTGTTCCTGACCGGGAACATCCACTGACGACTCGCTGCTTTTATATTTCGAACTTTCTGAAGAGGAGGTGAAAGAGCTAGAGGCTGAGTCAGCAATGAAAGCCAAAACTTGTTCCTGCTGCTCCGGCTTTAAAAGCAGTTTTCCTACTCCCAGATAAGAGAGCCTTCGAGGCCTTGTGTAGCCAGACGATGACGCTGTCTGAACAACTCGAGCCTTAGGTGCTATTTTGCTTTTCCCACTACCACCAGATGCTCCACCACCACCACCACCACCACCACCATCATTACCAGCTGGCAATGACCGCCCACGGCCTATTCCACCAGAACTCCTCATTTTTGGGAAAATGTAACCAAACTGACAACCGTTATATGGTACTGTAAAACAAGGTAGAAGGTGTATATAAACTTGTTGAGAATTTAAATCTCCCTTTTTTGTGTGGGAGACTGCTGCAAAAACCAGGCCCACTGTATTACACTACACAATGTAAGTGGCAGAACGTGGCTGGCAGATATACGACAAACAGAACTGACGCAGATCCACTTAGTGGCAATTTAAATCTCCCTTTTTTGTGTGGGAGACTGCTGCAAAAATCAGGCCCACTGTATTACACTACACAATGTAAGTGGCAGAACGTGGCTGGCAGATATACGACAAACAGAACTGACGCAGATCCACTTAGTGGCAATTTAAATCTCCCTCTTTTGTGTGGGAGACTGCTGCAAAAATCAGGCCCACTGTTTTACACTACACAATGTAAGTGGCAGAACGTGGCTGGCAGATATACGACAAACAGAACTGACGCAGATCCACTTAGTGGCAATTTAAATCTCCCTTTTTTGTGTGGGAGACTGCTGCAAAAATCAGGCCCACTGTATTACACTACACAATGTAAGTGGCAGAAAGTGGCTGGCAGATATACGACAAACAGAACTGATGCAGATCCACTTAGTGGCAATTTAAATCTCCCTTTTTTGTGTGGGAGACTGCTGCAAAAACCAGGCCCACTGTATTACACAAAACAATGTACGTGGCAGAATGTGGCTGGCAGATATACGACAAACAGAACTGAGGCAGATCCACTTAGTGGCAATTTAAATCCCCCTTTTTTGTGTGGGAGACTGCTGCAAAAATCAGGCCCACTGTATTACACTACACAATGTAAGTGGCAGAAAGTGGCTGGCAGATATATGACAAACAGAACTGAAGCAGATCCACTTAGTGGCAATTTATATCTCCTTTTTTGTGTGGAGACTGCTGCAAAAACCAGGCCCACTGTATTACACTACACAATGTAAGTGGCAGAACGTTGCTGGCAGATATATGACAAACAGAACTGACGCAGATCCACTTACTGGCAATTGAAATCTTCCTTTTTTGTGTGGGAGACTGCTGCAAAAATCAGGACCACTGTATTACATTACACAATGTAAGTGGCAGAATGTGGCTGGCAGATATACGACAAACAGAACTGATGCAAATCCACTTAGTGGCAATTTAAATCTCCCTTTTTTGTGTGGGAGACTGCTGCAAAAATCAGGCCCACTGTATTACACTACACAATGTAAGTGGCAGAACATGGCTGGCAGATATACCACAAACAGAACTGACGCAGATCCACTTAGTGGCAATTTAAATCTCCTTTTTTGTGTGGGAGACTGCTGCAAAAATCAGGCCCACTGTATTACACTACACAATGTAAGTGGCAGAACGTGGCTGGCAGATATACGACAAGCAGAACTGACGCAGATCCACTTAGTGGCAATTTAAATCTCCCTTTTTCGTGTGGGAGACTGCTGCAAAAATCAGGCCCACTGTATTACACTACACAATGTAAGTGGCAGAACGTGGCTGGCAGATATACGACAAACAGAACAGACGCAGATCCACTTAGTGGCAATTTAAATCTCCCTCTTTTGTGTGGGAGACTGCTGCAAAAATCAGGCCCACTGTTTTACACTACACAATGTAAGTGGCAGAACGTGGCTGGCAGATATACGACAAACAGAACTGACGCAGATCCACTTAGTGGCAATTTCAATCTCCCTTTTTTGTGTGGGAGACTGCTGCAAAAATCAGGCCCACTGTATTACACTACACAATGTAAGTGGCAGAACGTGGCTGGCAGATATACGACAAACAGAACTGACGCAGATCCACTTAGTGGCAATTTATATCTCCCTTTTTTGTGTGGGAGACTGCTGCAAAAACCAGGCCCACTGTATTACACTACACAATGTAAGTGGCAGAACGTGGCTGGAGGAAGCTGTCGCGAAACGCTCGTCGGGATTTGGCAAGGATCAGCGTGCCATGTGTGGCTGCAAGTAGGGAGCACCACGTATTTAGGTAACACGTATATATTTAGTTTTTATAGCCGAATTATTTGGTATGGGCAGATCCATGATAGAAGCAGCTTTTGGAATGTATTGGTCTTGCTAAATTGCTATATCTGGCTCATAAAACCCATGAATGTCTGTATGGTCTTTAGCTGCACCAAACATAGTTGCATGGCTGTGAGTAGCACTAAATATAGTTGCGGTCTTACTGTTCACTTTGACAGGGTAACTGTGTTGGCATAATTTTTTGTACGGCCTTTAACTGCACTAAATTCAGCTGAGGTCTTATTGTTTATTCTGACAGGGGAATCGAGCCAGTATAATAATTTTTGGGATTCATGGGATCTGCACAATATAATCTATACAGCGCATATAACGAAGTGGACGCATTTGGTATTTTAGATTGAGCGCTTAACACTGTTTGCATTAGTATTTGGAGACGTAGTTTTTTGCACTCGTAACAATATCGTGTTTGTGGCATCAGCAAATGTGTATTGATGATCTAGATATATAGACCAATAATTTAAGATAAGCAAATATTGTAAGGTAGTTAACCTCAATAGAATCGAGATATTTTCTCAGCATGATTTATTGACAACTAATAAGAAATTATAGTCTTTTTAAATAAATGTTTGGGTTGATTCTTGTTATTATTAGCTTTTCGAGAGTACTAGTCTCGCTAAGCTGATATACTTTGTTTAAGCACAGTGTTTATAATTAAATGAACATATTATTCCTTCAAATTAAGAAGCATTAGATCGTTTACATTAGTACATCAATATGTTTCGACTTAACTATGCAGCATTCTGTACGTGATATTGATTATTTGGGTGATACCAGTAAGTTTGGCATTTAATTAAAAAAGTGGTGAAATGTCTCTAGATGGGGAATCTTGATTGAGATATTTTCTCAGCATGCTTTAATTTAAGTGAGCTATTTTTTCAGCAAGTTCTATCATCAACACTAATAAATCAAACTGTTTGGTAATACTATTCTGTGTTCACCTGCTAGTCCTGTAACTTTTCTACGCTTACCTGCTATTATATTTTTTCTACGGTTTAGAGGCATTATTTTAATTTAATGTGTGTATTGTCTGTATTAATAAAGTTATAACTTTTTACAAAAAAAAAAAAAATACTCTTTGATTCAATGCGCAGTTTAATAATTGCCGAGTTGGTCAGTATGTTTATAGATTGAGTAGAGTACTACCCATCCAGAGTGCGAGGTAGTGGGTTTGGGTTATATGTTTACATATAAAAAAAGGGACTGTACTACAATAACAATCTCCCTACAATTATCTCAGGACAAGTATGGCAGCCAGCAATAAAAAGTACTGCTGCACACAAAAGTGTGGACAAATAAACAATAGAACTGTGCAGAAAGGAGCAACAGGATTTTTGCTTTTAAAAAAGCAGTTGGTTTGCACAGCAGCGTACAAACAGCAATGCAGCTATCAGGGAGCCTTATAAGGCAGCCTACTAAGCTACAGAGCTGATGGGCAAAAATCTAGCCTCCACTGTCCCTGCAAAAAAAAGGTGGTGTTGGACAGTGGAAATCGCTACAGCACAAGCAGTTTGGGGGTTAATCTTCCCTCCCTAAGTATATCCCTGCTTCTGAAGAAGCTGCAGCAACCTCTCCCTATGCTCAGATCGGCAGAAGTAAGATGGCGGTCGGCGTGCACACCCCTTTATAGCCCATGTGACGCCGCAGAAAGCAAGCCAATCACTGTCATGCCCTTTTCTAAGATGGTGGGGACCGAGACCTATGTCATCACACTGCCCACACTCTGCGTCCTCCTTCATTGGCTGAGAAATGGCGCTGAAAGCGTCATGCGAAATGCAACTTTGGGGCGAAGATGGCCGACAGCATGGCCGATCCCACACTGTTATCGGGTCGGGTTTCATGAAACGTGATTTTTCAATTTGTCCGATCTGTTTTTCTCAACCCTAGTGAACAGCGCTACAAGGCAAAAAAAAAGCTTCTCACACAGTGGTTGCTAAAGTAGCCTGGGTAAAGCACAATAAAGCAAATCTCTATCTCAAACTGTCCCTCAGTCAGAACAGCAGCATCCTGTCCCTAACTGAATTCACAGCAGAGTGAACCCAAAATGGCGGCAGCGGCTTTTATAGTGCATCATGACATAATTTCAGCAGCCAATAACAGCCATGCCATTACTTACATGCCTAACATGCATAACAGGATGTGCCCACACTTCTTAGGATTCCTCATTGGCTGAATCAAATCAAACTGGGTCATTGCATTATGGGAACTTCCGATTCCGGTATTCGATGTACTGAAAGTATCGGAACTCAGTATCGGAACTCTGATACCGCGAATATCGGCCGATACCCGATATTGCAGTATCGGAATGCTCAACACTACTCCTTAATCATTCCCATTCCTAGTGTTGTTGACTGCTCGCGAATGGTGAAAGCTATCTAGCACCCGACAGTGCTACATGCACACCATAGCACACTTTTGCAGTGCCCGTTTATACGGCACCGTGCGCAATCAGGGCGCTCTCCTGACAGCCTGTCAGTGTAGTGTGGGAATTCCTGCTTGGACTCTGCATCTGACTCGGGGCGTCCTCAGGCACGGGCTCAAAAGCCACCGAGGGTCAGAGTGAGTCCAATCACCAGATTAGTGGGGGTGATTTATAGGGATCCCACTAGTGTCTTGCAGCTGCATCCTGTGACTGTTAACAGGGCGCAGCATATTTTGGCGGCTCTGTGAAGCAACAGAGTTCGCTACTATTCACACGGGGTGAAGTCTAACCCACGTGTGAGCAAGTGTCCATCCGCTATTACTCAGCAGCAGGTACCATCTCTGCAAAGTGAACCCCAGGCTGTGAACGCACCTCATATCTACCTCTTTATTATTTGATGCGTTCCACTAGCCCTAACAGGAAGTGTGCTGACAAATGGTCTTAGGATATCATCCAAATGTACCCCCACGTTGTGACCAACACTCCCTATTCCGGACACAATGGGTCTCCCCTTAAGAGGGTTACACCCCTTGTGTAATTTCGGCAGGGTGTAAAAGGTGGCCATAATTGGATGCTGAGGTAACAAAAAATTAAATTCATCTTGGCTAGTGAGCTTATGGCTTTTGGCCTCCAGTAATATTCCTTTAAGGGTCTTGAGGGATCCTACTGTAAGATTACCTCTTACTGTACTATAGGTGGAACCATCTTTTCAGACAGTAAGGCACATCTCTTTGTATTCATGTACATCCAGAATCTGGAGATAAGCCCCTAATGGCGGTGGCTGCAGCTTATATACGAAAAAGTAGGTGACAGATTCCCTTTAATATAACGCTCATCATTCTCCTCTGCTCACTGGCAGAGCAGGGGAGAGTGATGACATCTGGCTTCAGCACCTGACGCCGGGGAACAGCACTTACTGTACTGCTTCTTCCACAGTGCCAATTCGTGTCACACGGAGGACATCAATATGTGTTCTCCGTGTGCACGTGTGCGGGACGTTTTGCCGTCCGTGATGATGGTAAAAAATGGACATGTCATCGTGTTTTGCCCAGGACACACAGTCCGTGGAAACACACTGACCTGTGCACAGACCCATTTATTTGAATGGGTCTATGTGTGTACATGTCTCTGGTACATGTGAAACTGTCACTCACTACACGTACCGGAGACACTGACATGTGAAAGGGGCCTAACATAAGAAAGTATTTTTTAACTGTGGATGAAGCCTGTATACAATAGAATATTATATGCTCAAAACAATTTCAAACTCAGATCTAGCCTGCTGTTCCATGTTAGTAACAAAAAAATGATTTTTTTTTTTTAATCTGCATGAGCTCTGCAGGCTGCTTAATTTCACAGCCACAAAATTACAGCATTGGATCTGGCAGGCTGTATCATGTTTAGCAACATCATTTTTATTTTTCTAATCTGCATGAGCTATGCAGACAGTTAAATTTTACCGCCACTAAATGACAAAATGATATATGGCGTGCTGAATCGAGTTAGCAACTCCCCCCAAAAATGTTTTACTATACAACAGCTCTACACACTGACCAATTTCACCACCAAAAAATTACGACATGGGATATGGCGGGCTGTATCACGTTTAGCAAAAAATATATATATATTTTTTAATCTGCATGAGCTATGCAGACAGTTGAATTTTACCACCACTAAATAACAAGATGAGATATGGCATGCTGAATCACTGTAGCAACTGCCCAAAACATGTTTTTTCCTGACCAACAGCTACTGGGCATTGTAGAGGTTACCTGTGCCCTGATTGGCTAGCCGCAATGTGTACACATAAAGTTCGAAGAAAAAAATTTACAAGCCCGCTGCTTCTCTGAGCTCTGCCAACACCTTGTCCTCATCAAACACATGCCCCATGTTCATCATACACCACCGCTATCATAGCCAAAGTGCTCAAAATACTTTATTAGCAATGCAAATATTTTCCTGCACTTTTTACCAAATGTTTCCATTTTTTTTTCCAGTTTTATAAAATTGTGCTTGTATTTCTGATCACAAATCTGAATGTGCCATATTCATGCCGATTTTATGTTTGGCAATCTTTTTTCGAACAAATTCGCTCATCATTAGTATTATATTGCTCAGTCATGGAGTATTACATCTTCTTTGTTACATTTTGTTGCTATATAAGCCTCCAAAAACTTGTTTAAAATGTATCAGTATTTTATTGCTCACCCATAGATTATTCCATGGTCTGGAGTACATTTTCTTGGTATATAACTCTCAAAAGTGCATCAGCCTTTATGAGTTTAAAAGTACCAATACATAAATGACAATTTGAACAGAATGTGTATGAGGCCCTCCTTTATGTCTAATACAGGGTGTATCTGAGTCCCTAAATTTTGGCAGTTGTTGCTTCCTTCATAAATTCAACTGAAATGTCCTATTTTTTTTAATTTATTTTTTGGTTTACTTAAATTATTTTTTTAAAATGCTTTTTAAATTGTACCTTATGCTCAAGTCATTACACAGGAAAAAGTGTTTCTTATTTTTTTTTATATATAAAATGCAATTTCTCATTGGTTTGGCAAATTATATTGTCACTCCCTAAAGTGGAGTAGAAGTGTGACACCATTGTTCTTAGCAGCAATCTGGGAGTCAGAAATACTTTCAGGGATCTTCCCCATGCTGTTCTCCTTTCCCATTTCAACATTTTCACTGCCCCACAGATCTCTTTGTACGGTCTGCTCGGCTTTCCTATCAACTCCTATTATACACGTTACTTGAAACAAGCATGTGAGTATTAGGAATTGTTTGTTTCGAGCAACAAGCACCCGAGCATTTTAATGCTCGCTCATCCCTATTTAACATTTAAACAGGTGAGCCAGTGCTTTATATGAACTAGTTATTTTCCATTTTTGTTCTGTTATACCTTTTTGTACCCATAAAATGCTGTTTTAATTTGTTAAACCAGACAGTTTATGGACATTTAATAAACCGCCCATTTATTTTCAACCAACAAACTAAACCCTTGTGTCTGAACCAGCGTCTAACATAGAGCCAACCCCTCATAGTACATAGAAATCGCAAGACTCAGATTCATGACAGAATTCTATTGAGAAACACCCAAATATACTATTATTTCTGCATTTAATAAAGGGAGCTTGTTAGCTGATTCCCGCTGCCCAAATCTCTGGCAGCTTGAATAAGAGAACTACTTCTTCATAACAAGCATATGTTTCCTTGTGAAATGCTATGGTGTTTCAGACAAAATTAAGAGTATGGCCAGAGAAGAGTCCAGGTGGGACAACCTCTCTGGACTCATTTCATCCTCAGCAGTGCTTTCAACTATGCATTTCTATGGAACACTGCAGCAATTCAGGGTACAACTTAGATGTTTGTAATGTCGGGGACAGTCTCTGAGGCTGGCTGTGGTTCGGGCAGCGAGAATCTGCTGACAAAATCCCTTTAAGTCATATTTATTTCCTATTTTTGATATGTTTTTCTTGTGTTTTACTTTATTTCGTGTTTAGTAACCTTTACTTTATCTTATGTCTTTTCTTGACTATAGAAATATGTTTCCAGCTAACTTGATAGAAGCTTCTTTTCAACAGGTAAATGCAATTTAATGTTATCATTCTTAGATTACCATTAGCAGTATGTTTGTGTCAATTAATTTGAGAAGAAACAATCTAATGGGCTTGATCAGGATGACTACTCCTGTTTTAATTCTAGTTAGACCAGTAAGTACTTGTAGTTGTAGAAACCAGGCAATACATAATCACAACCAAAGAATAGTGATGGGCAAACACTAAAATGCTCGCATGCTAGTTGCTCGTGTTGAGCAAATTGGAATGCTCGGGTACTCGACCCAAGCAACGAGCTCAATGTAAGTCTATGGGAAACCCAAGTATTTTTACCGTGATCCCCCCCCCCAGGGTCCTTTTAAGGTCTAAAAATGTGTGAAAATGATGGAAACACTGCTCAAGTGACACGGGAACATAATGGGGATCCCCCTGGAAGCATTTATGACTCCTAGGTCACAGCTGTAAGCAATGTTGTCAGAGTTTCATGCCAATTTTAGTGTTTTTGATGCGTTTTTCAACTTTAACATTGCTTTCAACCAATACAAATGCATTCACTGGGAAATGTCATTGTAACATTTAACAACCCTAGCTGGCCATGTATTGTGTGACACATAAGGAGGCACATTGTTTTTCATTTATGAAGGATGGACTCTTAAAGTCACAAAGCCTATTTTTAGAGGTTTATCAGGCGGCATTAATATTCTTAAAGGGCCATTATTAAATTACTAAACAGTGGGTCTCCTACGCTGTTATTGCCTATGAAGTTAGTGGCTGGGCTGCCAAGAATTACGACGCACAACAATACCGCTTTCACGAGAGGTACAGGAGGACTTCCTGAAAAAATGTTGCATTGAATGCAAGGCCTACTATCAAGTCATATGCATCCCAAGAATCCTTTGAACCCAGGTACTGGATGGCCACAGGAAAATCCACTTCACATTAGACATTTTGTACTCCCATACTGTTTTCTTATGTATTGACTGCAAGGCCTGCCCTGCTAAAAAGTCATATGCACCCCAATAGGCCTTTGAACCCAGGTACTGGATAGCCACAGGAAAATCCACTTCACATTATTCAGTTGGTCCTACCATACTGTTTTCTTATATATTAACAGCAAGGCCAGCCCTGCTACCAAGTCATATGCACCCCAATAAGCCTTTGAACCCAGATACCGGATGGCCACAGGAAAATCCACTTCACATTAGTCATCTAGTAATCCAATACTGTTTTCTTATGTATTGACTGCAAGGCCTGCCCTGCTACTAAGTCATATGCATGCCAATAAGGCTTTGAACCCAGGTACTGGATGGCCACAGGAAAACCCACTTCACATTATTCGTTTTGTAATCCCATACTGTTTTCTTATGTATTAACTGCAAGGCCTGCCCTGCTACCAAGTCATATGCACCCCCAATAAGCCTTTGAACCCAGGTACTGGATGGCCACAGGAAAACCCACTTCACATTATTCAGTTGGTCCTGCCATACCGTTTCCTTATGCATTGAATGCAAGGGCTGCCTTGACCCAAATTTGCACGCAACACAATCCCCCCTTGGAAGAAAAGTGGAGGAGGGCCTCATAAAAAACACTGTTCCATTACAAAGGAGCGGTTCTCATAGACTCACTCGTAATGCCCATACACTAAGTGCATGGGCTGACAAACATTTCCCCATCGGGGGTACATTTTTAAAACATATTTTATGGGCATCATAGACACCCTTGCAAAAAATTGGACTGGATGTAGCAGCATGGAACACATTAACCCTGGTGATCTAGTGGTGGAGAATGATGAGACGTTGAGGAAGGTCTCATTAAAAACTAGGCCCAATGTAAAGGAGCGGGTCTCCTAGACTTGTAATGTAAATTCACTAAGTGCATGGACTGAAAAACATTTCCCCCTGGGGAGTAACTTTTTTTGGTTTAAAATTAGTAACGGGCATCATAAAAACACCCTTGCACAAAAAAATGAGTGACTTTTGCATCACAGAATACGTTCACCCTGGTGTTCATATGGTTGTGGATGATGAGGATGAGGATAAGGGGGAGGATAACACCAAACAGACCAAAATCAAGAAGCGTATACCCATGTGTGGTTGTGAAGAGGTGCATGAGAATACACCTACACAAAAAAGACATTGTATTTGAGGTTATGTTTCGCTGTTTTCATTCGGTGGTGTACAGAAGTCTTGCCCAATCCAGCCCTTGTTCATTTTTATAAGAGTCAGCATGTCAGAATTTTCAGTTGACAGACGGATGCACTTATCAGTTATAATCTCACCAGCAGCACTAAAAACCCACTCTGACAGAACGCTAGCAGCAGGGCAGGCCAGGACCTCCAAGAGGTATAGAGGCAGTTCATGCCACGTGTCCAGCTTGGATACCCAATAATTAAAAGGCAAAGAGGAATCACCGAAAATGTTTGTACGATCTGCAAGGTACTTCCTCAGCATCTTCCCAAACATTGCACTTCTTGTGACAGCACCCCTTGCCATCACAATGGGAGGGTCTGAGAAAACTGTCCCAGAACTTTGCCTTTGTTCCCCTGCTTGAGCTGGATTGTACTTATGTCTCTCTTGCTTGGATTTCTTGGTTGTACAGCAAACTCTGATGTCTGCTGCCAGCGTTCTCAGATGGGAATTTTTTTAGTAATTCCGCTACAAGGGCCCTCTGGTACTGCAACATTTTAGTACACCTGTCTGCCTCAGGAAGAAGAGATTTAAAGTTCTCCTTGTAGCGTGGGTCTAGCAGTGTCACCAACCAGTAATGAGTGTCACAGAAAATTTTAATAATGCGAGGGTCACGGGAAATGCAGCGCAACATAAAGTCAGCCAGGCATGCCAAACTGCTAACAGGCAAGACTTCCGTGTCCTCACCAAGAGGACGACTGACCATGCTGTCTTTCTCCTCCTCATCCTCCTCCTCCCTGCCTTCAGGCCATCCATGCTGAACAGACGGTATGACAGCTGTGCTTGTAGTATATAGCGCATGAAAGTACAGTGCCTAGTGAAAGTATTCGGCTCCCTGGAACTTTTCAACCTTTTCCCACTTATCATGCTTCAAACACAAAGATACCAAATGTAATTTTTTGGTGAAGAATCAGCAACAAATGGAACACAATTGTGAAGTTGAACAAAATGTATTGGTTATTTTAAATTTTTGTGGAAATTCAAAAACTGAAAGGTGGGGAGTACAATATTATTTGGCTCCTTTAACTTAATACTTTGTTGCTCCACCTTCTGCTGCAAGACGCTTGGGGTATGTCTCTATCAGTTTTGTACATCGGGAGAGTGAAATTATTGCACATTCTTCCTTGGCAAACAGCTCGAGCTCAGTGAGGTTTCATGGACATCGTTTGTGAACAGCAGTTTTCAGCTCTTTCCACAGATTCTCGATTGGATTGAGGTCTGGACTTTGACATGGCCATTCTAACACCTGGATATGTTTATTTGTGAACCATTCCATTGTAGATTTTGCTTCATGTTTGGGATCATTGTCTTGGTGGAAGACAAATCTCCGTCCCAGTCTCAGGTCTTTTGCAGACACCAACAGGTTTTCTTCAAGAATAGTTCTGTATTTGGCTCCATCCATCATCCCATCAATTTTAACCATCTTCCCTGTCCCTGCTGAAGAAAAGCAGGCCCAAACCATGATGCCGCAACCACCATGTTTGACAGTGTTCAGGGTGATGAGCTGTGCTGCCTTTACGCCAAACATATCGTTTGGCATTGTTGCCAAAAAGTTCAACTTTGGTTTCATCTGACCAGAGCACCTTCTTCCACATGTTTGGTGTCTCTCCCAGGTGGCTTGTTGCAAACTTTAAATTACACTTTTCCTGGATATCTTTGAGAAATGGCTTTCTTCTTGCCACTCTTCCATAAAGGCCAGATTTGTGTAGTGTATGACTGATTGTTGTCCTATGGACAGACTGTCCCACCTCAGCTGTGATCATGGGCCTCTTGGCTGCATCGCTGATCAGTCTTTTCCTTGTTTGAGATGAAAGTTTAGAGGGACGACTGGGTCTTGGTAGATGTGCAGTGGTATAATACTCCTTCCATTTCAATATGATCACCTGCACAGTGCTCCTTTGGATGTTTAAAGTTTTGGAAATCATTTTGTATCCAAATCCGGCTTTAAACTTCTCCACAGCAGTATCACGGACCTGCCTGTTCTGTTACTTGGTCTTCATGATGCTATCTGTGCTTCAAACAGAACCCTGAGGCTATCACAGAGCAGGTGCATTTAAGTGGAGACTTGATTACACACAGGTGGATTATATTTATCATCATTAGGCATTGAAGACAACATCGGATCATTCAGAGATACACAATGAACTTCTGGAGTGAGTTTGCTGCACTGAAAATAAATGGGCCAAATAATATTGCACGCCCCACTTTTCAGTTTTTGAATTTAAACAAAAATTTAAAATAACCAATACATTTTGTTCAACTTTACAATTGTGTTCCACTTGTTGTTGATTCTTCACCAAAAATTTACATTTGGTATCTTTATGTTTGAAGCATGATATGTGGAAAAAGGTTGAAAAGTTCCAGGGAGCCGAATACTTTTGCAAGGCACTGTAGCTCCTGTTCTTCCTCATCCTTCTCTTCCTCATTGCCTGCCAATCCACATTGGGATGATATGAGGCTGAGCTGAGTGTAATCACCCTGTATAGTTCCTTGCTCCATGTTCTCGTGCTCCCCCAGCAATGCATCCTCTTTAATTGTCAGCAGAGAGGTTTTCGAAATGCAGAGACGCTGGATGGTGATGCTAATTTTGGCATCATAGCTGCTTACTATCTTGGTGCAGTCCTCAAAGTTTTTGAGTATGGTATATATGTCTGACATCCATGTCCACTCCTGAGGTGTTATGTGTGGAGTCTGAACTGAATAACGACCGCCTTGTTGATGCTGGTAGTCAACAACTGTCCTCTTCTGCTCACAAATCATTTCCAACATATGCAGTGTAGAGTTCAAACATGTGGGGACATCACACACCAATCAGTGAGCCGGAAGCTGCAAAAGCTGCTGAAACACGGCAAGGGTGGCTGAAGCTGTAGCTGACTTTCTAAAATGGGCAGACAGCCCTCGTACTTTCACTAGAAGATCCGGCACATCCAGGTAGCTTTCAAGAAAATGTAGAACAATGAAGTTAAGCACATGGGCCAGACATGGTACATGTGTGAGCTCACCTTGCCTCAGAGCCGCCACCAGGTTCCGGTCATTGTCACACATGACCATGCCTTGTTATATGTTCAGCGGTGTCATCCAAATATCTGACTGCTCTTTCAGCGCTGTCCACAACTCTTCAGCATTGTGCGGTTTGTCACTTAAGCATATTAGCTTCAGCACAGCCTGTTTCCTCTTGGCTGAGGCAGTGATGCAGTGCTTCCAACTTCTTTTTCAAATATTTTTATTGGTTTTTCATTATATATAGGGTATGGATAAGGGGGTACTGAAAAAAAGGGCAGGTAAGGGAAAGTAATCCCCAAGTTATATGGGGAATGAGGGAAGAAGAAAAGGCAGGCATATATACAAACATGCAGTAGCATACATTTACCGAATAGTCTGTCGCTTCGTAATAGCACCTAAAAGAAAAGCATCCTTTCAGTGTAGTAAAACAATATGAAATCTTAACAATATTAAATGTTGCTTAGGAGTTAAACCTAGAAGTAGAACAGTCAGTATTTTAACAAACTATATGTAGCTTAAGCGTAGAATAACACAATATAATTGATGCTTCATGTTAGTCCTGAAAGTTGAGTACTGAGTAGTATCGTTCACCACTCAGTATTGTAAGCTATACAGTAATATATTATGCTAGAATAATGAACCTAAAAGTCTGTGAAGCAAAGGTAGAGTAGGTTATGTTATGTAATATAAGGCCTGCCACGTCCGTTAATGTCCTGTGGCGACCCTAAGACCGTGTGCAGGAAAGTTCGGTTCAATCCAGAAAAAATAAATTAAAAAAAGCTTTAAAAGTGGAAAAAAATATTTCAGTTACTCAAATGTCTATTCATAAATTACCCCCGTTGGAGTTTGGTCAGCCTGGGCAAATATCCAACTTCACTGTGGATGGTGATCCGAAGGAGGCCTTAGAGAATTTAATTCCAGCACATTTGAGGAATTCAATGCCCTCAACTGGAGAAGAAATATGGGTTAATCCTGACAAATGTTTCACCTGGAGGGTTGAAGATCTAGTCCAGACATAAGGAAGTCCGGCTTGTAGAAGTTTGCACGTGATATATGAGAAGGCTTTTCTTTTTTGCAGAGTGACTTTTGACAAGTCTTTGTAAAAGACCAAGTGGTTGTAAGGGGATGAAAGAAATCTCGGTTCCTTCGACATACCAAGAAGCGCATTCCTCACCCAATTTGGATAAAGCGAAACAATAACGTCTCTTGACAGATTTTTTGAAAGCGAGGGCGGTCTACGTATTCTAACTGCTTTTTTGATCAAAAGACTTTCGTTCGCGTTAGGAAACTAGTGAAAGATCATTGAGGAAACGTAGTCTTTCAACTGGGAAGTCTGGATCGTCTCTGGTATACCTCTGATCTTTATGTTATTCTTCCTTCTGAAATCCTCAAAATTAGCTAAGTTGATTTTGAAGAGGTCCATATTTTTTTGAATCTCCTCCAATGAATTTGAGGGCTTGGGAATGGTTTGAAAAATGCTATGTTCGTTCTTTTTGTTTTTGTTGTTAGATACAATTGGTTCTGGAACAAGCGGAGAGCCAACAGATGTGGTAGAAGAAATGAACTCAGTGTCAGTATTTACCGAGACTAGCATATCTTTAAAAAATCTCTTTATGAAAACTTCGGATGCTTTTGAATTATTTATTTGTTTAGAATCAAAATTGGCTCCTTTACCACAAAGAATAGTTGTGATTAGAAAGGTTTTAAGCAAAGTCACCATGAAACCCTCAGTCGGGTAATCGTCGGATGCTGGGATCTCTTCCAATAGTAGAAGATTAGGGGAAGGATTTTCAGACTTATAATTTTCAACAGGATTAAAGTTCTCACATGGAATCTCGTTTATTGAGGAATTTTCAGAGAGGTCACTTAAATCGTGATCCGAAGTGTCAGTATTCTCAGAAAGCTCTTTTGAGTGTAATCCCTCCAGGCTCTCCAAGCACAGTGATAAATATAAGAACTGTAGCTAAATATTTTTGCATCAGCTACAGATTTTTGGGGCAGCAAAATTGTGTCCAAAAAGGTTGTAAGACACTCCAAAAAATAATATAGTAGCAAAAAAAAGGCCAGATTTTTCTGCGTACTCACATCTGATGCCCCCCCAAAATTATTAAATTGTTAGATTTTCACGCTCTTGTATTGCAATGACCTGGCTTTAGTCTGCAGCGTGACCAAGCAAATAAATGTAGAAAAAAGGGGTTATGGATTGCTTTCTAATAAAATTAGAAGTATAAGCTGCAAAAAAAAATTAAATAAATTGCCACGGATACCTGGAGCTATGTACATATAAAATACGCAGCAGCAGACAGGAATGGAGCTTTTTGAGGTATGCACTGATGTGGATATGTGCACATAGACTCCCCTGCCTACCTAGCACTGCAATCTATCTACCCCTGAATTAGCCCTAAAAAGGACTGTTGGTTTATCAGGATTTGTGGATTGAACACTAGTAGACCCACACTAACTAATAAATGTAAGAATCTGACCCTATCTCAGCAGCAGCTCACCCTACACTAGCTGAGTCCGGAGCAGAATGCGGCAATCAGGGCGCACCAGGTTTCTTATAGACCTGATGACGCTGTGCGGCCTGTCTATCACTGTAATACCACAACAAAGATGGCTGCGGCATTACAGTGCATGGCAGACAATCCCTGCATGCTGATTGGTGCTCTAAAAAGCGGCAAAATTAAAAGGAGAAGACCCGAGCTCCCGCCGGATAATCCCGGAAATACTCGGTGGTCGCCGAGTACAACGAGCATAGTGATACTCGGGCGAGTACCGAGTAGTGGCGAGCACTTTCGCTCATCACTACCAGAGAACCATATTTATAGTATTACCTGCTGGCAACTAAAAGTACATATGAAAATGACATCTCAGTAAGACAAAGCTGGAGATCGTGGAACTAGCGGTGGTGCCGGTGGACATGGCAGACTGAGAGAGGGTTGGAGATGGTATTCTTGCCGGTGCCCTACATGCAGTTTTTCCTACTACGAACCTGGTGATTCCCTGACTGCTTTGGCCAGGAGACAAAAGCTGCACAGATACTGCAGGTGTTGCGGGAAATGGTGGGGTTACAGTGAGGGAAGGGATGTAGCGTTGCTGACTAGCTTCATTGGCCGAGGATGCTGCAACCTTTAGGCACGTTTGGTAGTTAGTCCAGGCTTGCAAATGCATGGTGGATAAATGTCTATGCATGCAACTTGTATTTAGACTTTTAAGATTCTGACCTCTGCTTAAGGTAGTTGAACATTTTTGACAGATGACTTTGTGCTGATCATTTGGATGTTGTTTAAAAAAATGCCAGACTGCACTCTTTCTACTATCGGATACCTTTTCAGGCATTGCAGACTGAGCTTCTTTAACCGCATGGCCACGCTGTCCTCCAACTGGTTTTGGTTTTGCCAAGCATTTTTGGCCAGATACGGGCCCGGCAGATGGAACCTGTTGTGATGTTGATGCCTGCTGTGGCTCCTCCTCCTCCGCTTCTGAACTACTGCCGCCTGCACCCTGTTCCCCCAATGGCTGCCAATCGGGGTAAACAACTGGGTCATCTATGACCTCCTCTTCTATGTCGTGTGCAACTTCGTCTGTGTCACCATGTAAGCCGGTGGTATAGCGTTCGTGACAGGGCACCATAGTCTCCGCTGGGTTTGATTCTGCCTCAGTACACTGCGAGGGCAATGTTCTGGTCTGAGTCAAAGGAACAGCATAGTAATCTGGCTGTGGCTGTGCATCTGTGCACTCCATGTCCGATTCAACTTCTAATGGGCATGGCCTGTTAACTGTTTCACTGTCTAACCCAGGAACGGTATGTGTAAAGAGCTCCATGGAGTAACCTGTTGTGTCGACTGACGCATCCTTCACTGTTGTTCTGGGTGAAGGACACAAGGAAGCGACTTGTTCCTGACCGGGAGCATCCACTGACGATGCACTGCTCTGACATTTGGCACTTTCCAAGGAGGAGGCGAAAGAGCTAGAGGCAGAGTCAGCAATGAAAGCCAATACTTGTTCTTCCTGCTCCGGCTTCAAAAGTGGTTTTCCTACTCCCAGAAAAGAGAGCGTTCGAGGCCTTGTGCAGCCAGACGACGAACCTGGCTCAACAACTCGAGACTTAGGTGCTGTACTGCTTTTACCACGACCACCTGATGCTCCACCACCACTACCATCATTACCAGCTGACAATGACCGCCCACAGCCACGACCTCTTCCACTAGACTTCCTCATTGTTTGCAAAACGTAACCAAAGTAATGGTATTTGTTACTGTAAAACAACTTATAAGGTGAACTCAAACTTATGTAGGATTTATATATTATTATTATTATTATTATTTATTGTTATAGCGCCATTTATTCCATGGCGCTTTACAAGTGAGGAGGGGTATACATAATAAAAACAAGTACAAAAATCTTGAACAATACAAGTCATAACTGGTACAGGAGGAGTGAGGACCCTGCCCGCGAGGGCTCACAATCTACAAGGGATGGGTGAGAATACAGTAGGTGAGGATAGAGCTGATCGTGCAGCGGTTGGTTGATCGGTGGTTACTGCAGGTTGTAGGCTTGTCGGAAGAGGTGGGTCTTCAGATTCTTTTTGAAGGTTTCGATGGTGGGCGAGAGTCTGATGTGTTGTGGTAGAGGGTTCCAGAGTAGGGGTGATACGCGAGAGAAATCTTGTATACGATTGTGGGAAGAGGAGATAAGAGGGGAGTAGAGAAGGAGATCTTGTGAGGATCGGAGGTTGCGTGTAGGAAAGTACCGGGAGATGAGGTCACAGATGTAAGGAGGAGACAGGTTGTGGATGGCTTTGTACGTCATGGTTAGGGTTTTGTACTGGAGTCTCTGGGCAATGGGGAGCCAGTGAAGGGATTGACAGAGGGGAGAGGCCGGAGAATAGCGGGGGGACAGGTGGATTAGTCGGGCAGCAGAGTTTAGAATAGATTGGAGGGGTGCGAGAGTGTTTGAGGGGAGGCCACAGAGCAGGAGGTTGCAGTAGTCAAGACGAGAGATGATGAGGGCATGGACTAGGGTTTTTGCAGATTCTTGGTTGAGGAATGAACGGATTCGTGCAATATTTTTGAGTTGAAGTCGGCAGGAAGTGGAAAGGGCTTGGATATGTGGTTTGAAGGAGAGATCAGCGTCAAAGATAACCCCGAGGCAGCGAGCTTGTGGGACTGGGGAGAGTGGGCAGCCATTTACTGTAATGGATAGGTTCGTTGGGGGGGTCACGTGAGATGGGGGAAAGATGATGAATTCTGTTTTGTCCATGTTAAGTTTCAGAAATTTAGCGGAGAAGAAGGATGAAATAGTGGACAGACATTGAGGGATTCTGGTTAGTAGGGAGGTGATATCTGGTCCAGAGATGTAGATCTGTGTGTCATCAGCATAGAGGTGATACTGAAAGCCATGAGATTCTATGAGCTGTCCCAGGCCAAAGGTGTAATATATATATATATATATATATATATACCTTTATAGGTGCCTGACACTAAAAGGAAAATCAGGCCCAATGTTACACACTAGGTTTTCTGTGCACCAATAATTTGAGACAGATGGCACACACAGAACCGGCACTCAAGCAGAAATGCCAATCTTAATCTCCCACTATTTTTTTTTTTCAGGGAGAATTAAAAAAAAAAAAAAAAAAAGGCCCAGTATTACACACTGGTTTTCGGTGGCACACAATGAGAGACAGATGCCACACACAGCAATGGCACAGAGGCAGACTTGCCAATCTTTATCTCCCACTATTTATTTATTTTTTTACAGGGAGAATTTACCCCCCCCCAAAAAATGGCCCAGTATTACACACTGGTTTTCGGTGGCACACAATGAGAGACAGATGCCACACACAGCAATGGCACAGAGACAGACTTGCCAATCTTTATCTCCCACTATTATTTTTTTTTTTTACAGGGAGAATTTACCAAAAAAAAAAAATGGCCCAGTATTACACACTGGTTTTCGGTGGCACACAATGAGAGACAGATGCCACACACAGCAATGGCACAGAGGCAGACTTGCCAATCTTTATCTCCCGCTATTTATTTATTCTTTTACAGGGAGAATTTACCAAAAAAATAAAATGGCCCAGTATTACACACTGGTTTTCGGTGGCACACAATGAGAGACAGATGCCACACACAGCAATGGCACAGAGGCAGACTTGCCAATCTTTATCTCCCACTATTAATTTTTTTTTTTACAGGGAGAATTTACCCCCCCCCCCCAAAAAAAAAATGGCCCAGCATTACACACTGGTTTTCGGTGGCACACAATGAGAGACAGATGCCACACACAGCACTGGCACAGAGGCAGACTTGCCAATCTTTATCTCCCACTATTAATTTTTTTTTTACAGGGAGAATTTACCCCCCAAAAAAAATGGCCCAGTATTACACACTGGTTTTCTGTGGCACACAATGAGAGACAGATGCCACACACAGCACTGGCACAGAGGCAGACTTGCCAATCTTTATCTCCCACTATTTTATTTTTTTTTTTAAGGAAGAATTAAAAAAAAATAAATTATGGCCCAGTATTACACACTGGTTTTTGGTGGCACACAATGAGAGACAGATGCCACACACAGCAATGGCACAGAGGCAGACTTGCCAATCTTTATCTCCCACTATTTTTTTTTTTTTTTCAGGGAGAATTAAAAAAAAAAAATTATGGCCCAGTATTACACACTGGTTTTCGGTGGCACACAATGAGAGACAGCTGCCACACACAGCAATGGCACAGAGGCAGACTTGCCAATCTTTATCTTCCACTATTTAATTTTTTTTTTTTTTTTTAAGGAACAATAAAAAAGAATAAAAATAAATAAAGGACCAGTATTACACATTGGTTTTTGGTGGCACACAATGAGAGACAGATGCCACACACAGCACTGGCACAGAGGCAGACTTGCCAATCTTTATCTCCCTGCAGTAATCTCAGAAAAGTATGGCAGGCAGCTATAAAAAGGACTGCTGCACACAAAAGTGTGGACAAACAAACAAGATAGCTGTGCAGAAAGGAAGGAACAACAGGATTTGTGCTTTGAAAAAAGCAGTTGGTTTGCACAGCGGCGTACACACACAGCAACGCAGCTATCAGGGAGCCTTCTAGGGCAGCCCAATGAGCTACAGCGCTGAGGAAAAAAAATGTAGCTTCCACTGTCCCTGCAAACAAAAGGTGGTGTTGGACAGTGGAAATCGCTACAGGACAAGCGGTTTGGGGGTGAATGTACCCTGCAAAACACTATCCCTGCTTCTGACGAAGCGGCACCTCTCCCTACGCTCAGATCAGTAGCAGTAAGATGGCGGTCGGCGGGAACGCCCCTTTATAGCCCCTGTGACGCGGCAGAAAGCAAGCCAATCACTGCAATGCCCTTCTCTAAGATGGTGGGGACTGAGATCTATGTCATCACGCTGCCCACACTCTGCGTCCACCTTCATTGGCTGAGAAATGGCGCTTTTAGCGTCATTGAAATGCGACTTTGGCGCGAAAGTCGCGTACCACATGACCGACCCCACACAGGGATCGGGTCGGGTTTCATGAGACGCCGACTTTGCCGAAAGTCGGCGACTTATGAAAATGAACGATCCGTTTCGCTCAACCCTAGTCAAAAGTATTCAGACCCTTTGCTCAGTATTGAGTAGATGCACCCTTTTGAGCTAGAAAAGCCATGAGTCTTCTTCAGAATGATGCAACAAGTTTTTCACACCTGGATTTGAGGATGCTCTGCCATTCTTCCTTGCAGATCCTATCCAGTTCTGTCAGGTTAGATGGTGAACGTTGGTTGACAGCTATTTTCAAGTCTCTTTAGATATGCTCAATTGGGTTTAGGTCAGGGCTCTTGCTGGGTGTTAGGGTTGGCGGAACGCACCGAATATATATATCAGAAGTAGTAGGTGCGTTCGCAACCCGGGGTCAAGCGTGCAGGAATAAATCTGCTGCTAGTAAAGGCGGTACTATATGGCGGTATAAACAAACTCTGTTACTTCACAGAGTCTGTTAGCAAAGAGAACGCTGTGCCCTGTTAAGTTCACAGAGGAACACAGCTACTTAGTAGAGCCTATAGTGGTCATGCAGTCAATAGCAAACACGCAGCTCCTCTCCGGTGGAGCTTTAATTTTAATGGCTATACACCAGCCTTGAATCCACAAACACAAAACTCCTAGCCAGAGGTGCCAGCATTCTAGGGGCTTATTTCATACAAACATGACCACACTGGCGCTGAGCTCATACATAAATTGACACTAGCGCATGGCCTAGCGGCCATGCGAAAGTTTTATAGTTGCAGCACTACAGGACATTCCAGGAGGACCAATGGGAGCTGCTACAGGGCCTGAGGGTGTGACCCCCGACCTCCAATGAGAGGTCCTCCCGTGGGCATGCTCATTGTGTGCAAAGCAGGACTTAGTCCCAGAAAAGCCTGCTCGCAGCAGACCAGTGCAGGGTACAATAGCAGATCCTGGAAAGGCAGCAGTAACCCTTTGCACAGTATCAGGCTGAGCAAGACACTGGGACCGACATCTCTGCTGATTAGACTCCTCTGAGGCTGATGCAGAATGGGAGACTGCAGCGAACATGGTTCGAGATTCCCTTTGTGCAGAGGCAGGAACTCGACTTCTAACATTACCGGCCTCGCTATGCTGCAATGAGCAACGGAACCCGAATGTGCGCCACAGGTTCCCAGGTTTTGCCCTTCCAGTCCACCAGATAGTATTTTTTGCCATGTACTACCTTTGACCCTACGATAGCATTCACCTCGTACTCATCCGTGGACGAACCCGATGTCCCGGCAGATGACTCGGAAAACCGGAACATATAGACGTGCTTTAAGAGGGAAACGTGGAAGGTGTCGGTGATACCATGGCGCGGAGGAATAGCCAAATGGTAGACCACAGGGTTAACCTGTTCCAGAACCTTGAAAGGACCAATGTAGCGAGGCGCAAACTTAGTGGACTCTACTCGCAGCCTGATGTTACGGGCGGAGAGCCACACTAAGTCGCCAGGAGCAAAGGTCGGAGCGGGGCACATCGGCAGAAACCCTCAATCTCTCCTTGGAAGCCCGAATGGCATCCTGTGTGCGGTCCCAAATGTCACGTGCCTCCACTGCCCAGTCTGCCACCCAGGAATCAGTGGATGACATGGGCATGGGCACAGGGACACGCGGATGCTGGCCATAATTAAGGAGAAAAGGAGTCTGCCCAGTGGAATCCTGCCCTGCAGAGACAAAATGTCACAAATATGTCACCAGAGTCTGGTTGGCCCTCTCTACCAACACATTCGTCTCAGGATGATATGCAGAGGAGAGATTCAGTTCTATGCTGAGAAAAACGACAGAGCTCTCTCCAAAACTGAGACTCGAACTGGGGACCCCGGTCACTGACAATTTTATCAGGCATGCCATGTAAACGGAAAATATGTTTTACGAACAATGCCGCCAAGGCCCGTGCAGAAGGTAACCGTGGAAGCAGCACCAAGTGCACCACCTTAGAGAAATGATCGGTGACTACCCAGATAACAGTGCAGTTACGAAACTTGGGTAAGCCCACCACGAAGTCCATCCTGACCATCTCCTAGGGCCTGTCTGCCACCAGTAGGGGTAAAGTAGCCCAGCAGGCCATTGCCGAGGAGACAGATTCTTGGCGCAGGAGACACACACCCGAATATAGTCCCCGACGGCACGGGCCATATGTGGCCACCAGTACATCCTCACCAAAAGCTCAGATGTCCTCTTTGTCCCAAAATGTCCACACACCCTGGACGAGTGAGCCCAAGAGAGAACCTCCGGTCACAAATTGGATGGAATGAAAGTCTTGCCTGGGGGCCAGACTCTAACGAAACCAGAGCCACAGTTCTCAAGCTCTCTGAAGGGACAATAAGCTGAGGCTCCTCCTCCTCAGATGACACCACGGAGCGGGAGAGAGCTTCAGCATGAATGTTCTTCTCCCCGGAAAGAAAATGGAGAGTAAAATGAAAGCGGGAGAAGAACAGGGACCATCTAGCCTGGCGAGAATTCAGCCGCTGGGCCGTCTGTAAATATACCAAGTTCTTTTGGTCTATGAACACTTGGAAGGGAAAGCGGGCTCCCTCCAAGAGGTGTCTCCACTCTGAGAAAGCCAACCTCATGGCTAACAACTCCCTGTCCCCGATGGAGTAATTCCTCTCCGCTGGTGAAAAGGTCTTGGAGAAGAAGAAGCAAGGATGCTTCCGACCTTGAGCATCCTTTTGGAAGAGGACTGCTCCAGCACCAACGGATGAGGCATCCACCTCCATAATAAATGTCTTATCTACTTCAGGTGATGTAGAATGGGAGCGCTAGCAAAGTGTGACTTAATAGAGAGAAAGGCCTTGGAGACCTCCTCTGACCACAATTTGGGATTTGCTCCCTTCTTGGTGAGGGCAACCAAGGGAGCTACCAAACTTGAGAAATGTGGGATGAACTGGCGATAATAATTAATGAACCCCATAAAGCGCTGCACCGCTTTAAGAGAATGAGGTTCCTGCCAGTCCATGACAGCCTGTAGCTTGGCAGGATCCATAGCCAATCCCTGGGCAGAGATGATATAACCAAGGAAAGGCAAGGACTCCTGCTCAAACACACACTTCTTCAACTTGGCGTAGAGGGAGTTTGCCCATAAGAGGTCGAAGACTTTGCAAACATCTCTCGATGGGAGTTAATGTCTGGAGAGTAGATGAGGATATCATCCAGATAGACTACGACCGAGGTGGTAAGCATATCCCGGAAGATGTTGTTCACAAGGTTTTGGAAAACGGCTGGGGCATTACAGAGCCTGAAGGGCATCACCTGATATTTATAGTGCCCATCCCTGGTGTTAAAAGCTGTCTTCCATTCGTCCCCCTCACGGATGTGAATCAGGTTGTAAGCACCCCGCAGATCTAATTTAGTAAATACCCTTGCTCCCCATAGCCTATCAAAGAGCTCAGATATCAGGGGTAGTGGGTACTTGTTCTTAACGGTGATGGCGTTAAGACCCCTGTAGTCTATGCATGGATGTAGTTCTCCACTCTTCTTCTGCACGAAGAAGAACCCAGCCCCTGCAGGTGACACTGACTTCCTAATGAATCCTCTTGCCAGATTCTCTTGGATGTACTGAGACATTGCCTCCGTCTCCGGGGGAGATAACCGATAGACTCGACCCCGGGGAGGCTCTACACCAGGTACGAGGTCAATAGGACAGTCATAGGGGCAGTGAGGCGGAAGGGTCTCCGCAGCCCTTTTGCAGAACACATCCGCACAGGGCCAATAGTGCTTGGGGAGAGAGGAAAGATCTGCGGGTACCTCTGTTGTAGCAACCTGAACGCACTCCCTCTGACATGCACCCTCACAGGATTTACTCCATCCCAAAATTCTCCCTGAGGACCACTCTATATGAGGAGAATGATAGCGTAGCCATGGTATCCCCAACAGGACCTCATCAATTCCCTCAGGAATGACTAATAGACAGATAATCTCCTGATGTGAGGGAGACATAGAAAGAGTGAAAGGAATGGTTTGGTGTGTAATCTGGGAGGGTAGTGTCGACCCATTTATCACTCAAAAGGTTACTGGTTTGGCAAGCATCACCAGGGGTATTGCGTGTCGCTGGGCGAAAGCGGATGACATAAAATTACCCTCCGCCCCAGAGTCCATGCAAAGCTCTACCATCGGAGTGGATGCGCCTATGGTAATTGTCCCCTTGAAGGACAACTTAGAGGTAAACGTTGCCGTGTCTAGTGTACCTCCTCCAACTTCCACTAGATGCTGGTGTTCCCCCGACCTCTGAGCACACCTGGAGGGAAGATGTCCTGACTGCCGGCAAACATGACAGACCTTAAGTGCACGAGCGGACTGGGACTTGGATCCAGCTCGTGGCTCCTCTATGGCCTCATGTGACTCGGGCGCCTGGATCGGAGATTCCAAAGGTTTGGCGAAGGTGGGAGCCAGCCGAAACCTATGCCTACACTGGGCTTGCTCCAACCTTTGCTCTTGAAAATTAAGGACGATGTGAGTTGATATAGCTATGAGCTCCTCCAGTGTGGCGGGAATCTCCCTAGTGGCCAAAGCGTCCTTCACATGGTCAGCCAGCCCCCTCCAAAATACCGGGATGAGGGCTTTATCCGACCACTCCAGCTCATATGCTAATGTCCGGAAGTGGACGGCAAAATGGCTGACCATGGTCGAACCCTGAGTCAATGCCAGCTGTTGGAGCGCCGTATCATGGGTGACTCGAGGTCCCAAAAAGACCTGTTTCAGAGTGCCCAGAAACAGAGGAACACTCTGCACCACATGAACGTTGCACAACGGCGTAGCCCACTCCAAAGATCTGTCCAACAGAAGAAAGATTATGAATCCCACCTTTGCCTGCTGCGTGGGAACTGCTGCGTGGGAAAACGTGCAGCCAGGAGCTCGAGGTGTATACCGCACTGGCTCACGAAACCCCTACAGGATTTACTGTCATCAGAGTATTTTTCAGGCAGGGGGAGGTGAGATAAAGTCAGAACAGAGGTGGCAGTGGGTAAAGTTGCTGCAGGTCCTCCCGTGGGCATGCTCAGTGTGTGCAAAGCAAGACTTAGTCCCAGAAAAGCCTGCTCGCCGCAGACCAGTGCAGGGTACAATAGCAGAGCCTGGAAAGGCAGCAGTAACCCTTTGCACAGTATCAGGCTGAGCAAGATGCTGGGACCGATGTCTCCACTGAGCAAACTCCACTGCGGCTGATGCAAAATGGGAGACTGCAGCAGACATGGTTCGAGATTCCCCTTGTGCAGAGGTGGGAACTCGACCCTAGCACTGGGCCAGTCAAGAATGGTCTTAGAGTTGTTCTGAAGCCACTCCTTTGTTATGTTAGCTGTGTGCTAAGGGTCATTGTCTTGTTGGAAGGTGAACCTCCAGCCAAGTGTGAGGTCCAGAGCACTATGGAAGAGGTTTTCATCCAGGATATCTCTGTACTTGGCCACATTGATGTTTCCTTCAATGACAATCAGTCATCCTGTCCCTGCAGCTGAAATACACTCCCATAGCATGAGACTGCCACCCCCATGTTTCACTATTGGTATTGTATTGGGCAGGTGATGAGCAGTGCCTGGTTTTCTACACACATACCGCTTAGAATTATCACCAAAAAGGTCTCTCTTCATCTCATCAGACCAGGGAATCTTATTTCTCATAGTCTGGGAGTCCTTCATGTGTTTTTTTTAGCAAACTCTATGCAGGCTTTCATATGTCTTGCACTGAGGAGAGGTTTCTGTTGGGCCACTCAGCTATAAAGGCCCGACTGGTGGAAGGCCACCACAGTGATAGTTGACTTTGTGGAACTTTCTCCCATCTCCCTACTGCATATCTGGAGCTCAGCCACAGTGGTCTTCTTCCATTTAAAGATTATGGAAGTCATTGTGCTCTTAGAAACCTTGAGTGCTGCAGAAATTCTGTTGTAACCTTGGCCAGATCTGTGCCTTGCCACAATTATGTCTCTGAGCTCCTTGGCCAGTTCCTTTGACTGAATAATTCTCATTTGGTCTGACTTGCACTGTGAGCTGTGAGGTCTTAAATAGACAGGTGTGTGCCTTTGCAAATCAAGTCCTATTAGTTTATTTAACCCCTTCATGACCCAGCCTATTTTGACGTTAATGATCTGGCCATTTTTTGCAATTCTGACCAGTGTCCCTTTATGAGGTAATAACTCAGGAATGCCTCAACGGATCCTAGGGATTATGAGTTTTTTGTGACATATTGGGCTTCATGTTGGTGGTAAACTTAGGTCAATAATTTTTGCTTTTATTTGTGAAATAAATTTTGGAAACAAAATTTTTTTGGAAACAACATTTTTTTGCTAGGAAGTTATAAGGGTTAAAATTTGACCAGCGATTTCTCATTTTTACAAAATTTACAAAACCATTTTTTTTGCGACCACCTCACATTTGAAGTCAGTTCGAGGGGTCTATATGGCTGAAAATACCCAAAAGTGACAACATTCTAAAAATGGAACATCTCAAGGTGCTCAAAGCCACATTCAAGAAGTTTATTAACCCTTCAGGTGTTTCAAAGCAGCAGAAGCCAACATGGAAGGAAAAAATGAACATTTAACTTTTTAGTCACAAAAATGATCTTTTAGCAACATTTTTTTATTTTCCCAAGGGTAAAAGGAGAAACTAGACACCGAAAGATGTTGTCCAATTTGTCCTGAGTATGCTGAAACCCCATATGTGGGAGAGAACCACTGTTTGGGCGCACGGCAAGGCTCGGAAGGGAAGGAGCGCCATTTGACTTTTTGAATGAAAAATTGTCTCCAATCTTTATTGGACATCATGTCGCATTTGGGGAGCCCCTGTGTGCCTAAAGATGCACAGTGAGCACTTTGAACCCCCAGGTGCTTCACAAACTTATCCGTAATAATGAAAAAGTACTTTTTTTCACAAAGAAAATGTTTTAGCCTCAATTTTTTTCATTTTCACATGGGCAACAGGATTAAATGGATCCTAAAATTTGTTGGGCAATTTCGCATGAGTACATCGATACCTCATATGTGCGAGTAAACCACTGTTTGCACGCACGGCAAGGCTCAGAAGGGAAGGCACACCATTTGACTTTTTGAATGAAAAATTAGCTCCAATCGTTAGCGGACACCATGTTGCGTTTGGAGAGCCCCTGTGTGCCTAAACATTGGAGCTCCCCTCCAGTGACCCTTTTTTGGAAACTAGACCCCCCAAGGAACTTATGTAGATATGTGGTGAGTACTTTGAACCCCAAAGTGCTTTACAGAAGTTTATAACGCAGAGCCGTGAAAAAATATAATCATTTTTCTTTCCTCAAAAATTATTTTTTAGTCGGCAATTTTTTATTTTCACAAGGGTAACAGGAGAAATTGGACCCCAAAAGTTGTTTTCCAGTTTGTCTTGAGTATGCTGAAACCCCATATGTGGGGGGAACCACTGTTTGGGCACACGTCGGGGCTCGGAAGGGAAGTAGTGACATTTTGGAATTCAGACTTTAATGGAATGGTCTGCGGGCGTCATGATACATTTGCAGAGCCCCTGATGTGTTTAAACAGTAGAAACCCCCGACAAGTAACCCCATTTTGGAAACTAGACCACCAAAGAACTTATCTAGATTTCTGGTGAGCACTTTGACCCCCCAAGTGCTTCACAGAAGTTTATAGTGCAGAGCTGTGAAAATAAAAAATCATTTTTTTCCTCAAAAAATGATATTTTAGCCCGCAATTTTTTATTTTCACAAGGGTAACAGGACAAATTGGACCACAAAGTTGTTGTCCAGTTTGTCGTGAGAACACTGATACCCCGCATGTGGGGAGAACCACTGTTTGGGCAAACGTCGGGGCTCGGAAGGGAAGTAGTGACGTTTTGAAATGCAGACTTTGATGGAATGGTCTGCGGGCATCACGTTGCATTTGCAGAGCCCCTGATGTGCCTAAACAGGAGAAACCCCCCACAAGTTACCCCATTTTGGAAACTAGACCCCCCAAGGAACTTATGTAGATGTGTGGTAAGTACTTTGAACCCCCAAGTGCTTCACAGAATTTTATAACGCAGAGCCGTGAAAATAAAAAATCTTTTTTTTTTTCCACAAAAATAATTTTTTAGCCCCCAATTTTTTATTTTCCCATGGGTAACAGGAGAAATTATACCCCCAACGCTGTTGTGCAATTTTTCTTGAGTACTCTTATGCCCAATATGTTTGGGTAAACCACTGTTTGGGCACACGTCGGGGCTCAGAAGGGAGCGTCATTTGACTTTTTGAATGCAAGATTGACTGAAATCAATGGTGGCACCATGTTGTGTTTTGAGACCCCTGATGTGCCTAAACAGTGGAAACCCCTCAATTCTAACTCCAACACTAACCCCAACACACCCCTAACCCTAATCCCAACCCTAACCATAACCTTAATCACAACCATAACCCCAACACACCCCATCCACAACCCTAACCCCAACACACCCCTAACCCTAATCCCAACCCTAACCACAAGCCTAACCCTAACCCCAACACACCCCTAACCCTAATCTTAACCCTAATTCCAACCCTAACCCTAATTCCAACCCCAACCCTAATCCCAACTCTAACTCTAAGGCTATGTCCATGTTGAGGATTCATGTGCTGTTTTTCCGCACCATTTTTGAAAAATCCGCAGGTAAAACGCACTGCGTCTTGACTGTGGTTTTACTGTGGATTTACTTTGGATTTCCTGCATTTTTCATGTGGATTTCACCTGCAGATTCCTATTGAAGAGCAGTTGTAAGCCGCTGTGGAATCCGCACAAAGAATTTAAGCAAAACACAGAGGAGAAAAGACTAGACCAATAATGGTATGCACACCCAGAGAATACAAAAATCAAAAATACTTTAATCACACCTCAGAAAACAACAGACACAGAATAAAACCATGTAAAACAGGCCTAAATGTAGGACCATTGACCCCCACCCCTATACAAATCATGCATAAGGTAACATTAGCGAAGCATAGAAATACAAAAATCAAACAATATGGATACAAATAATATGCTAGGCTATGTTAATACAAATATGTAATGTCCCTTGTACATAGATTTTGTACAAGAAAAAACTGACAGATAAACTGCAACAATCCAATTTAACATGTGCAATAACTAAGGACTAAGTGATGGTACACAATGTACTATAGTCATAGTTAAGGCATTATGAGAATTAAACATAATAAGGTGCAGTAATATATGCATATGTACAATACCAAAGCGATATTAACCACAATATGCCCATCACAATATGAGCATAAGCAAGCTGTAAGCATGTAAGCATGGACCCCAGCCAAACAAATAGCGAGACACCCCCAGATTAAACAATTAGCTAGGAGCGGGGCATAATACGGGCTCACAAGTTAAGCCAGGATGGGGCAAAGGTGCCAAAGATGAAAATAGCAGCACTGGTGCTGAGGAATGAAGCCAGTCAAAGTAGCCAAGAAGGACACGGGACCGAATAAGGGGTGAAGCGAGAGCCCCACGCATATCGCTGCAACCGCGGCTTCGTCAGGGGAAGTAAGGTCATCAGTCATTTCAGAGGTAAATATACAGTCAACACAAATGAGATAAGTACGAACCGGTGTGCAGTGACGGGTTGGCGCGCCAGTCGCAGCCGCCGCATGGAGCGCTTCTGGAAGTGGCTATAGCCGGAAGTGTATGTTGTTGTTATGGTGCCCATGCCATGCGCAACGGCTACACTAGGGGGAGCAAAGCGCGCACGCGCCGATAGAAGCACAAATCACAGGCGCAATGAATTAAGAAGCAAGAGAGGACAATTGGTATGTGCAACACACAAAGGATAATAAAAGGCAAACATGGTACGACATATACATAGGCCGGAGCAAGGCAAGTGAATGGCACAACAGCAGAGCACAGCTGGCAAAGCAATTAAATATTTAAAGGAGATATCATGAAAGGAGGCAGTAAAGTATCTACCACAGTAATGAAAGTAGCAAGGAGTGTAATATGTACCTTAGCCCGTATCTGGGTTGGTGCCATTCATGTTACGCCTCTCCCAATTGTACTGTGGTATTACTTTTTCCTTTTTTCTGCCATCAGCGTTCTTTGCCTCTGGTTCTCAGCCATATCTACTATATAATTGTCTAAGGGTCACTTCTGTCTGTCTGTCTGTCACGGTTATTCATTCGGTCTTGCCAGCTTCCTGTCATGGCAGCCGCGACCAATCAGCGACGGGCACAGTCTGGAAGAAAATGGCCGCTCCTTCCTCCCCGCAGTCAGCGCCCGCTCCGTACTCCCCTCCAGTCAGCGCTCACACAGGGTTAATGGCAGCGTTAACTGACCGCGCTATGCCGCGGTCGGTTAACGCTGCTATTAACCCTGTGTGACCAACGTTTTACTATTGATGCTGCCTATGCGGCGTCAATAGTAAACATATCTAATGTTAAAAATAATAATAAAAACTACGTCATCATCTCGCGAGACTGCAATGCAATCTTCAGACCGGAGCGCGCGAGGAGCGGTAACTGGCTGCTTCGATCCTGAGGCTGAGTATATAACTATTTTTTATTTTATTTCTTTTTTTTAACAGGGATATGATGCATACTGTTGTGAATTAGACTTTTTTGGCTCCCTCTTGTGGTTACTGGTGATATGACTCTGGGATTGTCTTTCTCAGTTTGGCACCCACCTGGGTCGTTAGTCCAGGGGTGTTGCTATATAAGCTTCCTGGATTCTCAGTCCAGTGCCTGGCATCGTTGTAATCAGATCCTTTCTGTTTGCTCCTGTCTGCTGGTCCTGGTTCTTGCAAAATTAAGCTAAGTCGTGCTTCCTTGTTTTTTGGTTATTTGTATGGCTCTTATTTTCTGTCCAGCTTGTACTAAATGTGATTCCTGATTTTGCTGGAAGCTCTAGGGGGCTGGTATTCTCCCCCCGGGCCGTTAGACGGTTCGGGGGTTCTTGAATATCCAGCGTGGAAATTTTGATAGGGTTTTTGCTGACCGTATAAGTCATCTTACTATATTCTGCTATTAGTCAGTGGGCCTCTCTTTGCTAAATATCTAGTTCATTCTTACGTTTGTCTTTTCTCCTTACCTCACCGTTATTATTTGTGGGGGGCTTGTATCCAACTTTTGGGGTCTTTTCTCTGGAGGCAAGAAAGGTCTATCTTTTCCCTTCTAGGGTTAGTTAGTTCTCCGGCTGGCGCGAGACGTCTAGAACAAACGTAGGCACGTTCCCCGGCTGCTGCTATTTGTGGTGCTAGGATTAGATATACGGTTAGCCCAGTTACCACTGCCCTATGAGCTGGTTTTTTATGTTTGCAGACTTGGTATGTACTTTTGAGACCCTCTGCCATTGGGGTCATAACAGCATACTACGTGGCTCGGCAATATACTAAATGACTGGGCAGTATACTATGTGGCTGGGCACTATACTGGCACTATACTACGTGACTGGGCAATATGCTACGTGACTGGGCAGTATACTATGTGGCTGGGCACTATACTGGCACTATACTATGTGACTGGGCAGTATACTATGTGACTGGGCAGTATACTATGTGGCTGGGCACTATACTACGTGACTGGGCAGTATACTATGTGGCTGGGCACTATACTATGTGGCTGGGCACTATACTAAAAGGCTGGGCAATATACTATGTGGCTGGCCACTATACTGCGTCACTGGGCAATATAGTACCTGACTGGCCAGTATACTATGTGGCTGGGCAATATACTACGTCACTGGGCAATATACTACCTGACTGGGCAACATACTATGTGGCTGGCCAATAAACTACGTGACTGGGCAGTATACTATGTGGCTGGGCAGTATACTATGTGGCTGGTCAATATACTACGTGACTGGGAAATATACTATGTGGCTGGGCAATATACTACGTGGCTGGGCAATATACTACGTGGCTGGGCAATATACTACGTGGCTGAGCAATAGCATATTCTAGAATACCCAATGCGTTAGAATCGGGCCACCATCTAGTTATTAGATAACTAGATGGTGGCCCGATTCTATCGCATCGGGTATTCTAGAATATGCATGTCCACTGTTATGATCTGGTGGCCCAGGAGTAGCATTGGACGTACTCTGGAGAAGGTGGTATCTATACTGACCGCGGACCCTGAACTTAACACCGCAACTAGAAGTAGCCGTGGGATGTACCTACTGATCCTAGACACCTCGACACAGCCGGAGGACTAATTAACCCTATAGATAGAAAAGGGAAAACTATCTCGCCTCAGAGAAAATTCCCAAAGGATAGGCAGCCCCCCACAAATATTGACTGTGAGAGGAGAGGAAAAAACATACACAGGCTGAAAACAGGATTTAGCAAAGGAGGCCAATCTAGCTAAGTAGGAAAGATAGGACAGAGAACTATGCGGTCAGTATTGAAATACTAGCAAATATCCACCACAGAAAATACAAAAGACTCCACATCTAACTAAAGATATGGAGGGTATATCTGCCTCTCCAGAGATTCCAGCTTGACTGCATAAATCCTTACACAGATTAAGCTGGACAAGAAAAAACAAGAAATGCACTGAACAATGAGGCCCACAACATGTGGGCTGCAAAACAAGCAGAACTTATCTTGGTGAAAAGACCAGGAAGCAGGAGAAACCATGAAGGGATGTGAATCCTCCAGAATACAATGGACAACTGGCACTGACTGAAGGGTGAGGCCAGACTAAATAGCCCAGTCCAGAGTGGACACACCTGATAACTGCTGTGAAGGACAGACAGCAGCGCTACCACTTATAACCACCGGAGGGAGCCCAAGAACAGAATTCACAACAGTCCACGTAGTATATTGCCCAGTCACGTAGTATATTGCCCAGTCACGTAGTATATTGCCCAGTCACGTAGTATATTGCCCAGTCACGTAGTATTTTGCCCAGTCACATAGTATTTTGCCCAGTGACGTAGTATAATGCTCTATGCAGTCATGGCCCCATAGATGCCCCATATAATGCTCCATGCAGTTATGGCCCCATAGATGCTCCATATAATGCTCCATGCAGTTATGGCCTCATAGATGCCCCATATAATGCTCCATGCAGTTGTTTATGGCCCCATAAGATGCCCCATATAATGCTCCATTCAGTTATGGCCCCATAGATGACCCATATAATGCTCCATGCAGTTATGGCCCCATAGATGCCCCATATAATGCTCCATGCAGTTATTGCCCCATATAATGCTCCATGCAGTTATGGCCCCATAGATGCCCCATATAATGCTCCATGCAGTTGTTTATGGCCCCATAGACGCTCCATACAGCATTGTACCTGATGTAATGCTGCTGCTGCTGCAATAAAAAAAAAAATCACATACTCACCTCTCGTCGCTGCTCCTCAGCATCCCGTCTCTCCGCACTGACTGTTCAGGCAGAGGGCGGCGCGCACACTAATACGTCATCGCGCCCTCTGACCTGCACAGTCAGTGCAAGAGGACGGGAAGACGGGGTGGCACCCGGCGGATGGAACGCGGACAGGTGACTATGAAATACTCACCTGCTCCCGGCGCTCCTGACGCTGTCCCTGCCTGTCCCATGGTACCGCAGGTTCTTCGCACAGGGCCTGTGGTGACATCGCGGTCACATGATCGTGATGTCATGGCAGGTCCTTGTCGCACACCAAACTTAGCACCAGAACCTGCCGCTTGCATGGACCGGTCACCGGAGCGTCGGAAAGGCGGCGGAAGGTGAGTATATAATAATTTGTTATTTTTTTTTTAAATTATTTTTCACATTACATGTTTTTACTATTGAAGCTGCAAAGGCAGCCTCAATAGTAAAAACTTGGTCACACAGGGTTAATAGCATCGGTAACAGAGTGAGTTACCCACGGCATAACGCGGTCCGTTACCACTGGCATTAACCCTGTGTGAGCCGTGACTGCGGGGAGTATGGAGCGGGCGCCGGGCACTGACTGCAGGGGAGTAGGGAGGGACTAATCGGATTGTGGCCGTCGCTGATTGGTCGCCGCAGCCATGACAGGCAGCTGGCGAGACCAATCAGCGAATGAATAACCGTGACAGAAGTTGCCGACAGACAGACAGAAGGACAGACAGAAGGACAGACAGAAAGACGGAAGTACCCCTTAGACAATTATATAGTAGATGTTACGCTCTTTATTGCTTACACATTGTGCCAATGGTTTAGGCCAGTATACACTGGGACCTTTATTCTTATACAACATGCTGACTGGCCACAATACTATATAGATTCACTATTGTTATTGTGTGGGGCTTTTTCTTGCCCTCTTCTACCAGCTGTGTCTCTTGCTTGTTTCATCCTGCTTATACATATTGCGTCATTTTCACTATGTATTAGTGCTGGTATGTTCCTGTCTAGCTGGGCCAGTGCTCTTGTGTTTCTGTTCACAGTTATGTCACTTTATTGTCATGGCCATCACTGCGGACACTCTGCTATCGCTCCTGGCTAATATTGATTAGGACCATTATGTACATATATACTATATATACATACATATACATATATATATACTATATACATATATACATATAAACTATACTATACTACTATATATTATGTATACTATACAGGCTGCCTATAGGGATGCATTATACTATTTAGGCTACCTATGGGGGTGCATTATACTATACAGGCTGCCTATGGGAGAGAATTATTCTATACTGGCTACCTATGGGGGTGCATTATGCTATACAGGCTGCATATGGGGATGCAATATAGTATACAGGCTGCATATGGGTGTGCAATATACTATACAGGCTGCATATGTGGATGCAATATAGTATACAGGCTTCATATGGGGATGCATTATACTATACAGGCTGCATATGGGGGTGCAATATAGTATACAGGCTGCCTATGGGGGTGCAATATACTGTACAGGCTGCCTATGGGGTGCATTATACTATGTATACAGGCTGCATATGGGTTGCAATATACTATACAGGCTGCATATGGGGTGCAATATACTATACAGGCTGCATATGGGGATACAATATAGTATACAGGCTACCTTTGGGGGTGCATTATACTATGTATACAGGCTGCATATGGGGTGCAATATATTATACAGGCTGCCAAATGGGGTTGCATTATACTATACATGCTGCCTATGGGGGTGCATTATACTATGTATGCAGGCTGCCTATGGGGATGCATTATATTATACAAGCTGCATATGGGGGTGCAGTATACTATACAGGCTGATTATGGGGGTGCATTACACTATACAGGCTGCCTACGGGGGTGCATTATACTATACAGGCTTCCTATGGGGGTGCATTATACTATACAGGCTACCTATGGGGATGCATTATAAAATACAGGCTTCCTATGGGTGTGCATTACACTGTAGAGGCTGCCTATGGGGGTGCATTATATTAGGAGCTACATTATATTTTAGAGGCTTCCTATGGGGGTGCATGATTTTAGGGGCTGCATTATACTATAGAGTCTGCCTATTGAAGAGCATTATACTATAGAGTCTGCCTGTGGGAAGTGCATTATTCTATAGAGGCTGCCTATTGGAAGTGCATTATACTATAGAGTCTACCTATGGGGAGTACATTATACTATATGGAGGCCTATGGGGAGTGCATTATACTATATTGAGGATTGTCTGGTGCATTATACTATATGGAGGCTAATTAAGGGGCCATCAGACAGTGTAGAGATTAGTGTTAGTGCTATCAAACAGTTTGGGGGATACTGAGGGGTCAGTATAGATGTGTAGTAAGGGGTCATTATACTGTGTATAAGAGAGCATCATATTGTGTAGAGGGGAGCTATAAATGAGGGAGACTTGGGACATTATTAAATGTAAAGTGGACATTTATTGTTATAGGGGAACTCAGGTTACTGTGACTATCAAAGTGGCACACAGGGCAATATTACTTTTTAGGGGACAAAATGTGGCACTGTTTTCTAGGGCATTTGCACCCGGCATTACTATATTGTAGAGAGTTGCTTTAGAATTTAGAGGGCAGAGAGAACCACAGAGCTGGTGCAGTAATAGGGACACATACGGCAGCAGCGGCAGGATGAGGAGTTTATGCAGGTTGGGAATAGTCCCACTGGGGACAGTGCTGAAAATATGAGACGCGAAATGTGTCTTTGTTGCATTCTCTGCAGCCGAGTCCTGGGTGGAAGAAGTTGTCATGTCGGTCTGGGCCAGATGGAAAAGAAGTGAAAAGTGAACGATTCCATCAGAAAGAACATCAGCGGTAAGTCACAATCTGCAACTGTGCTGTAATCTGTTATATGTTCTGTAGGACTGTTATCTACCTCTGACTATATGGCGGTAATATCAATATTGGTCTTTATAAACAGATTGATTTCAGCAACAGCGCAGTCATCTGCTGAGGTTCTCCTACACTATTAGCTACCCAGTTATAATCAAGGTTACCTGGTTAGGGGCCCACTCAGAAGCTTCGCCCCCCCTGAACCAAAACCCTAGTTATGCCTCTGTCTCCGTCCCTGCCTCAATTTCTGAGAATTAAACATACGAGTAATAACCGTTAAAAATACTTATCCGCTTTCACTTATCCCTGATCTATATAATCAGCTTTTCGGGCCAAATGGTTTTCCAAACTGGATCTCAAAGGGGCATATTACCTGATACGAATTTGTGAGGGTGATGAGTGGAAGACAGCGTTTTTAACGTCTGAAGGTCTCTTTGAAAATCTCGTCATGCCTTTTGGTCTAACGAATGCACCCGTGGTTTTTCAAAATTTTATGAATGATATTTTTTCTGATTATATTGGGAGATATATTGTGGTTTATTTGGATGATATTCTAATTTTTTCAGTCATCCATGACTGCACCACGAGAGAGGGGATCCGCCCTTCAAGGACAGGAAACCTTCAAGATAAAAAGTGCGGCTCCTCTCTCTGCATCAGTTGGTTTCCTGTCCTTGATGGGGAAATGCAACGCCCCCACAGCCGCAGGGCCGAGGGGTACCCGGTACCGGGCCTCTGAGTCTCTGCTCTGGGGTTGTCACGGTGGCTAGGCCCGGTCCGTGACCCTGCCGAGGGGCGTACAGTGATAGGAATGACGAATGATGGTGGTGGTGAGGCTGTAGTGGTGCGGTGCAGTAAATAACGAGGACACCAGGTTGCAGTCTCTTTACCTCTTTACTGAAGATCTCTGGGTCCTCAGTCCGGAATACGGTTCACCAGGCTGCGCAAGTCCGGCCGGTCCAATGGCACCTCCAGAGTTCTCCTAGCAGGTGGAAATCTGTGCCTTCCTTCTAGCGCTATGTGTTGCGGTCCTTCCCTGCTGTGCTTACGGAAAGTCCCCACAACTGTTGTGTCTGTTTCTTAAGTTCCCTCACAACTCGATTAGATGATGTTCTGCTAATCCTCCGTCCCTCCCTGATGTTACGGTTGGGACGGCACCCGTTTGACGGGTAGGCTCGGAGCTCTTCCGGGACCCTAGAGTCGCCCCTCTCCACAAGTTGCCCCCCAAGACTACATAGGTGATTTAAGTGAGACAGCCCGCCTTAGACTGACTGTCCTGCCGCTGTTTAGAGTATTGCTTGAAGCTGAATATTGTAATACTCCCTCGGCGTTCCGGCCACCGGTTGTGCGCCTCAGTAGGATGTTGCCTCGGTCTTACAGCACGACTCCTACTGGTATTCTCCTTATTGCTTGATCTCGTTTCTCACTCAGCACAATCTATCTCGCTTCTGATCCTTCCTTGGGCACCGCCGCTATCCTGAGCAGGCACGGTCCCGTTACGTTCGCTCTAGTTGCCAAGCCTCTGTCAGGATCCCACCCCTGACAGAGACCCTACTGTATCTTCCCCCACAACACCCTCTGCCACAAGGTGTTGCCTGGTTCCAACCCAGTCAGCTTTCTGATCTAACTTCATGCCTGACCCCCAGTTTACCCACTATGGTGGGGAGTGGCCTAGTGAATAGAACCCTTAGCTCCCCCCGGAGGCCCGACTGTGAAATGTATTGGTGTCTGTGATACCTGATCAGATGAACTCCTTCAGTGCCATCAGACGTTCCATAGCTCCCCTTAGTGGCGAAGCCACAGTACTGCAACGACCAGGACTCTGGGGCGCTGCACTCCCCCCTGGTTAAACACAGTACTCCGGGACTGAGAAGAAAACAACAATACAAGTTAGCAAAAAGACATACAGTTTTGTTGAGTGCAATAACAATAAGTATATTTAAACAGAGCTTCCCTTTATGGGAGGTGAGGACACTTGAACGTTACAAACATGGTTAAATGTCATAGCAACATGCTATAAATAACTTTTCTTACCCAACCGGGTATTCTACTAGTACAAACTTTTGAACAATAATTTAACATTGTCTTTAAGGATGTACACTCTGAATCCGCTAAAGAGCTTCTCATAATCACATTATAAGGCAATTTAACTTTTACATTCTCCTTCTTTAAATCTGCAGGACCGCCTGTCCTAACGGCACCAGACCTACTGCCTCTCCTTTCTTACAGGACCGCTCCTTTCAGCCCGAGCCTTCTGTCTTTCAACTACTATACACAGTATAGAACATAACATTACTTTCAGTTTAAGAACACCGAGCCATCTCTACATGACTCCTATGAGGACTCAGGGTTTACCTTCTGTCCTCACTGTCTATCAACATTATCAAACATCTTCTATAGAACATTAAACCTTCTCATTATTTTCCTCACTAACATGCATGCTGGACACCACATCTACCCCTACGGGCCCACTGCATCCTTCTTCTAGCTTTCACTTTCTTTCAGGGAACATCATCAGCATTTCTTTACAATTAACTAGTTGGATACATATAACTTTCTCACATACACATTATCATCGCGTTCTCTTTATCAAAACATCATTGCTATCTATCAGTCTTAAAGCGATACTATTCTCTAAGTGCAACAAATGAACATCCCCTTTAAGAGGGGACCAAGTCTCTATGAGGTAGCACATCTTCTCAAGCTACCAGTCCATACTCAGCAAAGGTTCCAGTGTGGTATCTTCACAAAGAGTCCTTTTTGAAGTAAAACCAGTAGGGAGCACCTTTAATAAGGTGCAAATTATTTACAAAAAGTTTGTATCATGCACTGTTCATGATTGCGGCAGTTCTTTTCAACAGGAAACAAAAAGTGAAAAAACAAACCAAAGAGCAATAGGGATCCCGGGTCAACGAAGGGATCCCTTTAAGAGTTTACCCTGGATGGGTTTAGCAGCAACATAGCAGAGAAACAGTCAACTATTTACATTTTCAGAATACTGTGACTTTTATTCAAACCAATCAGGAGGCAGCACCGGCGGAGGCAATCCCTTTGGGTATTGCGAGCCGCCCGGTACTGCATAAGGGGGTCTGTCGTCCCATCTGGGGGTCTGTGTACCCACAGTCTTCAGCTCTGGAGCAGCACGGGCACCAGCCACCAAGAGAGGTGCCTCCTTGGCCACGAGGGTGGTGGAGGTGACGATGCTGCATGTCGTGGTCTTGACCATAGTGCACGTGGGGGTGTCTTTGGTGGTCCTGGCAATGACCACGGGCTGACCGCAAGGGGACACCTTTGCTACAAGGGTTAGCTTCACTGGCACCCTAATCGGAGGCATCGCAGGGTTTGGCTCCTTGCGGACATTCAGGGCAAACCACCCTTTTTCCCCAAAGTGCCTGGTGTATGAGACTTCATCCCCCGGATAGAGATCCCGGCCTGGGTGGCCCTCCCTGAGGTGCGACTCAACATCCCTCCGGTTCACAAACACCTCCGCATACAGGCCCGGCTCCTTGATGAAGCCCCAGCCTCCACGGAGCTTGAAGGTGGTGATGGTGCCCTGCCTGCGCAGGGCCTGGTGAGCGGTGGGGTCCTTGCGGGCCCGGTCCTTGACCACCAAATCTTTCCGATGGTAGGCCTCCAGCCCGGCCTGGTACTCCTTTTCCTTCTCCTTCCATTGCTGCTCTAGCTGGACCTGATATTCTTCCCAGCTTAGGGCCTGCACCATCTCTCCCTCCTGGGTCTTCACCCCGGGGAACCCCATAAGATTGGATCCGGGGTTCACCCAGCGGCACACTGTGCGCTCCGCGTGGACCTCACATAGCAGGGGAGTGGGGGCGATTGGGGCTCGCATACGGTGCTCCATGCCCGTGGCTTCCTCCCATGGTAGCAGGCGTTGGAGTTTATGGGTTCCCGGGAGAGGGGGCGCTGCTATGGGACCCACTAGCAAACCCTCGGCCGGTGGGACGGGGTCGGCGGACTCACCAGCTGATGCAGGGGCCTCCTCCGCGGCGGGTTCCTCCGGCGGTGTCGGCGAGGATCTCAGCGGTTGCTCCGGTAACGGTGCAGGATCCGACGCCTGAGGACCTTCTTCCGGCACTGCCTGGTGTGGAGCCTGGGCCTTCATGTTCAGCTGGAGGAGCTGGTCGATCAGGCTCTCCATCTCGACCTGCAGAAGTTCGGTGCTGTCCACGGAGAACGGGCTGCTGTGCTTATCCGGGTGGTTGGGGGAGACTTCCACTTCAACCCCACTGTCGGGTTCGGAGCTGCTGGTCATGGCGTCCTCCATGTGGGTCACTTCCTGGTCTTTTTCCCGCTCTCTCCTTCGTGGGCGGTGTCGCTTCCTTGATCTCCGCCCTCCATTGAGGATCAGGAGGCGGATCTCCGCTGCTGACGGACACGTCCTCACAGTGCAGAAATATTTAGACTGGGCGGCCATTGTCCTTCGCGCTCTTCAGCTCGTTCACGCCCACTTCACGCCCCTCTTCTTCTCCTGCACTCTCCTCAGCGCTGTAATGGCGGCGGATTTTGGCGGGGAATGGTGCAGCACAGTCTTTACAATAAAGTACAATCCAAGCACAATAAATCACAGTTTCAAGGCACACATGACCTGATTCTTCAGGCTTAAGTAGATCCTGTTCATGACGCCAAGTTTGCAACGCCCCCACAGCCGCAGGGCCGAGGGGTACCCGGTACCGGGCCTCTGAGTCTCTGCTCTGGGGTTGTCACGGTGGCTAGGCCCGGTCCGTGACCCTGCCGAGGGGCGTACAGTGATAGGAATGACGAATGATGGTGGTGGTGAGGCTGTAGTGGTGCGGTGCAGTAAATAACGAGGACACCAGGTTGCAGTCTCTTTACCTCTTTACTGAAGATCTCTGGGTCCTCAGTCCGGAATACGGTTCACCAGGCTGCGCAAGTCCGGCCGGTCCAATGGCACCTCCAGAGTTCTCCTAGCAGGTGGAAATCTGTGCCTTCCTTCTAGCGCTATGTGTTGCGGTCCTTCCCTGCTGTGCTTACGGAAAGTCCCCACAACTGTTGTGTCTGTTTCTTAAGTTCCCTCACAACTCGATTAGATGATGTTCTGCTAATCCTCCGTCCCTCCCTGATGTTACGGTTAGGACGGCACCCGTTTGACGGGTAGGCTCGGAGCTCTTCCGGGACCCTAGAGTCGCCCCTCTCCACAAGTTGCCCCCCAAGACTACATAGGTGATTTAAGTGAGACAGCCCGCCTTAGACTGACTGTCCTGCCGCTGTTTAGAGTATTGCTTAAAGCTGAATATTGTAATACTCCCTCGGCGTTCCGGCCACCGGTTGTGCGCCTCAGTAGGATGTTGCCTCGGTCTTACAGCACGACTCCTACTGGTATTCTCCTTATTGCTTGATCTCGTTTCTCACTCAGCACAATCTATCTCGCTTCTGATCCTTCCTTGGGCACCGCCGCTATCCTGAGCAGGCACGGTCCCGTTATGTTCGCTCTAGTTGCCAAGCCTCTGTCAGGATCCCACCCCTGACAGAGACCCTACTGTATCTTCCCCCACAACACCCTCTGCCACAAGGTGTTGCTTGGTTCCAACCCAGTCAGCTTTCTGATCTAACTTCCTGACCCTCAGTTTACCCACTATGGTGGGGAGTGGCCTAGTGAATAGAACCCTTAGCTCCCCCCGGAGGCCCGACTGTGAAATGTATTGGTGTCTGTGATACCTGATCAGATGAACTCCTTCAGTGCCATCAGACGTTCCATAGCTCCCCTTAGTGGCGAAGCCACAGTACTGCAACGACCAGGACTCTGGGGCGCTGCAGAAACCTCAAGATGAAATCTTAGAAGACAGAAGAGGATGCCTGGGTCAGATGGGTTTTGGCAGCCAGAGTTCTGCTGCATCCATCGCCAGGTACCGGTAGCGCCTCAGAAGCAACGGTATTCATTCCCTCCCTGAGCGAAGCATAGGTAGGCATTCTGCCAGGCCACGCAGCCCAGAGGCACATCGGTGTATGGGTGAAATTGATAGAAGAGGATGCCTGGGCCTGGGTTTTGGCAGCCAGAGTTCTGCTGCTTCCATCGCGAGGTGTAGCGCCTCGGAGGCCATGGTATTCGGGCCCTCCCTGAGCAAAGTGTAGGTAGGCGTTATGCCAGGCCACACAGCCTGTGGACACATCGGTGTCTGGGTGAATTGTGTAGCATGGTTGTGGAGAGCATGTCAATTGCCTGTTACAGACCTCCAGTTCTGTCAAGGAGGTCAGGGGTTCACTGCCCTCCCTGAACAACTGTGGAAGAACAGTGCACAAGCTGCACTGATACTGAAGTGGTTACTTACCCCGGTACTAAGAACGCAGAGCTTGAGTGGCCCTCTGTGAGGTATCATGGAGTGGGTGTAGCATGCTCGACAGGTGCAGAAGGCGCACACCGGAAGTGACCCATTCAGCACTCGAAGTGGAACACAGGTTGCGTGCAGGGTCTTAGGCAACACGGGAGCACACAACGGAAGTGACCCAGCGTGCACCGGAAGTGGTGCATGGGGCTAAGGGATGTGCGCGCGAACCCCTAGGAATGAGCACGCGATGTACAGTCAGGCACACTGGAAAAGTATCTAGCGTGCACCTGGAGTAATGGGCCAGGTGCACGCGGTGTCTGATGAAGGGGTGGCACCCTTCCTGAATCAGTGGTGCCTAGGATATTTAAAGAGGCTGCAGGCATGCAGTCGATGGCAACTTTTTCTCCAGAACACGTGCATCAGCAGCAGGAGCCAGAAAGGCACCGGTTGCATTCACAGGAGAAAAAGCAACCATGCCATAGCAGCAGTGGGGGCCACTCGGGCAGTACACGGTCGGATCTCTGCGGCTCTAAGAAGGAGGGGTCCATAGTCTCTGGAGGAGACATTATGGTTCAACTTCCGGATCCAGTACCCGTTTTGAAATGTCCGATTGGTGAATGATCTCAGAGAAAGTACAGTGCACTAATGTTTACTTTCTTTCTCTCTCTCCTGTCTCCTACCCTCTCAGTTTTCTTTTTTTTTTTCTCTCATATATTGGTGGGATGGAGTATAGGGGGTCCCTAGAAAGACTAAGGCCTATAAGGATAGAGAGTGTCCCCTGTGTAGACTAGTGGCTTCCTGGGAGAAAAAGCTGTGCCAGGATTGTTTTGACAAGACCATTGCAGAAGAAACTCCCACATTTTTGGCAAATTTAAGGTCCCTAATACAATCGGAAGTCTTAGGTCAGTTAGTGCTTTGCAGGGCTCAACAGATGCTGACAGCAAAGGGAGAGACAGATCCAGCCCCTCTTTGGCTTCACAAAAGGACTTCACATGTTCAGAGCCCGAGGTCTTGGATCAATCACAGCACTCTGACAGTAGTTCAGGGGAGGATGGTAGTTTCCCAGTAGAAGCTACAGACAAACTAATAAATGCTGTCCGATCCACTATGGGATTAGTGGAGGAGAAGGCTACGAGATTGGCCCAGGAACTCATGTTTGTGGATTACAGAGACAAAAGCGAAGAGCGTTCCCTATTAATGAGCAGTTACAAAGCCTCATTAAAAAAGAATGGGAGAAGCCAGACAAGAAAACACAAACACTTAATTCATTAAAGAGAATCTAGAAGATCAGCTAGAAAGACGAGTAGCGAGAGAAGCATTCTTAGAGGCGGTTCCTACCATTAAAGCAGTAGCAGTTTTTTTTATCGGACACCTCAGCATATTTGGCAAGATTGGTGGCCAAGTCAGCGGCTCTTACCAATGTGAGATGTCGCGCATTGTGGCTGATATGCTGGCCAGGAGATATACAAGCAAAAGTTAAACTCTGCTCCCTGCCCTGTGAAGGATAATTCTTATTTGGACTGGCACTAGACAAAGTGCTAGAGAAGGCAAGAGATAAGAAGATAGGTTTTCAGAATCAGCCATTTCCATCCTATCGGTGCGCCTTTCGGAGGGGTCTCAGATCCAGGAGGCAGCCATATGCGGACCGAGACAGGACTGGTAAGCAGTCCAGAGGAGGAAGAGGGTTTTATTTTGGCAGACCCTCTAGAGACACCAAGAAGCCCTCCCAATGACTTGCTCTCCCAGGTAGGAGGGAGGCTCTCTCACTTCCTCCTGGACTGAGAGGGAACTTCATCCAGGACTTGGATTCCGCAAATTGTGAGGTCAGGCCTAAAATTGAAATTCCACAGTCTGCCACCTCACAGATACATACAGACCCCGGTACACCCTTCTCAAGAGAACCAGCAGGGCTTGGAAGAAGAAGTAATATCTCTATTATGCTGCCGTCACACTAGCAGCATTTGGTCAGTATTTCACATCAGTATTTGGAAGCCAAAACCAGGAGTGGGTGATAAATGCAGAAGTGGTGCATATGTTTCTATTATACTTTTCCTCTAATTGTTCCACTCCTGGTTTTGGCTTACAAATACTGATGTAAAATACTGACCAAATACTGCTAGTGTGACGGCAGCCTTAGACAAACATGTACTGCAGGAGGTTCCTGTGGAGGAAAGGAAGAGGGGGATATTATTCCCTCCTATTTCTGATTAAAAAAACTGTACAGTTCTTGGAGAACCATTATAAATCTGAAAGGTTTTTTTGACAAAGCAAAAAATAAAATGTTATAATGCACTGTTCCATACTAATTCTGAAAATTACCTTTTTCTACTGGCTAGTTGACCAAGCCTTATTTATTATATATTAAAACTGGTTTGAATCACTGACTGGTAACCAACTTACGATTTTACTTAAAAAATGCTTAGTCCCAATTAATTTGCACAGCACTGTATCTAATAGTTCCTTCATTCAAAATGGAAACAGTAAGATGGGCGGTGAAACTGCTCTTCCTACAGTGTTACATGGTGGTCCTCGACCTCAAGGATGCGTACTATCATGTCCCTATCTGCAAACGGGATCGCAGGTTCCTCAGGGTAGTGGTGCAAATAATATTGCAAATAGGCCATTTCCAGCACAGAGCTCTACCCTTTGGGTTAGCAATTGCCCCTTGGTATTCACCAAACTGATTTCAGAAGTCACTGCCCACCTTCGGGAAACAGACGTTTTAATAATACTGTATCTGGATAATTTTTTGATTGTGGGAAAAGCTTTCTTCACTGTCAGGAACAGGTCAGGATGGTCATGGAGACCTTACAAACTCTGGGGTAGCAGCTAAATCTACAAAAGTCCAGACTGGAACCAGCAACAGTGCAGATTTTCCTGGGGCCAGTAATAGACTCGGTGGCACAAGAGTGTTGACTTCCAAAGGAAAAGGAGGAAAGAATCAAGCAGTAAGTCGGGTCATCAATAAGAAAGCCAGAGATGACCCTCAGGAAAGCAATGTAGCTGTTGGGGTCTCTAACCGCATGTATACCAGCGGTGAAGTGGGCTCAGTTCCACACAAGGGAACTGAAGTTGTGTGTATTACATAACGAGCTAATCCTGCAGGGTCATTTAGAAGGGAAACTTACCCTCCCAGACACAGTAGTCTGATCATTCAATTGGTGGTTACAGATCGAATCAGCCCCGAGAGGGGTACCCTGGGTATGCAGGGCATCCAGAATAGTCACAAAGGACGCCAGTCCCTGGGGGTGGGGAGCCACCATAGACACAACCTAGACACCCCAGAATCCATGGACCCAAAAAGAAAGGAGCCTATCATCAAACTAATGGTAGCTTCTGGCTATCGAAAGGACACTGAACAGGCTGCTATCACATCTATCAAGCGGCAGTAGCATACATAAATCACCAAGGGGGCACTCGTTCTTGGCCACTGATGCAAAAAACAGAGAGGATTTTATGTCTGTCAGAGCATCATTTCCTCTCATTATCGGTCCTGCATATCCGAGGATTAGACAACCTGAAGGCAGACTTCCTAAGTTGCAATCAGTTAAGACAAGGAGAATGGTCCCTGAAGAGATCATATTGTGGACATGTGGGGTCAGCCCAAGATAGGCCTCTTTGCTTCAAGAAGCAACAGGAGAGTCCAGAGGTTTTGTTCCTTAAGTCCAGCAGACAGTCAGTATTCAGTAGATGCCTTCAGAATAGAGTGGACACCAGGACTCCTATATGCCTTCCCTCCAATATGCCTGATACCGGCGGTCTTGACAAAGATCAGAGAAGACAGAGCCAGAGTAATTTTAATAGCCCCATTTTGGCCAAAGAGGCCATGGTTTTACTGGCTAAGGACAATGTCCGTGTTGGATCCGTGGGTCCTTCCAGAGAACCGGATTCTTCTGACACAGGGACCCTTCCTTCATCCTCAAATGTCTGGGCTTCATTGAACAGCCTGGAATTTGAAACGTCACTTCTAGAGGGGAAAGGCTTCTCGACAGGGTTAGTCTCTACACTGCTTACTAGCAGAAAGCCGATAACCACTAGAATTTATGGGATACTCTGGAATAAATTTTTATCCTTCTCTGGGTCAGTGTGGGAGGGGGAGGTCCCGATTTGTGGCCATACTAGAATTTCTAGAGCTGGGATTGGCAGTTAGTACCCTTAAGGTGCACATTTCAGCTCTGGCTGCCTTATACAACTGTGACCTGGCAAATGATAGATGGGTGGCCAGGTTCATCAGGGCCTGTAGTAGAGAAAACTCTGTCCAATCTCCTACACCTTCTCATTGGGATCTAAATTAAGTTTTGTCAGCCTTAGCAGAGAGTCCCTTTGAGCCATTAGACATGGTTTCAGAAATAGTTATTTCATTAAAAACAGCCTTGTTAGTAGCACTCACTTCAGCCCATAGAGTAGGTGACTTGCAAGCTTTATCAGTAGACCCTCCCTACAGTTCGGTCATGGACGATAGAATAATGTGAAGGTTAGACCCAGCTTACCTCACCAAAGTGGTGTCAAGGTCCCATAAGGCTCAGGAAATAGTCCTACCATCTTTCTGTCCTAACCCAAGCAACCAGAAGGAGGAGAGGATTCATTGCTTGGATGTTAGGAGGTGTCTCCTATGTTATTTAGAGGTAACAGCTCTGGAGGAAGCAGAGGGCCCTGTTTGTCTCTTTTGAGGGGTCGAGGAAGGGCCTTAGGGTGTCCAAATGGACTATAGCTAGATGGGTGAGATAGGCCATTAAGCTAGCTTATGTTAGTGCAGGCAGAACTCTTTTAGAAGGTCTGAAGGCCCATTCCATGAGGGCCATGGCGACATCCTGGGCGGAGAGAGCAGATGCTTCCATCGACCAAATTTGCAAGGCTGCCACTTGGTCCTCTCCTTCCACTTTTTTCAGGCACTATAGGTTAGATCTGTCTGCTTCCTCTGACCTCACATTCGGGAGAAGGGTGCTGCAAGCTGTGATCTCTACCTAGAAAATAGTCTCTGTAATTCTGTCGTGGTGCCGTCATGGGTGACTGAAAAACATGGGTATTATTAACCTGGTAATGTGTTTTTTCGTAATCCATGACGGCACCCTTATATTCCTTCCCTATTGATTGATTGCGTCTTTTGTTTGGTGCAATATCATAATTAAGCACTTCCTTAGGTCTTGGTAGATAGGAACTTAATGTATAAATGAATGCATTATTTCAATGTGCACTAATCCACAGAGTTCATCTCATGCTCTGTAAAACAACTGATGTGGAGAGAGGAGCCGCCTTTTTAGGGTATGTGCACACGTTGCGCATTAGCCAGCAGATTTTTCTGCAGAGAATCTGCATTTCTTGGCAGAAAACACAGGGTAAAACATTTGCTGTTTTCCAGCGGGAATTGATGTGGATTTCTTGCGTTTTTTCTGGAGAGATAGAAAGAGAGAATGAGAGAAAAAGAGAGAAAGTAAGAGAAAGAGTGGGAGAGAGAGAGAAAATTTGCCAGAATGGAAACTGCTACTGCGGTTCCACAAAAAGAATTGACATGCTTCAGATTCCACACGGAATATTAATACAAATATATACAAAGGTAATTATAAAATAACAGGGGTTAAATGAGAAGTTAACACTTACAAGTGTTCAGGTCATTTCAGGCTAAACCAGGCTAGTGGGAGGAGTTACCAAATATCCCAATGCATCAGGGCTGGCAGTAAGAGCTCCTCAGGTAAGACTGAAGGCTGGGTGAAGAGTAGAGACTTATAAACTGCAGCCTCGTGACATCACTAAAGGGCTGGTTAATTATATTCACTGAGGTCAGAGATATTTACGTTCTCAGACCCTGGAGACAAAATAAATTCCTGACTGAGAAGGGAGGGACAACAGGTGGCTTTGCAGGATTGGTCACCTGCAGTTTAAAGCCACATCCTGCTCACACACTAGCTTCAAGTTACCCAGTGTCTGCCAAAGGGTTGGTTTGTTGTATTCAGGGGGGGAGAGAGGGGGGTCACAGCTGCCATGTGCTTTCAGGACCATGGTCAGATGTGCAAAAATCCCTCAGCTATGTTTTTTATATTATCGTGACACCTCCCCCTTTTGGACTGCGCTACGGAGGCAGGACCACTCGGTGCTCCTGCATGCGCACCTTAATAGGTTCACCCTAGCGGGACAGTCCATCTGCATTGCCATGCTCCCTGACCATTTTGTGTTCAATGGTGAAGTCAAACTGTTGAAGGGCAATGCTCCAGCGTAGCAACCTGCCGTTGGTTCCACACATGGCGTTTAGCCAGTGCAGAGGGTTGTGGTTGGTCACCATGGTGAAGGTGCGACCGTACAAGTAGGGCTGCAAGCGCTGCAGGGCCCAGACTATGACCAGGCACTCCTTCTCAATGGTGGAGAAGGCCACTTCCCTCGGCAAAAGTTTCCGGCTCAGGTACAACACGGGTTGCTCTTGGTCCTCCAAATCAACCTGGCTGAGCAAAGCACTGAGGCCAAACTCGTTGGCGTCAGTATGTACCAAGAACGGTCTACTGTCGACTGCTTTCAACACAGGGGCATTGCACAGCGCTGTTTTCAATGCCTGGAAGTCCCCCTCACAGCCGTCGGTCCAGTTGACGATATTGAGTAGCTTCTTCCTGGTAAGGTCCGTCAAAGGTTTTGCCAGGCTACTATAGTGCTGTACGAAGCGCCTATAGTACCCTGCAGTGCCCAGGAAGGACATCACCTGTTTCTTGGTCCTGGGGGTGGGCCGGTTCACGATCGCTCCCACTTTCTCAGGCTCTGGCTTTAGGGTACCCCTGCCTACCCGGTGCACCAGGTAGTGGACCTAACTCATGCCCATCTGGCACTTTCCGGCTTGTAAGTCAGTCCAGCTCGGTGAATTCGCCTGCGCACCTCCTCGAGTCCCTGAAGCAGGAGGTTGACCATCCGCTGGAAAGTGGCAGGGGCATTCTTCATGCCGAAGGGCACGACCGTGGACTCGTACAGTCCAAAGGGTGTGATCAAGGCGGACTTCTCCTGCACCTCGGGGCTCAGGGGAATCTGCCAGTATCCTCGACTCAGATCCATTATGGTCAGGTAATCTGTGCCAGCTAACCTCTCAAGCAGCTCCTCAATGCTCGGCATTGGGTGCACGTCAGAGGCTTGATGGCGTTGAGCCCCCTGTAGTCCACGCAGAACTGGGTGGTCCGGTCCTTCTTGGGCATGAGAACTATAGGTGAGGCCCACGCGCTCTTTGACATTGAATCACCCCCAGCTGTAACATCTCATCAATCTCCTGGCTAGTGTTGAGCATTCCGATACCGCAAGTATCGGGTATCGGCCGATATTTGCGGTATCGGAATTCCGATACCGAGATCCGATACTTTTGTTGTATCGGGAATCGGTATCGGGATCGATATAATGTGTAAAATAAAGAATTAAAATAAAAATATTGATATACTCACCTCTCCAACGCAGCCTGCACCTTACCGAGGGAACCGGCAGCCTTCTTTGCTTAAAATGCGCGCGTTTAGTGCCTTCCGTGACGTCACGGCTTCTGATTGGTCGTGTGCCGCCCATGTGACCGCGACGCGACCAATCACAAGCCATGACGTATTTCTCAGGTCCTAAATGCCTGTGATTGGTCGCATCGCGGTCACATGGGCAGCACGTGACCAATCAGAAGCCGTGACGTCACGGAAGGCACTAAACGCGCGCATTTTAAGCAAAGAAGGCTGCCGGTTCCCTCGGTAAGGTGCAGGCTGCGTCGGAGAGGTGAGTATATCAATATTTTTTATTTTAATTCTTTCTTTTACACATTAATATGGATCCCAGGGCCTGAAGGAGAGTTTCCTCTCCTTCAGACCCTGGGAACCATCAGGGATACCTTCCAATACTTGAGTCCCATTGACTTGTATTGGTATCGGGTATCGTATCGGATCAGATCCGATACTTTGCCGGTATCGGCCGATACTTTCCGATACCAATACTTTCAAGTATCGGACGGTATCGCTCAACACTACTCCTGGCACATAACCTGCTGCACCTGGTCGGAGATTCAATAGGGTGTTCGCTGTAGTGGGGCATGATTCCCGGTGTCCTCCTCATGGACTGCTAACTCAGTCCTTCTAGGTCGGTTGGAGAACACGGCCCTGAAGGGTTCCAGCTTGGTCTGCAACTGTGACCGCTGGGGTTCGGTTAATGAGGTGCTTACCTCCACATCCTCGATGGACCCACCGGCCTTGGCTTGGGCCAGCATGTCCAGGAGGGCGTCTTCCTCCCCGTCTTCTGGCAAGCTGCAGACCGGTAGGACGAAAGGTTCACGTTCGTGATGAGCCTTCATCATGTTGACGTGAAAGGCCTTTCGCCTACCCTGAGCGTGGTCAAGTGTGACCACGTAGGTGACCGGGTTGAGCTGTTGGTGGACGACGTATGGGCCCTCCCAGGCTGCCTGAAGCTTATCCTTTGGTATGGCGACCAGCACCCACACCTTCTGACCCACGTGGTAGGTCCGCTCCCGGGCGTTCTGGTCGTCCCAATGCTTCTGTTCAGCCTCAGCCTGCGTCATGTTGTCATGCACCAACTGCGTCAAGGTCTGCATGACATACTCCACTATGGACACTTCAGAAGGGTTCAGCTCCTCTTCCCAGGATTCCCTTACCAACTCAAGGGGTCCCCGGACTCGCCTGCCATACATGAGCTCGAAAGGGGAGATGTTATGGACCTGGTGGTTAGGAGCACCCGGAATGACCTGATGGTTAAACTTGAAACAGGGACAAGCTCTGGGGACGTGGGAACTCTGCTGACCGCAAACCCTACTCCTATCACAAACACTAGAGATAGCCGTGGAGCGTACCTAACTCTCCCTAGACGCCTCTGCACAGCCTAAGAGCTAACTACCCCTTAAAGAGAGAAATAGAAGCCTTACCTTGCCTCAGAGAAATTCCCCAAAGGAAAAGGCAGCCCCCACATATATTGACTGTGAGTTAAGAGGAAAGTCACAAACACAGGAATGAAACAGGTTTTAGCAAAGGAGGCCAGTCTTCACTAAATAGTCAGAGGATAGAAAAGGGAACTATGCGGTCAGCACAAAAAACTACAAAAGCCACGCAGAATATGCAAAAAGACCCCACACCGACTCACGGTGTGGAGGTGCAACTCTGCACCCCCAGAGCTTCCAGCTAGCAAGGAAATATCATGATAGCAAGCTGGACTAGAATGTAGCAGTACTAAGAAATATATTCAGAAAGCAGTAACAACAAATGAACTATCAGGGACTTAGCTTCTGCTGGAGTAGACAGGTCATCAGAGAAGTCCAAGAGAGATCTGAACCAATACTGAGACATTGACAGCTGGCAAGAAGTAACGATCTGAGTGGAGTTAAATAGGGAAGTCAGCATGACAAAAAACGAGGGCAGCTGAGCCAGCCAACCTCAGTGACCAGCAGTTCCGCTCAAAGCCATCAGAGGGAGTCCAAGAGCAGAATTAACCAAAGTACCATTCATGACCACAGGAAGGAGTCCGAGAACGGAATTCACAACAGTACCCCCCCTTGAGGAGGGGTCACCGAACCCTCACCAGGGCCCCCAGGCTGATCAGGACGAGCCAAATGAAAGGCACGAACTAAATCGGCAGCATGGACATCGGAGGCAACAACCCAGGAATTATCCTCCTGACCATAGCCCTTCCATTTAACCAGATACTGAAGCTTCCATCTTGAAATACGAGAATCCAAAATTTTTTCCACCACATACTCCAACTCCCCCTCAACCAACACCGAAGCAGGAGGATCAACGGAGGAAACCATAGGTGCCACGTACCTCCGCAACAACGACCTATGGAACACATTATGGATTGCAAAAGAAGCTGGAAGGACCAAACGAAATGACACAGGGTTGAGAATTTCAGAAATCTTATAAGGACCAATGAAACGAGGCTTAAACTTAGGAGAAGAAACCTTCATAGGAACATAACGAGAAGACAACCAAACCAAATCCCCAACACGAAGTCTGGGACCAACACAATGACAGCGGTTAGCGAAACGTTGAGCCTTCTCCTGGGACAACGTCAGATTGTCCACTACGTGAGTCCAAATTTGCTGCAACCTGTCCACCACAAAATCCACACCAGGACAGTCAGAAGGCTCAACCTGCCCTGAAGAAAAACGAGGATGGAAACCAGAATTGCAAAAAAAAGGCGAAACCAAAGTAGCCGAACTAGCCCGATTATTAAGGGCGAACTCAGCCAATGGCAAGAAGGTCACCCAATCATCCTGATCAGCAGAAACAAAGCATCTCAGATAGGTTTCCAAAGTCTGGTTGGTTCGTTCGGTTTGGCCATTTGTCTGAGGATGGAAAGCCGAAGAAAAAGACAAATCAATGCCCATCTTAGCACAAAAGAACCGCCAAAACCTAGAGACAAACTGGGAACCTCTGTCCGACACAATGTTCTCCGGAATGCCATGCAAACGAACCACATGCTGAAAAAATAATGGCACCAAATCAGAGGAGGAAGGTAATTTAGGCAAGGGTACCAAATGGACCATCTTAGAAAAGCGATCACAAACCACCCAGATGACAGACATCCTTTGAGAGACAGGAAGATCTGAAATAAAATCCATGGAAATATGCGTCCAAGGCCTTTTCGGGACAGGCAAGGGCAAAAGCATTCCACTGGCACGAAAACAGCAGGGCTTAGCCCAAGCACAGGTCCCACAGGACTGCACAAAAGAACACACATCCCGCGACAAGGAAGGCCACCAAAAGGACCTAGCCACCAAATCTCTGGTACCAAAAATCCCAGGATGACCAGCCAACACCGAGCAATGAACTTCAGAAATAACTCTGCTACTCCATCTATCAGGGACAAACAGTTTCTCCGCTGGACAACGGTCAGGTCTATCAGCCTGAAACTCCTGCAGCACCCGCCGCAAATCAGGGGAGATGGCAGACAGAATTACCCCCTCTTTGAGAATACCAGCCGGCTCAGGGACACCCAGAGAATCAGGCACAAAACTCCTAGAAAGGGCATCCGCCTTCACATTCTTAGAACCTGGAAGGTATGAGACCACAAAATCGAAACGGGAGAAAAACAGCGACCAGCGAGCCTGTCTAGGATTCAACCGCTTGGCAGACTCGAGATAAGTCAGATTCTTGTGATCCGTCAAGACCACCACGCGGTGCTTGGCTCCCTCAAGCCAATGTTGCCACTCCTCGAATGCCCACTTCATAGCCAGCAGCTCCCGATTGCCAACATCATAATTACGCTCAGCAGGTGAAAACTTTCTAGAAAAGAAGGCACAAGGTTTCATCGCAGAGCCGTCAGAACTTCTTTGAGACAAAACAGCCCCTGCTCCAATCTCAGAAGCATCAACCTCGACCTGAAAAGGGAGCGAAACATCTGGCTGACGCAACACAGGGGCCGAAGAAAAACGTCGTTTCAGCTCCTGAAAAGCCTCAATGGCCGCAGAGGACCAATTCACCACATCAGCACCTTTCTTTGTCAAATCAGTGAAAGGTTTAACCACACTAGAAAAATTAGCGATGAAGCGACGGTAAAAATTAGCAAAGCCCAGGAATTTCTGAAGACTCTTCACAGATGTAGGTTGAGTCCAATCATAAATGGCCTGAACTTTAACAGGATCCATCTCGATAGTAGAAGGGGAAAAAATGAAGCCCAAAAAGGAAGCCTTCTGAACTCCGAAGAGAGATTTAGACCCCTTCACAAACAAAGAATTAGCACGAAGGACCTGGAATACCATTCTGACCTGCTTCACATGAGACTCCCAATCATCCGAAAAGACCAAAATATCATCCAAATATACAATCATGAATCTATCCAGATACTTTCGGAAGATGTCATGCATAAAGGACTGAAATACAGATGGGGCATTAGAAAGCCCGAATGGCATCACCAGATACTCAAAATGGCCCTCGGGCGTATTAAATGATGTTTTCCATTCATCGCCCTGTTTAATACGCACAAGGTTATACGCCCCTCGAAGATCTATCTTGGTGAACCAACTAGCCCCCTTAATCCGAGCAAACAAATCAGACAGCAGAGGCAAAGGGTACTGAAATTTGACCGTGATTTTATTAAGAAGGCAGTAATCTATACAGGGTCTCAGAGAACCATCCTTCTTGGCCACAAAAAAGAACCCTGCTCCCAACGGTGACGAAGACGGGCGAATATGCCCTTTCTTCAAGGACTCCTTTATATAACCCTGCATAGCAGAGTGTTCTGGCACAGATAAATTGAAAAGTCGGCCCTTAGGAAACTTACTACCAGGAATCAAATTTATAGCACAATCACAATCCCTATGAGGAGGTAGGACACTGGATTTGGGCTCATCAAATACATCCTGGTAATCCGACAGAAACTCAGGGACTTCAGAAGGAGTGGAAGAAGAAATTGACACCAACGGAACATCGCCATGTACCCCTTGACAACCCCAACTAGACACTGACATTGATTTCCAATCCAAAACTGGATTATGAATAGTGTTGAGCATTCCGATACCGCAAGTATCGGGTATCGGCCGATACTTGCGGGTATCGGAATTCCGATACCGAGATCCGATACTTTTTTGGTATCGGTATCGAAACAACATTAATGTAAAAATGTGTAAAAGAGAGAATTAAAATAAAAAAATATTGCTATACTCACCTCTCCGACGCAGCCTGGACCTCAGCGAGGGAACCGGCAGCGTTGTTTGCTTAAAATTCGCGCTTTTCCTTCCTTACGTGAAGTCACGGCTTGTGATTGGTCGCTTCGCCCATGTGACCGCGACGCGACCAATCACAAGCCAGAACGTAATTTTAAAATCCTGAAGGACCTAAAATTACGTCACGGCTTGCTGTGATTGGTCGCGTCTCGGCCACATGGGTGGCACGCGACCAATCACAAGCCGGGACTTCACGTAAGGAAGGAAAAGCGCGAATTTTAAGCAAACAACGCTGCCGGTTCCCTCGCTGAGGTCCAGGCTGCGTCGGAGAGGTGAGTATAGCAATATTTTTTATTTTAATTCTTTCTTTTACACATTAATATGGATCCCAGGGCCTGAAGGAGAGTTTCCTCTCCTTCAGACCCTGGGAACCATCAGGAATACCGTCCGATACTTGAGTCCCATTGACTTGTATTGGTATCGGGTATCGGTATCGGATTGGATCCGATACTTTGCCGGTATCGGCCGATACTTTCCGATACTGATACTTTCAAGTATCGGATGGTATCGCTCAACACTAATTATGAACCTTGCAAATTATGCAACACCAAAAAGCGAATATCCTCCTGATGTGCAGGAGCCATGCACATTGTCAACTGAGGCCAGTACTGAGGTTTATTCTTGGCCAAAGGCGTAGCATCAATTCCCCTTAGTGGAATAGGAGACTGCAAAGGCTCCAAGAAAAAACCACAGCGCCTGGCAAACTCCAAGTCCATCAAATTCAGGGCAGCGCCTGAGTCCACAAATGCCATAACAGAGTAGGATGACAAAGAGCAAATCAGAGTAACAGACAAAAGAAATATAGGCTGTACAGTACCAATGGTGACAGACCTAGAGAACCGCTTAGTGCGCTTAGGACAATCAGAGATAGCATGAGTGGAGTCACCACAGTAAAAACACAACCCATTCTGACGTCTGCGTTCTTGTCGTTCAGTTCTGGTTAAAGTCCTATCACATTGCATAAGCTCAGGCCTCTGCTCAGAGGATACCGCCAAATGGTGCAGAACTTTGCGCTCGCGCAAACGCCGATCAATTAGAATGGCCAAGGACATTGATTCATTCAGACCAGCAGGCGTAGGAAACCCCACCATGACATCCTTAAGGGCTTCAGAAAGACACTTTCTAAAAATAGCTGCCAGGGCACACTCATTCCATTGAGTAAGCACAGACCATTTTCTGAACTTCTGGCAATATACCTCCGCTTCATCCTGACCCTGACACAAAGCCAGCAAGATTTTCTCTGCCTGATCCACTGAATTCGGTTCGTCATAAAGCAATCCCAGCGCCAGAAAAAACGCATCTACATTAAGCAATGCAGGATCTCCTGGCGCAAGGGAGAATGCCCAGTCTTGAGGGTCGCCACGTAACAAAGAAATAATAATTTTTACTTGCTGAATGGGGTCACCAGAGGAGCGGGGTTTCAAAGCAAAAAACAGTTTACAATTATTTTTGAAATTCAGAAACTTAGATCTATCTCCAGAAAACAAATCAGGAATTGGGATTCTAGGTTCTAACATAGGATTCTGAACCACATAATCTTGAATGCTTTGCACCCTTGCAGCGAGTTGATCCACACAAGAGGACAGACCTTGAATGTCCATATCTGCACCTGAGTCCTGAACCACCCAAAGGTTAAGGGGAAAAGAGAAACAAAACACACTGCAAAGAAAAAAAAATGGGTTCAGAACTTCTCTTATCCCTCTTTTGAGATGCATTAACACTTTGTTGACCAGCTGTACTGTTATGGACCTGGTGGTTAGGAGCACCCGTAATGACCTGATGGTTAAACTTGAAACAGGGACAAGCTCTGGGGACATGGGAACTCTGCTGACTGCAAACCCTACTCCTATCACAAACACTAGAGATAGCCGTGGAGCGTACCTAACTCTCCCTAGACGCCTCTGCACAGCCTAAGAGCTAACTACCCCTTAAAGAGAGAAATAGAAGCCTTACCTTGCCTCAGAGAAATTCCCCAAAGGAAAAGGCAGCCCCCACATATATTGACTGTGAGTTAAGAGGAAAGTCACAAACACAGGAATGAAACAGGTTTTAGCAAAGGAGGCCAGTCTTCACTAAATAGTCAGAGGATAGAAAAGGGAACTATGCGGTCAGCACAAAAAACTACAAAAGCCACGCAGAATATGCAAAAAGACCCCACACCGACTCACGGTGTGGAGGTGCAACTCTGCACTCCCAGAGCTTCCAGCTAGCAAGGAAATATCATGATAGCAAGCTGGACTAGAATGTAGCAGTACTAAGAAATATATTCAGAAAGCAGTAACAACAAATGAACTATCAGGGACTTAGCTTCTGCTGGAGTAGACAGGTCATCAGAGAAGTCCAAGAGAGATCTGAACCAATACTGAGACATTGATAGCTGGCAAGAAGTAACGATCTGAGTGGAGTTAAATAGGGAAGTCAGCATGACAATAAACGAGGGCAGCTGAGCCAGCCAACCTCAGTGACCAGCAGTTCCGCTCAAAGCCACCAGAGGGAGTCCAAGAGCAGAATTAACCAAAGTACCATTCATGACCACAGGAGGGAGTCCAAGAACGGAATTCACAACAGGGAGAACCCCGTCGAGGCCTGCGGAACCTCTCGGTAAGTGAATAGCAGGTGTGGGAGGTACCACTCCCAGTCGCGCCCTTGGGTCTCAACCAGCATGCGTAGCATCTGTTTGAGGGTACCATTGAAGCGTTCACACAAGCCATTGGTCTGTGGGTGATAAGCACTTGATGCCAGGTGCTTCACCTGCATTCGCTTACAGAGAGCCTCCATTAGGCGAGACATGAATTGGGTCCCTTGATCAGTAAGCATCTCCCTGGGAAATCCTACATGTGCAAAGATAATAAACAGGGCATGCGCCACCTTTTCTGCCCTAGTTGATGACAGAGCTACTGCCTCTGGGTAACAGGTAGCGTAGACTACCACAGTAAGGATGTATTGCTTTCCAGAGCTGCTGGGGATGGCCAGCACAATGTCCACCGCGATCCTCTGGAAAGGCTCCTCTATCACTGGCAAAGGGATCAGGAGAGCCTTAAGAGCAGGCCCTGCCTTCCCCACTCTTTGACAGGTGGTACAGGAGCGGCAGTAGTTTGACACATCTGTCTCCATCTTAGGCCAATAGAAGTGTTGAGACAGCCGGGCCTTTGTTTTGCTGATCCCCAAGTGTCCAGCTAGCGGGATCTCATGGGCAATCCGTAACAACTCACCCCGGAATTGCTGCGGGACGACCAGCTGTTTTCCCTCAACCACTCCTTTTGCGATTTTCCGGGTACTGTCTCCCAGTACAACCTTCCTCGTTCCCTTATCAGTCATGGAGGTGGGCGTCTCGGCGCGTTGTCTCAAACTCTCTAGGCTCGCATCTGCGCACACAGCAGCCTGAAACTCCTGGCTAGGGGAAGCCAGAAGCGATGTCAGGGTCCCTTCCCCACGGGAACCCTCTGGGACCTGCTCTGGGTCCACCTCTGGTTCAGTCACAATGATGACTGAGGAGGGTCCGGAAGGCAGACAGTTATCTGCGTTCTGGGCACTCTGACTGCGGGTGACAGCAGCTACATAGGCTGTCTCCCCGGGGATTTCCACAGACCCATCAGCCGGCACTGCTATGGGTACTACTTCCCCATCCACCCCTATTACCTCAGGAGCAGTGCTACTTATGGGCCAGTTACCTTCCTCAGTGGCACTGGTCAATTGCATGGCATCACCTTCCTCACGGTTCCCATGCATCTCCCCATTTCCTGTAGCACCGACACTTGCCCCTTCTAGGGGTTCCTCAGCCGCCTCACTCCACAGAGCGACATGGCTGAGCATGCCTGTACCTATGGACACATTAACCTTTGCAGAAAAATGGTTATCAGGTTCAGTTGGCACAGGTACAACATTTTCACCATCAATCCTAGGGAAAAAATGGTTATCAGATGCATCATTACAAGATAAAGCATGGTCAGGTAACACATGCAATTTCCCATCATCATCATCATCGGGGTTAATGTTACCCTTATTAGAAGATTGGGGAGGGGTGTCAGGGACGTAGTATGCAACCATCCTCCCCAAATCAGTCCCCAACAAAACATCAGTGGGCAAATTATCAGACAGCCCCACTTCCTTCACCCCGCTCCCGGCACCCCAATCAATATAAACCCAGGCCATTGGCAAGGGACAGCTGATGCCCCCAATCCAGGTGACAGTTAGGGTTTTCCCTGGAATGATCTCTTCAGGGGCAGCCAGTTCGGGTCGGATGAGGGTTCGTTCAGCCACGGTGTCCTTGAGGATTGTAGCAACATGGCCTCCGACGGTGACGTGCTGTACGTTGTCATACACCTTCCCAGCCACCCCACCCACCAAAAGAACTGCTGCGTTAGGCCCTGGGGCCTTGGCTGGGGGGTTCTTCTGCTTGTCTGTACAGTGGGGACTGATATGACCAGTCCGCTTGCAGAAGAAACACTGGCAAGGTTCATTGATAGGTCTGGTGCTGTTGGCCACAGGGACAGGACCACTGGTGTGTTGGCTGGCAGGGGTACTGCGTTGGTTGCAGGCTTACCCCCTCTCCAGCTGGTGGTGACTGGCTTCCACACTTCCGATTTATGGTTGGCCTCATAGGCATCGGCAATCTGCGCTGCTTTCGTCACGTCTTTGGGTTCTCTGTCGCACCTCAGCTGGACAATAAGAACTGGTCTTTGATCATCAGGTGTACCAGCTGCTCAAAGGTGGTTACTGACAGTCCTTGCAACCACTGGTTAAAGTGGGTCCTGAGTCCATGCACCACATCGCCCTACCTGTCGTGTGGGCCACGTTGGAGGTTTCGGAACTTTCTACGGTACAACTCGGGTGTAAGCTGGTACTTGGCTATGAGGGCCTGCTTGATGGCCTCATAGTCACCATCTTGTTCTTGAGGGAGGGCAGCAAATGCCTCCAGAGCTTTGCATCTCAGCCCTGGTGTCAGGTATCGTGCCCATTATTCTGTAGGCAGCTGGTACTATCTGCAGGCTTTCTCAAAGGCCTGCAATAAAGTGTCCAAGTTCCCGTCCTTTTCCATCACAGGAAAGTGCTCAGGCCGGAGCTTTGGTATCTGAGCGCTGCTGGGCTCACGGCTCCGGGCGGTGGAGGGCATCACCCCCTGCTAGAGCATCTCCAGTTCATATTCTCGCTGGGCTTGGCGCTCTGCTCGTTGAGCCTGGGCCTCTCGCTCAGCTCTTTCGGCCTCTTCGAATTGCAGGACCAGCTGCAGATGTCTCTCTGTGTCATCTGCGGAGTATTGTTGCCGAGCCAGCTGCAGGCGGAGGTCGGCGCTCCCCTGGTTGCAAGTAGGGCCGACATTCAGTGGTTGAACCTCTGCTGCAGCACCACCTCTGCTCGTGCTGGCTTCTGCGGCCTCTAGGATCTGTGGCCTGGCTTGGTTTGCTTCAAATTGCACAAGTTCAGAGACCATTTGAGCCTTGGACTTGCCATGGGAGTTCAGGCCATGGTACGTGCATATCCCAACAAGAGTGTCCTTCTTCTGCTGGGCATACCAGGCTTCTCATTTTGCAGCCATGGTTGCCAAATAAAAGATAGGATAGAAAAACGAAGAGAAAGGGAGGGGATAATTACCAGTACACACAATTGTCTCAGGACTAATAAACACTGAGTTTGTTCTCCAAACTTATTTGCGCAGAGTCCTCGCAAGAACTTTGCAAGTTTTTAGTGAGAGGAATGATCACTCAAACCAAATCACTAATGCTCTAAAATCCCACCGCTCTACCACCAATTTGTCAAGATTCACACTGTGACCGTCACTCCTATGTCACGGATCGGGGTGACCTTAGGCCAACAGATGGCTATCACATGTGCAGGGGGGCTTATCTTAGTTATTATTATTATTATTATTTATTGTTATAGCGCCATTTATTCCATGGTGCTTTACATGTGAGGAGGGGTATACATAATAAAAACAAGTACAATAATCTTAAACAATACAAGTCATAACTGGTACAGGAGGAGTGAGGACCCTGCCCGCGAAGGCTCACAATCTACAAGGGATGGGTGAGAATACAGTAGGTGAGGATAGAGCTGGTCATGCAGCGGTTTGGTTGATCGGTGGTTACTGCAGGTTGTAGGCTTGTCGGAAGAGGTGGGTCTTCAGGTTCTTTTTGAAGATTTCGATGGTAGGCGAGTCTGATGTGTTGTTGTAGAGGGTTCCAGAGTAGGGGTGATACGCGAGAGAAATCTTGTATACGATTGTGGGAAGAGGAGATAAGAGGGAAGTAGAGAAGGAGATCTTGTGAGGATCGGAGGTTACGTGTAGGTAAGTACCGGGAGACAAGGTCACAGATGTTTGGAGGAGACAGGTTGTGGATGGCTTTGTACATCATGGTTAGGGTTTTGTACTGGAGTCTCTGGGCAGTGGGGTGCCAGTGAAGGGATTGACAGAGGGGAGAGGCCGGGGAATAGTGGGGGGACAGGTGGATTAGTCAGGCAGCAGAGTTTAGAATAGATTGGAGGGGTGCGAGAGTGTTCGAGGGGAGGCCACAGAGCAGGAGATTGCAGTAGTCAAGGCAAGAGATGATGAGGGCATGGACCAGGGTTTTTGCAGATTCTTGGTTGAGGAATGAACGGATTCGTGAAATATTTTTGAGTTGAAGTCGGCAGGAAGTGGAAAGGGCTTGGATATGTGGTTTGAAGGAGAGATCAGCATCAAGGATTACCCCGAGGCAGCGAGCTTGTGGGACTGGGGAGAGTGGGCAGCCATTTATTGTAATGGTTAGGTTCGTTGGGGGGGTCGCGTGAGATGGGGGAAACATGATGAATTCTGTTTTGTCCATGTTAAATTTCAGAAATCTAGCGGAGAAGAAGGATGAAATAGTGGACAGACATTGAGGGATTCTGGTTAGTAGGGAGGTGATATCTGGTCCAGAGATGTAGATCCGTGTGTCATCAGCATAGAGGTGATACTGAAAGCCATGAGATTCTATGAGCTGTCCCAGGCCACAGGTGTAAATGGAGAAGAGCAGGGGCCAAAGGACTGAACCTTGCGGGACTCCGACAGATAGGGGGCGAGGTGAGGAGGTGGTGTGTGAGTGGGAGACGCTGAATGTCTGGTCTGTTAGGTATGATGAGATCCAGGATAGGGCCAAGTCAGTGATGCCAAGGGATGAGAGGGTCTGTAAGAAAAGGGAATGGTCCACTATGTCAAAGGCAGCCGACAGGTCGAGGAGGAGGAGGACAGAGTAGTGTCGCTTGCTCTTGGCGGTTAAGAGGTCGTTGGTGACCTTACTTAGGGCAGTTTCAGTGGAACTGTGTGACCGGAAGCCAGAGTGTACGCGGTCAAAGAGGGAGCAAGAAGAGAGATGGGAGGACAGTTCAAGGTAAACGTGTTGTTCCAGTAGTTTGGAGGCATAAGGGAGAAGTGATATAGGGCAATAGCTAGATACAGAGGATGGGTCAAGAGAGGGCTTTTTGAGGATAGGTGTGATGGAGGCATGTTTAAAGCTTGAGGGGAAAACACCAGTTGTTAGTGATAGGTTGAAGAGATGGGTTAGGGTTGGGATGAAGACTGTGGTGAGGTTTGGGATGAGGTGGGATGGGAGCGGGTCAAGTGCACAGGTGGTGAGATGCGATCTTGAGAGTAGAGTGGAGAGTTGATCTTCTGTAATGGTGGAGAAGTTGGTTTTGGAGGTGGAGGGCTGGGAATTCGGGAGGAAGGGCTCTGGGGGTTGTTGACCAAAACTGTCTCTGATGCTATCAATATCTGATGCTATCAATAGGGATAGTTATCCCTCTACTGCTAACAATGTGATGAAAACACACACAAGGTTATTGACCTATCGATTTACAGCAGGGGCTTATTTTAGTTATCCCACTGCTCTGCAATATACCACGAACTGCAGGGATTTATGTATATCCCGCTTTACAGTTCTGCTTGAAAACTTGCAGCTCTCTGGCGCCCCCTTACCCTCAGGTCAGATTAGGTACTGCACCTAAGGCGATTAGTCACCAGAAAGGCTGCCTGCTATGTATTGGCTATTGGGCATGCTGCAGCAATGCGATATAACTACTCCCACTCAGGCAGGAACAATAATTAGCAACATCGCCGTCGCTACAACAACTGCCAAAGGCACAGAACAAGATATGCTGCCACCAGCTTCGATTAAACGGGTCCAAAGCTAACCCAAAACAGTAGCGTAATTCCCTTCAGAAGACTTAGGGGACGTTTTAGAGCAGGAAGAACGAAACTAGTAATTTACATATTTTACTCCAAAAGATAAGGCAGTGTTTATCAAAATATTACAAGGATGTTACAATAAGAGACAATTGAAAATATATACATAGGTAATTATAAAATAACAGGGGTTAAATGAGAAGTTAACATTTACATGTGTTCAGGTCATTTCAGGCTAAACCAGGCTAGTGGGCGGAGTTCCCAAATATCCCAATGCATCAGGGCTGGCAGTAAGAGCTCCTCAGGTAAGACTGAAGGCTGGGTGAAGAGTAGAGACTTATAAACTGCAGCCTCGTGACATCACTAAAGGGCTGGTTAATTATATTCACTGAGGTCAGAGGTATTTACATTCTCAGACCCTGGAGACAAAAGAAATTCCTGACTGAGAAGGGAGGGACAACAGGTGGCTTTGCAGGATTGGTCACCTGCAGTTTAAAGCCACATCCTGCTCACACACTAGCTTCAAGTTACCCAGTGTCTGCCATAGGGCTGGTTTGTTGTATTCAGGGGGGAAGAGAGGGGGGTCACAGCTGCCATGTGCTTACAGGACCATGATCAGATGTGCAAAAATCCCTCAGCTATGGTTTTTACATTATCGTGACACGCACCAATAGTTTCCATAATCAAGAGGGCACTCGCACTTTTAAAATCAAGTATCACATTAATTGTTCATCTAAGGCTGTCGTATACTTTGCTACATGCCCATGCTCTAAAATTTATATTGGATTGACTACAAGACAGCTAAAGGTACGGATTCGTGATCATGTCCTGGCGATAATTGTGGCCCAAACTGAGAAGGACATTAACACTCTGAAAACTATCCCCAAACATTTTAAACTTCACCACAATAGCGATGGCAGCCTACTTCAAGTTAGAAGTATTGATCTGATCACCACCAATATCAGGGGTGATAAAGTGAGTCACAAACTTGCACAATGTGAGGCAAAGTGGATCTGGACTCTCAATACAATTCTTCCATTTGGTCTCAATAAGAACAATAGCTTCTCTTCTTTTTTCTGAACATTTTGCGTTTTAGGATCCTTTTTATATATATTTTTATACTTTTATATATATATATATATATATATATATATATATATATATATATATATATATATGCTTTATCTGTGTTTATATGTCATTGTCTGTGTTTTCATGTATTGGTTTTAACATGTTGTCATTACAGTTACTACAGTAACTTCTTACACGTCTTTATCACGTACCTTATCTTCCGGGGCCTGAGGTTTCTTGAGTGATCTGTTTCCTGATGAGGATGGAACACTGCAAAAGCACGAATCAATAAGAGTCGAGATACTATTTATTTATCCATGGAACACTGCCACGGCACAAATTTTCAAAGAAGCACAAGTTTTTTTGTCCTTTCAATTTTTAATTTTTTTCTGCAATTGATTATTTTTTCAGTGGCGTCTGCACACCATGGCTATAATTTGTGTGTTGAATCACATTATTAATGTTCTGTATTTATATTATATTTACATTTTTGTTCACTTTGTTTATAGTGTGCGTTTTCACAGCGTTTACAAGTGCCACATTCAATTTTATTTTTATTCTATTTGCACTTGACTATATATTGTATATTTTATATTTTATCTTTTCAGCACCCGCTTATAATTTTCACTTTCTCATTAATTAATATTATAATTACTTACACTGTACTATTCACCCAGCAATAACAGTGCTTAGGTTCAGGTTGCGGATTGTGGCATGCAGCATGTGCATGGTCACGGTGGGTCTGTCGGCAGTAGCCGCGTCTCTATAGGTGTTCCAGCTGCGGGCCCCCCCGCCTGTTGCTTGGATACATGACGCGTCTCTCCCGGCATCCTGTCCGAGTCCTGCTTCAGCTTTTATCACCCTACCACCCTCCCCAGTCCTGTAACCACATCCCTGTTACTAATGACTACCCGGGTGGCATCTTTCACCCATCTGTCATCTCACCACTTTACCAGGCTGGTCGCTGACCCAATGTGTGCTGCGACCCTGTGGTCTCTCCTCACCCCTTGTCCTGCATTCTGTACGTTTGCGATATTCTTGCTTCTTCACCCTGGAGGGAGTATATATATTTTATGTAGACATGCCCAGTATGTTACCTTTCTTTTGTTGCTCCATTAACTCTGCACTCGATTGGATCTTCCTGATCATGCGCAGTAATCTTGTGTAATCCCCCTCCTCCTAGCTACGTTGCACACTATGACACATACACATTTATCACACCCCCCTTGTTTCATTGGTCAACACTTATATTTAAACTACCCCTTTTCCTAATGATGCCACCCCCTGACGAAGGCAGCATGCCGAAACGCGCGTTGGGGAGGGCGCCATCCAGGAAACAAGGATCTTAAGAGCATAGTAAGTACATGTCTATCATGACCGCATTATGTTTTCTTATTATTATCAGTCTCTTTTCCCGTGTGCCAACATTTGCTGTTATCAACAGCGACACCTAGTGGTATTTTTGTACAGTTTAGCCTAATTACTAATTCAACTCTCTTGCATATGCACTTTGGCTTGCACACTGTTTACACACTATCACTGTCTCAGCGGTGTCCATTTGTGGTTATCACTTTTTTATACATTTATATTTTTTTACTATTTTTTACCACGTCTTTTGACTCTATATGTGGCAATTACTAAATATAGAATTTCTAATCCTGGTTAGGTTCACCCTTTATATATTTTAAATATTATTTTCTATTGCATTTGCTCTATTCATGTTATAAATCTGATGTATTATTATTTAATACAATTTTCATGATTTTATATTAACTACTTTGGACTTTTTGATCGGGTTTTTTCTTTCTGTTTTTTTTCTTTGGCTAATTTTTCCGATTGTCCTTCACTATTAGTCTTGCTCTCTTAACAGATAGTATCACACTACATAGCGGTACTACTAGTATTATTATTATTATTATTATTATTATCATCACCACTACTACTATCATACTCCACGCTATGCAGCCGTATTTGTTAGTTCTATAGGGAAAAAAATTTTTTCTCTAGCTAGGGTGGCACCCTCGTTTTGGTATTTTATATTTCCTGTTCTTGTGCAACCAGACCTCTAGAGGCCATTTATTGTGGAGTTAGATACTTCTGAGGTTGGGGTGAGGGCTGTATTGGCTCAAGGTCCTGAGACTTTAACTAACTTGAGATCATGTGCCTTTTTCTCTAAAAAAAAATTTATCCTGCTGAAAGAAACTATGATGTGGGTAGTCAGGAGTTACTTGTTGTCAAGTTGGCTTTTGAAGAATGGAGGCAGTCACCGTGGTGACAGGTCACAAAAATCTAGCTTATATTAAATCTGTCAAGCGGTTGACACCTAGACAGGCCCGATGGTCTTCGTTTTTTTTCACAATTTATTTTTCTATTATGTTCAACCCAGGGTCTAAGAGCGTGAGAGCGGATGCCTTGTGTCATAGTCTTGATTCTGTGTCTCCTCCAGAACCTCCTTCCTCCATTCTTCCTCAGGGTATTGTTGTGGCGATGGTTTCTTCTGAGCTGGAAGATGAAATCCGTACTGCTCAGTCCTTGGCTCCTTCCAATACCACTGAATGCAAGCTGTTTGTCCCTGTGTATCTCAGATTCCTTTTGTAAGAATTCCATGATTCTGTGTTGAGTGGTCATCCTGGGGTCACTGCCACCCAGAGGGTAGTTGCTAGACTCTTTTGGCGGTCCACTATGCCTAAGGATATTAGAGATTTTGTGCTTGTGAAACTTGTGCACCCACCAAAGTATAGCATTTCCAGCCGGATTTCATTTGAGATTTACCACTGTCTGGGGGGGATGACTGCTATTTGGGTAGTAGTCGATCGCTTCAGCAAAAAAAGCTCACTTTGTTCCATTATCTGGGTTATCCAAAGCTGAATCTTTCTCCAAACTGTTTATTATTCATGTGGTACGATTGCTTTGGATTCCTCTAAATATTATATTGGATAGGGGTGTACAATTTGTCTCCAGATTTTGGAGGGATTCTGCAGAAAATTGGTGACTGATGTTAGGGTTGGCGGAACGCACCGAATATATTTATTAAATGGGATAGGTGCGTTCGCAACCCAGGATCCACTGTGCAGGAAAGTACCTGCTGCTAAGTAAGGCGGCGAAGCAAATTAGAATAAATGAACTCTGTTACTTCACAGAGCCCGTAGTAAAGAGAACGCTGTACCCTGTTTAGCTCACAGGGGACACAGCTATTGTGTAGAGCCGACAGTGGTCATGCAGTCCAACCTACACGCAGCTCCTCTCCAGTGGAGCCAGAATTCTATCGGCTATTAGCCAGCCCTGAATTCACATAAAATCCTCGCCGGAGGTGCCAGCATTCTAGGGGCTTATTTCAGCCGGGTCCCTGACCATACACACGACCACACTGCCGCTGAGCTCGTACATATTTGACACTAGCGCATGGCCGTGCGGTCATGAGAACCTTATATAGCTGCAGCACCTACAGGACCTTCCAAGAAGGACCAATGGAAGGCTGCCACAGAACTTGATCAGGTACAGGACCTTCCTGGAGGACCAATGGAAGTTGCTGCAGTACCTGAGCATGTGACCCTTGATCTCCACTGAGAGATCTTACCCTGGGGCATGCTCAGTGCGTGCAAAGCAGGACTTAGTCCCAGAAAAGCCTGCTCCCCGCAGATCAGTGCAGGGTACAATAGCAGAGCCTGGAGAGACAGCAGTAACCCTTTGCACAGTATCAGACTCAGTGAGACCCTGGAACCGACGTCTCCGCTGAGCAGGCTCCACTGCGGCCGATGCAGAATGGGAGACCGCAGCATACACGGCTTGAGATTCTCCCTGTGCAGCAGCGGGAACTCGACTCCTAACATTACCCCCTCCTAGGGCCTCGCTACGCTCAAAAGCTGCAATGAGCAGCGGAGCCCGAATGTGCTCCACAGGTTCCCAGGTTCTATCTTCTGGACCGTGACCCTTCCAGTCCACCAGATAAAATTTCTTGCCACGTACAACCTTGCACCCCACGATAGCATTCACCTCAAACTCATCCGAGGAAGAATCAGATGTCCCGGCAGATGACTCAGAAAACCGGAACAAATGAATGGGCTTTAAGAGGGAAAAGTGAAAAGTGTCGGTATACCAAGGCATGGAGGCACAGCCAAACGGTAGACCGCAGGGTTGACCTGTTCCAGAACCTTGAACGGGGCAATGTAGAGAGGCGCAAACTTAGTGGGCTCAACTCGCAGCCTGATGTTACGTGCGGAGAGCCACACTAAGTCGCCAGGAGCAAAGGTCGGAGCGAGGCGCCGGTGTGTATCTGTTATGACCTGGTGGTTAAGAGGCCACACTGATATGACCTGGTGGCTAAAACGCAACATGGGACGAGCTCTGAGGAGGTGGTATCTCTACTGACCGCAGTTCCTAATCCTAACAACAACACTAGTAATAGCCGTGGGATGTTCCTGACTCTCCCTAGACACCTCGTCACAGCCTAAGAGCTAACTACCCCTAAAGTAGGAAATAGAAAGCTATCTTGCCTCAGAGAAAACCCCCAAAGGAAAGACAGCCCCCCACAAATATTGACTGTGAGTGGAGAGGGAAATGACGTACACAGAAATGAAATCAGATTTCAGCAAAGGAAGCCAATACTAAACTTGATAGACAGAGAGAAAAGGATACTGTGCGGTCAGTATTAAAAACTACAAAATCCACGCAGAGTTTACAAAAATGAACTCCACACTGACTCATGGTGTGGAGGGGCAAATCTGCTTTCCCAGAGCTTTCAGCTAGCCTGAATATAACATAGTGACAAGCTGGACAAAAAGAGACATATTTGCAGAGCAATAGAGTCCAAACAAAAGGACAAACAAAAACTAGCAAAAACTTATCTTTTGCTGACAAGGACAGGCCATATGAGAAATCCAAGGAGAGAACCAAATCCAACCAAGAACATTGACAGCTGGCATGAACTAAAGCCCAGAGCAGGCTTAAATAACAAACCCAGGCAAGGCAATCAGTGGAGGCAGCTGCTACAGCTACCTAAAGGAGCAGCAGTTCCACTCGAAACCACCAGAGGGAGCCCAAGGGCAGAACTCACAAAAATACCATTAGCAACCACAGGAGGGAGCTCCAGAACGGAATTCACAACAGTACCCCCCCCCCTTGAGGAGGGGTCACCGAACCCTCACCAGAGCTCCCAGGCCGATCTGTCATGGATCCCAATGGCTAGGGATCGCACTGGACAAGCAAAATAACAAAAATAACGGATGAGCTCTAGGGTGATGAAACCTGGGCTGACCGCTGCCCTACTCCTGACAAACACAACTAGAAATAGCCAGGGAGCGTGCCTACGTTGATTCTAGACGCCACGCGCCAGCCTAAGAGCTAACTAGCACTGCAGAGGAAATAAAGACCTAGCTTGCCTCCAGAGGAATGAACCCCAAAAGGTATAGTTGCCCCCCACATGTATTGACGGTGAAATGAGAGGAAGGCACGCACATAGAGATGAAAATAGATTTAGCAAATTGAGGCCCGCTATAACTAGAAAGCAGAATGATACAAAAGGGGTCTGAGCGGTCAGCAAAAAACCCTAATCAAAAACCATCCTGAGATTACAAGAACCCATGTGCCAACTCATGGCACATGGGGAGAACCTCAGCCCACTAGAGCTACCAGCTAGCATAGAGTCATAATTAGCAAGCTGGACAAAAAACCAAACAACTGAAAAACAAAACTTAGCTTATCTTGAGAGATCTGGGAGCAGGTAGTCAGGAACCAAACTGAGCACATCTGAGTACATTGATAGCCGGCAAGGGAATGACAGGAAAGCAAGGTTAAATAGGAAACACCCAGCCTCTGATGGACAGGTTGAAACCAGAGACCGCAACCCACCAAAGTCACCCAGTACCAGCCGTAACCACCAGAGGGAGCCCAAAAACAGAATCCACAACAGTACCCCCCCCTTGAGGGGTCACCGAACCCTCACGAGAACCCCCAGGGCGATCAGGATGAGCTCTATGGAAGGCGCGGACCAAATCAGTCGCATGAACATCAGAGGCGACCACCCAGGAATTATCCTCCTGACCATAACCCTTCCACTTAACCAAATACTGGAGTTTACGTCTGGAAACACGAGAATCCAAGATCTTCTCAACAACATACTCCAATTCTCCCTCCACCAGCACCGGAGCAGGAGGCTCAACTGAAGGAACAACGGGCACCTCATACCTCCGCAATAACGACCGATGGAACACATTATGAATAGCAAACGATGCTGGGAGATCCAAACGAAAAGACACAGGGTTAAGAATCTCCAAGATCTTATAAGGACCGATGAACCGAGGCTTGAACTTAGGAGAAGAGACCTTCATAGGGACAAAACGAGAAGACAACCACACCAAGTCCCCAACAAGAAGTCGGGGACCCACGCGGCGACGGCGATTAGCAAACTGCTGAGTCTTCTCCTGAGACAACTTCAAATTGTCCACCACCTGATTCCAAATCTGATGTAGCCTGTCCACCACCACGTCCACTCCTGGACAATCCGAAGGCTCCACCTGACCAGAGGAAAAACGAGGATGAAACCCCGAATTACAAAAGAAAGGAGAGACCAAAGTAGCAGAACTAGCCCGATTATTAAGGGCAAATTCGGCCAGTGGCAAAAAGGCAACCCAGTCATCTTGATCAGCAGAAACAAAACACCTTAAATAAGTTTCCAAGGTCTGATTAGTTCGCTCCGTCTGGCCATTCGTCTGAGGATGGAATGCAGACGAGAAAGACAAATCAATGCCCATCTTAGCACAAAACGTCCGCCAAAATCTAGACACAAACTGGGATCCCCTGTCAGAAACGATATTCTCCGGAATCCCATGCAAACGAACCACGTTCTGAAAAAATAAAGGAACCAACTCAGAGGAGGAAGGCAACTTAGGCAAGGGTACCAAATGAACCATCTTAGAAAAGCGGTCACACACAACCCAGATAACGGACATTTTCTGTGAGACAGGGAGATCTGAAATAAAATCCATGGAAATGTGCGTCCAAGGCCTCTTCGGGATAGGCAAGGATAACAACAACCCACTGGCCCGAGAACAGCAAGACTTAGCCTGAGCACACACTTCACAAGACTGCACAAAGGTGCGCACATCCCTTGACAAGGAAGGCCACCAAAAAGACCTGGCCACCAAGTCTCTAGTACCAAATATTCCAGGATGACCAGCCAACACAGAAGAATGGACCTCGGAGATGACTCTACTGGTCCAATCATCCGGAACAAACAGTCTTTCTGGTGGACAACGATCAGGTTTATCCACCTGAAACTCCTGCAATGCACGTCGCAAGTCTGGGGAGACGGCGGACAATATTACCCCATCCCTAAGGATACCAGTAGGCCCAGAGTCTCCAGGAGAGTCAGGCACAAAACTCCTGGAAAGAGCATCTGCCTTCACGTTCTTTGAACCTGGCAGGTATGAAACCACAAAATTGAAACGAGAAAAAAACAATGACCAACGAGCCTGTCTAGGATTCAGACGCCTGGCAGACTCAAGGTAAATCAGATTTTTGTGATCAGTCAAGACCACCACACGATGTCTAGCACCCTCAAGCCAATGACGCCACTACTCAAATGCCCACTTCATGGCCAAAAGCTCCCGATTACCCACATCATAATTGCGCTCGGCGGGCGAGAATTTTCTAGAAAAGAACGCACATGGCTTCATCACCGAGCCATTGGAACTTCTCTGTGACAAAACCGCCCCCGCTCCAATCTCGGAAGCATCAACCTCAACCTGAAAAGGAAGTGAAACATCTGGTTGACATAACACAGGAGCAGAAGAAAACCGGCGCTTAAGTTCCTGAAAGGCCTCCACAGCCGTAGGAGACCAATTAGCAACATCAGCACCCTTTTTAGTCAAATCAGTCAAAGGTTTAACAACACTGGAAAAATTAGTAATGAACCGACGATAAAAATTAGCAAAACCCAAGAACTTCTGAAGACTCTTAACAGATGTAGGTTGTGTCCAGTCACAAATCGCCTGAACCTTGACGGGATCCATCTCAATAGTAGAAGGAGAAAAAATGTACCCCAAAAAAGAAATTTTCTGGACTCCGAAGAGACATTTTGAGCCCTTCACAAACAGAGAATTGGCCCGCAGGACTTGAAACACCTTCCTGACCTGTAGGACATGAGACTCCCAGTCATCAGAAAACACCAAAATATCATCCAAATACACAATCATAAACTTATCCAGATATTCACGGAAAATATTGTGCCTAAAGGACTGAAAGACTGAAGGAGCATTAGAAAGTCCAAAAGGCATTACCAAATACTCAAAATGGCCCTCAGGCGTATTAAATGCGGTTTTCCACTCATCACCCTGTTTTATCCGCACAAGATTATACGCACCGCGAAGATCTATCTTAGTGAACCACCTAGCCCCCTTAATGCGAGCAAACAAATCAGTCAATAATGGCAATGGATACTGATATTTGACTGTAATCTTATTCAGAAGGCGATAATCTATACAAGGCCTCAGGGAACCATCTTTTTTTGCCACGAAAAAAAAACCTGCTCCCAGAGGGGACGAAGATGGACGAATATGTCCCTTTTCCAAGGACTCCTTAATATAATTCCGCATAGCAGTATGCTCTGGCACTGACAGATTAAATAAACGACCCTTAGGGAACTTACTGCCAGGAATTAATTCTATAGCACAGTCACAATCCCTATGAGGAGGGAGCGAATTGAGCTTAGGCTCCTCAAAAACATCCCGATAGTCAGACAAAAACGCAGGGACCTCAGAAGGAGTAGATGAAGCTATTGAAATCAGAGGTGCATCATCATGAACCCCCTGACATCCCCAGCTTAACACAGACATTGTTATCCAATCCAGGACAGGATTATGAGTTTGTAACCATGGCAGACCAAGCACTAGTACATCATGTAAATTATACAGTACAAGGAAGCGAATCACCTCCTGATTAACGGGAGTCATGTGCATGGTCACTTGTGTCCAGTACTGCGGTTTATTCATAGCCAATGGTGTAGAGTCAATTCCCTTCAAAGGAATAGGAACTTCCAGAGGCTCCAGACTAAAACCGCAGCGTTTGGCAAATGACCAATCTATAAGACTCAGGGCAGCGCCCGAATCCACATAGGCATCGACGGAAATGGAAGACAGTGAACAAATCAGAGTTACAGACAAAATGAACTTAGACTGCAGAGTACTAATGGCAAAAGATTTATCAACCTTTTTTGTGCGTTTAGAGCATGCTGATATAACATGAGCTGAATCACCACAATAAAAACACAATCCATTTTTCCGCCTATAATTTTGCCGTTCACTTCTGGACTGAATTCTATCACATTGCATAGTCTCAGGTGCCTGTTCAGAAGACACCGCCAACTGGTGCACAGGTTTGCGCTCCCGTAAACGCCGATCAATCTGAATGGCCATAGCCATAGACTCATTCAGACCTGTAGGCGCAGGGAACCCCACCATAATATCCTTAATGGCCTCAGAAAGACCATCTCTGAAGTTTGCAGCCAGGGCGCACTCATTCCACTGAGTAAGCACCGACCATTTCCGAAATTTTTGACAATATACTTCCGCTTCATCATGCCCCTGAGAGAGGGCTAATAAAGCCTTTTCAGCCTGAATCTCCAGGTTAGGTTCCTCATAGAGCAATCCCAGTGCCAGAAAAAACGCATCCACACTGAGCAATGCAGGATCCCCTGGTGCCAATGCAAATGCCCAATTCTGAGGGTCGCCCCGCAGGAAAGATATTACAATCTTAACCTGCTGAGCAGGGTCTCCAGGATAGCGAGATTTCAAAGAAAGAAACAATTTGCAATTGTTCCTGAAATTCAGGAAAGTAGATCTATCTCCAGAAAAAAACTCTGGAATAGGAATTCTAGGTTCAGACATGGGAGTGTGAACAACAAAATCCTGTATGTTTTGAACTTTTGCAGCAAGATTACTCAGGCTGGAAGCCAATCTCTGGATATCCATGTTAAACAGCTAAGGTCAGAGCCATTCAAGGGTTAAGAGGAGGTAAGAAGCAGCTAGACAGCAATTAAGGGCTAGGCAGCAAAACTCTGAGGGGAAAAAAAAAAAAAATTTCCCTTAAACACTTCTTTTTCTCCTGCTTCAGCCCAAACAATTAACACTTTGTGGGCCGGCTATACTGTCATGGATCCCAATGGCTAGGGATCGCACTGGACAAGCAAAATAACAAAAATAACGGACGAGCTCTAGGGTGATGGAACCTGGGCTGACCGCTGCCCTACTCCTGACAAACACAACTAGAAATAGCCAGGGAGCGTGCCTACGTTGATTCTAGACGCCACGCGCCAGCCTAAGAGCTAACTAGCACTGCAGAGGAAATAAAGACCTAGCTTGCCTCCAGAGGAATGAACCCCAAAAGGTATAGTTGCCCCCCACATGGATTGACGGTAAAATGAGAGGAAGGCACGCACATAGAGATGAAAATAGATTTAGCAAATTGAGGCCCGCTATAACTAGAAAGCAGAATGATACAAAAGGGGTCTGAGCGGTCAGCAAAAAACCCTAATCAAAAACCATCCTGAGATTACAAGAACCCATGTGCCAACTCATGGCACATGGGGAGAACCTCAGCCCACTAGAGCTACCAGCTAGCATAGAGTCATAATTAGCAAGCTGGACAAAAAACCAAACAACTGAAAAACAAAACTTAGCTTATCTTGAGAGATCTGGGAGCAGGTAGTCAGGAACCAAACTGAGCACATCTGAGTACATTGATAGCCGGCAAGGGAATGACAGGAAAGCCAGGTTAAATAGGAAACACCCAGCCTCTGATGGACAGGTGGAAACCAGAGACCGCAACCCACCAAAGTCACCCAGTACCAGCCGTAACCACCAGAGGGAGCCCAAAAACAGAATCCACAACACCGATCAGGACGAGCCAAATGGAAAGCACGAACCAAATCGGCAGCATGAACATCGGAGGCAACAACCCAAGAATTATCCTCCTGGCCATACCCCTTCCACTTGACCAGATATTGGAGCTTCCGCCTCAAAAAACGAGAATCCAAAATCTTCTCCACCACATATTCCAATTCCCCCTCAACCAACACCGGAGCAGGAGGATCAATGGAGGGAACCATAGGTACCACATATCTCTGCAACAAGGATCTATGGAACACATTATTAATGGAAAAAGAAGCTGGAAGGGCGAAACGAAAAGACACCGGATTGATAATTTCAGAAATCTTATAAGGCCCAATAAAGCGAGGCTTGAACTTAGGGGAAGAAACCTTCATAGGAACATGACGAGAAGACAACCAGACCAAATCCCCAACACGAAGCCGGGGACCAACACACCGACGACGGTTAGCAAAACGTTGAGCCTTTTCCTGAGACAACGTCAAATTGTCCAACACATGAGTCCAAATTTGCTGCAACCTGTCCACCACAGAATCCACACCAGAACAGTCAGAAGGCTCAAGCTGCCCCGAAGAAAAACGAGGATGAAAACCAAAGTTACAAAAAAAAGGCGAAACCAAGGTAGCCGAACTAGCCCGATTATTAAGGGCAAACTCGGCCAACGGCAAAAAGGTCACCCAATCATCCTGATCAGCAGACACGAAGCATCTCAAATAGGTTTCCAAGGTCTGATTGGTTCGCTCCGTTTGGCCATTTCTCTGAGGATGGAATGCTGAAGAAAAAGACAAATCAATGCCCATTCTAGCACAAAAGGACCGCCAAAACCTAGAAACGAACTGGGAACCTCTGTCAGACACAATATTCTCCGGAATACCATGTAAACGAACCACATGCAGAAAAAATAATGGAACCAAATCAGAGGAGGAAGGCAACTTAGGCAACGGTACCAAATGGACCATCTTAGAAAAACGGTCACAAACCACCCAGATGACAGACATCTTCTGAGAAACAGGAAGATCAGAAATAAAATCCATGGAAATATGCGTCCAGGGCCTCTCAGGAATAGGCAAAGGCAAAAGCAACCCACTGGCACGGGAACAGCAAGGCTTAGCCCGAGCACAGGTCCCACAGGACTGCACAAACGAACGCACATCCTGCGACAAGGAAGGCCACCAAAAGGACCTAGCCACCAAATCTCTGGTACCGAAAATCCGAGGGTGACCAGCCAACATCGAACAATGAACCTCAGAAATTACCCTGCTAGTCCATCTATCAGGAACAAACAGTCTCCCCACTGGACAGCGGTCAGGTTTATCAGCCTGAAACTCCTGAAGTACCCGCCGCAAATCAGGGGAGATGGCAGAAAGAATCACCCCCTCCTTGAGGATCCCAGCCGGCTCAAGAATTCCCGGAGAGTCAGGCAAAAAACTCCTAGAAAGGGCATCAGCCTTGACATTCTTAGATCCTGGAATATATGAGACCACAAAATCAAAACGGGAGAAAAACAGAGACCACCGAGCTTGTCTAGGATTCAACCGCTTAGCAGACTCGAGGTAAATCAGATTCTTATGATCAGTCAAGACCACCAGGCGATGCTTGGCTCCCTCAAGCCAATGTCGCCACTCCTCAAATGCCCACTTCATAGCCAACAACTCCCGATTGCCGACATCATAATTACGCTCAGCAGGCGAAAACTTTCTGGAGAAGAAAGCACATGGTTTCATCAAAGAGCCATCAGAATTTCTCTGAGACAAAACAGCCCCTGCCCCAATCTCAGAAGCATCAACCTCAACCTGAAAAGGGAGCGAAACATCTGGCTGACGCAACACAGGGGCAGAAGTAAAACGACGTTTAAGCTCCTGATAGGCCTCAACAGCCGCAGAGGACCAATTCATCACATCAGCGCCCTTCTTCGTCAGATCGGTCAGAGGCTTCACCACACTAGAAAAATTAGCAATAAAGCGGCGATAAAAATTAGCAAAGCCCAAAAATTTCTGAAGGCTCTTTACAGATGTGGGTTGAGTCCAATCATGAATGGCCTGGACTTTAACAGGGTCCATCTCAATAGCCGAGGGAGAAAAAATGAAACCCAAAAAAGAAACCTTCTGAACTCCAAAGAGGCACTTAGACCCCTTCACAAACAACGCATTAGCACGAAGGACCTGAAACACCATCCTAACCTGCTTCACATGAGACTCCCAATCATCGGAAAAAAACAAAATATCATCCAAATACACAATCATGAATTTATCCAGATAATTCCAGAAGATATCATGCATAAAGGACTGAAATACCGATGGAGCATTAGAGAGCCCGAATGGCATCACAAGATATTCAAAATGGCCTTTGGGCGTATTAAATGCTGTTTTCCATTCATCACCTTGTTTAATACGCACGAGATTATATGCCCCTCGAAGGTCGATTTTAGTAAACTGTCATGGTTCCCAATGGCAAGGGAACGTAAGAAACATATAAATAACGAACGAGCTCTCGGGTGATGGAAACTCGAGTTGACCGTGAGCTAAATCTACCACACAACTAATAGTAGCCAGGGAGCATACCTACGGCTTCCTATATGCCACGCGCCAGCCGGAGGACTAACTACGCCTGGTAGAGGAAGAAACAGACCTGGCTTACCTCTAGGGAAATACCCCAAAAGATGATAGCAGCCCCCCACATGTAATAACGGTGAATTAAGAGGAAAAGACATACACAGTATGAAAGTAGATTTAGCAAAGAGAGGTCCACTTATTAGATAGCAGAAGGATACAAAAGAGGACTTCACAGTCAACTGAAAACCCTTTCAAAAACCATCCTGAAATTACTTCAAGACTCCTGTGTCAACTCATGACACAGGAGTGGCAATTTCAGCCCGCAAGAGCTTCCAGCTACAGAGAATTACAAAAACTGCAAACTGGACAAAAGGTACAAAACAAAAGGACAAAGTCCACTTAGCTGATCAGCAGACTAGTAGCAGGAACATGCAACCGAAGGCTCTGGTTACAATGATGACCGGCAAGGAAATGACTGGAGAGCAAGGCTAAATAGGAAACTCCCAAACGCTGATGGAAGCAGGTGAACAGAAGCAGCAAAGTGCAAACAAGTCACCACTACCACCAGCAACCACCAGGGGAGCCCAAAAAGCGGATACACAACAGTACCCTCCCCTTAAGGAGGGGGCACCGAACCCTCACAAGAACCGCCAGGGCGATCTGGATGAGCCCTATGAAAGGCACGAACCAAATCCGAGGCATGAACATCAGAGGCAGTTACCCAAGAATTATCTTCCTGACCATAGCCCTTCCATTTAACCAGATATTGAAGTCTCCGTCTGGAAATATGGGAGTCCAAGATCTTTTCTACCACGTACTCCAATTCACCCTCCACCAGCACAGGAGCAGGAGGTTCAGTAGAAGGAACCACCGGTACCTCATATCTCCGCAACAACGACCGATGGAACACATTATGGATAGCGAAAGATGCCGGGAGGTCCAAATGAAAGGAAACAGGGTTAAGAATCTCCAAAATCCTATAAGGACCGATGAACCGAGGCTTAAATTTAGGAGAAGAAACCCTCATAGGCACAAAACGGGAAGACAACCACACCAAGTCCCCAACACGAAGGTGGGGGCCAACACGACGACGGCGGTTAGCAAACTGCTGAGTCCTCTCCTGGGACAATTCCAAATTATCCACCACTTGTCCCCAAATCTGATGCAACCGATCCAATACCGCATCCACTCCAGGACAATCCGAAGATTCAACCTGACCAGATGAAAAACGCGGATGAAACCCTGAATTGCAAAAGAAAGGAGAAACCAAAGTGGCAGAACTAGCCCGATTATTAAGAGCAAACTCCGCCAACGGCAGAAAGGCAACCCAATCATCCTGATCCGCAGACACAAAACACCTCAAATAAGTCTCCAAAGTTTGATTAGTTCGTTCCGTCTGGCCATTGGTCTGAGGATGGAATGCAGACGAAAAAGACAAATCAATGCCCAACCTGGCACAGACTGCCCGCCAAAATCTAGACACGAACTGGGTACCCCTGTCAGAAATGATGTTTTCCGGAATACCATGCAAGCGAACCACATTTTGAAAAAACAGAGGGACCAACTCAGATGAGGAAGGCAACTTAGGCAATGGCACCAAATGAACCATTTTAGAAAAACGGTCACACACCACCCAGATGACCGACATCTTCTGAGAAACAGGGAGGTCTGAGATAAAGTCCATAGAGATGTGCGTCCAAGGCCTCTTCGGAATAGGCAAGGGCAACAACAACCCACTAGCCCTAGAACAACAAGGCTTGGCCCGAGCACACACATCGCAAGACTGCACAAAAACACGCACATCTCGAGACAAGGAAGGCCACCAGAAGGATCTAGCCACCAAATCTCTGGTGCCAAAAATTCCCGGATGACCTGCCAGAGTAGAAGAATGAACTTCCGAGATGACTCTAGTGGTCCACTCGTCAGGAACAAACAGTCTACCAGACGGACAACGATCAGGTCTATCCGCCTGAAATTCTTGCAAAGCACGTCGCAAATCTGGAGAGACAGCAGACAAAACCACTCCATCCTTAAGGATACCAGCAGATTCAGAATTCCCAGGAGAGTCAGGCTCAAAACTCCTAGAAAGAGCATCTGCCTTCACATTCCTAGAACCCGGTAAGTACGATACCACAAAATTAAACCGGGAAAAGAACAACGACCAACGTGCCTGTCTAGGATTCAGGCGCCTGGCAGACTCCAAATAAATTAAATTCTTGTGATCAGTCAAAACCACCACCTGATGTCTGGCACCCTCAAGCCAATGACGCCACTCCTCAAATGCCCACTTCATGGCCAAAAGCTCCCGATTACCAATATCATAGTTTCGCTCGGCGGCCGAAAATTTTCGCGAAAAGAACGCACAAGGTCTCATCACCGAGCAGTCGGAACTTTTCTGCGACAAAACCGCCCCCGCTCCGATCTCGGAAGCATCGACCTCAACCTGAAAGGGAAGAGAAACATCAGGCTGGCGCAACACAGGGGCAGACAAAAAGCGGCGCTTAAGCTCCCGAAAGGCCTCCACGGCAGCAGGGGACCAATTGGCAACATCAGCACCCTTTTTAGTCAAATCCGTCAGAGGTTTAGCAACGCCAGAAAAACCAGCTATAAATCGACGATAAAAATTAGCAAAGCCCAAGAATTTCTGGAGACTCTTCAGAGAAGTAGGCTGCGTCCAGTCGTAAATAGCCCGAACCTTGACAGGGTCCATCTCAATAGAAGAAGGGGAAAAAATGTACCCCAAAAAGGAAATTTTTTGAACCCCAAAAACACACTTTGAACCCTTTACACACAAAGAATTCTCCCGCAAAACCTGAAAAACCCTCCTGACCTGCTGAACATGAGACTCCCAGTCATCAGAAAAAATCAAAATATCATCCAAGTAAACAATCAAAAATTTATCCAAATATTCACGGAAAATATCATGCATTAAGGACTGAAAGACCGAAGGAGCATTAGAAAGGCCGAAAGGCATTACCAAATACTCAAAATGGCCCTCAGGCGTATTAAATGCGGTTTTCCACTCATCCCCCTGCTTAATTCGCACCAAATTATACACCCCACGAAGATCAATCTTAGAGAACCACTTAGCCCCCCTTATGCGAGCAAACAAATCAGTCAGCAAAGGCAATGGATACTGATATTTGACTGTAATTTTATTCAGGAGTCGATAATCAATACAAGGCCTCAGAGAGCCATCCTTTTTAGAGACAAAGAAAAAACCAGCTCCTAAAGGTGATGAAGAAGGACGAATATGTCCCTTTTCCAGGGACTCCTTAATATACTCGCGCATAGCAGCATGCTCAGGTACAGATAGGTTAAACAAACGACCCTTTGGAAATTTACTGCCAGGAATCAGATCTATGGCGCAATCACAATCCCTGTGAGGAGGGAGTGAACCAATCTTAGGCTCTTCAAAAATATCACGATAATCAGACAAAAATGCCGGAATCTCAGATGGAATAGATGACGAAATGGACACCATAGGAGTGTCCCCATGAGCCCCCCGACATCCCCAGCTTAACACAGACATAGCTTTCCAGTCAAGGACTGGGTTATGAGACTGTAACCATGGTAATCCAAGCACCAAAACATCATGTAAATTGTACAACACAAGGAAGCGAATCACCTCCTGATGGTCTGGAGTCATACGCATAGTCACTTGCGTCCAGAACTGTGGTTTATTACAAGCCAAAGGTGTAGAATCAATACCCTTCAGAGGTATAGGAACTTCCAGAGGCTCTAAATCAAACCCACAGTGCCTGGGAAAGGACCAGTCCATAAGACTCAGAGCGGCGCCAGAGTCCACATAGGCATCCACGGTAATAACTGATAATGAACAAATCAAGGTTACAGACAAAATAAATTTGGACTGTAAAGTGCCAATTGAAATGGACTTGTCAACCTTCCTAGTACGTTTAGAGCATGCCGATATAACATGAGCAGAATCACCACAATAGAAGCATAACCCATTTTTACGCCTATAATTCTGCCGCTCGCTTCTGGACATAACTCTGTCACATTGCATTTTCTCTGGCGTCTCTTCAGAAGATACCGCCAAATGGTGCACGGGTTTGCGCTCCCGCAAACGCCGATCAATCTGAATAGCCATTGTCATGGACTCATTCAGACCTGTAGGCGCAGGGAACCCGACCATAACATCTTTAACGGCATCAGAAAGACCCTCTCTGAAATTTGCCGCTAAGGCGCACTCATTCCACTGAGTAAGCACAGACCATTTACGAAATTTTTGGCAGTATATCTCCGCTTCATCTTGCCCTTGAGATAGGGCTATCAAAGCTTTTTCAGCTTGAATCTCCAAATTAGGTTCCTCATAAAGCAACCCTAAAGCCAGGAAAAACGCATCCACATTGAGCAACGCAGGATCCCCTGGTGCCAATGAAAATGCCCAATTTTGAGGGTCACCTCGCAGCAAAGAGATTACAATCTTAACCTGCTGGACAGGATCTCCTGAGGAGTGAGGTCTGAGAGAAAGGAATAATTTACAATTATATTTGAAATTCAAAAACCGAGATCTATCTCCGGAAAACACCTCTGGTGTAGGGATTTTAGGTTCAGAAATAGGAGCATGTATAACAAAATCTTGTAAATTTTGAACCTTCGTAGCAAGATTATTTAAACCTGCAGCCAAACTCTGAGGATCCATCTTTAAACAGGTGAGCTCAGAGCCATTCAAGGATTATAAGGAGAGAAAGGCAAAGGCTGTAATTAGAGCTGAAATACAACTGATCCAACTATGGAGCAAGCATAGGGGAAAAAGAGAAAAAAAAAAATTTACAGACTTCTTTTTTCTCTCCTTTCTTCTGCCAATAAGTTTAACACTGGCCGGTCATACTGTCTTGGTTCCCAATGGCAAGGGAACGTAAGAAACATAAATAACGAACGAGCTCTCGGGTGATGGAAACTCGAGTTGACCGTGAGCTAAATCTACCACACAACTAATAGTAGCCAGGGAGCATACCTACGGCTTCCTATATGCCACGCGCCAGCCGGAGGACTAACTACGCCTGGTAGAGGAAGAAACAGACCTGGCTTACCTCTAGGGAAATACCCCAAAAGATGATAGCAGCCCCCCACATGTAATAATGGTGAATTAAGAGGAAAAGACATACACAGTATGAAAGTAGATTTAGCAAAGAGAGGTCCACTTACTAGATAGCAGAAGGATACAAAAGAGGACTTCACAGTCAACTGAAAACCCTTTCAAAAACCATCCTGAAATTACTTTAAGACTCCTGTGTCAACTCATGACACAGGAGTGGCAATTTCAGCCCGCAAGAGCTTCCAGCTACAGAGAATTACAAAAACTGCAAACTGGACAAAAGGTACAAAACAAAAGGACAAAGTCCACTTAGCTGATCAGCAGACTAGTAGCAGGACCATGCAACCGAAGGCTCTGGTTACAATGATGACCGGCAAGGAAATGACTGGAGAGCAAGGCTAAATAGGAAACTCCCAAACGCTGATGGAAGCAGGTGAACAGAAGCAGCAAAGTGCAAACAAGTCACCAGTACCACCAGCAACCACCAGGGGAGCCCAAAAAGCGGATACACAACAGTAAACCAACTGGCACCCTTAATCCGAGCAAAAAAATCAGAAAGTAAAGGTAAAGGGTACTGGAATTTGACCGTGGTCTTATTGAGAAGGAGATAATCTATACAGGGTCTCCAGGAGCCATCCTTCTTGGCAACAAAGAAGAATCCAGCCCCCAACGGTGACGAAGACGGGCGAATAACCTTTGGTTAGAAGGTTGGAGGAGTGTTTAAACTAGGGATTGGGGGGGAGGGTATTCATTTTATAGGAGGGGAAGATAGTGCAGAGAGAGAGCTGGGCACAAATAAGGAAGTTGGGGGTGGCGGTGGCATGGGGGGTGGGGTTAGAACAGTTAATAATTTAAGAAAGAATAGAGGTACAGAGAGTAACATCAAGTGCATGTATACTAATGCCAGAAGCCTCGCCAACAAAATGGACGAATTAGAACTAATGTTGTTGGAGCATAATTATGACATGGTGGGGATATCTGAGACGTGGCTGGATGAGAGCCATGACTGGGCTGTTAACTTGCAGGGCTATAGCCTGTTCAGAAATGACCGTACAGATAAGCGAGGGGGAGGGGTGTGTCTATATGTAAAATCTTCCTTAAAACCCATCCTGCGTGATAATATAGGTGAATTTAATGAAAATGTGGAGTCCCTGTGGGTGGAGATAAGGGGAGGGGGAAAAAATAATAAATTACTGATAGGGGTTTGTTATAAATCTCCAAAAATAATGGAAGCAATGGAGAATATCCTCGTAAAGCAAATAGATGAAGCTGCGACTCAAGGAGAAGTCATTATTATGGGGGACTTCAACTACCCTGAAATAGATTGGGGAACAGAAACCTGCAGTTCCAGCAAAGGTAATCGGTTTTTGACAACTATGAGAGACAATTACCTTTCACAGCTGGTTCAGGACCCAACAAGGAGGGGGGCACTGCTAGATCTAATATTAACCAACAGGCCAGACCGCATATCAAATATAAGGGTTGGGGGTCACTTGGGGAATAGTGATCATAAAATAATAAGTTTTCATGTAACCTTTAATAAGATGGGTAGTAGGGGGGTGACAAGGACACTAAACTTCAGGAGGGCAAATTTCCAACGGATGAGAGAGGATCTTGGTGCAATTAACTGGGACGATATCCTGAGACACAAAAATACACAAAGAAAATGGGAGACGTTTATTAGCATCCTGGATAGGACCTGTGCACAGTATATACCGTATGGGAATAAACATACTAGAAATAGGAGGAAACCAATATGGCTAAATAGAGCTGTTAGGGGCACAATAAGGAACAAAAAGAAAGCATTTAGAGAATTAAAGGAAGTAGGTAGTGATGAGGCATTAAATAAATACAGAAAATTAAATAAATTCTGTAAAAAGCAAATCAAGGCAGCAAAGATTGAGACAGAGAGACTCATTGCTAGAGAGAGCAAAAATAACCCCAAAATATTCTTTAACTACATAAATAGTAAGAAACTAAAAAATGACAGTGTTGGCCCCCTTAAAAATAGTCTGGGTGAAATGGTGGATGAGGATGAGGAAAAAGCCAATCTGCTAAATGACTTTTTTTCATCAGTATTTACAAAAGAAAATCCCATGGCAGCCAATATGACTAGTGATAAAAATTCCCCATTAAATGTCACCTGCTTAACCCAGCAGGAAGTACAGCGGCGTCTAAAAATCACTAAAATTGACAAATCTCCGGGCCCGGATGGGATACACCCCCGAGTACTGCAGGAACTAAGTACAGTCATTGATAGACCATTATTTTTAATCTTTAAAGAGTCCATAATAACAGGGTCTGTACCACAGGACTGGCGTATAGCAAATGTGGTGCCAATATTCAAAAAAGGGGCAAAAACTGAACTCGGTAATTATAGGCCAGTAAGTTTAACCTCTACTGTGGGTAAAATCCTGGAGGGCATTCTAAGGGATGCTATACTGGAGTATCTGAAGAGGAATAACCTCATGACCCAGTATCAGCACGGGTTTACTAGGGACCGCTCATGTCAGACTAATTTGATCAGCTTCTATGAAGAAGTAAGTTCCGGACTGGACCAAGGGAACCCAGTGGACGTAGTGTATATGGACTTTTCCAAAGCATTTGATACGGTGCCACACAAAAGGTTGATACATAAAATGAGAGTAATGGGGATAGGGGAAAATATGTGTAAGTGGGTTGAGAGCTAGCTCAGGGATAGGAAACAAAGGGTGGTTATTAATGGAGCACACTCGGACTGGGTCGCGGTTAGCAGTGGGGTACCACAGGGGTCAGTATTGGGCCCTCTTCTTTTTAACATATTTATTAATGACCTTGTAGGGGGCATTCAGAGTAGAATTTCAATATTTGCAGATGACACTAAACTCTGTAGGGTAATCAATACAGGGGAGGACAATTTTATATTACAGGATGATTTATGTAAACTAGAAGCTTGGGCTGATAAATGGCAAATGAGCTTTAATGGGGATAAATGTAAGGTCATGCACTTGGGTAGAAGTAATAAGACGTATAACTATGTGCTTAATTCTAAAACTCTGGGCAAAACCATCAATGAAAAAGACCTGGGTGTATGGGTGGATGACAGACTCATATTCAGTGGCCAGTGTCAGGCAGCTGCTACAAAGGCAAATAAAATAATGGGATGTATTAAAAGAGGCATAGATGCTCATGAGGAGAACATAATTTTACCTCTATACAAGTCACTAGTTCGACCACACTTAGAATACTGTGCACAGTTCTGGTCTCCGGTGTATAAGAAAGACATAGCTGAACTAGAGCGGGTGCAGAGAAGAGCGACCAAGGTTATTAGAGGACTGGGGGGTCTGCAATACCAAGATAGGTTATTACACTTGGGGCTATTTAGTTTGGAAAAACGAAGACTAAGGGGTGATCTTATTTTAATGTATAAATATATGAGGGGACAGTACAAAGACCTTTCTGATGATCTTTTTAATCATAGACCTGAGACAGGGACAAGGGGGCATCCTCTACGTCTGGAGGAAAGAAGGTTTAAGCATAATAACAGACGCGGATTCTTTACTGTAAGAGCAGTGAGACTATGGAACTCTCTGCCGTATGATGTTGTAATGAGTGATTCATTAATTAAATTTAAGAGGGGACTGGATACCTTTCTGGAAAAGTATAATATTACAGGGTATATACACTAGATTCCTTGATAAGGCGTTGATCCAGGGAACTAGTCTGATTGCCGTATGTGGAGTCGGGAAGGAATTTTTTTCCCCATGGTGGAGTTACTCTTTGCCACATGGGTTTTTTTTGCCTTCCTCTGGATCAACATGTTAGGGCATGTTAGGTTAGGCTATGGGTTGAACTAGATGGACTTAAAGTCTTCCTTCAACCTCAATAACTATGTAACTATGTAACTATGTAACTATGTAACTATGAATATGGCCCTTCTCCAAGGACTCCTTTACATAACTCCGCATAGCGGCATGCTCTGGCACAGACAGATTGAAAAGTCGGCCCTTAGGGAACTTACAGCCAGGAATCAAATTAATGGCACAATCGCAGTCCCTATGAGGAGGCAGGGAACTGGACTTTGGCTCATCAAATATATCCTGGAAATCCGACAAAAACTCAGGAACTTCAGAAGAAGGGGGCGAGGAAATTGACATCAAAGGAATATCACTATGTATCCCCTGACAACCCTAGCCAGTTACAGACATAGATCTCCAATCCAGCACTGGATTATGTACCTGTAACCATGGAAAACCCAGCACAACAACATCATGCAAATTATGCAACACCAAAAAGCGAATATTTTCCTGATGTGCTGGAGCCATGTACATGGTTAACTGTGTCCAGTACTGAGGTTTATTCTTGGCCAATGGCGTAGCATCAATCCCCCTTAAGGGAATAGGGCTCTGCAAAGGCTCCAAGGAAAAACCACAGCGCTTGGCAAATTCTAAGTCCATTAAGTTCAGGGCAGAGCCAGAATCCACAAATGCCATAACAGAAAAGGACGACAATGAGCAAATCAGGGTAACAGACAAGAGAAATTTAGGCTGTACAGAACTAATAGTAACAGACCTAGGGACCCTCTTAGTACGCTTAGGGCAATCAGAAATAGCATGAGCAGAATCGCCACAGTAAAAACACAGGCCATTCTGACGTCTGAATTTCTGCCTTTCTGCTCTAGTCAAAATCCTATCACATTGCATAGGCTCAGGACTCTGCTCAGAGGACACTGCCATATGGTGCACCACCTGGCGCTCGCGCAGATGCCGATCGATCTGAATGGCCAAAGACATTGACTCATTCAGACCAGCAGGCGTGGGAAACCCCACCATAACATCTTTAAGGGCTTCAGAAAGACCCTTTCTGAAAATCGCTGCCAGGGCATACACATTCCATTTTGTGAGCACAGACCACTTTCTAAATTTCTGGCAGTATACTTCTGCTGCTTCCTGACCCTGACACAGAGCCAGCAAAGTCTTTTCTGCCTGATCCACAGAATTAGGCTCGTCATACAGCAATCCGAGCACTTGAAAAAATGCGTCAATATTGAGCAATGCAGGATTTCCTGGCTCAAGGGAGAATGCCCAGTCCTGCGGGTCGCCACGCAGCAAAGAAATAACAATCTTCACCTGCTGAATGGGGTCACCAGAGGAACGGGGTCTCAGAGCAAAAAACAATCTGCAATTATTTTTGAAGTTCAAAAATTTAGATCTATCCCCAGAAAACAAATCAGGAATAGGAATTCTAGGCTCTAATACCGGAGTCTGGACAACATAATCTTGGATACTCTGTACCCTTGCAGCGAGTTGATCCACACGCAAGGACAGACCCTGAACCTCCATATCAGCACCAAAATCCTGAACCACCCAGAGATTAAGGGGGAAAAAAAGACAAAACAAGCTACAAAGGAAAAAAAAAAGACTCGGAACTTTCTTTTCCCTCTTTTGAGATGCATTTAACACATTGTGGGCCAGCTGTACTGTTATGACCTGGTGGTTTAGAGGCCACACTGATATGACCTGGTGGCTAAAACGCAACATGGGACGAGCTCTGAGGAGGTGGTATCTCTACTGACCGCAGTTCCTAATCCTAACAACAACACTAGTAATAGCCGTGGGATGTTCCTGACTCTCCCTAGACACCTCGTCACAGCCTAAGAGCTAACTACCCCTAAAGTAGGAAATAGAAAGCTATCTTGCCTCAGAGAAAACCCCCAAAGGAAAGACAGCCCCCCACAAATATTGACTGTGAGTGGAGAGGGAAATGACGTACACAGAAATGAAATCAGATTTCAGCAAAGGAGGCCAATACTAAACTTGATAGACAGAGAGAAAAGGATACTGTGCGGTCAGTACTACAAAATCCACGCAGAGTTTACAAAAATGAACTCCACACCGACTCACGGTGTGGAGGGGCAAATCTGCTTTCCCAGAGCTTCAAGCTAGCCTGAATATGACATAGTGACAAGCTGGACAAAAAGAGACATATTTGCAGAGCAATAGAGTCCAAACAAAAGGACAAACAAAAACTAGCAAAAACTTATCTTTTGCTGACAAGGACAGGCCATATGAGAAATCCAAGGAGAGAACCAAATCCAACCAAGAACATTGACAGCTGGCATGAACCAAAGCCCAGAGCAGGTTTAAATAACAAACCCAGGCAAGGCGATCAGTGGAGGCAGCTGCTACAGCTACCTAAAGGAGCAGCAGTTCCACTCGAATCCACCAGAGGGAGCCCAAGGGCAGAACTCACAAAAATACCATTAGCAACCACAGGAGGGAGCTCCAGAACGGAATTCACAACAGTATCAGCAGAAACACTCATTCTCTCCTTGGAGGCCCGGATGGCATCCTGTGTGCAGTCCCAGATGTCACGTGCCTCCACCGCCCAGTCTGCCACCCTAGAATCGGTGGATGACACGGGTATGGGCACAGGGACACGCGGATGCTGGCGGTAATTAAGGAGAAAAGGAGTTTGCCCAGTGGAATCGGCTACGGCATTGTTCAAGGCAAATTCCGCCCAAGGTAGCAAAGATGCCCAATCATCCTGCCTAGCAGAGACAAAATGTCGCAAGTATGTCACCAGAGTCTGGTTGGTCCTCTCTACCAACCCATTCGTCTCGGGATGGTATGCAGAGGAGAGATTCAACTCTATGCTGAGTAAACGGCAGAGCTCTCTCCAAAACCGAGACGTGAACTCGGGACCCCGGTCGCTGACAATTTTATCAGGCATTCCATGTAAACGGAAAATGTGCTTTATGAATAATGCCACCAGGGCCCGTGCAAAAGTTAACCGTGGAAGCTGCACCAAGTGCACCATCTTAGAGAAATGATCGGTGACAACCCAGATAACGGTGCAGCTATGCGACTTGGGTAAGTGTTATGATCCGGTGACCATGGAGCCGCATGAGACTTTCTCAGGAGTAGGTGGAACCTGTACTGACCGCAAACCCTAAACTGACACCGCAACTAGAAGTAGCCGTGGGGTGTACCGAACACATCCTAGACACCTCGACACAGCCGGAGGACTAAATACCCCTATAGATGGAAATGGGAATTCTATCTTGCCTCAGAGCAGAACCCCAAAGGATAGGCAGCCCCCCACAAATATTGACTGTGAGTATTAGAGGAAAGACACACGCAGGCAGAAATCAGGATTTAGCAAAAGAGGCCATGCTAGCTAAATAGGAAAGGATAGGACAGAATACTAAGCGGTCAGTATTAAAACCCTAAAAATATCCACAGCAGATAATACAAAAATTCCACCATCTAACTAAAGACATGGAATGAATATCTGCATCTCCTGAGAATCCAACTTGACTGAAATATCCAAACACAGTCTAAGCTGGACAAGAAAAACAATGAATAGTACCTATAGTACAATAGAAACCTCCAAGAACAATGGACAACTGGCAATGGCTAATGAATCCTGCACACCTAAATACCCCAGTCAAAGCTGCAATCAGCAGGGACACCTGCCCAGGATTGCAACCCAGGGACAACTGCACTACCACCAACAACCACCGGAGGGAACCCAAGAGCAGAATTCACAACAGGTAAGCCCACCACGAAGTCCATCCTGACCATTTCCCAAGGCCTGTCTGCCACCGGTAGGGGGTAAAGCAACCCAGCAGGCCGTTGCTGAGGAGACCGATTCTGGATGCATCACGGGCCATATGAGGCCACCAGTACGTTCTCGCCAAAAGCTCGGATGTCCTTTTGGTCCCAAAATGCCCACCCACTCTGGACGAGTGAGCCCAAGAGAGAACCTCCGATTGCAAATTCGCTGGCATGAAAGTCTTGCCCGGGGGCACAGACTCTAGCGAAACCGGAGCTACAGTTCTCAGGCTTTCAGAAGGGACAATAAGCTGAGGCTCCTCCTTCTCAGATGACACTACGGAGCGGGAGAGAGCGTCGGCGTGAATGTTCTTCTCACCGGAGAGAAAATGAAGAGTAAAATGAAACCGGGAGAAGAACAGGGACCATCTAGCCTGGCGAGAATTCAGCTGCTGGGCCGCCTGTAGATATACCAAGTTATTGTGGTCAGTGAAAACCTGGAAGGGAAAGCGAGCTCCCTCCAAGAGATGTCTCCACTCTGAGAAAGCCAACTTCATGGCTAGCAACTCCCTGTCCCCGATGGAATAATTCCTCTCCGCCGGTGTGAAGGTCTTGGAGAAGAAGAAGCATGAAAGCTTCCGACCTTGAGCATCCTTTTGGAAAACGACTGCTCCAGCACCAACGGATGAGGCATCCACGTCCATGATAAATGGCTTATCTACATTTGGGTGATGTAGGATGGGAGCGCTAGCAAAATGTGACTTAATAGAAGAGAAGGCCTTGGAGACCTCTTCAGACCACAACTTGGGATTTGCTCCCTTCTTGGTGAGGGCAACCAAGGGAGCTACCATAGTTGAGAAGTGTGGGATGAACTGACAACAGTAATTAATGAACCACATAAAGTGCTGCATCGCTTTAAGTGAATGTGGTTCCTGCCAGTCCATCACAGCCTGTAGCTTGGCAGGATCCATAGCCAATCCCTGGGCAGAGATGATATAACCAAGGAAAGGCAAGGACTCCTGCTCAAACACACACTTCTCCAACTTGGCATAGAGTGTTATGATCCTTAGTGGCTGAGGATCACGAATAGACCAGCAAGTGAATAAACTAAGGACAAGCTCTAGGGAGATGGTAACTGGACTGATCGCAAATCTGAACCTATCCAACACAACTAGAGGTAGCCGGTGAACGTGCCTAAATAATTCCTAGACGTCTCGAGCCAGCCTGAGGAACTAGCTACCCCTAAAGAGAAAGAAAGACCTCGCTTGCCTCCAGAGAAATAATCCCCAAAGATATAGAAGCCCCCAACAAATATTAACGGTGAAGTAAGAAGAAGGCACATACGTAGGGATGAAATCAGATTCAGCAAAAGAGGCCCACTAGTACTAGAAAGCAGAAAATAGAGCAGGGGTCTATGCGATCAATAAAAAACCCTTACAAAATATCCATCCTGAGATTTCAAGAACCCACGCACCAACTAATGGTGTGTGGGGAGAAACTCAGTCCACTAGAGCATCCAGCAAGCGAGGGAATCACATTTTAGCAAGCTGGACAAGAAAACATGATAAACACTGCTGATCAAAAAATGAGCAAACAAAACTTAGCTTGTCCTGGATGGACTGGGAGCAAGGTAGTCAGAAGGAATCTGAGTAGCACTGATTACATCGACAGCCGGCAACAAGTGGAAGTAAAACAGAGCTATATAGGAACCTCCCAGAGGATAACGAACCAGCTGATAGCCAGAGACCAGCAGGATAACAAACAAAGCCACCAGGGGGAGCCCAAAGCAAAAGTCACACCATTCCACCAGTGACCACAAGAGGGAGCCTGAAAACAGAGTTCACAACAGTAGAGGGAGTTTGCCCATAAGAGGTCGAAGACTTTGCGAACATCTCTCCAATGGGAGTCAATATCTGGAGAGTAGATGAGAATATCATCCAGATAGACTACGACCGAGGTGGTGAGCATATCCCGGAAGATGTCGTTCACAAAGTCTTGGAAAACGGCTGGGGCATTACAGAGCCCGAAGGGCATCACCAGATATTCATAGTGCCCATCCCTGGTGTTAAAAGCCGTCTTCCATTCATCCCCCTCACGGATGCGAATCAGGTTGTAAGCACCCCGCAGATCTAATTTTGTAAATACCCTTGCTCCCCGTAGCCGATCAAAAAGCTCAGATATCAGGGGTAATGGGTACTTGTTCTTAACTGTGATGGCGTTAAGACCCCTGTAGTTTATGCATGGACGTAAGTCTCCACTCTTCTTCTGTACGAAGAAAAACCCAGCCCCTGCAGGTGACACTGACTTCCTAATGAATCCTCTTGCCAGATACTTTTGGATGTACTGAGACATTGCCTCCATCTCCTGGAGAGATAACGGATAGACTCGACCCCGGGGAGGCTCAGCACTAGGCAAGTGGTCAATAGGACAGTCATAGGGGCGATGAGGCGGAAGGGTCTCCGCAGCCCTTTTGGAGAACACGTCCGCATAGGGCCAATAGTGCTTGGGGAGAGAGGAAAGATCTGCGGGTACCTCTGTAGTAGCAACCTGAACGCACTCCCTCTGACATCTACCCTCACAGGATTTACTCCATCCCAAAATTCTCCCTGAGGACTACTCTATATGAGGAGAATGATAGCGTAGCCATGGTATCCCCAACAGGACCTCATCAATTCCCTCAGGAATGACTGATAGGGAGATAATCTGATGTGATGGAGACACAGAAAGAGTGAATGGAATGGTTTGGTGGGTAATCTGTGAAGGTAGTGTCGACCCATTTACCACTCGAACGGTTACTGGTTTGGCGAGCATCACCAGGGGTATTGCGTGATGCTGGGCGAAAGCGGATGACATAAAATTACCCTCCGCCCCAGAGTCCACGCATAGCTCTACCATAAGAGTGGATGGGCCTATGGTAATTTGCCCCTCGAAGGACAACTTAGAGGCAAACGTCGCCGTGTCTAGTGTACTTCCTCCAATTGCCACTATTCACTGACGTTTCCCTGACCGCTGAGGACACTTGGAGGCAAGATGTCCTGACTGCCGGCAAACATGACAGACCTTAAGTGCACGAGCGGACTGGGACTTGGATCCCGCTCGTGTCACATCTATGGCCTCATGTGACTCGGACGCCTGGACTGGAGATTCCAAAGGTCTGGCAAAGGTGGGAGCCAGCCGAAACCTCTGTCTACACTGGGCTCGCTCCAACCTTCGCTCGTGAAAACGAAGGTGTGAGGAAAATGTATAATATAAGTAGTAGTTTCTCTGCCTGTTAGCACCAGCTGAGGGATTTTTGCACTTCTGACCATGGTCCCCAAGAACACATGGCAGACACTGGGCTCAAAACTCCCCCTTCCCATTACTTCAGGATTTAGCATTCCTTCTCAGAGAGTGTGGGGGTTTTATGAGAGCCAAGGTATTTACGACCGGCATTTCCTGCCGTGTAAGCTCTTGTCCAGCTATAACTGGACTAGAAACTTCTAGAATCCATGAAAGTTCTTTGTTTGGTTTTTGTAAGATATTAGGCAAACCATTTAAGTTAAGAACACGAAAATATATATTCTTAAAGTCCATTGGAGGATCTATCTATCACTCTAAGCACGGGCTTCTAACTCCATCTGGTAAAGAAGTAGGGATTGCTCTGTAAATAATAGGACATATTTGATCCCATTAGAAAGCCCACGTTAATCCGAGATGAATGCTGGTTTTGTTAGGACTATGACATGTTCGGTAGCGAAATTACAAGTCTTAGAAAATTTAGCTTACACTTAGTCAGATGGAAAAGGTAGGAGGGTCTGGGATAGCCAGCCTTTTTGGTGATGTCAACAAGCTGAACTATAACTGTTTTGGCAAGACTCCAGCGGTCAGTCTGCTGCTGGAAGAACATGTGAGTCTGATCTGAAGAGCTGTACCTCATGCATTGGGATTTTTGGGAGCTCCGCCCACCAGCATGGTGTTTGCCTGAACTGATATGAACTAAGAACATGTGAGTGTTATCTTTTCTCCTTTAATCCTCTTTATGTTATAATTACCTTGTACATATTTGCAATTGTCTCATTTGTAACATCTTTATAAAATATTTTTGATAAAGCACTGCCTAATTTTTACGGGGTATAATATTAATACCAGTTCATTCTCCATGCTCTAAAAACGTACCCTGTCTCTTGAAGAGAATTTACGCTACTGTTTTGGGTTAGCTTTGGACCCGTTTAATCGAAGCTGGTGGCGGCAATACCGTGTGCAGGCCTTTGGGTGACTGTTATGGACCTGGTGGTTAGGAGCACCTGGAATGACCTGATGAGCAAAACTCAAAAAACGGAACTAGCTCTGGGGAAGTGGGAACTCTACTGACCGCAAACTCTACTCCTATCGCACACACTAGAAATAGCCGTGGAGCGTACCTAACTCTCCCTAGACGCCTCTTCACAGCCTAAGAGCTAACTACCCCTAAAGATAGAAATTGAAGCCTAACCTTGCCTCAGAGAAAATTCCCCAAAGGTAAAGGCAGCCCCCCCCATATATTGACTGTGAGTTAAGAGGAAATTCACAAACACAGGAATGAAACAGGTTTTAGCATAGGAGGCCAGACTTACTAACTAGTCAGAAGATAGAAAAGAATACTATGCGGTCAGCATAAAAAAACTACAAAACCACGCAGAATATGCAAAAAGACCCCTGCACCGACTCACGGTGTGGAGGTGCAACACTGCACCCCAGAGCTTCCAGCTAGCAAGGAAACATCATGATAACAAGCTGGACTATAATTTAGCAGTGCTAAGAAATATATTCAGGCAGCAGTAACAACAAATGAACTAGCAAGGACTTAGCTTCTGCTGGAGTAGACAAGTCCTCAGAGAAGTCCAAGAGAGATCTGAACCAATTCTGATACATTGACAGCTGGCATCAGGTAACGATCTGAGTGGAGTAAAATAGGGAAGCCAGCATAGCAACATAACGAGAGCAGCTGATAAAGTCAACCTAGTGACCAGCAGTTCCGCTCGAAGCCACCAGAGGGAGCCCAAGAGCAGAACTAACCAAAGTACCATTCATGACCACAGGAGGGAGTCCGAGAACGGAATTCACAACAGTACCCCCCCTTGAGGAGTGGTCACCGAACCCTCACCAGGGCCCCCAGGCCGATCAGGACGAGCCAAATGAAAGGCACAAACTAAATCTGCAGCATGGACATCGGAGGCAACAACCCAGGAATTATCCTCCTGACCATAGCCCTTCCACTTAACCAGGTACTGAAGCTTCCGTCTCGAAATACGAGAATCCAAAATCTTTTCCACCACATACTCCAACTCCCCCTCAACCAACACCGGAGCAGGAGGATCAACGGAGGGAACCATAGGCGCCACGTACCTCCGCAACAACGACCTATGGAACACATTATGGATGGCAAAAGAAGCCGGAAGGACCAAACGAAATGACACAGGGTTGAGAATTTCAGAAATCTTATAAGGACCAATGAAACAAGGCTTAAACTTAGAAGAAGAAACCTTCATAGGAACATAACGAGAAGACAACCAAACCAAATCCCCAACACGAAGTTGGGGACCAACACAACGACGGCGGTTAGCGAAACGTTGAGCCTTCTCCTGGGACAACGTCAGATTGTCCACTACGTGAGTCCAAATTTGCTGCAACCTGTCCACCACAGAATCCACACCAGGACAGTCAGAAGGCTCAACCTGCCCCGAAGAAAAACGAGGATGAAAACTAGAATTGCAAAAAAAAGGCGAAACGAAAGTAGCCGAACTAGCCCGATTATTAAGGGCGAACTCAGCCAATGGCAAGAAGGTCACCCAATCATCCTGATCAGCAGAAACACAGCATCTCAGATAGGTTTCCAAAGTCTGGTTGGTTCGTTCGGTTTGGCCATTTGTTTGAGGATGGAAAGCCGAAGAAAAAGACAAATCAATGCCCATCTTAGCACAAAAGGACCGCCAAAACCTAGAGACAAACTGGGAACCTCTGTCCGACACAATGTTCTCCGGAATGCCATGCAAACGAACCACATGTTGAAAAAATAATGGCACCAAATCAGAGGAAGAAGGTAATTTAGGCAAGGGTACCAAATGGACCATCTTAGAAAAGCGATCACAAACCACCCAGATGGCAGACATCCTTTGAGAGATAGGAAGATCTGAAATAAAATCCATTGAAACATGCGTCCAAGGCCTTTTTGGGACTGGCAAGGGCAAAAGCAACCCACTGGCACGAGAACAGCAGGGCTTAGCCCGAGCACAAGTCCCACAGGACTGCACAAAAGAACGCACATCCCGTGACAAGGAAGGCCACCAAAAGGACCTAGCCACCAAATCTCTGGTACCAAAAATCCCAGGATGACCAGCCAACACTGAGCAATGAACCTCAGAAATAACTCTGCTAGTCCATCTATCAGGGACGAACAATTTCTCCGCTGCACAACGGTCAGGTCTATCAGCCTGAAACTCCTGCAGCGCCCGCCGCAAATCAGGGGAGAAGGCAGACAGAATTACCCCCTCTTTGAGAATACCAGCCGGCTCAGGGACTCCCGGAGAATCAGGCACAAAACTCCTAGAAAGGGCATCCGCCTTCACATTCTTAGAACCTGGAAGGTATGAGACCACAAAATCGAAACGGGAGAAAATCAGCGACAATCGAGCTTGTCTAGGATTCAACTGCTTGGCAGACTCGAGATAAGTCAGATTTTTGTGATCCGTCAAGACCACCACGCGGTGCTTGGCTCCCTCAAGCCAATGTCGCCACTCCTCGAATGCCCACGTCATAGCCAGCAGCTCCCGATTGCCAACATCATAATTACGCTCAGCAGGCAAAAACTTTCTAGAAAAGAAGGCACATGGCTTCATCACAGAGCCATCAGAACTTCTTTGAGACAAAACAGCCCCTGCTCCAATCTCAGAAGCATCAACCTCGACCTGAAAAGGAGCAAAACATCTGGCTGATGCAACACAGGGGCCGAAGAAAAACGACGTTTCAGCTCCTGAAAAGCCTCAACGGCCGCAGAGGACCGATTCACCACATCAGCACCTTTCTTTGTCAAATCAGTCAAAGGTTTAACCACACTAGAAAAATTAGTGATGAATCGACGGTAAAAATTAGCAAAGCCCAGGAATTTCTGGAGGCTCTTCACAGATGTAGGTTGAGTCCAATCATAAATGGCCTGAACTTTAACAGGATCCATCTCGATAGTAGAAGGGGAAAAAATGAAGCCCAAACAGGAAACCTTCTGAACTCCGAAAAGACGTTTAGACCCCTTCACAAACAAGGAATTAGCACGAAGGATCTGGAATACCATTCTCACGTGCTTCACATGAGACTCCCAATCATCCGAAACGACCAAAATATCATCCAAATATACAATCATGAATCTATCCAAATACTTTCAGAAGATGTCATGCATAAAGGACTGAAACACAGATGGAGCATTTGAAAGCCAGAATGGCATTACCAGGTACTCAAAATGGCCCTCGGGCATATTAAATGCTGTTTTCCATTCATCGTCCTGTTTAATACGCACAAGGTTATACGCCCCTCGAAGATCTATCTTGGTGAACCAACTAGCCCCCTTAATCCGAGCAAACAAATCAGACAGCAGAGGCAAAGGGTACTGAAATTTGACCGTGATTTTATTGAGAAGGCGGTAATCTATACAGGGTCTCAGAAAACCATCCTTCTTGGCCACAAAAAAGAACACTGCTCCCAACGGTGATGAAGACGGGCAAATATGCCCTTTCTCCAAGGACTCCTTCACATAAGTCCGCATAGCGGCGTGCTCTGGCACGGATAAATTGAAAAGTCGGCCCTTAGGAATCAAATTAATAGCACAATCACAATCCCTATGAGGGGGTAGGACACTGGATTTGGGCTCATCAAATACATCCTGGTAATCCGACAGAAACTCAGGGACTTCAGAAGGAGTGGAAGCAGAAATTGACACCAATGGAACATCACCATGTACCCCTTGACAACCCCAACTAGACACAGACATTGATTTCCAATCCAATACTGGATTATGAACCTGTAGCCATGGCAAACCCAACACGACCACATCATGCAAATTATGCAACACCAAAAAGCGAACATCTTCCCGATGTGCAGGAGCCATGCACATGGTCAACTGAGTCCAGTACTGAGGTTTACTCTTGGCCAACGGCGTGGCATCAATTCCCCTTAATGGAATAGGATACTGCAAAGGCTCCAAGAAAAAACCACAGCGCCTGGCAAACTCCAAGTCCATCAAATTCAGGGCAGCGCCTGAATCCACAAATGCCATAACCGAGTAGGATGACAAAGAGCAAATCAGAGTAACAGACAAAAGAAATTTAGGCTGTACAGTACCAATGGTGACAGACCTAGCGAACCGCTTAGTGCACTTAGGACAATCAGAGATAGCATGAGTGGGGTCACCACAGTAAAAACACAGCCTATTCTGACGTCTGTGTTCTTGCCGTTCAGTTCTGGTCAAAGTTCTATCACATTGCATAAGCTCAGGCTTCTGCTCCGATCAATTTGGATGGCCAAGGACATTGACTCATTCAGACCAGCAGGCGTGGGGAATCCCACCATAACATCCTTCAGGGCTCCAGAAAGACCCTTTCTAAAAATTGCTGCCAGGGCACACTCATTCCATTGAGTAAGCACAGACCATTTTCTAAACTTCTGACAATATATCTCCGCTTCATCCTGACCCTGACACAAAGCTAGCAAGATTTTCTCTGCCTGATCCACTGAATTCAGTTAATCATAAAGCAATCCAAGCGCCAGAAAAAACGCATCTACATTAAGCAATGCAGTATCTCCTGGCGCAAGGGAGAATGCCCAGTCTTGAGGGTCACCACGCAACAAAGAAATAATAATTTTTACTTGCTGAATGGGGTCACCAGAGGAGCGGGGTTTCAAAGCAAAAAAACAGTTTACAATTATTTTTGAAATTCAGAAACTTAGATCTATCCCCAGAAAACAAATCAGGAATTGGAATTCTAGGCTCTAACATCGGATTCTGAACTACATAATCTTGAATGCTTTGTACCCTTGCAGTGAGATGATCCACACAAGAGGACAGACCTTGAATATCCATATCTACACCTGTGTCCTGAACCACCCAGGGGTTAAGGGGAAAAGAGAGACAAAACACACTGCAAAGAAAAAAAAATGGGTTCAGAACTTCTCTTATCCCTCTTTTGAGATGCATTAACACTTTATGGGCCAGCTGTACTGTTATGGACCTGGTGGTTAGGAGCACCTGGAATGACCTGATGAGTAAACTCAAAAAACGGAACTAGCTCTGGGGAAGTGGGAACTCTGCTGACCGCAAACTCTACTCCTATTGCACACACTAGATTGTCATGATCTCAATGGCAAGAGAACATAGCATAAGCATATATAGGAACTAGCTCTTGGAAGATGGGAACTGAGCTGACCATGAACTAAACCTAACGCACAACTAGCAGTGGCCGGGTAGCATGCCTACGTTGATTCTAGATGCCCAGCACCAGCCGGAGGACTAAATAAAGCTAGCAGAGGAAAATATTAGTCCTAGCTCACCTGTAGAGAAATACCCCGAAAGGAGACAGAGGCCCCCCACATGTATTGGCGGTGAGTTAAGATGAAATAACAAACGTAGTATGAAAATAGGTTTAGCAAATTTGAGGTCCACTTACTACATAGCAGAAGACAGAAAGGACACTTTCATGGTCAGCTGAAAACCCTATCAAAACACCATCCAGAAATTACTTTAAAACTCTGGCATTAACTCATAACACCAGAGTGGCAATTCCTGTTCACAAGAGCTTTCCAGACACAGTAACGAAACTACAGCTGTGAACTGGAACAAAAATGCAAAAACAAACATGGACAAGAGTCCAACTTATCTAGTAGTTGTCTAGGAGCAGGAACAAGCACAGAGAGGCTTCTGATAACATTGTTGACCGGCAAGCAACTAACAGAGCAGCAAGGTTATATAGCGACTCCCACATCTTGATGGGAACAGGTGAACAGAGAAGATGAAGACACCAGTTCAATTCCACCAGTAGCCACCGGGGGAGCCCAGAATCCAAATTCACAACAGTACCCCCCCCTCAAGGAGGGGGCACCGAACCCTCACCAGAACCACCAGGGCGATCAGGATGGGCCCTATGAAAGGCACGAACCAGATCGGAGGCATGAACATCAGATGCATTCACCCAAGAATTATCCTCCTGGCCGTATCCCTTCCACTTGACCAGATACTGGAGTCTCCATCTGGAAACACAAGAGTCTAAGATTTTCTCCACAACGTACTCCAACTCACCCTCAACCAACACCGGAGCAGGAGGCTCAACGGAAGGCACAACCGGTACCTCATACCTGCGCAATAATGACCGATGAAAAACGTTATGAATAGAAAAGGATGCAGGGAGGTCCAAACGGAAGGAAACAGGGTTAAGAATCTCCAATATCTTATACGGGCCGATAAACCGAGGCTTAAACTTAGGAGAAGAGACCCTCATAGGGACAAAACGAGAAGACAACCACACCAAATCCCCAACAGAAAGCCGAGGACCAACACGACGGTGGCGGTTGGCAAAAAGCTGAGTCTTCTCCTGGGACAACCTCAAATTGTCCACCACCTGCCCCCAGATCTGATGCAATCTCTCCACCACAGCATCCACTCCAGGACAATCCGAAGATTCCACCTGACCAGAGGAAAATCGAGGATGAAACCCCGAATTACAGAAAAACGGGGACACCAAAGTGGCAGAGCTGGCCCGATTATTGAGAGCGAACTCCGCCAATGGCAAAAAAGCAACCCAATCATCCTGGTCAGCAGACACAAAACACCTCAGATATGTCTCCAGGGTCTGATTAATCCGCTCGGTCTGGCCATTCGTCTGAGGATGGAAAGCGGACGAAAAAGATAAATCTATGCCCATCCTAGCACAGAATGCCCGCCAAAATCTAGACACGAATTGGGTCCCTCTGTCAGAAACGATATTCTCAGGAATACCATGCAAACGAACAACATTTTGAAAAAACAGAGGAACCAACTCGGAAGAAGAAGGTAACTTGGGCAGAGGAACCAAATGGACCATCTTAGAAAAACGGTCACACACCACCCAGATGACAGACATCTTCTGAGAAACAGGCAGATCTGAAATAAAATCCATCGAGATGTGCGTCCAAGGCCTCTTAGGAATAGGCAAGGGCAACAATAATCCACTAGCCCGAGAACAACAAGGCTTGGCCCGAGCACAAACGTCACAAGACTGCACAAAGCCTCGCACATCTCGTGACAGGGAAGGCCACCAGAAGGACCTTGCCACCAAATCCCTGGTACCAAAAATGCCAGGATGACCTGCCAACGCAGAAGAATGAACCTCAGAGATGACTCTACTGGTCCAATCATCAGGAACAAACAGTTTATCAGGTGGGCAACGATCAGGTCTATCCGCCTGAAACTCCTGCAAGGCCCGCCGCAGGTCTGGAGAAACGGCTGACAATACCACTCCATCCTTAAGGATACCTGTGGGCTCAGAGTTACCAGGCGAGTCAGGCTCAAGACTCCTAGAAAGGGCATCCGCCTTAACATTCTTAGAACCCGGTAGGTATGACACCACAAAATTAAACCGAGAGAAAAATAATGACCAGCGCGCCTGTCTAGGATTCAGGCGCCTGGCGGTCTCAAGATAAATCAAATTTTTGTGGTCAGTCAATACCACCACCTGATGTCTGGCCCCCTCAAGCCAATGGCGCCACTCCTCAAAAGCCCACTTCATGGCCAAAAGCTCCCGATTCCCAACATCATAATTCCGCTCAGCGGGCAAAAATTTACGGGAAAAGAAGGCACAAGGCCTCATCACGGAGCAGTCAGAACTTTTCTGCGACAACACTGCCCCAGCTCCGATCTCAGAAGCGTCGACCTCAACCTGAAAAGGTAGAGCAACATCAGGCTGACGCAACACAGGGGCAGAGGAAAAACGGCGCTTAAGCTCCCGAAAGGCCTCCACAGCATCAGGGGACCAATCAGCAACATCAGCACCCTTCTTAGTCAAATCGGTCAATGGCTTAGCAATATCCGAAAAACCAGCAATAAATCGACGATAAAAGTTAGCAAAGCCCAAAAATTTCTGAAGACTCTTAAGAGAAGAGGGCTGCGTCCAATCACAAATAGCTTGAACCTTGACAGGATCCATTTCAATGGAAGAGGGGGAAAAAATATATCCCAAAAAGGAAATCCTCTGTACCCCAAAAACACACTTAGAACCCTTCACACACAAAGAATTAGACCGCAAAACCTGAAAAACCCTCCTGACTTGCTGGACATGAGAGTCCCAGTCATCCGAAAAAATCAGAATATCATCCAGATACACAATCATAAATTTATCCAAATAATCGCGAAAAATATCATGCATAAAGGACTGGAAAACTGACGGAGCATTTGAAAGACCAAAAGGCATCACTAAATACTCAAAGTGGCCCTCGGGCGTATTAAATGCGGTTTTCCACTCATCCCCCTGCCTGATTCGCACCAAATTATACGCCCCACGAAGGTCAATCTTAGAGAACCACTTGGCCCCCTTTATGCGAGCAAACAAATCAGTCAGCAACGGCAATGGGTATTGATATTTAACAGTGATTTTATTCAAAAGCCGATAATCAATACATGGTCTCAAAGAGCCGTCTTTTTTTGACACAAAGAAAAAACCGGCTCCTAAGGGAGATGACGATGGACGAATATGTCCCTTTTCCAAGGACTCCTTTATATATTCTCGCATAGCAGCATGTTCAGGCACAGACAGATTAAATAAACGACCCTTTGGGTATTTACTACCCGGGATTAAATCTATGGCACAATCGCACTCTCGGTGCGGAGGTAACGAACCAAGCTTGGATTCTTCAAAGACGTCACGATAGTCAGACAGGAACTCAGGAATTTCAGAGGGAATAGATGATGAAATGGAAACCACAGGTACATCCCCATGAGCCCCCTTACATCCCCAGCTCAACACAGACATAGCTCTCCAGTCGAGGACTGGGTTGTGAGATTGCAGCCAAGGCAATCCTAGCACCAAATCATCATGTAGATTATACAGCACCAGAAAGCGAATAATCTCCTGGTGATCCGGATTAATACGCATAGTTACTTGTGTCCAGTATTGTGGTTTATTATTAGCCAATGGGGTGGAGTCAATCCCCTTCAGAGGAATAGGAGTCTCCACAGGCTCTAAATCATACCCACAGCGTTTGGCAAAGGACCAATCCATAAGACTCAAAGCGGCGCCAGAGTCGACATAGGCGTCCGTGGTAATAGATGACAAAGAGCAAATCAGGGTCACAGATAGAATAAACTTAGACGGTAAGGTGCAAATGGAAACAGATTTACCAAGCTTTTTAGTGCGCTTAGAGCATGCTGATATAACATGAGTAGAATCACCACAATAGAAACACAACCCATTTTTCCGTCTAAAATTCTGCCGCTCGCTTCGGGACAGAATTCTATCACACTGCATACTCTCTGGCGACTTCTCAGTGGACACCGCCAGATGGTGCACTGGTTTGCGCTCCCGCAAACGCCTATCGATCTGAATAGCCATTGTCATGGACTCATTCAGACCCGCAGGCACAGGGAACCCCACCATAACATCCTTAATGGCATCAGAGAGACCCTCTCTGAAAGTCGCCGCCAGGGCGCACTCATTCCACTGAGTAAGCACAGACCATTTACGGAATCTTTGGCAGTAAATTTCCGCTTCATCTTGCCCCTGAGATAGGGACATCAAAGTTTTTTCTGCCTGAAGCTCCAAATGAGGTTCGTCATAAAGCAACCCCAAGGCCAGAAAAAACGCATCCACATTGAGCAACGCAGGATCCCCTGGTGTCAATGAAAAAGCCCAGTCTTGAGGGTCGCCCCGGAGCAAGGAAATCACAATCCTGACCTGCTGTGCAGGGTCTCCGGCAGAGCGAGATTTCAGGGACAAAAATAATTTGCAATTATTTCGAAAATTCTGAAACCCGGATCTATTCCCCGAGAAAAATTCCGGCAAAGGAATTCTCGGCTCAGATACAGGTGCATGACAAACAAAATCTTGCAAATTTTGTACCTTCGTGGCGAGATTATTCAAACCTGCAGTTATACTCTGAAGATCCATTACAAACAGGTGGACACAGAGCCATTCAAAGATTAGTAGGAGAGAAAAAAAAAAAAAAAAAATTTCAGCAGACTACTTATTTCTCTCCTTTCTCAGCCAAGGATTTTAACCCTTTAGTGGGCCGGTCAAACTGTCATGATCTCAATGGCAAGAGAACATAGCATAAGCATATATAGGAACTAGCTCTTGGAAGATGGGAACTGAGCTGACCATGAACTAAACCTAACGCACAACTAGCAGTGGCCGGGTAGCATGCCTACGTTGATTCTAGATGCCCAGCACCAGCCGGAGGACTAAATAAAGCTAGCAGAGGAAAATATTAGTCCTAGCTCACCTCTAGAGAAATACCCCGAAAGGAGACAGAGGCCCCCCATATGTATTGGCGGTGAGTTAAGATGAAATAACAAACGTAGTATGAAAATAGGTTTAGCAAATTTGAGGTCCACTTACTACATAGCAGAAGACAGAAAGGACACTTTCATGGTCAGCTGAAAACCCTATCAAAACACCATCCAGAAATTACTTTAAAACTCTGGCATTAACTCATAACACCAGAGTGGCAATTCCTGTTCACAAGAGCTTTCCAGACACAGTAACGAAACTACAGCTGTGAACTGGAACAAAAATGCAAAAACAAACATGGACAAGAGTCCAACTTATCTAGTAGTTGTCTAGGAGCAGGAACAAGCACAGAGAGGCTTCTGATAACATTGTTGACCGGCAAGCAACTAACAGAGCAGCAAGGTTATATAGCGACTCCCACATCTTGATGGGAACAGGTGAACAGAGAAGATGAAGACACCAGTTCAATTCCACCAGTAGCCACCGGGGGAGCCCAGAATCCAAATTCACAACACTAGATATAGCCGTGGAGCGTACCTAACTCTCCCTAGACGCCTCTTCACAGCCTAAGAGCTAACTACCCCTAAAGATAGAAATAGAAGCCTAATCTTGCCTCAGAGAAAATTCCCCAATAGTAAAGGCGGCCCCCCACATATATTGACTGTGGGTTAAGAGGAAATTCACAAACACAGGAATGAAACAGGTTTTAGCATAGGAGGCCAGACTTACTAAATAGTCAGAAGAAAGAAAAGAATACTATGCGGTCAGCATAAAAAAAACTACAAAACCACGCAGAGTATGCAAAAAGACCCCCACACCGACTCACGGTGTGGAGGTGCAACACTGCACCCCAGAGCTTCCAGCTAGCAAGGAAACATCATGATAGCAAGCTGGACTATAATTTAGCAGTGCTAAGAAATATATTCAGGCAGCAGTAACAACAAATGAACTAGCAAGGACTTAGCTTCTGCTGGAGTAGACAGGTCCTCAGAGAAGTCCAAGAGAGATCTGAACCAATTCTGATACATTGACAGCTGGCATCAGGTAACTATCTGAGTGGAGTTAAATAGGGAAGCCAGCATAGCAACATAACGAGAGCAGCTGATAAAGTCAACCTAGTGACCAGCAGTTCCGCTCGAAGCCACCAGAGGTCGCCCAAGAGCAGAACTAACCAAAGTACCATTCATGACCACAGGAGGGAGTCCGAGAACGGAATTCACAACAGGTGACATTGCAGCGACTGCGGCATTGATAATTATTGTTCCTGCCTGAGTGAGAGTAGTTTATCGCGTCGCTGCAGCATGCCCAATAGCCAGTACATAGCAGGCAGCCTTTCTGGCGACTAATTGCCCTAGGTGCAGTACCTAATCTGACCTGACAGTAAGGGGGCACCAGAGAGCTGCAAGGTTTAAGTGGAACTGTAAGCGGGATACACCTAAATCCCTGCAGTGGTGTATTGAAGAGCAGTGGGATACCTAAAATAAGCCCCTGCTGTAAACTAAGAGGTCAATAGCCATGTGTGTGTTTTTTTATCACATTGTGGCAGTGGAGGGATAACTAAGATAAGCCCCCCTGCACATGTGATAGCCGTCTGTTGGTCTAAAGTCACCCCAATCCGTGACAATTGGTGGCAGCGGTGGGATATTAGAGCATTAGTGATTTGGTTTGAGCAATCATTCCTCTCACTAAAAACTTGCAGAAAGTTCTTGCGAGGACTCTGCGCAAATAAGTTTGGAGAACAAACTCAGTGTTTATTAGTTGTGAGACAATTGTGTACTGGTAATTATCCCCTCCCTTTCTCTTCGTTTTTCTATCCTATCTTTTATTTGGCAACCATGGCTGCGATAGGAGAAGCCTGGTACACCCAGCAGAAGAGGGACACTCTTGCTGGGATATGCATGTACCATGGCCTGAACCCCCAGGGCAAGACCATGACTCAAATGGTTGCTGAACTGGTGCAATGGAAGCCGCTCTAGACCACTCACAGAGCCCAGAGGCCGCAGAAGCCAGCACCAGTGAACATGGTGCTGCAGCAGAGGTCCAACCACTGAATGCTGGCCCTGTTAGCAATCCAGGCGAATTGGACCCCCACCTGCAGGCGGCCTTGAAAGAATTCCCCACTGATGACCATGAGGGACGTCGGCAGCTGATTCAGCAATACCGGCAGGAGGCCGAGGCCCGAGCCGAGCGAGAGGCCCAGCAAGCCGAGCGAGAGGCCCAAGCGCAGCGGGAGTACCAGCTGCAGATGGCCCGACTGCAAATGCAGGGGTCGTCCCAGTCCAGCCGTGAGCCCAGCAGCGCTCAGATACCGAAGCCCCGGCCCGATCACTTCCCTGTTATGGAAAAGGACGGGGACTTGGACACTTTTCTGCGGGCCTTTGAGAAAGCCTGCAGACAGTACCAGCTGCCTACACAAGAATGGGCAAGATACCTGACACCAGGGCTGAGAGGAAAACCTCTGGAGGCGTTTGCTGCCCTCCCTCAAGAACAAGATGGTGATTATGAGGCCATCAAGCAGGCTCTGACAGCCAAGTATCAGCTAACACCCGAGGTGTACCATAAAAAGTTCCAGACCCTCCAACGTGGCCCACACGACAGTTACAGTGATGTGGTGCATGGACTGGGGACCCACTTTGACCAGTGGACCCAAGGACTGTCAGTGACCACCTTTGCACAGCTGCGAGACCTGATGATCAAAGACCAGTTCTTCCATCTTTGCCAAGCTGAGGTGCGACAGTTCGTGATGGACAGAGAACCCAAAGACGTGACGAAAGCAGCGCAGATTGCCGATGCCTATGAGGCCAACCGTAGATCGGAAGTGCGGAAGCCAGTCACCACCAGCTGGAGAGGGGGTAAGCCTGCATCCAACGCCAGTACCCCTGCCAGCTTACACTCCAGAGGTCCTGTCCCCGTGGCCAACAGCACCAGACCTACCACCGAACTTCGCCAGTGTTACCACTGCAGGCAGCCTGGTCATATCAGTCCCCACTGTCCAGGCAAGCAGAAGAACCCCCCAGCCAAGGCCCCAGGGCCTAATGCAGCAGTTCTTTTGGTGGGTGGTGTGGTTAAGAGGGTGTGTGACAACGTACAGCACGTCACTGTGGGAGGCCATGTTGCTACAGGCCTCAAGTACACCGGGGCTGAACGAACCCTCATCCGACCCGAACTGGCGGCCTCTGAAGAAATCATTCCGGGGAAAACCCTAACTGTCACTAAGATTGGGGGCATCAGCTATCCCTTACCGATGGCCCGGGTTTATATTGATTGGGGTGCTGGGAGCGGGGTGAAGGAAGTGGGGCTGTCTGATAATTTGCCCACTGATGTTTTGTTGGGGACTGATTTGGGGAGGTTGGTTGCATACTACGTCACTGACACCCCTCCCCAATCTGCTAATAATGGTAACGTTAGCCCCGATGTTGATGATGATGATGATGGGAGATCGCATGTGTTACCTGACCATGATTTATCTAGTAATGATGCATCTGATAACCATTTTTTCCCTAGGATTGATGGTGAAAATGTTGTACCTGTGCCAACTGAACCTGATAATGATGTTTCTGTGAAAGTTGATGTGTCCATAGGTACAGGAGTGCTCAGCCACGTCGCTCTGCGGAGTGAGACGGCTGAGGAACCCCTAGCAGGGGCAAGTGTCGGTGCTACCGGAAATGGGGAGATACATGGGAACCGTGAGGAAAGTGATGCCATGCAATTGACCAGTGCCACCGAGGAAGGTAACTGGCCCATAAGCAGCAATGCTCCTGAGGTAATGGGGGTGGATGGGGAGGTAGAGCCCATAGCAGCGTCGGCTGATGGGTCTGTAAAAATCCCCAGGGAGACAGCCTACGTAGCTGCTGTCACCCGCAGTCAGAGTGCCCAGAACGCAGATAACTGTCTGCCTCCCAGACCCTCCTCAGTTATCAGTATGACTGAACCAGAGGTGGACCCAGAGCAGGTCCCAGAGGGCTCCCGTGGAGAAGGGACCCTAACGTCGCTTCTGGCTTCCCCCAGCCAGGAGTTTCAGGCCGTTCTGCACACAGATGCGAGCCTAGAGAGTTTGAGACAACTTGCCGGGACGCCATTCTCCAAGACTGATAAGGAGAAGGTGTTCTGGGAAGGAGGAAGGTTGTACCGGGAGACAGTACCCGGAGAATCACAAAAGGAGTGGTTGAGGGAAAGACAGCTGGTCATCCCGCAGCAATTCCGGGGTGAGTTGTTGCGGATTGCCCATGAGATCCCACTAGCTGGACACTTGGGGATCAGCAAAACTAAGGCCCGGCTGTCTCAACACTTCTATTGGCCTAAGATGGGGACAGATGTGTCAAACTACTGCCACTCCTGTGTCACCTGTCAAAGAGTGGGGAAGGTGGGGCCTGCTCTTAAGGCTCCCCTGATCCCTTTGCCAGTGATAGAGGAGCCTTTCCAGAGGATCGCGGTGGACATTGTGGGCCCGCTGGCCATCCCCAGCAGCTCTGGAAAGCAATTTATCCTTACTGTGGTAGACTACGCTACCCGGTACCCAGAGGCAGTAGCTCTGTCATCAACTAGGGCAGATAAGGTGGCGGATGCCCTGTTGGCTATCTTTGCACGTGTAGGATTTCCCAGGGAGATGCTCACTGATCAAGGGACCCAATTCATGTCTCGTCTAATGGAGGCTCTCTGTAAGAGAATGCAGGTGAAGCACCTGGTATCGAGTGCGTATCACCCACAGACCAATGGCTTGTGTGAACGCTTCAATGGTACCCTCAAACAGATGCTACGCATGCCGGTTGAGACACAAGGGCGCGACTGGGAGCGGTACCTCCCACACCTGCTGTTCGCTTACCGAGAGGTTCCGCAGGCCTCGACGGGGTTCTCCCCCTTCGAGCTCCTGTACGGCAGGCGAGTCCGGGACCCCTTGGGTTGGTAACAGAATCCTGGGAAGAGGAGCCGAACCCTTCTGAAGTATCCATAGTGGAGTATGTCATGCGCTTCCGTGACAAGATGCAGACCTTGATGCAGTTGGTGCATGACAACATGACGCAGGCTCAGGCTGATCAGAAGCACTGGTACGACCAGAACGCCCGGGAGCGGACCTACCACGTGGGTCAAAAGGTGTGGGTGCTGGTCCCCATACCAACGGATAAGCTTCAGGCAGCCTGGGAGGGCCCGTACGTCGTCCACCAACAGCTCAACCCGGTCACCTACGTGGTCACGCTTGACCACGCTCGGGGTAGGCGAAAGGCCTTTCACGTCAACATGATGATGGCTCATCACGAACGTGAACCTTTCGTCCTACCGGTCTGCAGCGCACCCGAAGACGGGGAGGAAGACGCCCTCCTGGACATGCTGGCCCAAGCCAAGGCCGGTGGGTCCATCGAGGACGTGGAGGTAAGCGCCTCGCTAGATGAACCACAGCGGTTGCAGTTGCAAACCACACTGGAACCCTTCCGGGTCGTGTTCTCCAACCGACCTGGGACGACTGAGTTAGCCGTCCACGAGGTGGACACCGGGAATCACGCCCCACTACGGCGAACACCCTATCGAATCTCTGATCAGGTGCAGCAGATTATGCACCAGGAGATCGATGAGATGTTACAGCTGGGGGTGATTCGATGGTCAAAGAGCATGTGGGCCTCACCTGTAGTTCTCGTGCCAAAAAAGGACCGGACCACCTGGTTCTGCGTGGACTAAAGGGGGCTCAATGCCATTACAGCCTCTGACGCGCACCCAATGCCGCGCATCGAGGAGCTGCTTGAGAAGTTAGCTGGTGCAAAATACCTGACAATAATGGATCTGAGTCGAGGATACTGGCAGAATCCCCTGAGCCCCGAAGCACAGGAGAAGTCCGCCTTTATCACACCCTTCGGACTGTACGAGTCCACGGTCATGCCCTTTGGCATGAAGAATGCCCCTGCCACTTTCCAGCGGATGGTCAATCTCCTGCTTCAGGGACTGGAGAAGTACACAGTGGCGTACTTGGATGACATTGCCATCTTCAGTCCCTCCTGGAAAGAACACCTGCAGCATCTCGAGGAGGTGCTCAGGCGAATTCACCGAGCAGGACTGACTATCAAGCCAGGAAAGTGCCAGATGGGCATGAGGGAGGTCCACTACTTGGGGCACTGGGTAGGCGGAGGCACCCTGAAGCCAGAGCCTGAGAAAGTGGGCGCGATCGTGAACTGGCCTGTTGTGAATTCCATTCTCGGACTCCCTCCTGTGGTCATGAATGGTACTTTGGTTAGTTCTGCTCTTGGGCTCCCTCTGGTGGCTTCGAGCGGAACTGCTGGTCACTGTGTTGACTTTGTCGGCTGCTCTTGTTGTGTTGCTGTGCTGGCTTCCCTGTTTGGCTCCACTCGGATTGTTGCCTGATGCCAGCTGTCAATGTATCAGAATTGGTTCAGATCTCTCTTGGACTTCCCTGAGGACCTGTCTACTCCAGAAGAAGCTAAGTCCCTGCTAGTTCATTTGATGTTACTGCTGCCTGAATATATTTCTTAGCACTGCTAAATTCTAGTCCGGCTTGCTAACATGATGTTTCCATGCTAGCTGGAAGCTCTGGGGTGCAGTGTTGCACCTCCACACCGTGAGTCGGTGCGGGGGTCTTTTTGCATACTCTGCGTGGTTTTGTAGTTTTTTTATGCTGACCGCATAGTATTCTTTTCTATCCTCTGACTATTCAGTAAGTATGGCCTCCTATGCTAAAACCTGTTTCATTCTTGTGTTTGTGACTTTCCTCTTAACTCACAGTCAATATATGTGGGGGGCTGCCTTTACCTTTGGGAAATTTCTCTGAGGCAAGGTTAGGCTTCTATTTCTATGTTTAGGGGTAGTTAGCTCTTAGGCTGTGAAGAGGCGTCTAGGGAGGGTTAGGTACGCTCCACGGCTATTTCTAGTGTGTGCGATAGGAGTAGAGTTTGCGGTCAGCAGAGTTCCCATTTCCCCAGAGCTAGTTCCGTTTTTTGAGTTTATTCATCAGGTCATTCCAGGTGCTACTAACCACCAGGTCCATAACAGTACAGCTGGCCAGTAAAGTGTTAATGCATCTCAAAAGAGGGATAAGAGAAGTTCTGAACCCATTTTTTTTTCTTTGCAGTGTGTTTTGTCTCTCTTTTCCCCTTAACCCCTGGGTGGTTCAGGACACAGGTGTAGATATGGATATTCAAGGTCTGTCCTCTTGTGTGGATCATCTCACTGCAAGGGTACAAAGCATTCAAGATTATGTAGTTCAGAATCCGATGTTAGAGCCTAGAATTCCAATTCCTGATTTGTTTTCTGGGGATAGATCTAAGTTTCTGAATTTCAAAAATAATTGTAAACTGTTTCTTTCTTTGAAAATTCTCTGGTGACCCCATTCAGCAAGTAAAAATTATTATTTCTTTGTTGCGTGGTGACCCTCAAGACTGGGCATTCTCCCTTGCGCCAGGAGATCCTGCATTTCTTAATGTAGATGCGTTTTTTCTGGCGCTTGGATTGCTTTATGACGAACCGAATTCAGTGGATCAGGCAGAGAAAATTTTGCTAGCTTTGTGTCAGGGTCAGGATGAAGCGGAGATATATTGTCAGAAGTTTAGAAAGTGGTCTGTGCTTACTCATTGGAATGAGTGTGCCCTGGCAGCAATTTTTAGAAAGGGTCTTTCTGAAGCCTTTAAGGATGTTATGGTGGGATTCCCCATGCCTGCTAGTCTGAATGAGTCAATTTCCTTGGCCATCCAAATTGATCGGCGTTTGCGCGAGCGCAAAATTGTGCACAGTTTGGCGGTGTCCTCTGAGCAGAGGCCTGAGCTTATGCAATGTGATAGAACTTTGACCAGAACTGAACGGCAAGAACACAGATGTCAGAATAGGCTGTGTTTTTACTGTGGTGACCCCACTCATGCTATCTCTGATTGTCCTAAACGCACTAAGCGGTTCGCTAGGTCTGTCACCATTGGTACTGTACAGCCTAAATTTCTTTTGTCTGTTACTCTGATTTGCTCTTTGTCATCCTACTCGGTTATGGCATTTGTGGATTCAGGCGCTGCCCTGAATTTGATGGACTTGGAGTTTGCCAGGCGCTGTGGTTTTTTCTTGGAGCCTTTGCAGTATCCTATTCCATTAAGGGGAATTGATGCCACGCCGTTGGCCAAGAATAAACCTCAGTACTGGACTCAGTTGACCATGTGCATGGCTCCTGCACATCGGGAAGATGTTCGCTTTTTGGTGTTGCATAATCTGCATGATGTGGTCGTGTTGGGTTTGCCATGGCTACAGGTTTATAATCCAGTATTGGATTGGAAATCAATGTCTATGTCTAGTTGGGGTTGTCAAGGGGTACATGGCGATGTTCCATTGGTGTCAATTTCTGCTTCCACTCCTTCTGAAGTCCCTGAGTTTCTGTCGGATTACCAGGATGTATTTGATGAGCCCAAATCCAGTGTCCTACCCCCTCATAGGGATTGTGAATTGTGCTATTAATTTGATTCCTGGTAGTAAGTTTCCTAAGGGCCGACTTTTCAATTTATCCGTTCCAGAGCACGCCGCTATGCGGACTTATGTGAAGGAGTCCTTGGAGAAAGGGCATATTCGCCCGTCTTCATCACCGTTGGGAGCAGGGTTCTTTTTTGTAACCAAGAAGGATGGTTCTCTGAGACCCTGTATAGATTACCGCCTTCTCAATAAAATCACGGTCAAATTTCAGTACCCTTTGCCTCTGCTGTCTGATTTGTTTGCTCGGATTAAGGGGGCTAGTTGGTTCACCAAGATAGATCTTCGAGGGGCGTATAACCTTGTGCGTATTAAACAGGGCGATGAATAGAAAACAGCATTTAATACGCCCGAGGGCCATTATGAGTACCTGGTAATGCCATTCGGGCTTTCAAATGCTCCATCTGTGTTTCAGTCCTTTATGCATGACATCTTCCGAAAGTATCTGGATAGATTCATGATTGTATATTTGGATGATATTTTGGTCTTTTCGGATGATTGGGAGTCTCATGTGAAACAGGTCAGAATGGTATTCCAGGTCCTTTGTGCTAATTTCTTGTTTGTGAAGGGGTCTAAATGTCTCTTCGGAGTTCAGAAGGTTTCCTTTTTGGGCTTCATTTTTTCCCCTTCTACTATCGAGATGGATCCTGTTAAAGTTCAGGCCATTTATGATTGGACTCAACCTACATCTGTGAAGAGCCTCCAGAAATTCCTGGGCTTTGCTAATTTTTACCGTCGCTTCATCGCTAATTTTTCTAGTGTGGTTAAACCTTTGACTGATTTGACAAAGAAAGGTGCTGATGTGGTGAATTGGACCTCTGCGGCCGTTGAGGCTTTTCAGGAGCTGAAATGTCGTTTTTCTTCGGCCCCTGTGTTGCGTCAGCCAGATTTTTTGCTCCCTTTTCAGGTCGAGGTTGATGCTTCTGAGATTGGAGCAGGGGCTGTTTTGTCTCAAAGAAGTTCTGATGGCTCTGTGATGAAGCCATGTGCCTTCTTTTCTAGAAAGTTTTCGCCTGCTGAACGTAATTATGATGTTGGCAATTGGGAGCTGCTGGCTATGAAGTGGGCATTCGAGGAGTGGCGACATTGGCTTGAGGGAGCCAAGCACCGCGTGGTGGTCTTGACGGATCACAAAAATCTGACTTATCTCGAGTCTGCCAAGCGGTTGAATCCTAGACAAGCTCGATGGTTGCTGTTTTTCTCCCGTTTCGATTTTGTGGTGTCATACCTTCCAGGTTCTAAGAATGTGAAGGCGGATGCCCTTTCTAGGAGTTTTGTGCCTGATTCTCCGGGAGTCCCTGAGCCGGCTGGTATTCTCAAAGAGGGGGTAATTCTGTCTGCCATCTCCCCTGATTTGCGACAGGCGCTGCAGGAGTTTCAGGCTGATAGACCTGACCATTGTCCAGCGGAGAAAATGTTTGTCCCTGATAGATGGACTAGCAGAGTTATTTCTGAGGTTCATTGCTCAGTGTTGGCTGGTCATCCTGGGATTTTTGGTACCAGAGATTTGGTGGCTAGGTCCTTTTGGTGGCCTTCCTTGTCACGGGATGTGTGTTCTTTTGTGCAGTCCTGTGGGACTTGTGCTCGGGCTAAGCCCTGCTGTTCTCGTGCCAGTGGGTTGCTTTTGCCCTTGCCAGTCCCAAAAAGGCATTGGACGCATGTTTCAATGGATTTTATTTCAGATCTTCCTACATCTCAAAGGATGTCTGTCATCTGGGTGGTTTGTGATCGCTTTTCTAAGATGGTCCATTTGGTACCCTTGCCTAAATTACCTTCTTCCTCTGATTTGGTGCCATTATTTTTTCAACATGTGGTTCGTTTGCATGGCATTCCGGAGAACATTGTGTCGGACAGAGGTTCCCAGTTTGTCTCTAGGTTTTGGCGGTCCTTTTGTGCTAAGGTGGGCATTGATTTGTCTTTTTCTTCGGCTTTCCATCCTCAAACAAATGGCCAAACCGAACGAACCAACCAGACTTTGGAAACCTATCTGAGATGCTTTGTTTCTGCTGATCAGGATGATTGGGTGACCTTCTTGCCATTGGCTGAGTTCGCCCTTAATAATCGGGCTAGTTCGGCTACTTTGGTTTCGCCTTTTTTTTGCAATTCTGGTTTTCATCCTCGTTTTTCTTCGGGGCAGGTTGAGCCTTCTGACTGTCCTGGTGTGGATTCTGTGGTGGACAGGTTGCAGCAAATTTGGACTCACGTAGTGGACAATCTGACGTTGTCCCAGGAGAAGGCTCAACGTTTCGCTAACCGCCGTCGTTGTGTTGGTCCCCGACTTCGTGTTGGGGATTTGGTTTGGTTGTCTTCTCGTTGTGTTCCTATGAAGGTTTCTTCTCCTAAGTTTAAGCCTCGTTTCATTGGTCCTTATAAGATTTCTGAAATTCTCAACCCTGTGTCATTTTGTTTGGTCCTTCCAGCTTCTTTTGCCATCCATAATGTGTTCCATAAGTCGTTGTTGCGGAGGTACGTGGTGCCTATGGTTCCCTCCGTTGATCCTCCTGCTCCGGTGTTGGTTGAGGGGGAGTTGGAGTATGTGGTGGAAAAGATTTTGGATTCTCGTATTTCGAGACGGAAGCTTCAGTACCTGGTTAAGTGGAAGGGCTATGGTCAGGAGGATAATTCCTGGGTTGTTGCCTCCGATGTCCATGCTGCCAATTTTGTTCGTGCCTTTCATTTGGCTCGTCCTGATCGGCCTGGGGGCCCTGGTGAGGGTTCGGTGACCCCTCCTCAAGGGGGGGTACTGTTGTGAATTCCGTTTTCGGACTCCCTCCTGTGATCATGAATGGTACTTTGGTTAGTTCTGCTCTTGGGCTCCCTCTGGTGGCTTCGAGCGGAACTGCTGGTCACTGGGTTGACTTTGTCGGCTGCTCTCGTTGTGTTGCTGTGCTGGCTTCCCTGTTTGGCTCCACTCGGATCGTTGCCTGATGCCAGCTGTCAATGTATCAGAATTGGTTCAGATCTCTCTTGGACTTCTCTGAGGACCTGTCTACTCCAGAAGAAGCTAAGTCCCTGCTAGTTCATTTGATGTTACTGCTGCCTGAATATATTTCTTAGCACTGCTAAATTCTAGTCCAGCTCGCTATCATGATGTTTCCTTGCTAGCTGGAAGCTCTGGGGTGCAGTGTTGCACCTCCACACCGTGAGTCGGTGCGGGGGTCTTTTTGCATACTCTGCGTGGTTTTGTAGTTTTTTTATGCTGACCGCATAGTATTCTTTTCTATCCTCTGACTATTTAGTAAGTATGGCCTCCTATGCTAAAACCTGTTTCATTCTTGTGTTTGTGACTTTCCTCTTAACTCACAGTCAATATATGTGGGGGGCTGCCTTTACCTTTGGGAAATTTCTCTGAGGCAAGGTTAGGCTTCTATTTCTATCTTTAGGGGTAGTTAGCTCTTAGGCTGTGAAGAGGCGTCTAGGGAAAGTTAGGTACGCTCCACGGCTATTTCTAGTGTGTGCGATAGGAGTAGAGTTTGCGGTCAGCAGAGTTCCCACTTCCCCAGAGCTAGTTCCGTAGGACAGGTTGTATTTACAGCGGTTACATTGCATGTCACATCTTTATTTTAGGATCATGCATTGCATGTATGTTCCTACCTCTTCATTATCTCATGGTGAACAGCAGTGCATATTGATATAGGGTGGCTTAGTCCTTTGTGGCCTGTTTAGGCACATTTTTTTCAGGATAGCGCATGTGACCAGGTGGACCCAGGGTAGGACACTATCAATTCCCTATTCATGGGACTGCTATTTATTATGGGATATGGTGGGCATAGGTATTTGTACATTTGTTTTTAAATGTTTTTAAATGTGTTTTTGAGGTGTTGAATAAAGGTGCTTTTGCTTATTGAAATCAGTGACTGTCTTTATATATTTTTTTGGGTTGTGCATACTATTTTTAGCCTACTCTTTTCTCTTCCCATATGTTCATGTGCCATATGTAGACTAAGTATTGCACCCCGTGGTGGTTATATTATAGATTGGTGTGCCCCTTTTCAGCTTTACTTCTGTGCCAGTTGTTGCCCCGTGTTCCGGGGTGTTCTTTGGGAGCAGCACACGCATATTGTTGCGTATTTGTATATTATTATTCATTTTTTGCATATTCGGGTTTAGGGCGATGGATTGGGAGGCCAGGGAGGCGGCCTGGCTAGCTAAACCATCCAATGTGTTCGATCTGTCAGGATCGGCTGCTGTCGAATCTGAATCTAGTTTTTCCAATGTATGTTCAGAATTAATAAGGGCACATAAGACAGGGATTGGACTCTGGTGGAATATGAGGAGTCTAGAAGAATATTTGAAATTAGGTTTAATACCCCGTGGTTTGAGGGTCTCCATATTTCCAGCATGGGAACCCTCAGCATCATTTAAACAGATTTGGGAACAGGGCCTCACACGCTGCTCCAATATACTTATTAATCTATTATTGGAGCATGATAGAGATTTATTCACACTGACTAAGTCTTCCATCAAGGAATTGGAAGCCAAATTGAATACATTTGAAGGGACACAGGTGCATACCTTTAAGACCACACTTAAAGAGACCTTGGACAAATATGAGGTAGAGGTGACGAGTAGAAAACGTAAAAAACTTCTTAGGGATAAGACTGATCTGGAGCAAAATGCAGTGTACAGATGGACGCACAGGGGTAACCCACGCCGGACTAAAACTTACGGCCATGGTCTCATGACAACAGCTACCACATCCATTTCTCTACCTCGTGGTGAAGAAAGTTCCATTGATGATTTTTTATCTTCCACCGGAAGCGAGGTAGACCACGGACCAGACGTGGGAGGAGACAGAGGGGGAACAAGAAAACGTACAACACGTTACAGGGACCACAATCCGACTTACCCCCACAAATATTCAACCAGACGGAAATAAATCAAGCCTCCTCTCCGCCCAACACGGAGCAGACCTCTGGAGTCTCCCCATCCACCCTCCAGGTAATAAGCCTTTCCACACATGAACTCACTGCGGTGGAACTTGCCGTGTTGAAGAGGGGTCTAACTTTTGCTCCTACACATACAGCTGACAAATTTACCCTGGTTAAGTACCTCTATTTGTTTTGTAGGAACCTTACATTTCAGGTTATCTACAAAAAAACGGATATTCTACAATCAATACCTGAGGATGAACGCCAAGCTTTCCAAGATCTACTAGCTTTACTGGAGGAGAATGAATCAGGGTGCACCAGAAGAAAGTTCCCTGGCAGGAATAGATCCCTTAAAACGCCTTCCTTTTCCTTGGTACCCGCTATCAAGATATTCTTTGAGCTGGTGAAACGAGACATTTTGGCAATGCCAATACAGGTGGGTAGATCTTCTAACCTGAGTCTCGCTGAAAAACGAGCTCTGCGGGACTTACAAAGTAACAAGGAATTTGTGATTAAAGAGGCGGACAAGGGGGGTAATGTGGTGCTGTGGTCTAGTGAAGCATATCTAGAAGAGGCCAATAGACAGCTCACTAACCCCAGATGCTATCAAAAATTACCTTCAGATCCCACGGCAGTGTTTGCATCTAAATTTGACTCTTTACTCTGCAGGACGTTAAATTTCGGCATTATCTCACCCCAAGAGAAAAGATATCTATGGGTGGAACATCCGGTCACGGCAACATTTTATATGTTGCCGAAGATACACAAAAACGAAAAGAAACCACCAGGAAGGCCGATAGTCTCTAGCATTGGGAGTATTTGTGAACGGGCAAGTGAGTATCTGGATTTTTTCTTCCAGCCAATAGTCACGGCCTTATCCTCTTTTATAAGGGACTCTGCCCATTTTATTGAAGTCTGTGGATGGATAGAACTGTCGGGGGAATTCTATCTGGTAACTTGTGATGTGGAGTCTTTGTACTCCAACATCAGGCATAGTGATGGTCTATATGCGGTTACTTTTTACCTAGACAAACTTCCACACTCGGATCGGGGGCATGACTCTTTTCTGCTGGATCTGTTACAATTTGTTCTTTATCACAATTATTTTTTGTTTGATAGAACATTTTATTTACAGACAGCCGGAGTGGCCATGGGGGCGAAATGTGCACCAACCTATGCAAACATCTTTTTAGGTTGGTGGGAGGAGATGTTTGTATACCCATCCCTGGCATATCAACATCATGTTAGGTATTGGCATCGTTATATTGACGACTTATTCTTCATCTGGTCAGGCAGTATAGAGGGTTGCACTGATTTCATCCACAACCTTAATTCCAACCCCCATAATATCTTTTTAACCCACTCTATTTCCAACAGTATGATCAGCTTTCTGGATCTGAGAATATTCGTACAAGGGAACAAGCTGGCCACGGACCTCTTTCGGAAGCCTACTGCTACGAACGCTCTTCTGGAGTTTAACAGTTTTCACCCTTGGCATACGAAGGTGGGTGTCCCGACGGGACAATTTTTACATATTAGACGTAATTGCACTCGTGATGAAGACTTTCTGACACGAGCTCAGGATTTGACGGATCGTTTCAGACAGAGAAACTATCCTAAACAAGTGGTTTCCACAGCCTTTCAGCGAGCTAGACGACATGATCAGGCTTCCCTTCTCATTCCGGTGGGTCGTTCCCGAGAATCGCAGATGAGGTTCATTACAGATTATAACGACAGCTGGGGGCAGGTGAGACATATCCTCACTAGACATTGGCCGATTTTGCAAACAGACATGCAAACGACACATGTTATTAGCAACAGGCCGCTATTGACATCTAGAAAGGCCCCGAATTTGAGACAGTTGTTGACCAGGAGCCATTTTTCCAGGCCCACGGTCAAACTTAATAGAGGCATTGTCCTTAGGGGATCTTTTCCGTGTGGGGAATGTAATGTCTGCCCCTTTATGACGCCCACCCGGGACATATTCACACACCCCACGAACTCCAGCAGACATGGGTTGAAAGCTTACATCAACTGCAGGAGCAGAAATGTTATTTATGTACTAATTTGCCCTTGTAATATGATCTATGTAGGGCAAACATCACAGGAGCTACGCAAGAGGTTTCAAAAACATGTATCAACCATACGCTTGGCGGCGACGGACCAAGGCAAAGGTAAAATCTTGACTCCTGTGGCGGCACATTTCCTGCTGAAACATAGGAGTTCGCCCACTGATTTGCAAGTTGTGGGGCTACAGAAGGTTTCCTGTGGTGAAAGGGGTGGTAACATATCTAACCATCTCTTACGCGCTGAGTCCAGGTGGATTTTCGACCTTCAGGCGGTCGCACCCATGGGCCTAAATGAGGAATTACTCTTTACGGGTTTCTTAGGATAGTTGGCGCGTAGACTTATGGAGGTACTGTCAGTCCAAGGATTTGGCATCCATATTTAATTTTGCATCTGTCTCCATTTAGGAAGCCTGAGGATGCACCCATGAGGATGAGGACCATCCCGGGATATTGGGATATGGAAACTACAAGTTCGTTCTTTTTGCAGATGATACAAAACTATGTAAAGCAGTTAATACAAGAGAAGATAGTATTCTGCTACAGATGGATCTGGATAAGTTGGAAACTTGGGCTGAAAGGTGGCAGATGAGGTTTAACAATGATAAATGTAAGGTTATACACATGGGAAGAAGGAATCAATATCACCATTACACACTGAACGGGAAACCACTGGGTAAATCTGACAGGGAGAAGGACTTGGGGATCCTAGTTAATGATAAACTTACCTGGAGCAGCCAGTGCCAGGCAGCAGCTGCCAAGGCAAACAGGATCATGGGGTGCATTAAAAGAGGTCTGGATACACATGATGAGAGCATTATACTGCCTCTGTACAAATCCCTAGTTAGACCGCACATGGAGTACTGTGTCCAGTTTTTGGCACCGGTGCTCAGGAAGGATATAATGGAACTAGAGAGAGTACAAAGGAGGGCAACAAAGTTAATAAAGGGGATGGGAGAACTACAATACCCAGATAGATTAGCAAAATTAGGATTATTTAGTCTAGAAAAAAGACGACTGAGGGGCGATCTAATAACCATGTATAAGTATATAAGGGGACAATACAAATATCTCGCTGAGGATCTGTTTATACCAAGGAAGGTGACGGGCACAAGGGGGCATTCTTTGCGTCTGGAGGAGAGAAGGTTTTTCCACCAACATAGAAGAGGATTCTTTACTGTTAGGGCAGTGAGAATCTGGAATTGCTTGCCTGAGGAGGTGGTGATGGCGAACTCAGTCGAGGGGTTCAAGAGAGGCCTGGATGTCTTCCTGGAGCAGAACAATATTGTATCATACAATTATTAGGTTCTGTAGAAGGACGTAGATCTGGGGATTTATTATGATGGAATATAGGAATATAGGCTGAACTGGATGGACAAATGTCTTTTTTCGGCCTTACTAACTATGTTACTATGTTACTTGTTTGGGCCAAGTAACACAAGAGCTAGACATTAGACACTAGTCACAATTTGAGATTTCTAGTACAAACCACCACGTCTTGTGAGACACACTATGTTCTGGGGACCAATATGGATGTGGATATCGTTGATATAATCGATAACAAAGTGGATCTTGGAGGGTGGATGTGCGGCATGCCATCATGATAAATGGAAGGACATCTCATGCAGAAGAGATTTTGTTCTCACCGCCATAATGTGGATTCTATTCTTATGATGAACTATGGGCTCAGATGTGTGAGATGGGCAAGCCGGAAGAGGCTTATGATGAGGAATTTTGTACATATATATATATATATATATATATATATATATATATATATATATATATATATATATTTATAAGGGACCTTAGTTGGTCAATATATATGTTTCTATATACGGTGGTGTTTACTAGATATTGTTATATATTTTATGGATGTTTACGTGCATTTATGCTTATGTACTTGGTAACAACAATAATACGTCTTTTTCCCCTCTTAGATGTGCTATGTGGCCTCACATATTTGGCCTGCTTATATTCTCTGGCGTTTTTGCCTCCAATCATTAATACATGTCTTTATATTTGTGATATCTCCCGTTATTTTATGGGTGGATATCTTGTACTGCCATATTCTGCCACAACATGCTTAATTTGCCCTCTTCCTTTCTAGGTTTATTTTTCTATATTTTATTTTATTTTACTTTATTTTTATTTTGTTTGCTGTATCTTTGGTTTTCAGCTCCTTATTGCATCCCCTCTATTCTATGCCCCTCCATGTATCCATTCGGCGGGCCCTGCCGTTTTAGTCCGGCTTCCTATCTTTATTCCATCCCGGGCTTTGTGCCCTATTATGTGTCCATCCAGCCGGCTGGTACGGCGCGTGCGCAACGCGGTCCTATCGGATACCGCGGTGTGCGCATGCGCATGTGACCTTCCTGGACGCTCTGGGATCGCCGTCCATCTTCATTGCGTTCCCATCATCATGGCGCGGTTGGCGTTTCCGGTGTCCATCTCCCCTTCTCTCGCTCCTCTACACCGGAATGCAATTTACTTTATTAGATGTATTATTTAAGCATAGATCATGACGCCTTTAGCATCACTTCCCCTGACGAAGCTGCAGAGGCAGCGATACGCGTGGGGTGCGCTCCCACCTTATCCCCTCTTCCTACCTGGGTGCCATTTTTTTGGACTGTCACGTTCCTTGACTCCATGTGGACTTAACCCCTGTGGTGCCTTGTGCCCTTGGACATTGCTGCATTTCCACACACCAGAATTGACGTAGGACAGGTTGTATTTACAGCGGTTACATTGCATGTCACATCTTTATTTTAGGATCATGCATTGCATGTATGTTCCTACCTCTTCATTATCTCATGGTGAACAGCAGTGCATATTGATATAGGGTGGCTTAGTCCTTTGTGGCCTGTTTAGGCACATTTTTTTCAGGATAGCGCATGTGACCAGGTGGACCCAGGGTAGGACACTATCAATTCCCTATTCATGGGACTGCTATTTATTATGGGATATGATGGGCATAGGTATTTGTGGGTGCGCTCCCACCTTATCCCCTCTTCCTACCTGGGTGCCATTTTTTTGGACCGTCACGTTCCTTGACTCCATGTGGACTTAACCCCTGTGGTGCCTTGTGCCCTTGGACATTGCTGCATTTCCACACACCAGAATTGACGTAGGACAGGTTGTATTTACAGCGGTTACATTGCATGTCACATCTTTATTTTAGGATCATGCATTGCATGTATGTTCCTACCTCTTCATTATCTCATGGTGAACAGCAGTGCATATTGATATAGGGTGGCTTAGTCCTTTGTGGCCTGTTTAGGCACATTTTTTTCAGGATAGCGCATGTGACCAGGTGGACCCAGGGTAGGACATTATCAATTCCCTATTCATGGGACTGCTATTTATTATGGGATATGGTGGGCATAGGTATTTGTACATTTGTTTTTAAATGTTTTTAAATGTGTTTTTGAGGTGTTGAATAAAGGTGCTTTTGCTTATTGGAATCAGTGACTGTCTTTATATATTTTTTGGGTTGTGCGTACTATTTTTAGTCTACTCTTTTCTCTTCCCATATGTCCGTTTTTTGAGTTTACTCATCAGGTCATTCCAGGTGCTCCTAACCACCAGGTCCATAACACTGGCCCACTCCTGGGACCAAGAAACAGGTGATGTCCTTACTGGGCACTGCAGGGTACTATAGGCGCTTTGTGCAGCACTATAGTAGCCTGGCAAAACCTTTGACGGACCTCACCAGGAAGAAGCTACCCCACATCGTCAACTGGACAGATGGCTGTGAGGTGGCCTTCCAGGCATTGAAAACTGCACTGTGCAATGCCCCTGTGTTGAAAGCAGTCGACAGCAGTCGACCGTTCTTGGTACAGACTGACACCAGCGAGTTTGGCCTCGGTACTGTGCTCAGCCAGGTTGACTCGGAGGACCAAGAGAACCCCGTGTTGTACCTGAGCCGGAAACTTTTGCCGAGGGAAGTGGCCTACTCCACCATCCAGAAGGAGTGCCTGGCCATAGGTCAGGTCCTGCCTCCGTAGCGCACACCTGAAGGGGGAGGTGTGAGGAAAATGTATAATATAAGTAGTAGTTTCTCTGCCTGTTAGCACCAGCTGAGGGATTTTTGCACTTCTGACCATGGTCCCCAAGAACACATGGCAGACACTGGGCTCAAAACCCCCCCTTCCCATTACTTCAGGATTTAGCTTTCCTTCTCAGAGAGTGTGGGGGTTTTATGAGAGCCAAGGTATTTACGACCGGCATTTCCTGCCGTGTAAGCTCTTGTCCAGCTATAACTGGACTAGAAACTTCTAGAATCCATGAAAGTTCTTTGTTTGGTTTTTGTAAGATATTAGGCAAACCATTTAAGTTAAGAACACGAAAATATATATTCTTAAAGTCCATCGGAGGATCTATCCATCACTCTAAGCACGGGCTTCTAATTCCATCTGGTAAAGAAGTAGGGATTGCTCTGTAAATAATAGGACATATTTGATCCCATTAGAAAGCCCACGTTAATCCGAGATGAATGCTGGTTTTGTTAGGACTATGACATGTTCGGTAGCGGAATTACAAGTCTTAGAAAATTTAGCTTACACTTAGTCAGATGGAAAAGGTAGGAGGGTCTGGGATAGCCAGCCCTTTTTGGTGATGTCACCAAGCTGAGCTATAACTGTTTTAGCCAGACTCCAGCGGTCAGTCTGCTGCTGGAAGAACATGTGAGTCTGATCTGAAGAGCTGTACCTCATGCATTGGGATTTTTGGGAGCTCCGCCCACCAGCATGGTGTTTGCCTGAACTTATATGAACTAAGAACATGTGAGTGTTATCTTTTCTCCTTTAATCCTCTTTATGTTATAATTACCTTGTACATATTTGCAATTGTCTCATTTGTAACATCTTTATAAAATATTTTTGATAAAGCACTGCCTAATTTTTACGGGGTATAATATTAATACCAGTTCATTCTCCATGCTCTAAAAACGTACTCTGTCTCTTGAAGGGAATTTACGCTACTGTTTTGAGTTAGCTTCGGACCCATTTAATCGAAGCTGGTGGCGGCACTACCGTGTGCAGGCCTTTGGGTGACATTGCAGCGACTGCGGCATTGATAATTATTGTTCCTGCCTGAGTGGGAGTAGTTTATCGCGTCGCTGCAGCGTGCCCAATAGCCAGTACATAGCAGGCAGCCTTCTGGCGACTAATTACCCTAGGTGCAGTACCTAATCTGACCTGACAGTAAGGGGGGTGCCAGAGAGCTGCAAGGTTTAAGTGGAACTGTAAGCGGGATACACCTAAATCCCTGCAGTTCGTGGTATATTGAAGAGCAGTGGGATACCTAAAATAAGCCCCTGCTGTAAACTAAGAGGTCAATAGCCTTGTGTGTGTTTTTTTATCACATTGTGGCAGTGGAGGGATAACTAAGATAAGCCCCCCGCCCTGCACATGTGATAGCCATCAGTTGGTCTAAAGTCACCCCAATCCGTGACATATTGGTGGCAGTGGTCAGGAATCCCTGGGGATTTTGTGACAAACTGCTGGCCGCGGCTAAGGGATCGTGACAGAAGGTCTATGCGAGTTGATACAGCTATGAGCTCCTCCAGTGTGGCGGGAATCTCCCTAGTGGCCAAAGGGAGGTGAGATAAAGTTGGAACAGAGGTGGCAGTGGGTAAAGCTGCTGTAGCCACGCTAGGAGCCTGAACAGCTATTGCGGTAACATCCACCGCCGAGGTTGCACGCTCAAGAGACGCCAACCGGCCCTCCAGCAGCTGGATGTACCCCTGCAATCGCTGTTCATCCACCATTACTTAGCCAGATCCTGGTGCTAGTGTACTGTTAGGGTTGTCAAAACGCACCGAATATATTTATTAGATGGGATAGGTGCGTTCACAACTCGGGATCCACCGTACAGGAAAGAACCTGCTGCTAAGTAAGGCGGCGAAGCAAATTAGAATAAACGAACTCTGTTACTTCATAGAGCCCATAGTAAAGAGAACGCTGTACCCTGTTTAGCTCACAGGGGACACAGCTATTGTGTAGAGCCGACAGTAGTCATGCAGTCCAACCAACACGCAGCTCCTCTCCGGTGGAGCCGGAATTCTATCGGCTATTAGCCAGCCCTGAATTCACACATAAACTCCTCGCCAGAGGTGCCAGCACTCTAGGGGCTTATTTCAGCCGGGACCCTGACTGCATACACAAAACTCCTCACCGGAGGTGCCAGCATTCTAGGGGCTTATTTCAGCTGGGTCCCTGACCACACACACGACCACACTGGCGCTGAGCTCATACATATTTGACACTAGCGCATGGCCGTGCGGTCATGAGAACCTTATATAGCTACAGCACCTACAGGACATTCCAAGAAGGACCAATGGAAGGCCGCCACAGAACTTGATCAGGTACAGGACCTTCCTGGAGGACCAATGGAAGTTGCTGCAGTAACTGAGCATGTGACCCTTGATCTCCACTGAGAGATCTTACCCTGGGCATGCTCAGTGTGTGCAAAGCAGGACTTAGTCCCAGAAAAGCCTGCTCCCCGCAGATCAGTGCAGGGTACAATAGCAGAGCCTGGAGAGACAGCAGTAACCCTTTGCACAGTATCAGACTCAGTGAGACGCTGGGACTGACATCTCCGCTGAGCAGGCTCCACTGCGGCCGATGCAGAATGGGAGACCGCAGCAGACACGGCTCGAGATTTACCCTGTGCAGCAGCGAGAACTCGACTCCTAACAACTGATTTGTCCATTTCCTCTGCTTATCACCCTGAAACTAATGGCCAGACAGAGAGGACAAATGAGTCTTTGTAGCAAATTTTAAGATGTTTTGTCACCGATCAGCAGGAGAATTGATCATCATTTCTTCCTCTGGCTGCATTTGCCTTTAACAGTCGGGTAAATCAGTCCATGAGGACCTCACCATTTTTCTGAAATTATGGGTTTCATCCTCATTTTGGTGTGTTCTCCAGGACAAGTTCTGGGTGTCCTGGCATCAATTTCCCCACAGTAGAAATAGTATAATAGGGACTGACAGGTCTTCCACTACAACCAATTCAACAGATGGAAACCCAACCAGGAGTGTTCACATTTCCAAAAATTAGTGGCAGACACCACCAAAGTGGCATCAATTTCACCACAGCAGAAATAATATAATAGGGACCGATAGGTCGTCCACTAAGCCCAATTCAGCAGATGGACACCCAATCAAGAGTGTCACATCTCCAAAATTATTGGGAGACACCACCAAAGTGGTATCAATTTCACCACTGTAGAAATAGTATAATACCGACCAACAGGTCTTCCACTACACAAAATCCAGCAGATGGACAGCCAAACAAGAGTGTTCACATTTTAAAAAATGAGGGCCTGACACCACCACCAAAGTGGAATAACTGTCACAAGAATAGAAATAGTATAATTGGTACCGAGACGTCTTCCACGATTCCTGCCCTTTCTAGGGCAAGAATCATCTGACAAAATTTGGTTTTATAACGTGTATCTAACAGAGTGGCAACCCAGTAGTTAGCATTAATCCTAATCATAACTATATGGAGATCATGTTGTAGATAGTGCAGCAAGAAGGCAATCATATGTCGGCTCTACCATGAGGTCCAAGCCCATGCTGTGTTGGTGTCTGGGTAACAATGAGGCTCATTTCCTTCATCCTCTCCTGCCAACCATGAACAACAGAGAGGGGAGGATTATCCTCTTCATCTGACAGTTGCTCGCCCCCATCACCTCTTCAGCCTCCATTTGTTCCTCGGATCTAGCACCTTTGATAACAGTTTGTCTGTTATCACCAGCCTCCCTCGATCGCAGTAATCCACCCTCTTTTGGCATCCTCCTGTGTGATGACAGTCTAGAGCTTAGAGACAATGTTATCCCTTCTGTATCCTCCTCTGCTTCCTCCTCTTCTTCTGGGACCAACATCTTCTGCAGGCTATTCTAAGGGTACTGTCACACAGTGCCATTTTGATCGCTACGACGGTACGATTCGTGACGTTCTAGCGATATCGTTACGATATCGCAGTGTCTGACACGCAGCAGCGATCAGGGACCCTGCTGAGAATCGTACGTCGTAGCAGATCGTTTGGAACTTTCTTTCGTCGCTTGATCACCCGCTGACATCGCTGGATCGTTGTGTGTGACAGCGATCCAGCGATGTGTTCGCTTGTAACCAGGGTAAACATCGGGTAACTAAGCGCAGGGCCGCGCTTAGTAACCCGATGTTTACCCTGGTTACCAGCGTAAACGTAAAAAAGCCAAACAGTACATACTCACATTCCGGTGTCTGTCCTCCGGCGTCTCAGCTTCTCTGCACTGTGAGCGCCGGCCAGCCAGAAAGCGAGCACAGTGGTGACGTCTGACGTCACCGCTCTGCTTTCCGGCCGCTGTGCTTACACAGTGCAGAGAAGCTGAGACGCCGGGGGACAGACACCGGAATGTGAGTATGTACTGTTTGTTTTTTTTACGTTTACGCTGGTAACCAGGGTAAACATCGGGTTACTAAGCGCGGCCCTGCGCTTAGTAACCCGATGTTTACCCTGGTTACCCGGGGACTTCGGCATCGCTCCAGCGCCGTGATTGCAACGTGTGACCGCAGTCTACGACGCTGGAGTGATAATCATACGATCGCTGCGACGTCACGGATCGTGCCGTCGTAGCGATCCAAATGGCACTGTGTGACAGTACCCTAAGTCTGCTCCAGCATGTAGATGACCGGAATAGTAATGTTGATGACAGCATTGTCAGTGCTAACCATCTTAGTAGCCATTTCTTAACTGTGCACAAGGGTGCAGAGGTCCTTAATCTGTGCCCACTCTGTAATCGTGATATGCACCACTTCCGTACTGCTTTGGCCCAGGCTATACGACATTACAGGGCTCGTTGCTGCTGCCACAGTCACTGCAACATATGCAGAGTGAAATTCCACCGTGTCGGCACATCGCTTTTCAACCTGTTAAATGGCATAGACAAAGACATCTGTATTGATTTAAGTCAATGACCAGAGGGGTGCAAACGGTGAAAATGAGCACACAGCTTATGTGCTTTCTGGAGCAGCTCACCAAGGTCAGGTTAGAGGCAGAGAAAATGCTGTATCACCAGGTTGAGGATGTGAGCCATGCAAGGTATGTGTGTGATCTTGCCTCACTGTAAGGCCGCCACCATGATTGCACCATTTTCGGACACGGTCTTCCCTGGATGCAGGTTCATCGAAGACAGCCATTGATCAAACTCAGCTTGGAGAGCTGTCCACAACTCTTCAGCTGTATGACTGCGATCTCCAAGGCATATCAATTTAAAAACTGCCTGATTGCGGTGAGCCCTGGATGCACAGTACAGAGGTGTTGGGGATTCGCTCTGCATTGTTGGAATGTGTGTCTTGTTAAGGCAGAGGTTGAGGGTGAAGGTGGTAGCCCTAGAGTAGATAGAGGAGGCAGAAGCAGTGGAGGAAGTGTTTAATGTAGATGTTTGTCCTGCAAGCCTTGGGGATTCCCAGACTTGTGGAGCTGTGCCTGTCCCCACCACCACTAGAGTCACCCAGTGCCCAGTCAGCAAGATTTATAGCCCTTGGCCATGCTTACTCGTCCAAGTGTCTGTGGTGAAATGCACCCTGACCAACAGAGAATTTGTCACAGAATGGGTGATGTTGTCTGCTACATGCTGGTGAAGCGTAGGCACAGCTTTCTTAGAAAAGTAATGATGACTGGGTAATTACTACTTGGAGACTGCGATGGCCATTAGCTTTTGGAAACCATCTGTATCTACCAGGAGGAAAGGCAGCATTTCCATAGCCAACAGATTGGAGGTGGTGAAGTTCAACCTCTTAGCTTTGTCATGCGTGGGAGGAAACAATCTTTTACGTAACCACAACAGCAGAACCGTGGGCTGGCTGCAGTGCTGAGAGAGGGTGGAGTACAGGGAAGTGGACAAACTGCTGAACCGTGAGAGAGGTGCAAGAAGAGATGTTATGGTGGATCGAAAAACTTGTTGTGTGTCTGAGATCGGTCAAAAATAGCAGGCATGTCTGTTTCCATTACTGCTGAAGTCAGGCTCTCAGTCAGCGTGACCGGAGAGGGTTAAGAACCCGAGGTTATGCATTTGAAGACCTGCATCTCAATAGATGGCATGGTAACAGAGGAGGATAAAGAAGCAGCAGATGCCAATAATGGGGTGGCTGATGGTGGTTGAGGTCCGCTGGTCTGCATTTTTGCGCAGTGGGGTGGGATTCCCACATGTGAAGGTTCCTACATGTATTGGTCAAATTATTGCACTTTTTACCTCAACATAATTTTTTTGCAAAGTTGGCAGATTACGTGAGTTGGCTCATCCTTCACAGTGTCAAAAATGCCCAGACTAGGCAACCCTTTCCACCCCAGTGAGCTGCAGATGCATGGATGCTGCTTGTCACAGGCACCCTTGTGTCTAAGGATGCATTGCTCATCGTGGCTGCATCACTAGTTCTCTGTGATGTACAGTGCAATGTAACCAACTCCTCGATCTCCTCAGATGACCTACTCAGCCGTGTACCTCTATGTTCACGCCAAATGGGATCTAACACCTCATCATCATCATCTGTGTTATCACATTCCTCACCCTTGGAGTTACTATCCTCCTCTTTTTGACCTGACAACACAGTACAGTCCGACATGAGCCTCAGATATCTGAGTCTCATCAGGATTACCTCTCCCCCAGTGGTTAACGTCTGATGACGAGGGTCAGGATGCTGTTCGGACCGTACCTCATCCTGCCCCGGATCCAAGCTAAAAAATTTGGGGCATCGGTGCAGATTTCCTCCTCTTGACTCTGCGAAGCTTTTGAGTCCACTTCTGATGAACATGGCATAGAATGTGATGAGCGAACGTGCTCGCCATTGCTCGTTACTCGCCCGAGTATCACTATGCTCTTCCGACAAGCCTATAACCTGCAGTAACCACCAATCGACCAAACCGCTGCATGACCAGCTCTACCCTCGCCTACTGTATTCTCACACATCCCTTGTAGATTGTGAGCCTTCGTGGGCAGGGTCCTCTCTCCTCCTGTACCAGTTATGACTTGTGTTGTTCAAGATTATTGTACTTGTTTTTATTATGTACACCCCTCCTTACATGTAAAGCGCCATGGAATAAATGGCACTATAACAATAAATAATAATAATAATAATAATAATAATAATAATAATAATAATAATCATAATGCTCGGTGTACTTGGCGAGCAGCGAGCATTTCCGGGATTATTCGGCGGTAGCTGGTGTCTCCACCCAGCGTTTTTGGCAGACTTTAGAGACCCAATCACGGTGAAGGGATTGTCTCCTAGGCCATGAAATGCTGCAGCCGTCTCTGTTGTGGTCGTGCAGTGATTGGCTTGGCTGCACAGCATCATCCCAAATATAAGAGACCTGGCGCCGCCCTGTTCGTCGCATTCTGTTTCTGTTTCAGGGAGAGTAGGGAGAGCTGGTGCCGAAATAGGGTCAGAATCGAGGTTTTTAGAGGTAGTGTAGGTCTGCAACTCTTACATGTACAACTCCTGAGAAACCAACAGTCCATTTTAGGGCTAATTCGTGGGTCCCGATATTGCAGCGCTAGGCAGGCAGGGCACAGCGTATCCACATCAGTGCAAGGGCTGCGGGCACTGTATGTGTGTCTATTGCTCCCACTTCTTTACTATATACCTTTTTTTTTTTTCAAAAATTCACCCCAAGAAAGCAAAAATATACAGTCTGTTCTGTCAGACTGAGGCCTGTTGAAAAATCCTAGTTTGTCAGGCATATGTTCTCTGTGATGTACAGTGCAATGTAACCAACTCCTCAATCTCCTCATCTCCTCAGATGACCTACTCAGCCGTGTAACTCTATGTTCATGCCAACTGGGATCTAACACCTCATCATCATCATCTGTGTTATCACATTCCTCACCCTTGGAGTTACTATCCTCCTCTTTTTGACCTGACAACACAGTACAGTCCGACATGAGCCTCAGATATCTGAGTCTCATCAGGATTACCTCTCCCCCAGTGGTTAACGTCTGATGACGAGGGTCAGGATGCTGTTCGGACCGTACCTCATCCTGCCCCGGATCCAAGCTAAAAAATTTGGGGCATCGGTGCAGATTTCCTCCTCTTGACTCTGCAAAGCTTTTGAGTCCACTTCTGATGAACATGGCATAGAATGTGATGAGGGAACGTGCTCGCCATTGCTCGTTACTCGCCAGAGTATCACTATGCTCTTCCGACAAGCCTATAATCTGCAGTAACCACCAATCGACCAAACCGCTGCATGACCAGCTCTACCCTCGCCTACTGTATTCTCACACATCCCTTGTAGATTGTGAGCCTTCGCGGGCAGGGTCCTCTCTCCTCCTGTACCAGTTATGACTTGTGTTGTTCAAGATTATTGTACTTGTTTTTATTATGTACACCCCTCCTTACATGTAAAGCGCCATGGAATAAATGGCACTATAACAATAAATAATAATAATAATAATAATCATAATGCTCGGTGTACTTGGCGAGCAGCGAGCATTTCCGGGATTATTCGGCGGTAGCTGGTGTCTCCACCCAGCGTTTTTGGCGGACTTTAGAGACCCAATCACGGTGAAGGGATTGTCTCCTAGGCCATGAAATGCTGCAGCCGTCTTTGTTGTGGTCGTGCAGTGATTGGCTTGGCTGCACAGCATCATCCCGAATATAAGAGACCTGGCACCGCCCTGTTCGTCGCATTCTGTTCCTGTTTCAGCGAGAGTAGGGAGAGCTGGTGCCGAAATAGGGTCAGAATCGAGGTTTTTAGAGGTAGTGTAGGTCTGCAACTCTTACATGTACAACTCCTGAGAAACCAACAGTCCTTTTTAGGGCTAATTCGTGGGTCCCGATATTGCAGCGCTAGGCAGGCAGGGCACAGCGTATCCACATCAGTGCAAGGGCTGCGGGCACTGCATGTGTGTCCATTGCTCCCACTTCTTTACTATATACCTTTTTTTTTTTTTTCAAAAATTCACCCCAAGAAAGCAAAAATATACAGTCTGTTCTGTCAGACTGAGGCCTGTTGAAAAATCCTAGTTTGTCAGGCATATGTAGTATAGTTGTGTGTGCTAGCCTTGTGCCACTTTTTTTTTTGTCTGTTTTAAATTCACCGTAAAAACCATTTTGACACTGTTTTTGCTGCCTGATGCTCAAATTCTATACAGCACTATTTAGCATCTTAAAAAAAAGGCAACATATTAGCCAGTGTGGTATTTCCGTGACAGCCCTCATATATCTGTATGCTCCAAGTTTTGTCATTGTAGGCCGGTGGTACCATTTTTTGCTGTCTGATACTATAATTCTATACAGCACTATTAAGCTTCCAAAATTATAAATGGCCACATATTTGCCAGTGTGGCATTTCCATTACAGCCCTCATATATCTGTGTGCTCCAAGTTTGTGCATTGTAGGCCAGTGAACCTCTTATTTGCTGTCTGATGCTTTAATTCTACACAGCACTATTTAGCTTCCAAAATTATAAAAAGGCCACATATTTGGCAGTGTGGTATTTTTTTGACAGCCCTCATATATCTGTGTGCTCCAAGTTTGTGCATTGTAGGCCGGTGTACCTCTTTTTTTGCTGTCTGATACTCTAATTCTATAGAACAGTGTTTCGCATTTTTTAAAAAAATAGGCCACATATTTGTCAGTGTGGTATTTCCGTGACAGCCTTCATATATCTGTGTGCTCCAAGTTTGTGCATGGTAGGCCGGTGTATCTCTTTTTTTGCTGTCTGATACTATTGTTGTATATTGTATAGAACTATGTTCTATACAGCACTATTTAGCTTCCGAAATTATAAAAAGGCCACATATTTGACAGTGTGGTATTTCCGTGACAGCCCTCATATATCTGTGTTCTCCAAGTTTGTGCATTGTAAGCCGGTGTATCTCTTTTTTTGCTGTCTGATACTATAATTCTATACAGCAGTATTTTGCATTTAAAAAAAAAAAAGGCTACATATTTGGCAGTGTGGCATTTCCGTGACAGCCCTCATATATCTGTGTGCTCCAAGTTTGTGCATTGTAGGCCGGTCTACCTCTGTTTTTGCTGTCTGATTCTCTAATTCTATACTGCAGTATTTTGCATTTTATAAAAAAACCAGGCCACATATTTGACAGTGTGGTATTTCCGTGACAGCCCTCATATATCTGTGTTTTTCACGTTTGTGCATTGTAAGCCGGTGTACCTCTTTTTTTGCTGTCTGAAACTAATTTCTATACAGCAGTAGGGTTGAGCGAAAGGGATCAGTCAATTTCATAAATCGCCGACTTTCAGCAAAGTCGGGTTTCGTGAAACTCGAGCCGATCCCAGTGTGGGATCGGCCATGCGGTCGGCAATCTTCGCGCCAAAGTCGCGTTTCATATGATGCGTTTGTGACGGGGTGTACGGCAGAGCAAGAAGTGACAACAGGCCAAGGGATGATTCCACAGATTTATTATCAAGAACGCTGGAACAACACATGCAGGCAGATCTACAGAGTCCACAATTAGTCCAATGGAACAGGTTCGGGGGCACCTCCCGATAATCCTTGTGCCAGATAACAAAGCAATAGTCCACACGAGTCCAAGGGATCCCAAAACAATCTCACGAACGACGAGATATGTCCTCAGCTCAAGTCTCGCCCTGTTCGCTTCCGCAGTCTCAGATGGACATGGGGTCTTGCCTCAGCTAAGAATCCCTACTTCTTCCAGGATCAACTCACATCTGATCTCAAAAATAAGAATGGATTGTCTGAGCTCCTGGGATCCGCCCATGAAGGGGGGTAGGGGTCACACCTTCTATTCAATGGTAGGGTCCACCAGAAGATTCTATTCTGGTGGGCTCCGCTTAGTCTACGTAGTATGTACATTTGACTAGCCACCTGCTGTGAGGAAGAATGGCTATTCCTTCACTAGTTGACAAAGCTTAATTACATTAAAGCTTAGGGCTGCAAGTATTGGGGGAAGGAGACATTGTTACAGGTGACTCCCAGCACAAGAAAATACATAAATTACAGCTAATAGAAACCAGAGAACAGTTACATACATCAAATGGCATATTTTCAAATACAGGACAGGGCAAAAGTACATATCATGACAATCCCTTCCCCTCCCAATTTGTGTACGTACTAGGGACCTCTACAGGTCACTAGTTAAGTACACACAGGCAGAGCGTAACTTACATGTGGCTTTATGCAGCCACGAATTGGCATCGTAGCTCTCCCACATCATTGCCCAGGAGAACATCTGCAGGCAGACCACCCATCACCCCAACCACACATCGCCTGACCCAAAAACCAAAGTTCAGATCCACAGTGGCTGTGGGAATAGTCCTCCATTGACCACCAGCCAGTTCAATGACAATCCCAGGTCCTCTATGGATTGCCTCAGGCAGAACCACTCGGGGATCAGCCAGTGTGAGGAAAGCCCCTGAGTCACAAAATCCAATAAGTCTCTGTCCATCCAGCATGACCTCCTGCAAGTGCTTACCTCGATGAGCAGAAGTCGTTATAGCTGCGGGTCGCACACCATAAACTCCTAGTGGTGCAACATGGGTGGATGAGGCACTAGGCCGGTCCTCACGTAGTGGTGACACGTCTTCCTCCATGGCACTTGGCTGTACATAATTAATAATACGACTGGGTACAGGATCAATCCTCATTTGAACAGCTGGGCAGGAGGCTTGCAGATGCCCCGGCTGCCCACATCGATAGCATCTGTGCTGGGTCTCACTCCATCCAAGGCGTCCTCTTGGGCGAGGGGTAAGGGAACCTGGAGGCCGGCTCCCACCTGAAGGTGCTGTAGGGGTTTGAGGATGACTCCTCCATGGGCTGGCTGGGCATGAGGCCTGCAGATGCCCCGGATGCCCACAGCCATAACACCTGCGCTCTGCTACTTCCTCTCCTCGTCGTATTCCAGAAAACGCAGTAGAAGCAACTGGAGGCACATTTACACGGGTAATAGCATGAGGTGGTTGCTTAGAGGAACGGGGAACAATGGGGACAGAAGAACTGGGGGCCACCGATGTTGTGGAGCTGGTAGGCCTCTCTCGATCCTCTAACAGAACCCTCCACTGAGGCTTGATGGTGAGAGCCTTATCAGCGAGAGATGCAGCTTCTTCCACTGTGGCTGGTCTCCTCTCACGCATCCATTCCCGAATCTCAGCAGGGCACTTGAAGTAAAACTGCTCTTTTAGGATAACCTGGAGGAAGGTCTCCCAGGTTAAGGCCTCCTCTGCCTCCAGCCAGCGATGACATATTTGTTTGAGTCTATGAGCATATATCTTAAAAGACACTTCCCCATCACAGGCTAAAGTACGGAACTGAGTCCTGTAAGTGTCTGGCGTCACAGCATAATGTTCTAGAAAAGTCTGTTTAATCTCCGCATACTCACGGTTCCCCCGAGGGTCCATAGATCTATAGGCTTCGGCAGCTCCACCCTCTAAGAGCCCCACAAGATGTCTGACTCGCTCCCTTTCCGGGACTTCCATTAATCGACACTGATGCTCAAAGTCCTGGAAGAAGCCCTCAATGTCGCCTGCAGCCTCATTAAAGGGCTTGAAGTCTTTGCGGGACACTCTGGGGAGTTCCCTCATGGTGGGTGCTGGAGTTACAGTCTGTCTGGAGCTTCTAGCTGCTTCCAAAGCGATCTGCCTCTCCAGCAATGCCATCTCCTGAGCTCTGTCCTCGGCTCTATGAATGGCCTCCCTCTCCTGAGCTCTGTGAATGGCCTCCCTCTTATAGTCTATGGTGGCCTCCTCTCCCAGCACTGCCATCTCCTCCTTGTACCACACAACCCACTGACTTTTTGGGGTATTTACCTCCGGCTGCAGTCTTTCCTCCATTTGCTGTGAGGATCCTTCCTCAGTGTCATCTTGCAGGCGAACTCCTTCCAAAGCCTCAATTAGCTGCTCCTTGGAGAGTCCTTTAAAATGGACTCCTACTTCACGGGCCTTTGATTGTAGGCTCCCCAAAGTCCAGTTCTTGTACTCTGCGGTGCTGGTTCCCGATGTTGGGCCATTGTCCTCCATTCCTTCTGCTCTGATCCCGCTGCTGCCACCAGTTTGTGATGGGGTGTACGGCAGAGCAAGAAGTGACAACAGGCCAAGGGATGATTCCACAGATTTATTATCAAGAACGCTGGAACAACACATGCAGGTAGATCTACAGAGTCCACAATTAGTCCAATGGAACAGGTTCGGGGGCACCTCCGGAGGATCACAAATAGATCAGCAAGTGATTAAACTAAGGATGAGCTCTAGGGAGATGGTAACTGGACTGATCGCAAATCTGAACCTATCCAAAACAACTAGAGGTAGCCGGTGAACGTGCCTAAAAAATTCTTAGACGTCTCGAGCCAGCCTGAGGAACTAGCTACCCCTAAAGAGAAAGAAAGACCTCGCTTGCCTCCAGAGAAATAATCCCCAAAGATATAGAAGCCCCCAACAAATATTAACGGTGAAGTAAGAAGAAGGCACATACATAGGGATGAAATCAGATTCAGCAAAAGAAGCCCACTAGTACTAGAAAGCAGAAAATAGAGCAGGGGTCTATGCGATCAATAAAAAACCCTTACAAAATATCCATCCTGAGATTTCAAGAACCCACACACCAACTAACGGTGTGTGGGGAGAAACTCAGCCCACTAGAGCAACCAGCAAGCGAGGGAATTACATTTTAGCAAGCTGGAACAGAAAACATGATAAACACTGCTGATCAAAAAATGAGCAAACAAAACTTAGCTTATCCTGGATGGACTGGGAGCAAGGTAGTCAGAAGGCATCTGAGTAGCACTGATTACATCGACAGCCGGCCACAAGTGGAAGTAAAACAGAGCTATATAGGAACCTCCCAGAGGATAACGAACCAGCTGATAGCCAGAGACCAGCAGGATAACAAACAAAGCCACCAGGGGGAGCCCAAAGCAAAAGTCACCCAATACCACCAGTGACCACAAGAGGGAGCCCGAAAACAGAGTTCACAACACCGTCCGCTTCCGCAGTCTCAGATGGACATGGGGTCTTGCCACAGCTAAGAATCCCCACTCCTTCTCCTTCCAGTATCAACTCACATCTGATCTCAAAAATAAGAATGGATTGTCTGAGCTCCTGGGATCCGCCCATGAAGGGGGGTAGGGGTCACACCTTCTATTCAATGGTAGGGTCCACCAGAAGATTCTATTCTGGTGGGCTCCGCTTAGTCTACATAGTATGTACATTTGACTAGCCACCTGCTGTGAGGAAGAATGGCTATTCCTTCACTAGTTGACAAAGCTTAATTACATTAAAGCTTAGGGCTGCAAGTATTGGGGGAAGGAGACATTGTTACAGGTGACTCCCAGCACAAGAAAATACATAAATTACAGCTAATAGAAACCAGAGAACAGTTACATACATCAAATGGCATATTTTCAAATACATGACAGGGCAAAAGTACATATCATGACAGCGTTCAGCGTCATTTTTCAGCCAATGAAGGAGGACGCAGAGTGTGGGCAGCGTGATCACATAGGTCTCGGTCCCCACCATCTTAGAGAAGGGCTTTACAGTGATTGGCTTGCTTTCAGCGGCGTCACAGGGGCTATAAAGGGGCGTGCACGCCGACCGCCATCTTACTTCTGCCGATCGTAGCATAGGAAGAGGTTGCTGCAGCTTCGTCAGAAGCAGGGATATTGTTAGGGAGGAAAGATTAACCCCCAAACCGCTTGTGCTGTAGCGATTTCCACTGTCCAACTCCACCTTTTCTTTGCAGGGACAGTGGAGGCTAGATTTCTGTGCATCAGCTCTGTAGCTTATAAGGCTCCCTGATAGCTGCATTGCTGTTTGTATGCCGCTGTGCAAACCAACTGCTTTTTTCAAAGCAAAAATCCTGTTGCTTCTTTCTGCATAGTTCTCTTGTTTCTTTGTCCACACTCATGTGTGCAGCAGTCCTTTTTATTTCTGCCTTACTTGTCCTTTGATCATTGTAGGGAGATTGAAATTCTACCAGAGCCCTTGTATTTTTTGATATATCTGCCAGCCACTTTCTGCCAATCAAACTGTGTAGAGTAATACAGTGGGCCTGATTTTTTCCTGCATTCTCCCACACATAAAAAGGGAAATTTCTATTGCCACTAAGAGCATCTGCATCAGTCCTGTTTGTGGCATATCTTCCAGCCACTTTCTGCCACTCAAACTATGTAGTGTAATACAGTGGGCCTGATTTCTTTCTGCATTCTCCCACACATAAAAAGGGAAATTTCTATTGCCACTAAGAGCATCTGCATCAGTCCTGTTTGTGGCATATCTGTCAGCCACTTTCTGACACTGAAACTGTGTAGTGTAATACAGTGGGCCTGATTTTCCCAGCAGTCTCCCACACATAAAAAGGGACATTTTTATTGCCACTCAGTGCATCTGCATCAGTCCTGTTTGTGGCATATCTGTCAGCCACTTTCTGACACTGAAACTGTGTAGTGTAATACAGTGGGCCTGATTTTCCCAGCAGTCTCCCACACTTTTAAATTCACAGCAAGTTTATGTACACCTTCTACCTGGTTTTACAGTAGCATATAACGGTTGTTAGTTTGGTTACATTTTTCCAAGAATGAGGAAGTCTGGTTTAAGAGGTTGTGGCCGTGGGCAGTCATTGCCAGCTGTTAATGATGGTAGTGGTGGTGGAGCATCAGGTGGTCGTGGGAAAAGCAAAATAGCACCTATGTCTCGAGTTGTTGAGCCAGCATCAGCATCATCATCATACACAAGGCCTCGAACGCTCCCTTTTCTGGGAGTAGGAAAACCGCTTTTAAAGCCGGAGCAGCAGGAAAAAGTTTTGGGTTTCCTTGCTGACTCTGCCTCTAGCTCTTTCGCCTCCTCTTCGGAAAGTGCAAAATTTAAAAGCAGCGCAATATCAGTGGATGCTCCCAGTCAGGAACAAGTCGCTTCCTTGTGTCCTTCACACAGAACAACAGCGAAGGATGCATCAGGCGACACAACAGGTTACTCCATGGAGCTCTTTACACATACCGTGCCTGGGTTAGAAAGGGAAGTTGTTAACAGGCCACTGCCATTACAAGATGAATCGGACATGCACAGCCACAGCTAGATTATTATGCTGTTTCATTGACTCAGATCACAACATTGCCCTCGCAGTGTACTGAGCCAGAATCTGACCCTGATGAGACTATGGTGCCCCGTCCTGAATGCTATAGCACCGGCTTACACGGTGACACAGAGGAAGGTGCACAGGACATAGAAGAGGAGGTGATAGATGACCCAGTTGTTGACTCCGATTGGCAGCCATTGGGGGAACAGGGTGCCATTGGCAGTAGCTCTGAAGCGGAGGAGGAGCCGCAGCAGGCATCAACGTCGCAATAGCTTTCATCTGGCAGGCCCGTATCTGGCCAAAAATGTGTGTCAAAACCAAAAACAGTTGTAGGACAGCATGGCCATCTGGTTAAAGTAGCACAGTGTGCAATGCCTGAAAAGGTATTGATCAGTGCAAAGTGATCTGTAAGAAATGCTCAAGGATGTTTAGCAGAGGTCAGAATGTCAAAAATTTAAATACAACTTGCATGCGTAGACATTTAACCACCATGCACTTGCAAGCCTGGACTAACTACCAAACATCCCGTAACATTGTTGCACCCGCTCACAATGAAGCTAGTCAGCAACGCTACATTCCTTCCCTCATTGTAAGCCCACAATTTACGACACCACCTGCAGCAAATGTGGAGGTATCGTCGCAAGGCCAAAGCAGTCAGTGAATCACCAGATTCTTGGTAGGAAACACTGTATGTAGGCCATCACCAACCCTCTCTCAGTCTGCCATGTCCACCACCACCCCCGCTAGTTCCACCATATGCACCTCTCCAGTCCAGCTCACCCTACAAGAGACTCTCATTAGGAAAAGGAAGTACTCGTCCTCTCATCCACGTACACAGGGTTTGAACGCCCACATTGCTAGACTAATCTCGTTAGAGATGATGCCCTACCGGTTGGTTGAAAGTGAAGCTTTCAAAGCCCTGATGGCCTACGCAGTACCACGCTGTGACCTACCCAGTCAACACTTCTTTGCGAGAAAAGCCATCCCAGCCCTCCACCAGCATGTCAAAGATCGCATTGTCCATGCACTCAGGCAATCTGTCAGTAGAAAGGTGCACCTCACAACAGATGCATGGACCAGTAGGCATGGCCAGGGATGTTACATGTCCATCATGGCACACTGGGTTAATGTGGTGGATGCAGGGTGCACAGGGGACAGCCATATTGGGACAGTTCTGCCTAGCCCACGGTCTAGGAAACAGTTGGCTGTAGGCTTTCGCCACCCCTCCTCCTCCTCCTTGTCCTCCAGCAGAAGCGAGAGCTCGTCCACAGACCGCAGTCGCACGACCACTCCATCCGCAGCTGCCAGTGTTGCACACGAGGTGTCCCATTATGGAACAGCTAGTGGTAAGCGTCAGCAGGCTGTGTTGGAAATGAAGTGTTTGGGCGACAACAGACACACCGCGGAAGTTCTGTCCGAGTTCTTGCAGCAAGAAACTCAGTCATGGCTGGGCAGTGTATATCTTGAGGCAGGCAAAGTAGTCTGTGATAACGGAAGGAATTTTATGGCTGCCATAGCCGTTTCACAGCTGAAACACATTCCTTGCCTGGCTCACACCTTGAACCTGGTGGTGCAGTGCTTCCTGAAAAGTTATCCTGGGTTACCCGCCCTGCTCCTGAAGGTGCGAAGACTTTGCTCGCACATCCGCCGTTCACCCGTACACTCCAGCCGTATGCAGAACCATCAGCGATCTTTGCAGCTTCCCCAGCACCGCCTAATGATCGACAATGCAACAAGGTGGAACTCTGTTGTGAACTGTGTTTCTGGGCTCCCTCTGGTGGTCACTAACGGTATTGTGTTAGGCATGTCTTGTTGCAGGCCTGAGCTCCAGCTGTGTCGTTAAGCAGCGGGTGTTCCCTATTTAAGTCTCCTCTGGACTCAGTCTCTTGCCTGGCATCGTTGTATCCAGACCTATTTGGTCTCCTCCGGATTCCTTTCAGTCTGTCTCATGCAAGAAAAGCTAAGTCCGTTTTGTATAATTTGGATCGTTTGCATTTTTCAGTGTTTTTGTCCAGCTTGCTTAATATTTGATTTTCTGGCTCGCTGGAAGCTCTAGGGGGCTGATATTCTCCCTCCGCACCGTCAGTCGGTGTGGGGGTTCTTGAATGTTCAGCATGGATGTTTTTGTAGGGTTTTCTGCTGACCGCATAGTCCACTATCTATTTTCTGCCTATCTAGACTAGTGGGCCTCACTTTGCTGAATCTAGTTCATCTCTACGTTTGTGTTTTCCTCTTGCCTCACCGTTATTATTTGTTGGGGGCTTTCTATATCTTTGGGGTTCAATTTCTCTGGAGGCAAGTGAGGTCTTATTCTCCCTCTAGGGGTAGTCAGTTCTCCGGCTGGCTCGAGACGTCTAGAACAAACGTAGGCACGTTCACCGGCTGCTTCTAGTTGTGTGTGTTAGGATCAGGTATGCGGTTAGCCCAGTTTCCACCTCCCTAGAGCAGTATTTATGTTTTTGCTATCTTGCCGGAATATCAGAGATCCTCTACCACTGGGATCATAACAGTATGCCAGGCCTAAAGAAAATGTTTATTGCATCGCAGAAGCGGGATTAAAAAGAAGTTCTGAGTTTGTTTTTTTTTGTTGCTGCAGTTTGCCTAGCTTCTTCCATCCCCTTTTTTCTCTGAGTGGCTGGAACTCTGCTGCAGATATGAATGTCCAGACTCTGACTTCTAGTGTGGATCAGCTTGCTGCTAGGGTGCAAAGCATTCAGGATTTTGTTATCCATAGCCCTATGTCTGAACTGTTGTGAATTTGGTTTTGGGCTCCCCCGGTGGTCACTGGTGGTACTGGACTTGTCTTCACTTCTCTGTTCACCTGTTTCCTCCAGGATATGGGAGTTTCCTATTTAACCTTGCTGCTCAGTCATTGCCTTGCCGGTCATCAATGTAACCAGAGCTTTCTGTTGCATGTTCCTGCTCCTAGTCTTCTGATCAGCTAAGTTGGACTTTTGTCCTAAGTATTATTTTGCATTTTTGTTCCAGTTCACAGTTATTGTATTTTGCTGTAGCTGGAAGCTCTTGTGAGCTGAAATTACCACTCCAGTCTCATGAGTTGAGACTTGAGTTTAAAGTAATTTCAGGATGGTTTTGTAAATAGGGTTTTCAGCTGACCGTGAAGTTCCCTTTCTTATTTTCCTACTATCTAGTAAGTGGACCTCGCTTTGCTGAACCTGCCTTCATACTACGTATGTCTTTTCCCTCTGAACTCACCGTCAATACATGTGGGGGGCTTCTGTCACCTTTTTGGGGAATTTCCACTTGAGGTAAGCCAGGCCTGTTTTTCCTCTGCCAGGGTTAGTTAGTCCTCCAGCTGGCGCTGGGCGTCTAGGGACTACGTAGGCACGCTACCCGGCCACTGTTAGTTGTGCGGTAGGTTTAGCTCACGGTCAGCTCTAGCTTCCATCATCCAAGAGCTAGTCCTGATTTATGCGTTTCTGTAGTTCTCTTGTCATTGAGAACCATGACAGTATGACCGGCCATGTGTTAAAACTATTGGCAGAAGAAAGGAGTGAAAAGAAGTCTGCAAATTTTTTTTTTTTTTTTTTTCTGAGCTTGCTCAATAGTTGGCTCTTTAGCATTTCTACTTAAATTGCAGTTTTTTTTCTCTCTCCTTCTAATCCTTGAATGACTCTGATCTCACCTGGTTAAAATGGATCCTCAGAGTTCAGCTACAGGTTTGAATAATCTTACTATGAAGGTTCAAAATTTACAGGATTTTGTTATTCATGCTCCTGTATCTGAACCTAGAATTCCTTTACCAGAATTTTTCTCCGGGGATAGATCTCGTTTTCAGAATTTCAAAAATAATTGTAAGTTGTTTCTGTCTTTGAGATCTCGCTCCGCTGGAGACCCCACACAGCAGGTCAGGATTGTAATTTCCTTACTCCGGGGTGACCCTCAGGATTGGGCATTTGCATTGGCACCAGGGGATCCTGCGTTGCTCAATGTGGATGCGTTTTTTCTGGCTTTGGGGTTGCTTTATGAGGAACCTAGTTCAGAGATTCAGGCTGAAAAAGCCTTGATGGCCCTGTCTCAAGGGCAAGAGGAAGCTGAAATATACTGCCAAAAATTTCGCAAAGGGTCTGTGCTTACTCAGTGGAATGAGTGTGCCTTGGCGGCGAATTTCAGAGAGGGTCTCTCTGATGCCATTAACGATGTTATGGTGGGGTTCCCTGTGCCTACAGGTCTGAATGAGTCCATGACAATGGCTATTCAGATTGATCGGCGTTTGCGGGAGCGCAAACCTGTGCACCATTTGGCGGTGTCTCCTGAGAAGGCGCCAGAGAATATGCAATGTGATAGAATTCTGTCCAGAAGCGAACGGCAGAATTTTAGGCGAAAAAATGGGTTGTGCTTCTATTGTGGTGATTCAACTCATGTTATATCAGCATGCTCTAAACATACAAGAAAAGTTGATAAGTCTATTTCAATTGGCACTTTGCAGTCTAAGTTTATTTTATCTGTGACCTTGATTTTTTCTTTGTCGTCAATTACCGCGGACGCCTATGTCGACTCTGGCGCCGCTTTGAGTCTTATGGATTGGTCCTTTGCCAGGCGCTGTGGGTTTAATTTAGAGCCTCTGGAAGTTCCTATACCTCTGAAGGGTATTGACTCTACGCCATTGGCTAGTAATAAACCACAATACTGGACACAAGTGACTATGCGTATGAATCCGGACCATCAGGAGACGATTCGCTTTCTTGTGTTGTACAATCTACATGATGTACTGGTACTTGGATTGCCATGGCTGCAGGCCCATAATCCAGTCCTTGACTGGAAAGCAATGTCTGTGTTAAGCTGGGGATGTCAGGGGGCTCATGGGGACGTACCTTTGGTTTCCATTTCGTCATCTATTCCCTCTGAGATTCCGGAATTTTTATCTGATTATCGTGATGTTTTTGAGGAGCCTAGGCTTGGTTCACTACCTCCTCACAGAGATTGCGATTGTACCATAGATCTGATTCCGGGCAGTAAATTTCCAAAGGGTCGTTTATTTAATCTATCTGTGCCTGAACATGCTGCTATGCGAGAATATATTAAGGAGTCCCTGGAAAAGGGACATATTCGTCCATCTTCCTCTCCCTTAGGAGCCGGTTTTTTCTTTGTATCTAAGAAAGATGGCTCTTTGAGGCCGTGTATTGATTATCGACTCTTGAATAAAATCACAGTCAAATATCAGTATCCTCTGCCACTGCTGACTGATCTGTTTGCTCGAATAAAGGGGGCTAAGTGGTTCTCTAAGATTGATCTCCGTGGGGCGTATAATTTGGTGCGAATTAAGCAGGGGGATGAGTGGAAAACCGCATTTAATACGCCCGAGGGCCACTTTGAGTATCTAGTAATGCCTTTTGGTCTTTCAAATGCCCCTTCAGTTTTTCAGTCCTTTATGCATGACATTTTCCGTGAATACCTGGATAAATTTATGATTGTGTATCTTGATGATATTTTGATTTTTTCGGATGACTGGGACTCTCATGTCCAACAGGTCAGGAGGGTTTTTCAGGTTTTGCGGTCTAACTCCTTGTGTGTAAAGGGTTCTAAGTGTGTTTTTGGGGTTCAAAAAATTTCTTTTTTGGGGTACATTTTTTCCCCCTCGTCCATTGAGATGGACCCTGTCAAGGTTCGGGCTATTTGTGATTGGACACAGCCTTCTTCTCTTAAAAGCCTTCAGAAATTTTTAGGCTTTGCTAATTTTTATCGTCAATTTATTACTGGTTTTTCTGATGTTGCTAAACCTTTGACTGATCTGACCAAGAAGGGTGCTGATGTTGCTGATTGGTCCCCTGCCGCTGTGGAGGCCTTTCGGGAGCTTAAGCGCCGCTTTTCCTCTGCCCCTGTGTTGCGTCAGCCTGATGTTACTCTTCCTTTTCAGGTTGAGGTCGACGCTTCCGAGATCGGAGCGGGGGCAGTTTTGTCGCAGAAAAGTTCCGACTGCTCCGTGATGAGACCTTGTGCTTTCTTTTCTCGAAAGTTTTCGCCTGCTGAACGAAATTATGATGTTGGTAATCGGGAGCTTTTGGCTATGAAGTGGGCTTTTGAGGAGTGGCGTCATTGGCTCGAAGGGGCCAGACATCAGGTGGTGGTATTAACCGATCACAAGAATTTGATTTATCTTGAGTCTGCCAGGCGCCTGAATCCTAGACAGGCGCGCTGGTCGTTGTTTTTCTCTCGGTTTAATTTTGTGGTTTCATATCTACCGGGTACTAAAAATGTGAAGGCGGATGCCCTTTCTAGGAGTTTTGAGCCTGATTCCTCTGGTGATTCTGAACCTACCGGTATTCTTAAGGATGGTGTAATATTGTCTGCTGTCTCCCCGGACCTGCGACGGGCCTTGCAGGAGTTTCAGGCGGATAAACCTGATCGATGCCCGCCTGGTAGACTGTTTGTTCCCGATGATTGGACCAATAGAGTCATCTCGGAGGTTCATTCTTCGGCGTTGGCAGGTCATCCTGGAATCTTTGGTACCAGGGATTTGGTGGCTAGGTCCTTCTGGTGGCCTTCCCTGTCTCGAGATGTACGAGGTTTTGTGCAGTCTTGTGATGTTTGTGCTCGGGCCAAGCCTTGTTGTTCTCGGGCCAGTGGATTGTTGTTATCCTTGCCTATTCCGAAGAGGCCTTGGACCCACATCTCTATGGATTTTATTTCTGATCTCCCTGTTTCTCAGAAAATGTCTGTCATCTGGGTGGTGTGTGACCGTTTCTCTAAGATGGTTCATTTGGTTCCCTTGCCTAAATTGCCTTCCTCATCCGAGTTGGTTCCTCTATTTTTTCAGAATGTGGTTCGCTTGCATGGCATTCCGGAGAATATAGTTTCTGACAGGGGGACCCAGTTCGTGTCTAGATTTTGGCGGGCGTTCTGTGCTAGGATGGGCATTGATTTGTCGTTTTCGTCTACGTTCCATCCCCAGACTAATGGCCAGACCGAACGAACTAATCAGACATTGGAGACTTATTTGAGGTGTTTTGTGTCTGTGGATCAGGATGACTGGGTTGCCTTTTTGCCGTTGGCGGAGTTTGCCCTCAATAATCGGGCCAGTTCTGCCACTTTGGTTTCTCCATTTTTTTGCAATTCGGGGTTTCATCCTCGTTTTTCTTCTGGTCAGGTGGAGTCTTCGGACTGTCCTGGAGTGGATGCTGTGGTGGATAGGTTGCATCGGATTTGGGGGCAGGTAATGGACAATTTGGAGTTGTCTCAGGAGAAGACTCAGCGTTTTGCCAACCGTCATCGTCGTGTTGGTCCTCATCTTCGTGTTGGGGACTTGGTGTGGTTGTCTTCCCGTTTTGTCCCTATGAGGGTTTCTTCCCCTAAGTTTAAGCCTCGGTACATCGGCCCGTATAAGATTTTGGAGATTCTTAACCCTGTGTCCTTTTGATTAGAACTCCCTGCATCTTTTTCTATTCATAATGTCTTCCATCGGTCATTATTGCGCAGGTATGAGGTACCTGTTGTGCCTTCCGTTGAGCCACCTGCTCCGGTGTTGGTTGAGGGTGAGTTGGAGTACGTCGTGGAGAAGATCTTGGACTCCCGTGTTTCCAGACGGAAACTTCAGTATTTGGTCAAGTGGAAGGGTTACGGTCAGGAGGATAATTCTTGGGTGACAGCCTCTGATGTTCATGCCTCTGATTTGGTCCGTGCCTTTCATAGGGCTCATCCTGATCGCCCTCGGGGTTCTTGTGAGGGTTCGGTGCCCCCTCCTTAAGGGGGGGGTACTGTTGTGAATTTGGTTTTGGGCTCCCCCGGTGGTCACTGGTGGTACTGGACTTGTCTTCACTTCTCTGTTCACCTGTTTCCTCCAGGATATGGGAGTTTCCTATTTAACCTTGCTGCTCAGTCATTGCCTTGCCGGTCATCAATGTAACCAGAGCTTTCTGTTGCATGTTCCTGCTCCTAGTCTTCTGATCAGCTAAGTTGGACTTTTGTCCTGAGTATTATTTTGCATTTTTGTTCCAGTTCACAGTTATTGTATTTTGCTGTAGCTGGAAGCTCTTGTGAGCTGAAATTACCACTCCAGTCTCATGAGTTGAGACTTGAGTTTAAAGTAATTTCAGGATGGTTTTGTAAATAGGGTTTTCAGCTGACCGTGAAGTTCCCTTTCTTATTTTCCTACTATCTAGTAAGTGGACCTCGCTTTGCTGAACCTGCCTTCATACTACGTATGTCTTTTCCCTCTGAACTCACCGTCAATACATGTGGGGGGCTTCTGTCACCTTTTTGGGGAATTTCCACTTGAGGTAAGCCAGGCCTGTTTTTCCTCTGCCAGGGTTAGTTAGTCCTCCAGCTGGCGCTGGGCGTCTAGGGACTACGTAGGCACGCTACCCGGCCACTGTTAGTTGTGCGGTAGGTTTAGCTCACGGTCAGCTCTAGCTTCCATCATCCAAGAGCTAGTCCTGATTTATGCGTTTCTGTAGTTCTCTTGTCATTGAGAACCATGACACTGAACCAAAAATACCTATTCCTGAGCCGTTTTTTGGAGATAGATCTAAGTTCCTGAATTTTAGGAATAATTGCAAATTGTTTCTGTCTCTGAAACCTCGTTCCTCTGGTGATTCCGCTCAGCAAGTTAAGATTGTTATTTCCTTCTTGTGCGGCGACCCTCAAGATTGGGCCTTCTCTCTGGCGCCAGGAGATCCTGCATTGGTGAATGTTGATGCGTTTTTCCTGGCACTTGGTTTGCTTTATGAGGAGCCTAATCTTGAAAATCAGGCTGAAAAGATGTTGCTGGCTATCTCTCAGGGTCAGGACGAAGCTGAGGTATATTGTCAAAAATTTCGGAAATGGTCCGTGCTTACTCAATGGAATGAGTGTGCACTGGCCGCAAATTTAAGAAATGGTCTTTCTGAAGTCATTAAAGATGTGATGGTGGGGTTTCCTATCCCTACAGGTCTGAATGATTCAATGGCTCTGGCCATTCAAATTGATCGACGTTTGCGGGAGCGCAAATCTGTTAATCCTTTGGCGGTGCTGTCTGAACGGTCACCTGATTCTATGCAATGTGACAGAATTCTGACCAGAGTCGAGCGACAAAATCATAGACGTCAAAATGGGTTGTGTTTCTACTGTGGTGATTCAACACATGTTATCTCAGCATGCTCTAAACGCTTAAAAAAAATTGTTAATTCTGTCGCCATGGGTACTTTTCAGCCTAAGTTTATTTTGTCTGTGACTTTAATTTGTTCATTATCTTCTTACTCAGTTATGGCTTTTGTGGATTCTGGTGCTGCTTTAAGTCTGATGGATTTGTCATTTGCCAAGCGCTGCGGTTTTGTCCTGGAGCCTTTGGAAAATCCTATTCCTCTTAGAGGAATTGATTCTACGCCATTGGCAGAGAATAAACCTCAGTATTGGACGCAAGTGACCATGTGCATGACTCCTGTACATCAGGAGGTGATTCGTTTTCTGGTACTGCATAAAATGCATGATGTTGTCGTTTTGGGTCTGCCATGGTTACAGGCCCATAATCCAGTTTTAGATTGGAAAGCTATGACTGTGTCTAGTTGGGGGTGTCAGGGGATTCATTGCGATTCTCCATTGGTGTCTATTGCTTCTTCTACTCCTTCTGAGATCCCTGAGTTTTTGTCAGACTTTCAGGATGTATTTAATGAGGCCAGGTCCAGTGCCCTTCCTCCTCATAGGGACTGTGATTGTGCTATAGATTTGATTCCTGGTAGTAAGTTTCCTAAGGGACGACTCTTTAATTTATCTGTGCCAGAGCATGCCGCGATGCGGAGTTATATAAAGGAGTCTTTGGAGAAGGGACATATTCGCCCATCCTCTTCTCCTCTTGGTGCAGGATTCTTTTTTGTGGGCAAGAAAGACGGGTCTTTGAGACCTTGTATAGATTATCGTCTTCTGAATAAGATCACGGTTAAATTTCAGTATCCTTTGCCATTGTTGTCTGATTTATTTGCTCGGATTAAGGGATCCAGTTGGTTCACCAAGATAGATCTTCGTGGTGCGTATAACCTTGTGCGCATAAAGCAGGGAGATGAATGGAAAACGGCATTTAATACGCCCGAGGGTCATTTTGAGTACCTGGTGATGCCTTTTGGATTATCGAATGCCCCTTCTGTGTTTCAGTCCTTCATGCATGACATCTTCCGGAAATATCTGGATAAATGTATGATTATTTATCTGGATGATATTTTGGTTTTTTCTGATGATTGTGAGTCCCATGTGAACCAGGTCAGGATGGTGTTTCAGGTTCTGCGGGAGAATGCTCTATTTGTGAAGGGCTCAAAATGTATCTTTGGGGTACAGAAGGTTTCTTTTTTGGGTTTTATTTTTTCCCCTTCTACTGTGGAGATGGACCCAGTCAAGGTCCGTGCCATTCATGACTGGACTCAGCCCACGTCTGTTAAGAGCCTGCAGAAGTTCTTGGGCTTTGCTAATTTTTACCGTCGTTTTATCGCTAATTTTTCCAGCATGGTTAAACCTTTGACGGATATGACCAAGAAGGGTTCTGATGTTGCTAATTGGTCTCCTGCGGCCGTGGAGGCCTTTCAGGAGCTGAAGCGTCGGTTTACTTCAGCGCCAGTCTTGTGCCAGCCGGATGTCTCTCTTCCCTTCCAGGTTGAAGTTGATGCTTCTGAGATTGGTGCAGGGGCTGTTTTGTTGCAAAAAAGTTCTGATGGCTCCGTGATGAAGCCATGCGCCTTCTTTTCAAGAAAATTTTCGCCTGCTGAGCGGAACTATGATGTTGGTAATCGGGAGTTGTTGGCTATGAAGTGGGCATTTGAGGAGTGGCGACATTGGCTCGAGGGAGCTAGACATCGTGTGGTGGTCTTGACTGATCATAAAAATCTGATTTACCTCGAGTCTGCCAAGCGCCTGAATCCTAGACAGGGTCGTTGGTCGTTGTTTTTCTCCCGTTTTGACTTTGTGGTCTCGTACCTGCCTGGTTCGAAGAACGTGAAGGCTGATTCACTTTCTAGGAGTTTTGTGCCTGACTCTCCGGGAGTCTCGGAGTCGGCTGGTATTCTCAGAGAGGGAGTGATTTTGTCTGCCATTTCCCCAGATTTGCGACGAGTGCTGCAGAAATTTCAGGCTGATAGCCCTGATCGTTGCCCACCAGAGAGACTGTTTGTCCCTGACAGATGGACCAGCAGAGTTATTTCTGAGGTTCATTCTTCAGTGTTGGCGGGACATCCTGGGATTTTCGGTACCAGAGATTTGGTGGCTAGGTCCTTTTGGTGGCCTTCCTTGTCGCGGGATGTGCGTTCTTTTGTGCAGTCCTGTGGGATTTGTGCTCGGGCTAAGCCTTGCTGTTCTCATGCCAGCGGGTTGCTTTTGCCCTTGCCTATCCCGAAGAGGCCTTGGACGCACATTTCCATGGATTTCATTTCGGATCTTCCGGTATCTCGGAAGATGTCTGTCATCTGGGTGGTGTGCGATCGTTTTTCTAAAATGGTCCATTTGGTGCCCTTGCCTAAGTTGCCTTCCTCCTCTGATTTGGTCCCTTTGTTCTTTCAGAATGTGGTTCGTTTGCACGGCATCCCTGAGAATATTGTGTCTGACAGAGGATCCCAGTTTGTGTCCAGATTCTGGCGATCCTTTTGTGCTAAGATGGGTATTGATTTGTCTTTTTCGTCGGCTTTTCATCCTCAGACTAATGGCCAGACCGAGCGAACTAATCAGACGTTGGAGACTTATTTGAGATGTTTTGTTTCTGCTGATCAGGACGACTGGGTTACCTTTTTGCCACTGGCCGAGTTTGCCCTTAATAATCGGGCTAGTTCTGCCACTTTGGTTTCACCCTTTTTCTGCAACTCTGGTTTTCATCCTCGTTTCTCCTCGGGCCAGGTTGAACCTTCTGACTGTCCTGGTGTTGATTCTGTGGTGGATAGGTTGCAGCGGATTTGGAACCATGTGGTGGACAATTTGAAATTGTCACAAGACAAGGCCCAGCGTTTTGCCAACCGCCGCCGCGGTGTGGGTCCCCGACTTCGTGTTGGGGATTTGGTTTGGTTGTCTTCTCGGCATGTGCCTTTGAAATTCTCCTCTCCTAAGTTCAAGCCTCGCTTTATCGGTCCTTATAAGATTATGGAAATCCTTAACCCGGTGTCTTTTTGCTTGGACCTTCCAGCGTCATTTGCTATTCATAATGTGTTCCATAGGTCCTTGTTGCGGCGGTACGTGGTGCCTATGGTTCCTGCTGTTGAGCCTCCTGCCCCGGTTTTGGTTGAGGGCGAGTTGGAGTACGTGGTGGAGAAGATTCTGGATTCTCGTATCTCTAGACGGAAACTCCAGTATTTAGTTAAGTGGAAAGGCTATGGTCAGGAGGATAATTCCTGGGTTGTCGCCTCTGATGTTCATGCAGCTGATTTGGTTCATGCCTTTCACGCTGCACATCCTGATCGCCCTGGGGGTCTTGGTGAGGGTTCGGTGACCCCTCCTCAAGGGGGGGGTACTGTTGTGAACTGTGTTTCTAGGCTCCCTCTGGTGGTCACTAACGGTATTGTGTTAGGCATGTCTTGTTGCAGGCCTGAGCTCCAGCTGTGTCGTTAAGCAGCGGGTGTTCCCTATTTAAGTCTCCTCTGGACTCAGTCTCTTGCCTGGCATCGTTGTATCCAGACCTATTTGGTCTCCTCCGGATTCCTTTCAGTCTGTCTCATGCAAGAAAAGCTAAGTCCGTTTTGTATAATTTGGATCGTTTGCATTTTTCAGTGTTTTTGTCCAGCTTGCTTAATATTTGATTTTCTGGCTCGCTGGAAGCTCTAGGGGGCTGATATTCTCCCTCCGCACCGTCAGTCGGTGTGGGGGTTCTTGAATGTTCAGCGTGGATGTTTTTATAGGGTTTTCTGCTGACCGCATAGTCCACTATCTATTTTCTGCCTATCTAGACTAGTGGGCCTCACTTTGCTGAATCTAGTTCATCTCTACATTTGTGTTTTCCTCTTGCCTCACCGTTATTATTTGTTGGGGGCTTTCTATATCTTTGGGGTTCAATTTCTCTGGAGGCAAGTGAGGTCTTATTTTCCCTCTAGGGGTAGTCAGTTCTCTGGCTGGCTCGAGACGTCTAGAACCAACGTAGGCACATTCACCGGCTGCTTCTAGTTGTGTGTGTTAGGATCAGGTATGCGGTTAGCCCAGTTTCCACCTCCCTAGAGCAGTATTTATGTTTTTGCTATCTTGCCGGAATATCAGAGATCCTCTACCACTGGGTCATAACAGAACTCCACACTGCACATGCTTCAGAGGCTGTGCGAATAGAGGCGTGCTGTTATGTATTTGTGGGAGGATACACATACACGGGCAGGCAGTTGGATGGCAGACATGGAGTTGTCAGGTGAGCAGTGGTCGAAGCTACAAGACCTGTGTCAAGTCCTTCAGTGTTTTGAGGAATGCACACGCCTGGTTAGTGCAGACGACGCCATCAAAAGCATGAGCATCCCCCTAATGCATTTGCTGATGCAAAGTTTGACACACATAAAGGAGCAGGCGTCTGCAGCCGAGGACAAGGGAAGCCTTGATGACAGTCAGCCATTGTCTGCTCAGGGAAGTCTCCTGGACGAGGTGGCGGACGAAGAGGAGGAGGGCGAGGAGGATGACGGGGATGAATATTTATGGGAGGAGGAAGCTTCTCAGAGGGCAATAGAAACTGGTGGCGTTGCAAGGTCAGGTACAGGGTTTTTGTTGGAGACAAGTGATGTTGATTTGCCAGAAAGTGCTCCTCAACCCAGCACAAGCAATGAATTGACACCTGGAACATTGGCCCACATGGCGGATTATGCCTTGCATATCCTAAAAAGGGACCCCCGCATTATCAAAATGATAACCAATGACGATTACTGGTTGGCCTGCCTCCTGGATCCACGCTATGAAGGGAAATTACAAAATATCATGCCAAATGAGAACCTTGAGCAAATATTGGCTACCAAACAAGCAACTCTTGTAGACTGTTTGGTTCAGGCATTCCCAGCACACAGCGGCGGTGATGGTTCTCACACGAGCTGCAGGGGGCAACATGACAGAGGTGTTAGAGGTGCACAAATCAGAAGTGGCGTTGGACAGAGGGGTTTTATGACCAGGTTGTGGAGTGATTTCGCAATGACCACAGACACGACAGGTACTGCAGCATCAATTCAAAGTGACAGGAGACAACATTTGTCCAGTATGGTTACTAACTATTTTTCCTCCCTTATCAAAAATCCAAAATAGACACCTGGCCTGAATTGGCAGAATATGCATTACAGGAGCTTGCTTACCCAGCTGCTAGTGTGCTATCAGAAAGAGTATTCAGTGCTGCTGGTTCAATACTGACCAAAAAAAGGACTCGTCTGGCTACCCAAAATGTTGATGATCTAACCTTCATTAAAATGAACCAATCATGGATTTCTAATTATTTTGCCCCACCTTTCCCTGCTGACACCTAGCTTTCCTGTAAAAAGGTCTTGCTTTTGGACTCGTCTTACTGACTGCTCCAATTTCTCCATTTGCAGCTGCTGTATGTCCACCATAGGCTATTTTTGCACTTCCCTAAATGGGCTGACTCCCCCCACGGGGCCGTGGTCACCACTTGGCACAAGCACCTGTGCGAGTGCCGTTTGGCTGAACAGGTGGGTGTGCCCACTTTTGGGCGAAGGCACTGGCACAGGGTCCCTCATAGTACAATGAAGTGTCTCTGGCGGTGGTGGTGCACACTCAATGTCAGACACACCGTCGTAACATGAGGGGCCCTGGGCCAGTACCGCCGCTCACGAGAGAGTGTTCCCCCCCCAGCTCAAACAGTGCTCTACCACTTGCAAAATTACCTCTCACTGCTCCACCACTGTTTAGTCTGTGTTGTTAAATCCTTCAATGGCACTGCCAATACCAATTTGTTGACATGATTGATGCTAGTAAAAATATTCAGGGGCCCTGTCCTACATTTACACCAGTTAATACTTTGCACCAACTACCACTGTCTGCAAGTCAGCAGAGGAGCCCACCCCTGTACCTAGGTATGCCACCTGTTTATTTGTGATTTTTTTTTTTCCCAGACATTAACCTCACTTTATTATTTTGGCCTACTAACTGTGTCAGACACTCCTTACAGTTGTCCTCCACTGAACAAAGCTAGGCCGCCTGTGTACTCCTGTAACCTATTTTTAACTGCATTTTGCCTATTACTTTTTTGGCCCTACTAACTGTGTCTGCCCCTGGTTGCAATCGTCCTCCGCTGAACACACCAATGCTGCCTGTGTACCCCTGTAACCTATTTTAAACTATATAGAGCCAACTTTTTTATTTTAGGCCTAGTAAGTCTGTCTGCGGTCCCTCCTTGCAATCGTCCTCCGCTGACCACACCAATGCTGCCTGTGTACCCCTGTAACCTATTTTAAACTGCATAGAGCCAACTTTTTTATTTTAGACCTTGTAAGTCTGTCTGCGGTCCCTCCTTGCAATCGTCCTCCGCTGACCACACCAATGCTGCCTGTGTACCCATGTAACCTATCTTAAACTGCATAGAGCCAACTTTTTTATTTTAGGCCTAGTAAGTCTGTCTGCGGTCCCTCCTTGCAATCGTCCTCCGCTGACCAAACCAATGCTGCCTGTGCACCCCTGTAACCTATTTAAAACTGCATAGAGCCTACTTTTTTATTTGAGGCCTAGTAAGTCTGCGCCACTCCTTCCAATTGTCCTCCGCTGACCACACCAATGCTGCCTGTGTACCCCTGTAACCTTTTTAAACTGCATTGAGACAACTTTTTTGGTTAAGGCCTACTACCTGTGTCTGTCTGCGCCACTCAATACAGCTGTCCTCCTCTGAAAAAAGCTGAGCTTCAATTGGCAGGTTTTCAGCCTATAGGAATTTGAAAACTGCATTGGGGCTACTAGTTTGGTTGGGCCTACTAACGGTGTCTGCCACTCTTTGGTGTTGTCCTCCAAGGAAAAAAGCTGAGCTTCAATCTTCAGGCTTTCTCCCTATATCAGATATTAAACTGCATTTGGCCTACTAGATTGGTTGGGCCCTACTAATGGTGTCTGCTGCTCCTTGGTGTTCTCCTCCACTGAACAAAGCTGAGATTCAATCTTCAGGCTTTTGGCCTATATTTACAAATTTTAAACTGCATTTGGCCTACTAGCTTGGTTGGGCCCTACTAACGGTGTCTGCCGCTCCTTGGTGTTCTCCTCTACTGAACAAAGCTGAGCTTCAATATTCAGGCTTTCAGCCTATATTTACAAATTTTAAACTGCATTTGGCCTACTAGATTGGTTGGGCCCTACTAATGGTGTCTGCCGCTCCTTGGTGTTTTCCTCCACTGAACAAAGCTGAGCTTCAATCTTCAGGCTTTCAGCCTATATTTACAAATTTTAAACTGCATTTGGCCTACTAGTTGGTTGGGCCCTACTAACGGTGTCTGCAGCTCCTTGGTGTTCTCCTCCACTGAACAAAGCTGAGCTTCAATCTTCAGGCTTTCAGCCTATATTTACAAATTTTAAACTGCATTTGGCCTACTAGTTTGGTTGGGCCCTACTAACGGTGTCTGCCGCTCCTTGGTGTTCTCCTCCACTGAACAAAGCTGAGCTTCAATCTTCAGGCTTTCGGCCTATATTTTCAAATTTTAAACTGCATTTGGCCTACTAGCTTGGTTGGGCCTTACTAACGGTGTCTGCTGCTCCTTGGTGTTCTCCTCCACTGAACAAAGCTGAGCTTCAATCTTCAGGCTTTCGGCCTATATTTACTAATTTTAAACTGCATTTGGCCTACTAGTTTGGTTGGGCCCTACTAACGGTGTCTGCTGCTCCTTGGTGTTCTCCTGCACTGAACAAAGCTGAGCTTCACTCTTCAGGCTTTCGGCCTATATTTACTCATTTTAAACTGCATTTGGCCTACTAGTTTGGTTGGGCCCCACTAACAGTGTCTGCCGCTCCTTGGTGTTCTCCTCCACTGAACAAAGCTGAGCTTCAATCTTCAGGCTTTCTGCCTATATTTACAAATTTTAAACTGCATTTGGCCTACTAGTTTGGTTAGGCCCTACTAACGGTGTCTGCCTCTCCTTGGTGTTCTCCTCCATTGAACAAAGCTGAGCTTCAATCTTCAGGCTTTCGGCCTATATTTACTAATTTTAAACTGCATTTGGCCTACTAGTTTGGTTGGGCCCTACTAACGGTGTCTGCCGCTCCTTGGTGTTCTCCTCCACTGAACAAAGCTGAGCTTCAATCTTCAGGCTTTCGGCCTATATCAGATATCAAACTGCCTTTGGCCTACTAGGTTGGTTGGGCCCTACTAACGGTGTCTGCCATTACAAATTTTAAACTGCATTTGGCCTACTAGATTGGTTGGGCCCTACTAACGGTGTCTGCCGCTCCTTGGTGTTCTCCTCTACTGAACAAAGCTGAGCTTCAATATTCAGGCTTTCAGCCTATATTTACAAATTTTAAACTGCATTTGGCCTACTAGATTGGTTGGGCCCTACTAATGGTGTCTGCCGCTCCTTGGTGTTTTCCTCCACTGAACAAAGCTGAGCTTCAATATTCAGGCTTTCAGCCTATATTTACAAATTTTAAACTGCATTTGGCCTACTAGTTGGTTGGGCCCTACTAACGGTGTCTGCAGCTCCTTGGTGTTCTCCTCCACTGAACAAAGCTGAGCTTCAATCTTCAGGCTTTCGGCCTATATTTACAAATTTTAAACTGCAATTGGCCTACTAGTTTGGTTGGGCCCTACTAACGGTGTCTGCCGCTCTTTGGTGTTCTCCTCCACTGAACAAAGCAGTGCCGCCTGTTTACTCCTGTTACCAATTTTGAACTTTATTTGGCCCACTTCATTATTTGGGCCTACTAACTGTGTCTGCCTTTCATTACAATTGTCCTCCACTGAACAAAGCAATGCCGCTCGGTTAGTCCTGTTACCAATTTTGAACTGCATTTAGCCCACTTTATTTATTTGGGCCTATATCTGTGTTTCCTCCTCATTGTGCCCATTGCCCAGCCAGTGCTACATGAGTCTGCTGGTACATTGACCCAGACCACTACATTCCCCTTGCACTCTACACAGCCAGAATCTGACCCTGCTGAAAGTCAGGTTCCCCTTCCCGCATACTATACCACCTTACACGGGGACAAAGAGGAAGGCGCAGATGAAAGTGCAGGTTCTTTCATCAGGTGGGGAGGGCATACTCGTTGGCGACGTCACTGTCACAGGGCCCCTCATAGTACACAAAAGTGTCTCTGCCGGTGGGAGGCGCTCCCCACCGTCAAACACAATGCCGTACTTTGAGGGGCCCTGTGCCAGTGCCAGTGCCAATGCGAACGAGTGGGCCCCCCCCGCTTGCTCAGGATCACAGCACTTGCAAAGTTGAAATACTGACCTCTCCCTGCTACACCACCGTGATGTAGTCCGCGTTTCCTGGGCCCACAAAAAACTTGAGCCAGCACTACCCCCCCACAACTTTAGGCAAATGACCCCCAATTTTCAATGCCTAACTATTATTATAAGGTAAATTAAGATTCACAAGCTTAAGTGACATGAATTGATGTTTTTGACATTAAAATGGGCGGCACTGTAGGTGTTTTGCTTTCCTCCACTCACTGCCGACTTCGCTTCCCCATTGATTTACATTGGGTTTCGTGTTTCGGTCGATCCCAGACTTTGCGCGATAATCGGCCGATTTCACTCGACTCGACTTTTGACAAAGTTGGCTTTCGCGAAACCCGACTCGATCCTAAAAAAGTAAAAGTCTCTCAACCCTATACAGCAGTATTTTGCATTTAAAAAAAAAAAAGGCCACATATTTGGCAGTATGGTATTTCCGTGACAGCCCGCATATATCTGTGTGCTCCAAGTTTGTGCATTGTAGGCCGCTGTACCTCTTTTTTTGTTATCTGATACTTTAATTCTATACCACACTATTTAGCTTCCAAAATTATAAAAAGGCCACATATTTGCCAGTGTGGTATTTCTGTGACAGCCCTCATATATCTGTGTGCTCCAAGTTTGGTCATTGTAGGCCGGTGGTTCCCTTTTTTTGCTGTCTGATACTATAATACTATACAGCACTATTTATCTTCCAAAATTATAAAAAGGCCACATATTTGCCAGTGTGGCATTTCCGTAACAGCCCTCATATATCCGTTTGCTCCAAGTTTGTGCATTGTAGGCCGGTGTACCTCTTTTTTTTGCTGTCTGATACTCTAATTCTATACAGCAGTATTTTGCATTGTATAAAAAAAACAGGCTACATATTTGCCAGTGTGGTATTTCTGTGACAGCCCTCATATATCTGCGTGCTCCAAATTTGTGCATTGTAGGCCGGTGTACCTCTTTTTTTGCTGTCTGATACATTAATTCTATACAGCACTATTTAGCTTCCAAAATTACAAAAAGGCCACATTTTCCAGTGTGGTATTTCCGCGACAGCCCTCATATATCTGTGTGCTCCAAGTTTGTGCATTGTAGGCCAGTGGACACCTTTTTTTGCTGTCTGATTCTCTGATTCTATAAAGCACTATTTAGCTTACAAAATTATAAAAAGGCCACATATTTGCCAGTGTGGTACATCCGTGACAGTCCTCATATATCTGTGTGCTCCAAGTTTGTGCATTGTAGGCCAGTGTACCTCTTTTTTTGCTGTCTGATACTCTAATTCTACAGAACAGTATTTCGCATTTTTTAAAAAAATAGGCCACATATTTGGCAGTGAGGTATTTCCGTTACAGCCCTCATATATCTGCGTGCTCCTAGTTTGGTCATTGTAGGCCAGTGGACCCCTTTTTTTGCTGTCTGATACTCTGATTCTATAAAGCACTATTTAGCTTGCAAAATTATAAAAAGGCCACATATTTGCCAGTGTGGTATTTCCGTGACAGCCCTCATATATGTGCGTGCTCCAAATTTGTGCATTGTAGGCCGGTGTACCTCTTTTTTTGCTGTCTGATACATTAATTCTATACAGCACTATTTAGCTTCCAAAATTGCAAAAGGCCACATTTTCAAGTGTGGTATTTCTGTGACAGTCCTCATATATCTGCGTGCTCCCATTTTGGTCATTGTAGGCCAGTGGACCCCTTTTTTTGCTGTCTGATACTTTAATTCTATACAGCACTATTTAGCTTCCAAAATTACAAAAAGGCCAATTTTCCAGTGCGGTATTTCCGTTACAGTCCTCATATATCTTTGTGCTCCAAGTTTGTGCATTGTAGGCCAGTGTTCCTCTTTTTTTTGCTGTGTGATACACTAATTCTATACAGCAGTATTTTGCATTTTATAAAAAAAAAACAGGCCACATATTTGGTAGTGTGGTATTTCCGTAGCAGCCCTCATATATCTGTGTGCTTCAAGTTTGTGCATTGTAGGCCAGTGGACCCCTTTTTTTGCTGTCTGATACTTTAATTCTATAAAGCACTATTTAGCTTCCAAAATTATAAAAATGCCACATATTTGCCAGTGTGGTATTTCCGTGACAGCCCTCATATCTGTGTGCTCCAAGTTTGTGCATTGTAGGTCGTTGTACCTCTTTTTTTGCTGTGTGATACTCTAATTCTATACAGCAGTATTTTGCATTTTATAAAAAAAAAAACAGGCCACATATTTGCCAGTGTGGTATTTCCATGACAGCCCTCATATATCTGCGTGCTCCAAATTTGTGCATTGTAGGCCGGTGTACCTCTTTTTTTGCTGTCTGATACTTTAATTCTATACAGCCCTATTTAGCTTCCAAAAATAAAAAAGGCCACATATTTGCCAGTGTGGTATTTCCATGATAGCCCTCATATGTCTGTGTGCTCCAATTTTGTGCATTGTAGGCCGGTGTACCTCTTTTTTTGCTGTCTGATACTCTAACTCTATAGAACAGTATTTCGCATTTTAAAAAAAAATTGGCCACACATTTGGCAGTGTAGTAATTCCGTTACAGCCCTCATATATCTGTGTGCTCCCAGTTTGGTCATTGTAGGCCAGTGGACCCCTTTTTTTTTGCTGTCTGATACTTTAATTGGGTTTCGTGTTTTGGTCGATCCCCGACTTTGCGCGATTATCGGCTGATTTCACTCGACTCGACTTTTAAAAAAGTCGGGTTTCGCGAAACCCGACTCGATCCTAAAAAAGTAAAAGTCGCTCAACCCTATACAGCAGTATTTTGCATTTAAAAAAAAAAAAAAGGCCACATATTTGGCAGTGTGGTATTTCCTTGACAGCCCGCATATATCTGTGTGCTTCAAGTTTTTGCATTGTAGGCCGTTGTACCTCTTTTTTTGCTGTCTGATACTTTAATTCTATTTAGCTTCCAAAATTATAAAAAAAAGGCCACATTTTCCAGTGTGTTATTTCCGTGACTGCCCTTATATATTTGTGTGCTCCAAGTTTGGTCATTGTAGGCAGGTGTACCTATTTTTTGCTGTCTGATACTCTAATTTTATACAGCATTATTTAGCTTCCAAAATTACAAAAAGGCCACATTTTCCAGTGGGTATTTCCGTGACAGTCCTCATATATCTGTGTGCTCCAAGTTTGTGCATTGTAGGCCGCTGTACCTTTTTTTGCTGTCTGACACTTTAATTCTATACAGCACTATTTAGCTTCCAAAATTACAAAAATGCCACATATTTGCCAGTGTGGTATTTCCGTGACAGCCCTCATATATTTGTGTGCTCCAAGTTTGGTCATTGTAGGCCAATGGACCCCTTTTTTTGCTGTCTGATACTCTAATTCTATAAAGCACTATTTAGCTTCCAAAATTATAAAAAGGCCACATATTTGAAGTGTGGTATTTCCGTGACAGCCCTCATAAATCTGTGTGCTCCAAGTTTGTGCATTGTAGGCCATTGTACCCCTTTTTTTGCTGTCTGATACTTTAATTCTATACGGCACTATTTAGCTTCCAAAATTATAAAAAAGCCACATATTTGCCAGTGTCGTATTTCCGTGACAGCCCTCATATATCTGCGTGCTCCAAATTTGTGCATTGTAGGCCGGTGTACCTCTTTTTTGCTGTCTGATACTTTAATTCTATACAGCACTATTTAGCTTCCAAAATTCCAAAAAGGCCACATTTTCCAGTGTGTTATTTCTGTGACAGTCCTCATACATCTGCGTGCTCCCAGTTTGGTCATTGTAGGCCAGTGGACCCCTTTTTTTGCTGTCTGATACTTTAATTCTATACGGCACTATTTATCTTCCAAAATTATAAAAAGGCCACATATTTGCCAGTGTGGTATTTCCGTGACAGCCCTCATATATCTGCGTGCTCCAAATTTGTGCATTGTAGGCCGGTGTACCTCTTTTTTGCTGTCTGATACTTTAATTCTATACAGCACTATTTAGCTTCCAAAATTACAAAAAGGCCACATTTTCCAGAGTGGTATTTCCGTGACAGTCCTCATATATCTGTGTGCTCCAAGTTTGTGCGTTGTAGGCCAGTATTCCTCTTTTTTTGCTGTGTGATACTCTAATTCTATACAGCAGTATTTTGCATTTTATAAAAAAAAACAGGCCACATATTTGGTAGTGTTGTATTTCCGTGACAGCCCTCATATATCTGTGTGCTCCAAGTTTGGTCATTGTAGGCCAGTGGACCCCTTTTTTTGCTGTCTGATACTTTAATTCTATACGGCACTATTTATCTTCCAAAATTATAAAAAGGCCACATATTTGCCAGTGTGGTATTTCCGTGACAGCCCTCATATATCTGCGTGCTCCAAATTTGTGCATTGTAGACCACTGTACTTCTTTTTTTGCTGTCTAATACTTTAAATCTATACAGCACTATTTAGCTTACAAAATTACAAAAAGGCCACATTTTCCAGTGCGGTATTTCCGTAACAGTCCTCATATATCTGTGTGCTCCAAGTTTGTGCATTGTAGGCCAGTGGACCCCTTTTTTTGCTGTCTGATACTTTAATTCTATAAAGCACTATTTAGCTTCCAAAATTATAAAAATGCCACATATTTGTCAGTGTGGTATTTCCGTGACAGCCCTCATATATCTGTGTGCTCCAAGTTTGTGCATTGTAGGTCGTTGTACCTCTTTTTTGTTCTCTGATACTCTAATTTTATACAGCAGTATTCAGCTTCCAAAATTATAAAAAGGCCACATATTTGCCATTGTGGTATTTCTGTGACAGCCCTCATATATCTGCGTGCCCCAAATTTGTGCATTGTAGGCCGGTGTACCTCTTTTTTGCTGTCTGATACTTTAATTCTATACAGCACTATTTAGCTTCCAAAATTACAAAAAGGCCACATTTTCCAGTGTGGTATTTCCGTGACAGTCCTCATATATCTGTGTGCTCCAAGTTTGTGCATTGTAGGCCAGTGTTCCTCTTTTTTTTGCTGTATGACACTCTAATTCTATACAGCAGTATTTTGCATTTTATAAAAAAAAACAGGCCACATATTTGGTAGTGTTTTATTTTCGTGACAGCCCTCATATATCTGTGTGCTCCAAGTTTGGTCATTGTAGGCCAGTGGACCCCTTTTTTGCTGTCTGATACTCTAATTCTATAAAGCACTATTTAGCTTCCAAAATTATAAAAATGCCACATATTTGCCAGTGTGGTATTTCTGTGACAGCCCTCATATATCTGTGTGCTCCAAGTTTGTGCATTGAAGACCGTTGTACCTCTTTTTTTTGCTGTGTGACACTCTAATTCTATACAGCAGTATTTTGCATTTTATAAAAAAAAACAGGCCACATATTTGCCAGTGTGGTATTTCCATGACAGCTCTCATATATCTGTGTGCTCCAAGTTTGTGCATTGTAGGCCGGTGTACCTCTTTTTTTGCTGTCTGATACTCTAATTCTATAGAACAGTATTTTGCATTTTTTTTAAAAATAGGCCCCATATTTGGCAGTGTGGTATTTCCGTTACAGCCCTCATATATCTGCGTGCTCCCAGTTTGGTCATTGTAGGCCAGTGGACCCCTTTTTTTGCTGTCTGATACTTTAATTGGGTTTCTTGTTTCGGTTGATCCCCGACTTTGCGCGATAATCGGCCGATTTCACTCGACTCGACTTTTGACAAAGACGGGTTTCGCAAAACCCAACTCGATCCTAAGGGCTGTCCCACACGTCCAGATAATTCCGGTACCGGAATAAATCCGTACCGGAGTTATCCGTGTCCGTGTGCCTGGGAACTCACGTAGCCCATACGTGCGGCACACGTGTGCCGCCCGTATGGCGAGTGGGTACCACACGGAGCGTGTGGTACCCACTCTGCATGGTGCTGAAGCTGCGATTCATATCTTCCCTGCAGCAGCGTTTGCTGCAGAGAAAATATGAAGAATAGTGTTTAAAATAAAGATCCATGTGTCCGCCGCCCCCCCACCCCCTGTGCGCCCCCCCGCTGGTCAGAAAATACTTACCCGCTCCCTCACTGCTTCCTGGTCTGGCCGCGGCTTCTCCTGCATGCGGTCACGTGGGGCCGATCATTTACAGTCATGAATATGTGGCTCCACCTCCCATAGGGGCGGAGCCGACTATTCATGATTGTAAATGATCGGCCCCACGTGACCGCATACAGTAGGAGGCGCGGCCAGACCAGGAAGGAGCGAGGGAGCGGTAAGTATTTTCTGACCAGCGGGGGGGCGCACAGGGGGTGGGGGGGCGGCGGACACCTAAATCTTTATTTTTAACACTATTCTTCATATTTTCTCTACAGCAAACGCTGCTGCAGGGAAGATATGAATACCGGCTTCAGCACCATGTGGGGGGGACAGCGCTTACTGTAGCGCTGTCTCCTGCACGCACACGGACCCCAGACGGAGAATGTCCGTGTGAGGTCCGTGTTTTACGCGGACCCATTGACTCTATTGGGTCCGTGTAAAACGTGCGCTCCCACGAACACTGACATGTCTCCATGTTTGGCACACGGAGACACGGTCCGCAAAAAATCAATGACATCTGAACAGATGCATTGATTTTTATGGGTCTACGTGTGTCAGTGTCTCCGGTACGTGAGGAAACTGTCACCTCACGTACCGGAGCCACTGACGTGTGAAACCGGCCTAAAAAAGTAAAAGTCGCTCAACCCTATACAGCAGTATTTTACATTTAAAAAAAAAAAAAAAAGGCCACATATTTGGCAGTGTGGTATTTCCGTGACAGCCTGCATATATCTGTGTGCTCCAAGTTTGTGCATTGTAGGCCGGTGTACCTCTTTTTTTGCTGTCTGATAATTAATTCTATACAGCACAATTTAGCTTCCAAAATTCCAAAAAGGCCACATTTTCCAGTGTGGTATTTCCGTGACTACCCTTATACATTTGTGTGCTCCAAGTTTGGTCATTGTAGGCAGGTGTACCTATTTTTTGCTGTCTGATACTCTAATTTTATACAGCATTATTTAGCTTCCAAAATTACAAAAAGGCCACATTTTCCAGTGGGTATTTCCGTGACAGTCCTCATATATCTGTGTGCTCCAAGTTTGGTCATTGTAGGCTAGTGGACCCCTTTTTTTGCTGTCTGTACTTTTAATTCTATACAGCACTATTTAGCTTCCAAAATTATAAAAAGGCCACATATTTGCCAGTGTGGTGCATCCGTGACTTCCCTCATATATCTGCGTGCTCCAAATTTGTGCATTGTAGGCCGGTTTTCCCTTTTTTTTTGCTGTCTGATACATTAATTCTATACAGCACTATTTAGCTTCCAAAATTATAAAAAGGCCACATATTTGCCAGTGTGGTATTTCCGTGACAGCCCTCATATATGTGCGTGCTCCAAATTTGTGCATTATAGGCCGGTGTACCTCTTTTTTTGCTGTCTGATACATTAATTCTATACAGCACTATTTAGCTTCCAAAACTACAAAAGGCCACATTTTCAAGTGTGGTATTTCTGTGACAGTCCTCATGTATCTGCGTGCTCCCATTTTGGTCATTGTAGGCCAGTGGACCCCCTTTTTTTGCTGTCTGATACTTTAATTCTATACAGCACTATTTAGCTTCCAAAATTACAAAAAGGCCACATTTTCCAGTGCGGTATTTCCGTAACAGTCCTCATATATCTGTGTGCTCCAAGTTTGTGCATTGTAGGCCAGTGGACCCCTTTTTTTGCTGTCTGATACTTTAATTCTATAAAGCACTATTTAGCTTCCAAAATTATAAAAATGCCACATATTTGTCAGTGTGGTATTTCCGTGACAGCCCTCATATATCTGTGTGCTCCAAGTCTGTGCATTGTAGGTCGTTGTACCTCTTTTTTTGCTGTGTGATACTCTAATTCTATACAGCAGTATTTTGCATTTTATAAAAAAAAAAACAGGCCACATATTTGCCAGTGTGGTATTTCCATGATAGCCCTCATATATCTGTGTGCTCCAAGTTTGTGCATTGTAGGCCGGTGTACTTCTTTTTTTGCTGTCTGATACTTTAATTCTATTTAGCTTCCAAAATTATAAAAAAAAGGCCACATTTTCCAGTGTGGTATTTCCGTGACTGCCCTTATATATTTGTGTGCTCCAAGTTTGGTCATTGTAGGCAGGTGTACCTATTTTTTGCTGTCTGATACTCTAATTTTATACAGCATTATTTAGCTTCCAAAATTACAAAAAGGCCACATTTTCCAGTGGGTATTTCCGAGACAGTCCTCATATATCTGTGTGCTACAAGTTTGTGCATTGCAGGCCGGTGTACCTTTTTTTTGCTGTCTGACATTTTAATTCTATACAGCACTATTTAGCTTCCAAAATTACAAAAATGCCACATATTTGCCAGTGTGGTATTTCCGTGACAGCCCTCATATATTTGTGTGCTCCAAGTTTGGTCATTGTAGGCCAGTGGACCCCTTTTTTTGCTGTCTGATACTCTATTTCTATAAAACACTATTTAGCTTCCAAAATTATAAAAAGGCCACATATTTGAAGTGTGGTATTTCCGTGACAGCCCTCATAAATCTGTGTGCTCCCAGTTTGGTCATTGTAGGCCAGTGGACCCCTTTTTTTGCTGTCTGATACTTTATTTCTATACGGCACTATTTAGCTTCCAAAATTATAAAAAGGCCACATATTTGCCAGTGTGGTATTTCCGTAACAGCCCTCATATATCTGCGTGCTCCAAATTTGTGCATTATAGGCCGGTGTACCTCTTTTTTGCTGTCTGATACTTTAATTCTATACAGCACTATTTAGCTTCCAAAATTACAAAAAGGCCACATTTTCCAGTGTGGTATTTCCGTGACAGTCCTCATATATCTGTGTGCTCCAAGTTTGTGCATTGAAGGCCAGTGTTCCTCTTTTTTTGCTGTGTGGTACTCTAATTCTATACAGCAGTATTTTGCATTTTATAAAAAAAAACAGGCCACATATTTGGTAGTGTTGTATTTCCGTGACAGCCCTCATATATCTGTGTGCTCCAAGTTTGGTCATTGTAGGCCAGTGGACCCTTTTTTTGCTGTCTGATACTCTAATTCTATAAAGCACTATTAAGCTTCCAAAATTATAAAAATGTCACATATTTGCCAGTGTGGTATTTCCGTGACAGCCCTCATATATCTGTGGGCTCCAAGTTTGTGCATTGTAGACCGTGGTACCTCTTTTTTTTTTGCTGTGTGATACTCTAATTCTATACAGCAGTATATTGCATTTTATAAAAAAAAACAGGCCACATAGTTGCCCGTGTGGTATTTCCATGACAGCTCTCATATATCTGCGTGATCCAAATTTGTGCATTGTAGGCCGGTGTACCTCTTTTTTTGCTGTCTGATACTTTAATTCTATACAGCCCTATTTAGCTTCCAAAAATATAAAAAGGCCACATATTTGCCAGTGTGGTATTTCCATGATAGCCCTCAAATATCTGTGTGCTCCAAGTTTGTGCATTGTAGGCCGGTGTACCTCTTTTTTTGCTGTCTGATACTCTAATTCTATAGAACAGTATTTTGCATTTTTTTTAAAAATAGGCCACATATTTGGCAGTGTGGTATTTCCATTACAGCCCTCATATATCTGCGTGCTCCCAGTTTGGTCATTGTAGGCTAGTGGACCCCTTTTTTTGCTGTCTGAACTTTTAGTTCTATACAGCACTATTTAGCTTCCAAAATTATAAAAAGGCCACATATTTGCCAGTGTGGTATTTACGTGACAGCCCTCATATATCTGTGTGCTCCAAGTTTGGTCATTGTAGGCTGGTGTACCTCTTTTTTGTTCTCTGATACTCTAATTTTATACAGCAGTATTCAGCTTCCAAAATTATAAAAAGGCCACATATTTGCCATTGTGGTATTTCTGTGACAGCCCTCATAAATCTGCGTGCTCCAAATTTGTGCATTGTAGACCGGTGTACCTCTTTTTTGCTGTCTGATACTTTAATTCTATAGAGCACTATTTAGCTTCCAAAATTACAAAAAGGCCACATTTTCCAGTGTGGTATTTCCGTGACAGTCCTCATATATCTGTGTGCTCCAAGTTTGGTCATTGTAAGAAAGTGGACCCCTTTTTTTGCTGTCTGATACTTTAATTCTATACAGCCCTATTTAGCTTCCAAAAATGAAAAAAGGCCACATATTTGCCAGTGTGGTATTTCCATGATAGCCCTCATATATCTGTATGCTCCAAGTTTGTGCATTGTAGGCCGGTGTACCTCTTTTTTTGCTGTCTGATACTCTAATTCTATAGAACAGTATTTTGCATTTTTTTTAAAAATAGGCCCCATATTTGGCAGTGTGGTATTTCCGTTACAGCCCTCATATATCTGCGTGCTCCCAGTTTGGTCATTGTAGGCCAGTGGACCCCTTTTTTTGCTGTCTGATACTTTAATTGGGTTTCGTGTTTCGGTCGATCCTCGACTTTGCGCGATAATCGGCCAATTTCACTCGACTCGACTTTTGACAAAGACGGGTTTCGCAAAACCCAACTCGATCCTAAAAAAGTAAATGTCGCTCAACCCTATACAGCAGTATTTTGCATTTAAAAAAAAAAAGGCCACATATTTGGCAGTGTGGTATTTCCGTGACAGCCCGCATATATCTGTGTGCTCCAAGTTTGTGCATTGTAGGCCGGTGTACCTCTTTTTTTGCTGTCTGATACTTTAATTCTATACAGCCCTATTTAGCTTCCAAAAATAAAAAAAGGCCACATATTTGCCAGTGTGGTATTTCCATGATAGCCCTCAAATATCTGTGTGCTCCAAGTTTGTGCATTGTAGGCCATTGTACCTCTTTTTTTGCTGTGTGATACTCTAATTCTATACAGCAGTATATTGCATTTTATAAAAAAAAAACAGGCCACATATTTGCCCATGTGGTATTTCCATGACAGCTCTCATATATCTGCGTGCCTCAAATTTGTGCATTGTAGGCTGGTGTACCTCTTTTTTGCTGTCTGATACTTTAATTCTATACAGCACTATTTAGCTTCCAAAATTCCATAAAGGCCACATTTTCCAGTGTGGTATTTCCGTGACAGCCCTCATATATCTGTGTGCTCCAAGTTTGGTCATTTTAGGCCAGTGGACACCTTTTTTTGCTGTCTGATTCTCTGATTCTATAAAGCACTATTTAGCTTCCAAAATTATAAAAAGGCCACATATTTGCCAGTGTGGTACATCCGTGACAGCCCTCATATATCTGCGTGCTCCAAATTTGTGCATTGTAGGCCGGTTTTCCCTTTTTATTTTGCTGTCTGATACATTAATTCTATACAGCACTATTTATCTTCCAAAATTACAAAAAGGCCACAATTTCCAGTGGGTAATTCGTGACAGTCCTCATATATCTGTGTGCTCCAAGTTTGGTCATTGTAGGCCGGTGTACCTCTTTTTTGCTGTCTGATACTTTAATTCGATACAGCACTATTTAGCTTCCAAAATTACAAAATGGCCACATTTGCCATTGTGGTATTTCTGTGACAGCCCTCATATATCTGCGTGCCCCAAATTTGTGCATTGTAGGCCGGTGTACCTCTTTTTTGCTGTCTGATACTTTAATTCTATACAGCACTATTTAGCTTCCAAAATTACAAAAAGGCCACATTTTCCAGTGTGGTATTTCAGTGACAGTCCTCGTATATCTGCGTGCTCCCAGTTTGGTCATTTTAGGCCAGTGGACCCCTTTTTTTGCTGTCTGATTACTTTAATTCTATACAGCACTATTTAGCTTCCAAAAATATAAAAAGGCCACATATTTGCCTGTGTGGTATTTCCGTGACAGCCCTCATAAATCTGTGTGCTCCAAGTTTGTGCATTGTAGACCAGTGTACCTCTTTTTTTGCTGTCTGATACATTAATTCTATACAGCACTATTTAGCTTCCAAAATTAAAAAAAGGCCACATTTTCCAGTGTGGTATTTCTGTGACAGTCCTCATACATCTGCGTGCTCCAAGTTTGGTCATTGTAGGCCAGTGGACCCCTTTTTTTGCTGTCTGATACTTTAGTTCTATACAGCAGTATTTTGCATTTTATAAAAAAAAACAGGCCACATATTTGCCACTGTGGTATTTCCGTGACAGCCCTCAAATATCTGCGTGCCCCAAATTTGTGCATTGTAGACCAGTGTACCTCTTTTTTTGCTGTCTGATACATTAATTCTGTAGCGCCCCCACTGCCGCAGGGCCGAGGGGTACCTGATACCGGGCCTCTGAGTCTCTGCTCTGGGGTTGTCACGGTGGCTAGGCCCCGGTCCATGACCCTGCCGAAGGGCGCCCAGTATCTGATAGATGTGGATGGTGGTGGTGAGGCTGTGTTGGTGCGGTGCAGTAAATAACGAGGACACCAGGTTGCAGTCTCTTTACCTCTTTACTGAAGATCTCTGGGTCCTCAGTCCAGAATCCGGATAACCAGGCTGCGCAAGTCCGGCCGGTCCAATGGCACCTCCAGAGTTCTCTTTACAGGTGGAAATCTGTGCCTTCCTTCTAGCGCTATGTGTTGCGGTCCTTCCCTGCTGTGCTTACGGAAAGTCCCCACAACTGTTGTGTCCGTTTCTTAAGTTCCCTCACAACTCAATTAGATGATGTTCTGCTAATTCTCCGTTCCTCCCTGATGTTACGGTTAGAACGGCACCCGTTTGACGGGTAGGCTCGGAGCTCTTCCGGGACCCTAGAGTCGCCCCTCTCCACAAGTTGCCCCCCAAGACTGCATAGGTGATTTAAGTGAGACAGCCCGCCTTAGACTGACTGTCCTGCCGCTGTTTAGAGTATTGCTTGAAGCTGAATATTGTAATACTCCCTCGGCGTTTCGGCTGCCGGTTGTGCGCCTCAGTAGAATGTTGCCTCGATCTTACAGCACGACCCCTACTGGTATTCTCCTTGTTGCTTTGATCTCGTTTCTCCCTCAGCACAATCTATTTCGCTTCCAGTCCCTTCTTGGGCACCGCCGCTATACTGAGCAGGCACGGTCCCGTTGCTTTCTCTCTAGTTGCCAAGTCTCTGTCAGGATCCCACCCCTGACAGAGACCCTACCGAATCTTCTCCCGCAACACCCTCTGCCACAAGGTGTTGCCTGGCTCCAACCCAGTCAGCTTTCTGTCTAACTTCCTGCCTGACCCCCAGTTTTACCAGTGTGTGAGGAGTGGCCTAATGAATAGAACCCTTAGCTCCCCCTGGAGGCCCGGTGGTGAAATGTATTGGTGTGTGAAATACCTGATCAGATGAACTCCTTCAGTGCCATCAGACGTACCATAGCTCCCCTTAGTGGCGGAGTCACAGTACTGCAACGAACAGGACTCTGGGGCGCTGCAATTCTATACAGCACTATTTAGCTTCCAAAATTAAAAAAAGGCCACATTTTCCAGTGTGGTATTTCTGTGACAGCCCTCATATATCTGTGTGCTCCAAGTTTGTGCATTGTAGGCCGGTGTACCTCTTTTTTTGCTGTCTGATACTCTAATTCTATAGAACAGTATTTTGCATTTTTTTTTAAAATAGGCCACATATTTGGCAGTGTGGTATTTCCGTTACAGCCCTCATATATCTGCGTGCTCCAAGTTTGGTCATTGTAGGCTGATGGACCCCTTTTTTTGCTGTCTGAACTTTTAATTCAATACAGCACTATTTAGCTTCCAAAATTATAAAAAGGCCACATATTTGGCAGTGTGGTATTTCTGTGACAGCCCTCATATATCTGCGTGCCCCAAATTTGTGCATTGTAGGCCGGTGTACCTCTTTTTTGCTGTCTGATACTTTAATTCTATACAGCACTATTTAGCTTCCAAAATTACAAAAAGGCCACATTTTCCAGTGTGGTATTTCAGTGACAGTCCTCGTACATCTGCGTGCTCCCAGTTTGGTCATTGTAGGCCAGTGGACCCCTTTTTTTGCTGTCTGATTACTTTAATTCTACACAGCACTATTTAGCTTCCAAAAATATAAAAAGGCCACATATTTGCCTGTGTGGTATTTCCGTGACAGCCCTCATAAATCTGTGTGCTCCAAGTTTGTGCATTGTAGGCCATTGTACCTCTTTTTTTGCTGTCTGATACTCTAATTCTATACAGCAGTATTTTGCATTTTATAAAAAAAAACAGGCCACATATTTGCCACTGTGGTATTTCTGTGACAGCGCTCAAATATCTGCGTGCTCCAAATTTGTGCATTGTAGACCAGTGTACCTCATTTTTTGCTGTCTGATACATTAATTCTATACAGCACTACTTAGCTTCCAAAATTAAAAAAAGGCCACATTTTCCAGTGTGGTATTTCTGTGACAGTCCTCATACATCTGCGTGCTCCCAGTTTGGTCATTGTAGGCCAGTGGACCCCTTTTTTTGCTGTCTGATACTTTAGTTCTATAGAGCACTATTTAGCTTCCAAAATTACAAAAAGGCCACATTTTCCAGTGTGGTATTTCCGTGACAGTCCTCATATATCTGTGTGCTCCAAGTTTGTGCATTTTAGGCCAGTGTTCCTCTTTTTTTGCTGTGTGATACTATAATTCTATACAGCAGTATTTTGCATTTTATAAAAAAAACAGGCCACATATTTGGTAGTGTTGTATTTCCGTGACAGGCCTCATATGTCTGTGTGCTCCAAGTTTGGTCATTGTAGGCCAGTGGACCCCTTTTTTAGCTGTCTGAACTTTTAATTCTATACAGCACTATTTAGCTTCCAAAATTATAAAAAGGCCACATATTTGCCAGTGTGGTACATCCGTGACAGCCCTCATATATCTGCGTGCTCCAAATTTGTGCATTGTAGGCTGGTGTACCTCTTTTTTGCTCTCTGATACTCTAATTTTATACAGCAGTATTCAGCTTCCAATATTATAAAAAGGCCACATATTTGCCATTGTGGTATTTGTGTGACAGCCCTCATATATCTGCGTGCCTCAAATTTGTGCATTGTAGGCTGGTGTACCTCTTTTTTGCTGTCTGATACTTTAATTCTATACAGCACTATTTAGCTTCCAAAATTCCATAAAGGCCACATTTTCCAGTGTGGTATTTCCGTGACAGCCCTCATATATCTGTGTGCTCCAAGTTTGGTCATTGTAGGCCGGTGTACCTCTTTTTTGCTGTCTGATACTCTGATTCTATAAAGCACTATTTAGCTTCCAAAATTATAAAAAGGCCACATATTTGCCAGTGTGGTACATCCGTGACAGCCCTCATATATCTGCGTGCTCCAAATTTGTGCATTGTAGGCCGGTTTTCCCTTTTTTTTTTGCTGTCTGATACATTAATTCTATACAGCACTATTTATCTTCCAAAATTACAAAAAGGCCACAATTTCCAGTGGGTAATTCGTGACAGTCCTCATATATCTGTGTGCTCCAAGTTTGGTCATTGTAGGCCGGTGTACCTCTTTTTTGCTGTCTGATACTTTAATTCTATACAGCACTATTTAGCTTCCAAAATTACAAAATGGCCACATTTGCCAGTGTGGTATTTCTGTGACAGTCCTCATATATCTGTGTGCTCCAAGTTTGGTCATTGTAAGAAAGTGGACCCCTTTTTTTGCTGTCTGATACTTTAATTCTATACAGCCCTATTTAGCTTCCAAAAATAAAAAAAGGCCACATATTTGCCAGTGTGGTATTTCCATGATAGCCCTCATATATCTGAGTGCTCCCAGTTTGGTCATTGTAGGCCAGTGGACCCCTTTTTTTGCTGTCTGATACTTTAATTGGGTTTCGTGTTTCGGTCGATCCCCGACTTTGCGCGATAATCGGCCGATTTCACTCGACTCGACTTTTGACAAAGTCGGGTTTTGCGAAACCCGACTCGATCCTAAAACAGTAAAAGTCGCTCAACCCTATACAGCAGTATTTTGCATTTAAAAAAAAAAAAAAAAAAAAAAAAAAAAGGCCACATATTTGGCAGTGTGGTATTTCCGTGACAGCCCGCATATATCTGTGTGCTCCAAGTTTGTGCATTGTAGGCCGGTGTACCTCTTTTTTTGCTGTCTGATACTTAATTCTATACAGCACTATTTAGCTTCCAAAATTCCAAAAAGGCCACATTTTCCAGTGTGGTATTTCCGTTACTGCCCTTATATATTTGTGTGCTCCAAGTTTGGTCATTGTAGGCAGGTGTACCTATTTTTTGCTGACTGATAATCTAATTTTATACAACATTATTTAGCTTCCAAAATTACAAAAAGGCCACATTTTCCAGTGGGTATTTCCGTGACAGTCCTCATATATCTGTGTGCTCCAAGTTTGTGCATTGTACGCCGGTGTACCTCTTTTTTTGCTGTGTGATACTCTAATTCTATACAGCAGTATATTGCATTTTATAAAAAAAAACAGGCCACATATTTGCCCATGTGGTATTTCCATGACAGCTCTCATATATCTGCGTGCTCCAAATTTGTGCATTGTAGGCCGGTGTACCTCTTTTTTTGCTGTCTGATACTTTAATTCTATACAGCCCTATTTAGCTTCCAAAAATATAAAAAGGCCACATATTTGCCAGTGTGGTATTTCCATGATAGCCCTCATATATCTGTGTGCTCCAAGTTTGTGCATTGTAGGCCGGTGTACCTCTTTTTTTGCTGTCTGATACTCTAACTCTATAGAACAGTATTTTGCATTTTTTTAAAAAATAGGCCACATATTTGGCAGTGTGGTATTTCCGTTACAGCCCTCATATATCTGCGTGCTCCCAGTTTGGTCATTGTAGGCTAGTGGACCCCTTTTTTTGCTGTCTGAACTTTTAATTCTATACAGCACTATTTAGCTTCCAAAATTATAAAAAGGCCACATATTTGCCAGTGTGGTATTTACGTGACAGCCCTCATATATCTGTGTGCTCCAAGTTTGGTCATTGAAGGCCGGTGTACCTCTTGTTTGCTCTCTGATACTCTAATTTTATACAGCAGTATTCAGCTTCCAAAATTATAAAAAGGCCACATATTTGCCATTGTGGTATTTCTGTGACAGCCCTCATATATCTGCGTGCCCCAAATTTGTGCATTGTAGGCCGGTGTACCTCTTTTTTGATGTCTGATACTTTAATTCTATACAGCACTATTTAGCTTCCAAAATTACGAAAAGGCCACATTTTCCAGTGTGGTATTTCAGTTACAGTCCTCGTATATCTGCGTGCTCCCAGTTTGGTCATTGTAGGCCAGTGGACCCCTTTTTTTGCTGTCTGATTACTTTAATTCTATACAGCACTATTTAGCTTCCAAAAATATAAAAAGGTCACATATTTGCCTGTGTGGTATTTCCGTGACAGCCCTCATAAATCTGTGTGCTCCAAGTTTGTGCATTGTAGGCCATTGTACCTATTTTTTTGCTGTCTGATACTCTAATTCTATACAGCAGTATTTTGCATTTTATGAAAAAAACAGGCCACTTATTTGGTAGTGTTGTATTTCGGTGACAGGCCTCATATGTCTGTGTGCTCCAAGTTTGGTCATTGTAGGCCAGTGGACCCCTTTTTTTGCTGTCTGAACTTTTAATTTTATACAGCACTATTTAGCTTCCAAAAATATAAAAAGGCCACATATTTGCCTGTGTGGTATTTCCGTGACAGCCCTCATATATCTGTGTGCTCCAAGTTTGGTCATTGTAGGCCGGTGTACCTCTTTTTTGCTCTCTGATACTTTAATTCTATACAGCACTATTTAGCTTCCAAAATTCCATAAAGGCCACATTTTCCAGTGTGGTATTTCCGTGACAGCCCTCATATATCTGTGTGTTCCAAGTTTGGTCATTTTAGGCCAGTGGACACCTTTTTTTGCTGTCTGATACTCTCATTCTATAAAGCTCTATTTAGCTTCCAAAATTATAAAAAGACCACATATTTGCCAGTGTGGTACATCCATGATAGCCCTCATATATCTGTGTGCTCCAAGTTTGTGCATTGTAGGCCGGTGTACCTCTTTTTTTGCTGTCTGATACTCTAATTCTATAGAACAGTATTTCGCATTTTTTAAAAAAATAGGCCACATATTTGGCAGTGTGGTATTTCCGTTACAGCCCTCATATATCTGCGTGCTCGCAGTTTGGTCATTGTAGGCCAGTGGACCCCTTTTTTTGCTGTCTGATACTTTAATTGGATTTCGTGTTTCGGTCGATCCCCGACTTTGCGCGATAATCGGCCGATTTCACTCGACTCGACTTTTGACAAAGTCGGGTTTCGCGAAACCCGACTCGATCCTAAAAAAGTAAAAGTTGCTCAACCCTATACAGCAGTATTTTGCATTTAAAAAAAAAAAAAGGCCACATATTTGGCAGTGTGGTATTTCCGTGACAGCCCTCATATACACTCACCGGCCACTTTATTAGGTACGCCATGCTAGTAACGGGTTGGACCCCCTTTTGCCTTCAGAACTGCCTCAATTCTTCGTGGCATAGATTCAACAAGGTGCTGGAAGCATTCCTCAGAGATTTTGGTCCATATTGACATGATGGCATCACACAGTTGCCGCAGATTTGTCGGCTGCACATCCCAAAGATGCTCCATACAAGGCAGGATGGATCCATGCTTTCATGTTGTTTACGCCAAATTCTGACCCTACCATCCAAATGTCGCAGCAGAAATCGAGACTCTTCAGACCAAGCAACGTTTTTCCAATCTTCTACTGTCCAATTTCGATGAGCTTGTACAAATTGTAGCCTCAGTTTCCTGTTCTTAGCTGAAAGGAGTGGTACCCGGTGTGGTCTTCTGCTGCTGTAGCCCATCTGCCTCAAAGTTCGAAGCACTGTGCGTTCAGAGATGCTCTTAGGCCTACCTTGGTTGTAACGGGTGGCGATTTGAGTCACTGTTGCCTTTCTATCAGCTCGAACCAGTCTGCCCATTTTCCTCTGACCTCTGGCATCAACAAGGCATTTCCGCCCACAGAACTGCCGCTCACTGAATTTTTTTTCTTTTTCGGACCATTCTCTGTAAACCCTAGAGATGGTTGTGCGTGAAAATCCCAGTAGATCAGCAGTTTCTGAAATACTCAGACCAGCCCTTCTGGCACCAACAACCATGCCACGTTCAAAGGCACTCAAATCACCTTTCTTCCCCATACTGATGCTCGGTTTGAACTGCAGGAGATTGTCTTAACCATGTCTACATGCCTAAATGCACTGAGTTGCCGCCATGTGATTGGCTGATTAGAAATTAAGTGTTAACAAGAAGTTGGACAGGTGTACCTAATAAAGTGGCCAGTGAGTGTATGTGTGTGCTCCAAGTTTGTACATTGTAGGTCGTTGTACCTCTTTTTTTGCTGTGTGATACTCTAATTCTATACAGCAGTATTTTGCATTTTATAAAAAAAAACAGGCCACATATTTGCCAGTGTGGTATTTCCATGACAGCGCTCATATATCTGCGTGCTCCAAATTTGTGCATTGTAGGCCGGTGTACCTCTTTTTTTGCTGTCTGATACTTTAATTCTATACAGCCCTATTTAGCTTCCAAAAATAAAAAAGGCCACATATTTGCCAGTGTCGTATTTCCATGATAGCCCTCATATATCTGTGTGCTCCAAGTTTGTGCATTGTAGGCCGGTGTACCTCTTTTTTTGCTGTCTGATACTCTAATTCTTTAGAACAGTATTTCGCATTTTTTTAAAAAATAGTTCACATATTTGGCAGTGTGGTAATTCCGTTACAGCCCCCATATATCTGGTGCTCCCAGTTTGGTCATTGTAGGCCAGTGGACCCCTTTTTTTTGCTGTCTGATACTTTAATTGGGTTTCGTGTTTCGGTCGATCCCCGACTTTGCGCGATTATTGGACGATTTCACTCGACTCGACTTTTAACAAAGTCAGGTTTCGCGAAACCCGACTCGATCCTAAAAAAGTAAAAGTCGCTCAACCCTATACAGCAGTATTTTGCATTTAAAAAAAAAAAAAGGCCACATATTTGGCAGTGTGGTATTTCCGTGACAGCCCGCATATATCTGTGTGCTCCAAGTTTTTGCATTGTAGGCCGGTGTACCTCTTTTTTTGCTGTCTGATACTTTAATTCTATTTAGCTTCCAAAATTATAAAAAAAGGCCACATTTTCCAGTGTGTTATTTCCGTGACTGCCCTTATATATTTGTGTGCTCCAAGTTTGGTCATTCTAGGCAGGTGTACCTATTTTTTGCTGTCTGATACTCTAATTTTAAACAGCATTATATAGCTTCCAAAATTACAAAAAGGCCACATTTTCCAGTGGGTATTTCTGTGACAGTCCTCATATATCTGTGTGCTCCAAGTTTGTGCATTGAAGGCCGGTGTACCTTTTTTTTGCTGTCTGACACTTTAATTCTATACAGCACTATTTAGCTTCCAAAATTACAAAAATGCCACATATTTGCCAGTGTGGTATTTCCATGACAGCCCTCATAAATCTGTGTGCACCAAGTTTGTGCATTGTAGGCTATTGTACCCCTTTTTTTGCTGTCTGATACTTTAATTCTATACGGCACTATTTAGCTTCCAAAATTATAAAAAGGCCACATATTTGCCAGTGTGGTATTTCCATGACAGCCCTCATATATCTGCGTGCTCCAAACTTGTGCATTGTAGGCCGGTGTACCTCTTTTTTTGCTGTCTGATACTTAATTCTATACAGCACTATTAAGCTTCCAAAATTCCAAAAAGGCCACATTTTCCAGTGTGGTATTTCCGTGACTACCCTTATATATTTGTGTGCTCCAAGTTTGGTCATTGTAGGCCGGTGTACCTCTTTTTTGCTGTCTGATACTTTAATTCTATACAGCACTATTTAGCTTCCAAAATTCCAAAAAGGCCACATTTTCCAGTGTGGTATTTCAGTGGCAGTCCTCGTATATCTGCGTGCTCCCAGTTTGGTCATTGTAGGCCAGTGGACCCTTTTTTTTGCTGTCTGATTACTTTAATTCTATACAGCACTATTTAGCTTCCAAAAATATAAAAAGGCCACATATTTGCCTGTGTGGTATTTCCGTGACAGCCCTCATATATCTGCGTGCTCCAAATTTGTGCATTGTAGACCAGTTTACTTCTTTTTTTGCTGTCTGATACATTAATTCTATACAGCACTATTTAGCTTCCAAAATTAAAAAAAGGCCACATTTTCAAGTGTGGTATTTCCGTGACAGCCCTCATATATCTGTGTGCTCCAAGTTTGTGCATTGTAGACCGTTGTACCTCTTTTTTTTGCTGTGTGATACTCTAATTCTATACAGCAGTATTTTGCATTTTATAAAAAAAAACAGGCCACATATTTGCCCGTGTGGAATTTCCATGACAGCTCTCATATATCTGCGTGCTCCAAATTTGTGCATTGTAGGCCGGTGTACCTCTTTTTTTGCTGTCTGATACTTTAATTCTATACAGCCCTTTTTAGCTTCCAAAAATAAAAAAGGCCACATATTTGCCACTGTGGTATTTCCATGATAGCCCTCATATATATCTGTGTGCTCCAAGTTTGTGCATTGTAGGCCGGTGTACCTCTTTTTTTGCTTGTCTGATACTCTAATTCTTTAGAACAGTATTTCGCATTTTTAAAAAAAATAGGCCACATATTTGACAGTGTGGTAATTCCGTTACAGCCCTCATATATCTGCGTGCTCCCAGTTTGGTCATTGTAGGCCAGTGGACCCCTTTTTTTGCTGTCTGATACTTTAATTGGGTTTCGTGTTTCGGTCGATCCCCGACTTTGCGCGATTATTGGACGATTTCACTCGACTCGACTTTTAACAAAGTCGGGTTTCGCGAAACCCGACTCGATCCTAAAAAAGTAAAAGTCGCTCAACCCTATACAGCAGTATTTAGCATTTAAAAAAAAAAAAGGCCACATATTTGGCAGTGTGGTATTTCCGTGACAGCCCGCATATATCTGTGTGCTCCAAGTTTTTGCATTGTAGGCCGGTGTACCTCTTTTTTTGCTGTCTGATACTTTAATTCTATTTAGCTTCCAAAATTATAAAAAAAGGCCACATTTTCCAGTGTGTTATTTCCGTGACTGCCCTTATATTTGTATGCTCCAAGTTTGGTCATTCTAGGCAGGTGTACCTATTTTTTGCTGTCTGATACTCTAATTTTAAACAGCATTATTTAGCTTCCAAAATTACAAAAAGGCCACATTTTCCAGTGGGTATTTCCGTGACAGTCCTCATATATCTGTGTGCTCCAAGTTTGTGCATTGTAGGCCGGTGTACCTTTTTTTTGCTGTCTGACACTTTAATTCTATACAGCACTATTTAGCTTCCAAAATTACAAAAATGCCACATATTTGCCAGTGTGGTATTTCCGTGCTCCAAGTTTGGTTATTGTAGGCCAGTGGACCCCTTTTTTTGCTGTCTGATATTCTAATTCTATAAAGCACTATTTAGCTTCCAAAATTATAAAAAGGCCACATATTTGAAGTGTGGTATTTCCATGACAGCCCTCATAAATCTCTGTGCTCCAAGTTTGTGCATTGTAGGCCATTGTACCCCTTTTTTTGCTGTCTGATACTTTAATTCTATACAGCAGTATTTAGCTTCCAAAATTAAAAAAAGGCCACATTTTCAAGTGTGGTATTTCTGTGACAGTCCTCATACATCTGTGTGCTCCCAGTTTGGTCATTGTAGGCCAGTGGACCCCTTTTTTTGCTGTCTGATACTTTATTTCTATACGGCACTATTTAGCTTCCAAAATTATAAAAAGACCACATATTTGCCAGTGTGGTATTTCCTTGACAGCCCTCATATATCTGTGTGCTCTAAGTTTGGTCATTGTAGGCCAGTGGACCCCTTTTTTGCTGTCTGATACTCTAATTCTATAAAGCACTATTTAGCTTCCAAAATTATAAAAATGCCACATATTTGCCAGTGTGGTATTTCCGTGACAGCCCTCATATATCTGTGTGCTCCAAGTTTGTGCATTGTAGACCGTTGTACCTCTTTTTTTTGCTGTGTGATACTCTAATTCTATACAGCAGTATTTTGCATTTTATAAAAAAAAACAGGCCACATATTTGCCCGTGTGGAATTTCCATGACAGCTCTCATATATCTGCGTGCTCCAAATTTGTGCATTGTAGGCCAGTGTACCTCTTTTTTTGCTGTCTGATACTTTAATTCTATACAGCCCTTTTTAGCTTCCAAAAATAAAAAAGGCCACATATTTGCCACTGTGGTATTTCCATGATAGCCCTCATATATATCTGTGTGCTCCAAGTTTGTGCATTGTATGCCGGTGTACCTCTTTTTTTGCTTGTCTGATACTCTAATTCTTTAGAACAGTATTTCGCATTTTAAAAAAAAATAGGCCACATATTTGGCAGTGTGGTAATTCCGTTACAGCCCTCATATATCTGCGTGCTCCCAGTTTGGTCATTGTAGGCCAGTGGACCCCTTTTTTTGCTGTCTGATACTTTAATTGGGTTTCGTGTTTCGGTCGATCCCCGACTTTGCGCGATTATTGGACGATTTCACTCGACTCGACTTTTTACAAAGTCGGGTTTCGCGAAACCCGACTCGATCCTAAAAAAGTAAAAGTCGCTCAACCCTATACAGCAGTATTTAGCATTTAAAAAAAAAAAAAAGGCCACATATGTGTGCTCCAAGTTTTTGCATTGTAGGCCGGTGTACCTCTTTTTTTGCTGTCTGATACTTTAATTCTATACAGCACTATTTATCTTCCAAAATTATAAAAAGGCCACATATTTGCCAGTGTGGTATTTCCATGACAGCCCTCATATATCTGCGTGCTCCAAACTTGTGCATTGTAGGCCGGTGTACCTCTTTTTTGCTGTCTGATACTTTAATTCTATACAGCACTATTTAGCTTCCAAAATTCCAAAAAGGCCACATTTTCCAGTGTGGTATTTCAGTGGCAGTCCTCGTATATCTGCGTGCTCCCAGTTTGGTCATTGTAGGCCAGTGGACCCTTTTTTTTGCTGTCTGATTACTTTAATTCTATACAGCACTATTTAGCTTCCAAAAATATAAAAAGGCCACATATTTGCCTGTGTGGTATTTCCGTGACAGCCCTCATATATCTGCGTGCTCCAAATTTGTGCATTGTAGACCAGTGTACTTCTTTTTTTGCTGTCTGATACATTAATTCTATACAGCACTATTTAGCTTCCAAAATTAAAAAAAGGCCACATTTTCAAGTGTGGTATTTCTGTGACAGTCCTCATACATCTGTATGCTCCCAGTTTGGTCATTGTAGGCCAGTGGACCCCTTTTTTTGCTGTCTGATACTTTAATTCTATACGGCACTATTTAGCTTCCAAAATTATAAAAAGGCCACATATTTGCCAGTGTGGTATTTCCTTGACAGCCCTCATATATCTGTGTGCTCTAAGTTTGGTCATTGTAGGCCAGTGGACCCCTTTTTTGCTGTCTGATACTCTAATTCTATAAAGCACTATTTAGCTTCCAAAAGTATAAAAATGCCACATATTTGCCAGTGTGGTATTTCCGTGACAGCCCTCATATATCTGTGTGCTCCAAGTTTGTGCATTGTAGACCGTTGTACCTCTTTTTTTTGCTGTGTGATACTCTAATTCTATACATCAGTATTTTGCATTTTATAAAAAAAAACAGACCACATATTTGCCCGTGTGGAATTTCCATGACAGCTCTCATATATCTGCGTGCTCCAAATTTGTGCATTGTAGGCCGGTGTACCTCTTTTTTTGTTGTCTGATACTTTAATTCTATACAGCCCTTTTTAGCTTCCAAAAATAAAAAAGGCCACATATTTGCCACTGTGGTATTTCCATGATAGCCCTCATATATCTGTGTGCTCCAAGTTTGTGCATTGTAGGCCGGTGTACCTCTTTTTTTGCTTGTCTGATACTCTAATTCTTTAGAACAGTATTTCGCATTTTTAAAAAAAATAGGCCACATATTTGGCAGTGTGGTAATTCCGTTACAGCCCTCATATATCTGCGTGCTCCCAGTTTGGTCATTGTAGGCCAGTGGACCCCTTTTTTTGCTGTCTGATACTTTAATTGGGTTTCGTGTTTCGGTCGATCCCCGACTTTGCGCGATTATTGGACGATTTCACTCGACTTGACTTTTAACAAAGTCGGGTTTCGCGAAACCCGACTCGATCCTAAAAAAGTAAAAGTCGCTCAACCCTATACAGCAGTATTTAGCATTTAAAAAAAAAAAAAGGCCACATATTTGGCAGTGTGGTATTTCCGTGACAGCCCGCATATATCTGTGTGCTCCAAGTTTTTGCATTGCAGGCCGGTGTACCTCTTTTTTTGCTGTCTGATACTTTAATTCTATTTAGCTTCCAAAATTATAAAAAAAAGGCCACATTTTCCAGTGTGTTATTTCCGTGACTGCCCTTATATTTGTATGCTCCAAGTTTGGTCATTCTAGGCAGGTGTACCTATTTTTTGCTGTCTGATACTCTAATTTTAAACAGCATTATTTAGCTTCCAAAATTACAAAAAGGCCACATTTTCCAGTGGGTATTTCCGTGACAGTCCTCATATATCTGTGTGCTCCAAGTTTGTGCATTGAAGGCCGGTGTACCTTTTTTTTGCTGTCTGACACTTTAATTCTATACAGCACTATTTAGCTTCCAAAATTACAAAAATGCCACATATTTGCCAGTGTGGTATTTCCGTGACAGCCCTCATATATTTGTGTGCTCCAAGTTTGGTCATTGTAGGCCAGTGGACCCCTTTTTTTGCTGTCTGATACTCTAAGTCTATAAAGCACTATTTAGCTTCCAAAATTATAAAAAGGCCACATATTTGAAGTGTGGTATTTCCATGACAGCCCTCATAAATCTGTGTGCACCAAGTTTGTGCATTGTAGGCCATTGTACCCCTTTTTTTGCTGTCTGATACTTTAATTCTATACGGCACTATTTAGCTTCCAAAATTATAAAAAGGCCACATATTTGCCAGTGTGGTATTTCCATGACAGCCCTCATATATCTGCGTGCTCCAAACTTGTGCATTGTAGGCCGGTGTACCTCTTTTTTGCTGTCTGATACTTTAATTCTATACAGCACTATTTAGCTTCCAAAATTACAAAAAGGCCACATTTTCCAGTGTGGTATTTCAGTGGCAGTCCTCGTATATCTGCGTGCTCCCAGTTTGGTCATTGTAGGCCAGTGGACCCTTTTTTTTGCTGTCTGATTACTTTAATTCTATACAGCACTATTTAGCTTCCAAAAATATAAAAAGGCCACATATTTGCCTGTGTGGTATTTCCGTGACAGCCCTCATATATCTGCGTGCTCCAAATTTGTGCATTGTAGACCAGTGTACTTCTTTTTTTGCTGTCTGATACATTAATTCTATACAGCACTATTTAGCTTCCAAAATTAAAAAAAGGCCACATTTTCAAGTGTGGTATTTCTGTGACAGTCCTCATATATCTGCGTGCTCCCAGTTTGGTCATTGTAGGCCAGTGGACCCCTTTTTTTGCTGTCTGATACTTTAATTCTATACGGCACTATTTAGCTTCCAAAATTATAAAAAGGCCACATATTTGCCAGTGTGGTATTTCCTTGACAGCCCTCATATATCTGTGTGCTCTAAGTTTGGTCATTGTAGGCCAGTGGACCCCTTTTTTGCTGTCTGATACTCTAATTCTATAAAGCACTATTTAGCTTCCAAAATTATAAAAATGCCACATATTTGCCAGTGTGGTATTTCCGTGACAACCCTCATATATCTGTGTGCTCCAAGTTTGTGCATTGTAGACCGTTGTACCTCTTTTTTTTGCTGTGTGATACTCTAATTCTATACAGCAGTATTTTGCATTTTATAAAAAAAAACAGGCCACATATTTGCCCGTGTGGTATTTCCATGACAGCTCTCATATGTCTGCGTGCTCCAAATTTGTGCATTGTAGGCCGGTGTACCTTTTTTTTTGCGGTCTGATACTTTAATTCTATACAGCCCTTTTTAGCTTCCAAAATATAAAAAGGCCACATATTTGCCAGTGTGGTATTTCCATGATAGCCCACATATAGCTGTGTGCTCCAAGTTTGTGCATTGTAGGCCGGTGAACCTCTTTTTTTGCTGTCTGATACTCTAATTCTATAGAACAGTATTTCGCATTTCTAGAAGAAAATAGGCCACATATTTTGCAGTGTGGTATTTCCGTTACAGCCCTCATATATCTGCGTGCTCCCAGTTTGGTCATTGTAGGCTAGTGGACCCCTTTTTTTGCTGTCTGAACTTTTAATTCTATACAGCACTATTTAGCTTCCAAAATTATAAAAAGGCCACATATTCGCCAGTGTGGTATTTACCTGACAGCCCTCATATATCTGTGTGCTCCAAGTTTTGTCATTGTAGGCCGGTGTACCTCTTTTTTGCTCTCTGATACTCTAATTTTATACAGCAGTATTCAGCTTCCAAAATTGTAAAAAGGCCACATTTCCCATTGTGGTATTTCTGTGACAGCCCTCATATATCTGCGTGCCCCAAATTTGTGCATTGTAGGCCGGTGTACCTCTTTTTTGCTGTCTGATACTTTAATTCTATACAGCACTATTTAGCTTCCAAAATTACAAAAAGGCCACATTTTCCAGTGTGGTATTTCAGTGACAGTCCTCGTATATCTGCGTGCTCCCAGTTTGGTCATTGTAGGCCAGTGGACCCCTTTTTTTGCTGTCTGATTACTTTAATTCTATACAGCACTATTTAGCTTCCAAAAATATAAAAAGGCTACATATTTGCCTGTGTGGTATTTCCGTTACAGCCCTCATATATCTGTGTGCTCCAAGTTTGTGCATTGTAGGCCTTTCTACCTCTTTTTTTGCTGTCTGATACTCTAATTCTATAGAACAGTATTTCGCATTTTTAAAAAAAATAAGCCACATATTTGGCAGTGTGTTATTTCCGTTACAGCCCTTATATATCTGTGTGCTCCAAGTTTGGTCATTGTAGGCCAGTGGACCCCTTTTTTTTCCTGTCTGATACTCTAATTCTAAACAGCACTATTTAGCTCCCAAAATTATAAAAAGGCCACATATTTGCCAGTGTGGTATTTCCGTGACAGCCCTCATATATCTGTGTGCTCCAAGTTTGTGCATTGTAGGCTGGTGTACCTCTTTTTTTGCTGTCTGATACTATAATTCTATACAACATTATTTTGCATTTTATAAAAAAAACAGGCCACATAGTTGCCATTGTGGTATTTCCATGACAGCCCTCATATATCTGTGTGCTCCAAGTTTGTGCATAATAGGCAGGTGTACCTCTTTTTTTTCTGTCTGATACTCTAATTCTATACAGCAATATTTAGCATGCATTTACTTCACCAAAAAATTGAATACAGTCTTTTAGATCAGGCTGAGGCCTGCCTGGAGTTTAGGTTAGAAAAATCTTAGATTTGCAGGCATACTGATCAGATATTATTTCGCTACTGATAAATATATTTTTGTTGAGCATTTGAAATATTGCAGTAGTCCACTTAAAATGGGCAATGCAAGGGGCAAGGGATGGGGAAGTGGATGTGATGATGATGGTGCATGCAGATGACGAGGCCGTGGCCAAGGTGAAAGTGGGCAACAACAAAGACCCACATCCAATCGCACGACCTTCCTGTCCTAGTTTCTAGGGGACCGCAGCACACCACTATTGAAGCCAGACCAGTGTGAAACAGTTGGTGGTTGGATAGCGGATAATGCTTCTAGTCACTTAGCCACCACCACCAACAACTTGTCTTCCACATGGTCAAGTCTGATTGATTAGCTGTGATTGTGACACGGATATTCCTCACCCTGATCCTCCTTCTTCCCACCATGCCGAGTGCCCAGAGACAACTGATACCACATTTGGACACTCTGAAGAGCTGTTCAGTTTTCTATTTCAAGATTCCGGACTCTCTGCCAGTCAACCTCAAGTGGGGACAGATTGTATCGCATGTAGAGCTGCTTAAAGCTTTGGCCAGCCTCGGTCACACGAAGTCGATGGTGGGAAAGTGTCACAAGAGGTGGACGATGATGAGACACAATTGCCAAAAAGACCGGAGGAGAAGCATGGTGCGGATGTGGAAGACGAGGTGTTGGATGACATAGCGAGTGACCCAATCTGGCAGGAGGACATGCATAGTCGGGGACAGCAGCACACAGGGAGAAGGAGGCATATCCCCCCAACAGGCAGGAAGAAGCAGTGTGGTGGCCACAGACAGAAGGCGTGCATCCGTTCCCCGTACCACCAACATGAGTGACATTGCCATTCCTCATGTGAGATGTTCCTGAGTCTGGCTATTTTTAAATATTCTGCCGATAACCCCAAACAGGCCATTTGCTGCACCTGCCATGTGCGCATCAGCAGGGGTAGAAAAACAACGAGCCTGGCCACCACCAGCATGATCAGGCACATGGCAGCAAAGCACCCGACTTTGTGGGCCGAAACCAAGGCTCCAGGACCACTGCCTGCAGGTCACACCACTGCTTCTTCCACTGTTTTGCGAAGAAGCTAATCCCCAGTACACCGTGCATGTGAAGATGCCTCTAGCCCTGCACCTGTTGTGGCCCACAGTCAAGCAGCACCATCATCAAGACCGTCCACGTCCTTGTCCCAGCACAGCCTTCAATTTTCTATAACCCAGTCTTTGGAACGCAAGCGGAAATGCCCCACAGGCCACAGTCTTCAGTCCTAAATTCGAATATTTCTCTTCTGCTTGCGCTAGAAATGCTGCCTTTTAGGCTCATTGAGACGGAAGCTTTCCACAACCTGATGGCGGCGGCAGTCCCAAGGTACTCGGTCCCCAGTCACCACTATTTCTCCCGGTGTGCCATACCGGCATTACACCAGCATGTGTCCCACAACATTACCCATGCCCTCAACAAGGCTGTTTCAAGGAAAGTCCACCTAACCACGGACATGTGGATAAATGCTTGTGGGCAGGGATGGTACATCTCAATGACTGCACACTGGGTTATCATAGTGGAAGCCGGGACCCAGTCGGACCTTGGGATGGAACACATCCTCCCCACGCAAAGGATTTCTGGCCCTACGTCAATCAGGTTTGCCCCCACAGTCTACAGCTCCTGCACCTCTTCCTCCTCCTCTTCATCCTCCATGTCTGAAAACAACACATCCATCAGAAGCTGGAAGCACTGCAGCACTGCCTCAGCCAAGTGGCAACAGGCTGTGCTGATGCTAATCTGCATAGGTGACAAACCGCACAATGCAGAAGAGTTGTGGACAGCTCTGAAAGAGCAGTCAGATGTTTGGATGACACCGCTGAACCTACAGCCAGGAATGATCATGTGTGACAATGGCCATAACCTGGTGGCGGCTCTGAGTCAAGATGAGCTCACTGTGACGTGGTGTACGGCAGAGCAAGAAGGGACAACAGGCCAAGGGATGATTCCACAGATTTATTATCCAGAACGCTGGAACAACACATGCAGGTAGATCTACAGAGTCCACAATTAGTCCACCGGAACCGGTTCGGGGCACTTCCCGATAATCCTTGTGCCAGCTAACAAAACAATAGTCCACACGAGTCCAAGGGATCACAAAACAATCCCACGAACGACGAGATATGTCCTCAGCTCAAGTCTCGCCCCGTTTGCTTCCGCAGTCACAGATGGACATGGGGTCTTGCCTCAGCTAAGAATCCCCACTCCTTCTCCTTCAAAGGTCAACTCACATCTGATCTCAAAAATAAGAATGGATTGTCTGAGCTCCTGGGATCCGCCCATGAAGGGGGGTAGGGGTCACACCTTCTGATCAATGGTTGGGTCAACCAGAGGATTCTATTCTGGTTGGCTCCGCTTAGTCTACGTAGTATGTACATTTGACTAGCCACCTGCTGCGAGGAAGAATGGCTATTCCTTCACTAGTTGACAAAGCTTAATTACATTAAAGCTTAGGGCTGCAAGTATTGGGGGAAGTAGACATTGTTACAGGTGACTCCCAGCACAAGAAAATACATAAATTACAGCCAACAGAAACCAGAGAACAGTTACATACATCAAATGGCACATTATTCAAATACAGGACAGGGCAAAAGTACATATCATGACACTCACACACGTACCTTGCTTTTCCCATGTGCTTAACCTTGTGGTTCAATGTTTTCTGAAAAGCTACCCGAAGCTGCCCGATCTGCTAGTAAAAATATGCCATCTGTCTTCCCATTTAAGAAAGTCAGCTACAGATTCAGCCGCCCTTGCCGTGCTTCAGCAGCGTTTGCAGCTTCCAGCTCACCGACTGGTGTGTGATGTCCCCACGCACTGGAACTCTAAGCTGCATATGTTGGAAAGGATTTGTGAGCAGAAGAGGGCTGTTATTCACTACCAACATCAACAAGGCCTTCGATATTCAGTTCAGACTCCACACATAAGACCTCAGGAGTGGAAATGGATGTCAGACATATGTACCATCCTCCGAAACTTTGAGGACTACACCAAGATGGTGAGCAGTGATGACACCATAATTAGCGTCACCATCCCACTTCTCAGCATTCTGAAAACCTCTCTGCTCCCAAATAAAGAGGATGCATTGCAGGCAGAGCACAAGGACATGGGGCAAGGAAACATACAGGGAGATTACCCTCAGCCCAGCCTCATGTCTTCTCAATGTGGATTGGTAGGCAATGAGGAGGAGGAAGAACATGAGATACTTTCATGTGCTATAGACGGTACTACAAACACATCTGTATTAGCATGTGTTCAGTGGGGATGGCTTGAGGACAGGGAGGAGAAGGATGAGGAGGAGGACAGCTTGTTAAGTCATCCTGTTGGTGAGGACACAGAAGTCTTGCCTGTTAGCAGTCTGGCACGCATTGCTGACTTTATGTTGAACCTGGCATTATCAAAATTTTGGGTGACACTCATTACTGGTAGGTGACACTTCTAGAACCACGCTACAAGGAGAACTTTCAATCTCTTCTGCCTGAGGCAGAGAGGTGTACTAAAATGTTGCAGTACCAGAGGACCCTTATAGCGGAATTACTTCGAAAATTCCCATGTGAGAACGCTGGAAGCAGATGTCAGAGTTTGTTGTACAGCCAAGAATTCCAAGCGAGAGAGACAGAAGTACAATCCAGCTCAGGCAGGGGAACAATGGCCAAGTTCTGGGACAGTTTTCTCAGACCCTCCCATCGTGGTGGCCCAGAGGCAAGGGGTGCTGTCACAAGAAGTGCAATGGTTATGAAGATGGTGAGGGAATACCTTGCAGATCGTAAAAACGTCCTCCGTGATTCCTCTGTGCCTTTTAATTATTGTGTATCCAAGCTGAACACGTGGCATGAACTGGCTCTCTACGCCTTGGAGGTCCTGGCCTACCCTGCTGCTAGCATTGTGTAGGAGAGGGTTTTTAGTGCCGCTGGTGGAATTATAACAGATAAGTGCATCCGCCTGTCAACTGAAAATGCTGACAGGCTGACTCTTATAAAAATGAACAAGGGCTGGATTGGGAAAGACTTCTGTACAACACCAAGTGAAAACAGGGAAACATAACCTGAAATACATTCTCTCTTTTGTGGAGTTGTATTCTCATGCACCTCTGTTGTGAACTATACTTTTTGGCTCCCTCTTGTGGTCTCTTGTGGTTTGGCACTTGGATTGTCTTTTCCCAGGTTGGTACTCACCTGCTTCGTTAGGCCTGGGGTGTTGCTATTTAAACTTCCTGGATTCTCAGTCCAGTGCCTGGCATCGTTGTAATCAGTTCATTTCTGTTTGCTCCTGTCTTCAGGTCCTGGTTCTTTGCAAGATAAGCTAAGTCCTGCTTTCTTACGTTTGTTTATTCGCATTGTTCTTATTTTTGTCCAGCTTGTACAAAATGTGATTCCTGATATCGCTGGAAGCTCTAGGGGGCTGATATTCTCCCCCCTCACCGTTAGTCGGTTTGGGGGTTCTTGGATATTCAGCGTGGATATTTTGCAGGGTTTTTTGCTGACCATATAAGTCATCTTACTATCTTCTGCTATTTAGTCAGTGGGCCTCTCTTTGCTAAAATCTAGTTCATTCTTACGTTTGTCTTTTCTTCTTGCCTCACCGTTATTATTTGTTGGGGGCTTGTATTTCTTTGGGGTCTTTTCTCTGGAGGCAAGAGAGGTCTTATTTTCCCTGATAGGGTTAGTTAGTTCTCCGGCTGGCGCGAGACGTCTAGGATCAACGTAGGCACTTTCCCCGGCTACTGTTAGTGTTTGTGCTAGGATCAGCTATATGGTCAGCCTAGTTACCACTTCCCTATGAGCTGGTATTTATGTTTGCAGACTTTGCTTTAATCTCTGAGATCCCTTGCCATTGGGATCATAACAGTATGCCAGGCCATTAATAGTTAATGCATTGCTGAAGTGGGATTAAAAGAAAAGAAGTTCTGAGTTTTTTTTTTTTTTTTTCCTTTCTTCCTCCCCTTTATCTCTGAGTGGCTTGAAGCTTTGCTGCAGACATGAATGTTCAGACCTTGATTACTAGTGTGGATCAGCTTGCTGCACGAGTGCAGGGCATTCAGGATTTTGTTGTTAGCAGTCCTATGTCAGAGCCTAAGATTCCTATTCCTGAGCTGTTCTCTGGAGATCGATTTAAATTTAGGAATTTTAGGAATAATTGTAAATTGTTTCTATCTTTGAAACCTCGTTCGTCTGGAGATTCAGCTCAGCAGGTTAAAATTGTTATCTCCTTCTTACGTGGCGACCCTCAGGATTGGGCTTTCTCGTTGGCGCCAGGAGATCCGGCATTGGCGGATGTTGATGCGTTTTTTCTGGCGCTCGGATTGCTTTATGAGGAGCCTAATTTTGAAATTCAGGCAGAAAAAGCTCTACTGGCAATCTCTCAGGGCCAGGATGAAGCTGAGGTGTACTGCCAAAAATTTCGGAAATGGTCCGTGCTTACTCATTGGAATGAATGTGCTCTGGCCGCAAATTTCAGAAATGGCCTTTCTGAAGCCATTAAGAATGTGATGGTGGGTTTTCCAATTCCTACAAGTCTGAATGATTCTATGGCGCTGGCTATTCAGATTGATCGGCATTTGCCGGAGCGCAAATCCGCTAATCCTCTCGCAGTGTTGTCTGAACGGACACCTGCCTCAATGCAATGTGACAGAATCCTGACTAGAACCGAACGACAAAATCATAGACGTCAGAATGGGTTGTGTTTTTACTGTGGTGATTCTACACATGTTACATCAGCATGCTCTAAACGCCTAACCAAGGTTGTCAGTCCTGTCACCATTGGTAATTTGCAGCCTAAATTTATTTTGTCTGTGACTTTAATTTGTTCATTGTCTTCCTACCCTGTTATGGCATTTGTGGATTCAGGTGCTGCCCTGAGTCTTATGGACTTTTTGTTTGCCAAGCGCTGTGGTTTTGTTTTGGAGCCTTTAAAAGTTCCTATTCCTCTCAGAGGAATTGATGCTACGCCACGGGCGGAAAATAAACCACAGTATTGGACACAAGTGACCATGTGCATGACTCCTGAACATCGGGAGGTGATTTGTTTTCTTGTTCTGCATAAAATGAATGATTTGGTCGTTTTAGGTCTGCCATGGTTACAGACCCATAATCCTGTTTTGGATTGGAAGGCTATGTCTGTGTCGAGTTGGGGTTGTCAGGGAATTCATTGCGATTCTCCGCCGGTGTCTATTGCTACTTCTACTCCTTCAGAAGTTCCTGAGTATTTGTGTGACTATCAGGATGTATTCAGTGAGTCCAGGTCCAGTGCTCTTCCTCCTCATAGGGACTGCGACTGCGCTATAGATTTGATTCCTGGCAGTAAATTTCCTAAGGGACGATTATTTAATTTGTCAGTACCCGAGCATGCCGCGATGCGTTCTTATGTCAAGGAGTCTTTGGAGAAGGGGCATATTCGTCCATCCTCTTCCCCTCTTGGTGCGGGATTCTTTTTTGTGGCCAAGAAAGACGGGTCTTTGAGACCTTGTATAGACTATCGGCTTCTGAATAAAATCACTGTTAAGTTTCAGTATCCTTTGCCACTATTGTCAGACTTGTTTGCTCGGATTAAGGGTGCCAAGTGGTTCACCAAGATAGATCTTCGTGGTGCGTACAACCTTGTGCGCATTAGGCAGGGAGATGAATGGAAAACTGCATTCAATACGCCCAAAGGTCATTTTGAATACTTGGTGATGCCCTTTGGGCTCTCTAATGCCCCTTCAGTGTTTCAGTCCTTTATGCATGATATCTTCTGGAAGTATCTGGATAAATTTATGATCGTTTATCTGGATGATATTCTGTTTTTTTCTGATGATTGGGATTCTCATGTAAAGCAGGTCAGGATGGTGTTTCAAGTTTTGCGTGATAATGCTTTGTTTGTGAAGGGCTCAAATTGTCTCTTTGGAGTGCAGAAGGTTTCCTTTTTGGGTTTTATTTTCTCCCCTTCTGCTGTGGAGATGGACCCAGTCAAGGTCCGAGCTATTCATGATTGGACTCAACCCACGTCTGTTAAGAGTCTTCAGAAGTTCTTGGGGTTTGCTAATTTCTACCGTCGCTTTATCGCTAACTTTTCTAGTGTTGTTAAACCTTTGACGGATATGACCAAGAAAGGTTCTGATGTGGCTAATTGGGCTCCTGCAGCCGTGGAGGCCTTCCGGGAGCTGAAGCGCCGGTTTACTTCGGCGCCTGTTTTGTGCCAGCCTGATGTCGCACTTCCCTTTCAGGTTGAAGTGGATGCTTCTGAGATCGGTGCTGGGGCTGTTTTGTCGCAGAGAGGCTCTGGTTGCTCTGTGATGAGACCATGTGCCTTTTTCTCTAGGAAGTTTTCGCCTGCTGAGCGGAACTATGATGTTGGTAATCGGGAGTTGTTGGCCATGAAGTGGGCATTTGAGGAGTGGCGTCATTGGCTCGAGGGTGCTAAGCATCGTGTGGTGGTCTTGACTGATCACAAAAATCTGATGTATCTCGAGTCTGCTAAGCGCCTGAATCCTAGACAGGCTCGTTGGTCATTGTTTTTCTCTCGTTTTGACTTTGTGGTCTCGTACCTGCCTGGTTCGAAGAATGTTAAGGCTGATGCTCTTTCTAGGAGCTTTGTGCCTGACTCTCCTGGAGTCTCGGAGCCAGCTGGTATTCTTAAAGAGGGAGTAATCGTGTCGGCCATATCTCCTGATTTGCGACGTGTGTTGCAGAGATTTCAGGCTGGTAGACCTGACTCTTGTCCACCCGACAGACTGTTTGTTCCTGATAAATGGACCAGCAGAGTCATTTCCGAGGTTCATTCCTCGGTGTTGGCAGGGCATCTGGGAATTTTTGGTACCTGAGATTTGGTGGCTAGGTCCTTTTGGTGGCCTTCCTTGTCACGGGATGTGCGGTCATTTGTGCAGTCCTGTGGGACTTGTGCTCGGGCTAAGCCTTGTTGTTCTCATGCTAGCGGGTTGCTTTTGCCCTTGCCCATCCCGAAGAGGCCTTGGACACACATTTCCATGGATTTCATTTCTGATCTGCCGGTGTCTCAAGGAATGTCTGTCATCTGGGTGGTGTGTGTTCATTTTTCCAAGATGGTCCATTTGGTACCCTTGCCTAAGTTGCCTTCCTCTTCCGATCTGGTTCCTTTGTTTTTTCAGAATGTGGTTCGTTTACACGGCATTCCGGAGAATATCGTGTCCGACAGAGGATCCCAGTTTGTGTCCAGATTCTGGCGATCTTTTTGTGCTAAAATGGGCATTGATTTGTCGTTTTCATCTGCCTTTCATCCTCAGACTAATGGTCAAACGGAGCGAACTAATCAGATACTGGAGGCTTATTTGAGATGTTTTGTTTCTGCGGACCAGGATGATTGGGTGACCTTCTTGCCATTGGCTGAGTTTGCCCTTAATAATCGGGCTAGTTCCGCTACTTTGGTTTCGCCATTCTTCTGCAACTCTGGTTTTCATCCTCGTTTCTCCTCGGGTCATGTTGAGTCTTCTGACTGCCCTGGGGTGGATTCTGTGGTGGATAGGTTGCAGCGGATTTGGAATCATGTGGTGGACAACTTGAAGTTGTCACAGGAGAAGGCTCAGCGTTTTGCCAACCGCCGCTGCGGTGTGGGTCCCCGACTTCGTGTTGGGGAATTGGTTTGGTTGTCTTCTCTGTATGTCCCTCTGAAGGTCTCCTCTCCTAAGTTTAAGCCTCGCTTTATTGGTCCTTATAAAATTTTGGAAGTTCTTAACCCGGTTTCTTTTCGTTTGGATCTTCCTGTGTTGTTTGCCATTCACAACGTGTTCCATAGGTCTTTGTTGCAGCGGTACGTTGTGCCTGTGGTTCCTGCTGTTGAGCCTCCTGCTCCGGTGTTGGTTGAGGGCGAGTTGGAGTACGTGGTGGAAAAAATCTTGGATTCTCGTCTCTCTAGACGGAGGCTTCAGTATTTGGTCAAATGGAAGGGCTATGGTCAGGAGGATAATTCCTGGGTGGTCGCCTTGGATGTTCATGCTATAGTGTTATAGTTATAGTTATTAAGGTTGAAGGAAGACTGTAAGTCCATCTAGTTCAACCCATAGCCTAACCTAACATGCCCTAACATGTTGATCCAGGGGAAGGCAAAAAAAACCCATGTGGCAAAGAGTAACTCCACCATGGGGAAAAAAATTCCTTCCCGACTCCACATACGGCAATCAGACTAGTTCCCTGGATCAACGCCTTATCATGGAATCTAGTGTATATACCCTGTAACATTATACTTTTCCAGAAAGGTATCCAGTCCCCTCTTAAATTTAATTAATGAATCACTCATTACAACATCATACGGCAGAGAGTTCCATAGTCTCACTGCTCTTACAGTAAAAAATCTGCGTCTGTTATTATGCTTAAACCTTCTTTCCTCCAGACGTAGAGGATGCCCCCTTGTCCCTGTCTCAGGTCTATGATTAAAAAGATCACCAGAAAGGTCTTTGTACTGTCCCCTCATATATTTATACATTAAAATAAGATCACCCCTTAGTCTTCGTTTTTCCAAACTAAATAGCCCCAAGTGTAATAACCTATCTTGGTATTGCAGACCCCCCAGTCCTCTAATAACCTTGGTCGCTCTTTTCTGCACCCGCTCCAGTTCAGCTATGTCTTTCTTATACACCGGAGACCAGAACTGTGCACAGTATTCTAAGTGTGGTCGAACTAGTGACTTGTATAGAGGTAAAATTATGTTCTCCTCATGAGCATCTATGCCTCTTTTAATACATCCCATTATTTTATTTGCCTTTGTAGCAGCTGCCTGACACTGGCCACTGAATATGAGTTTGTCATCCACCCATACACCCAGGTCTTTTTCATTGACGGTTTTGCCCAGAGTTTTAGAATTAAGCACATAGTTATACATCTTATTACTTCTACCCAAGTGCATGACCTTACATTTATCCCCATTAAAGCTCATTTGCCATTTATCAGCCCAAGCTTCTAGTTTACATAAATCATCCTGTAATATAAAATTGTCTCCCCTCTATTGATTACCCTGCAGAGTTTAGTGTCATCTGCAAATATTGAAATTCTACTCTGAATGCCCCCTACAAGGTCATTAATAAATATGTTAAAAAGAAGAGGGCCCAATACTGACCCCTGTGGTACCCCACTGCTAACCGTGACCCAGTCCGAGTGTGCTCCATTAATAACCACCCTTTGTTTCCTATCCCTGAGCCAGCTCTCAACCCACTTACACATATTTTCCCCTATCCCCATTACTCTCATTTTATGTAACAACCTTTTGTGTGGTACCGTATCAAAAGCTTTGGAAAAGTCCATATATACTACGTCCACTGGGTTCCCTTGGTCCAGTCCGGAACTTGCCTCTTCATAGAAGCTGATCAAATTAGTCTGACATGAACGGTCCCTAGTAAACCCGTGCTGATACTGGGTCATGAGGTTATTCCTCTTCAGATACTCCAGCATAGCATCCCTTAGAATGCCCTCCAGGATTTTACCCACAGTAGAGGTTAAGCTTACTGGCCTATAATTACCGAGTTCAGTTTTTGCCCCTTTTTTGAATATTGGCACCACATTTGCTATACGCCAGTCCTGTGGTACAGACCCTGTTATTATGGAGTCTTTAAAGATTAAAAATAATGGTCTATCAATGACTGTACTTAGTTCCTGCAGTACTCGGGAGTGTATCCCATCCGGGCCCGGAGATTTATCAATTTTAGTTCTTTTTAGACGTCGCTGTACTTCCTGCTGGGTTAAGCAGGTGACATTTAATGGGGAATTTTTATCACTAGTCATTTTGTCTGCCATGGGATTTTCTTTTGTAAATACTGATGAAAAAAAGTCATTTAGCATATTGGCTTTTTCCTCATCCTCATCCACCATTTCACCCAGACTATTTTTAAGGGGGCCAACACTGTCATTTTTTAGTTTCTTACTATTTATATAGTTAAAGAATATTTTGGGATTATTTTTACTCTCTCTGGCAATGAGTCTCTCTGTCTCCATCTTTGCTGCCTTGATTTGCTTTTTACAGAATTTATTTAATTTTCTGTATTTATTTAATGCCTCCTCACTACCTACTTCCTTTAATTCTCTAAATGCTTTCTTTTTGTCCCTTATTGCGCCCCTTACAGCTCTATTTAGCCATATTGGTTTCCTCCTATTTCTAGTATGTTTATTCCCATACGGTATATACTGTGCACAGGTCCTATCCAGGATGCTAATAAATGTCTCCCATTTTCTTTGTGTATTTTTGTGTCTCAGGATATCGTCCCAGTTAATTGCACCAAGATCCTCTCTCATCCGTTGGAAATTTGCCCTCCTGAAGTTTAGTGTCCTTGTCACCCCCCTACTACCCATCTTATTAAAGGTTACATGAAAACTTATTATTTTGTGATCACTATTCCCCAAGTGACCCCCAACCCTTATATTTGATATGCGGTCTGGCCTGTTGGTTAATATTAGGTCTAGCAGTGCCCCCCTCCTTGTTGGGTCCTGAACCAGTTGTGAAAGGTAATTGTCTCTCATAGTTGTCAAAAACCGATTACCTTTGCTGGAACTGCAGGTTTCTGTTCCCCAATCTATTTCAGGGTAGTTGAAGTCCCCCATAATAATGACTTCTCCTTGAGTCGCAGCTTCATCTATTTGCTTTACGAGGATATTCTCCATTGCTTCCATTAGTTTTGGAGATTTATAACAAACCCCTATCAGTAATTTATTATTTTTTCCCCCTCCCCTTATCTCCACCCACAGGGACTCTACATTTTCATTAAATTCACCTATATTATCACGCAGGATGGGTTTTAAGGAAGATTTTACATATAGACACACCCCTCCCCCTCGCTTATCTGTACGGTCATTTCTGAACAGGCTATAGCCCTGCAAGTTAACAGCCCAGTCATGGCTCTCATCCAGCCACGTCTCAGATATCCCCACCATGTCATAATTATGCTCCAACAACATTAGTTCTAATTCATCCATTTTGTTGGCGAGGCTTCTGGCATTAGTATACATGCACTTGATGTTACTCTCTGTACCTCTATTCTTTCTTAAATTACTAACTGTTCTAACCCCACCCCCCATGCCACCGCCACCCCCAACTTCCTTATTTGTGCCCAGGTCTCTATCTGCACTATCTTCCCCTCCTATAAAATGAATACCCTCCCCCCCATTCCCTAGTTTAAACACTCCTCCAACCTTCTAACCATTTTCTCCCCCAGCACAGCTGCACCTTCCCCATTGAGGTGCAGCCCGTCCCTAGCGTAGAGCCTGTAGCCAACTGAGAAGTCGGCCCAGTTCTGCAGGAACCCAAACCCCTCCTTCCTACACCAATTCTTGAGCCACTTATTAACCTCCCTAATCTCCCGTTGCCTCTCTGGCGTGGCACGTGGTACAGGCAGTATTTTGGAAAATACCACGTTGGAGGTCCTTGCTTTCAGCTTGCAGCCTAATTCCCTGAAATCATCTTTAAGGACCTTCCACCTACCTCTAACTTTGTCATTTGTGCCAATGTGCACCATGACCGCTGGGTCCTCACCAGCCCCTCCCAGTAATCTGTCCACCCGATCAGCGATGTGTCGGACTCGAGCGCCAGGTAGGCAGCACACCGTCTGACGATCCCTGTCTTTGTGACAGATTGCCCTATCTGTTCCCCTAATAATTGAGTCCCCCACTACCAGCACCTGTCTGGCCTGCCCTGCTCTCCTATTTCCCCCCTTACTGGAGCAGTCACTCCTCCGGCTTTCAGAGGACATGCCTGGCTGCAGCAGTGCTACCCCTGTACTGGCACCCCCCTCATCTGCCAACTTAGCAAACTTATTGGGGTGTGCCAGATCAGGACTAGCCTCCCTGGCACTCTTCCCTCTACCCCGCCTTCTATCTGTCACCCAGCTAACTGCCACACTGTCCTGCAGCTCCATCCTACCATCCCCCTCCTCATCTATCCCATTGAGCATCTGCTCTGTGAGCAGAAGACTCCTCTCCATATTGTCTATGGATCTCAGTGTTGCCAGCTGCACATTTAGATCCAGTATCTGGGTTTCCAAATGCACAATGTGCTCACATCTCGCACAGCAGTATGCACCCTCGACCGGCTGGTCAAGGACTGCATACATGTGGCAAGATGTACACTGGATGGCATTAACAATTGTGGAGCACATTTCCTAATGGGGATTGCAGCACACAGAAACGTTAATTAAAAATAAATACAAAGTATTAATTAAACCCCCCCAAAAAAAAAAAAAAACAAACAAACAAAAAAAACAGAAGCAATTCCTCCCTTGAAAACTCCCTGATTCCAAAGTCACTGAATCACAAGTCACACACTTACCGCCGTTCACACTTACGCTCAGGTCACACTCAGCTCGCTCACACTCGCTGTGCTGAAGATTGATTTTTTTATTTTTTTTTTTCTCTCTATCTCCCCTCAACAGCAATCCACCTTGCTGTTCAGATGCACTTCCAAAAAGGACTTGAGCCTCAAACAGCTGCCCCTTATATCCCCTTAATTATGAGCCCTCACCCTAAGTTAACTCCTTATGAATATAGCTACTCCCAATTCAGCAACTCGCACAAATTCACACAGGTATTTGTTAAAGGCTTTCCAAATACCTCCTCACTGAATCACAAGTCACACACTTACCGCCGTTCACACTTACGCTCAGGTCACACTCAGCTCGCTCACACTCGCTGTGCTGAAGATTTATAGATTTTTTTTTTTTCTCTCTATCTCCCCTCAACAGCAATCCACCTTGCTGTTCAGATGCACTTCCAAAAAGGCCGATTTGGTTCGTGCCTTCCACGCTGCTCATCCTGATCGCCCTGGTGGTCTTGGTGAGGGTTCGGTGACCCCTCCTTAAAGGGGGGGTACTGTTGTGAACTATACTTTTTGGCTCCCTCTTGTGGTCTCTTGTGGTTTGGCACTTTTCCCAGGTTGGTACTCACCTGCTTCGTTAGGCCTGGGGTGTTGCTATTTAAACTTCCTGGATTCTCAGTCCAGTGCCTGGCATCGTTGTAATCAGTTCATTTCTGTTTGCTCCTGTCTTCAGGTCCTGGTTCTTTGCAAGATAAGCTAAGTCCTGCTTTCTTACTTTTGTTTATTCGCATTGTTCTTATTTTTGTCCAGCTTGTACAAAATGTGATTCCTGATATCGCTGGAAGCTCTAGGGGGCTGATATTCTCCCCCCTCACCGTTAGTCAGTTTGGGGGTTCTTGGATATTCAGCGTGGATATTTTGCAGGGTTTTTTGCTGACCATATAAGTCATCTTACTATCTTCTGCTATTTAGTCAGTGGGCCTCTCTTTGCTAAAATCTAGTTCATTCTTACGTTTGTCTTTTCTTCTTGCCTCACCGTTATTATTTGTTGGGGGCTTGTATTTCTTTGGGGTCTTTTCTCTGGAGGCAAGAGAGGTCTTATTTTCCCTGATAGGGTTAGTTAGTTCTCCGGCTGGTGCGAGACGTCTAGGATCAACGTAGGCACGTTCCCCGGCTACTGTTAGTGTTTGTGCTAGGATCAGCTATATGGTCAGCCTAGTTACCACTTCCCTATGAGCTGGTATTTATGTTTGCAGACTTTGCTTTAATCTCTGAGATCCCTTGCCATTGGGATCATAACACACCTCCTCACAACCACACATGGGTATACGCTTCCAGATTTGGTCTGTTTGTTCTTATCCTCCTCCTTATCCTCATCCTCATCATCCAGAACCACTATATCACCAGGGTGAACATGCTCTGTACTGTTATAGGTCAGTGAATTTTGGCCAAGTGGGCTGTGATGGCACTATTTTTTTAAGTCCAAAAAGTACAATACATTGGGGAATTGGGCATGACATTACTTTGGGCCTACTTCTTAACTCGGTCTCCTGCAATCTGTCCTGTACCTGACAGTAGATTACCAGGGTGAACGTGCTCTTTACTGTTATAAGTCAGTGAATTTTGGCCAAGTGGGCTGTGATGGCAATAGTCTATTTTTAAAAAAAGGTACCCCCATTGGGTAATTGTTTGGCAGATCATGCACTGCATTACAAGTTTCAGAGACACACAACACTACATTGGGCCAAATTCTTAACTCTGTCTCCTGCAATGTGTCTTGTTTAACTGCCACTAGATCACCAGGGTGAATGTGCTTTGTACTGTTATAGGCTGGTAAAGTTTGGGCAAGGGAGACTGTGATTGCACTAGTATATTTTTAAAATTGGTGAAACCACATCCTTGTTGGCAAACACTTCATAACATTTGTGTGCCTTAAAGAGCTCACTTGAAAAGCTCCTTTTTGTGTTGCCTGGTTGCTAACATTGGACACAATACACTTCATATAAATTTGATAAAGCAATGCTGTTAGTTTGGCTCAGTAGTTCATTAAAAATATTTCTTTGTTCACTATATTAGTTTCTCTCCTTGAGAGCCTTAACTTTGGCTGCCTCAAATGTACAAATGGCGAATTACACAAATAGCGATTTGTTAACAAGATTGAAATACTGTATACCGAATGCATTCAGACAATCACATAGCTGCATTTCTTGTAAAACATTTACAGGTGTGACAGACAATGCTCATAGTGACACAATCTTGAGAAATGTTTGTTTATTCACTTCACAAACAGTTCTAAGCCTCTATATGTTTGCTTTTTGTCACTGTAAAACATTACGGTTTACTGAAACTATGCCTGTGGTGGTTTGATCTAAATCCTTGTGGCTTTTATTTTCTAGGGGTTTATGGACCATCGTTTGATGACTCCTTGATATCTCAGTTTGATCCAACCTTGAAAAGTGGCCACTTGAAGGTCTGGGTGAAACCAGAGTGACTACATAGTGTAAATCACTATATAAGACCAGAGAAACATGACTAAGACAGATGCCAAAACTGGGGTACCTGTACAGTGTTCTGATACCTGCATAATTGGGAACGCCCATGCAGGGGTTATCTGTCTTGGTGTTGCTTCTCTGATATTCCAGATGGATGATGTTTAAAAGCCTCTTGGTGATGTTCTAAGTATACTGTATGTAGTTAATCTTCATATATACGTAATCACTATATTTATGAAATCCTTGTATGTACATACAGTTATATGAAAAAGTTTGGGCAATCCTATTAATCTTAAGCTTAATGTTTTATAAAAATTGTTTTTTTTGCAACAGCTATTTCAGTTTCATATATCTAATAACTGTTGGACGCAGCAATGTTTCTGCCTTGAAATGAGGTTTATTGTACTAACAGAAAATGTGCAATCTGCATTCAAACAAAATTTGACAGGTGCATAAGTATGGGCACCCTTATCATTTTCTTGTTTTAAATACTCCTACCTACTTTTTACTGACTTACTAAAGCACTTTTTTTTGTTTTGTAACCTCATTGAGCTTTGAACTTCATAGCCAGGTGTATGGTATGCAATCATGAGAAAAGCTACTTAAAGTGGCCACTTGCAAGTGGTTCTCCTGTTTGAATCTCCTCTGAAGAGTGGCATCATGGGCTCCTCAAAACAACTGTCAAATGATCTGAAAACAAAGATTATTCAACATAGTTGTTCAGGGGAAGGATACAAAAAGCTGTCTCAGAGGTTTAACCTGTCAATTTCCACTGTGAGGAACATAGTAAGGAAATGGAAGAACACAGGTACAGTTCTTGTTAAGGCCAGAAGTGGCAGGCCAAGAAAAACATCAGGTAGGCAGAGAAGAAGAATGGTGAGATCAGTCAAGGACAATCCTCAGACCATCTCCAGAGAGCTGCAGCATCAACTTGCTGCAGATGGTGCCACTGTGCATCGGTCAACTATACAACGCACTGTTTTTTTGCCACCATGCATAATGCCTTTTTGTATTACCAAAACAACTCAATCTTGGTTTCATCAGTCCACAGGACCTTCTTCCAAAAAGAAATTGGCTTCTCCAAATGTGCTTTTGCATACCTCAGCCGACTCTGTTTGTGGCGTGCTTGCAGAAACGGCTTCTTTCGCATCACTCTCCCATACAGCTTCTCCTTGTGCAAAGTGCGTTGTTTAGTTGACCAATGCACAGTGACACCATCTGCAGCAAGTTGATGCTGCGGCTCTCTGGAGGTGGTCTGAGGATTGTCCTTGACTGATCTCACCATTCTTCTTCTCTGCCTTTCTGATATTTTTCTTGGCCTGCCACTTCTGGCCTTAACAAGAACTGTACCTGTGTTCTTCCATTTCCTTACTATGTTCCTCACAGTGGAAATAGACAGGTTAAACCTCTGAGACAGCTTTTTGTATCCTTCCCCTGAACAACTATGTTGAATAATCTTTGTTTTCAGATCATTTGACAGTTGTTTTGAGGAGCCCATGATGCCACTCTTCAGAGGAGATTCAAACAGGAGAACCACTTGCAAGTGGCCACTTTAAGTAGCTTTTCTCATGATTGCATACACCTGGCTATGAAGTTCAAAGCTCAATCAGGTTACAAAATCCAAAAAAGTGCTTTAGTAAGTCAGTAAGAAGTAGGTAGGAGTATTTAAAACAAGAAAATGATAAGGGTGCCCATACTTATGCACCTGTCAAATTTAGTTTGAATGCAGATTGCACATTTTCTGTTAGTACAATAAACCTCATTTCAAGGCAGAAACATTACTGTGTCCAACAGTTATTAGATATATGAAACTGAAATAGCTGTTGCAAAAAAAACAATTTTTATAAAACATTAAGCTTAAGATTAATAGGGGTGCCCAAACTTTTTCATATAACTGTATTAACCTTTGTATGTTAACATATACAAAAGTGTATGCACTCACACTATTCAATCATACTATTCCTTGAATTTTGTAGTTTGCAGTAAAATTGCGTTGTATTGCAAGTATTAGCCTTTTTTAAAGATGTTTCTGAACCCTAGTGCTAAAAACATGGCAAATAAAATTGCCAAATTCACCTGTAAATAATTGTGCAAAGAGGAAACCATCATACCATTAAAGAATACGAGTGGATTTTCATGGGCCATCCAGTATGTGGGTTCCAAGGCCTAATAGGGTGCATATGACTGACTATGCAGCAGGGCTGGCCTTGCTGCCCATGTGTAAAACAAAGGAGTACGGAATGCAAAATGCATATTGTGAAGTGGATTTTCATGGGCCCATCCAGTATGTGGGTTCCAAGGCCTAATGGGGTGCATATGACTGATTATGCAGCAGGGCTGGGTTTGCTGCCCATGTGCAAAACAAAGGATTACGGAGTACAAAATGCATATTGTGAAGTGGATTCTCATGGGCCCATCCAGTATGTGGGTTCCAAGGCCTAATGGGGTGCATATGACTGAATATGCAGCAGGGCTGGCCTTTCTGCCGATGTGTAAAACAAAGGAATACGGGACTACAAAATGCATATTGTGAAGTGGATTTTCATGGGCCCTTTCAGTATTTGGGTTCTAAGGTTTATTGGGGTGCATATGAATTGGTAGCAGGGCAGGCCTTGAATTCAATGCAACACTTTTTCAGGACGCCCTCCTGGACATCTTATGAAAGCGGTATTGTGGTGCGTCGTAATTCTTGGCAGCCCATCCACTCACAGCATAGGCTACAACAGCTTAGGAGACCCACTGTTTAATAATGGCCCTTTGAGAAGATTAATGCCGCCTGATGCACCAGTAAAAATAGGCGCTGTGACTTTTAGGGTATGTGTCCACGTTCAGGATTGCATCAGGATTTGGACAGGATTTTCCATCAGTATTTGTAAGCCAAAACCAGGAGTGGAACAATTAGAGGAAAAGTATAATAGAAACACATGCACCAATTCTGCATTTATCACCCACTCCTGGTTTTGGCTTACAAATACTGACGTAAAATCCTGACCAAATCCTGATGCAATCCTGAACGTGGACACATACCCTAAGAGTCCCTACTTCATAGATGAAACAAGATGAGTCTGCTTATGTGTCACACACCACATGGCCAGCCAGGGTTGTTAAATGTTACAATTACATTTCCCAGTGAATGCATACTGTATGTAGTGGTTGAAAGCAATGTTAAGTGGGGGAGGAAATTTTCGGTCTGGGGTTAAATATTTGGCCTTACAGGCAAGTAATTAACCTGCAAAAGATGTGCCTTAACATATTTCAAAGCAAAATCCGTTTTGGTTTCGTTTTCATGTGTTTTTTGTGGCATCGGGAAAAATGGCATGAATCTTGGAAAATTTGGATTAAAGCTGTGAACTAGCAGTCAGGAATGCTTCCAGGGGCGATCCCCATGATGTCATTTGAGCAGTGTTTCCATCATTTTCAGATGTTTTTAGACCTTAAAAGGACCCCCGGGGGGATTGCTGTTAAAATACTTGGGTCTCCCATAGATTTACATTGGGCTCGTTGTTCTGGCCGAGTACCCAAGTATTCCAATCTGCTCGACCTGAGCAACGAGCACCTGAGCATTTCAGTGCTCGCTCATCACTACTCGGCACTAAAAAATGAAGCCCTAATCCAACCCAAGATCACGAAAAATGGAGACGCTACGGGTATTGGAAAATGGCACAATTTTTTTTGTAACAAAGTTTGGAATTTTGTTTCACCACTTAGATAAAAAAGAACCTAGACATGTCTGGTGTGTATGAACTCATAATGACCTGGAGAATAATAATGGTAGGTCAGTTGTACCATTTAGTGAACCTAGCAAAAAAAGCCAAGCAAAAAACAAGTGTGGGATTGCACTTTTTTTTGCAATTTCACCGCACTTAGATTTTATTTTCCCATTTTCTAGTACATGACATATTAAAACCAATGTTGCAGTTCAAAAACACAACTCGTCCACCAAAAAACAAGCTCTCACTTGGTCATATTGATGGAAAAAAAAAAGTTATGGCTCTGGAAGAAGGGGAGTGAAAAACGAAACCACAAAAGCGAAAATACCTCTGGAGCTTAAGGGGTTAATAGCAGAAGAATTTGTTATGGCCTATGGATCAGGCCTCTATAACACACTAAACGCTACAAATTATTTTCAAGTCTGGTCCCCTATAGCGATGAGCGAACGTGCTCGCCACTACTCGTTACTCGCTCGAGTATCACTATGCTTTGTGTACTCGGCGAGCACCAAGCATTTCTGGGATTATTCGGCGGTAACTGGTGTCTCCACCCAGCATTTTTGGTGGACTTTAGAGACCCAATAAAGCTGCAGGGATTGTCTGCCAGGCCATGAAATGCCGCAACCATCTTTGTTGTGGTCGTGCAGTGATGTGATTGGCTTGGCCGCACAGCATCATCCCAAATATAAGAGACCTGGTGCCGCCCTGCTCGCCGCATTCTGCTTCAGATTCAGCGAGAGTAGGGAGAGCTGATGCCAAGATAGGGTCAGAATTGTGCTTTTTATAGTTAGTGTAGGTCTGCAACTGTTAAATCCACAACTCCTGAGAAACCAACAGTCCTTTTTAGGGCTAATTCAGGGGTACCGATATTGTAGCTCTAGGTAGGCAGGGCACAGCATATCCACATCAGTGCATGGCCTGCAGGCACTGTGCTAAGGCTGGCAGAATGCACCGAGTAATGATATGAATTGTTATTGGTGCGTTCGCAGCCCGGGGTCAACTGTGCAGGAGAGAAGCCTGCTGCAAGAGGAATGGCGGCCCTATATGGCAGTATAATGTCAAATTAGACGCGAGTTCCGTCACTCGGACAGTATAGCACTGTCAGGGTGAAAAGATATATCTTTATACACTTTTTGTACTTTTATATTCTTATGCTGTGAAACAATAAGTTTTCCCCTTTGCTTGCTGATGCAAATGTAACTATATTTAAAATGGCTGCCAGTATTCAGCTATGCCCTAGTTTTGTTCCTGAGAAGTTAAGTATCGTTTCTGCTGAAGTCGAAACCTGAGATACGTGGAGAGAAGAGGATCCACCAGATGACGTCAGGACTAACCAGAAAGACCGGATACTAGACATATATTGCTTAAACCCCGCCCATTGCACGCCATCCCCTAATACACTACATAATGCTGTGTATCAGGAAATAAAGTTCAGTTGCTGTGACCGTTGCTAATACTTAAGTAGAAGCACGAGCATGCACTGAGATTGAACCAGCTCTTTGTCTGACTCATTCTTACCTGGCACCAATGCTCATAGTCTAATTTGGGATGACTGGTGAATGAAGGGTATTGTCGTGACGACCCCGACAGCACGACCCCTGTTGCTTCACAGGGTCGTGGAATAATTAGTGGGACTAAAGACCCTAACTAGGATTATGCCTGCTCTAGAGCTCATCTGTGCTAACCGCACACATGAAGGAACCAGATGCTAGGCCAAGCGACTAATTGCCCCACTGACTCTAGCTGCCTGCCTATAAGAATTCCCAATGCTAACGGACACTCTCCACGTGTAGCCTGAGTGGCAGAGTATGACTGGCAACAAAATAAAAATGATATTAGCGCATGGCCCTGTGGCCATGTAAACCTTTCATAGCTGCAGCAACTTCAGGACCTTCCTAGAGGACCAATGGGACCTGAGCGTGTGACACCTGACTTCCAATGAGAGGTCCTCCCTTGGGCATGCTCAGAAGGGAAAAAGCAGGAATTAGTCCCAGAGACGTCTGTTCGCCGCAGACCAGTACTGGCTACAATGGCTGAGCTTGGAAGAGCTGCAGTAACCAATCGCAGAGTATCAGCCTGAGCCAGACGTTGGGACCGACGTCTCCGCTGAGCTGACTCCACTGCGGCTGGAGGAGAATGAGAGACCGCAGCGGAGGTGGTTCGAGATTCCCCCTGTGCAGCTGCAGTAACTCGACACCTAACATTACCCCCCCTCCTAGGGCCCCCCTCCTTGGGCCTTGCTATGCTCAAAGGCAGCAATGAGCTGCGGAGCTCGAATGTGTTCAGCAGGCTCCCAGGACCTGTCCTCTGGACCATAACCCTTCCAGTCCACCAAATAAATTTTTTTGCCACGTACCACTTTGCACCCTAAGATAGCGCTCACCTCGTAATCGTCCGTAGACAAACCCGATGTCCCGGCAGATGACTCAGAAAACCGGGACATGTGTAGGGGATTTAAAAGGGACACATGAAAGGTGTCAGTGATACCAAGGCATGGCGGAAGGGTCAGACGGTAGAATACAGGGTTAACCTGTTCGAGGACCTTAAAGGGACCCAAGTAGCGAGGTGCAAACTTAGGGAACTCAACTCGCAGCCTTATGTTACGGGCGGAAAGCCACACTAAATCGCCAGGAGCAAAGGTCGGAGCTGGGCGCCAGTGTGCATCGGCGGAGAACCTCATTCTCTCCTTGGAAGCCCGGATGGCATCCTGAGTATGGTCCCAAATGTCCCGTGCCTCCACAGCCCAGTCTGCCACCCTGGAGTCGGCGGAAGACATGGGCATGGGCACAGGAACCCACGGATGTTGACCATAATTAAGGAGGAATGGGGCCTTCCCAATGGAGTCGGCTACGGCATTGTTTAGTGCAAACTCCGCCCACTGTAGCAAGGATGCCCAGTCATCCTGCCTGGCTGAAACAAAATGTTGCAGATATGTGACCAAGATCTGGTTGGCCCTCTGTACCAACCCATTCGTCTCGGGATGATATGCAGTTGACAAAGCTCTCTCCAGAACCGAGATGCAAACTGGGGACCCCGGTCACTGACAATCTTGTCTGGCATACCGTGTAGGCGGAAAATATGTTTTACAAACAATGCTGCCAAAGCCCATGCAGAAGCTAGCTGTGGAAGAGGCACCAAGTGCACAATTTTAGAGAAATGGTTGGTGATTACTCAAATAATGGTGCACACACGAGACTTGGGTAAGCCCACCACAAAGTCCATCCTTACCATCTCCCAGGGCCTGTCAGCCATCGGTAGGGGGTAAAGTAAACCTGCTGGCCATTGTCGAGGAGACTTATTCTTAGCACAGGAGACACATGCCCGAATATAGTCCTCGACATCACGAGCCATATGCGGCCACCAGTATGTTCTCGCCAGCAGCTCAGACGTCCTCTTGGTCCCAAAATGTCCACCCACCCTAGACGAATAAGCCCAAGAGAGAACCTCCGGTCACAAATGTGATGGTACAAAAGTCTTGCCTAGGGGCACAGACTCTAGCGAGACCAGAGCCACAGTTCTCAGGCTCTCAGTGGGGACAATAAGCCGCCAGGCTCCTCTTCCTCCTCCACAGATGACACAACGGAGCGAGAGAGAGCGTCGGCACAAATGTTCTTCTCCCCGAAGAGAAAATGGAGAGTGAAATGGAACCCAGAGAAGAACAGGGACCATCTGGCCTGGCAAGAATTTAGCCGCTGGACTGTCTGTAAGTATGCTAAATATTTGTTGTCAGTAAAAACTTGGAAGGGAAAGTGAGCCCCCTCCAGAAGATGTCTCCACTCAGAGAAAGCCAACTTCATGGCTAGCAACTCCCTGTCCCCGGTGGAATAATTCCTCTCCGCTGGTGTGAAGGTCTTGGAAACGAAGAAGCAAGGATGCTTCAGACCTTGAGCATCCTTTTGGAAGGGGACTGCTCCTGCACCGACAGATGAGGCATCCACATCCATTATAAACGGCTGAATGTGTATGAGGTGAATGGAGCGGAGCCTTGTGTGTATGAGGTGTATGGAGCGGAGCTAAATGTGTACGAGGTGTATGGAGTGGAGCTGAATGTGTACGAGTTGTACGGAGTGGAGCCGTGTGTGGATGAGTGTATGGAGCGGAGCTAAATTTGTATGAGGTGTATGGAGCGGAGCTGAATGTGTATGAGGTATATGGAGCGGAGCCGTGTGTCTATGAGGTGTATGGAGCAGAGCTAAATGTGTACGAGGTGTATGGAGTGGAGCTGAATGTGTACGAGGTGTATGGCGTGGAGCTGAATGTGTATGAGGTATATGGAGTGGAGCTAAATGTGTGCGAGGTGCATGAAGCAGAGCTGAATGTGTACGAGGTGTATGGAGTCTAGCTGAATGTGTATGAGGTGTTTGGAGCGGAGCTAAATGTGAATGAGGTGTATTGAGCGGAGCTGAATGTGTACGAGGTGTATTGAGCAGAGCTGAATGTGTATGAGGTGTATGGAGCAGGGCCGAGTGTGTGTATGAGGTGTATGGAGCGGAGCTAAATGTGTATGAGGTGTATGGTGCAGAGCTGATTGTGTACGAGGTGTATGGAGCAGAGCTGAATGTGTATGAGGTGTATAGAGCAGAGCTAAATGTGTACAATGTGTATGGAGCAGAGCTGAATGTGTATGAGGTGTACGGAGCAAAGCCATGTGTGTATGAGGTGTATGAAGCGGAGCTAAATGTGTACAAGGTGTATGGAGGGGGACTGAATGTGTACGAGGTGTATGGAGTAGAGCTAAATGTGTATGAGGTGTATGTAGCGGAGCTGAATGTGTATGAGGTGTACAGAGCGAAGCCGTGTGTCTATGAGGTGTATGGAGCAGATCTAAATGTTTACAAGGTATATGGAGTGGAGCTGAATGTGTACGAGGTGTACGGAGCAGAGCCGTGTGTCTATGAGGTGTATGAAGCCAAGTAAATGTGTGCGAGGTGTATGGAGCGGTGCTAAATGTGTACAAGGTGTATGGAGCGGAGCTAAATGTTTGCGAGGTATATGGAGCGAAGCTGAATGTGTACAAGGTGTACGGAGCAGAGCCGTGTGTCTATGAGGTGTATGGAGCCAAGCTAAATGTGTGTGAGGTGTATGGAGCGGAGTTGAATGTGTACGAGGTGTATGGAGCAGAGCTGAATGTGTATGAGGTGTATGGAGCAGAGCTAAATGTTTACGAGGTATATGGAGGGGAGCTGAATGTGTATGAGGTGTACCTAGCGGAGCCATGTGTCTATGATGTTTATGGAGCGGGTCTAAATGTGTACGAGGTGTATGGAGCGGAGCTGAATGTGTACGAGGTGTACGGAGTGGAGCCGTGTGTGTATGAGGTGCATGGAGCGGAGATAATTGTGTATGAGGTATATGGAGAGGAGCTGAATGTGTATGAGGTGTACGGAGCGGAGCCATGTGTCTATGAGGTGTATGGAGCGGATCTAAATGTGTGCGAAGTGTATGGAGCGGAGCTGAATGTGTATGAGGTGTATGGAGCAGAGCTAAATGTGTACAAGGTGTAAGAAGTGTAGCTAAATGTTTACGAGGTGTATGGAGCGAAGCTGAATGTGTACGAGGTGTACGGAGCAGAGCCGTGTGTCTATGAGGTGTATGGAGCGGAGCTAAATGTGTGCGAGGTGTATGAAGTGGAGCTAAATGTGTATGAGGTGTATGGAGTGGAGCTAAATGTGTGGGAGATTTATGAAGTGGTGCTGAATGTGTACGAGGTGTATGGCGTAGAGCTGAATGAGTATGAGGTGTATGCAGTGGAGCTAAGTGTGTATGAGGTGTATTGAGTGGAGCTGAATGTGTGCGAGGTGTATGGAGTGGAGCAAAATGTGTACGAGGTGTATGAGCGGAGTTGATTGTGTGCGAGGTGTATGGTGCAGAGCTGATTGTGTACGAGGTGTATGGAGCAGAGCTAAATGTTTATGAGGTGTATGGAGCAGAGCTAAATGTGTACAAGGTGTATGGAGCAGAGCTGAATGTGTACGAGGTGTACGGAGCAAAGTCGTGTGTGTATGAGGTGTACAGAGTGGAGCTAAATGTGTACGAGGTGTATGGAGCAGAGCTGAATGTGTACGAGGTGTACAGAGCGGAGCAGTGTGTGTATGAGGTGCATGGAGCGGAGCTAAATGTGTAAGAGGTGTATGGATTGGAGCTGAATGTGTATGTAGTGTATGGAGCGAAGATAAATGTGTATAAGGTTTATGGAGCAGAGCTAAATGTGTACAAGGTGTATTGAGGCGAGGTGAATGTGTATGAGGTGTATGGAGCGAAGCTAAATTTGTACGAGGTGTATGGAGCGGAGCTGAATGTGTAAGAGGTGTATGGAGCGGAGCCGTGGGTCTATGAGGTATATGGAGTGGAGCTAAATGTGTACAAGGTGTATGGAACAGAGCAGAATGTGTACAAGGTGTATGGAGCAGAGCTGAATGTGTATGAGGTGTATGGAATGAAGCTGAATGTGTCTGAGGTGTATGGAGCAGAGCTAAATGTGTACGAGTTGTATGGAGTGGAGCTGAATGTGTACGAGGTGTACAGAGCGGAGCCATGTGTGTATGAGGTGTATGGAGCTGAGCTAAATGTGAACGAGGTGTATGGAGTAGAGTTGAATGTGTACGAGGTTTACGGAACGGAGTCGTGTGAGCATGAGGTGTATGGAGCGGAGCTAAATGTGTACGAGGTGTATGGAGCGGAGCTGAATGTGTATGAGGTGTATGGAGTGGAGCTGAATGTGTATGAGGTGTATGGAGCGGAGCTAAATGTGTACGAGGTGTATGGAGCGGAGCTGATTGTGTATGAGGTGTATGGGGTGGACCTGAATGTGTATGAGGTATATGGAGCGGAGCTAAATGTGTATGAGGTGTATTGAGTGGAGCTGAATGTGCATGAGGTGTATGGAGCGGAGCTGAATGTGTATGAAGTGTAGGAAGTGGAGCCGAGTGTGTTTGAGGTGTATGGAGCGGAGATCAATGTGTACGAGGTGTATGGAATGGAGCTGAATGTGTACGAGTTGTATGGAGCGGAGACGTGTGTGGATGAGGTGTATGGAGAGGAGCTAAATGTGTACGAGGTGTATGGAGCGGAGCTGAATGTGTATGAGGTATATGGAGCGGAGCCATGTGTCTATGAGGTGTATGGAGCAGAGGTAAATGTGTAAGAGGTGTATGGCGCGGAGCTGAATGTGTATGAGGTATATGAAGTGGAGCTAAATGTGTGCGAGGTGTATGAAGTGGAGCTGAATGTGTACGAGTTGTACGGAGCGGAGCCGTGTGTGGATGAGGTTTATGGAGAGGAGCTAAATGTGTACAAGGTGTATGGCGTGGAGCTGAATGAGTATGAGGTGTATGCAGTGGATCTAAGTGTGTATGAGTTGTATTGAGCGGAGCTGAATGTGTGCGAGGTGTATGGAGAGGAGCAAAATGTGTACGAGGTGTATGAGCGGAGCTGATTGTGTGCGAGGTGTATGGTGCAGAGCTGATTGTGTACGAGGTGTATGGAGCAGAGCTGAATGTGTATGAGGTGTATGGAGTAGAGCTAAATGTTTATGAGGTGTATGGAGCAGAGCTAATTGTGTACAAGGTGTATGGAGCAGAGCTGATTGTGTATGAGGTGTATGGAGTGGAGCTGAATGTGTATGAGGTATATGGAGCGGAACTAAATGTGTATGAGGTGTATTGAGTGGAGCTGAATGTGCATGAGGTGTATGGAGCGGAGCTGAATGTGTACGAGGTGTATAGGGCGGAGCTGAATGTGTATGAGGTGTATGAAGCGGAGCCGAGTGTGTTTGAGGTGTATGGAGCGGAGCTAAATGTGTACGAGGTGTATGGAGTGGAGCTGAATGTGTACGAGTTGTATGGAGCGGAGCCGTGTGTGGATGAGGTGTATGGAGCGGAGCTAAATGTGTACGAGGTGTATGGAGCGGAGCTGAATGTGTATGAGGTATATGGAGCGTGGCCGTGTGTCTATGAGGTGTATGGAGCAGAGCTAAATGTGTACGAGGTGTATGGCCCGGAGCTGAATGTGTATGAGGTATATGGAGTGGAGCTAAATTTGTTCGAGGTGTATGAAGTGGAGCTGAATGTGTACGAGTTGTACGGAGCGGAGCTGTGTGTGGATGAGGTGTATGGAGAGGAGCTAAATGTGTACGAGGTGTATGGAGCGGAGCTGAATGTGTTTGAGGTATATGGAGCGGAGCCGTGTGTCTATGAGGTGTATGGAGCAGAGCTGAATGTGTACGAGGTGTATGGTGCGGAGCTGAATGTGTATGAGGTATATGGAGTGGAGCTAAATGTGTGCGAGGTGTATGAAGCAGAGCTGAATGTGTACGAGGTGTATGGAGTGGAGCTGAATGTGTATGAGGTGTTTGGAGCGGAGCTAAATGTGAATGAGGTGCATTGAGCGGAGCTGAATGTGTACGAGGTGTATGGAGCGGAGCTGAATGTGTATGAGGTGTATGGAGCAGAGCCGTGTGTGTGTATGAGGTGTATGGAGCGGAGCTAAATGTGTACAAGGTGTATGGAGCGGAGCTGATTGTGTACGAGGTGTATGGAGCAGAGCTGAATGTGTATGTGTATGTGTATGCAAAGCAATGTGTGTATGAGGTCTATGGAGAGGAGCTAAATGTGTACGAGGTGTATGGAGCGGAGCTAAATGTGTATGAGGTGTATGGAGTGGAGCTGAGTGTGTATGAAGTGTATGGAGCGGAGTTAAATGTGTATAAGGTGTATGGAGCGGAGCTAAATGTGTACGAGGTGTATGGAGCAGAGCTGAATGTCATCGAGGTGTACGGAGCGGAGCCGTGTGTGTATGAGGTGTATGGAGTGGAGCTAAATGTGTATGAGGTGTATGGAGCAGAGCCGTGTGTGTATGAGGTGTATTGAGCAGAGCTGAATGTGTGCGAGGTGTATGGAGTGGAGCAAAATATGTACGAGGTGTATGGAGCGGAGATGATTGTGTATGAGGTGTATGGAGCAGAGCTGGTTGTGTATAAGGTGTATGGAACAGAGCTGAATGTGTATGAGGTGTATGGAGCAGAGCTAAATGTGTATGAGGTGTATGGAGCAGAGCTAAATGTGTACAAGGTGTATGGAGCAGAGCTGAATGTGTACGAGGTGTACAGAGCAAAGCCGTGTGTGTATGAGGTGCACAGAGTGGAGCTAAATGTGTAAGAGGTGTATGGAGCAGAGCCGTGTGTGTATAAGGTGTATGGAGCAGAGGTAAATGTGTACAAGGTGTATGGAGGCGAGGTGAATGTGTACGAGGTGTATGGAGCGAAGCTAAATGTGTACGAGGTGTATGGAGCGGAGCTGAATGTGTATGATGTGTATGGAGCGGAGCCGTGGGTCTATGAGGTGTATGGAGTGGAGCTCAATGTGTACGAGGTGTATGGAACGGAGCAGAATGTGTACGAGGTGTATGGAGCGGAGCTGAATGTGTATGAGGTGTATGGAATGGAGCTGAATGTGTCTGAGGTGTATGGAGCGGAGCTAAATGTGTATGAGGTGTAGGGAGTGGAGCTGAATGTGTACGAGGTGTACAGAGCGGAGACGTGTGTGTATGAGGTGTATGGAGCGGAGCTAAATGTGTACGAGGTGTATGGAGTGGAGCTGAATGTGTACGAGGTGTATGGAGCGGAGCTAAATGTGTATAAGGTGTATGGAGCGGAGCTAAATGTGTACAAGGTGTATGGAGCGGAGCTGAATGTGTACGAGGTGTATGGAGCGAAGCTAAATGTGTACGAGGTGTATTGAGCAGAGCTGACTGTGTATGAGGTGTACAAAGCGGAGCCATGTGTGTATGAGATGTATTGAGTGGAGCTAAATGTGTGTGAGGTGTATGGAGCGGAGCTAATTGTGTACGTGGTGTATGGAGTGGAGCTGAGTGTGTATGAAGTGTATGGAGCAGAATTAAATGTGTATAAGGTGTATGGAGCGGAGCTAAATGTGTAGAAGGTGTATGGAGCGAAGCTGAATGTGGACGAGGTGTACGGAGGGAAGCTAAATGTGAACGAGGTGTATGGAGTGGAGCTGAATGTGTATGAGATGTACGGAGCGGAGCCATGTGTGTATGAGATGTATGGAGCGGAGCTAAATGTGTACGGGGTGTATGGAGTAGAGCTGAATGTGTATGAAGTGTATGGAGCGAAGTTAAATGTGTACAAGGTGTATGGAGGGGAGCTGAATATGTACGAGGTGTATGGAGCGAAGCTAAATGTGTACGAGGTGTATGGAGCATAGCTGAATGTGAACAAGGTGTACAGAGCAGAGCCGTGTGTGTATGAGGTGTATGGAGCGGAGCTAAATGTGTACGAGGTGTATGAAGTAGAGCTGAATGTGTATGAAGTGTATGGAGCGTTGTTAAATGTGTATAAGGTGTAAGGAGGGTAGCTGAATGTATACAGGTGTATGGAGCGAAGCTAAATGTGTATGAGGTGTATGGAGCGGAGCTGAATGTGTGTGAGGTGTATGGAGCGGAGTCGTGGGTCTATGAGGTGTATAGAGTGGAGCTAAATGTGTACAAGGTGTATGGAGCGGATCATAATGTTTACGAGGTGTATGGAGGAGAGCTGAATGTGTACGAGGTGTATGGAGCGGAGCCGTGTGTGTATGAGGTGTATGGAGTAGATCTAAATGTTTATGAGGTGTATGGAGCGGAGCTAAATGTGTACGAGGTGTATGGAGCAGAGCTAAATGTGTATGAAGTGTATGGAGCGGAGAAGAATGTGTACGAGGTGTATGGAGTGGAGCTGAATGTGTATGAGGTGTAAGGAGTGGAGCCGTGTGTGTATGAGGTGTATGGAGCAGAGATAAATGTGTACGAGGTGTATGGAGCAGAGCTGAATGTCATCGAGGTGTACGGAGCGGAGCCGCGTGTGTATGAGGTGTATGGAGTGGAGCTAAATATGTACGAGGTGTATGGAGCGGAGCTGATTGTGTGTGAGGTGTATGGAGCAGAGCCGTATGTGTATGAGGTGTATGGAGTGGACCTAAATGTGTACAAAGAGTATGGAGGGGAGATGAATGTGTACAAGGTGTATGGAGCGGAGCGAAATGTGTATGAGGTGTATGGAGTGGAGCTAAATGTGTACGAGGTGTATGTAGCGGAGCTGAATGTGTACGAGGTGCATGGATCGGAGCCGTGTGTGTATGAGGTGTACGGAGTGGAGCTAAATGTGTACGAGGTATATGGAGCAGAGCTGAATGTGTACGAGGTGTACGGAGCGGAGCCGTGTGTGTATGAGGTGTATGGAGCGGAGATAAATGTGTACGAGGTGTATAGATTGGAGCTGAATGTGTATGAAGTGTATGGAGCGAAGATAAATGTGTATAAGGTGTATGGAGCAGAGCTAAATGTGTACAAGGTGTATGGAGGTGAGGTGAATGTGTACGAGGTGTATGGAGCGAAGCTAAATGTGTACAAGGTGTATGGAGCGGAGCTGAATGTGTATGAGGTGTATGGAGAGGAGCCGAATGTGTATGAGGTGTACGGAACGGAGCAGAATGTGTACGAGGTGTATGGAGCGGTGCTGAATGTGTATGAGGTGTATGGAATGGAGCTGAATGTGTCTGAGGTGTATGGAGCGGAGCTAAATATGTACGAGGTGTATGGAGTGGAGCTAAATGTGTACGAGGTGTACGGAACGGAGCAGAATGTGTACGAGGTGTATGGAGCGGAGCTGAATGTGTATGAGGTGTATGGAATGGAGCTGAATGTGTCTGAGGTGTATGGAGCGGAGCTAAATATGTACGAGGTGTATGGAGTGGAGCTGAATGTGTACGAGGTGTACAGAGCGGAGCCGTGTGTGTATGAGGTGTATAGAGCGGAGCTAAATATGTACGAGGTGTATGGAGTGGAGCTGAATGTGTACGAGGTGTACAGAGCGGAGCCGTGTGTGTATGAGGTGTATGGAGTGCAGCTAAATGTGTACGAGGTGTATGGAGCGGAGCTGAATGTGTATGAGGTGTATGGAGCGGAGCCGTGGGTCTATGAGGTGTATGGAGTGGAGCTAAATGTGTACGAGGTGTACGGAACGGAGCAGAATGTGGACGAGGTGTATGGAGCGGAGCTGAATGTGTATGAGGTGTATGGAATGGAGCTGAATGTGTCTGAGGTGTATGGAGCGGAGCTAAATATGTACGAGGTGTATGGAGTGGAGCTGAATGTGTACGAGGTGTACAGAGCGGAGCCGTGTGTGTATGAGGTGTATGGAGTGCAGCTAAATGTGTACGAGGTGTATGGAGTGGAGCTGAATGTGTACGAGGTGTACGGAGCGGAGCCGTGTGTGTATGAGGTGTATGGAGCGGAGCTAAATGTGTACGAGGTGTATGGAGCGGAGATGAATGTGTATGAGGTGTATGGAGTGGAGCTGAATGCGCCGCAGGTCTGAGGTAATCATGCTGCAATAATGTTTCTTAGTGTCTTGCATTTAGCTTGGATGTGCTTGCTGGATGTTTTTCACCAGCTGAATGTTATTTATTTCATATATTACTAGCACACTTGCTTTCTTTGCTATGACCGTTTTTTTCCTTTGAGTATAGCTTAACATTATCATCTCACCTGCGGCTATGGTGTAGTTGTCACCTTCATTAGCATTTCCTTCTCTTTTTTATATTTGTCATTTTTAATATTGTAGTCTTTAATAAAGCTTACTGTTTGACATTATTCCGTTTCGTGCAAGGTTTCTTTGTAGGGTCTAAACCATTAGGTTTCTTCAGATGCAGGAGCTGTTCCAAGTGCCAGTATGTCAGTCAGACTAAACGATTTATGAGTGCGGCCAATGGTAGATGGTTCGACATCAGGGATTTCGGCAATTGTAAATCCACTGGGGTAATATATAAGATCACTTGCCCCTGTCCCCTTGACTATATTGGCAAGACTAAAAGAGAGCTGAGAACGAGATTTGGGGAGCATCTCGGTGATATCAGGCACAATAGGGATACCTCACTTGCCCGACATATAAATAGGGTACATGGGGGTGTATTGGAGGGGATCACTCTGTGTATGATTGATTTGTTGAAACCTAAGATACGAGGAGGTAATTTTGATCAAGCCCTCCTCAAACGGGAAACAGAGTGGATCTTCCGTATGCAATCTATGACGCCGGGAGGATTAAATGAATCCCTCACTTATACGTGCTTTCTTTAATTTAACATACCTATTTGTTTTGCTATATATCCAATTACTATATTTTAACTTCTGTCCTACGCTACATTTGACAGTAAGGTACTTGAATTCTGGACTGCCATGCCATCACTCTACAGATTACATGTAGAGGTTGATTGTGACCATTATTTATTTTTATTTATTTATTCCTTATCACTTTTTACTGCACAGACACTGTGTCATCGGTTTAAGTTGTATATCTATCAACTGGGCTACAATGGGGTTTTGTTTTGTACCTTAGCACGCCAGCGCCTATCCTCTGATTAGTGAATACAGTATGTGCACCGTTCTTTCTGTATTACATATGCCTGGTACGCCGCTGCCGCTTTGACCATCTCACTAGGACTGGGCGCATGCGCAGTTCACTTTAACATATCAAATATGGCGGCGCCTAGCGCGAGTAGTGCTCTTGTGTTTGAGCTCCTGCGCTATGGAGGACATTGGCGCCACCTCCTAGGCAGTGGGACTGGGGGCGTGCGTTATTCGGCGTTTCTGTATCAACTATGGCGGCGCTCACTATGTACCATGTGGCCTCTATCTACTGGTGGCCCCTTGCCATGTGCGGTATGTAAATCTACTCTTTTGATTTATTATTGTTTATTTATGCTGAGGGGTGGGAGCCCTCGGCTGATATGGACATTGGAATCTGCTATCTTTTCTGCACGTCTGTCGGCTGTGCCATTCCCGGTCTTTCTGGAAACCTGTGGAGAGGAGGGGCTCTGGTTGCCCTGCTGATTAGTCAGCAGGAGTTGCAATGTAGTATATAAGTCCCGTCCCTGGGGATTCAAACAGGTCTGTCCCGGCATCAGGACACCTGCATCATTGACTCTCAGTTTATTATATCGATGTCTGCCCCCTGAGGAACCGTATGACGGGGAAACGCGTCGGGGCATTATATTGACAGCTAAGTGTCTCCTTTGGGGAGAATATTTTTCTTACTGGCTGCCTGTGTTAGTACTTTAACAATTTCTTTTGGTCTAGCACATCATGCATTTGCATAAACACTGACTATTGACTACTAATCACTATTGGCACCTACATATGATCCTGTATGCAGTGGTGTCTCTACATTGTCTAGTTACTAAACATCATCTGGATAGTGTTGGCTAAAGCCATATGTATTCTACTCTATGCATAGTGTTGGTAAATATACACATTGTTTGCCAGGCAGTGTAGTTATGCAAAGTCTTATATCCGGACTGAACCAGGTCATTTGTATCCTTGTTCCCCTCTCTACCGAGGTCTCATTATTGTCGTATATTAATACATTCTTTATGAATATATATTAAGGACAACTGTACAAAAAAATTTATGAGTTATTTTGGTTATACACCTTGAGTACACTACTCTCATTGGGACCATGAGTAGGGAGTTGGTAACATTTATATAGTGTGCACCTTAGTTTCTGCCTGCTTGTTCTTCCTTCATCTCTTTTTATTTGCTCATTGTTTTCTCCCCTTTAGTTGGCAGGGTATTCAATAGGGCCAGCAGGGGTTAGCCGCCGCGGAGTGGGGGCGCCAAATAAACTATCAGGGTGCCAACCTCCACTGTCAGGCAGGGACAGTAGGCCAGTTTAGGGTAATCTATCAGGATAGGTGCACCTATATTGGTATCCCTAAATTATTTATACACTTTTTTCTTTTTTCACTGGGTTGGTATTTTTAATATATTGAACTAATAAAACTATATTTTTAAAGGGATTTATATGTTACACATCTATATGCTGTGTTTGCATGGGATTTCTTGTTAGTAATCCCTTAATGGGCACAGGTGTTATTTGTGACACACTGTGTATTGTTTATCATTATTGGTTGACATGTGTACGAGTTGTACGGAGCAGAGCCGTGTGTGGATGAGGTGTATGGAGCGGAGCTAAATGTGTACGAGGTGTATGGAGCGGAGCTGAATGTGTATGAGGTGTATGGAGTGGAGCTGAATGTGTATGAGGTATATGGAGTGGAGCTAAATGTGTGCGAGGTGTATGAAGCAGAGCTGAATGTGTACGAGGTGTATGGAGTGGAGCTGAATGTGTATGAGGTGTTTGGAACGGAGCTAAATGTAAATGAGGTGTATTGAGTGGAGCTGAATGTGTACGAGGTGTATGGAGCGGAGCTGAATGTGTATGAGGTGTATGGAGCAGAGCCGTGTGTGTGTATGAGGTGTATGGAGCGGAGCTAAATGTGTATGAGGTGTATGGAGTGGAGCTGATTGTGTACTAGGTGTATGGAGCAGAGCTGAATGTGTATGAGGTGTATGGAGCAGAGCTAAATGTTTATGAGGTGTATGGAGCGGAGCTAAATGTGTATGAGGTGTATTGAGTGGAGCTGAATGTGCATGAGGTGTATGGAGCGGAGCTGAATGTGTACGAGGTGTATGGAGCGGAGCTGAATGTGTATGAGGTGTATGGAGCAGAGCCTTGTGTGTATGAAGTGTATGGAGCGGAGCTAAATGTGTATGAGGTGTATGGAGTGGAGCTGAATGTGTACGAGTTGTACGGAGCGGAGCCGTGTGTGGATGAGGTGTATGGAGCGGAGCTAAATTTGTACGAGGTGTATGGAGCAGAGCTGAGTGTGTATGAGGTATATGGAGCGGAGCCGTGTGTCTATGAGGTGTGTCACGATTCACACCGTGACTGTCAAGATCCCTTACCCGCGGCCAGCAGTTTGTCACGAAATCCACAGGGATTCCTGACCACTGCCACCAATATGTCACGGATTGGGGTGACTTTGGACCAACAGACGGCTATCACATGTGCAGGGGGGGCTTATCTTAGTTATCCCTCCACTGCCACAATGTGATAAAAAAACACACACAAGTTTATTGACCTCTTAGTTTACAGCAGGGGCTTATTTTAGGTATCCCACTGCTCTTCAATATACCATGAACTGCAGGGATTTGTGTATATCCCTCTTACAGTTCCACTTAAACCTTGCAGCTCTCTGGCGCCCCCCTTACCGTCAGGTCAGATTAGGTACTGCACCTAGGGTAATTAGTCGCCAGAAAGGCTGCCTGCTTTGTACTGGCTATTGGGCCCGCTGCAGCAACGCGATGAACTACTCCCACTCAGGCAGGAACAATAATTATCAAGCCGCAGTCGCTGAAACAACACCCAAAAGCCTGCACACGGTCGCTGCCACCAGCTTCGATTAAACGGGTCCGAAGCTAACCCAAAACAGTAGTGTAATTTCCCTTCAAGAGACTTAGGGTACGTTTTTAGAGCAGGGAGAAAGAACTGGCATGAAATAATATACCCCACCAAATGTAGGCAGTGCTTTATAAAAATATTTTACAAAGATGTTACAAATGAGACAATTGCAAATATGTACAAGGTAATTATAAAAAAAACAGGGAATAACATGAGAAATAACACTTACAGGTGTTCAAAGCATTGCAGGCAACAGGCTAAGGGAGTTTCCATCTATCCCAGTGCATCAGGGCGTGCACTCTGGGCTCTTCAGGTAAAAACTCAAATCTGACCCTCTTGGATGCCGGCCAGCACTTAAAACCTACAGCCTGTGACCTCACAGAAAGGGCTGGCTTTTCCAAATCCTCCTACCTTTTCCATCTGACTAAGTGTAAGCTAAATTTTCTAAGACTTGTAATTCCGCTACCGAGCATGTCATAGTCCTAACAAAACAAGCATTCATCTCGGATTAACGTGAGCATTCTTATGAGATCAAATATGTCCTATTATTTACAGAGAAATCCGTACTTCTTCACCCGATGGAGTTAGACGCCCGTGTTTAGAGTGATGCGTAGATCCATCGATGGAGAATAAGAAGATATATCTACCATTTTCCTATCTTACATCGTCTGCCTAATATCTTACAAATATGGAACAAAAGACTTCCATGATTCCGGAATCTTCTCTAACAGTTCCAGCTAGAGCAGTTGGGAGGGGGCGAGTAACTTCCTTCAGAGCCTGGAATTTATGGCATGGCCATAAAACCCCCTACTACCTTAGATTCAGAAACTCACAGGGAAGCAAATAGAACCAGAGAGAGAGGGGGGGTTTAGCCCCTGCATGCTAGCAAGAAAACTAACTTATGATATTTCATACCATATCGTGACAAGGTGTATGGAGCCGAGCTAAATGTGTACGAGGTGTATGGAGCGGAGCTGAATGTGTACGAGGTGTATGGCGCGGAGCTGAATGTGTATGAGGTATATGGAGTGGAGCTAAATGTGTGCGAGGTGTATGAAGCAGAGCTGAATGTGTACGAGGTGTATGGAGTGGAGCTGAATGTGTATGAGGTGTTTGGAACAGAGCTAAATGTGAATGAGGTGTATTGAGTGGAGCTGAATGTGTACGAGGTGTATGGAGCGGAGCTGAATGTGTATAAGGTGTATGGAGCAGAGCCGTGTGTGTGTATGAGGTGTATGGAGTGGAGCTGAGTGTGTATGAAGTGTATGGAGCGGAGTTAAATGTGTATAAGGTGTATGGAGCGGAGCTAAATGTGCACAAGGTGTATGGAGGGGAGCTGAATGTGTACGAGGTGGATGGAGTGAAGCTAAATGTGTACGAGGTGTATGGAGCAGAGCTGAATGTGTATGAGGTGTATGGAGCGGAGCTGAATGTGTATGAGGTATATGGCACGGAGCTGAATGTGTATGAGGTATATGGAGTGGAGCTAAATGTGTGCGAGGTGTATGGAGTGGAGCTGAATGTGTATGAGGTGTTTGGAACAGAGCTAAATGTGAATGAGGTGTATTGAGTGGAGCTGAATGTGTACGAGGTGTATGGAGCGGAGCTGAATGTGTATGAGGTGTATGGAGCAGAGCCGTGTGTGTGTATGAGGTGTATGGAGTGGAGCTGAGTGTGTATGAAGTGTATGTAGCGGAGTTAAATGTGTATAAGGTGTATGGAGCGGAGCTAAATGTGTACAAGGTGTATGGAGGGGAGCTGAATGTGTACGAGGTGTAAGGAGTGAATCTAAATGTGTACGAGGTGTATGGAGCAGAGCTGAATGTGTATGAGGTGTACAAAGCGGAGCCATGTGTGGATGAGATGTATGGAGCGGAGCTAAATGTGTACGAGGTGTATTGAGCGGAGCTAAATGTGTACGAGGTGTATGGAGTGGAGCTGAGTGTGTATGAAGTGTATGGAGCGGAGTTAAATGTGTATAAGGTGTATGGAGCGGAGCTAAATGTGTACAAGGTGTATGGAGCGGAGCTGAATGTGGATGAGGTGTATGGAGGGAAGCTAAATGTGTACGAGGTGTACGGAGCAGAGCTGAATGTGTATGAGGTGTACGGAGCGGAGACATGTGTGTATTAGATGTATGGAGCGGAGCTAAATGTGTACGAGGTGTATGGAGTAGAGCTGAATGTGTATGAAGTGTATGGAGCGAAGTTAAATGTGTACAAGGTGTATGGAGAAGAGCTGAATGTGTACGATGTGTATGGAGCGAAGCTAAATGTGTACGAGGTGTATGGAGGGGAGCTGAATGTGTATGAGGTGTATGGAGCAGAGTCGTGGGTCTATGAGGTGTATGGAGTGGAGCTAAATGTGTACAAGGTGTATGGAGCTAATCTGATTGTTTACGAGGTGTATGGAGCAGAGCTGAATGTGTACGAGGTGTATGGAGCAGAGCCGTGTGTGTGTGAGGTGTATGGAGTAGACCTAAATGTGTATGAGGTGTATGGAGCGGAGCTAAATGTTTACGAGGTGTATGGAGCAGAGCTAAATGTGTATGAAGTGTATGGAGTGGAGAAGAATGTGTACAAGGTGTATGGAGTGGAGCTGAATGCGAATGAGGTGTAAGGAGTGGAGCCATGTGTGTATGAGGTGTATGGAGTGGAGCTAAATGTGTACGAGGTGTATGGAGTGGAGCTAATTGTGTATGAGGTGTATGGAGCAGAGCCGTATGTGTATGATGTGTATGGAGTGGACCTATATGTGTACAAAGAGTATGGAGGGGAGCTGAATGTGTAAAAGGTGTATGGAGCGGAGCTAAATGTGTACGAGGTGTATGGAGTGGAGCTGAATGTGTACGAGGTGTATGGAGCGGAGCTAAATGTGTATGAGGTGTATGGAGCGGAGTCATGTGTCTATGAGGTGTATGGAGCGGAGCTAAATGTGTATGAGGTGTATGGAGCAGAGATGAATGTGTATGAGGTGTATGGAGCGGAGCCGTGTGTCTATGAGGTGTATGGAGCAGAGCTCAATGTGTGGGAGGTGTATGAAGCAGAGTTGATTGTTTACAAGGTGTATGGAGTGGAGCTTAATGTGTATGAGGTGTGTTATGACCCCAATGGCGAGGGTCTCAGAGATATCAGCCAGTCTGCGAAGTACGAAAATCCAGCTCATAGGGCAGTGGTAACTGGGTTGACCATATATCTACTCCTAACGCCAACACTAGAAGTAGCCGGGGAACATGTCTACGTTGGTCGCTAGATGTCTCGCGCCAGCCGGAGAGCTAACTACCCCTAGAAGAGGAAAACAAAGACCTCTCTTGCCTCCAGAGAAAGGACCCCAAAAGTAGGATACAAGCCCCCCACAAATAATAACGGTGAGGTAAGAGGAAATGACAAACACAGAGATGAACTAGGTTTAGCAAAGAGAGGCCCACTTACTAATAGCAGAATGTAGTAAGATAACTTATATGGTCAACAAAAACCCTATCAAAAATCCACGCTGGAGATTCAAGAACCCCCGAACCGTCTAACGGCCCGGGGGGAGCACACCAGCCACCCTAGAGCTTCCAGCAAGGTCAGGATACAGATAATATACAAGCTGGACAAAAATGCAAACAAAAACAAATAGCAAAAAGCAAGAAAGCGGACTTAGCTTAATTCAAACAGGAACCAGGATCAGTAGACAAGAGCACTACAGATTAGCTCTGATATCAACGTTGCCAGGCATTGAACTGAAGGTCCAGGGAGCTTATATAGCAACACCCCTGACCTAACGACCCAGGTGAGCATACAAGGGATGAATGACATACCCAGAGTCAAATCACTAGTAGCCACTAGAGGGAGCCAAAAGGTAAATTCACAACAGTACCCCCCCCTTAGTGAGGGGTCACCGAACCCTCACCAAGACCACCAGGGCGATCAGGATGAGCGGCGTGAAAGGCAGGAACTAAATCGGCCGCATGCACATCAGAGGCGACCACCCAGGAATTATCCTCCTGACCATAGCCCTTCCACTTGACCAGGTACTGAAGCCTCCGCCTGGAGAGACGAGAATCTAAGATCTTCTCCACCACGTACTCCAACTCGCCCTCAACCAACACCGGAGCAGGAGGCTCAGCAGAAGGGACCACAGGCACAACGTACCGCCGCAACAAGGACCTATGAAATACGTTGTGAATGGCAAACGACACCGGAAGATCCAGGCGAAAGGATACAGGATTAAGAATCTCCAATATCTTGTAAGGACCAATGAATCGAGGCTTAAATTTGGGAGAGGAGACCTTCATAGGAACAAATCGAGAAGACAGCCATACCAAATCCCCAACGCAAAGTCGGGGACCCACACCGCGGCGGCGGTTGGCAAAACGCTGAGCCTTCTCCTGTGACAACTTCAAGTTGTCCACCACATGATTCCAGATCCACTGCAACCTATCCACCACAGAATCCACTCCAGGACAGTCAGAAGGCTCCACATGTCCCGAGGAAAAACGAGGATGGAAACCGGAGTTGCAGAAAAATGGCGAAACCAAGGTGGCAGAACTAGCCCGATTATTAAGGGCAAATTCAGCCAACGGCAAGAAGGTCACCCAATCATCCTGATCAGAAGAGACAAAACACCTCAAATACGCCTCCAGAGTCTGATTAGTTTGTTCCGTTTGTCCGTTAGTCTGTGGATGAAAAGCGGACGAAAACGACAATTCAATGCCCATCCTACCACAAAAGGATCGCCAGAACCTGGAAACAAACTGGGATCCTCTGTCCGACACAATATTCTCAGGAATGCCGTGCAAACGAACCACGTTCTGGAAGAACACAGGAACCAGATCAGAAGAGGAAGGCAGCTTAGGCAAAGGAACCAGATGGACCATCTTGGAGAAACGATCACATATCACCCAGATGACAGACATGCCCTGAGACACCGGAAGATCCGAAATGAAATCCATAGAGATGTGTGTCCAAGGTCTCTTCGGGACAGGCAAGGGCAAGAGCAACCCGCTGGCACGTGAACAGCAAGGCTTAGCTCGAGCACAAGTACCACAGGACTGCACAAATGACCGCACATCCCTCGACAAGGAAGGCCACCAAAAGGACCTGGCCACCAGATCTCTGGTGCCAAAAATTCCCGGGTGCCCTGCCAACACTGAGGAATGAACCTCGGAAATGACTCTGTTGGTCCATTTAGCAGGCACAAACAATCTGTCAGGTGGACAAGAGTCAGGGCTACCAGCCTGAAATCTCTGCAACACACGTCGCAGATCTGGAGAAATAGCTGACAAGATAACTCCTTCCTTAAGAATACCCACAGGTTCAGCGACTCCAGGAGCATCAGGCACAAAGCTCCTAGACAGAGCATCGGCCTTCACATTCTTAGAACCTGGTAAATACGAGACCACAAAGTCAAAACGGGAGAAAAACAATGACCAGCGGGCCTGTCTAGGATTCAGGCGTTTAGCAGACTCGAGATACATCAGATTTTTGTGATCAGTCAAGACCACCACACGATGCTTAGCACCCTCGAGCCAATGACGCCACTCCTCAAATGCCCACTTCATGGCCAACAACTCCCGATTGCCCACATCATAATTTCGCTCTGCCGGTGAAAACTTCCTAGAGAAAAAGGCACAAGGTCTCATAGTAGAGCAACCAGGGCCTCTCTGCGACAAAACGGCCCCTGCCCCAATCTCCGAAGCATCCACCTCAACCTGAAAGGGAAGTGAGATGTCAGGCTGGCACAAAACAGGCGCCGAAGTAAACCGGCGTTTCAACTCCTGGAAAGCCTCCACGGCAGCAGGAGCCCAGTTAGCCACATCAGAGCCTTTCTTGGTCATATCCGTCAATGGTTTAACAACGCTAGAAAAATTAGCGATAAAACGACGGTAGAAGTTAGCAAAACCCAAGAACTTCTGAAGACTCTTAACTGACGAGGGTTGAGTCCAATCATGAATAGCTCGGACCTTGACTGGGTCCATCTCCACAGCAGAAGGAGAAAAAATGAACCCTAAAAAGGGAACCTTCTGTACACCAAAGAGACACTTTGAGCCTTTAACAAACAAAGAATTTTCACGCAAAATCTTGAAAACCATCCTGACCTGCTCCACATGCGAGTCCCAATCATCAGAAAAAAACAGAATATCATCCAGATAAACGATCAAAAATTTATCCAGATACTTCCGGAAGATGTCATGCATAAAGGACTGAAAAACTGAAGGTGCATTAGAGAGCCCAAATGGCATCACCAAGTACTCAAAATGACCTTCGGGCGTATTGAATGCGGTTTTCCATTCATCTCCTTGCTTAATGCGCACAAGGTTGTACACACCACGAAGGTCTATCTTGGTGAACCACTTGGCACCTTTAATCCGGGCAAACAAGTCTGACAACAGCGGCAAAGGATACTGAAATTTGACAGTGATCTTATTTAAAAGCCGATAGTCAATACAAGGCCTCAAAGATCCGTCCTTTTTGGCCACAAAAAAGAATCCCGCACCAAGAGGGGAAGAAGAAGGACGGATATGCCCCTTCTCCAGAGACTCCTTGATATATGAACGCATCGCGGTATGTTCAGGTACCGACAGATTAAACAGTCTTCCCTTAGGAAACTTACTGCCTGGAATCAAATCTATTGCACAGTCACATTCCCTATGAGGAGGCAATGCACTTGACCTAGACTCGCTGAAGACATCCTGATAATCAGACAAATACGCCGGAATTTCCGAAGGCGTAGAAGTAGCAATAGACACGGGCAGTGAATCTCCATGAATTCCATGACAGCCCCAACTTGACACTGACATTGCCTTCCAGTCCAAGACTGGATTATGGGTCTGTAACCATGGCAAACCCAAAACAACCAAATCATGCATCTTATGCAGAACAAGAAAACGTATCACCTCCCGATGTTCAGGAGTCATGCACATGGTAACCTGTGTCCAAAACTGCGGTTTATTTTCTGCCAATGGCGTAGCATCAATACCCCTAAGAGGGATAGGATTTTCTAATGGCTCAAGAACAAAACCGCAGCGCTTGGCAAATGACAGATCCATAAGACTCAGGGCAGCACCTGAATCCACAAACGCCATGACAGGATACGATGACAGTGAGCAAATCAAAGTTACAGATAGAATAAACTTAGGTTGCAAATTACCAATGGCGACAGGACTAACAACCTTAGTAGGACGCTTAGAGCATGCTGAGATAACATGTGTAGAATCACCACAGTAGTAACACAAGCCATTCTGGCGTCTATGAATTTTCCGCTCATTTCTAGTCAGGATTCTATCACATTGCATTAAATCAGGTGCCTGTTCAGATAACACCATGAGGGAATTTGCGGTTTTGCGCTCCAGCAACCGCCGGTCAATTTGAATTGCCAGGGCCATGGAATCATTCAGACCTGTGGGAATGGGAAAACCCACCATCACATTCTTAATGGCTTCAGAAAGGCCATTTCTAAAATTTGCAGCCAATGCACACTCGTTCCACTGGGTCAGCACGGACCATTTCCGAAATTTTTGGCAATACACTTCAGCCTCGTCCTGGCCCTGAGACATAGCCAGCAAGGCTCTCTCTGCCTGAATCTCAAGATTGGGTTCCTCATAAAGCAAACCGAGCACCAGAAAAAACGCATCAATGTCAGCCAATGCCGGATCTCCTGGCGCCAGCGAGAAGGCCCAATCCTGAGGGTCGCCCCGTAAAAAAGAAATAACAATTTTTACTTGCTGAGCGGAGTCTCCAGATGAACAGGGTCTCAGGGACAAAAACAATTTACAATTATTCCTGAAATTTCTAAATTTAAATCGGTCTCCGGAAAACGGTTCAGGAATCGGTATCTTAGGTTCTGACATAGGATTTCTGATAACATAATCTTGTATGCCCTGCACACGAGCAGCAAGCTGGTCCACACTTGTAATCAAGGTCTGGACATTCATGTCTGCAGCAAACACAAGCCACTCAGAGGTAACAGGGAAAAGAAAAAAAAAAATGAGAGAGAGAAAAAAAAAACTCAGAACTTTCTTTCTTATAATCCCGCTTCTGCAATGCATTTAACATTTAATACTGGCCTGGCAAACTGTTGTGACCCCAATGGCGAGGGTCTCAGAGATATCAGCCAGTCTGCGAAGTACGAAAATCCAGCTCATAGGGCAGTGGTAACTGGGTTGACCATATATCTGCTCCTAACGCCAACACTAGAAGTAGCCGGGGAACATGCCTACGTTGGTCGCTAGATGTTTCGCGCCAGCCGGAGAGCTAACTACCCCTAGAAGAGGAAAACAAAGACCTCTCTTGCCTCCAGAGAAAGGACCCCAAAAGTAGGATACAAGCCCCCCACAAATAATAACGGTGAGGTAAGAGGAAATGACAAACACAGAGATGAACTAGGTTTAGCAAAGAGAGGCCCACTTACTAATAGCAGAATGTAGTAAGATAACTTATATGGTCAACAAAAACCCTATCAAAAATCCACGCTGGAGATTCCAGAACCCCCGAACCATCTAACGGCCCGGGGGGAGAACACCAGCCACCCTAGAGCTTCCAGCAAGGTCAGGATACAGATTATATACAAGCTGGACAAAAATGCAAACAAATAGCAAAAAGCAAGAAAGCGGACTTAGCTTAATTCAAACAGGAACCAGGATCAGTAGACAAGAGCACTACAGATTAGCTCTGATATCAACGTTGCCAGGCATTGAACTGAAGGTCCAGGGAGCTTATATAGCAACACCCCTGACCTAACTACCCAGGTGAGCATACAAGGGATGAATGACATACCCAGAGTCAAATCACTAGTAGCCACTAGAGGGAGCCAAAAGGTAAATTCACAACAGAGGTGTACTGAGCGGAGCTGAATATGTATGAGGTGTATGGAGCGGAGCCGTGTGTGTATGAGGTGTATGGAGCAGAGATAAATGTGTACGAGGTGTATGGAGCAGAGCTGAATGTGTATGAGGTGTACAAAGCGGAGCCATGTGTGTATGAGATGTATGGAGCGGAGCTAAATGTGTACGAGGTGTATAGAGCGGAGCTAAATGTGTACGAGGTGTATGGAGTGGAGCTGAATGTGTATGAAGTGTGTGGAGCGGAGCTAAATGTGTACGAGGTGTATGCAGTAGAGCTGAATGTGTATGAAGTGTATGGAGCGGAGTTCAATGTGTACAAGGTGTATGGAGCAGAGCTGAATGTCATCGAGGTGTACGGAGCGGAGCCGTGTGTGTATGAGGTGTATGGAGTGGAGCTAAATGTGTAGGAGGTGTATGGAGCGGAGCTGATTGTGTATGAGGTGTATGGAGCAGAGCCGTATGTGTATGAAGTGTATGGAGCGGAGTTAAATGTGTATAAGGTGTATGGAGCGGAGCTAAATGTGTACAAGGTGTATGGAGCGGAGCTGAATGTGGATGAGGTGTATGGAGTGAAGCTAAATGTGTACGAGGTGTATGGAGTAGAGCTGAATGTGTATGAAGTGTATGGAGCGAAGTTAAATGTGTACAAGGTTTATGGAGAAGAGCTGAATGTGTACGATGTGTATGGAGCGAAGCTAAACGTGTCGTGATTCCCAATGGCAGGGACATAGGCAAAAACAGGACTAGCTCTAGGATGATGGAATCTAAGCTGACCGCGATGCTGAACCTCACACACAACTACCAGTGGCCGGGGAACGTACCTGCGTTTTATCCCTAGACGTCTCGCACCAGCCGGAGATCTAGCTACCCCTAATAGAGGAAACACAGACCTGGCTTGCCTCCAGAGAAAACCCCAAAGTAATAGTAGCCCCCAACATATAATGACGGTTAGTTAAGAAGAAAACACATACGTAGTATGAATACAGGTTCAGCAAAGAGAGGCCCACTAACTAGATAGCAGAAAATACAAAAGTGGACTTCGCGGTCAACTCAAAACCCTACAAAATACCATCCTGAAGTGACTTTAAACTCCGGTATCAACTCATGACACCGGAGTGGTCACTTCAGTTCACTAGAGCTTCCAGCAGCAAGATTCATATAAATGCACGCTGGACAAAAGATACAAATGATCAAACTTATCTGACTCAGCAGACTTGGAGCAGGTAGCAAGTAACAGAGGAGCTCTGGTAACATTGATAGCCGGCAAGTAAATGAGTGAGAAGCCAGACTATATAGGAAACTCCCATTTCCTGATGGGAACAGGTGCACTGGAGATAGAAGACAGAAGTCAACCAGTACCACCAGTAGCCACCAGAGGGAGCCCACAAACAGAATTCACAACAGTACCCCCCCCTTGAGGAGGGGGCACCGAACCCTCATGAGAACCACCAGGGCGATCTGGACGAGCCCTATGAAAGGCACGAACCAAATCAGAGGCATGAACATCAGAGGCAGTCACCCAAGAATTATCCTCCTGACCGTATCCCTTCCACTTGACCAAATATTGAAGTCTCCGTCTGGAAATGCGAGAGTCCCAAATCTTCTCCACAACATACTCCAATTCACCCTGCACCAGCACAGGAGCAGGAGGCTCAACAGAAGAAACAACCGGTATCTCGTACCTCCGCAACAAGGACCGATGGAAGACATTATGAATAGTGAAAGATGCTGGTAGGTCCAAACGAAACGATACAGGATTAAGAATCTCCAAAATCCTATAAGGACCTATGAACCGAGGTTTAAACTTAGGAGAAGAGACCTTCATAGGGACAAAACGAGAAGATAACCACACCAAGTCCCCAACGCGAAGACGATTACCAGCACGACGACGACGATTAGCAAACTGCTGAGTCTTCTCCTGGGACAACTTCAAGTTGTCCACCACATGACTCCAAATCTGGTGCAATCTATCCACCACAGTGTCCACTCCAGGACAATCCGAAGATTCCACCTGACCAGATGAAAAACGAGGGTGAAACCCCGAATTGCAGAAGAAAGGATAAATCAGAGTGGCCGAACTAGCCCGATTATTAAGGGCAAACTCTGCCAATGGCAAAAAGGCGACCCAGTCATCCTGATCAGCAGATACAAAACACCTCAAATAAGTCTCCAAGGTCTGATTAGTTCGCTCTGTCTGGCCATTCGTCTGAGGATGGAAAGCAGACGAAAAAGACAAATCAATGCCCATCCTGGCACAGAACGCCCGCCAAAATCTAGACACAAATTGGGATCCCCTGTCAGAAACGATGTTTTCCGGGATACCATGTAGACGAACCACATTCTGAAAAAATAGAGGAACCAACTCCGATGAAGAAGGCAACTTGGGCAAGGGTACCAAATGAACCATTTTAGAAAAACGGTCACACACCACCCAGATGACGGTCATTTTCTGAGAAACCGGGAGATCTGAAATAAAGTCCATAGAGATGTGCGTCCAAGGCCTCTTCGGAATAGGCAAGGGCAACAACAATCCACTAGCCCGAGAAAAACAAGGCTTGGCCCGAGCACAAACATCACAAGACTGTACAAAAGTACGCACATCCCGAGACAGGGAAGGCCACCAGAAGGACCTGGCCACCAAATCTCTGGTACCAAAGATTCCAGGGTGGCCTGCCAACACAGAAGAATGAACTTCCAAGATGACTCTACTGGTCCACTCATCTGGAACAAACAGTCTCCCAGGCGGACAACGATCAGACCTATCCACTTGAAACTCCTGCAAAGCACGTCGCAAGTCTGGAGAGACAGCAGACAATATCACCCCATCCTTAAGGATACCCGTAGGCTCAGAATCACCAGGGGAGTCAGGCTCAAAACTCCTAGAAAGGGCATCTGCCTTCACATTTTTTGAACCTGGTAGATATGAGACCACAAAATTAAACCGGGAGAAAAACAATGACCAGCGCGCCTGTCTAGGATTCAGACGCCTGGCTGACTCAAAGTAAATCAGATTCTTGTGATCAGTCAAGACCACCACCTGATGCCTAGCACCCTCCAGCCAATGACGCCACTCCTCAAAGGCCCACTTCATAGCCAAGAGTTCCCGATTGCCAACATCATAATTTCGCTCGGCGGGCGAAAATTTTCGAGAAAAGAACGCACATGGTCTCATCACCGAGCAATCAGAACTTCTCTGCGACAAAACCGCCCCCGCTCCGATCTCTGAAGCATCAACCTCAACCTGAAAAGGAAGTGAAACATCAGGCTGGCGCAACACAGGAGCAGAAGAAAAAGTGGCGCTTAAGCTCCCGAAAGGCCTCCACAGCCGCCGAGGACCAATTGGAAACATCAGCACCCTTCTTAGTCAAATCCGTTAGAGGCTTAACAACACTTGAAAAACCAGTTATAAATCGACGATAGAAATTAGCAAAGCCCAAGAATTTCTGAAGACTCTTAAGGGAAGTCGGTTGCGTCCAATCACAAATAGCCCAAACCATGACAGGATCCATCTCAATAGAAGAAGGGGAAAAAATGTACCCCAAAAAAAAGATCTTCTGAACCCCAAAAATACACTTTGAACCCTTTACAAACAAAGAATTGGCCCGCAAAACCTGAAAGACCTTCCTGACCTGTTGAACATGCGACTCCCAGTCATCGGAAAAAATCAAAATATCATCCAAATACACAATCATAAATTTATCCAGATATTCACGGAAAATATTGTGCATAAAGGACTGAAAGACTGAAGGGGCATTAGAAAGACCAAAAGGCATTACCAGATACTCAAAATGGCCCTCAGGCGTATTAAATGCAGTTTTCCACTCGTCTCCCTGCTTAATCCGCACCAAATTATACGCACCCCGAAGGTCAATCTTAGAGAACCACCCTGCCCCCTTAATACGAGCAAACAAATCAGTCAACAGTGGCAAAGGATACTGATATTTGACTGTAATCTTATTCAACAGCCGATAATCAATACAAGGCCTCAGGGAACCATCTTTTTTACCCACAAAAAAAAAAAACCCTGCTCCTAAAGGGGATGAGGATGAACGAATATGTCCCTTTTCCAAGGACTCCTTAACATACTCTCGCATAGCAGCATGCTCTGGCACAGACAGATTGAACAAACGACCTATAGGAAACCTGCTGCCAGGAATCAAATCTATAGCACAATCGCAATCCCTGTGAGGAGGGAGTGAACTAAGTTTAGGCTCCTCAAAAACATCACAATAGTCAGACAAAAATGCCGGAACCTCAGAGGGAGTAGATGAAGCAATGGAAACCAAAGGTGCTCCCCCATGAACCCCCTGACATCCCCAGCTTAATACGGACATTGTTTTCCAGTCAAGAACTGGGTGGTGAGTTTGTAACCATGGCAATCCAAGCACTAAGACATCATGCAAATTATGCAACACAAGGAATCGAATCACCTCCTGATGGTCTGGAGTCATACACATAGTCACTTGTGTCCAGTATTGAGGTTTATTCCTAGCCAATGGTGTGGAGTCAATACCCTTCAAAGGAATAGGGACTTCCAGAGACTCTAGACTAAACCCACAGCGCCCGGCAAAGGACCAATCCATAAGATTCAAGGCGGCGCCAGAGTCCACAGAAGCATTCACGGTAATAGATGATAATGAACAAATCAAAGTCACAGACAAAAGAAACTTAGACTGCAAGGTGCTACCTGCAAAAGACTTATCAACCCTTTTTGTGCGTTTAGAGCATGCTGATATAACATGAGCAGAATCGCCACAATAGAAGCACAACCCATTTTTACGCCTATAATTCTGCCGTTCACTTCTGGACAGAATTCTATCACATTGCATATTCTCCGGTGCCTGCTCAGAAGACACCGCCAAATGGTACACAGGTCTGCGCTCCCGTAAACGCCGGTCAATCTGGATAGCCATTGTCATGGACTCATTCAGACCTGTGGGCGTAGGAAACCCCACCATTACATCTTTAACGGCGTCAGAGAGACCCTCTCTGAAATTCGCCGCCAGGGTGCACTAATTCCACTGAGTAAGCACAGACCATTTTCGAAATTTTTGACAATATACCTCAGCTTCATCATGCCCCTGAGAGAGGGCTATCAAGGCCTTTTCAGCCTGAATCTCCAAATTAGGTTCCTCATAGAGCAACCCCAGCGCCAGAAAAAACGCATCCACATTGAGCAGCGCAGGGTCCCCTGGCGCCAATGCAAATGCCCAATTCTGGGGGTCACCCCGCAGCAAGGAAATAACAATCTTAACCTGCTGAGCGGGGTCTCCAGCGGAGTAATATCTCAGAGAAAGATACAATTTACAATTGTGCTTAAAATTCAAAAAACGAGATCTATCTCCAGAAAAAAACTCTGGTATAGGAATTTTAGGTTCAGACAAAGGAGCATGTATGACGAAATCCTGTATATTTTGCACCTTAGAAGCAAGATTATTCAGATTTGAAGCTAAACTCTGGATATCCATTTCTCAGCAGCTGAGATCTAAGCCATTCAGGGATTAAGAGGAGGGGAAAGAAGCAGACTGCAATTATGGCTAGACAGACTTCAGAAAAAAAAAAAAAAAAGGTGTCAGAAACTTCTTTTCTCTCCTTTTTCAGCCAATACTTAACACAGTCGGCCGGCTATACTGTCGTGATTCCCAATGGCAGGGACATAGGCAAAAACAGGACTAGCTCTAGGATGATGGAATCTAAGCTGACCGCGATGCTGAACCTCACACACAACTACCAGTGGCCGGGGAACGTACCTGCGTTTTATCCCTAGACGTCTCGCACCAGCCGGAGATCTAGCTACCCCTAATAGAGGAAACACAGACCTGGCTTGCCTCCAGAGAAAACCCCAAAGTAATAGTAGCCCCCAACATATAATGACGGTTAGTTAAGAAGAAAACACATACGTAGTATGAATACAGGTTCAGCAAAGAGAGGCCCACTAACTAGATAGCAGAAAATACAAAAGTGGACTTCGCGGTCAACTCAAAACCCTACAAAATACCATCCTGAAGTGACTTTAAACTCCGGTATCAACTCATGACACCGGAGTGGTCACTTCAGTTCACTAGAGCTTCCAGCAGCAAGATTCATATAAATGCACGCTGGACAAAAGATACAAATGATCAAACTTATCTGACTCAGCAGACTTGGAGCAGGTAGCAAGTAACAGAGGAGCTCTGGTAACATTGATAGCCGGCAAGTAAATGAGTGAGAAGCCAGACTATATAGGAAACTCCCATTTCCTGATGGGAACAGGTGCACTGGAGATAGAAGACAGAAGTCAACCAGTACCACCAGTAGCCACCAGAGGGAGCCCACAAACAGAATTCACAACATAAATGTGTACGAGGTGTATGGAGCAGAGCTGAATGTGTATGAGGTGTACGGAGCGGAGCCATGTGTGTTTGAGATGTATGGAGCGGAGCTAAATGTGTACGAGGTGTATGGAGTAGAACTGAACGTGTATGAAGTGTATGGAGTGAAGTTAAATGTGTACAAGGTGTATGGAGCGAAGCTAAATGTGTACGAGGTGTATGGAACATAGCTGAATGTGTACAAGGTGTACAGAGCAGAGCCGTGTGTGTATGAGGTGTATGGAGCAGAGCTAAATGTGTACGAGGTGTATGAAGTAGAGCTGAATGTGTATGAAGTGTATGGAGCGGAGTTAAATGTGTATAAGGTGTATAGAGCGGAGCTAAATGTGTACAAGGTGTATGGAGGGTAGCTGAATGTGTACGAGGTGTATGGAGCGAAGCTAAATGTGTACGAGGTGTATGGAGTGCAGCTGAATGTGTATGAGGTGTATGGAGCGGAGTCGTGGGTCTATGAGGTGTAAGGAGTGGAGTTAAATGTGTACAAGTTGTATGGAGCGGATCTGATTGTTTACAAGGTGTATAGAGCAGAGCTGAATGTGTACGAGGTATATGGAGCAGAAATAAATGTGTACGAGGTGTATGGAGTGGAGCTGATTGTGTATGAGGTGTATGGAGCAGAGCCGTATGTGTATGAGGTGTATGGAGTGGACCTAAATGTGTATGAGGTGTATGAGGTGTATGGAGCGGAGCTAAATGTGTACTAGGTGTATGGAGCGGAGCTGAATGTGTACGAGGTGTACGGATCGGAGCCATGTGTGTATGAGTTGTATGGAGTGGAGCTAAATGTGTATGAGGTGTACAAAGCGGAGCCATGTGTGTATGAGGTGTATGGAGCGGAGCTAAATGTGTTGTGAATTTACCTTTTTGGCTCCCTCTAGTGGTTACTAGTGATTTGACTCTGGGAATGTCTGCCATCCCTTGTATGCTCACCTGGGTCGTTAGGTCAGGGGTGTTGCTATATAAGCTCCCTGGACCTTCAGTTCAATGCCTGGCAACGTTGAAATCAGAGCTAATCTGTTGTGCTCTTGTCTACTGATCCTGGTTCCTGCTAAATTAAGCTAAGTCTGCTTTCTTGCTTTTTTGCTATTTGTTTTTGTTTGCATTTTTGTCCAACTTGTACATAATCTGTATCCTAACCTTGCTGGAAGCTCTAGGGAGGCTGGAGTTCTCCCCCCGGGCCGTTAGACGGTTCGGGGGTTCTTGAATCTCCAGTGTGGATTTTTTGATAGGGTTTTTGTTGACCATATAAGTTATCTTACTACATTCTGCTATTAGTTAGTGGGCCTCTCTTTGCTAAACCTAGTTCATCTCTGTGTTTGTCATTTCCTCTTACCTCACCGTTATTATTTGTGGGGGGCTTGTATCCTACTTTTGGGGTCTATTCTCTGGAGGCAAGAGAGGTCTTTGTTTTCCTCTTCTAGGGGTAGTTAGTCCTCCGGCTGGCGCGAGACATCTAGCGACCAACGTAGGCATGTTCCCCGGCTACTTCTAGTGTTGGCGTTAGGAGTAGATATATGGTCAACCCAGTTACCACTGCCCTATGAGCTGGATTTTTGTACTTTGCAGACTTACTTGTTCCTCTGAGACCCTCGCCATTGGGGTCATAACAGTTTGCCAGGCCAGTATTAAATGTTAAATGCATTGCAGAAGCGGGATTATAAGAAAGAAAATTCTGAGTTTTTTTTTTTTTCTCTCTCATTTTTTTTTTTTATTTTCCCCTTTACCTCTGAGTGGCTTGTGTTTGCTGCAGACATGAATGTCCAGACCTTGACTACAAGTGTGGACCAGCTTGCTGCTCGTGTGCAGGGCATACAAGATTATGTTACCAGAAATCCTATGTCAGAACCTAAGATACCGATTCCTGAACTGTTTTCCGGAGACCGATTTAAATTTAGAAATTTCAGGAATAATTGTAAATTGTTTTTGTCTCTGAGACCCTGTTCATCTGGAGACTCCGCTCAGCAAGTAAAAATTGTTATTTCTTTTTTACGGGGCGACCCTCAGGATTGGGCCTTCTCGCTGGCGCCAGGAGATCCGGCAGTGGCTGACATTGATGCGTTTTTTCTGGCGCTCGGTTTGCTTTATGAGGAACCCAATCTTGAGATTCAGGCAGAAAAAGCCTTGCTGGCTATGTCTCAGTGCCAGGACGAGGCTGAAGTGTATTGCCAAAAATTTCGGAAATGGTCCGTGCTGACCCAGTGGAACGAGTGTGCATTGGCTGCAAATTTTAGAAATGGCCTTTCTGAAGCCATTAAGAATGTGATGGTGGGTTTTCCCATTCCCACAGGTCTGAATGATTCTATGGCCCTGGCTATTCAAATCGACCGGCGGTTGCTGGAGCGCAAAACCGCAAATTCCCTCATGGTGTTGTCTGAACAGGAACCTGATTTAATGCAATGTGATAGAATCCTGACTAGAAATGAGCGGAAAATTCATAGACGCCAGAATGGCTTGTGTTACTACTGTGGTGATTCTACACATGTTATCTCAGCATGCTCTAAACGTCTTACTAAGGTTGTTAGTCCGGTCGCCATTGGTAATTTGCAACCTAAATTTATTCTATCTGTAACTTTGATTTGCTCACTGTCATCGTATCCTGTCATGGCGTTTGTGGACTCAGGTGCTGCCCTGAGCCTTATGGATCTGTCATTTGCCAAGCGCTGCGGATTTGTTCTTGAGCCATTGGAAAATCCTATCCCTCTTAGGGGTATTGATTCTACGCCATTGGCAAAAAATAAACCGCAGTTTTGGACACAGGTTACCATGTGCATGTCTCCCGAACATCGGGAGGTAATACGTTTTCTTGTTCTGCATAAAATGCATGATTTGGTTGTTTTGGGTTTGCCATGGTTACAGACCCATAATCCAGTCTTGGACTGGAAGGCTATGTCAGTGTCAAGTTGGGGCTGCCATGGAATTCATGGAGATTCCCTGCCCTTGTCTATTGCTTCTTCTACGCCTTCGGAAGTTCCGGCGTATTTGTCTGATTATCAGGATGTCTTCAGCGAGTCTAAGTCCAGTGCACTGCCTCCTCATAGGGAATGTGACTGTGCAATAGATTTGATTCCTGGCAGTAAGTTTCCTAAGGGGAGACTGTTTAATCTGTCGGTACCTGAACATACCGCGATGCGTTCATATATCAAGGAGTCTCTTGAGAAGGGGCATATCCGTCCTTCTTCTTCCCCTCTTGGTGCGGGATTCTTTTTTGTGGCCAAAAAGGACGGATCTTTGAGGCCTTGTATTGACTATCGGCTTTTAAATAAGATCACTGTCAAATTTCAGTATCCTTTGCCGCTGTTGTCAGATTTGTTTGCCCGGATTAAAGGTGCCAAGTGGTTCACCAAGATAGACCTTCGTGGTGCGTACAACCTTGTGCGCATTAGGCAGGGCGATGAATGGAAAACCGCATTCAATACGCCCGAAGGTCATTTTGAGTACTTGGTGATGCCATTTGGGCTCTATAATGCACCTTCAGTTTTTCAGTCCTTCATGCATGACATTTTCCGGAAGTATCTGGATACATTTTTGATTGTTTATCTGGATGATATTCTGTTTTTTTCTGATGATTGGGACTCGCATGTGGAGCAGGTCAGGATGGTTTTTGAGATTTTGCGTGAAAATTCTTTGTTTGTAAAAGGCTCAAAGTGTCTCTTTGGTGTACAGAAGGTTCCCTTTTTGGGGTTCATTTTTTCCCCTTCTGCTGTGGAGATGGATCCAGTCAAGGTCCGAGCTATTCATGATTGGACTCAACCCTCGTCAGTTAAGAGTCTTCAGAAGTTCTTGGGTTTTGCTAACTTCTACCGTCGTTTTATCGCAAATTTCTCTAGCGTTGTTAAACCGCTGACGGATATGACCAAGAAAGGCTCTGATGTAGCTAACTGGGCTCCTGCTGCCGTGGAGGCTTTCCAGGAGTTGAAACGCTGGTTTACTTCGGTGCCTGTTTTGTGCCAGCCTGACGTCTCACTTCCCTTTCAGGTTGAAGTGGATGCTTCGGAGATTGGGGCAGGGGCCGTTTTGTCGCAGAGAGGCCCTGGTTGCTCTACTATGAGACCTTGTGCCTTTTTCTCTAGGAAGTTTTCGCCGGCAGAGCGAAATTATGATGTGGGCAATCGGGAGTTGTTGGCCATGAAGTGGGCATTTGAGGAGTGGCGTCATTGGCTCGAGGGTGCTAAGCATCGTGTGGTGGTCTTGACTGATCACAAAAATCTGATGTATCTCGAGTCTGCTAAACGCCTGAATCCTAGACAGGCCTGCTGGTCATTGTTTTTCTCCCGTTTTGACTTTGTGGTCTCATATTTACCAGGTTCTAAGAATGTGAAGGCCGATGCTCTGTCTAGGAGCTTTGTGCCTGATGCTCCTGGAGTCGCTGAACCTGTGGGTATTCTTAAGGAAGGAGTTATCGTGTCAGCTTTTTCTCCAGATCTGCGACGTGTGTTACAGAGATTTCAGGCTGGTAGGCCTGACTCTTGTCCACCTGACAGATTGTTTGTGCCTGCTAGATGGACCAGCAGAGTCATTTCCGAGGTTCATTCCTCGGTGTTGGCAGGGCACCCGGGAATTTTTGGCACCAGAGATCTGGTGGCCAGGTCCTTTTGGTGGCCTTCCTTGTCAAGGGATGTGCGGTCATTTGTGCAGTCCTGTGGTACTTGTGCTCGAGCTAAGCCTTGCTGTTCTCGTGCCAGCGGGTTGCTCTTGCCCTTGCCTGTCCCGAAGAGACCTTGGACACACATCTCTATGGATTTCATTTCTGATCTTCCGGTGTCTCAGGGCATGTCTGTCATCTGGGTGATATGTGATCGTTTCTCCAAGATGGTCCATTTGGTTCCTTTGCCTAAGCTGCCCTCCTCTTCTGATCTGGTTCCTGTGTTCTTCCAGAACGTGGTTCATTTGCACGGCATTCCTGAGAATATTGTGTCGGACAGAGGATCCCAGTTTGTTTCCAGGTTCTGGCGATCCTTTTGTGGTAGGATGGGCATTGAGTTGTCGTTTTCATCCGCTTTCCATCCCCAGACTAACGGACAAACGGAGCGAACTAATCAGACTCTGGAGGCTTATTTGAGGTGTTTTGTCTCTTCTGATCAGGATGATTGGGTGACCTTCTTGCCGTTGGCTGAATTTGCCCTTAATAATCGGGCTAGTTCCGCCACCTTGGTTTCACCATTTTTCTGCAACTCTGGTTTCCATCCTCGTTTTTCCTCGGGACATGTGGAGCCTTCTGACTGTCCGGGGGTGGATTCCGTGGTGGATAGGTTGCAGCAGATCTGGAGTCATGTGGTTGACAACTTGAAGTTGTCACAGGAGAAGGCTCAGCGTTTTGCCAACCGCCGCCGCGGTGTGGGTCCCCGACTTTGCGTTGGGGATTTGGTATGGCTGTCTTCTCGATTTGTTCCTATGAAGGTCTCCTCTCCCAAATTTAAGCCTCGCTTCATTGGTCCTTACAAGATATTGGAAATCCTTAATCCGGTATCCTTTCGCCTGGATCTTCCGGTGTCGTTTGCCATTCACAACGTATTTCATACGTCCTTGTTGCGGCGGTACGTTGTGCCTGTGGTTCCTTCTGCTGAGCCTCCTGCTCCGGTGTTGGTTGAGGGCGAGTTGGAGTACATGGTGGAGAAGATCTTAGATTCTCGTCTCTCCAGGCGGAGGCTTCAGTACTTGGTCATGTGGAAGGGTTATGGTCAGGAGGATAATTCCTGGGTGGTCGCCTCTGATGTGCATGCGGCCGATTTGGTTCGTGCCTTTCACACCGCTCATCCTGATCGCCCTGGTGGTCTTGGTGAGGGTTCGGTGACCCCTCACTAAGGGGGGGGTACTGTTGTGAATTTACCTTTTTGGCTCCCTCTAGTGGTTACTAGTGATTTGACTCTGGGAATGTCTGCCATCCCTTGTAAGCTCACCTGGGTCGTTAGGTCAGGGGTGTTGCTATATAAGCTCCCTGGACCTTCAGTTCAATGCCTGGCAACGTTGAAATCAGAGCTAATCTGTTGTGCTCTTGTCTACTGATCCTGGTTCCTGCTAAATTAAGCTAAGTCTGCTTTCTTGCTTTTTTGCTATTTGTTTTTGTTTGCATTTTTGTCCAACTTGTACATAATCTGTATCCTAACCTTGCTGGAAGCTCTAGGGAGGCTGGAGTTCTCCCCCCGGGCCGTTAGACGGTTCGGGGGTTCTTGAATCTCCAGTGTGGATTTTTTGATAGGGTTTTTGTTGACCATATAAGTTATCTTACTACATTCTGCTATTAGTTAGTGGGCCTCTCTTTGCTAAACCTAGTTCATCTCTGTGTTTGTCATTTCCTCTTACCTCACCGTTATTATTTGTGGGGGGCTTGTATCCTACTTTTGGGGTCTATTCTCTGGAGGCAAGAGAGGTCTTTGTTTTCCTCTTCTAGGGGTAGTTAGTCCTCCGGCTGGCGCGAGACATCTAGCGACCAACGTAGGCATGTTCCCCGGCTACTTCTAGTGTTGGCGTTAGGAGTAGATATATGGTCAACCCAGTTACCACTGCCCTATGAGCTGGATTTTTGTACTTCGCAGACTTACTTGTTCCTCTGAGACCCTCGCCATTGGGGTCATAACATAAATGTGTACGAGGTGTACGGAGTAGAGCTGAGTGTGTATGAAGTGTATGGAGCGTAGTTAAATGTGTATAAGGTGTATGGAGCGGAGCTAAATGTGTACAAGGTGTATGGAGCGGAGCTGAATGTGGACGAGGTGTATGGAGGGAAGCTAAATGTGTACAAGGTGTATGGAGCAGAGCTGATTGTGTATGAGGTGTACGGAGCGGAGCCTTGTGTGTCTGAGATGTATGGAGTGGAGCTAAATGTGTACGAGGTGTATGGAGTAGAGCTGAATGTGTATGAAGTGTATGGAGCGAAGTTAAATGTGTACAAGTTGTATGGAGGGGAGCTGAATGTGTACGAGGTGTATGGAGCGAAGCTAAATGTGTACGAGGTGTATGGCGCCTAGCTGAATGTGTACAAGGTGTACAGAGCAGAGCGGGGTGTGTATGAGGTGTATGGAGCGGAGATAAATGTGTACAAGGTGTATGTAGTGGAGCTGAATGTGTATGAGGTGTACGGAGAGGAGCCGTGTGTGTATGAGGTGCATGGAGCGGAGATAAATGTGTACGAGGTATATGGAGAGGAGCTAAATGTGTATGAGGTGTATGGAGCAGAGCTGAATGTGTTCGAGCTGTACACAGCGGAGCCGTGTGTGTATAAGGTGTATGGAGCAGAGCTAAATGTGTAAAAGGCGTATGGAGGCGAGGTGAATGTGTACGAGGTGTAGGGAGCGAAGCTAAATGTGTACGAGGTGTCTGGAGCGGAGCTGAATGTGTATGAGGTGTATGGAGCAGAGCCGTGGGTCTATGAGGTGTATGGAGTGGAGCTCAATGTGTACGAGGTTTATGGAACGGAGCAGAATGTGTACGAGGTGTATGGAGCGGAGCTGAATGTGTATGAGGTGTATGGAGTGAAGCTAAATGTGTACGAGGTGTATGGAGCAGAGCTGAATGTGTATGAGATGTACGGAGCGGAGCCATGTGTGTATGAGATGTATGGAGCGGAGCTAAATGTGTACGGGGTGTATGGAGTAGAGCTGAATGTGTATGAAGTGTATGGAGCGAAGTTAAATGTGTACAAGGTGTATGGAGGGGAGCTGAATATGTACGAGGTGTATGGAGCATAGCTAAATGTGTATGAGATGTACGGAGCGGAGCCATGTGTGTATGAGATGTATGGAGCGGAGTTAAATGTGTACGGGGTGTATGGAGTAGAGCTGAATGTGTATGAAGTGTATGGAGCGAAGTTAAATGTGTACAAGGTGTATGGAGCGGAGCTGAATGTGGACGAGGTGTATGGAGGGAAGCTAAATGTGTACAAGGTGTACAGAGCAGAGCCGTGTGTTTATGAGGTGTATGGAGCGGAGCTAAATGTGTACGAGGTGTATGAAGTAGAGCTGAATGTGTATGAAGTGTATGGAGCGGAGTTAAATGTGTATGAGGTGTATGGAGCGGAGCTAAATGTGTACAAGGTGTATGGAAGGTAGCTGAATGTGTACAGGTGTAGGGAGCAAAGCTAAATGTGTACGATGTGTTCTGGAGTGGAGCTGAATGTGTGTGAGGTGTATGGAGCGGAGTCGTGGGTCTATGAGGTGTATGGAGTGGGGCTGAATGTGTACAAGGTGTATGGAGCGGATCTTAATGTTTACGAGGTGTATGGAGCAGAGCTGAATGTGTACGAGTTGTATGGAGCGGAGCCGTTTGTGTACGAGGTGTATGGAGTAGATCTAAATGTGTATGAGGTGTATGGAGCGGAGCTAAATGTGTACGAGGTGTATGGAGCAGAGCTAAATGTGTATGAAGTGTATGGAGCAGAGAAGAATGTGTACGAGGTGTATGGAGTGGAGCTGAATGTGTATGAGGTGTACGGAGTGGAGCCGTGTGTGTATGAGGTGTATGGAGCGGAGATAAATGTGTACGAGGTGTATGGAGCAGAGATGAATGTCATCGCGGTATACGGAGCGGAGCAATATGTGTATGAGGTGTATGGAGTGGACCTAAATGTGTACAAAGAGTATGGAGGGGAGCTGAATGTGTACAAGGTTTATGGAGCGGAGCGAAATGTGTATGAGGTGTATGGAGCGGAGCTGAATGTGTACGAGGTGTATGGATCGGAGCCGTGTGTGTATGAGGTGTACGGAGTAGAGCTAAATGTGTGCGAGGTATGTGGAGCAGAGCTGAATGTGTACGAGGTGTACGAAGCGGAGCCGTGTGTGTATGAGGTGTATGGAGCGGAGATAAATGTGTAAGAGGTGTATGGATTGAAGATGAATGTGTATGAAGTGTCTGGACCGAAGATAAATGTGTATAAGGTGTATGGAGCAGAGCTAAATGCGTACAAGGTGTATGGAGGCGAGGTGAATGTGTACGAGGTGTATGGAGCGAAGCTACATGTGTACGAGGTGTATGGAACGGAGCAGAATGTGTACGAGGTGTATGGAGCGGAGCTGAATGTGTAAGAGGTGTATGGAGCAGAGCCGTGGGTCTATGAGGTGTATGGAGTGGAGCTAAATGTGTATGAGGTGTATGGAACGGAGCATGAATGTGTACGAGGTGTATGATGCGGAGCTGAGTGTGTATGAGGTGTATGGAATGGAGCTGAATGTGTCTGAGGTGTATGGATCGGAGCTAAATATGTACGAGGTGTATGGAGTGGAGCTGAATGTGTACGAGGTGTAGAGAGCGGAGCCGTGTGTGTATGAGGTGTATGGAGTGGAGCTAAATGTGTACGAGGTGTATGGAGTGGAGCTGAATGTGTACGAGGTGTACGGAGCAAAGCCATGTGTGTATGAGGTGTATGGAGCGGATCTAAATGTGTACGAGGTGTATGGAGCGGAGCTGAATGTGTATGAGGTGTATGGAGTGGAGCTGAATGTTTATGAGGTGTATGGAGCGGAGCTAAATGTGTATGAGGTGTATTGAGTGGAGCTGAATGTGCATGAGGTGTATGGAGCGGATCTGAATGTGTACGAGGTGTATGGAGCGGAGCTGAATGTGTATGAGGTGTATGGAGCGGAGCCTTGTGTGTATGTGGTGTATGGAGCGGAGCTAAATGTGTACGAGGTGTATGGAGTGGAGCTGAATGTGTACGAGTTGTACGGAGCGGAGCCGTGTGAGGATGAGGTGTATGGAGCAGAGCTAAATGTGTACGAGGTGTATGGAGCGGAGCTGAATCTGTACGAGGTGTATGGCGCGAGGCTGAATGTGTATGAGGTATATGGAGTGGAGCTAAATGTGTGCGAGGTGTATGAAGCAGAGCTGAATGTGTACGAGGTGTATGGAGTGGAGCTGAATGTGTATGAGGTGTTTGGAACGGAGCTAAATGTGAATGAGGAGTATTGAGTGGAGCTGAATGTGTACGAGTTGTATGGAGCGGAGCTGAATGTGTATGAGGTGTATGGAGCAGAGCAGTGTGTGTGTATGAGGTGTATGGAGCGGAGCTAAATGTGTATGAGGTGTATGGAGTGGAGCTGATTGTGCACGAGGTGTATGGTGCAGAGCTGAATGTGTATGAGGTGTATGGAGCAGAGCTAAATGTTTATGAGGTGTATGGAGCGGAGCTAAATGTGTATGAGGTGTATTGAGTGGAGCTGAATGTGCACGAGGTGTATGGAGCGGAGCTAAATGTGTACGAGGTGTATGGCGCGGAGCTGAATGTGTATGAGGTGTATGGAGCGGAGCCTTGTGTGTATGAAGTGTATGGAGCGGAGTTAAATGTGTATAAGGTGTATGGAGCGGAGCTAAATGTGTACAAGATGTATGGAGGGTAGCTGAATGTGTACAGGTATATGGAGCGGAGCTGAATGTGTGTGAGGTGTATGGAGCGGAGTCGTGGGTCTATGAGGTGTATGGAGCGGATATTAATGTTTACGAGGTGTATGGAGCAGAGCTGAATGTGTACGAGGTGTATGGAGCGGAGCCGTGTGTGTATGAGGTGTATGGAGTAGATCTAAATGTCTATGAGGTGTATGGAGCGTAGCTAAATGTGTACGAGGTGTATGGAGCAGAGATAAATGTGTATGAAGTGTATGGAGCGGAGAAGAATGTGTACGAGGTGTATGGAGTGGAGCTGAATCAGTATGAGGTGTAAGGAGTGGAGCCGTGTGTGTGTGAGGTGTATGGAGTATATCTAAATGTGTATGAGGTGTATGGAGCGGAGCTAAATGTGTACGAGGTGTATGGAGCAGAGATAAATGTGTATGAAATGTATGGAGCGGAGAAGAATGTGTACGAGGTGTATGGAGTGGAGCTGAATCTGTATGAGGTGTAAGGAGTGGAGCCGTGTGTGTATGAGGTGTATGGAGCGGAGATAAATGTGTACGAGGTGTATGGAGCAGAGTTGAATGTCATCGAGGTGTACGGAGCGGAGCCGTGTGTGTATGAGGTGTATGGAGTGGAGCTAAATGTGTACGAGGCGTATGGAGCGGAGCTGATTGTGTATGAGGTGTATGGAGCAGAGCCTTATGTGTATGAGGTGTATGGAGTGGACCTAAATGTGTACAAAGAGTATGGAGTGGAGCTAAATGTGTACAAGGTGTATGGAGCAGAGCTGAATGTCATCGAGGTGTACGGAGCAAAGCCGTGGGTCTATGAGGTGTATGGAGTGGAGCTAAATGTTTACGAGGTGTATGGAGCAGAGCTGAATGTGTACGAGGTGTATGGAGTAGAGCCGTGTGTGTATGAGGTGTATGGAGTAGATCTAAATGTGTATGAGGTGTATGGAGCAGAGATAAATGTGTACGAGGTGTATGGAGCAGAGCTAAATGTGTATGAGGTGTATGGAGCGGAGAAGAATGTGTACGAGGTGTATGGAGTGGAGCTGAATGTCATCAAGGTGTACGGAGCAAAGCCGTGTGTGTATGAGGTGTATGGAGTGGAGCTAAATGTGTATGAGGTGTATGGAGCGGAGCTGATTGTGTATGAGGTGTATGGAGCAGAGCCGTTTGTGTATGAGGTGTATGGAGTGGACCTAAATGTGTACAAAGAGTATGGAGGGGAGCTGAATGTGTACAAAGTGTATGGAGCGGAGCTAAATGTGTATGAGGTGTATGGAGCGGAGCTAAATGTGTACGAGGTGTATGGAGCGGAGCTGAATGTGTACGAGGTGTATGGAGCGGAGCCGTGTGTGTATGAGGTGTATGGAGTGGAGCTAAATGTGTACGAGGTGTATGGAAAGGAGCAGAATGTGTACGAGGTGTATGGAGCGGAGCTGAATGTGTATGAGGTGTATGGAATGGAGCTGAATGTGTCTGAGGTGTAGGGAGCTTAGCTAAATATGTACGAGGTTTATGGAGTGGAGCTGAATGTGTACGAGGTGTACAGAGCGGAGCCGTGTGTGTATGAGGTGTATGGAGCGGAGCTAAATGTGTACGAGGTGTATGGAGTGGAGCTGAATGTCTACGAGGTGTACGGAGCGGAGCTGTGTGTGTATGAGGTGTATGGAGCGGAGCTAAATGTGTACGAGGTGTATGGAGCGTAGCTGAATGTGTATGAGGTGTATGGAGTGGAGTCTAAATGTGTATGAGGTGTATGGAGCGGAGCTAAATGTGTACAAGGTGTATGGAGGGGGACTGAATGTGTACAAGGTTTATGGAGCAGAGCTAAATGTGTATGAGGTGTACGGAGAGGAGCCATGTGTAAGGTTCTCAGTATTTTTGCTACATTTGCTGTTGTTTTCTGTTATTGAAACCTAAGTTTTCCGTCGCCATTTTTGCTTTGTCTTGTTGTAGCTACTTTGCCCTGAGTCAGTATGGAGTTTCTAGCTTCCTTGTTTCCGCCCTGTTCTCTGTCTCTTGCCTTTATAAGCAGCCTCAGCTGTTCAATCAGTGCTTCTGAATCATGTCTGCAGTCAGCCTGTGACCTGCTCCTGGAAGTCTGGACTTGGTATTTGTGGACACTGGAACTCTGCTGCATGCTAATCTACATTTGCAAGGGAAGTAACACAGAGAGAGACTCTGAACCAGTTTGTGCTTCATGTTGAACTCAACGTTTATTCTGATCTGCTATGTCATCTGCCATGTCTCCTGCCTGTGTACCTGCAATTGTGTAAAGCCTTTTTTCCTGTGGCATACTTGTATGCAGTAATACAAGCAAGTCATAACTAAACCTGTGTCTACTGTGTCTTCCTCGCACCCAAGCACAAGACGCTAAACAGACTATGTACAATACATCACAAGATTCAGAAGCCAACTTTAGTGTCTGCTGGGTCTGAGGACGCCGAGTCTGCCGTGGACCGTGTATCCTTTATACTTCTGCGATGATAGTGGTTGTGACTTCTCACAACCATTTCAGGTGAGCGCATTCCCTTATTTTCAGCTAGGTGTGTTACCACAGGTAAACACTATTGTGCGCCCTTGTTTCTCTTCCAGCATTTCTGCCTTAGAGGATCTGGGAAGATATTTCATTTATACCTTCTGTGATGACAGTGGTTGTGACTTCTCACAACCATTTCAGGTGAGCGCATTCCCTTCTTTCCAGCCAGGTGTGTTACCACGGGTAAACACTATTGTGTGCTTTTTTTTTCCTTTTCTAGCACTTCTGCCTTAAAGGATCTGGGAAAATGGAGGCTCGCTTAAAGGACTTGTGTGGAATTACCGATACAATAATTGCGGATATACAGGCTTTAAAGACCAGCTTTGCAAATCTGCAGGATCTGAACAACCACAATCTGCAAGTTTTCGGACAAAATACTCAGGATTTACGAGCCAGGATTGAGGCATTGGAGGAACGAGTCCGGGCACCACCCCTACCTCCGGGTTCTGGGTTTCCCAAGTTACCCCCTTTTCATTTTGGTGGTGAACGTGAAAAATTCAGGGGGTTTATTAACCAATGCAAACTTTTTTTTTCTGCACATGCCTCGCAATTTACCTCGGAACGGTCCAAAGTGCTTACTATAATCATGCTGCTCTCCAACAAAGCTCTGATGTGGGCAAACCCCCTGATTGAGACTGAGGATGAGTGTTTGAATAATTTGGATGCTTTCATTTCAGCCATGGGGCAGGTGTTTGATGACCCTAACCGAGGTGCGACAGCTGAAGCAGCCATGTTAACTTTGCGCCAAGGTAAGCGCTCAGTAGTTGAATATGCCTTGGATTTCAAGAGATGGGCCCTCGATACCACTTGGGACAGTTCTGCCAAAAAATCTATCTTTCGGAAAGGGTTGTCTCCCATGATTAAAGATGAACTTGCTCGTGCTGACCCTCCCACTGCGTTAGGTGACTTTATTAACTACTGCATCCGTATTGATGCCCGTCTTACTGAACGCAGACAGGAGAGATGGTCTGAAAATAATCGCATTAACCATTTCCTACCTTCCTCCCCAGCTAGGGACCCTCTGAGCAAGATCACACGGGAACCAGAACCTGAACCCATGCAGGTAGACTCTTTACAGAGACGGGTTAGTGACGCACGCAAAGAACATCGCTTAAAGGAAAATCTATGTTTCTATTGCGGTAAGTCAGGGCACTTCATTATCAACTGCCCCAGCCGTTCTCGTAAAACTACTGCAGCAGTCATTCACTGTGAGTGTTGTGAAAGGAGATCAGTCATGTCTGAACCTCAGGCTCCAGAAAGATCTGCCGCTATAGATGCTGATTTCTCGGACTTAAACTCTGTTATTTCGGATTCTGATGACTGTGTAAATGCGGCAGTTTTTCAAGTTTCCTCAGCAGTGTCTCAGCTGAGCTGTAAGAACAAGTCTCATTGCTTTCTTTCCATCAAGCTCTGGGTTGACTCGGTCTGGGTGTCTAGCTCTGGTATGATTGACTCAGGGGCAAGCGGTAATTTTATGGACATCTCCTTTGCCCAGAAACATGGGATACGTTCAGTGAAGAAGGCTACTCCTTTACAGATGGAGACTGTGGATGGTTCCCTGCTAACCTCTGGACCAGTGGATCAAGAAACAGAGCCTTTGAAGGTCCTTATGGGTAAGAATCATCAGGAGAAGCTGTCTTTTATGCTCATCTCTTCTCCTCACTTCCCCATTATTCTAGGGCTACCATGGCTGCAGGCTCAGAACCCTACAATTAACTGGGAGACCAAGGAGCTGCATTTTCCAGAGAAACAGATGGGTCCAGAAGTTTCAGCTTGTTCGGTTCCTAAGAGACCCACGTCAGTCTCTGAACTACCAGCTATATACCAGGAGTATGCGGATGTATGTGACAAAAGGAACGCTGACCAGCTTCCCCCTCATCGTCCATACGATTGTCCAATTGAATTATTGCCCGGAGCAGAAATACCCTTTGGTAAGATCTACCCTCTGGCAGGGCCCGAATTAAAGGCGTTGAAGGACTATATTGACGAAAATCTAGCCAAGGGCTTCATACGCCACTCTTCATCTCCTGCAGGTGCACCCATCTTCTTTGTGAAGAAAAAAGATGGATCTCTTAGACCCTGCATAGATTATCGGGAGCTCAATAAGGTTACTATTAGAAACCGTTATCCATTGCCATTGATTCCTGAGTTATTAGAGAGAGTACGGCATGCCAAGATTTTTTCTAAACTGGACCTCCGTGGGGCCTATAATTTGGTCCGTATTAGACCTGGGGATGAATGGAAGACTGCATTCAGGTCACGCTACGGACACTTTGAATATCTAGTTATGCCTTTCGGTCTGTGTAACGCCCCAGCCACTTTCCAACACTTGGTGAATGACATTTTCAGGGATCTTTTGGATACATTCGTGGTGATTTATCTGGATGATATTCTGATTTTTTCTAACTCCACAGAGGAACATCATGGACACGTGAGAATGGTCTTAGAACGCCTAAGACAAAACCATCTTTACATTAAACTTGAGAAGTGTGAATTCCATCGGACCGAAATTCAATTTCTGGGGTATGTAATGTCTACACAAGGAATCAGTATGGATGGAAGCAAGACCCAAGCCATCAAGAATTGGCCAGTTCCTAAGAATGTGAAGGAAGTGCAGCGCTTCATCGGGTTTGCCAACTTCTACAGACGTTTTATTAGGAATTTTTCTGAGGTAGTATCACCCATCACACAACTTACCCGGAAAGCGTCTAGCTTCACTTGGACCCCTCAAGCTCAAGAAGCATTTTCCAGTCTGAAGGATAAATTTACCACAGCTCCTATCCTAGTGCATCCCAACCCTGAACTTGCCTTTATAATAGAAGTGGATGCCTCAGACTGCGCCATCGGAGCTATTCTCTCTCAGAGGACAGGTGAGAAGAATGTGCTTCATCCCTGTGCTTTCTTTTCCCAGCGGTTATCTGCGGCTGAGAGGAACTATGATGTAGGCAATAGAGAATTGCTAGCCATTATTGCCGCATTCAAAGAATGGAGACACCTTCTTCAGGGAGCTGCACAGCAAATAGTCGTCCTAACTGACCACCGCAACCTTGAATTTATAAGGTCGGCTAAGTGCCTGACTCCTCGTCAGGCTCGTTGGAATCTTTTCCTAAACCAATTTAATTTCATAATCTCTTATAGGCCCGGATCGCACAATGGAAAAGCTGATGCACTCTCTAGGATCCATTCAACAGAGACCCGTCCACCTACTCCTCCTAAGACTATTCTTCCTGATTCTAGATTCCTGGGAGTGATTCATAATCAAGACCTACTCAAAGACATCAAGGAAGCATACCATGCGGATTCTTTGCTGGCACAACCTCCTAGAGACGTAAGTCTTGTTTATAAGAGTGGTGTGTGGTTTCAGGGGCAACGCCTGTATATACCTGAAACGGTCAGATTAAGAGTAATGCAACTCATCCACGATTCTAAGATAGCTGGGCATAGAGGAGTTCTAAAGACACAGGAATTTCTTTCACGTTTCTTTTGGTGGCCCACTTTCAGAAAGGACGTTCTAAACTATGTCACTTCATGTGAAGTTTGTGCGAGATGCAAGACACCACGTTCCTCGCCAACGGGTCTATTGCAACCCCTACCCACCCCTTCCCGTCCATGGGGATCCATTTCCATGGATTTCATTGTGGAGTTGCCAACCTCGCAAGGGAAAAACACCATTCTAGTGGTAGTGGATCGGTTAACAAAGGCGGCTCATTTTATTCCCTGCATCGGCCTACCAACTGCTAAACAAACATCAGATTTAATTATTCAAAATGTGTTTCGCTTGCATGGCGTACCAGATGAGGTCATTTCTGATCGAGGAGTGCAATTCACTTCAAGGTTTTGGCAGAATTTTTGTGCCGCATTGGACATTAAAGTAAACCTTTCTTCTGCTTTTCATCCCCAGACTAATGGACAAACAGAACGGACTAATCAGACCCTGGAGCAGTATCTCCGCTGCTTTATCTGCCACCTACAGGATGACTGGGTGGATTTACTTCCACTGGCTGAGTTCTCCTATAATAACTCTCAGAGCGCTTCCACTAAGCAGTCTCCTTTTTATGCCAATCTAGGTTATCATCCTAACATTCTGCCTCAATTTCCCATAGATACGCCATTGCCAGCTGTGGCTGAAAGAATCACGTCTTTACAACGCAATATTGATCTGCTAAAGGAAAATCTGCAATTGGCTCAGGAAAGGTATAAAAGAGCAGCAGATAAGTTTCGCAAACCTGCACCAGCTTTCAAGGTAGGAGACCTGGTCTGGCTGTCAACCAAAAACCTTAAATTGAGAATCCCATCATCCAAATTGGGACATAAGTACATTGGACCCTATAAGATCAGTAGGATTGTAAGTGCTGTTGCTTGCCGTCTTCAACTGCCCGGAACTATGAAAATTCACCCTGTCTTTCACGTTTCCTTACTAAAGGCAGCAGTACCCAATACGTTCCCTGGACGTTCTTCTCCCCATCCTGATCCGGTGCTGATTGATGGTCAGGAGGAATTTGTGGTTGAGAAGATTCTGGATTCCAGATTATATAGGAATCGGCTACAATATCTGATCAAATGGCAGGGTTACCCAGTTGAGGATAACTCATGGGAACCGGTTAATAACATTAATGCTCCTCGCTTACTCCGCCAGTTCCATCAGAGGTACCCAGACAAGCCTGCTCTGAGGTCATCCAGAGGCTGTCCCTAAGGGGGGAGTAATGTAAGGTTCTCAGTATTTTTGCTACATTTGCTGTTGTTTTCTGTTATTGAAACCTAAGTTTTCCGTCGCCATTTTTGCTTTGTCTTGTTGTAGCTACTTTGCCCTGAGTCAGTATGGAGTTTCTAGCTTCCTTGTTTCCGCCCTGTTCTGTCTCTTGCCTTTATAAGCAGCCTCAGCTGTTCAATCAGTGCTTCTGAATCATGTCTGCAGTCAGCCTGTGACCTGCTCCTGGAAGTCTGGACTTGGTATTTGTGGACACTGGAACTCTGCTGCATGCTAATCTACATTTGCAAGGGAAGTAACACAGAGAGAGACTCTGAACCAGTTTGTGCTTCATGTTGAACTCAACGTTTATTCTGATCTGCTATGTCATCTGCCATGTCTCCTGCCTGTGTACCTGCAATTGTGTAAAGCCTTTTTTCCTGTGGCATACTTGTATGCAGTAATACAAGCAAGTCATAACTAAACCTGTGTCTACTGTGTCTTCCTCGCACCCAAGCACAAGACGCTAAACAGACTATGTACAATACATCACACCATGTGTGTATGAGGTGCATGGAGCGGAGCTAAATGTGTACGAGGTATATGAAGAGGAGCTGAATGTGTATGAGGTGTACGGAGCGGAGCCATGTGTCTATGAGGTGTATGGAGCGGATCTAAATGTGTATGAAGTGTATGGAGCGGAGCTAAATGTGTACAAGGTGTATGGAACGGAGCTAAATGTTAACGAGGTGTATGGAGCGGAGCTGAATGTGTACGATGTGTACGGAGCAGAGCCGTGTGTCTATGAGGTGTATGAAGCGGAGCTGAATGTGAACGAGGTGTATGGAGCAGAGCTGAATGTGTATGAGGTGTATGGAGCAGAGCCGTGTGTGTATGAGGTGTATTGAGCGGAGCTGAATGTGTGCGAGGTGTATGGAGTGGAGCAAAATATGTACGAGGTGTATGGAGCAGAGATGATTGTGTACGAGGTGGATGGAGCAGAGCTGATTGTGTATGAGTTGTATGGAGCAGAGCTGAATGTGTATGAGGTGTATGGAGCAGAGCTAAATGTTTATGACGTGTATGCATCAGAGCTAAATGTGTACAAGGTGTATGGAGCACAGCTGAATGTGTACGAGGTGTACAGAGCAAAGCCGTGTGTGTATGATGTGTTCAGAGTGGAGCTAAATGTGTAAGAGGTGTATGGAGCAGAGCTGAATGTGTACGAGGTGTACGGAGCGGAGCCGTGTGTGTATGAGGTGTATGGAGTAGATCTAAATGTGTATGAGGTGTATGGAGCGGAGCTAAATGTGTACGAGTTGTATGGAGCAGAGATAAATGTGTATGAAGTGTATGGAGCGGAGCTGAATGTGTATGAGGTTTATGGAGCGGAGCAGAATGTGTAAGAGGTGTATGGAGCAGAGCTGAATGTGTATGAGGTGTATGGAATGGAGCTGAATGTGTCTGAGGTGTATGGAGCGGAGCTAAATGTGCATGAGGTGTATGGAGTGGAGCTGAATGTGTACGAGGTGTACAGAGCAGAGCCGTGTGTGTATGAGGTGTATGGAGAGGAGCTAAATGTGTACGAAGTGTATGGAGCGGAGCTGAATGTGTACGAGGTGTATGGAGTGAAGCTAAATGTGTACGAGGTGTATGGTGCAGAGCTGAATGTATATGAGTTGTACAAAGCGGAGCCATGTGTGTATGAGATGTATGGAGCGGAGCTAAATGTGTATGAGGTGTATGGAGCAGAGCTAAATGTGTACGAGGTGTATGGAGTGGAGCTGAGTGTGTATGAAGTGTATGGAGCAGAGTTAAATGTGTATAAGGTGTATGGAGCGGAGCTAAATGTGTACAAGGTGTATGGAGCGGAGCTGAATGTGGACGAGGTGTATGGAGGGAAGCTAAATGTGTACGAGGTGTATGGAGTAGAGCTGAATGTGTATGAAGTGTATGGAGCGAAGTTAAATGTGTACAAGGTGTATGGAGCGGAGCTAAATGTGTACAAGGTGTATGGAGGGGAGCTGAATATGTACGAGGTGTATGGAGCGAAGCAAAATGTGTACGAGGTGTATGGAGCATAGCTGAATGTGTACAAGGTGTACAGAGCAGATCCGTGTGTGTATGAGGTGTATGGAGTGGAGCTAAATGTGTACGAGGTGTATGAAGTAGAGCTGAATGTGTATGAAGTGTATGGAGCGGAGTTAAATGTGTATAAGGTGTATGGAGCGGAGCTAAATGTGTACAAGATGTATGGAGGGTAGCTGAATGTGTACAGGTGTATGGAGCGGAGCTGAATGTGTGTGAGGTGTATGGAGCGGAGTCGTGGGTCTATGAGGTGTATGGAGCGGATATTAATGTTTACGAGGTGTATGGAGCAGAGCTGAATGTGTACGAGGTGTATGGAGCGGAGCCGTGTGTGTATGAGGTGTATGGAGTAGATCTAAATGTGTATGAGGTGTATGGAGCGGAGCTAAATGTGTACGAGGTGTATGGAGCAGAGATAAATGTGTATGAAGTGTATGGATCGGAGAAGAATGTGTACGAGGTGTATGGAGTGGAGCTGAATCTGTATGAGGTGTAAGGAGTGGAGCCGTGTGTGTGAGGTGTATGGAGTATATCTAAATGTGTATGAGGTGTATGGAGCGGAGCTAAATGTGAACGAGGTGTATGGAGCAGAGATAAATGTGTATGAAGTGTATGGAGCGGAGAAGAATGTGTACGAGGTGTATGGAAGCGAGGTGAATGTGTACGAGGTGTATTGAGCGAAGCTAAATGTGTACGAGGTGTATGGAGCGGAGCTGAATGTGTATGAGTTGTATGGAGCGAAGTTGTGGCTCTATGACGTGTATGGAGTGGAGCTCAATGTGTACGAGGTGTATGGAACGGAGCAGAATGTGTAAGAGGTGTATGGAGCAGAGCTGAATGTGTATGAGGTGTATGGAATGGAGCTGAATGTGTCTGAGGTGTATGGAGCGGAGCTAAATGTGCATGAGGTGTATGGAGTGGAGCTGAATGTGTATGAGGTGTACAGAGCAGAGCCGTGTGTATGAGGTGTATGGAGAGGAGCTAAATGTGTACGAAGTGTATGGAGCGGAGCTGAATGTGTACGAGGTGTATGGAGTGAAGCTAAATGTGTACGAGGTGTATGGTGCAGAGCTGAATGTATATGAGTTGTACAAAGCGGAGCCATGTGTGTATGAGATGTATGGAGCGGAGCTAAATGTGTATGAGGTGTATGGAGCAGAGCTAAATGTGTACGAGGTGTATGGAGTGGAGCTGAGTGTGTATGAAGTGTATGGAGCAGAGTTAAATGTGTATAAGGTGTATCGAGCGGAGCTAAATGTGTACAAGGTGTATGGAGCGGAGCTGAATGTGGACGAGGTGTATGGAGGGAAGCTAAATGTGTACGAGGTGTATGGAGTAGAGCTGAATGTGTACAAGGTGTATGGAGGGGAGCTGAATATGTACGAGGTGTATGGAGCGAAGCTAAATGTGTACGAGGTGTATGGAGCATAGCTGAATGTGTACAAGGTGTACAGAGCAGATCCGTGTGTGTATGAGGTGTATGGAGTGGAGCTAAATGTGTACGAGGTGTATGAAGTAGAGCTGAATGTGTATGAAGTGTATGGAGCGGAGTTAAATGTGTATAAGGTGTATGGAGCGGAGCTAAATGTGTACAAGATGTATGGAGGGTAGCTTAATGTGTACAGGTGTATGGAGCGGAGCTGAATGTGTGTGAGGTGTATGGAGCAGAGTCGTGGGTCTATGAGGTGTATGGAGCGGATATTAATGTTTACGAGGTGTATGGAGCAGAACTGAATGTGTATGAGGTGTATGGAGCGGAGCCGTGTGTGTGTGAGGTGTATGGAGTATATCTAAATGTGTATGAGGAGTATGGAGCGGAGCTAAATGTGTACGAGGTGTATGGAGCAGAGATAAATGTGTATGAAATGTATGGAGCGGAGAAGAATGTGTACGAGGTGTATGGAGTGGAGCTGAATCTGTATGAGGTGTAAGGAGTGGAGCCGTGTGTGTATGAGGTGTATGGAGCGGAGATAAATGTGTACGAGGTGTATGGAGCAGAGTTGAATGTCATCGAGGTGTACGGAGCGGAGCCGTGTGTGTATGAGGTGTATGGAGTGGAGCTAAATGTGTACAAGGCGTATGGAGCGGAGCTGATTGTGTATGAGGTGTATGGAGCAGAGCCTTATGTGTATGAGGTGTATGGAGTGGACCTAAATGTGTACAAAGAGTATGGAGTGGAGCTAAATGTGTACAAGGTGTATGGAGGCGAGGTGAATGTGAACGAGGTGTATGGAGCGAAGCTAAGTGTGTACGAGGTGTATGGAGCGGAGCTGAATGTGTATGAGGTGTATGGAGTGGAACCGTGGGTCTATGAGGTGTATGGAGTGGGGCTAAATGTGTACGAGGTGTATGAAAGAGAGCAGAATGTGTACGAGGTGTATGGAGCGGAGCTGAATGTGTATGAGGTGTATGGAATGGAGCTGAATGTGTCTGAGGTGTATGGTGCGGAGCTAAATATGTACGAGGTGTATGGAGTGGAGCTGAATGTGTACGAGGTGTACGAGGTGTACAGAGCGGAGCCGTGTGTGTATGAGGTGTATGGAGCGGAGCTAAATGTGTACAAGGTGTATGGAGGGGAACTGAATGTGTATGAGGTGTACAGAGCGGAGCCGTGTGTGTATGAGGTCTATGGAGTGGAGTCTAAATGTGTATGAGGTGTATGGAGCGGAGCTAAATGTGTACAACGATTATGGAGGGGAGCTGAATGTGTACAAGTTGTATGGAGCGGAGCTAAATGTGTACGAGGTGAATAGAGCGGAGCTGAATGTGTATGAGGTGTATGGAGTGGAGTCTAAATGTGTATGAGGTGTATGGAGCGGAGCTAAATGTGTATGAGGTGTATGAAGTGGAGAAGAATGTGTACGAGGTGTATGGAGTGGAGCTGAATGCGTATGAGGTGTAAGGAGTGGAGCCGTGTGTATGAGGTGTATGGAGTGGAGCTAAATGTGTACGAGGTGTATGGAGCGGAGCTGATTGTGTATGAGGTGTATGGAGCAGAGCCGTATGTGTATGAGGTGTATGAAGTGGACCTAAATGTGTACAAAGAGTATGGAGGGGAGCTGAATGTGTACAAGGTGTATGGAGCGGAGCTAAATGTGTATGAGGTGTATGAGGTGTATGGGGCGGAGCTAAATGTGTACGAGGTGTATGGAGCGGAGCTGAATGTGTACGAGGTGTACGGATTGGAGCCATGTGTGTATGAGGTGTATGGAGTGGAGCTAAATGTGTATGAGGTGTATAAAGCGGAGCTGAATGTGTACGAGGTGTATGGAGCGGAGCTGAATGTGTATGAGGTGTATGGAGCGGAGCCATGTGTCTATGAGGTGTATGGAGAGGAGCTAAATTTGTAAGTTGTGTATGGAGCAGAGATGAATGCGTATGAGGTGTATGGAGCGGAGCCGTGTGTCTATGAGGTGTATGGAGCAGAGCTCAATGTGTGGGAGGTGTATGAAGCAGAGTTGAATGTTTACAAGGTGTATGGAGTGGTGCTGAATGTGTATGAGGTGTACTGAGTGGAGCTGAATATGTATGAGGTGTATGGAGCGGAGCCGTGTGTGTATAAGGTGTATGGAGCGGAGATAAATGTGTACGAGGTGTATGGAGCAGAGCTGAATGTGTATGGGGTGTACAAAGCGGAGCCATGTATGTATGAGATGTATGGAGCGGAGGTAAATGTGTACAAGGTGTATGGAGCGGAGATAAATGTGTACGAGGTGTACGGAGTGGAGCTGAGTGTGTATAAAGTGTATGGAGCGGAGCTAAATGTGTACAAGGTGTATGGAGCGGAGCTGAATGTGGACGAGGTGTATGGAGCTAAGCTAAATGTGTACGAGGTGTTTGGAGTGTAGCTGAATGTGTAGAAGGTGTACAGAGCAGAGTCGGGTGTGTATGAGGTGTATGGAGCGGAGCTAAATGTGTACGAGGTGTATGGAGTAGAGCTGAATGTGTATGAAGTTTATGGAGCGGAGTTAAATGTGTATAAGGTGTATGGAGCGGAGCTAAATGTGTACAAGATGTATGGAGGGTAGCTGAATGTGTACAGGTGTATGGAGCAGAGCCGTATGTGTATGAGGTGTATGGAGCGGAGCTAAATGTGTACGAGGTGTATGGAGTAGAGCTGAATGTGTATGAAGTTTATGGAGCGGAGTTAAATGTGTATAAGGTGTATGGAGCGGAGCTAAATGTGTACAAGATGTATGGAGGGCAGCTGAATGTGTACAAGGTGTATGGAGCGGAGCTAAATGTGTATGAGGTGTATGGGGCGGAGCTAAATGTGTACGAGGTGTATGGAGCAGAGCTGAATGTGTACGAGGTGTATGGATCGGAGCCATGTGTGTATGAGGTGTATGGAGTGGAGCTAAATGTGTATGAGGTGTATGGAGCCGAGCTGAATGTGTATGAGGTGTACAAAGCGGAGCCATGTGTGTATGAGATGTATGGAGCGGAGCTAAATGTGTACGAGGTGTATGGAGCGGAGCTAAATGTGTACGAGGTGTACGGAGTGGAGCTGAGTGTGTATAAAGTGTATGGAGCGGAGTTAAATGTGTATAAGGTGTATGGAGCGGAGCTAAATGTGTACAAGGTGTATGGAGCGGAGCTGAATGTGGACGAGGTGTATGGAGCGAAGTTAAATGTGTACGAGGTGTATGGAGAGTAGCTGAATGTGCACAAGGTGTATAGAGCAGAGCCGGGTGTGTATGAGGTGTATGGAGCGGAGCTAAATGTGTACGATGTGTATGGAGCGGAGCTGAATGTGTGTGAGGTGTATGGAGTGGAGCTAAATGTGTACAAGGTGTATGGAGCAGATCTGAATGTTTACGAGGTGTATGGAGCAGAGCCGTGTGTGTATGAGGTGTATGGAGAAGATCTAAATGTGTATGAGGTGTAGAGAGCAGAGATAAATGTGTACGAGGTGTATGGAGCAGGGCTAAATGTGTATGAAGTGTATGGAGCGGAGAAGAATGTGTATAAGGTGTATGGAGCTAAGCTAAATGTGTACAAGGTGTATGGGGCAGAGCTGAATGTCATCGAGGTGTACGGAGCAAAGCCGTGGGTCTATGAGGTGTATGGAGTGGAGCTAAATGTGTACAAGGTGTATGGAGCAGATCTGAATGTTTACGAGGTGTATGGAGCAGAGCCGTGTGTGTATGAGGTGTATGAAGTAGATCTAAATGTGTATGAGGTGTATAGAGCAGAGATAAATGTGTACGAGGTGTATGGAGCAGAGCTAAATGTGTATGAAGTGTATGGAGCAGAGAAGAATGTGTACGAGGTGTATGGAGTGGAGCTGAATGTCATCGAGGTGTACGGAGCAAAGCCGTGTGTGTATGAGGTGTATGGAGTGGAGCTAAATGTGTACGAGGTGTATGGAGCGGAGCCGTATGTGTATGAGGTGTATGGGTGGACCTAAATGTGTACAAAGAGTATGGAGGGGAGCTGAATGTGTACAAAGTGTATGGAGCAGAGCTGAATGTGTACGAGGTGTACGGAGTGGAGCCGTGTGTGTCTGAGGTGTATGGAGTAGATCTAAATGTGTATGAGGTGTATGGAGCGGAGCTAAATGTGTTCGAGGTGTATGGAGCAGAGCTAAATGTGTATGAAGTGTATGGAGCGGAGAAGAATGTGTACGAGGTGTATGGAGTGGAGCTGAATCTGTATGAGGTGTATGGAGCAGAGTTGAATGTCATCGAGGTGTACGGAGCGGAGCCGAGTGTGTATGACGTGTATGGAGCGGAGATAAATGTGTACGAGGTGTATGGAGCAGAGCTGAATGTCATCGAGGTGTACGGAGCGGAGCCGAGTGTGTATGAGGTGTATGGAGTGGAGCTAAATGTGTACGAGGTGTATGGAGCGGAGCTGATTGTGTATGAGGTGTATGGAGCAGAGCCGTATGTGTATAAGGTGTATGGAGTGGACCTAAATGTGTACAAAGAGTATGGAGGGGAGCTGAATGTGTACAAGGTGTATGGAGTGGAGCGAAATGTGTACGAGGTGTATGGAGCTGAGCTGAATGTGTACGAGGTGTATGGAGCGGAGCCGTGTGTGTATGAGGTGTATGGAGTGGAGCTAAATGTGTACAAGGTGTATGGAGGCGAGGTGAATGTGTACAAGGTGTATGGAGCTAAGCTAAATGTGTACGAAGTGTATGGAGCGGAGCTGAATGTGTATGAGGTGTATGGAGCGGAGCCGTGGGTCTATGAGGTGTATGGAGTGGAGCTAAATGTGTACGAGGTGTATGAAACGGAGCAGAATGTGTACGAGGTTTATGGAGCGGAGCTGAATGTGTATGAGGTGTATGGAATGGAGCTGAATGTGTATGAGGTGTATGGTGCGGAGCTAAATATGTACGAGGTGTATGGAGTGGAGCTGAATGTGTACGAGGTGTACGAGGTGTATAGAGCGGAGCTGTGTGTGTATGAGGTGTATGGAGCGGACCTAAATGTGTACGAGGTGTATGGAGTGGAACTGAATGTGTACGAGGTGTACGGAGTGGAGCCGTGTGTGTATGAGGTGTATGGAGCGGAGCTAAATGTGTACGAGGTGTATGGAGCGGAGCTGAATGTGTATGAGGTGTATGTAGTGGAGAAGAATGTGTACGAGGTGTATGGAGTTGAGCTGAATGCGTATGAGGTGTAAGGAGTGGAGCCGTGTGTGTATGAGGTGTATGGAGTGGAGCTAAATGTGTACGAGGTGTATGGAGCGGAGCTGATTGTGTATGAGGTGTATGGAGCAGAGCCGTATGTGTATGAGGTGTAAGAAGTGGACCTAAATGTGTACAAAGAGCATGGAGGGGAGCTGAATGTGTACAAGGTGTATGGAGCAGAGCTAAATGTGTATGAGTTGTATGAGGTGTATGGGGCGGAGCTAAATGTGTACGAGGTGTACGGAGCGGAGCTGAATGTGGACGAGGTGTACGGATCGGAGCCATGTGTGTATGAGGTGTATGGAGTGGAGCTAAATGTGTATGAGGTGTACGAAGTGGACCTAAATGTGTACAAAGAGCATGGAGGGGAGCTGAATGTGTACAAGGTGTATGGAGCGGAGCTAAATGTGTGAGTTGTGTGAGGTGTATGGGGCGGACCTAAATGTGTACGAGGTGTATGGGGCAGAACTGAATGTCATCGAGGTGTACGGAGCAAAGCCGTGGGTCTATGAGGTGTATGGAGTGGAGCTAAATGTGTACAAGGTGTATGGAGCGGAGCTGAATGTGTACGAGGTGTACGGATCGGAGCCATGTGTGTATGAGGTGTATGGAGTGGAGCTAAATGTGTATGAGGTGTATGGAGCGGAGCTGAATGTGTACGAGGTGTATGGAGCGGAGCTGAATGTGTATGAGGTGTATGGAGCGGAGCCATGTGTCTATGAGATGTATGGAGAGGAGCTAAATGTGTAAGAGGTGTATGGAGCAGAGATGAATGTGTATGAGGTGTACAAAGCGGAGCCATGTGTGTATGAGATGTATGGAGCAGAGCTAAATGTGTACGAGGTGTATGGAGCGTAGCTGAATGTGTACAAGGTGTACAGAGCAGAGCCGGGTGTGTATGAGGTGTATGGAGCGGAGCTAAATGTGTACGAGGTGTATGAAGTAGAGCTGAATGTGTATGAAGTGTATGGAGCGGAGATAAATGTGTATAAGGTGTATGGAGCTAAGCTAAATGTGTACGAGGTGTATGGAGTGGAGCTGAATGTGTGTGAGGTGTATGGAGCAGAGCCGTGTGTGTATGAGGTATATGGAGTAGATCTAAATCTGTTTGAGGTGTATGGAGCAGATATAAATGTGTACGAGGTGTATGGAGCAGAGCTAAATGTGTATGAAGTGTATGGAGCGGAGAAGAATGTGTACGAGGTGTATGGAGTGGAGCTGAATGTGCATGAGGTGTAAGGAGTGGAGCCGTGAGTGTATGAGGTGTATGGAGTGGAGCTAAATGTATACAAGGTGTATGGAGCAGATCTGAATGTTTACGAGGTGTATGGAGCAGAGCTGTGTGTGTATGAGGTGTATGGAGTAGATCTAAATGTGTACGAGGTGTATGGAGCAGAGCTAAATGTGTATGAAGTGTATGGAGTGGAGAAGAATGTGTACGAGGTGTATGGAGTGGGGCTGAATGTCATCGAGGTGTACGGAGCAAAGCCATGTGTGTATGAGGTGTATTGAGTGGAGCTAAATGTGTACGAGGTGTATGTAGCGGAGCTGATTGTGTATGAGGTGTATGGAGCAGAGCCGTATGTGTATGAGGTGTATGGAGTGGACCTAAATGTGTACAAAGTGTATGGAGCAGAGATGAATGTGTACGAGGTGTATGGAGCGGAGCCGTGTGTGTATGAGGTGTATGGAGTAGATCTAAATGTGTATGAGGTGTATGGAGCGGAGATAAATGTGTACGAGGTGTATGGAGCAGAGCTAAATGTGTGAAGTGTATGGAGCGGAGAAGAATGTGTACGAGGTGTATGGAGTGGAGCTGAATCTGTATGAGATGTAAGGAGTAGAGCCGTGTGTGTATGAGGTGTATGGAGCGGAGATAAATGTGAGCGAGGTGTATGGAGCAGAGCTGATTGTCATTGAGGTGTACGGAGCAGAGCCGTGTGTGCAGGAGGTGTATGGAGTGGAGCTAAATGTGTACGAGGTGTATGGAGTGGAGCTGATTGTGTATGAGGTGTATGGAGCAGAGCCGTATGTGTATAAGGTGTATGGAGTGGACCTAAATGTGTACAAAGAGTATGGAGGGGAGCTGAATGTGTACAAGGTGTATGGAGCGGAGCGAAATGTGTACGAGGTGAATGGAGCGGAGCTGAATGTGTACGAGGTGTATGGAGCGGAGCCGTGTGTGTATGAGGTGTATGGAGTGGAGCTAAATGTGTACAAGGTGTATGGAGGCGAGGTGAATGTGTACGAGGTGTATGGAGCGAAGCTAAATGTGTACGAGGTGTATGGAGCAGAGCTGAATGTGTATGAGGTGTATGGAGCGGAGTCGTGGGACTATGAGGTGTATGGAGTGGAGCTAAATGTGTACGAAGTGTATGAAAAGGAGCAGAATGTGTACGAGGTGTATGGAGCGGAGCTGAATGTGTATGAGGTGTATGGAATGGAGCTGAATGTGTCTGTCGTGTATGGTGCGGAGCTAAATATGTACGAGGTGTATGGAGTGGAGCTGAATGTGTACGAGGTGTACGAGGGGTACAGAGCGGAGCCGTGTGTGTATGAGGTGTATGGAGCGGAGCTAAATGTGTACAAGGTGTATGGAGTGGAACTGAATGTGTACGAGGTGTACGGAGCGGAGCCGTGTGTGTATGAGGTGTATGGAGCAGAGCTAAATGTGTACGACGTGTATGGAGCGGAGCTGAATGTGTATGAGGTGTATGGAGTGGAGAAGAATGTGTACGAGGTGTATGGAGTGGAGCTGAATGCGTATGAGGTGTAAGGAGTGGAGCCGTGTGTGTATGAGGTGTATGGGGTGGAGCTAAATGTGTACGAGGTGTACGGAGCGGAGATGATTGTGTATGAGGTGTATGGAGCAGAGCCGTATGTGTATGAGGTGTATGAAGTGGACCTAAATGTGTACAAAGAGCATGGAGGGGAGCTGAATGTGTACAAGGTGTATGGAGCGGAGCTAAATGTGTATGAGGTGTATGAGGTGTATGGGGCGGAGCTAAATGTGTACGAGGTGTACGGATCGGAGCCATGTGTGTATGAGGTGTATGGAGTGGAGCTGAATGTGCATGAGGTGTATGGAGCGGAGCTGAATGTGTACGAGGTGTATGGAGCGGAGCTGAACGTGTATGAGGTGTATGGAGCGGAGCCATGTGTCTATGAGGTGTATGGAGAGGAGCTAAATGTTTAAGAGGTGTATGAAGCAGAGATGAATGTGTATGAGGTGTATGGAGCGGAGCCGTGTGTCTATGAGGTGTATGGAGCAGAGCTCTATGTGTGGGAGGTGTATGAAGCAGAGTTGAATGTTTACAAGGTGTATGGAGTGGAGCTGAATGTGTATGAGGTGTACTGAGCGGAGCTGAATATGTATGAGGTGTATGGAGCGGAGCCGTGTGTGTATGAGGTGTATGGAGCGGAGATAAATGTGTACAAGGTGTATGGAGCAGAGCTGAATGTGTATGAGGTGTACAAAGCGGAGCCATGTGTGTATGAGATGTATGGAGCGGAGCTAAATGTGTACGAGGTGTATGGAGCGGAGCTAAATGTGTACGAGGTGTATAGAGCAGAGATAAATGTGTACGAGGTGTATGGAGCAGAGCTAAATGTGTATGAAGTGTATGGAGCGGAGAAGAATGTGTACGAGGTGTATGGAGTGGAGCTGAATGTGCATGAGGTGTAAGGAGTGGAGCCGTGAGTGTATGAGGTGTATGGAGCAGAGATAAATGTGTACAAGGTGTATGGGGCAGAGCTGAATGTTTACGAGGTTTATGGAGCAGAGCCGTGTGTGTATGAGGTGTATGGAGTAGATCTAAATGTGTATGAGGTGTATAGAGCAGAGAAAAATGTGTACGAGGTGTATGGAGCAGAGCTAAATGTGTATGAAGTGTATGGAGCGAAGAAGAATGTGTACGAGGTGTATGGAGTGGAGCTGAATGTCATCGAGGTGTACGGAGCAAAGCCGTGTGTGTATGAGGTGTATGGAGTGGAGCTAAATGTGTACGAGGTGTATGGAGCGGAGCTGATTGTGTATGAGGTGTATGGAGCAGAGGCGTATGTGTATGAGGTGTATGGAGTGGACCTAAATGTGTACAAAGAGTATGGAGGGGAGCTGAATGTGTACAAAGTGTATGGAGCAGAGCTGAATGTGTACGAGGTGTATGGAGCGGAGCTGAATGTGTACGAGGTGTATGGAGCGGAGCTGAATGTGTATGAGGTGTATGGAGTGGAGCCATGTGTCTATGAGGTGTATGGAGAGGAGCTAAATGTGTAAGAGGTGTATGGAGCAGAGATGAATGTGTATGAGGTGTATGGAGCAGAGCCGTGTGTCTATGAGGTGTATGGAGCAAAGCTCAATGTGTGGGAGGTGTATGAAGCAGACTTGAATGTTTACAAGGTGTATGGAGTGGAGCTGAATGTGTATGAGGTGTACTGAGCGGAGCCGTGTGTGTATGAGGTGTATGGAGCGGAGCCGTGTGTGTATGAGGTGTATGGAGCGGAGATAAATGTGTACGAAGTGTATGGAGCAGAGCTGAATGTGTATGAGGTGTACAAAGCGGAGCCATGTGTGTATGAGATGTATGGAGCGGAGCTAAATGTGTACGAGGTGTATGGAGCGAAGCTAAATGTGTACGAGGTGTACGGAGTGGAGCTGAGTGTGTATAAAGTGTATGGAGCGGAGTTAAATGTGTATAAGGTGTATGGAGCGGAGCTAAATGTGTACAAGGTGTATGGAGCGGAGCAGAATGTGGACGAGGTGTATGGAGCGAAGCTAAATGTGTACGAGGTGTATGGAGCATAGCTGAATGTGTACAAGGTGTACAGAGCAGAGCCGGGTGTGTATGAGGTGTATGGAGCGGAGCTAAATGTGTACGAGGTGTATGAAGTAGAGCTGAATGTGTATGAAGTGTATGGAGCGGAGTTAAATGTGTATAAGGTGTATGGAGCTAAGCTAAATGTGTACGAGGTGTATGGAGCGGAGCTGAATGTCTGTGAGGTGTATGGAGCGGAGCCGTGAGAGTATGAGGTATATGGAGTAGATCTAAATGTTTATGAGGTGTATGGAGCAGAGATAAATGTGTACGAGGTGTATGGAGCAGAGCTAAATGTGTATGAAGTGTATGGACTGGAGAAGAATGTGTACGAGGTGTATGGAGTGGAGCTGAATGTGCATGAGGTGTAAGGAGTGGAGCTGTGTGTGTATGAGGTGTATGGAGCGGAGATAAATGTGTACAAGTTGTATGGAGCAGAGCTGAATGTCATCGAGGTGTACGGAGCAAAGCCGTGGGTCTATGAGGTGTATGGAGTGGAGCTAAATGTGTACAAGGTGTATGGAGCAGTTCTGAATGTTTACGAGGTGTATGGAGCAGAGCCGTGTGTGTATGAGGTGTATGGAGTAGATCTAAATGTGTACGAGGTGTATGGAGTGGAGCTGAATGTCATCGAGGTGTACGGAGCAATGCCATGTGTGTATGAGGTGTATGGAGTGGAGCTAAATGTGTACGAGGTGTATGGAGCGGAGCTGATTGTGTATGAGGTGTATGGAGCAGAGCCGTATGTGTATGAGGTGTATGGAGTGGACCTAAATGTGTACAAAGAGTATGGAGGGGAGCTGAATGTGTACAAAGTGTATGGAGCGGAGCTAAATGTGTATGAGGTGTATGGAGCGGAGCTAAATTTGTACGAGGTGTATGGAGCGGAGCTGAATGTGTACGACATGTATGGAGCGGAGCCGTGTGTGTGTGAGGTGTATGGAGTTGAGCTAAATGTGTACAAGGTGTATGGAGGCGCGGTGAATGTGTTCGAGGTGTATGGAGTGAAGCTAAATGTGTACGAGGTGTATGGCGCGGAGCTGTGGGTCTATGAGGTGTATGGAGTGGAGCTAAATGTGTACGAGGTGTATGGAAAGGAGCAGAATGTGTACGAGGTGTATGGAGTAGAGCTGAATGTGTATGAAGTGTATGGAGCGAAGTTAAATGTGTACAAGGTGTATGGAGCGGAGTTAAATGTGTATAAGGTGTATGGAGCGGAGCTAAATGTGTACAAGGTGTATGGAGGGTAGCTGAATGTGTACGAGGTGTACAGAGCGGAGCCGTGTGTGTATGAGGTGTATGGAGCGGAGCTAAATGTGTACAAGGTGTAAAAAGTGGAGCTGAAAGTGGACGAGGTGTATGGAGCGGAGCTGAATGTGTACAAGGTGTATGGAGTGAAGCTAAATGTGTACGAGGTGTATGGAGCAGAGCTGAATGTGTATGAGGTGTACAAAGCGGAGCCATGTGTGTATGAGATGTATGGAGCGGAGCTAAATGTGTACGAGGTGTATGGAGCGGAGCTATATGTGTACGAGGTGTATGGAGTGGAGCTGAGTGTGTATGAAGTGTATGGAGCGGAGTTAAATATGTATAAGGTTTATGGAGCGGAGCTAAATGTGTACAAGGTGTATGGAGGGTAGCTGAATATGTACGAGGTGTATGGAGCGAAGCTAAATGTGTACGAGGTGTATGGAGCATAGCTGAATGTGTACAAGGTGTACAGAGCAGAGCCGTGTGTGTATGAGGTGTATGGAGCGGAGCTAAATGTGTACGAGGAGTATGAAGTAGAGCTGAATGTGTATGAAGTGTATGGAGCGGAGTTAAATGTGTATAAGGTGTATGGAGCGGAGCTAAATGTGTACAAGGTGTATGGAGGGTAGCTGAATGTGTACAGGTGTATGGAGTGGAGCCGTGTGTGTATGAGGTGTATGGAGTAGATCTAAATGTGTATGAGGTGTATGGAGCGGAGCTAAATGTGTAGGAGGTGTATGGAGCAGAGCTAAATGTGTATGAAGTGTATGGAGCGGAGAAGAATGTGTACGAGGTGTATGAAGTGGAGCTGAATCTGTATGAGGTGTAAGGAGTGGAGCCGTGTGTGTATGAGGTGTATGGAGCGGAGATAAATGTGTACGAGGTGTATGGAGCAGAGCTGAATGTCATCGAGGTGTACGGAGCGGAGCCGTATGTGTATGAGGTGTATGGAGTGGAGCTAAATGTGTACGAGGTGTATGGAGCGGAGCTGATTGTGTATGCGGTGTATGGAGCAGAGCCGTATGTGTATGAGGTGTATGGAGTGGACCTAAATGTGTAGAAAGAGTATGGAGGGCAGCTGAATGTGTACAAGGTGTATGGAGCGGAGCAAAATGTGTACGAGGTGTATGGAGCGGAGCTAAATGTGTACGAGGTGTATGGAGCGGAGCTGAAAGTGTACGAGGTGTATGGATCGGAGCCGTGTGTGTATGAGGTGTACGGAGTGGAGCTAAATGTGTACGAGGTATATGGAGCAGAGCTGAATGTGTACGAGGTGTACGGAGCGGAGCCGTGTGTGTATGAGGTGTATGGAGCGGAGATAAATGTGTACGAGGTGTATGGATTGGAGCTGAATGTGTATGAAGTGTATGGAGCGAAGATAAATGTGTAAGGTGTATGGAGCAGAGCTAAATGTGTAAAAGGTGTATGGAGGCGAGGTGAATGTGTACGAGGTGTATGAGCGAAGCTAAATGTGTTCGAGGTGTATGGAGCGGAGCTGAATGTGTACGAGGTGTATGGAGCGGAGCTGAATGTGTATGAGGTGTATGGAATGGAGCTGAATGTGTCTGAGGTGTATGGAGCGGAGCTATATATGTATGAGGTGTATGGAGTGGAGCTGAATGTGTACGAGGTGGACAGAGTGGAGCCGTGTGTGTATGAGGTGTATGGAGTTGAGCTAAATGTGTACGAGGTGTATGGAGTGGAGCTGAATGTGTACGAGGAGTACGGAGCGGAGCCGTATGTGTATGAGGTGTATAGAGCGGAGCTAAATGTGTATGAGGTGTATGGAGCGGAGCTGAATGTGTATGAGGTGTATGGAGTGGAGCTGAATGTGTATGAGGTGTACGGAGCAGAGCTAAATGTGTATGAGGTGTATTGAGTCGAGCTGAATGTGCATGAGGTGTATGGAGCAGAGCTGAATGTGTACAAGGTGTATGGAGCGGAGCTGAATGTGTATGAGGTGTATGGAGCGGATCTGTGGGTCTATGAGGTGTATGGAGTGGAGCTCAATGTGTACGAGTTGTATGGAACGGAGCAGAATGTGTACGAGGTGTATGGAGCTGAGCTGAATGTGTATGAGGTGTATGGAATGGAGCTGAATGTGTACGAGGTGTACAGAGCGGAGCCGTGTGTGTATGAGATGTATGGAGCGGAGTTAAATGTGTATAAGGTGTATGGAGCGGAGCTAAATGTGTACAAGGTGTATGGAGGGTAGCTGAATGTGTACAGGTGTATGGAGCGGAGCTGAATGTGTGTGAGGTGTATGGAGCGGAGTCGTGGGTCTATGAGGTGTATGGAGTGGAGCTAAATGTGTACAAGGTGTATGGAGCGGATCTTAATGTTTACGAGGTGTATAGAGCAGAGCTGAATGTGTACGAGGTGTATGGAGCGGAGCCGTGTGTGTATGAGGTGTATGGAGTAGATCTAAATGTGAATGAGGTGTATGGAGCGGAGCTAAATGTGTACAAGGTGTATGGAGGGTAGCTGAATGTGTACAGGTGTATGGAGCAGAGCTGAATGTGTACGAGGTGTATGGAGCGGAGCCGTGTGTGTATGAGGTGTATGGAGTAGATCTAAATGTGTATGAAGTGTATGGAGCGGAGAAGAATGTGTACGAGGTGTATGGTGTGGAGCTGAATCTGTATGAGGTTTAAGGAGTGGAGCCGTGTGTTTGAGGTGTATGGAGCGGAGATAAATGTGTACAAGGTGTATGGAGCGGATCTTAATGTTTACGAGGTGTATGGAACAGAGCTGAATGTGTACGAGGTGTATGGAACGGAGCCGTGTGTGTATGAGGTGTATGGAGTAGATCTAAATGTGTATGAGGTGTATGGAGCAGAGCTAAATGTGTACGAGGTGTATGGAGCAGAGCCAAATGTGTATGAAGTGTATGGAGCGGAGAAGAATGTGTATGAGGTGTATGGAGTGGAGATGAATCTGTGAGGTGTAAGGAGTGGAGCCGTGTGTGTATGAGGTGTATGGAGCGGAGATAAATGTGTACAAGGTGTATGGAGCAGAGCTGAATGTCATCGAGGTGTACTGAGCGGAGCTGAATGTGTATGAGGTGTATGGAGCGGAGCCTTGTGTGTATGAGGTGTATGGAGCGGAGCTAAATGTGTACGAGGTGTATGGAGTGGAGCTGAATGTGTACGAGTTGTACGGAGCGTAGCCTTGTGTGTATGAGGTGTATGAAGCAGAGCTGAATGTGTACGAGGTGTATGGAGTGGAGCTGAATGTGTATGAGGTGTTTGGAACGGAGCTAAATGTGAATGAGGTGTATTGAGTGAAGCTGAATGTGTACGAGGTGTATGGAGCGGAGCTGAATGTGTATGAGGTGTATGGAGCAGAGCCGTGTGTGTGTATGAGGTGTGTGGAGTGGAGCTGAGTGTGTATGAAGTGTATGGAGCAGAGTTAAATGTGTATAAGGTGTATGGAGCGGAGTTAAATGTGAACAAGGTGTATGGAGCGGAGCTGAATGTGTACGAGGTGTATGGAGTGAAGCTAAATGTGTACGAGGTGTATGGAGCAGAGCTGAATGTGTATGAGATGTACAATGCGGAGCCATGTGTGTATGAGATGTATGGAGAAAAGCAAAATGTGTACGAGGTGTATGGAGCGGAGCTGAATGTGTATGAGGTGTATGGAGTGGAGCCGTGGGTCTATGAGGTGTATGGAGTGGAGCTCAATGTGTACGAGGTGTATGGAATGGAGCAGAATGTGTACGAGGTGTATGGAGCAGAGCTGAATGTGTATGAGGTGTATGGAATGGAGCTGAATGTGTCTGAGGTGTATGGAGCGGAGCTAAATGTGCATGAGGTGTATGGAGTGGAGCTGAATGTGTACGAGGTGTACAGAGCGGAGCCGTGTGTGTATGAGGTGTATGGAGTGGAGCTAAATGTGTACGAGGTGTATGGAGTGGAGCTAAAAGTGTACGAGGTGTATGGAGCGGAGCTGAATGTGTACGAGGTGTATGGAGTGAAGCTAAATGTGTACGAGGTGTATGGAGCAGAGCTGAATGTGTATGAGGTGTACAAAACGGAGCCATGTGTGTATGAGATGTATGGAGCAGAGCTAAATGTGTACGAGGTGTATGGAGCGGAGCTAAATGTGTACGAGGTGTATGGAGTGGAGCTGAGTGTGTATGAAGTGTATGGAGCGGAGTTAAATGTTTATAAGGTTTATGGAGCGGAGCTGAATGTGTACAAGGTGTATGGAGCGGAGCTAAATGTGGACGAGGTGTATGGAGGGAAGCTAAGTGTGTACGAGGTGCATGGAGGGAAGCTAAATGTGTACGAGGTGTATGGAGCAGAGCGGAATGTGTATGAGATGTACGGAGCGGAGCCATGTGTGCATGAGGTGTATGGAGTGGAGCTGAATGTGTACGAGGTGTACAGAGCGGAGCCATGTGTGTAAGAGGTGTATGGAGCGGAGCTAAATGTGTACGAGGTGTATGGAGTGGAGCTGAATGTGTACGAGGTGTATGGAGCGGAGCTGAATGTGTACGAGGTGTATGGAGTGAAGCTAAATGTGTACGAGGTGTATGGAGCAGAGCTGAATGTGTATGAAGTGTATGGAGCATAGCTGAATGTGAACAAGGTGTACAGAGCAGAGCCGTGTGTGTATGAGGTGTATGGAGCGCAGCTAAATGTGTACGAGGTGTATGAAGTAAAGCTGAATGTGTACAAGGTGAACAGAGCAGAGCCGTGTGTGTATGAGGCGTATGGAGCGGAGCTTAATGTGTACGAGGTGTATGGAGCATAGCTGAATGTGTACGACGTGTATGGAGCGGAGCCGTGTGTGTATGAGGTGTATGGAGTAGATCTAAATGTGTATGAGGTGTATGGAGCGGAGCTAAATGTGTATGAGGTGTATGGAGCAGAGCTGAATGTGTATGAGGTGTATGGAGTGGAGCTGAATGTGTATGAGGTGTATGGAGCAGAGCTAAATGTGCATGAGGTGTATGGAGTGGAGCTGAATGTGTACATGGTGTACAGAGCGGAGCCGTGTGTGTATGAGATGTATGGAGTGAAGCTAAATGTGTACGAGGTGTATGGAGCAGAGCTGAATGTGTATGAGGTGTACAAAGCGGAGCCATGTGTGTATGAGATGTATGGAGCGGAGCTAATTGTGTACGAGGTGTATGGAGCGGAGCTAAATGTGTACGAGGTGTATGGAGTGGAGCTGAGTGTGTATGAAGTGTATGGAGCGGATTTAAATGTGTATAAGGTGTATGGAGCGGAGCTAAATGTGTACCAGGTGTATGGAGTGGAGCTGAATGTGTACGAGGTGTATGGAGCGGAGCCGTGTGTGTATGAGGTGTATGGAGTAGATCTAAATGTGTATGAGGTGTATGGAGCAGAGATAAATGTGTACAAGGTGTATGGAGCAGAGCTAAATGTGTTTGAAGTGTATGGAGAAGAGAAGAATGTGTACGAGGTGTATGGAGTGGAGCTGAATCTGTATGAGGTGTATGGAGCAGATCTTAATGTTTACGAGGTGTATGGAGCAGAGCTGAATGTGTACGAGGTGTATGGAGCGGAGCCGTGTGTGTATGACGTGTATGGAGTAGATCTAAATGTGTATGAGGTGTATGGAGCAGAGCTAAATGTGTACGAGGTGTATGGAGCAGAGCTAAATGTGTATGAATTGTATGGCGCGGAGAAGAATGTGTACGAGGTGTATTGAGTGGAGATGAATCTGTATGAGGTGTAAGGAGTAGAGCCGTGTGTGTATGAGGTGTATGGAGCGGAGATAAATGTGTACGAGGTGTATGGAGCAGAGCTGAATGTCATCGAGGTGTACGGAGCGGAGCCGTGTGTGTATGAGGTGTATGGAGTAGATCTAAATGTGTATGAGGTGTATGGAGCAGAGCTAAATGTGTACGAGGTGTATGGAGCAGAGCTAAATGTGTATGAAGTGTATGGAGCGGAGAAGAATGTGTACGAGGTGTATTGAGTGGAGATGAATCTGTATGAGGTGTAAGGAGTGGAGCCGTGTGTGTATGAGGTGTATGGAGTGGAGCTAAATGTGTACGAGGTGTATGGAGCGGAGCTGAATGTGTATGAGGTGTACAAAGCGGAGCCATGTGTGTATGAGATGTACGGAGCGGAGCTAAATGTGTCCGAGGTGTATGGAGTGGAGCTATATGTGTACGAGGTGTATGGAGCAGAGCTGAATGTCATCGAGGTGTACGGAGCGGAGCCGTATGTGTATGAGGTGTATGGAGTGGAGCTAAATGTGTATGAGGTGTATGGAGCGGAGCTGATTGGTTATGAGGTGTATGGAGCAGAGCCGTATGTGTATGAGGTGTATGGAGCGGAGCTAAATGTGTACGAGGTGTATGGAGCGGAGCTGAAAGTGTACGAGGTGTATGGATCGGAGCCGTCTGTGTATGAGGTGTACGGAGTGGAGCTAAATGTGTACGAGGTACATGGAGCAGAGCTTAATGTGTACGAGGTGTACGGAGCAGAGCCGTGTGTGTATGAGGTGTATGGAGCGGAGATAAATTTGTACGAGGTGTATGGATTGGAGCTGAATGTGTATGAAGTGTATGGAGCGAAGATAAATGTGCATAAGGTGTATTGAGCAGAGCTAAATGTGTACAAGGTGTATGGAGGCGAGGTGAATGTGTACGAGGTGTATGAGCGAAGCTAAATGTGTATGAGGTGTATGGAGCGGAGCTGAATGTGTACGAGGTGTATGGAGCGGAGCTGAATGTGTATGACGTGTATGGAATGGAGCTGAATGTGTCTGAGGTGTATGGAGCGGAGCTAAATATGTAGGAGGTGTATGGAGTGGAGCTGAATGTGTACGAGGTGTACAGAGCGGAGCCGTGTGTGTATGAGGTGTATGGAGTGGACCTAAATGTGTACTAGGTGTATGGAGTGGAGCTGAATGTGTACGAGGTGTACGGAGCGGAGCCGTGTGTGTATGAGGTGTATGGAGCAGAGGTAAATGTGTATGAGGTGTATGGAGCAGAGCTGAATGTGTATGAGGTGTATGGAGTGGAGCTGAATGTGTATGAGGTGTATGGAGCAGAGCTAAATGTGTATGAGGTGTATTGAGTGGAGCTGAATGTGCATGAGGTGTATGGAGCAGAGCTGAATGTGTACAAGGTGTATGGAGCGGAGCTGAATGTGTATGAGGTGTATGGAGCGGAGCCGAGGGTCTATGAGGTGTATGGAGTGGAGCTCAATGTGTACGAGGTGTATGGAACGGAGCAGAATGTGTACGAGGTGTATGGAGCTTTGCTGAATGTGTATGAGGTGTATGGAATGGAGCTGAATGTGTCTGAGGTGTATGGAGCAGAGCTAAATGTGCATGAGGTGTATGGAGTAGAGCTGAATGTGTACGAGGTGTACAGAGCAGATCCGTGTGTGTATGAGGTGTATGGAGCGGAGCTAAATGTGTACGAGGTGTATGGAGTGGAGCTGAATGTGTACGAGGTGTATGGAGCGGAGCTGAATGTGTACGAGGTGTATGGAGTGAAGCTAAATGTGTACGAGGTGTATGGAGCAGAGCTGAATGTGTATGAGGTGTACAAAGCGGAGCCATGTGTGTATGAGATGTATGGAGCGGAGCTAATTGTGTACGAGGTGTATGGAGCGGAGCTAAATGTGTACGAGGTGTATGGAGTGGAGCTGAGTGTGTATGAAGTGTATGGAGCGGATTTAAATGTGTATAAGGTGTATGGAGCGGAGCTAAATGTGTACAAGGTGTATGGAGTGGAGCTGAATGTGGACGAGGTGTATGGAGGGAAGCTAAATGTGTACGAGGTGTATGGAGCAGAGCTGAATGTGTATGAGATGTACGGAGCGGAGCCATGTGTGTATGAGATGTATGGAGCAGAGCTAAATGTGTACGGGGTGTATGGAGTAAAGCTGAATGTGTATGAAGTGTATGGAGCGAAGTTAAATGTGTACAAGGTGTATGGAGGGGAGCTGAATATGTACGAGGTGTATGGAGCGAAACTAAATGTGTACGATGTGTATGCAGCATAGCTGAATGTGTACAAGGTGTACAGAGCAGAGCCGTGTGTGTATGAGGTGTATGGAGCGCAGCTAAATGTGTACGAGGTGTATGAAGTAAAGCTGAATGTGTACAAGGTGTACAGAGCAGAGCCGTGTGTGTATGAGTTGTATGGAGCGGAGCTAAATGTGTATGAGGAGTATGAAGTAGAGCTGAATGTGTATGGAGCGGAGTTAAATGTGTATAAGGTGTATGGAGCGGAGCTAAATGTGTACAAGGTGTATGGAAGGTAGCTGAATGTGTACAGGTGTATGGAGCAGAGCTGAATGTGTGTGAGTTGTATGGAGCAGAGTCGTGGGTCGATGAGGTGTATGGAGTGGAGCTAAATGTGTACAAGGTGTATGGAGCGGATCTTAATGTTTACGAGGTGTATGGAGCAGAGCTGAATGTGTACGAGGTGTTTGGAGTGGAGCCGTGTGTGTATGAGGTGTATGGAGTAGATCTAAATGTGTATGAGGTGTAAGGAGTGGAGCCGTGTGTGTATGAGGTGTATGGAGCAGAGATAAATGTGCACGAGGTGTATGGAGCAGAGCTGAATGTCATCGAGGTGTACAGAGCGGAGCCGTATGTGTATGAGGTGTATGGAGTGGAGCTAAATGTGTACGAGGTGTATGGAGTGGAACTGAATGTGTACAAAGAGTATCGAGGGGAACTGAATGTGTACAAGGTGTATGGAGCGGAGCGAAATCTGTATGAGGTGTATGGAGCGGAGCTAAATGTGTACGAGGTGTATGGAGCCTAGCTGAAAGTGTACGAGGTGTATGGATCGGAGCCGTGTGTGTATGAGGTGTACGGAGTGGAGCTAAATGTGTATGAGGTATATGGAGCAGAGCTGAATGTGTACGAGGTGTATGGAGCGGAGCCGTGTGTGTATGAGGTGTATGGAGCGGAGACAAATTTGTACGAGGTGTATGGACTGGAGCTGAATGTGTATGAAGTGTAAGGAGCGAAGATAAATGTGTATAAGGTGTATGGAGCAGAGCTAAATGTGTACAAGGTGTATGGAGGCGAGGTGAATGTGTATGAGGTGTATGAGCGAAGCTAAATGTGTACGAGGTGTATGGAGCGGAGCTGAATGTGTACGAGGTGTATGGAGCGGAGCTGAATGTGTATGAGGTGTATGGAATGGAGCTGAATGTGTCTGAGGTGTATGGAGCGGAGCTATATATGTATGAGGTGTATGGAGTGGAGCTGAATGTGTACGAGGTGTATGGAATGGAGCTGAATGTGTATGAGGTGTATGGAATGGAGCTGAATGTGTCTGAGGTGTATGGAGCGGAGCAAAATATGTACGAGGTGTATGGAGTGGAGCTGAATGTGTACGAGGTGTACAGAGCGGAGCCGTGTCTGTATGAGGTGTATGGAGTGGAGCTAAATGTGTACGAGGTGTATGGAGTGGAGCTGAATGTGTACGAGGTGTACGGAGCGGAGCCGTGTGTGTATGAGGTGTATGGAGCGGAGCTAAATGTGTATGAGGTGTATTGAGTGGAGCTGAATGTACATGAGGTGTATGGAGCAGAACTGAATGTGTACGAGGTGTATGGAGCGGAGCTGAATGTGTATGAGGTGTATGGAGCGGAGCCTTGTGTGTATGAGGTGTATGGAGCGGAGCTAAATGTGTACGAGGTGTATGGAGTGGAGCTGAATGTGTACGAGTTGTACGGAGCGGAGCCTTGTGTGTATGAGGTGTATGAAGCAGAGCTGAATGTGTACGAGGTGTATGGAGTGGAGCTGAATGTGTATGAGGTGTTTGGAACGGAGCTAATTGTGAATGAGGTGTATTGAGTGAAGCTGAATGTGTACGAGGTGTATGGAGCGGAGCTGAATGTGTATGAGGTGTATGGAGCAGAGACGTGTGTGTGTATGAGGTGTATGGAGTGGAGCTGAGTATGTATGAAGTGTATGGAGCAGAGTTAAATGTGTATAAGGTGTATGGAGCGGAGTTAAATGTGTACAAGGTGTATGGAGCGGAGCTGAATGTGTACGAGGTGTATGGAGTGAAGCTAAATGTGTACGAGGTGTATGGAGCGGAGCTGAATGTGTATGAGGTGTATGGAGTGGAGCCGTGGGTCTATGAGGTGTATGGAGTGGAGCTCAATGTGTACGAGGTGTATGGAATGGAGCAGAATGTGTACGAGGTGTATGGAGCAGAGCTGAATGTGTATGAGGTGTATGGAATGGAGCTGAATGTGTCTGAGGTGTATGGAGCGGAGCTAAATGTGCATGAGGTGTATGGAGTGGACCTGAATGTGTACGAGGTGTACAGAGCGGAGCCGTGTGTGTATGAGGTGTATGGAGCGGAGCTAAATGTGTACGAGGTGTATGGAGTGGAGCTGAAAGTGTACGAGGTGTATGGAGCGGAGCTGAATGTGTACAAGGTGTATGGAGTGAAGCTAAATGTGTACGAGGTGTATGGAGCAGAGCTGAAAGTGTATGAGGTGTACAAAGCGGAGCCATGTGTGTATGAGATGTATGGAGCAGAGCTAAATGTGTACGAGGTGTATAGAGCGGAGCTAAATGTGTACGAGGTGTATGGAGTGGAGCTGAGTGTGTATGAAGTGTATGGAGCGGAGTTAAATGTGTATAAGGTTTAAGGAGCGGAGCTAAATGTGTACAAGGTGTATGGAGCGGAGCTAAATGTGGACGAGGTGTATGGAGGGAAGCTAAGTGTGTACGAGGTGTATGGAGGGAAGCTAAATGTGTACGAGGTGTATGGAGCAGAGCGGAATGTGTATGAGATGTACGGAGCGGAGCCATGTGTGCATGAGGTGTATGGAGTGGAGCTGAATGTTTACGAGGTGTACAGAGCGGAGCCTTGTGTGTAAGAGGTGTATGGAGCGGAGCTAAATGTGTACGAGGCGTATGGAGTGGAGCTGAATGTGTACGAGGTGTATGGAGCCTAGCTGAATGTGTACGAGGTGTATGGAGTGAAGCTAAATGTGTACGAGGTGTATGGAGCAGAGCTGAATGTGTATGAGGTGTATGGAGCATAGCTGAATGTGTACAAGGTGTACAGAGCAGAGCCGTGTGTGTATGAGGTGTATGGAGCGCAGCTAAATGTGTACGAGGTGTATGAAGTAAAGCTGAATGTGTACAAGGTGAACAGAGCAGAGCCGTGTGTGTATGAGGCGTATGGAGCGGAGCTTAATGTGTACGAGGTGTATGGAGCATAGCTGAATGTGTACGAGGTGTATGGAGCGGAGCCGTGTGTGTATGAGGTGTATGGAGTAGATCTAAATGTGTATGAGGTGTATGGAGCAGAGCTAAATGTGTACGAGGTGTATGGAGCAGAGCTAAATGTGTATGAAGTGTATGAAGCGGAGAAGAATGTGTACGAGGTGTATGGAGTGGAGCTGAATCTGTATGAGGTGTATGGAGCGGATCTTAATGTTTACGAGGTGTATGGAGCAGAGCTGAATGTGTAAGAGGTGTATGGAGCGGAGCCGTGTGTGTATGAGGTGTATGGAGTAGATCTAAATGTGTATGAGGTGTATGGAGCGCAGCTAAATGTGTACGAGGTGTATGAAGTAAAGCTGAATGTGTACAAGGTGAACAGAGCAGAGCCGTGTGTGTATGAGGCGTATGGAGCGGAGCTTAATGTGTACGAGGTGTATGGAGCATAGCTGAATGTGTACGAGGTGTATGGAGCGGAGCCGTGTGTGTATGAGGTGTATGGAGTAGATCTAAATGTGTATGAGGTGTATGGAGCAGAGCTAAATGTGTACGAGGTGTATGGAGCAGAGCTAAATGTGTATGAATTGCATGGAGCGGAGAAGAATGTGTACGAGGTGTATGGAGTGGCGCTGAATCTGTATGAGGTGTAAGGAGTGGAGCCGTGTGTGTATGAGGTGTATGGAGCGGAGATAAATGTGTACGAGGTGTATGGAGCAGAGCTGAATGTCATCGAGGTGTACGGAGCGGAGCCGTGTGTGTATGAGGTGTATGGAGTGGAGCTAAATGTGTACGAGGTGTATGGAGCGGAGCTGAATGTGTACGAGGTGTATGGAGCAGAGCCGTATGTGTATGAGGTGTATGGAATGGAGCTGAATGTGTCTGAGGTGTATGGAGCGGAGATAAATGTGTACGAGGTGTATGGAGTGGAGCTGAATGTGTATGAGGTGTACAGAGTGGAGCCGTGTGTGTATGATGTGTATGGAGTGGAGCTAAATGTGTGCGAGGTGTACGGAGTGGAGCTGAATGTGTACGAGGTGTACGGAGCGGAGCCGTGTGTGTATGAGGTGTAGGGAGCGGAGCTAAATGTGTATGAGGTGTATGGAGCAGAGCTGAATGTGTATGAGGTGTATGGAGTGGAGCTGAATGTGTATGAGGTGTATGGAGCAGAGCTAAATGTGCATGAGGTGTATGGAGTGGAGCTGAATGTGTACGAGGTGTACAGAGCGGAGCCGTGTGTGTATGAGGTGTATGGAGCGGAGCTAAATGTGTACGAGGTGTATGGAGTGGAGCTGAGTGTGTACGAGGTGTATGGAGCAGAGCTGAATGTGTACGAGATGTATGGAGTGAAGCTAAATGTGTACGAGGTGTATGGAGCAGAGCTGAATGTGTATGAGGTGTACAAAGCGGAGCCATGTGTGTATGAGATGTATGGAGCAGAGCTAATTGTGTACGAGGTGTATGGAGCGGAGCTAAATGTGTACGAGGTGTATGGAGTGGAGCTGAGTGTGTATGAAGTGTATGGAGCGGATTTAAATGTGTATAAGGTGTATGGAGCGGAGCTAAATGTGTACAAGGTGTATGGAGTGGAGCTGATTGTGTACGAGGTGTATGGAGTGGAGCTGAATCTGTATGAGGTGTATGGAGCAGATCTTAATGTTTACGAGGTGTATGGAGTAGAGCTGAATGTGTACGAGGTGTATGGAGCGGAGCCGTGTGTGTATGAGGTGTATGGAGTAGATCTAAATGTGTATGAGGTGTATGGAGCAGAGCTAAATGTGTACGAGGTGTATGGAGCAGATCTAAATGTGTATGAAGTGTATGGAGCGGAGAAGAATGTGTACGAGGTGTATTGAGTGGAGATGAATCTGTGAGGTGTAAGGAGTGGAGCCGTGTGTGTATGAGGTGTATGGAGCGGAGATAAATGTGTACGAGGTGTATGGAGCAGAGCTGAATGTCATCGAGGTGTACGGAGCGGAGCCGTGTGTGTAAGAGGTGTATGGAGTGGAGCTAAATGTGTACGAGGTGTATGGAGTGGAGCTGAATGTGCACGAGGTGTATGGAGTGAAGCTAAATGTGTACGAGGTGTATGGAACAGAGCTGAATGTGTATGAGGTGTACAAAGCGGAGCCATGTGTGTATGAGATGTACGGAGCGGAGCTAAATGTGTCCGAGGTGTATGGAGTGGAGCTATATGTGTACGAGGTGTATGGAGCAGAGCTGAATGTCATCGAGGTGTACGGAGCGGAGCCGTATGTGTATGAGGTGTATGGAGTGGAGCTAAATGTGTATGAGGTGTATGGAGCGGAGCTGATTGGTTATGAGGTGTATGGAGCAGAGCCGTATGTGTATGAGGTGTATGGAGCGGAGCTAAATGTGTACGAGGTGTATGGAGCGGAGCTGAAAGTGTACGAGGTGTATGGATCGGAGCCGTGTGTGTATGAGGTGTACGGAGTGGAGCTAAATGTGTACGAGGTACATGGAGCAGAGCTGAATGTGTACGAGGTGTACGGAGCAGAGCCGTGTGTGTATGAGGTGTATGGAGCGGAGATAAATTTGTACGAGGTGTATGGATTGAGGCTGAATGTGTATGAAGTGTATGGAGCGAAGATAAATGTGCATAAGGTGTATTGAGCAGAGCTAAATGTGTACAAGGTGTATGGAGGCGAGCTGAATGTGTACGAGGTGTATGAGCGAAGCTAAATGTGTACGAGGTGTATGGAGCGGAGCTGAATGTGTATGACGTGTATGGAGTGGAGCTGAATGTGTACGAGGTGTACAGAGCAGAGCCTTGTGTGTAAGAGGTGTATGGAGCGGAGCTAAATGTGTACGAGGTGTATGGAGTGGAGCTGAATGTGTACGAGGTGTATGGAGCGGAGCTGAATGTGTACGAGGTGTATGGAGTGAAGCTAAATGTGTACGAGGTGTATGGAGCAGAGCTGAATGTGTATGTGGTGTATGGAGCATAGCTGAATGTGTACAAGGTGTACAGAGCAGAGCCGTGTGTGTATGAGGTGTATGGAGCGCAGCTAAATGTGTACGAGGTGTATGAAGTAAAGCTGAATGTGTACAAGGTGAACAGAGCAGAGCCGTGTGTGTATGAGGCGTATGGAGCGGAGCTTAATGTGTACGAGGTGTATGGAGCATAGCTGAATGTGTACGAGGTGTATGGAGCGGAGCCGTGTGTGTATGAGGTGTATGGAGTAGATCTAAATGTGTATGAGGTGTATGGAGCAGAGCTAAATGTGTACGAGGTGTATGGAGCAGAGCTAAATGTGTATGAAGTGTATGAAGCGGAGAAGAATGTGTACGAGGTGTATGGAGTGGAGCTGAATCTGTATGAGGTGTATGGAGCGGATCTTAATGTTTACGAGGTGTATGGAGCAGAGCTGAATGTGTAAGAGGTGTATGGAGCGGAGCCGTGTGTGTATGAGGTGTATGGAGTAGATCTAAATGTGTATGAGGTGTATGGAGCAGAGCTAAATGTGTACGAGGTGTATGGAGCAGAGCTAAATGTGTATGAATTGCATGGAGCGGAGAAGAATGTGTACGAGGTGTATGGAGTGGCGCTGAATCTGTATGAGGTGTAAGGAGTGGAGCCGTGTGTGTATGAGGTGTATGGAGCGGAGATAAATGTGTACGAGGTGTATGGAGCAGAGCTGAATGTCATCGAGGTGTACGGAGCGGAGCCGTTTGTGTATGAATTGTATGGAGCGGATTTAAATGTGTATAAGGTGTATGGAGCGGAGCTAAATGTGTACAAGGTGTATGGAGTGGAGCTGATTGTGTACGAGGTGTATGGAGTGGAGATGAATCTGTATGAGGTGTATGGAGCAGATCTTAATGTTTACGAGGTGTATGGAGTAGAGCTGAATGTGTACGAGGTGTATGGAGCGGAGCCGTGTGTGTATGAGGTGTATGGAGTAGATCTAAATGTGTATGAGGTGTATGGAGCAGAGCTAAATGTGTACGAGGTGTATGGAGCAGATCTAAATGTGTATGAAGTGTATGGAGCGGAGAAGAATGTGTACGAGGTGTATTGAGTGGAGATGAATCTGTGAGGTGTAAGGAGTGGAGCCGTGTGTGTATGAGGTGTATGGAGCGGAGATAAATGTGTACGAGGTGTATGGAGCAGAGCTGAATGTCATCGAGGTGTACGGAGCGGAGCCGTGTGTGTAAGAGGTGTATGGAGTGGAGCTAAATGTGTACGAGGTGTATGGAGTGGAGCTGAATGTGTACGAGGTGTATGGAGTGAAGCTAAATGTGTACGAGGTGTATGGAACAGAGCTGAATGTGTATGAGGTGTACAAAGCGGAGCCATGTGTGTATGAGATGTACGGAGCGGAGCTAAATGTGTCCGAGGTGTATGGAGTGGAGCTATATGTGTACGAGGTGTATGGAGCAGAGCTGAATGTCATCGAGGTGTACGGAGCGGAGCCGTATGTGTATGAGGTGTATGGAGTGGAGCTAAATGTGTATGAGGTGTATGGAGCGGAGCTGATTGGTTATGAGGTGTATGGAGCAGAGCCGTATGTGTATGAGGTGTATGGAGCGGAGCTAAATGTGTACGAGGTGTATGGAGCGGAGCTGAAAGTGTACGAGGTGTATGGATCGGAGCCGTGTGTGTATGAGGTGTACGGAGTGGAGCTAAATGTGTACGAGGTACATGGAGCAGAGCTGAATGTGTACGAGGTGTACGGAGCAGAGCCGTGTGTGTATGAGGTGTATGGAGCGGAGATAAATTTGTACGAGGTGTATGGATTGAGGCTGAATGTGTATGAAGTGTATGGAGCGAAGATAAATGTGCATAAGGTGTATTGAGCAGAGCTAAATGTGTACAAGGTGTATGGAGGCGAGCTGAATGTGTACGAGGTGTATGGAGCGGAGCTGAATGTGTATGACGTGTATGGAGTGGAGCTGAATGTGTACGAGGTGTACAGAGCGGAGCCTTGTGTGTAAGAGGTGTATGGAGCGGAGCTAAATGTGTACGAGGTGTATGGAGTGGAGCTGAATGTGTACGAGGTGTATGGAGCGGAGCTGAATGTGTACGAGGTGTATGGAGTGAAGCTAAATGTGTACGAGGTGTATGGAGCAGAGCTGAATGTGTATGTGGTGTATGGAGCATAGCTGAATGTGTACAAGGTGTACAGAGCAGAGCCGTGTGTGTATGAGGTGTATGGAGCGCAGCTAAATGTGTACGAGGTGTATGAAGTAAAGCTGAATGTGTACAAGGTGAACAGAGCAGAGCCGTGTGTGTATGAGGCGTATGGAGCGGAGCTTAATGTGTACGAGGTGTATGGAGCATAGCTGAATGTGTACGAGGTGTATGGAGCGGAGCCGTGTGTGTATGAGGTGTATGGAGTAGATCTAAATGTGTATGAGGTGTATGGAGCAGAGCTAAATGTGTACGAGGTGTATGGAGCAGAGCTAAATGTGTATGAAGTGTATGAAGCGGAGAAGAATGTGTACGAGGTGTATGGAGTGGAGCTGAATCTGTATGAGGTGTATGGAGCGGATCTTAATGTTTACGAGGTGTATGGAGCAGAGCTGAATGTGTAAGAGGTGTATGGAGCGGAGCCGTGTGTGTATGAGGTGTATGGAGTAGATCTAAATGTGTATGAGGTGTATGGAGCAGAGCTAAATGTGTACGAGGTGTATGGAGCAGAGCTAAATGTGTATGAATTGCATGGAGCGGAGAAGAATGTGTACGAGGTGTATGGAGTGGCGCTGAATCTGTATGAGGTGTAAGGAGTGGAGCCGTGTGTGTATGAGGTGTATGGAGCGGAGATAAATGTGTACGAGGTGTATGGAGCAGAGTTGAATGTCATCGAGGTGTACGGAGCGGAGCCGTGTGTGTATGAGGTGTATGGAGTGGAGCTAAATGTGTACGAGGTGTATGGAGCGGAGCTGAATGTGTACGAGGTGTATGGAGCAGAGCCGTATGTGTATGAGGTGTATGGAATGGAGCTGAATGTGTCTGAGGTGTATGGAGCGGAGATAAATATGTACGAGGTGTATGGAGTGGAGCTGAATGTGTATGAGGTGTACAGAGTGGAGCCGTGTGTGTATGATGTGTATGGAGTGGAGCTAAATGTGTGCGAGGTGTACGGAGTGGAGCTGAATGTGTACGAGGTGTACGGAGCGGAGCCGTGTGTGTATGAGGTGTATGGAGCGGAGCTAAATGTGTATGAGGTGTATGGAGCAGAGCTGAATGTGTATGAGGTGTATGGAGTGGAGCTGAATGTGTATGAGGTGTATGGAGCAGAGCTAAATGTGCATGAGGTGTATGGAGTGGAGCTGAATGTGTACGAGGTGTACAGAGTGGAGCCGTGTGTGTATGAGGTGTATGGAGCGGAGCTAAATGTGTACGAGGTGTATGGAGTGGAGCTGAGTGTGTACGAGGTGTATGGAGCAGAGCTGAATGTGTACGAGATGTATGGAGTGAAGCTAAATGTGTACGAGGTGTATGGAGCAGAGCTGAATGTTTATGAGGTGTACAAAGCGGAGCCATGTGTGTATGAGATGTATGGAGCAGAGCTAATTGTGTACGAGGTGTATGGAGCGGAGCTAAATGTGTACGAGGTGTATGGAGTGGAGCTGAGTGTGTATGAAGTGTATGGAGCGGATTTAAATGTGTATAAGGTGTATGGAGCGGAGCTAAATGTGTACAAGGTGTATGGAGTGGAGCTGAATGTGTACGAGGTGTATGGAGTGGAGCTGAATCTGTATGAGGTGTATGGAGCAGATCTTAATGTTTACGAGGTGTATGGAGTAGAGCTGAATGTGTACGAGGTGTATGGAGCGGAGCCGTGTGTGTATGAGGTGTATGGAGTAGATCTAAATGTGTATGAGGTGTATGGAGCAGAGCTAAATGTGTACGAGGTGCATGGAGCAGATCTAAATGTGTGTGAAGTGTATGGAGCGGAGAAGAATGTGTACGAGGTGTATTGAGTGGAGATGAATCTGTGAGGTGTAAGGAGTGGAGCCGTGTGTGTATGAGGTGTATGGAGCGGAGATAAATGTGTACGAGGTGTATGGAGCAGAGCTGAATGTCATCGAGGTGTACGGAGCGGAGCTGTGTGTGTAAGAGGTGTATGGAGTGGAGCTAAATGTGTACGAGGTGTATGGAGTGGAGCTGAATGTGTACGAGGTGTATGGAGTGAAGCTAAATGTGTACGAGGTGTATGGAACAGAGCTGAATGTGTATGAGGTGTACAAAGCGGAGCCATGTGTGTATGAGATGTACGGAGCGGAGCTAAATGTGTCCGAGGTGTATGGAGTGGAGCTATATGTGTACGAGGTGTATGGAGCAGAGCTGAATGTCATCGAGGTGTACGGAGCGGAGCCGTATGTGTATGAGGTGTATGGAGTGGAGCTAAATGTGTATGAGGTGTATGGAGCGGAGCTGATTGGTTATAAGTTGTATGGAGCAGAGCCGTATGTGTATGAGGTGTATGGAGCGGAGCTAAATGTGTACGAGGTGTATGGAGCGGAGCTGAAAGTGTACGAGGTGTATGGATCGGAGCCGTGTGTGTATGAGGTGTACGGAGTGGAGCTAAATGTGTACGAGGTACATGGAGCAGAGCTGAATGTGTACGAGGTGTACGGAGCAGAGCCGTGTGTGTATGAGGTGTATGGAGCGGAGATAAATTTGTACGAGGTGTATGGATTGAGGCTGAATGTGTATGAAGTGTATGGAGCGAAGATAAATGTGCATAAGGTGTATTGAGCAGAGCTAAATGTGTACAAGGTGTATGGAGGCGAGCTGAATGTGTACGAGGTGTATGGAGCGGAGCTGAATGTGTATGACGTGTATGGAGTGGAGCTGAATGTGTACGAGGTGTACAGAGCGGAGCCTTGTGTGTAAGAGGTGTATGGAGCGGAGCTAAATGTGTACGAGGTGTATGGAGTGGAGCTGAATGTGTACGAGGTGTATGGAGCGGAGCTGAATGTGTACGAGGTGTATGGAGTGAAGCTAAATGTGTACGAGGTGTATGGAGCAGAGCTGAATGTGTATGTGGTGTATGGAGCATAGCTGAATGTGTACAAGGTGTACAGAGCAGAGCCGTGTGTGTATGAGGTGTATGGAGCGCAGCTAAATGTGTACGAGGTGTATGAAGTAAAGCTGAATGTGTACAAGGTGAACAGAGCAGAGCCGTGTGTGTATGAGGCGTATGGAGCGGAGCTTAATGTGTACGAGGTGTATGGAGCATAGCTGAATGTGTACGAGGTGTATGGAGCGGAGCCGTGTGTGTATGAGGTGTATGGAGTAGATCTAAATGTGTATGAGGTGTATGGAGCAGAGCTAAATGTGTACGAGGTGTATGGAGCAGAGCTAAATGTGTATGAAGTGTATGAAGCGGAGAAGAATGTGTACGAGGTGTATGGAGTGGAGCTGAATCTGTATGAGGTGTATGGAGCGGATCTTAATGTTTACGAGGTGTATGGAGCAGAGCTGAATGTGTAAGAGGTGTATGGAGCGGAGCCGTGTGTGTATGAGGTGTATGGAGTAGATCTAAATGTGTATGAGGTGTATGGAGCAGAGCTAAATGTGTACGAGGTGTATGGAGCAGAGCTAAATGTGTATGAATTGCATGGAGCGGAGAAGAATGTGTACGAGGTGTATGGAGTGGCGCTGAATCTGTATGAGGTGTAAGGAGTGGAGCCGTGTGTGTATGAGGTGTATGGAGCGGAGATAAATGTGTACGAGGTGTATGGAGCAGAGTTGAATGTCATCGAGGTGTACGGAGCGGAGCCGTGTGTGTATGAGGTGTATGGAGTGGAGCTAAATGTGTACGAGGTGTATGGAGCGGAGCTGAATGTGTACGAGGTGTATGGAGCAGAGCCGTATGTGTATGAGGTGTATGGAATGGAGCTGAATGTGTCTGAGGTGTATGGAGCGGAGATAAATATGTACGAGGTGTATGGAGTGGAGCTGAATGTGTATGAGGTGTACAGAGTGGAGCCGTGTGTGTATGATGTGTATGGAGTGGAGCTAAATGTGTGCGAGGTGTACGGAGTGGAGCTGAATGTGTACGAGGTGTACGGAGCGGAGCCGTGTGTGTATGAGGTGTATGGAGCAAAGCTAAATGTGTATGAGGTGTATGGAGCAGAGCTGAATGTGTATGAGGTGTATGGAGTGGAGCTGAATGTGTATGAGGTGTATGGAGCAGAGCTAAATGTGCATGAGGTGTATGGAGTGGAGCTGAATGTGTACGAGGTGTACAGAGTGGAGCCGTGTGTGTATGAGGTGTATGGAGCGGAGCTAAATGTGTACGAGGTGTATGGAGTGGAGCTGAGTGTGTACGAGGTGTATGGAGCAGAGCTGAATGTGTACGAGATGTATGGAGTGAAGCTAAATGTGTACGAGGTGTATGGAGCAGAGCTGAATGTTTATGAGGTGTACAAAGCGGAGCCATGTGTGTATGAGATGTATGGAGCAGAGCTAATTGTGTACGAGGTGTATGGAGCGGAGCTAAATGTGTACGAGGTGTATGGAGTGGAGCTGAGTGTGTATGAAGTGTATGGAGCGGATTTAAATGTGTATAAGGTGTATGGAGCGGAGCTAAATGTGTACAAGGTGTATGGAGTGGAGCTGAATGTGTACGAGGTGTATGGAGTGGAGCTGAATCTGTATGAGGTGTATGGAGCAGATCTTAATGTTTACGAGGTGTATGGAGTAGAGCTGAATGTGTACGAGGTGTATGGAGCGGAGCCGTGTGTGTATGAGGTGTATGGAGTAGATCTAAATGTGTATGAGGTGTATGGAGCAGAGCTAAATGTGTACGAGGTGCATGGAGCAGATCTAAATGTGTGTGAAGTGTATGGAGCGGAGAAGAATGTGTACGAGGTGTATTGAGTGGAGATGAATCTGTGAGGTGTAAGGAGTGGAGCCGTGTGTGTATGAGGTGTATGGAGCGGAGATAAATGTGTACGAGGTGTATGGAGCAGAGCTGAATGTCATCGAGGTGTACGGAGCGGAGCTGTGTGTGTAAGAGGTGTATGGAGTGGAGCTAAATGTGTACGAGGTGTATGGAGTGGAGCTGAATGTGTACGAGGTGTATGGAGTGAAGCTAAATGTGTACGAGGTGTATGGAACAGAGTTGAATGTGTATGAGGTGTACAAAGCGGAGCCATGTGTGTATGAGATGTACGGAGCGGAGCTAAATGTGTCCGAGGTGTATGGAGTGGAGCTATATGTGTACGAGGTGTATGGAGCAGAGCTGAATGTCATCGAGGTGTACGGAGCGGAGCCGTATGTGTATGAGGTGTATGGAGTGGAGCTTAATGTGTATGAGGTGTATGGAGCGGAGCTGATTGGTTATGAGGTGTATGGAGCAGAGCCGTATGTGTATGAGGTGTATGGAGCGGAGCTAAATGTGTACGAGGTGTATGGAGCGGAGCTGAAAGTGTACGAGGTGTATGGATCGGAGCCGTGTGTGTATGAGGTGTACGGAGTGGAGCTAAATGTGTACGAGGTACATGGAGCAGAGCTGAATGTGTACGAGGTGTACGGAGCGGAGCCGTGTGTGTATGAGGTGTATGGAGCGGAGATAAATTTGTACGAGGTGTATGGATTGAGGCTGAATGTGTATGAAGTGTATGGAGCGAAGATAAATGTGCATAAGGTGTATTGAGCAGAGCTAAATGTGTACAAGGTGTATGGAGGCGAGGTGAATGTGTACGAGGTGTATGAGCGAAGCTAAATGTGTACGAGGTGTATGGAGCGGAGCTGAATGTGTACGAGGTGTATGGAGCGGAGCTGAATGTGTATGACGTGTATGGAATGGAGCTGAATGTGTCTGAGGTGTATGGAGCGGAGCTAAATATGTAGGAGGTGTATGGAGTGGAGCTGAATGTGTACGAGGTGTACGGAGCCGTGTGTGTATGAGGTGTATGGAGCGGAGCTAAATGTGTATGAGGTGTATAGAGCAGAGCTGAATGTGTATGAGGTGTATGGAGTGGAGCTGAATGTGTATGAGGTGTATGGAGCAGAGCTAAATGTGTATGAGGTGTATTGAGTGGAGCTGAATGTGCATGAGGTGTATGGAGCAGAGCTGAATGTGTACAAGGTGTATGGAGCGGAGCTGAATGTGTATGAGGTGTATGGAGCGGAGCCGAGGGTCTATGAGGTGTATGGAGTGGAGCTCAATGTGTACGAGGTGTATGGAACGGAGCAGAATGTGTACGAGGTGTATGGAATGGAGCTGAATGTGTCTGAGGTGTATGGAGCAGAGCTAAATGTGCATGAGGTGTATGGAGTGGAGCTGAATGTGTACGAGGTGTACAGAGCAGATCCGTGTGTGTATGAGGTGTATGGAGGGGAGCTAAATGTGTACGAGGTGTATGGAGTGGAGCTGAATGTGTACGAGGTGTATGGAGCGGAGCTGAATGTGTACGAGGTGTATGGAGTGAAGCTAAATGTGTACGAGGTGTATGGAGCAGAGCTGAATGTGTATGAGGTGTACAAAGCGGAGCCATGTGTGTATGAGATGTATGGAGCGGAGCTAATTGTGTACGAGGTGTATGGAGCGGAGCTAAATGTGTACGAGGTGTATGGAGTGGAGCTGAGTGTGTATGAAGTGTATGGAGCGGATTTAAATGTGTATAAGGTGTATGGAGCGGAGCTAAATGTGTACAAGGTGTATGGAGTGGAGCTGAATCTGTATGAGGTGTAAGGAGTGGAGCCGTGTGTGTATGAGGTGTATGGAGCAGAGATAAATGTGCACGACGTGTATGGAGCAGAGCTGAATGTCATTGAGGTGTACGGAGCGGAGCCGTATGTGTATGAGGTGTATGGAGTGGAGCTAAATGTGTATGAGGTATATGGAGCAGAGCTGAATGTGTACGAGGTGTATGGAGCGGAGCCGTGTGTGTATGAGGTGTATGGAGCGGAGATAAATTTGTACGAGGTGTATGGATTGGAGCTGAATGTGTATGAAGTGTATGGAGCGAAGATAAATGTGTATAAGGTGTATGGAGCAGAGCTAAATGTGTACAAGGTGTATGGAGGCGAGGTGAATGTGTACGAGGTGTATGAGCGAAGCTAAATGTGTACGAGGTGTATGGAGCGGAGCTGAATGTGTACGAGGTGTATGGAGCGGAGCTGAATGTGTATGAGGTGTATGGAATGGAGCTGAATGTGTCTGAGGTGTATGGAGCGGAGCTATATATGTATGAGGTGTATGGAGTGGAGCTGAATGTGTACGAGGTGTATGGAATGGAGCTGAATGTGTATGAGGTGTATGGAATGGAGCTGAATGTGTCTGAGGTGTATGGAGCGGAGCAAAATATGTACGAGGTGTATGGAGTGGAGCTGAATGTGTACGAGGTGTACAGAGCGGAGCCGTGTGTGTATGAGGTGTATGGAGCGGAGCTAAATGTGTATGAGGTGTATTGAGTGGAGCTGAATGTACATGAGGTGTATGGAGCAGAGCTGAATGTGTACGAGGTGTATGGAGCGGAGCTGAATGTGTATGAGGTGTATGGAGCGGAGCCTTGTGTGTATGAGGTGTATGGAGCGGAGCTAAATGTGTACGAGGTGTATGGAGTGGAGCTGAATGTGTACGAGTTGTACGGAGCAGAGCCTTGTGTGTATGAGGTGTATGAAGCAGAGCTGAATGTGTACGAGGTGTATGGAGTGGAGCTGAATGTGTATGAGGTGTTTGGAACGGAGCTAAATGTGAATGAGGTGTATTGAGTGAAGCTGAATGTGTACGAGGTGTATGGAGCGGAGCTGAATGTGTATGAGGTGTATGGAGCAGAGCCGTGTGTGTGTATGAGGTGTATGGAGTGGAGCTGAGTGTGTATGAAGTGTATGGAGCAGAGTTAAATGTGTATAAGGTGTATGGAGCGGAGTTAAATGTGTACAAGGTGTATGGAGCGGAGCTGAATGTGTACGAGGTGTATGGAGTGAAGCTAAATGTGTACGAGGTGTATGGAGCAGAACTGAATGTGTATGAGATGTACAAAGCGGAGCCATGTGTGTATGAGATGTATGGAGCAAAGCTAAATGTGTACGAGGTGTATGGAGCGGAGCTGAATGTGTATGAGGTGTATGGAGTGGAGCCGTGGGTCTATGAGGTGTATGGAGTGGAGCTCAATGTGTACGAGGTGTATGGAATGGAGCAGAATGTGTACGAGGTGTATGGAGCAGAGCTGAATGTGTATGAGGTGTATGGAATGGAGCTGAATGTGTCTGAGGTGTATGGAGCGGAGCTAAATGTGCATGAGGTGTATGGAGTGGAGCTGAATGTGTACGAGGTGTACAGAGCGGAGCTGTGTGTGTATGAGGTGTATGGAGCGGAGCTAAATGTGTACGAGGTGTATGGAGTGGAGCTGAAAGTGTACGAGGTGTATGGAGCGGAGCTGAATGTGTACGAGGTGTATGGAGTGAAGCTAAATGTGTACGAGGTGTATGGAGCAGAGCTGAAAGTGTATGAGGTGTACAAAGCGGAGCCATGTGTGTATTAGATGTATGGAGCAGAGCTAAATGTGTACGAGGTGTATGGAGCGGAGCTAAATGTGTACGAGGTGTATGTAGTGGAGCTGAGTGTGTATGAAGTGTATGGAGCGGAGTTAAATGTGTATAAGGTTTATGGAGCGGAGCTAAATGTGTACAAGGTGTATGGAGCGGAGCTAAATGTGGACGAGGTGTATGGAGGGAAGCTAAGTGTGTACGAGGTGTATGGAGGGAAGCTAAATGTGTACGAGGTGTATGGAGCAGAGCGGAATGTGTATGAGATGTACGGAGCGGAGCCATGTGTGCATGAGGTGCATGGAGTGGAGCTGAATGTGTACGAGGTGTACAGAGCGGAGCCTTGTGTGTAAGAGGTGTATGGAGCGGAGCTAAATGTGTACGAGGTGTATGGAGTGGAGCTGAATGTGTACGAGGTGTATGGAGCGGAGCTGAATGTGTACGAGGTGTATGGAGTGAAGCTAAATGTGTACGAGGTGTATGGAGCAGAGCTGAATGTGTATGAGGTGTATGGAGCATAGCTGAATGTGTACAAGGTGTACAGAGCAGAGCCGTGTGTGTATGAGGTGTATGGAGCGCAGCTAAATGTGTACGAGGTGTATGAAGTAAAGCTGAATGTGTACAAGGTGAACAGAGCAGAGCCGTGTGTGTATGAGGCGTATGGAGCGGAGCTTAATGTGTACGAGGTGTATGGAGCATAGCTGAATGTGTACGAGGTGTATGGAGCGGAGCCGTGTGTGTATGAGGTGTATGGAGTAGATCTAAATGTGTATGAGGTGTATGGAGCAGAGCTAAATGTGTACGAGGTGTATGGAGCAGAGCTAAATGTGTATGAAGTGTATGACGCGGAGAAGAATGTGTACGAGGTGTATGGAGTGGAGCTGTATGTGTATGAGGTGTATGGAATGGAGCTGAATGTGTCTGAGGTGTATGGAGCGGAGCTAAATGTGCATGAGGTGTATGGAGTGGAGCTGAATGTGTACGAGGTGTACAGAGCGGAGCTGTGTGTGTATGAGGTGTATGGAGCGGAGCTAAATGTGTACGAGGTGTATGGAGTGGAGCTGAAAGTGTACGAGGTGTATGGAGCGGAGCTGAATGTGTACGAGGTGTATGGAGTGAAGCTAAATGTGTACGAGGTGTATGGAGCAGAGCTGAAAGTGTATGAGGTGTACAAAGCGGAGCCATGTGTGTATTAGATGTATGGAGCAGAGCTAAATGTGTACGAGGTGTATGGAGCGGAGCTAAATGTGTACGAGGTGTATGTAGTGGAGCTGAGTGTGTATGAAGTGTATGGAGCGGAGTTAAATGTGTATAAGGTTTATGGAGCGGAGCTAAATGTGTACAAGGTGTATGGAGCGGAGCTAAATGTGGACGAGGTGTATGGAGGGAAGCTAAGTGTGTACGAGGTGTATGGAGGGAAGCTAAATGTGTACGAGGTGTATGGAGCAGAGCGGAATGTGTATGAGATGTACGGAGCGGAGCCATGTGTGCATGAGGTGCATGGAGTGGAGCTGAATGTGTACGAGGTGTACAGAGCGGAGCCTTGTGTGTAAGAGGTGTATGGAGCGGAGCTAAATGTGTACGAGGTGTATGGAGTGGAGCTGAATGTGTACGAGGTGTATGGAGCGGAGCTGAATGTGTACGAGGTGTATGGAGTGAAGCTAAATGTGTACGAGGTGTATGGAGCAGAGCTGAATGTGTATGAGGTGTATGGAGCATAGCTGAATGTGTACAAGGTGTACAGAGCAGAGCCGTGTGTGTATGAGGTGTATGGAGCGCAGCTAAATGTGTACGAGGTGTATGAAGTAAAGCTGAATGTGTACAAGGTGAACAGAGCAGAGCCGTGTGTGTATGAGGCGTATGGAGCGGAGCTTAATGTGTACGAGGTGTATGGAGCATAGCTGAATGTGTACGAGGTGTATGGAGCGGAGCCGTGTGTGTATGAGGTGTATGGAGTAGATCTAAATGTGTATGAGGTGTATGGAGCAGAGCTAAATGTGTACGAGGTGTATGGAGCAGAGCTAAATGTGTATGAAGTGTATGACGCGGAGAAGAATGTGTACGAGGTGTATGGAGTGGAGCTGTATCTGTATGAGGTGTATGGAGCGGATCTTAATGTTTACGAGGTGTATGGAGCAGAGCTGAATGTGTAAGAGGTGTATGGAGCAGAGCCGTGTGTGTATGAAGTGTATGGAGTAGATCTAAATGTGTATGAGGTGTATGGAGCAGAGCTAAATGTGTACGAGGTGTATGGAGCAGAGCTAAATGTGTATGAAGTGCATGGAGCGGAGAAGAATGTGTACGAGGTGTATGGAGTGGCGCTGAATCTGTATGAGGTGTAAGGAGTGGAGCCGTGTGTGTATGAGGTGTATGGAGCGGAGATAAATGTGTACGAGGTGTATGGAGCAGAGCTGAATGTCATCGAGGTGTACGGAGCGGAGCCGTGTGTGTATGAGGTGTAAGGAGTGGAGCTAAATGTGTACGAGGTGTATGGAGCGGAGCTGAATGTGTACGAGGTGTATGGAGCAGAGCTGAATGTGTACGAGGTGTATGGAGCAGAGCCGTATGTGTATGAGGTGTATGGAATGGAGCTGAATGTGTCTGAGGTGTATGGAGCGGAGCTAAATATGTACGAGGTGTATGGAGTGGAGCTGAATGTGTACGAGGTGTACAGAGTGGAGCCGTGTGTGTATGATGTGTATGGAGTGGAGCTAAATGTGTGCGAGGTGTATGGAGTGGAGCTGAATGTGTACGAGGTGTACGGAGCGGAGCCGTGTGTGTATGAGGTGTATGGAGCGGAGCTAAATGTGTATGAGGTGTATGGAGCAGAGCTGAATGTGTATGAGGTGTATGGAGTGGAGCTGAATGTGTATGAGGTGTATGGAGCAGAGCTAAATGTGCATGAGGTGTATGGAGTGGAGCTGAATGTGTACGAGGTGTACAGAGCGGAGCCGTGTGTGTATGAGGTGTATGGAGCGCAGCTAAATGTGTACGAGGTGTATGGAGTGGAGCTGAATGTGTACGAGGTGTATGGAGCAGAGCTGAATGTGTACGAGATGTATGGAGTGAAGCTAAATGTGTACGAGGTGTATGGAGCAGAGCTGAATGTGTATGAGGTGTACAAAGCGGAGCCATGTGTGTATGAGATGTATGGAGCGGAGCTAATTGTGTACGAGGTGTATGGAGCGGAGCTAAATGTGTACGAGGTGTATGGAGTGGAGCTGAGTGTGTATGAAGTGTATGGAGTGGATTTAAATGTGTATAAGGTGTATGGAGTGGAGCTAAATGTGTACAAGGTGTATGGAGTGGAGCTGAATGCGTACGAGGTGTATGGAGTGGAGCTGAATCTGTATGAGGTGTATGGAGCAGATCTTAATGTTTACGAGGTGTATGGAGCAGAGCTGAATGTGTACGAGGTGTATGGAGCGGAGCCGTGTGTGTATGAGGTGTATGGAGTAGATCTAAATGTGTATGAGGTGTATGGAGCAGAGCTAAATGTGTACGAGGTGTATGGAGCAGAGCTAAATGTGTATGAAGTGTATGGAGCGGAGAAGAATGTGTACGAGGTGTATTGAGTGGAGATGAATCTGTGAGGTGTAAGGAGTGGAGCCGTGTGTGTATGAGGTGTATGGAGCGGAGATAAATGTGTACGAGGTGTATGGAGCAGAGCTGAATGTCATCGAGGTGTACGGAGCGGAACCGTGTGTGTATGAGGTGTATGGAGTGGAGCTAAATGTGTACGAGGTGTATGGAGCGGAGCTGAATGTGTACGAGGTGTATGGAGTGAAGCTAAATGTGTACGAGGTGTATGGAAGAGAGCTGAATGTGTATGAGGTGTACAAAGCGGAGCCATGTGTGTATGAGATGTACGGAGCAGAGCTAAATGTGTCCGAGGTGTATGGAGTGGAGCTATATGTGTACGAGGTGTATGGAGCAGAGCTGAATGTCATCGAGGTGTACGGAGCGGAGCCGTATGTGTATGAGGTGTATGGAGTGGAGCTAAATGTGTATGAGGTGTATGGAGCGGAGCTGATTGGTTATGAGGTGTATGGAGCAGAGCCGTATGTGTATGAGGTGTATGGAGTGGACCTAAATGTGTACTAGGTGTATGGAGTGGAGCTGAATGTGTACGAGGTGTACGGAGCGGAGCCGTGTATGTATGAGGTGTATGGAGCGGAGCTAAATGTGTATGAGGTGTATGGAGCAGAGCTGAATGTGTATGAGGTGTATGGAGTGGAGCTGAATGTGTATGAGGTGTATGGAGCAGAGCTAAATGTGTATGAGGTGTATTGAGTGGAGCTGAATGTGCATGAGGTGTATGGAGCAGAGCTGAATGTGTACAAGGTGTATGGAGCGGAGCTGAATGTGTATGAGGTGTATGGAGCGGAGCCGAGGGTCTATGAGGTGTATGGAGTGGAGCTCAATGTGTACGAGGTGTATGGAACGGAGCAGAATGTGTATGAGGTGTATGGAATGGAGCTGAATGTGTCTGAGGTGTATGGAGCAGAGCTAAATGTGCATGAGGTGTATGGAGTGGAGCTGAATGTGTACGAGGTGTACAGAGCAGATCCGTGTGTGTATGAGGTGTATGGAGCGGAGCTAAATGTGTACGAGGTGTATGGAGTGGAGCTGAATGTGTACGAGGTGTATGGAGCGGAGCTGAATGTGTACGAGGTGTATGGAGTGAAGCTAAATGTGTACGAGGTGTATGGAGCAGAGCTGAATGTGTATGAGGTGTACAAAGCGGAGCCATGTGTGTATGAGATGTATGGAGCGGAGCTAATTGTGTACGAGGTGTATGGAGCAGAGCTAAATGTGTACGAGGTGTATGGAGTGGAGCTGAGTGTGTATGAAGTGTATGGAGCGGATTTAAATGTGTACAAGGTGTATGGAGTGGAGCTGAATGTGGACGAGGTGTATGGAGGGAAGCTAAATGTGTACGAGGTGTATGGAGCAGAGCTGAATGTCTATGAGATGTACGGAGCGGAGCCATGTGTGTATGAGATGTATGGAGCGGAGCTAAATGTGTACGGGGTGTATGGAGTAGAGCTGAATGTGTATGAAGTGTATGGAGCGAAGTTAAATGTGTACAAGGTGTATGGAGGGGAGCTGAATATGTACGAGGTGTATGGAGCGAAACTAAATGTGTACGATGTGTATGCAGCATAGCTGAATGTGTACAAGGTGTACAGAGCAGAGCCGTGTGTGTATGAGTTGTATGGAGCGGAGCTAAATGTGTATAAGGAGTATGAAGTAGAGCTGAATGTGTATGGAGCGGAGTTAAATGTGTATAAGGTGTATGGAGCGGAGCTAAATGTGTACAAGGTGTATGGAGGGTAGCTGAATGTGTACAGGTGTATGGAGCGGAGCTGAATGTGTGTGAGGTGTATGGAGCGGAGTCGTGGGTCGATGAGGTGTATGGAGTGGAGCTAAATGTGTACAAGGTGTATGGAGCGGATCTTAATGTTTACGAGGTGTATGGAGCAGAGCTGAATGTGTACGAGGTGTTTGGAGCGGAGCCGTGTGTGTATGAGGTGTATGGAGTAGATCTAAATGTGTATGAGGTGTATGGAGCGGAGCTAAATGTGTACGAGGTGTATGGAGCAGAGCTAAATGTGTATGAAGTGTATGGAGCGGAGAAGAATGTGTACGAGGTGTATGGAGTGGAGCTGAATCTGTATGAGGTGTAAGGAGTGGAGCCGTGTGTGTATGAGGTGTATGGAGCGGAGATAAATGTGCACGAGGTGTATGGAGCAGAGCTGAATGTCATCGAGGTGTACGGAGCGGAGCCGTATGTGTATGAGGTGTATGGAGTGGAGCTAAATGTGTACGAGGTGTATGGAGGGGAACTGAATGTGTACAAAGAGTATCGAGGGGAACTGAATGTGTACAAGGTGTATGGAGCAGAGCGAAATCTGTATGAGGTGTATGGAGCGGAGCTAAATGTGTACGAGGTGTATGGAGCGGAGCTGAAAGTGTACGAGGTGTATGGATCGGAGCCGTGTGTGTATGAGGTGTACAGAGTGGAGCTAAATGTGTATGAGGTATATGGAGCAGAGCTGAATGTGTACGAGGTGTATGGAGCGGAGCCGTGTGTGTATGAGGTGTATGGAGCGGAGATAAATTTGTACGAGGTGTATGGATTGGAGCTGAATGTGTATGAAGTGTATGGAGCGAAGATAAATGTGTATAAGGTGTATGGAGCAGAGCTAAATGTGTACAAGGTGTATGGAGGCGAGGTGAATATGTACGAGGTGTATGAGCGAAGCTAAATGTGTACAAGGTGTATGGAGCGGAGCTGAATGTGTACGAGGTGTATGGAGCGGAGCTGAATGTGTATGAGGTGTATGGAATGGAGCTGAATGTGTCTGAGGTGTATGGAGCGGAGCTAAATATGTAGGGGGTGTATGGAGTGGAGCTGAATGTGTACGAGGTGTACAGAGCAGAGCCGTGTGTGTATGAGGTGTATGGAGTGGAGCTAAATGTGTACGAGGTGTATGGAGTGGAGCTGAATGTGTACGAGATGTACGGAGCGGAGCCATGTGTGTATGAGGTGTATGGAGCGGAGCTAAATGTGTATGAGGTGTATGGAGCAGAGCTGAATGTGTATGAGGTGTATGGAGTGGAGCTAAATGTGTATGAGGTGTATGGAGCAGAGCTAAATATGTATGAGGTGTATTGAGTGGAGCTGAATGTGCATGAGGTGTATGGAGCAGAGCTGAATGTGTACAAGGTGTATGGAGCGGAGCTGAATGTGTATGAGGTGTATGGAGCGGAGCCGAGGGTCTATGAGGTGTATGGAGTGGAGTTCAATGTGTACGAGGTGTATGGAATGGAGCAGAATGTGTACGAGGTGTATGGAGTTGAGCTGAATGTGTATGAGGTGTATGGAATGGAGCTTAATGTGTCTGAGGTGTATGGAGCGGAGCTAAATGTGCATGAGGTGTATGGTGTGGAGCTGAATGTGTACGAGGTGTACAGAGCGGATCCGTGTGTGAATGAGGTGTATGGAGCGGAGCTAAATGTGTACGAGGTGTATGGAGTGGAGCTGAATGTGTACGAGGTGTATGGAGCGGAGCTGAGTGTGTATGAGGTGTACAAAGCGGAGCCATGTGTGTATGAGATGTATGGAGCGGAGCTAATTGTGTACGAGGTGTATGGAGTGAAGCTAAATGTGTACGAGGTGTATGGAGCAGAGCTGAATGTGTATGAGGTGTACAAAGCGGAGCCATGTGTGTATGAGATGTATGGAGCGGAGCTAATTGTGTACGAGGTGTATGGAGCGGAGCTAAATGTGTACGAGGTGTATGGAGTGGAGCTGAGTGTGTATGAAGTGTATGGAGCGGATTTACATGTGTATAGGGTGTATGGAGCGGAGCTAAATGTGTACAAGGTGTATGGAGTGGAGCTGAATGTGGACGAGGTGTATGGAGGGAAGCTAAATGTGTACGAGGTGTATGGAGCAGAGCTGAATGTGTATGAGATGTACGGAGCGGAGCCATGTGTGTATGAGATGTATGGAGCGGAGCTAAATGTGTACGGGGTGTATGGAGTAGAGTTGAATGTGTATGAAGTGTATGGAGCGAAGTTAAATGTGTACAAGGTGTATGGAGGGGAGCTGAATATGTACAAGGTGTATGGAGCTAAACTAAATGTGTACGATGTGTATGCAGCATAGCTGAATGTGCACAAGGTGTACAGAGCAGAGCCGTGTGTGTATGAGGTGTATGGAGAGCAGCTAAATGTGTACGAGGTGTATGAAGTAAAGCTGAATGTGTACAAGGTGTACAGAGCAGAGCCGTGTGTGTATGAGGTGTATGGAGCGGAGCTAAATGTGTACGAGGTGTATGGAGCATAGCTGAATGTGTACAAGGTGTACAGAGCAGAGCCGTGTGTGTATGAGGCGTATGGAGCGGAGCTAAATGTGTACGAGGTGTATGAAGTAGAGATGAATGTGTATGAAGTGTATGGAGCGGAGTTAAATGTGTATAAGGTGTATGGAGCGGAGCTAAATGTGTACAAGGTGTATGGAGGGTAGCTGAATGTGTACAGGTGTATGGAGCGGAGCTGAATGTGTGTGAGGTGTATGGAGCGGAGTCGTGGGTCTATGAGGTGTATGGAGTGGAGCTAAATGTGTACAAGGTGTATGGAGCGGATCTTAATGTTTACGAGGTGTATGGAGCAGAGCTGAATGTGTATGAGGTGTATGGAGCGGAGCCGTGTGTGTATGAGGTGTATGGAGTAGACCTAAATGTGTATGAGGTGTACGGAGCAGAGCTAAATGTGTACGAGGTGTATGGAGCAGAGCTAAATGTGTATGAAGTGTATGGAGCGGAGAAGAATGTGTACGAGGTGTATGGAGTGGAGCTGAATGTCATCGAGGTGTACGGAGCGGAGCCGTGTGTGTATGAGGTGTATGAAGTAGAGCTGAATGTGTATGAAGTGTATTGAGCGGAGGTAAATGTGTATAAGGTGTATGGAGCGGAGCTAAATGTGTATAAGGTGTATGGAGGTTAGCTGAATGTATACAGGTGTATGAAGCGGAGCTGAATGTGTGTGGGGTGTATGGAGCGGAGTCATGGGTCTATGAGGTGTATGGAGAGGAGCTAAATGTGTACAAGGTGTATGGAGCGGATCTTAATGTTTACGAGGTGTATGGAGCAGAGCTGAATGTGTACGAGGTGTATGGAGCGGAGCCGTGTGTGTATGAGGTGTATGGAGTGGATCTAAATGTGTATGAGGTGTATGGAGCAGAGCTAAATGTGTATGAAGTGTATGGAGCGGAGAAGAATGTGTACGAGGTGTATGGAGCGGAGTGAAATGTGTATGAGGTGTACGGAGCAGAGCTAAATGTGTACGAGGTGTATGGAGCGGAGCTGAATGTGTATGAGGTGTACAAAGCGGAGCCATGTGTGTATGAGATGTATGGAGCGGAGCTAAATGTGTATGGAGTAGAGCTGAATGTGTATGAAGTGTATGGAGCGAAGTTAAATGTGTACAAGGTGTATGGAGGGGAGCTGAATATGTACAAGGTGTATGGAGCAAAGCTAAATGTGTACGAGGTGTATGGAGCATAGCTGAATGTGTACAAGGTGTACAGAGCAGAGCCGTGTGTGTATGAGGTGTATGGAGCGCAGCTAAATGTGTACGAGGTGTATGAAGTAAAGCTGAATGTGTACAAGGTGTACAGAGCAGAGCCGTGTGTGTATGAGGTGTATGGAGCGGAGCTTAATGTGTACGAGGTGTATGGAGCGGAGCGGAAGCTTAATGTGTACGAGGTGTATGGAGCATAGCTGAATGTGTACGAGGTGTATGGAGCGGAGCCGTGTGTGTAAGAGGTGTATGGAGTAGATCTAAATGTGTATGAGGTGTATGGAGCAGAGCTAAATGTGTACGAGGTGTATGGAGCAGAGCTAAATGTGTATGAAGTGTATGGAGTGGAGAAGAATGTGTACGAGGGGTATGGAGTGGAGCTGAATCTGTATGAGGTGTATGGAGCAGAGCTAAATATGTACGAGGTGTATGGAGTGGAGCTGAATGTGTACGAGGTGTACAGAGCGGAGCCGTGTGTGTATGAGGTGTATGGAGTGGAGCTAAATGTGTACGAGGTGTATGGAGTGGAGCTGAATCTGTATGAGGTGTAAGGAGTGGAGCCGTGTGTGTATGAGGTGTATGGAGCGGAGCTAAATGTGTATGAGGTGTATGGAGCAGAGCTGAAAGTGTATGAGGTGTATGGAGTGGATTTGAATGTGTATGAGGTGTACGGAGCAGAGCAAAATGTGTATGAGGTGTGTTGAGTGGAGCTGAATGTGCATGAGGTGTATGGAGCAGAGCTGAATGTGTACAAGGTGTATGGAGCGGAGCTGAATGTGTATGAGGTGTATGGAGCGGAGCAGAGTGTCTATGAGGTGTATGGAGTGGAGCTCAATGTGTACGAGGTGTATGGATCGGAGCAGAATGTGTACGAGGTGTATGGAGCTGAGCTGAATGTGTATGAGGTGTACGGAATGGAGCTGAATGTGTCTGAGGTGTATGGAGCAGAGCTAAATGTGCATGAGGTGTATGGAGTGGAGCTGAATGTGTACGAGGTGTACAGAGCGGAGCCGTGTGTGTATGAGGTGTATGGAGCGGAGCTAAATGTGTACGAGGTGTATGGAGTGGAGCTGAATGTGTACGAGGTGTATGGAGCGGAGCTGAATGTGTACGAGGTGTATGGAGTGAAGCTAAATGTGTACGAGGTGTATGGAGCAGAGCTGAATGTGTATGAGGTGTACAAAGCGGAGCCATGTGTGTATGAGATGTATGGAGCGGAGCTAATTGTGTACGAGGTGTATGGAGCGGAGCTAAATGTGTACGAGGTGTATGGAGTGGAGCTTAGTGTGTATGAAGTGTATGGATCGGATTTAAATGTGTATAAGGTGTATGGAGCGGAGCTAAATGTGTGCAAGGTGTATGGAGTGGAGCTGAATGTGGACGAGGTGTATGGAGGGAAGCTAAATGTGTACGAGGTGTATGGAGCAGAGCTGAATGTGTATGAGATGTACGGAGCGGAGCCATGTGTGTATGAGATGTATGGAGAGGAGATAAATGTGTACGGGGTGTATGGAGTAGAGTTGAATGTGTATGAAGTGTATGGAGCGAAGTTAAATGTGTACAAGGTGTATGGAGGGGAGCTGAATATGTACGAGGTGTATGGAGCGAAGCTAAATGTGTACGATGTGTATGCAGCATAGCTGAATGTGTACAAAGTGTACAGAGCAGAGCCGTGTGTGTATGAGGTTTATGGAGCGCAGCTAAATGTGTACGAGGTGTATGAAGTAAAGCTGAATGTGTACAAGGTGTACAGAGCAGAGCCGTGTGTGTATGAGGTGTATGGAGCGGAGCTAAATGTGTACAAGGTGTATGGAGCGGATCTTAATGTTTACGAGGTGTATGGAGCAGAGCTGAATGTGTACGAGGTGTATGGAGCGGAGCCGTGTGTGTATGAGGTGTATGGAGTAGATCTAAATGTGTATGAGGTGTATGGAGCAGAGCTAAATGTGTACGAGGTGTATGGAGCAGAGCTAAATGTGTATGAAGTGTATGGAGCAGAGCTAAATGTGTACGAGGTGTATGGAGCGGAGCTGAATGTGTATGAGGTGTACAAAGCGGAGCCATGTGTGTATGAGATGTATGGAGCGGAGCTAAATGTGTGCGGGGTGTATGGAGTAGAGCTGAATGTGTATGAAGTGTATGGAGCGAAGTTAAATGTGTACGAGGTGTATGGAGCGAAGCTTAATGTGTACGAGGTGTATGGAGCATAGCTGAATGTGTACAAGGTGTACAGAGCAGAGCCGTGTGTGTATGAGGTGTATGGAGCGCAGCTAAATGTGTACGAGGTGTATGAAGTAAAGCTGTATGTGTACAAGGTGTACAGAGCAGAGCCGTGTGTGTATGAGGTGTATGGAGCGGAGCTTAATGTGTACGAGGTGTATGGAGCATAGCTGAATGTGTACGAGGTGTATGAAGCGGAGCGGAGCTTAATGTGTACGAGGTGTATGGAGCATAGCTGAATGTGTACGAAGTGTATGGAGCGGAGAAGAATGTGTACGAGGTGTATGGAGTGGAGCTGAATCTGTATGAGGTGTATGGAGCGGATCTTAATGTTTACGAGGTGTATGGAGCAGAGCTGAATGTGTCATGATTCTCAATGGCGAGAGAACATAGCCCAGGATATATGAGAACTAGCTCTTGGAAGATGGAAACTATACTGACCATGAACTAAACCTGCCGCACAACTAGAAGTGGCCGGGTAGCATGCCTACGTTTTTTTATCCCTAGATGCCCAGCGCCAGCCGGAGAACTACCTAATCCTAGCAGAGGAAAAGACAGTCCTGGCTCACCTCTAGAGAAATTTTCCCACAAGGCAGACAGAGGCCCCCACATATATTGGCGGTGATTAAAGATGACATGACAAATGTAGTATGAAAATAGGTTTAGCAAAATCGAGGTCCGCTTACTAGATAGCAGGAAGACAGAAAGGGCACTTTCATGGTCAGCAGAAAACCCTATCAAAACACCATCCAGAAATTACTTTAAGACTCTAGCATTAACTCATAACACCAGAGTGGCAATTTCCGATCACAAGAGCTTTCCAGACACAGTAACGAAACAGCAGCTGTGAACAGGAACAAAATGCAAAAACACACAAGGACAAAAGTCCAACTTAGCTGGGGGTTGTCTAGTAGCAGGAACAAGCACAGAAGGCTTCTGATTACATTGTTGACCGGCATGAAACTGACAGAGGAGCAAGGTTATATAGCGACTCCCACATCCTGATAGGAGCAGGTGAACAGAGGGGATGATGCACACAAGTTCAATTCCACAAGTGGCCACCGGGGGAGCCCAGAATCCAATTTCACAACAGTACCCCCCCCTCAAGGAGGGGGCACCGAACCCTCACCAGAACCACCAGGGCGATCAGGATGAGCCCTATGAAAGGCACGGACAAGATCGGAGGCATGAACATCAGAGGCAGTGACCCAAGAATTATCCTCCTGACCGTATCCCTTCCATTTGACCAGATACTGGAGTTTCCGTCTGGAAACACGAGAGTCTAAGATCTTTTCCACAACGTACTCCAACTCACCCTCAACCAACACCGGAGCAGGAGGCTCAACGGAAGGCACAGCCGGTACCTCATACCTGCGCAACAATGACCGATGAAAAACATTATGAATCGAAAAGGATGCTGGGAGGTCCATACGGAAGGACACAGGGTTAAGAATCTCCAATATCTTGTACGGGCCGATGAACCGAGGCTTAAATTTAGGAGAAGAAACCCTCATAGGGACAAAACGAGAAGACAACCACACCAAGTCCCCAACACAAAGCCGAGGACCAACACGACGACAGCGGTTGGCAAAAAGCTGAGTCTTCTCCTGGGAAAACTTCAAATTGTCCACCACCTGCCCCCAAATCTGATGCAACCTCTCCACCACAGCATCCACTCCAGGACAATCCGAAGATTCCACTTGACCGGAGGAAAATCGAGGATGAAACCCCGAATTACAGAAAAACGGGGACACCAAGGTGGCAGAGCTGGCCCGATTATTGAGGGCGAACTCCGCCAAAGGCAAAAAAGCAACCCAATCATCCTGATCCGCAGACACAAAACACCTCAAATATGTCTCCAAGGTCTGATTAGTCCGCTCGGTCTGGCCATTAGTCTGAGGATGGAAAGCAGACGAAAAAGACAAATCTATGCCCATCCTAGCACAGAATGCCCGCCAAAATCTAGACACGAATTGGGTCCCTCTGTCAGAAACGATATTCTCTGGAATACCATGCAAACGAACAACATTTTGAAAAAACAGAGGAACCAACTCGGAAGAAGAAGGCAACTTAGGCAAGGGAACCAGATGGACCATCTTAGAGAAACGGTCACACACCACCCAGATGACAGATATCTTCTGAGAAACAGGCAGATCCGAAATAAAATCCATCGAGATGTGCGTCCAAGGCCTCTTCGGGATAGGCAAGGGTAACAACAATCCACTAGCCCGAGAGCAACAAGGCTTGGCCCGAGCACAAACGTCACAAGACTGCACAAAGCCTCGCACATCTCGTGACAGGGAAGGCCACCAGAAGGACCTTGCCACCAAATCCCTGGTACCAAAGATTCCAGGATGACCTGCCAACGCAGAAGAATGAACCTCAGAGATGACTCTACTGGTCCAATCATCAGGAACAAACAGTCTACCAGGTGGGCAACGATCAGGTCTATCCGCCTGAAACTCCTGCAAGGCCCGCCGCAGGTCTGGAGAAACGGCAGACAATATCACTCCATCTTTAAGGATACCTGTGGGCTCAGAATTACCAGGGGAGTCAGGCTCAAAACTCCTAGAAAGGGCATCCGCCTTAACATTCTTAGAACCCGGTAGGTAAGACACCACAAAATTAAACCGAGAGAAAAACAACGACCAGCGCGCCTGTCTAGGATTCAGGCGCCTGGCAGACTCAAGGTAAATTAAATTTTTGTGGTCAGTCAATACCACCACCTGATGTCTGGCCCCCTCAAGCCAGTGAAGCCACTCCTCAAAAGCCCACTTCATGGCCAAAAGCTCCCGATTCCCAATATCATAATTCCGCTCGGCGGGCGAAAATTTACGGGGAAAAAAAGCACAAGGTCTCATCACGGAGCAGTCGGAACTTCTCTGCGACAACACCGCCCCAGCTCCGATTTCAGAAGCGTCGACCTCAACCTGAAAAGGAAGAGCAACATCAGGCTGACGCAACACTGGGGCGGAAGAAAAGCGGCGCTTGAGCTCCCGAAAGGCCTCCACAGCATCAGGGGACCAATCAGCAACATCAGCACCCTTCTTAGTCAAATCAGTCAATGGTTTTACAACATCAGAAAAACCAGCAATAAATCGACGATAAAAGTTAGCAAAGCCCAAAAATTTCTGAAGACTCTTAAGAGAAGAGGGTTGCGTCCAATCACCAATAGCCTGAACCTTGACAGGATCCATCTCGATGGAAGAGGGGGAAAAAATGTATCCCAATAAGGAAATCTTCTGAACCCCAAAAACACACTTAGAACCCTTCACACACAAGGAATTAGACCGCAAAACCTGAAAAACCCTCCTGACCTGCTGGACATGAGAGTCCCAGTCATCCGAAAAAATCAGAATATCATCCAGATACACAATCATAAATTTATCCAAATAATCGCGGAAAATGTCATGCATAAAGGACTGGAAGACTGAAGGGGCATTTGAAAGACCAAAAGGCATCACCAAATACTCAAAATGGCCCTCGGGCGTATTAAATGCGGTTTTCCACTCATCCCCCTGCTTGATTCGCACCAAATTATACGCCCCACGGAGATCAATCTTAGAGAACCACTTGGCCCCCTTTATACGAGCAAACAAATCAGTAAGCAGTGGTAACGGATATTGATATTTAACCGTGATTTTATTCAAAAGTCGATAATCAATACACGGCCTCAAAGAGCCGTCTTTCTTAGACACAAAGAAAAAACCGGCTCCTAAGGGAGATGACGAAGGACGAATATGTCCCTTTTCCAAGGACTCCTTTATATATTCTCGCATAGCAGCGTGTTCAGGCACAGACAGATTAAATAAACGCCCCTTAGGGTATTTACTACCCGGGATCAAGTCTATGGCACAATCGCACTCCCGGTGCGGAGGTAGTGAACCAACCTTGGGTTCTTCAAAAACGTCACGAAAGTCAGACAAGAATTCAGGAATCTCAGAGGGAATAGATGATGAAATGGAAACCAAAGGTACGTCCCCATGAGTTCCTTTACATCCCCAGCTTAACACAGACATAGCTTTCCAGTCGAGGACTGGGTTATGAGATTGCAGCCATGGCAATCCCAGCACCAAAACATCATGTAGATTATACAGCACCAGAAAGCGAATAACCTCCTGGTGATCCGGATTAACACGCATAGTCACTTGTGTCCAGTATTGTGGTTTATTACTAGCCAATGGGGTGGAGTCAATCCCTTTCAGAGGTATCGGAGCCTCCAATGGCTCCAAATCATACCCACAGCGTTTGGCAAAGGACCAATCCATAAGACTCAAAGCAGCGCCAGAGTCGACATAGGCGTCCGTGGTAATAGATGACAAAGAACAAATCAGGGTCACAGATAGAATAAACTTAGACTGTAAAGTGCTAATTGAAACAGACTTGTCAGGCTTCTTAGTACGCTTAAAGCATGCTGATATAACATGAGTTGAATCACCACAATAGAAGCACAACCCATTTTTTCGTCTAAAATTCTGCCGCTCGCTTCTGGACAGAATTCTATCACATTGCATATTTTCTGGCGTTTTCTCAGTAGACACCGCCAAATGGTGCACAGGTTTGCGCTCCCGCAGACGCCTATCGATCTGAATAGCCATTGTCATGGACTCATTCAGACCCGCAGGCACAGGGAACCCCACCATAACATCCTTAATGGCATCAGAGAGACCTTCTCTGAAAATCGCCGCCAGGGCGCACTCATTCCACTGAGTAAGCACAGACCATTTGCGGAATTTATGGCAGTATATTTCAGCTTCATCTTGCCCCTGAGACAAGGACATCAAGGCCTTTTCCGCCTGAAGCTCTAAATGAGGTTCCTCATAAAGCAACCCCAAGGCCAGAAAAAACGCATCCACATTGAGCAACGCAGGATCCCCTGGTGCCAATGCAAAAGCCCAGTCTTGAGGGTCGCCCCGGAGCAAGGAAATTACAATCCTGACCTGCTGTGCAGGGTCTCCGGCAGAGCGAGATTTCAGGGACAAAAACAACTTGCAATTATTTTTAAAATTTTGAAAGTGAGATCTATTCCCCGAGAAGAACTCAGGCAAAGGAATTCTAGGCTCAGACATAAGTGCATGAACAACAAAATCTTGCAAATTTTGTACCTTTGTGGCGAGATTATTCAAACCTGTAGCTACACTCTGAAGATCCATTTGAAACAGGTGAACACAGAGCCATTCAAGGATTAGAAGGAGAGAAAGAGAGGAAGGCTGCAGTATAGGCAGACTAGCAAGTGATTCAATTAAGAGCACACTCAGAACTAGAGGGGAAAAAAAAAAAAAAAATTGTAGCAGACTTCTTTTTTCTCTCCTTTCTCAGCCAGTAATTTAACCCTTTTTTGGGCCGGTCAAACTGTCATGATTCTCAATGGCGAGAGAACATAGCCCAGGATATATGAGAACTAGCTCTTGGAAGATGGAAACTATACTGACCATGAACTAAACCTGCCGCACAACTAGAAGTAGCCGGGTAGCATGCCTACGTTTTTTTATTCCTAGATGCCCAGCGCCAGCCGGAGAACTACCTAATCCTAGCAGAGGAAAAGACAGTCCTGGCTCACCTCTAGAGAAATTTTCCCAAAAGGCAGACAGAGGCCCCCACATATATTGGCGGTGATTTTAGATGAAATGACAAACGTAGTATGAAAATAGGTTTAGCAAAATCGAGGTCCGCTTACTAGATAGCAGGAAGACAGAAAGGGCACTTTCATGGTCAGCAGAAAACCCTATCAAAACACCATCCAGAAATTACTTTAAGACTCTAGCATTAACTCATAACACCAGATTGGCAATTTCCGATCACAAGAGCTTTCCAGACACAGTAACGAAACAGCAGCTGTGAACAGGAACAAAATGCAAAAACACACAAGGACAAAAGTCCAACTTAGCTGGGGGTTGTCTAGTAGCAGGAACAAGCACAGAAGGCTTCTGATTACATTGTTGACCGGCATGAAACTGACAGAGGAGCAAGGTTATATAGCGACTCCCACATCCTGATAGGAGCAGGTGAACAGAGGGGATGATGCACACAAGTTCAATTCCACAAGTGGCCACCGGGGGAGCCCAGAATCCAATTTCACAACAAGAATGTGTACGAGGTGTATGGAGCGGAGCCATGTGTGTATAAGGTGTATGGAGTAGATCTAAATGTGTATGAGGTGTATGGAGCAGAGCTAAATGTGTACGAGGTGTATGGAGCAGAGCTAAATGTGTATGAAGTGTATGGAGCGGAGAAGAATGTGTACGAGGTGTATTAAGTGGAGCTGAATCTGTATGAGGTGTAAGGAGTGGAGCCGTGTGTGTATGAGGTGTATGGAGTGGAGCTAAATGTGTACGAGGTGTATGGAGCGGAGCTGAATGTGTACGAGGTGTATGGAGTGAAGCTAAATGTGTACGAGGTGTATGGAGCAGAGCTGAATGTGTATGAGGTGTACAAAGCGGAGCCATGTGTGTATGAGATGTATGGAGCGGAGCTAAATGTGTACGAGGTGTATGGAGCGGAGCTATATGTGTACGAGATGTATGGAGTGGAGCTGAGTGTGCATGAAGTGCATGGAGCGGAGTTAAATGTGTATAAGGTTTATGGAGTGGAGCTAAATGTGTACAAGGTGTATGGAGCGGAGCTGAATGTGGACGAGGTGTATGGAGGGAAGCTAAATGTGTACGAGGTGTATGGAGCAGAGCTGAATGTGTATGAGATGTACAGAGCGGAGCCATGTGTGTATGAGGTGTATGGAGCGGAGCTTAATGTGTACGAGGTGTATGGAGCATAGCTGAATGTGTACGAGGTGTATGAAGCGGAGCGGAGCTTAATGTGTACGAGGTGTATGGAGCATAGCTGAATGTGTACGAGGTGTATGGAGCGGAGCCGTGTGTGTATGAGGTGTATGGAGTAGATCTAAATGTGTATGAGGTGTATGGAGCAGAGCTAAATGTGTACGAGGTGTATGGAGCAGAGCTAAATGTGTATGAAGTGTATGGAGCGGAGAAGAATGTGTACGAGGTGTATGGAGTGGAGCTGAATCTGTATGAGGTGTATGGAGCGGATCTTAATGTTTACGAGGTGTATGGAGCAGAGCTGAATGTGTACGAGGTGTATGGAGCGGAGCCATGTGTGTATGAGGTGTATGGAGTAGATCTAAATGTGTATGAGGTGTATGGAGCAGAGCTAAATGTGTACGAGGTGTATGGAGCAAAGCTAAATGTGTATGAAGTGTATGGAGTGGAGAAGAATGTGTACGAGGTGTATTGAGTGGAGCTGAATCTGTATGAGGTGTAAGGAGTGGAGCCGTGTGTGTATGAGGTGTATGGAGTGGAGCTAAATGTGTACAAGGTGTATGGAGCGGAGCTGAATGTGTACGAGGTGTATGGAGTGAAGCTAAATGTGTACGAGGTGTATGGAGCAGAGCTGAATGTGTATGAGGTGTACAAAGCGGAGCCATGTGTGTATGAGATGTATGGAGCGGAGCTATATGTGTACGAGATGTATGGAGTGGAGCTGAGTGTGCATGAAGTGCATGGAGCGGAGTTAAATGTGTATAAGGTTTATGAAGTGGAGCTAAATGTGTACAAGGTGTATGGAGCGGAGCTGAATGTGGACGAGGTGTATGGAGGGAAGCTAAATGTGTACGAGGTGTATGGAGCAGAGCTGAATGTGTATGAGATGTACGGAGCGGAGCCATGTGTGTATGAGATGTATGGAGCGGAGCTAAATGTGTATGGGGTGTATGGAGTAGAGCTGAATGTGTATGAAGTGTATGGAGCGAAGTTAAATGTGTACAAGGTGTATGGAGGGGAGCTAAATATGTGCGAGGTGTATGGAGCGAAGCTAAATGTGTACGAGGTGTATGGAGCATAGCTGAATGTGTACAAGGTGTACAGAGCAGAGCCGTGTGTGTATGAGGTGTATGGAGCGGAGCTAAATGTGTACGAGGAGTATGAAGTAGAGCTGAATGTGTATGAGGTGTATGGAGCGGAGCTAAATGTGTACAAGGTGTTTGGAGGGTAGCTGAATGTGTACAGGTTTATGGAGCGGAGCTGAATGTGTGTGAGATGTATGGAGCAGAGTTGTGGGTCTATGAGGTATATGGAGTGGAGCTAAATGTGTACAAGGTGTATGGAGCGGATCTTAATGTTTACGAGGTGTATGGAGCAGAGCTGAATTTGTACGAGGTGTTTGGAGCGGAGCCGTGTGTGTATGAGGTGTATGGAGTAGATCTGAATCTAAAGAAAGAGAAAGATGAGTTCCAGCTCCATAAAATTCCAAAGTTTAATAAAGTCCTTGTTAAAATACAGACAAATGACTGTGCTCCCTCCGGTATATATTCCCAAGTAAGAGAAGCAAATGGCGACGCGTTTCGATCAGAAGATCTTTTTCAAAGCCATACCTATATCTGATTGTGTTTCTCTATATAGAGAGATCCACCAATCAGATTAAATTATTGGATCACATGACATTCCTTAAGGTCCTAGTAAAAACATTAACAACAAATAAATGTATATACAATTAAAATATTCACTTTATATTTAACAATAGTGCAACATAGTTTCAGTACGTTTATTTAGCCCCATCGGGTGTCTGGTATTTAAATGAAAAATCCAGTACGCCTCCCGTGTTAGGAGACGTCTTCTCATATCTCCGCCCCGACGAGGCATGTGCACCTGCTCTATGGCCAGGATCTGGAAATTAGCAGTGTTTCGTGCATGACAGGTTACAAAATGTCTGGATGCTGCTGACATATTCCTGCTGCTACCTGTTATATTTGTTATATCATGTAAATGTTCCCGAGTACGGGTTTTGAGCTTTCTAGATGTACAGCCGACATATGACATATTGCACTCTCTACAATTAATTTTATACACCAGATTGGTAGAATTACAATTAATATATTGTTTAATACTAAAATTTATTGTGCCTTCCACATTTTGAAAGGTTTTAGCTACCAAAGCATGTTTGCATGTGCTACAGTTATTCGTGCCACATCTAAAAAAGCCAGGATAGTTTAACCATGTTTTTTTCTGTCCCATTATCTGAGATTGAAATAGACTGGGGGATATTTGGCTACCTATAGTTGGAGCCCTCCTTGATACTATATTAATTCCTGATTTTAAAATATCATTAAGATGTTGGTCCTCATAGAGGATGGGCAGATATGTGTGGATAATATTTTTGATTTTATTGAATTGAGGACTATATTGAAAACATATATATGGCTTTTTCACCTGATTTGGATCTATCCTCCTTTCTGAAGTTATTAGATCATAACGATCCTTTTTTTCTACTATTTTTTTTTGCTCTGTTAATTATCCAATTTGGATATTTCCGATTTTTTAATTTATTTTCAATCTGCCTGAATTCTCCCTGAAGATCTGCCTGCATAGAGCAATTTCTCTTGATCCTAGTAAACTCACCCACCGGGATTGCCTTGATCGTATGCTTACTGTGGCTACTGTCTGCATGCAAAATAGTGTTCCCACTAACTGGTTTGTGATGGGTTTTAGTGGTGATATTTAAATCAATAGATCCACTGAGTTCCAAATCTAAAAAAGAAATTTTTGACCTATCAAATCTGTATGTGAATTTAATATTATACTGATTGTCATTAAGATAATCCACAAAGTGTGGTATGGCAGATACATCACCCCCCCCAGATGATGAGGGTGTCATCTATGTATCTGCCATACCACACCACATGGTCCAAATATGGATTGGCCACCGAGAAGACACGTTCCGTCTCCCAGAACGACATAATTCCAAGGAGGTATTGCGGATCATGGACACTAAAATGTGGCAAATTAATTATTCTTGGGTTTGTTGTGATGTTATCTCCCTGTATACGTGCATCCCTCATAATGTGGCACTTACAGCAATACAATATCATCTTGTTAAATTTAGTGATTACTCTATGGATTTAATTAACTATTTGCTGATGGTAATTCAATTTTTGCTAACCAACAATTTTTTCTCTTTTGATGGCCAATTCTATATGCAAAAAACGGGAGTGGCCATGGGTGCCAAGTACTCACCCTCCCTAGCGAATCTGGTTATGTCGTTCTGGGAGACGGAACGTGTCTTCTCGGTGGCCAATCCATATTTGGACCATGTGGTGTGGTATGGCAGATACATAGATGACACCCTCATCATCTGGGGGGGTGATGTATCTGCCATACCACACTTTGTGGATTATCTTAATGACAATCAGTATAATATTAAATTCACATACAGATTTGATAGGTCAAAAATTTCTTTTTTAGATTTGGAACTCAGTGGATCTATTGATTTAAATATCACCACTAAAACCCATCACAAACCAGTTAGTGGGAACACTATTTTGCATGCAGACAGTAGCCACAGTAAGCATACGATCAAGGCAATCCCGGTGGGTGAGTTTACTAGGATCAAGAGAAATTGCTCTATGCAGGCAGATCTTCAGAGAGAATTCAGGCAGATTGAAAATAAATTAAAAAATCGGAAATATCCAAATTGGATAATTAACAGAGCAAAAAAAAATAGTAGAAAAAAAGGATCGTTATGATCTAATAACTTCAGAAAGGAGGATAGATCCAAATCAGGTGAAAAAGCCATATATATGTTTTCAATATAGTCCTCAATTCAATAAAATCAAAAATATTATCCACACATATCTGCCCATCCTCTATGAGGACCAACATCTTAATGATATTTTAAAATCAGGAATTAATATAGTATCAAGGAGGGCTCCAACTATAGGTAGCCAAATATCCCCCAGTCTATTTCAATCTCAGATAATGGGACAGAAAAAAACATGGTTAAACTATCCTGGCTTTTTTAGATGTGGCACGAATAACTGTAGCACATGCAAACATGCTTTGGTAGCTAAAACCTTTCAAAATGTGGAAGGCACAATAAATTTTAGTATTAAACAATATATTAATTGTAATTCTACCAATCTGGTGTATAAAATTAATTGTAGAGAGTGCAATATGTCATATGTCGGCTGTACATCTAGAAAGCTCAAAACCCGTACTCGGGAACATTTACATGATATAACAAATATAACAGGTAGCAGCAGGAATATGTCAGCAGCATCCAGACATTTTGTAACCTGTCATGCACGAAACACTGCTAATTTCCAGATCCTGGCCATAGAGCAGGTGCACATGCCTCGTCGGGGCGGAGATATGAGAAGACGTCTCCTAACACGGGAGGCGTACTGGATTTTTCATTTAAATACCAGACACCCGATGGGGCTAAATAAACGTACTGAAACTATGTTGCACTATTGTTAAATATAAAGTGAATATTTTAATTGTATATACATTTATTTGTTGTTAATGTTTTTACTAGGACCTTAAGGAATGTCATGTGATCCAATAATTTAATCTGATTGGTGGATCTCTCTATATAGAGAAACACAATCAGATATAGGTATGGCTTTGAAAAAGATCTTCTGATCGAAACGCGTCGCCATTTGCTTCTCTTACTTGGGAATATATACCGGAGGGAGCACAGTCATTTGTCTGTATTTTAACAAGGACTTTATTAAACTTTGGAATTTTATGGAGCTGGAACTCATCTTTCTCTTTCTTTGGATTTGACTCGGCTTCCCGCAAACGGAGTTCCGTGCACCTGCGTTCATTAATGGTGAGCTGGCTTACAACTTTTTTCTATTATTCTTATTTGCTGGATTGCCGTGCCCCCATTCAGTGCTCCCTACAACATTTATGTGTGTAGTTCCAACCACATTTAACCGGGTATTGCCCCAAGTACGTGAGGACGTTTATTCACTTTATATTGCAATATGGCCACAGATTTATCCAGGGATAGAGCACGAAAAGCCGCACAGGTGTTTTCTGCTCAACAAATGGATGACATAAGTAACAATGCTCTTAAAGACAATCTGAGCAAACTGGAAACCCTAATGATGCAGGAGACGAAAGTTTGGTGGGATCAGACCACTTTAAATAATTACGTGGCCAAAGAGATGATCCCAAGAGGATTGCGTATTAAAAAACTACCCACAACGATATACTCAGAGCAATTCACTGAGGAGTGGAATTCTATTTTGAGTATCTGTTCCTGTAACCTCATGAAACTTATTATCAAGTATGAGGACAAGAAATTACAGAATATTCAACAAGAAATTGATGAGATAAATCTTGGGTTGGAGGAACATAAAACGGATGTGCAATATGATGTATCGATGGTTAAAATTAAAGAAAAAGTGGAAGCTTTGGAAGATCTAATTATGGAACGCAAGAAAAGAAAATTCACCAGAGATTCTAATGATTACCAAGCTAATATGGTTTATGAATGGGGAAAATGGACTAATGATAATGGAACGCCTAAATCCATACTCAAACAGAGCCAGTCTCACCAAAAACGCAGAAACTTTAGAAAAAAAACTAAAATGCACGTCTATTTTACGTCCTCAGACCTGGATTCATCTGATAATCAGAGTAATGCATCAGAGATTTCGTCCAATGAAAACAGGATGATTACCCCAAAAAATAATTACCGTCAGTCAAAAAACGTAGTAGGCGGGGGGGAGAAAACACAAACGGAGGAGGAATGATAACTAGTGTTGAGCATTCCGATACCGCAAGTATCGGGTATCGGCCGATACTTGCGGTATCGGAATTCCGATACCGGGATTCCGATACTTGGCGCGTATCGGATACCGGAATCGGAAGTTCCATGATTCAAAATTCAGAAATTCAGCCAATGAGAAAGATTCCAAGTGTGGGCACATCCTGTTTAGCATGGAGGGCATGAAACTACTGGCAAGGCTGTGATTGGCTGCTTAAATGATGTCATGATGCAGTTTAAAAGTCGCTGGCGCCATTTTGCGATCACTCTGCTGTGAATTCAGTTAGTGACAGGACGCTGTTTGCTGACTGAGGGACAGTTTAGAGATAGCGATTTGCTTCTTTGTGCTTTCCAAAGGCTAATTTAGCAACCGCTGTGTTCACCTACTAATCACCTTCCTTTTGCCTTGTAGCGCTGTTTTCACAGCGATCTGCAAGGTCTCTCTGTGTGTGTGTGTGAGTGCAGCCCACTCTCTAGTCTGAGTGCAGCCACATAGGCCATCCATAGCTGGTTGTATTCAGTTCAGGGAGGGTGGTTCATTGCCTCATACTGTCCTTTTTTTTTTTTTTTTTGAAGTAGTGCAGGCTGCTGCACATTTTTTCCAAAAATTCCTATTAGTGTCTTTCCACCCGTCTCCAGCTAATTTGTGGAAAAACACTACATAGGATAAAGTAGAGGAGGGTTTTTGGGCCTTGCAGCGCCGTTTACGGCTGTCTGCACGGTCTCCGTGTGACTGCAGCTCGCCCTGTAGTCTGTGAGCAGCCGTAGCTTGGTTGTCTCCAGCTCAGGGTTGTTCACTGCGTCATACCGCCAAATCAATTTTCATTTTGTTTTCAAGTAGTGTAGTCTGCTGCTAATTAATTTAAAAAAATCCTATTAGTGTCTTTCCACCCGTTTCCAGCTAATTTGTGGAAAAACACTACATAGGATAAAGTAGAGGAGGGTTTTTGGGCCTTGCAGCGCCGTTTACGGCTGTCTGCACGGTCTCCGTGTGACTGCAGCTCGCCCTGTAGTCTGTGAGCAGCCGTAGCTTGGTTGTCTCCAGCTCAGGGTTGTTCACTGCGTCATACCGCCAAATCAATTTTCATTTTGTTTTCAAGTAGTGTAGTCTGCTGCTAATTAATTTAAAAAAATCCTATTAGTGTCTTTCCACCCGTCTCCAGCTAATTTGTGGAAAAACACTACATAGGATAAAGTAGAGGAGGGTTTTTGGGCCTTGCAGCGCCGTTTACGGCTGTCTGCACGGTCTCCGTGTGACTGCAGCTCGCCCTGTAGTCTGTGAGCAGCCGTAGCTTGGTTGTCTCCAGCTCAGGGTTGTTCACTGCGTCATACCGCCAAATCAATTTTCATTTTGTTTTCAAGTAGTGTAGTCTGCTGCTAATTAATTTAAAAAAATCCTATTAGTGTCTTTCCACCCGTCTCCAGCTAATTTGTGGAAAAACACTACATAGGATAAAGTAGAGGAGGGTTTTTGGGCCTTGCAGCGCCGTTTACGTCTGTCTGCACGGTCTCCGTGTGACTGCAGCTCTATCCGTTGTCAGTTCAGCCCCCAAAAAATAAATAAATAATAAAGTTCACCAAACACACCAGTTACACCACTTTACATTTGTGTAGGCCACATTAGCTCATATTCAAGTCTAGTCCACACTTTAGAAAATTAGTGTGTCTTATACCTGTTAGGAGGAGTTGCTCAGGAATAAGCACACAAAGCCGTTAGTACTTTTCTGCTTATCTTTATCAGTTAACCAAGATGAAGAAGGCAGTGAGTAAGGCACGTGGGCGTGGGCGTGGGCGCGGAGCAGGGAGGGGACGTGGGGATTCTGTGCCTGCTGCGGGCACCGGTGAGTCATCAGCACCCACTTTCACAAGGGAACAGTCATTCATGCGCAGCTTTGTCGCCGAGCGCCGTACACCGCTGCTGCGTGAAGACCAAATTGAAGCCGTTGTGGGATGGATGGCAGCTAATGCATCAACTTCCATTAGTGCCACATCCTCTCAGACACAGAGCACTGGAGAGCAGCCATCTGTCTCTTCACCACCTGCAAAATTGCCCAGGCAGACAGAGATCCCAGGACAGGAGCAGTCTCTACTTCTGTTCTCTGAATCATCTCTTGGCTTGGAAACAGGGGGCCAGCCAAGCAGCATTGGAGAAATGGAAGAAGAGGCAGGGTGCAGTGATGCCCAACCGCTTTTTCTGTCTTCCTCTGAAGAGGCGGGTGGGCCAGTGGCTCCGGTCACCACCTCGCAGGCCGCATCAGCTGATGATGACACTCAGGTGCCACTTACTGGTGCGTGCTCTGCTGCTGAGACTACCCAGGAGGAGCAGTTGGGGGCAGAGGGTAGTGTAGATGATGAGGTCCTTGACCCATCTTGGCGTCAGGGACAGGAAGGTGGTGGGAGCAGCTCTGAGGAAGAGATTCCCCGTACGGCCCAAAGAGGGAGAGGGAGGGGGAAGACTGCGGATCCTGCAGCCTCCGCTTTGGCACCCGTAAGGAGCATGTCTCTTCCAAAAGTCAAAAGGGGGGCTCCCAAGACTTGCAGTGCCTGGTCCTTTTTTGACACAGTTGCAGATGACATTTGCTATGTCAGATGCAAGGTGTGTCATCAAAAAATCAAAAGAGGTCAAAAAGTCGCCAACCTCAATACCTCCAACATGTGGAAACATGTGCGCAACAGGCACCCGGCGGAGTTAGACAAACACACTGAAGAGCTAGGCCAACCAACAGCGGCAGCTACCACCTCTTCAGCTCGTGTTGCCTCTTCCTCTAGCTCACACGCAGCTGGTTCGGCTTCCTCCCAGGATCGCCGTGGAAGAACCTCTGGCCCTGTTGTCCAGAGACCCGCTGTCATTCCACCCGCAGCACCACTTTCCCAGTCAACCACACACTCCCAGCCCAGTCTACAGCCATCGGTAGTACAGGCATGGGAGAAAAGGCGGCCTTTCTCGTCAAACCACCCACGAGCACAGGCTCTGACTGCAGGCATTGCCAAACTTCTGTCACTGGAAATGCTGTCATTCAGGCTGGTGGAGACTGACAGCTTCCGTGACTTGATGTCATTGGCAGTCCCACAGTACAGTGTGCCCAGCCGCTTTTACTTCAGCAGGCAAGCCGTCCCTGCCCTGCACAAGCATGTTGAGGGACACATAAAACACGCGCTACTGAACGCCGTCAGTAGCAAGGTCCACCTCACCACCGATGCGTGGACCAGTCAACATGGACAGGGGCGATACCTTTCCCTCACTGCCCATTGGGTTAATGTAGTTGAGCCGGGTACAGACCGTGCGAGTGGCGCAGGACGTGTCCTGCCCACTCCAAGGATTGCAGGAATCCATTCTGTACGCATTGACTCCTCCTCTTACACCAGTTCCTCAGAATCATCGCTGCAGGAGCCGTCACAGTCCACCTCCACATGGACCCGTGATGAACGTGTACCTGTTACGACCGACATGAGCACAGCCGTGGCCAAACGTCAACAGGCCGTCTTGAAATTAATTTTTTTGGGGAATCGTAGCCACACAGCGCAGGAGCTCTGGAATGCCATCAAGCAGGAGAGCGATGTGTGGTTTGAGCCAGCGAATCTCCAGCCAGGCATGGTAGTGTGTGATAATGGCCGAAATCTGGTGGCAGCCCTGGGCCTCGGCAACCTCACTCACATCCCATGTCTGGCACATGTGCTCAATTTGGTCGTGCAGAGTTTTTTGAGGGACTATCCGGATCTTGATGCACTGCTGCACAAGGTCCGCCTAGAGTGTGCTCACTTGCGGCGTTCCAGCACGGCAAAAGCGCGCATTGCGGCTCTGCAGCGCCGACACCGCCTGCCGGAACATCGCATCATATGTGACCTACCTACCAGGTGGAATTCCACGTTACATATGTTGGAGCGGTTGTGTGAGCAGCAGCAAGCTGTAATGGAGTACCAGCTGTATCAGGCGCAAAAAAGTCGCAGTCAGCGCCGTACAGACTTCACAACCACAGAGTGGGCCACTATGAAGGATGTCTGCCAGGTTTTGCGTCCCTTTGATTATTCCACGCGGATGGCGAGTGCAGATGATGCACTAGTCAGCATGACTGTCCCCCTTATCTGCCTGCTTGAAAAATCACTGCAAGCGCTAAGGGATGATGTTGTGGAAGAGGTGGAGGATGAGGATTCACCACTTCCATCATCTTCTGGACAGTCAGCGCCACGTGGTTCCTCACAAACGCGTAGGCAGGGGACAGTTTGTGAGGAGGATGAGGAGGAGTCAATGGAGGAGGAAGACATCCGTCCAGAGGAGGGAGTTACACAATTGTCCAGTACTCAGTGTGTACAGCGAGGGTGGGGTGATGACGAGCGGGCAGAGATCACGCCTCCAGCTGGGGACAGCGTTTCTTGGGCAGTTGGCAGTCTGCAGCACATGGTGGATTACATGCTGCAGTGCCTGAGAAACGACCGCCGCATCGACCACATTCTCAACATGTCTGATTATTGGGTGTTCACCCTCCTCGATCCTCGCTACCGGGACAACGTAGAAAGCCTCATCACACCGTTGAACCGGGAGCGAAAAATGCGGGAGTACCAAGACACACTGGTCAGTTCCATCATCTTCTCCATTCCAACTGAGAGAAGTGCTGCTACTGCATTCCAAAGCAGCTCAGTGCGTCCAGGCAGTGGTGGAGGCTCTGCACAAAGAGGGAGCAGAAGCAGTGCCTCTGCCCAAGGCAAGACCAGTATGGCCCAACTGTGGCACAGTTTTGTGTGCCCCCCACAAAAGTCTACACCATCACAGACGGCTCCAGTCAGCAGGAGGCAACGGTTCCGTCAGATGGTGACAGACTACATGTCTTGCCCTCTTGCTGTACTCCCAGACGGCTCTTCACCTTTCAAGTTTTGGGTCTCAAAGCTGGATACATGGCCAGAGCTAAGCCAGTATGCATTGGAGGTGCTGTCTTGCCCTGCGGCCAGTGTATTATCGGAACGTGTCTTTAGTGCTGCAGGTGGTGTACTAACTGACCGTCGCATGCGACTATCCTCCGATAACGTTGACCGGCTTACTTTCCTGAAAATGAACAAGGCCTGGATCTCGCAGGAATTTGCCACTCCTCCTCCTGATTAAATAATTAGGTCACTGTATACGTTATCCAGGTCTCCTGTTGTGTTCATCTTTCTACCACCTGAACTTAAATTCCTGGGCTCCAACACCGCCAGTTGAGGCTCAGACGTGCCGTCTGCACAGTCAAAACATACGACCCAGTGTTATTGGGTTTCAGTAACGTCAGCTGATCCCCAGCTGTGTAGCCGGCAATGTGTCATGCGACCGCCACGCTGACACAACAACTGAAATGTAAGGGAATCTGTCCCCCCCCCCCAAGGCGTTTGTTACTGAAAGAGCCACCTTGTGCAGCAGTAATGCTGCACAAGGAAAAAGGTAGCTATTTTGGTTTTGCTCCTTGCACACGCAAAACGTAACACTTATAAAATGTGTCCACTGATACCGTAAAACCGTCCCGGAGGTGGGACTTTCCTTCGTAATATGACGCAGCACAGCCGTCATTCCTACCCCCCCGGCGCCGCGCCCCGGCTCCTCAGCGTTGTTTGATTCCGTCCCGGAGCCTGCGCTGTTATGTTATCCCGTGGCCAGGCACACTTAGCGCTGCCCGTCTTCTGGCATCATTTGGTGTCAGGCTGGCTGCGCCTGTGCGGCCACGCTGGCCGAGAGCCCGCCTCGCAGTGTCTTCTGATTTAATCCCACTGGGGGCCTGGGATCTATGGACATGCGCAGTGCATATCTGAACCTCCACCTCTCACTCATCTCCCTATGGCTTCTTCAGACTGTTCGGTGTCAGCTGGTCCCTAATAGCATGCCACGGCCGTGACACCGCACAGTCTGAAAAAGAAGCCGTAGGGAGGGGAGTGAGAGGCGAGGATATGCACTGCGCATGGCCATGGATCCCAGGCCCCCAGTGGGATTACATCAGAAGACACTGCGAGGCGGGCTCTCGGCCAGCGCGGCCGCACAGGCGCAGCCAGCCTGACACCAAATGATGTCAGAAGATGGGCAGCGCTAAGTGTGCCTGGCCACGGGATAACATAACAGCGCAGGCTCCGGGACGGAATCAAACAACGCTGAGGAGCCGGGGCACGGCGGCGGGGGGGTAGTAATGATGGCTGTGCTGCGTCATATTACGAAGGAAAGTCCCACCTCCGGGACGGTTTCACGGCTTCAGGGGACACATTTTATAAGTGTTTAGTTCTGTGTTTGCAAGGAGCATGATGAAAAGAGCCACCTTTTCCTTTTGCATCTTTTGTGCTGCACAAGCTGGCTCTTTCAGCTACAAACGCCTTGGGGGGGGGGGGGTTAAAGGTTCCCTTTCGACTTTCTCAGGCTTCGGCCTACATTGTGTTCCTCTGCTTTTCCACCTGCCCCTGGGCTCCAACACCGCTAGTTGCCGTCCAGAAGTGCTGTACGCACAGTCAACAGTCGCTCCTCTGTTATTGGGGTTCAGTAACGTCAGCTGTTCCCCTGCTGTGTGTGTGGCAATCCCTCCTACCTCCTCCAACCTCCTCCTCCTCCACCTGTCCCTGGGCTCCAACACCGCCAGTTGCCGTCCAGAAGTGCTGTACGCACAGTCAACAGTCCCTCCTCTGTTATTGGGGTTCAGTAACGTCAGCTGTTCCCCTGCTGTGTGTGTGGCAATCCCTCCTACCTCCTCCAACCTCCTCCTCCTCCACCTGTCCCTGGGCTCCAACACCGCCAGTTGCCGTCCAGAAGTGCTGTACGCACAGTCAACAGTCCCTCCTCTGTTATTGGGGTTCAGTAACGTCAGCTGTTCCCCTGCTGTGTGTGTGGCAATCCCTCCTACCTCCTCCAACCTCCTCCAACCTCCTCCTCCTCCACCTGTCCCTGGGCTCCAACACCGCCAGTTGCCGTCCAGAAGTGCTGTACGCACAGTCAACAGTCCCTCCTCTGTTATTGGGGTTCAGTAACGTCAGCTGTTCCCCTGCTGTGTGTGTGGCAATCCCTCCTACCTCCTCCAACCTCCTCCAACCTCCTCCTCCTCCACCTGTCCCTGGGCTCCAACACCGCCAGTTGCCGTCCAGAAGTGCTGTACGCACAGTCAACAGTCCCTCCTCTGTTATTGGGGTTCAGTAACGTCAGCTGTTCCCCTGCTGTGTGTGTGGCAATCCCTCCTACCTCCTCCAACCTCCTCCTCCTCCACCTGTCCCTGGGCTCCAACACCGCCAGTTGCCGTCCAGAAGTGCTGTACGCACAGTCAACAGTCCCTCCTCTGTTATTGGGGTTCAGTAACGTCAGCTGTTCCCCTGCTGTGTGTGTGGCAATCCCTCCTACCTCCTCCAACCTCCTCCAACCTCCTCCTCCTCCACCTGTCCCTGGGCTCCAACACCGCCAGTTGCCGTCCAGAAGTGCTGTACGCACAGTCAACAGTCCCTCCTCTGTTATTGGGGTTCAGTAACGTCAGCTGTTCCCCTGCTGTGTGTGTGGCAATCCCTCCTACCTCCTCCAACCTCCTCCTCCTCCACCTGTCCCTGGGCTCCAACACCGCCAGTTGCCGTCCAGAAGTGCTGTACGCACAGTCAACAGTCCCTCCTCTGTTATTGGGGTTCAGTAACGTCAGCTGTTCCCCTGCTGTGTGTGTGGCAATCCCTCCTACCTCCTCCAACCTCCTCCAACCTCCTCCTCCTCCACCTGTCCCTGGGCTCCAACACCGCCAGTTGCCGTCCAGAAGTGCTGTACGCACAGTCAACAGTCCCTCCTCTGTTATTGGGGTTCAGTAACGTCAGCTTTTCCCCTGCTGTGTGTGTGGCAATCCCTCCTACCTCCTCCAACCTCCTCCAACCTCCTCCTCCTCCACCTGTCCCTGGGCTCCAACACCGCCAGTTGCCGTCCAGAAGTGCTGTACGCACAGTCAACAGTCCCTCCTCTGTTATTGGGGTTCAGTAACGTCAGCTGTTCCCCTGCTGTGTGTGTGGCAATCCCTCCTACCTCCTCCAACCTCCTCCAACCTCCTCCTCCTCCACCTGTCCCTGGGCTCCAACACCGCCAGTTGCCGTCCAGAAGTGCTGTACGCACAGTCAACAGTCCCTCCTCTGTTATTGGGGTTCAGTAACGTCAGCTGTTCCCCTGCTGTGTGTGTGGCAATCCCTCCAACCTCCTCCAACCTCCTCCTCCTCCACCTGTCCCTGGGCTCCAACACCGCCAGTTGCCGTCCAGAAGTGCTGTACGCACAGTCAACAGTCCCTCCTCTGTTATTGGGGTTCAGTAACGTCAGCTGTTCCCCTGCTGTGTGTGTGGCAATCCCTCCTACCTCCTCCAACCTCCTCCAACCTCCTCCTCCTCCACCTGTCCCTGGGCTCCAACACCGCCAGTTGCCGTCCAGAAGTGCTGTACGCACAGTCAACAGTCCCTCCTCTGTTATTGGGGTTCAGTAACGTCAGCTGTTCCCCTGCTGTGTGTGTGGCAATCCCTCCTACCTCCTCCAACCTCCTCCTCCTCCACCTGTCCCTGGGCTCCAACACCGCCAGTTGCCGTCCAGAAGTGCTGTACGCACAGTCAACAGTCCCTCCTCTGTTATTGGGGTTCAGTAACGTCAGCTGTTCCCCTGCTGTGTGTGTGGCAATCCCTCCTACCTCCTCCAACCTCCTCCAACCTCCTCCTCCTCCACCTGTCCCTGGGCTCCAACACCGCCAGTTGCCGTCCAGAAGTGCTGTACGCACAGTCAACAGTCCCTCCTCTATTATTGGGGTTCAGTAACGTCAGCTGTTCCCCTGCTGTGTGTGTGGCAATCCCTCCTACCTCCTCCAACCTCCTCCAACCTCCTCCTCCTCCACCTGTCCCTGGGCTCCAACACCGCCAGTTGCCGTCCAGAAGTGCTGTACGCACAGTCAACAGTCCCTCCTCTGTTATTGGGGTTCAGTAACGTCAGCTGTTCCCCTGCTGTGTGTGTGGCAATCCCTCCTACCTCCTCCAACCTCCTCCAACCTCCTCCTCCTCCACGTGTCCCTGGGCTCCAACACCGCTAGTTGCCGTCCAGAAGTGCTGTACGCACAGAGCCAAACACCTCGCCAATGTGTTAGTGGGGTTCAGCACCGCCAGCTGTTCCCCTGCTGTGTATACGGCAACGTGTACTGCGACCGCCACGCAGACACAACAAGTTAAATGTAAGGGAACCTGACCCCCCCCCCCCAGGCGTTTGTTACTGAAGGAGCCACCTTGTGCAGCAGTAATGATGCAAAGGGAAAAAGTGCCTCTTTTCGTGATGCTCCTTGCACATGCTGAACCTAACACTTATGAAATGTGTCCCCACACAGCGTTAAACCGTCCGGTAGGTGGAACTTTCCTTTGTCGTGTGACGCAGCACAGCCATCATTTTTACCCCCTTGGCGCCGTGCGCCCCCTCCTCAGCGTTGTTTGAATCTGTCCCGGAGCCTGCGCTGTTAGGTTAGCCCTTGGCCATGCACACATGTTGCGCTGCCCGTCTTCTGACCTCATTTGGTGTCAGGCTGGCTGCGCCTGTGCGGGTGCGCTGGCCGAGATCCCGCCTCGCAGTGTCGTCTAATGTAATCCCACCGCGGGCCTGTGATCCGTGCCCGTGCGCAGTGCATATCCTCTCCTCTCACTCCCCTCCCTACGGCTTCTTCAGACTGTGCGATGTCAGCTGGTCCCTAATAGCATGCCACGGCCGTGACACCGCACAGTCTGAAAAAGCCGTAGGGAGGGGAGTGAGAGGAGAGGATATGCACTGCGCACGGGCACGGATCACAGGCCCGCGGTGGGATTACATTAGACGACACTGCGAGGCGGGATCTCGGCCAGCGCACCCGCACAGGCGCAGCCAGCCTGACACCAAATGAGGTCAGAAGACGGGCAGCGCAACATGTGTGCATGGCCAAGGGCTAACCTAACAGCGCAGGCTCCGGGACAGATTCAAACAACGCTGAGGAGGCGGCGCACGGCGCCAAGGGGGTAAAAATGATGGCTGTGCTGCGTCACACGACAAAGGAAAGTTCCACCTACCGGACGGTTTAACGCTGTGAGGAGACACATTTCATAAATGTTAGGTTCCGCATGTACAAGGACCATAATTAAAAGAGCTAAGTTTACCTTTTCCAGCATTAGTGCTGTACACAATGGCTCTTTCAGCTACAAACGCCTGGGGGGGGGGGGGGTTAAAGGTTTCCTTTCAACTTGCTCGAGTGCAGGCTTCGGCCTACACTCCGCTCCCCCTGCTCCTCCTGCTGACCCTGGGCTCTAACACCGCCAGTTTTTGCCCAGATGTGCTAGCTGCACAGAGAAAAACACCAGCCAATGTGTCAGTGGGGTTCAGCACCGCCAGCTGTTCCCCTGCTGTGTAGCCGGCAACGTGTCCTGCGACCGCCACGCAGACACAAGAACTGAAATTGAAGGGAACCTGTCCCCCCTCCCCCAGGTGTTTCTATGTTTTACAGCTACCTTGAACAGCAGTAATGCTGCATGTGTTCAAGGTGGCTCAGAAACTTATTCTCCTTGCCCATGTTGAAGTGAACACGTCTAAAATGTGTCCTCTGTGACCATTAAAACGTCCCTCAGGTGTGATTTGACTTTGTATTGACACACGCAACAAGCTCCTTGGTAACGCTGCCCGTCTTCTGGCATCATTGTTTGGCTGGCTGCGCCTCTGCGGCCGCCCTGACCCACACAACGCCCCTCGTTGTCTTATTTAATGGGACTGCGAGGGTGTGATTGATGGGCAGGATCAGTGCATCAGTTCGCCTGTCCCTCCTCTCCTTCCACCTTCTTCGGACTGTGCGGCTTCATGGCCGTGGCATGCGATAAGGGATCAGATGACGCCGCACAGTCTGAAGCGGGTGTAAGGACCCGAGTGTGAGAGGCGAACATATGTGCTGCGCCAGGCCCTGAATCCCAGCCCCGCAGTGTTTTAACAATGTTAAGACACTGCGGGGCTGGGATTCCTGGGCATCGCGAACCGCACCGGCCGACATTACATGATGCCAGAAGATGGGCAGCGCTAACGGCGCTAGGCCAGGGGATAACACGACAGCGCAGACTCCTGTACAGCAAATAACAACGCTCGGGAGGCTGCACCCAGCACCAAGGTGGGATTCTTGACACCTGTGCTGCGTCTCATTACAAGGGGAACTCTCGCCTCCATTACACAGTTTGACTGTATAAAGGGCTGAATGTTATACGTGTTCCATTCAGCGTGTGCAAGGAGAAAAATTACAAGAGCAACCTTTGACTTGCGCAGCACTGCTGCTGCATAAGCTGTGGCTCTTCTACTTTGTAACCCCTGAGGGGGGGTTAAAGGTGACTTTTGAAATCGGTTCAATTAGGCTTCGGCCTACACTCTGCTCCACCTGCAGAGCCCGGGCTCCAACAACGCTAGTTGCTGTCCGGAAGTGCTGGCTGCACAGAGCCAAACACCTCGCCAATGTGTCAGTGGGGTCCAGCACCGCCAGCTGTTCCCCTGCTGTGTAGCCGGCAACGTGTCCTGCAAAAGCCACGCAGACACAACAGACCCAAAGCTGCCGCCAGTGCAGGCTTCGGCCTACACTCCCCTCCCCCTGCTCCTCCTCCTCCTGCTCCTCCTCCTGCTGTCCCTGGGCTCTAACACACCGCCAGTTGGGGCCCAGATGTGCTAGCTGCACAGAGAAAAACACCAGCCAATGTGTCAGTGGGGTCCAGCACCGCCAGCTGTTCCCCTGCTGTGCAGCCGGCAACGTGTCCTGCAAAAGCCACGCAGACACAAGAACTGAAATTGAAGGGAACCTGTCCCCCCTCCCCCAGGCGTTTTTACGTTATCCAGCCACCTTGTACAGCGGTAATGCTGCATGTGTGCAAGGTGGCTCAGAAACGTATTCTCCTCGCACATGTGGAACTGAAAACACGTCTGAAATGTGTCCTCTGTGTGACCATTTAACCGTCCCGGTGGTGTGACTTTCCTTTGTAATGACACGCTGCAACCCCCTTGGTAGCGCTGCCCGTCTTCTGGCATCATTGTTTGGCTGGCTGCGCCTCTGCGGCCGCCCTGACCCACACAACGCCCCTCGGTGTCTTATTTATTGGGACTGCGAGGGTGTGATTCATGGGCAGGATCAGTGCATCAGTTCGCCTGTCCCTCCTCTCCTTCCGCCTTCTTCGGACTGTGCGGCTTCATGGCCGTGGCATGCGATAAGGGATCAGATGACGCCGCACAGTCTGAAGCGGGTGTAAGGACCCGAGTGTGAGAGGCCAACATATGTGCTGCGCCAGGCCCTGAATCCCAGCCCCGCAGTGTTTTAACAATGTTAAGACACTGCGGGGCTGGGATTCATGGTCATCGCGAACCGCACCGGCCGACATTACATGATGCCAGAAGATGGGCAGCGCTAACGGCGCTAGGCCAGGGGATAACACGACAGCGCAGACTCCTGTACAGCAAATAACAACGCTCGGGAGGCTGCACCCAGCACCAAGGTGGGATTCTTGACATCTGTGCTGCGTCTCATTACAAAGGGAACTCGCGCCTCCAACACAGTTTGACTGTATAAAGGGCTAAATGTTATACGTGTTTCATTCAGCGTGTGCAAGGAGAAAAATTACAAGAGCAACCTTTGACTTGCGCAGCACTGCTGCTGCATAAGCTGTGGCTCTTCTACTTTGTAACCCCTGAGGGGGGGTTAAAGGTGACTTTTGAAATCGGTTCAATTAGGCTTCGGCCTACACTCTGCTCCACCTGCAGAGCCCGGGCTCCAACAACGCTAGTTGCTGTCCGGAAGTGCTGGCTGCACAGAGCCAAACACCTCGCCAATGTGTCAGTGGGGTCCAGCACCGCCAGCTGTTCCCCTGCTGTGTAGCCGGCAACGTGTCCTGCAAAAGCCACGCAGACACAACAGACCCAAAGCTGCCGCCAGTGCAGGCTTCGGCCTACACTCCCCTCCCCCTGCTCCTCCTCCTCCTGCTCCTCCTCCTGCTGACCCTGGGCTCCAACAAACCGCCAGTTGGGGCCCAGATGTGCTAGCTGCACAGAGAAAAACACCTCGCCAATGTGTCAGTGGGGTCCAGCACCACCAGCTGTTCCCCTGCTGTGCAGCCGGCATCGTGTCCTGCAAAAGCCACGCAGACACTTGCTCTTGTACCTTCTGCTCCCCATCCTGGTTCCAGTACCGTCAGCTGTTTCCGGGCAGAGCCTTTGGCTTAGGTGCCTCCCTTTGGTATCCGAGTTCCACCAACGTCAGGTGGTCCTTGGTAGTGCTTTCAGGCACGGGTACCTCCTGCTTAGTAACCGGGTTCCAGTAACGTCAGCTGGTCCTCGGTAGTTCCATTGGCTCTTGGACCTTCGGCTACCCATCCGGGTTCCAGCACCGTCAGCTGGTTCTCGGCAGTGTCTTTTGCTCTTGTACCTTCTGCTCCCCATCCTGGTTCCAGTACCGTCAGCTGGTTCCGGGCAGAGCCTTTGGCTTAGGTGCCTCCCTCTGGGTATCCGAGTTCCACCAACGTCAGGTGGTCCTTGGTAGTGCTTTCAGCACAGGTACCTCCTGCTTAGTAACCGGGTTCCAGTAACGTCAGCTGGTCCTCGGTAGTTCCATTGGCTCTTGGACCTTCGGGTAGCCATCCGAGTTCCAGTTCCATCAGCTGGTTCTCGGCATTTTCTCAGCCTTCTTGTACCTTCTGCTACATTTCCAAGTTCAAGAGACTAAACACAATGACCCAGAAGACCACCCCTAAGATGACGACGACACCAGAGACAACAACCACCGTGATGACGACGACCCTGGAGACGATGACCCCGAAGACCACCCCGATGACGACGACCCCGGAGACGACGACCCTGAAGACCACCCCGATGACGACGACCCCGGAGACGACGACCCTGGAGACGACGACGACCTGGAAGACCGAGAAGCAGAAGAACAAGAGGCTGCAGAACAAAGAGCAGAAGGACATTAAGCATAACACAAAATATCAGAGCAAAAAATATTATGTAAATTATAAGCAGAAGAAGACTAAGCAGTGTATGGGGGTGAGTCCGTTCCTCCTCGTGGTGCCCCTGGATAAAGCCTGATGCTGCAGGCCAAACTGAACGCGGACAAATGTAACTGTTTTGTGACAGGCAGAACGGAAGGTGTAATCTTCAAACTTTTATAGATAACAACTACGGGAATGCCTGTCACAAATAAGAATATGATGAAGAAGTTGAATATGATGAAGATAATAGTAAAATAAAAAGAATATGAACAATGTAACCCAAAAAATAATAGGTAGAAGATGAAGAAGAAGATGAATAAGGTGAAGAAGTTGATGTCAAAGAAGCTGATGATGAGGATAATTAAGAAGAAAGCGTGGGAGAAGTAAAAAAGAAGGTGAAGGGCGTGGAAGTAGTGAAACATCAATATCTGACATTAAAAAAAAAAAAAAAACATAGTCAAATTCTTTCTAACGCCGAACTTCATAAAAAAAAATAAAAAATCCTGCTATTCTATTACATTGGGCTAAACCTCTGTCCCTTTAATATCTCCGTCACGTCCCCCAATACATCCTACAATATTCTTAGTTGTTTTCCTTCATGTAGAATGAACCTACAAGTGTATAAAGGGTTTATTTTAATTCCGATATTTTCGTCCCATTGACTTGCATTGGGATCGGGTATCGGTATCGGATTGGATTCCGATACTGTGACGGTATCGGCCGATACTTTCCGATACCGATACTTTCCGATATCGGAAAGTATCGCTCAACACTAATGATAACACGCAACAAGAAGTTTCACAAGAAATAAATAATTATGTAAATGTGTTAAATCTATCAAATAGATCTCTGACTACAGATCAAACTCAAGTATTGTCGTTGGGCTTAAATTTTGTGCCGGATCAGAATTTTGATTTATTTACAGCTATTATGGACACAAATAAGTTTATTAGAAATTTGACTATTAAAAAACATTTTTTACAAGGGGAGATTTCTGAGGATGACACACAACAAATAATCAGCACCACCCTTAATGGAGCGGGAAATGAATTTTCTAACATGGACTTTAAAGATCAAATGACATTGGTCATGCTGCAGGATCTTGGGTCTGATATGATGTCTGACCCAAATAAAGTAAATTTATCACAAGATTTTGAAACGAAAAACCCATATTATTATCCAGTGCAAGATAGATCCGAATGCATGGATCGTTTTCAGGAAGGTGTGGAGAGGGAACTCAGACAATTATACAGTGAAAATAAAAATAAAAATAATACTGTAAAAAATCGGAGGAATATGCCCAGGAGATTTCAGCATGCATTAAATGAACTTAAAGACATGACAGATATCACCATAAAGATGTCAGACAAAGGAGGGGTAGTGGTAGTATTAAATACATCAGACTATCACAACAAAATGATGGAACTGTTGTCTGATCCAAATATATATGACAAATTAAAATCAAATCCGTCCAGTGCAATCATAACAAAAAGGGACCTGATTGTTAAGTAAGGAACAAAGTCTAGGGGTACTAACCAAAAAACAAATAGATTATATCATGGTAGAAAATCCGATTCTTCCCATTATATATGGGGTACCCAAAATTCACAAAAAGGAAGGGATTCCCCCTATGCGACCAATAGTGTCGGGGGTAGGTTCATGTAATGAGAAGCTTTGTCAATGGGTGGATTCTCTCCTCCAACCATTAGTAAAACGGACTCCGGGGTATATACAAGATTCCAAGGAGGTATTGCGGATCATGGACACTAAAATGTGGCAAACTAACTATTCTTGGGTTTGTTGTGATGTTATCTCCCTGTATACGTGCATCCCTCATAATGTGGCACTTACAGCAATACAATATCATCTTGTTAAATTTAGTGATTACTCTATGGATTTAATTAACTATTTGCTGATGGTAATTCAATTTTTGCTAACCAACAATTTTTTCTCTTTTGATGGCCAATTCTATATGCAAAAAACGGGAGTGGCCATGGGTGCCAAGTACTCACCCTCCCTAGCGAATCTGGTTATGTCGTTCTGGGAGACGGAACGTGTCTTCTCGGTGGCCAATCCATATTTGGACCATGTGGTGTGGTATGGCAGATACATAGATGACACCCTCATCATCTGGGGGGGTGATGTATCTGCCATACCACACTTTGTGGATTATCTTAATGACAATCAGTATAATATTAAATTCACATACAGATTTGATAGGTCAAAAATTTCTTTTTTAGATTTGGAACTCAGTGGATCTATTGATTTAAATATCACCACTAAAACCCATCACAAACCAGTTAGTGGGAACACTATTTTGCATGCAGACAGTAGCCACAGTAAGCATACGATCAAGGCAATCCCGGTGGGTGAGTTTACTAGGATCAAGAGAAATTGCTCTATGCAGGCAGATCTTCAGGGAGAATTCAGGCAGATTGAAAATAAATTAAAAAATCGGAAATATCCAATTTGGGTAATTAACAGAGCAAAAAAAATAGTAGAAAAAAAGGATCGTTATGATCTAATAACTTCAGAAAGGAGGATAGATCCAAATCAGGTGAAAAAGCCATATATATGTTTTCAATATAGTCCTCAATTCAATAAAATCAAAAATATTATCCACACATATCTGCCCATCCTCTATGAGGACCAACATCTTAATGATATTTTAAAATCAGGAATTAATATAGTATCAAGGAGGGCTCCAACTATAGGTAGCCAAATATCCCCCAGTCTATTTCAATCTCAGATAATGGGACAGAAAAAAACATGGTTAAACTATCCTGGCTTTTTTAGATGTGGCACGAATAACTGTAGCACATGCAAACATGCTTTGGTAGCTAAAACCTTTCAAAATGTGGAAGGCACAATAAATTTTAGTATTAAACAATATATTAATTGTAATTCTACCAATCTGGTGTATAAAATTAATTGTAGAGAGTGCAATATGTCATATGTCGGCTGTACATCTAGAAAGCTCAAAACCCGTACTCGGGAACATTTACATGATATAACAAATATAACAGGTAGCAGCAGGAATATGTCAGCAGCATCCAGACATTTTGTAACCTGTCATGCACGAAACACTGCTAATTTCCAGATCCTGGCCATAGAGCAGGTGCACATGCCTCGTCGGGGCGGAGATATGAGAAGACGTCTCCTAACACGGGAGGCGTACTGGATTTTTCATTTAAATACCAGACACCCGATGGGGCTAAATAAACGTACTGAAACTATGTTGCACTATTGTTAAATATAAAGTGAATATTTTAATTGTATATACATTTATTTGTTGTTAATGTTTTTACTAGGACCTTAAGGAATGTCATGTGATCCAATAATTTAATCTGATTGGTGGATCTCTCTATATAGAGAAACACAATCAGATATAGGTATGGCTTTGAAAAAGATCTTCTGATCGAAACGCGTCGCCATTTGCTTCTCTTACTTGGGAATATATACCGGAGGGAGCACAGTCATTTATCTGTATTTTAACAAGGACTTTATTAAACTTTGGAATTTTATGGAGCTGGAACTCATCTTTCTCTTTCTTTGGATTTGACTCGGCTTCCCGCAAACGGAGTTCCGTGCACCTGCGTTCATCAATGGTGAGCTGGCTTACAACTTTTTTCTAGATCTGAATCTGTATGAGGTGTAAGGAGTGGAGCTGTGTGTGTATGAGGTGTATGGAGCGGAGATAAATGTGTACGAGGTGTATGGAGCAGAGCTGAATGTCATTGAGGTGTACGGAGCGGAGCCGTATGTGTATGAGGTGTATGAAGTGGAGTTATATGTGTACGAGGTGTATGGAGCGGAGCTGATTGTGTATGAGGTGTATGGAGCAGAGCCGTATGTGTATGAGGTGTATGGAGTGGACCTAAATGTGTACAAAGAGTATGGAGGGGAGCTGAATGTGTACAAGGTGTATGGAGCGGAGCGAAATCTGTATGAGGTGTATGGAGCGGAGCTAAATGTGTATGAGGTGTATGGATCAGAGCCGTGTGTGTATGAGGTGTACGGAGTGGATCTAAATGTGTACGAGGTATATGGAGCAGAGCTGAATGTGTACGAGGTGTACGGAGCGGAGCCGTGAGTGTATGAGGTGTATGGAGCGGAGATAAATTTGTACGAGGTGTATGGATTGGAGCTGAATGTGTATGAAGTGTATGGAGCGAAGATAAATGTGTATAAGGTGTATGGAGCAGAGCTAAATGTGTACAAGGTGTATGGAGGCGAGGTGAATGTGTACGAGGTGTATGAGCGAAGCTAAATGTGTACGAGGTGTATGGAGCTGAGCTCAATGTGTACGAGGTGTATGGAGCGGAGCTGAATGTGTATGAGGTGTATGGAATGGAGCTGAATGTGTCTGAGGTGTATGGAGCAGAGCTAAATATGTACGAGGTGTATGGAGTGGAGCTGAATGTGTACGAGGTGTACAGAGCGGAGCCATGTGTGTATGAGGTGTATGGAGTGGAGCTAAATGTGTACGAGGTGTATGGAGTGGAGCTGAATCTGTATGAGGTGTAAGGAGTGGAGCCGTGTGTGTATGAGGTGTATGGAGCGGAGCTAAATGTGTATGAGGTGTATGGATCAGAGCTGAATGTGTATGAGATGTATGGAGTGGGGCTGAATGTGTATGAGGTGTATGGAGCAGAGCTAAATGTGTATGAGGTGTGTTGAGTGTAGCTGAATGTGCATGAGGTGTATGGAGCAGAGCTGAATGTGTACAAGGTGTATGGAGCGGAGCTGAATGTGTATGAGGTGTATGGAGCGGAGCCGAGTGTCTATGAGGTGTATGGAGTGGAGCTCAATGTGTACGAGGTGTATGGAATGGAGCAGAATGTGTACGAGGTGTATGGAGCTGAGCTGAATGTGTATGAGGTGTACGGAATGGAGCTGAATGTGTCTGAGGTGTATGGAGCGGAGCTAAATGTGCATGAGGTGTATGGAGTGGAGCTGAATGTGTACGAGGTGTACAGAGCGGAGCCGTGTGTGTATGAGGTGTATGGAGCGGAGCTAAATGTGTACGAGGTGTATGGAGTGGAGCTGAATGTGTACGAGGTGTATGGAGCGGAGCTGAGTGTGTACGAGGTGTATGGAGTGAAGCTAAATGTGTACGAGGTGTATGGAGCAGAGCTGAATGTGTATGAGGTGTACAAAGCGGAGCCATGTGTGTATGAGATGTATGGATCGGAGCTAATTGTGTACGAGGTATATGGAGCGGAGCTAAATGTGTACGAGGTGTATGGAGTGGAGCTTAGTGTCTATGAAGTGTATGGAGCGGATTTAAATGTGTATAAGGTGTATGGAGCGGAGCTAAATGTGTACAAGGTGTATGGAGTGGAGCTGAATGTGGACGAGGTGTATGGAGGGAAGCTAAATGTGTACGAGGTGTATGGAGCAGAGCTGAATGTGTATGAGATGTACGGAGCGGAGCCATGTGTGTATGAGATGTATGGAGAGGAGCTAAATGTGTACGGGGTGTATGGAGCAGAGTTGAATGTGTATGAAGTGTATGGAGCGAAGTTAAATGTGTACAAGGTGTATGGAGGGGAGCTGAATATGTACGAGGTGTATGGAGTGAAGCTAAATGTGTACGATGTGTATGCAGCATAGCTGAATGTGTACAAGGTGTACAGAGCAGAGCCGTGTGCGTATGAGGTTTATGGAGCGCAGCTAAATGTGTACGAGGTGTATGAAGTAAATCTGAATGTGTACAAGGTGTACAGAGCAGAGCCGTGTGTGTATGAGGTGTATGGAGCGGAGCTAAATGTGTACAAGGTGTATGGAGTGGATCTTAATGTTTACGAGGTGTATGGAGCAGAGCTGAATGTGTACGAGATGTTTGGAGCGGAGCCGTGTGTGTATGAGGTGTATGGAGTAGATCTAAATGTGTATGAGGTGTATGGAGCGGAGCTAAATGTGTACGAGGTGTATGGAGCAGAGCTAAATGTGTATGAAGTGTATGGAGCGGAGAAGAATGTGTATGAGGTGTATGGAGTGGAGCTGAATCTGTATGAGGTGTAAGGAGTGGAGCCGTGTGTGTATGAGGTGTGTGGAGCGGAGATAAATGTGTACGAGGTGTATGGAGCAGAGCTGAATGTCATCGAGGTGTACGGAGCGGAGCCATATGTGTATGAGGTGTATGGAGTGGAGCTAAATGTGTACGAGGTGTATGGAGCGGAGCTGATTGTGTATGAGGTGTATGGAGCAGAGCCGTATGTGTATGAGGTGTATGGAGTGGACCTAAATGTGTACAAAGAGTATGGAGGGGAGCTGAATGTGTACAAGGTGTATGGAGCGGAGCGAAATCTGTATGAGGTGTATGGAGCGGAGCTGAAAGTGTACGAGGTGTATGGATCGGAGCCGTGTGTGTATGAGGTGTACGGAGTGGAGCTAAATGTGTACGAGGTATATGGAGCAGAGCTGAATGTGTACAAGGTGTACAGAGCAGAGCCGTGTGTGTATGAGGTTTATGGAGCGCAGCTAAATGTGTACAAGGTGTATGAAGTAAAGCTGAATGTGTACAAGGTGTACAGAGCAGAGCCGTGTGTATGAGGTGTATGGAGCGAAGATAAATGTGTATAAGGTGTATGGAGCAGAGCTAAATGTGTACAAGGTGTATGGAGGCGAGGTGAATGTGTACGAGGTGTATGAGCGGAGCTCAATGTGTACGCGGTGTATGGAGCTGAGCTGAATGTGTATGAGGTGTATGGAATGGAGCTGAATGTGTCTGAGGTGTATGGAGCGGAGCTAAATGTGTACAAGGTGTATGGAGCGGGTCCTAATGTTTACGAGGTGTATGGAGCAGAGCTGAATGTGCACGAGGTGTATGGAGCGGAGCCGTGTGTGTATGAGGTGTATGGAATAGATCTAAATGTGTATAAGGTGTATGCAGCAGAGCTAAATGTGTACGAGGTGTATGGAGCAGAGCTAAATGTGTATGAAGTGTATGGAGCAGAGAAGAATGTGTACGAGGTGTATGGAGTGGAGCTGAATCTGTATGAGGTGTAAGGAGTGGAGCCATGTGTGTATGAGGTGTATGGAGCGGAGATAAAAGTGTACGAGGTGTATGGAGCAGAGCTGAATGTCATCGAGGTGTACGGAGCGGAGCCGTGTGTGTATGAGGTGTATGAAGTAGAGCTGAATGTGTATGAAGTGTATTGAGCGGAGGTAAATGTGTATAAGGTGTATGGAGCGGAGCTAAATGTGTACAAGGTGTATGGAGGGTAGCTGAATGTGTACAGGTGTATGGAGCAGAGCTGAATGTGTGTGAGGTGTATGGAGCAGAGCTGAATGTGTGTGAGGTGTATGGAGCGGAGTCGTGGGTCTATGAGGTGTATGGAGTGGAGCTAAATGTTTACGAGGTGTATGGAGCGGATCTTAATGTTTACGAGGTGTATGGAGTGGAGCTGAGTGTGTATGAAGTGTATGGAGCGGAGTTAAATGTGTATAAGGTTTATGGAGTGGATCTAAATGTGTACAAGGTGTATGGAGCGGAGCTGAATGTGGACGAGGTGTATGGAGGGAAGCTAAATGTGTACGAGGTGTATGGAGCAGAGCTGAATGTGTATGAGATGTACGGAGCGGAGCCATGTGTGTATGAGGTGTATGGAGCGGAGCTAAATGTGTACGGGGTGTATGGAGTAGAGCTGAATGTGTATGAAGTGTATGGAGCGAAGTTAAATGTGTACAAGGTGTATGGAGGGGAGCTAAATATGTGCGAGGTGTATGGAGCGAAGCTAAATGTGTACGAGGTGTATGGAGCATAGCTGAATGTGTACAAGATGTACAGAGCAGAGCCGTGTGTGTATGAGGTGTATGGAGCGGAGCTAAATGTGTACGAGGAGTATGAAGTAGAGCTGAATGTGTATGAAGTGTATGGAGCGGATTTAAATGTGTATAAGGTGTATGGAGCGGAGCTAAATGTGTACAAGGTGTATGGAAGGTAGCTGAATGTGTACAGGTGTATGGAGCGGAGCTGAATGTGTGTGAGGTGTATGGAGCGGAGTCGTGGGTCTATGAGGTGTATGGAGTGGAGCTAAATGTGTACAAGGTGTATGGAGCGGATCTTAATGTTTACGAGGTGTATGGAGCAGAGCTGAATGTGTACGAGGTGTTTGGAGAGGAGCCGTGTGTGTATGAGGTGTATGGAGTAGATCTAAATGTGTATGAGGTGTATGGAGCGGAGCTAAATGTGTACGAGGTGTATGGAGCAGAGCTAAATGTGTATGAAGTGTATGGAGCGGAGAAGAATGTGTACGAGGTGTATGGAGTGGAGCTGAATCTGTATGAGGTGTAAGGAGTGGAGCCGTGTGTGTATGAGGTGTGTGGAGCGGAGATAAATGTGTACGAGGTGTATGGAGCAGAGCTGAATGTCATCGAGGTGTACGGAGCTCAGCCATATGTGTATGAGGTGTATGGAGTGGAGCTAAGTGTGTACGAGGTGTATGGAGCGGAGCTGATTGTGTATGAGGTGTATGGAGCAGAGCCGTATGTGTATGAGGTGTATGGAGTGGACCTAAATGTGTACAAAGAGTATGGAGGGGAGCTGAATGTGTACAAGGTGTATGGAGCGGAGCGAAATCTGTATGAGGTGTATGGAGCGGAGCTGAAAGTGTACGAGGTGTATGGATCGGAGCCGTGTGTGTATGAGGTGTATGGAGTGGAGCTAAATGTGTACGAGGTATGTGGAGCAGAGCTGAATGTGTACGAGGTGTACGGAGCGGAGCCGTGTGTGTATGAGGTGTACGGAGCGGAGATAAATTTGTACGAGGTGTATGGATTGGAGCTGAATGTGTATGAAGTGTATGGAGCGAAGATAAATGTGTATAAGGTGTATGGAGCAGAGCTAAATGTGTACCATGTGTATGCAGCATAGCTGAATGTGTACAAGGTGTACAGAGCAGAGCCGTGTGTGTATGAGGTTTATGGAGCGCAGCTAAATGTGTATGAGGTGTATGAAGTAAAGCTGAATGTGTACAAGGTGTACAGAGCAGAGCCGTGTGTATGAGGTGTATGGAGCGAAGATAAATGTGTATAAGGTGTATGGAGCAGAGCTAAATGTGTACAAGGTGTATGGAGGCGAGGTGAATGTGTACGAGGTGTATGAGCGGAGCTCAATGTGTACGAGGTGTATGGAGCGGAGCTGAATGTGTATGAGGTGTATGGAATGGAGCTGAATGTGTCTGAGGTGTATGGAGCAGAGCTAAATATGTACGAGGTGTATGGAGTGGAGCTGAATGTGTACGAGGTGTACAGAGCGGAGCCGTGTGTGTATGAGGTGTATGGAGTGGAGCTAAATGTGTACGAGGTGTATGGAGTGGAGCTGAATGTGTACGAGGTGTACGGAGCGGAGCCGTGTGTGTATGAGGTGTATGGAGCGGAGCTAAATATGTATGAGGTGTATGGAGCAGAGCTGAATGTGTATGAGGTGTATGGAGTGGAGCTGAATGTGTATGAGGTGTATGGAGCAGAGATAAATGTGTATGAGGTGTATTGAGTGGATCTGAATGTGCATGAGGTGTATGGAGCGGAGCCGAGTGTCTATGAGGTGTATGGAGTGGAGCTCAATGTGTACGAGGTGTATGGAACGGAGCAGAATGTGTACGAGGTGTATGGAGCTGAGCTGAATGTGTATGAGGTGTACGGAATGGAGCTGAATGTGCATGAGGTGTATGGAGTGGAGCTGAATGTGTACGAGGTGTACAGAGCAGAGCCGTGTGTGTATGAGGTGTGTGGAGCGGAGCTAAATGTGTACGAGGTGTATGGAGTGGAGCTGAATGTGTACGAGGTGTATGGAGCGGAGCTGAATGTGTACGAGGTGTATGGAGTGAAGCTAAATGTGTACGAGGTGTATGGAGTGGAGCTGAGTGTGTATGAAGTGTATGGAGCGGATTTAAATGTGTATAAGGTGTATGGAGCGGAGCTAAATGTGTACAAGGTGTATGGAGTGGAGCTGAATGTGGATGAGGTGTATGGAGGGAAGCTAAATGTGTACGAGGTGTATGGAGCAGAGCTGAATGTGTATGAGATGTACGGAGCGGAGCCATGTGTGTATGAGATGTATGGAGCGGAGCTAAATGTGTACGGGGTGTATGGAGTAGAGTTGAATGTGTACGAAGTGTATGGAGCGAAGTTAAATGTGTACAAGTTGTATGGAGGGGAGCTGAATATGTACGAGGTGTATGGAGCGAAGCTAAATGTGTACGATGTGTATGCAGCATAGCTGAATGTGTACAAGGTGTACAGAGCAGAGCCGTGTGTGTGTGAGGTGTATGGAGCGGAGCTAAATGTGTACAAGGTGTATGGAGCGGATCTTAATGTTTACGAGGTGTATGGAGCAGAGCTGAATGTGTACGAGGTGTATGGAGCGGAGCCGTGTGTGTATGAGGTGTATGGAGTAGATCTAAATGTGTATGAGGTGTATGGAGCAGAGCTAAATGTGTACGAGGTGTATGGAGCAGAGCTAAATGTGTATGAAGTGTATGGAGCGGAGAAGAATGTGTACGAGGTGTATGGAGTGGAGCTGAATCTGTATGAGGTGTAAGGAGTGGAGCCGTGTGTGTATGAGGTGTATGGAGCGGAGATAAATGTGTACGAGGTGTATGGAGCAGAGCTGAATGTCATTGAGGTGTACGGAGTGGAGCCGTGTGTGTATGAGGTGTATGAAGTAGAGCTGAATGTGTATGAAGTGTATTGAGCGAAGGTAAATGTGTACAAGGTGTATGGAGGATAGCTGAATGTGTACAGGTGTATGGAGCGGAGCTGAATGTGTGTGAGGTGTATGGAGCGGAGTCGTGGGTCTATGAGGTGTATGGAGTGGAGCTAAATGTGTACAAGGTGTATGGAGCGGATCTTAATGTTTACGAGGTGTATGGAGCAGAGCTATATGTGTACGAGGTGTATGGAGTGGAGCTGAGTGTGTATGAAGTGTATGGAGCGGAGGTAAATGTGTATAAGGTTTATGGAGTGGAGCTAAATGTGTACAAGGTGTATGGAGCGGAGCTGAATGTGGATGAGGTGTATGGAGGGAAGCTAAATGTGTACGAGGTGTATGGAGCAGAGCTGAATGTGTATGAGATGTATGGAGCGGAGCTAAATGTGTACGGGGTGTATGGAGTAGAGCTGAATGTGTATGAAGTGTATGGAGCGAAGTTAAATGTGTACAAGGTGTATGGAGGGGAGCTAAATATGTGCGAGGTGTATGGAGCGAAGCTAAATGTGTACGAGGTGTATGGAGCATAGCTGAATGTGTACAAGGTGTACAGAGCAGAGCCGTGTGTGTATGAGGTGTACGGCGCGGAGCTAAATGTGTACGAGGAGTATGAAGTAGAGCTGAATGTGTATGAAGTGTACGGAGCGGAGTTAAATGTGTATAAGGTGTATGGAGCGGAGCTAAATGTGTACAAGGTGTATGGAAGGTAGCTGAATGTGTACAGGTGTATGGAGCGGAGCTGAATGTGTGTGAGGTGTATGGAGCGGAGTCGTGGGTCTATGAGGTGTATGGAGTGGAGCTAAATGTGTACAAGGTGTATGGAGCGGATCTTAATGTTTACGAGGTGTATGGAGCAGAGCTGAATGTGTACGAGGTGTTTGGAGCGGAGCCGTGTGTGTATGAGGTGTATGGAGTAGATCTAAATGTGTATGAGGTGTATGGAGCGGAGCTAAATGTGTACGAGGTGTATGGAGCGGAGAAGAATGTGTACAAGGTGTATTGAGTGGAGCTGAATCTGTATGAGGTGTAAGGAGTGGAGCAGTGTGTGTATGAGGTGTATGAAGCGGAGATAAATGTGTACGAGGTGTATGGAGCAGAGCTGAATGTCATCGAGGTGTACGGAGCAGAGCCATATGTGTATGAGGTGTATGGAGTGGAGCTAAATGTGTACGAGGTGTATGGAGCGGAGCTGATTGTGTATGAGGTGTATGGAGCAGAGCCGTATGTGTATGAGGTGTATGGAGTGGACCTAAATGTGTACAAAGAGTATGGAGGGGAGCTGAATGTGTACAAGGTGTATGGAGCGGAGCGAAATCTGTATGAGGTGTATGGAGCGGAGCTAAATGTGTATGAGGTGTATGGAGCGGAGCTGAAAGTGTACGAGGTGTATGGATCGGAGCCGTGTGTGTATGAGGTGTACGGAGTGGAGCTAAATGTGTACGAGGTATATGGAGCAGAGCTGAATGTGTACGAGGTGTACGGAGGGGAGCCGTGTGTGTATGAGGTGTATGGAGCGGAGATAAATTTGTACGAGGTGTATGGATTGGAGCTGAATGTGTATGAAGTGTATGGAGCGAAGATAAATGTGTATAAGGTGTATGGAGCAGAGCTAAATGTGTACCATGTGTATGCAGCATAGCTGAATGTGTACAAGGTGTACAGAGCAGAGCCGTGTGTGTATGAGGTGTAAGGAGCAGAGCTAAATGTGTACAAGGTGTATGGAGGCGAGGTGAATATGTACGAGGTGTGTGAGCGAAGCTAAATGTGTACGAGGTGTATGGAGCGGAGCTGAATGTGTACGAGGTGTATGGAGCGGAGCTGAATGTGTATGAGGTGTATGGAAGGGAGCTGAATGGGTCTGAGGTGTATGGAGCGGAGCTAAATATGTACGAGGTGTATGGAGTGGAGCTGAATGTGTACGAGGTGTACAGAGCGGAGCCGTGTGTGTATGAGGTGTATGGAGTGGACCTAATGTGTACGAGGTGTATGGAGCGGAGCCGTGTGTGTATGAGGTGTATGGAGTGGACCTAATGTGTACGAGGTGTATGGAGTGGAGCTGAATGTGTACGAGGTGTACGGAGCGGAGCCGTGTGTGTATGAGGTGTATGGAGTGGACCTAATGTGTACGAGGTGTATGGAGTGGAGCTGAATGTGTACGAGGTGTACGGAGCGGAGCCGTGTGTGTATGAGGTGTATGGAGCGGAGCTAAATGTGTATGAGGTGTATGGAGCAGAGCTGAATGTGTATGAGGTGTATGGAGTGGAGCTGAATGTGTATGAGGTGTATTGAGTGGAGCTGAATGTGCATGAGGTGTATGGAGCAGAGCTGAATGTGTAGAAGGTGTATGGAGCGGAGCTGAATGTGTATGAGGTGTATGGAGTGGAGCCGAGTGTCTATGAGGTGTATGGAGTGGAGCTCAATGTGTACGAGGTGTATGGAGCTGAGCTGAATGTGTATGAGGTGTATGGAATGGAGATGAATGTGTCTGAGGTGTATGGAGCGGAGCTAAATGTGCATGAGGTGTATGGAGTGGAGCTGAATGTGTACGAGGTGTACAGAGCGGAGCCGTGTGTGTATGAGGTGTATGGAGCGGAGCTAAATGTTTACGAGGTGTATGGAGTGGAGCTGAATGTGTACGAGGTGTATGGAGCGGAGCTGAATGTGTACGAGGTGTATGGAGTGACGCTAAATGTGTACGAGGTGTATGGAGCAGAGCTGAATGAGTATGAGGTGTACAAAGCGGAGCCATGTGTGCATGAGATGTATGGAGCGGAGCTAAATGTGTACGAGGTGTATGGAGTGGAGCTGAGTGTGTATGAAGTGTATGGAGCGGATTTAAAAGTGTATAAGGTGTATGGAGCGGAGCTAAATGTGTACAAGGTGTATGGAGTGGAGCTGAATGTGGACGAGGTGTATGGAGGGCAGCTAAATGTGTACAAGGTGTATGGAGCAGAGCTGAATGTGTATGAGATGTACGGAGCGGAGCCATGTGTGGATGAGATGTATGGAGCGGAGCTAAATGTGTACGGGGTGTATGGAGTAGAGTTGAATGTGTATGAAGTGTATGGAGCGAAGTTAAATGTGTACAAGGTGTATGGAGGGGAGCTGAATATGTAAGAGGTGTATCTAGCGAAGCTAAATGTGTACAATGTGTATGCAGCATAGCTGAATGTGTACAACGTGTACAGAGCAGAGCCGTGTGTGTATGAGGTTTATGGAGCGCAGCTAAATGTGTATGAGGTGTATGAAGTAAAGCTGAATGTGTACAAGGTGTACAGAGCAGAGCCGTGTGGGTATGAGGTGTATGGAGCGGAGCTAAATGTGTACGAGGTGTATGGAGCATAGCTGAATGTGTACAAGGTGTACAGAGCAGAGCCGTGTGTATGAGGCGTATGGAGCGGAGCTAAATGTGTACGAGGTGTATGAAGTAGAGATGAATGTGTATGAAGTGTATGGAGCGGAGTTAAATGTGTATAAGGTGTATGGAGCGGAGCTAAATGTGTACAAGGTGTATGGAGGGTAGCTGAATGTGTACAGGTGTATGGAGCGGAGCTAAATGTGTGTGAGGTGTATGGAGCGGAGTCGTGGGTCTATGAGGTGTATGGAGTGGAGCTAAATGTGTACAAGGTGTATGGAGCGGATCTTAATGTTTACGAGGTGTATGGAGCAGAGCTGAATGTGTACGAGGTGTATGGAGCGGAGCCGTGTGTGTATGAGGTGCATGGAGTAGATCTAAATGTGTATGAGGTGTATGGAGCAGAGCTAAATGTGTACGAGGTGTATGGAGCAGAGCTAAATGTGTATGAAGTGTATGGAGCGGAGAAGAATGTGTACGAGGTGTATGGAGTGGAGCTGAATCTGTATGAGGTGTAAGGAGTGGAGCCGTGTGTGTATGAGGTGTATGGAGCGGAGATAAATGTGTACGAGGTGTATAGAGCAGAGCTGAATGTCATCGAGGTGTACGGAGCGGAGCCGTGTGTGTATGAGGTGTACGAAGTAGAGCTGAATGTGTATGAAGTGTATTGAGCGGAGGTAAATGTGTATAAGGTGTATGGAGCGGAGCTAAATGTGTACAAGGTGTATGGAGGGTAGCTGAATGTGTACAAGTGTATGGAGCGGAGCTGAATGTGTGTGAGGTGTATGGAGCGGAGTCGTGGGTCTATGAGGTGTATGAGTGGAGCTAAATGTGTACAAGGTGTATGGAGCGGATCTTAATGTTTACGAGGTGTATGGAGCAGAGCTGAATGTGTACGAGGTGTATGGAGCGGAGCCGTGTGTGTATGAGGTGTATGGAGTAGATCTAAATGTGTATGAGGTGTATGGAGCAGAGCTAAATGTGTACGAGGTGTATGGAGCAGAGCTAAATGTGTATGAAGTGTATGGAGCGGAGAAGAATGTGTACGAGGTGTATGGAGTGGAGCTGAATCTGTATGAGGTGTAAGGAGTGGAGCCGTGTGTGTATGAGGTGTATGGAGCAGAGCTAAATGTGTACGAGGTGTATGGAGCGGAGCTGAATGTGTACAAGGTGTATGGAGCGGAGCTGAATGTGTACGAGGTGTATGGAGCAGAGCCGTATGTGTATGAGGTGTATGGAGTGGACCTAAATGTGTACAAAGAGTATGGAGGGGAGCTGAATGTGTACAAGGTGTATGGAGCGGAGCGAAATGTGTATGAGGTGTATGGAGCAGAGCTAAATGTGTACGAGGTGTATGGAGCGGAGCTGAATGTGTACGAGGTGTACGGAGCGGAGCCGTGTGTGTATGAGGTGTATGGAGCGGAGATAAATGTGTACGAGGTGTATGGATTGGAGCTGAATGTGTATTAAGTGTATGGAGCGAAGATAAATGTGTATAAGGTGTATGGAGCAGAGCTAAATGTTTACAAGGATTATGGAGGCGAGGTGAATGTGTACGAGGTGTATGGAGCGAAGCTAAATGTGTATGAGGTGTATGGAGCGGAGCTGAATGTGTATGAGGTGTATGGAGCGGAGCCGTGGGTCTATGAGGTGTATGGAGTGGAGCTAAATGTGTACGAGGTGTATGGAACGGAGCAGAATGTGTACGAGGTGTACAGAGCGGAGCCGTGTCTGTATGAGGTGTATGGAGTGGAGCTAAATGTGTACGAGGTGTATGGAGTGGAGCTGAATGTGTACGAGGTGTACGGAGCAGAGCCGTGTGTGTATGAGGTGTATGGAGCAGAGCTAAATGTGTACGAGGTGTATGGAGCGGAGCTGAATGTGTATGAGGTGTATGGAGTGGAGCTGAATGTGTACGAGGTGTATGGAGTGGAGCTGAATGTGTACGAGGTGTACGGAGCAGAGCCGTGTGTGTATGAGGTGTATGGAGCAGAGCTAAATGTGTACGAGGTGTATGGAGCGGAGCTGAATGTGTATGAGGTGTATGGAGTGGAGCTGAATGTGTATGAGGTGTATGGAGCGGAGCTAAATGTGTATGAGGTGTATTGAGTGAAGCTGAATGTGCATGAGGTGTATGGAGCGGAGCTGAATGTGTACGAGGTGTATGGAGCGGAGCTGAATGTGTATGAGGTGTATGGAGCGGAGCCTTGTGTGTATGAGGTGTATGGAGCGGAGCTAAATGTGTACGAGGTGTATGGAGTGGAGCTGAATGTGTACGGGTTCTACTGAGCGGAGCCATGTGTGGATAAGGTGTATGGAGCGGAGCTAAATGTGTATGAGGTATATTGAGCGGAGCCGTGGGTCTATGAGGTGTATGGAGCGGAGCTAAATATGTACGAGGTGTATGGAGTGGAGCTGAATGTGTACGAGGTGTACAGAGCGGAGCCGTGTCTGTATGAGGTGTATGGAGTGGAGCTAAATGTGTACGAGGTGTATGGAGTGGAGCTGAATGTGTACGAGGTGTACGGAGCGGAGCCGTGTGTGTGTATGAGGTGTATGGAGCAGAGCTAAATGTGTACAAGGTGTATGGAGCAGAGCTGAATGTTTACGAGGTGTATGGATCGGAGCCGTGTGTGTATGAGGTGTACGGAGTAGAGCTAAATGTGTACTAGGTATATGGAGCAGAGCTGAATGTGTACGAGGTGTACGGAGCAGAGCCGTGTGTGTATGAGGTGTATGGAGCGGAGATAAATGTGTACGAGGTGTACGGATTGGAGCTGAATGTGTATGAAGTGTATGGAGCGAAGATAAATGTGTTTAAGGTGTATGGAGCAGAGCTAAATGTGTACAAAGTGTATTGAGGCGAGGTGAATGTGTACGAGGTGTATGGAGCGAAGCTAAATGTGTACGAGGTGTATGGAGCGGAGCTGAATGTGTATGAGGTGTATGGAGCGGAGCCGTGGGTCTATGAGGTGTATGGAGTGGAGCTAAATGTGTACGAGGTGTATGGAACGGAGCAGAATGTGTGCGAGGTGTATGGAGCGGAGCTAAATATGTACGAGGTGTATGGAGTGGAGCTGAATGTGTACGAGGTGTACAGAGCGGAGCCGTGTCTGTATGAGGTGTATGGAGTGGAGCTAAATGTGTACGAGGTGTATGGAGTGGAGCTGAATGTGTACGAGGTGTACGGAGCAGAGCCGTGTGTGTATGAGGTGTATTGAGTGAAGCTGAATGTGCATTAGGTGTATGGAGCGGAGCTGAATGTGTACGAGGTGTATGGAGCGGAGCTGAATGTGTATGAGGTGTATGGAGTGGAGCTGAATGTGTATGAGGAGTATGGAGCGGAGCTAAATGTGTATGAGGTGTATTGAGTGAAGCTGAATGTGCATGAGGTGTATGGAGCGGAGCTGAATGTGTACGAGGTGTATGGAGCGGAGCTGAATGTTTACGGGTTCTACGGAGCGGAGCCATGTGTGAATGAGGTGTATGGAGCGGAGCTAAATGTGTACGAGGTGTATGGAGTGGAGCTGAATGTTTACGGGTTCTACGGAGCGGAGCCATGTGTGGATGAGGTGTATGGAGCGGAGCTAAATGTGTATGAGGTATATTGAGTGGAGCCGTGGGTCTATGAGGTGTATGGCGTGGAGCTAAATGTGTACGAGGTGTATGGAATGGAGCAGAATGTGTACGAGGTGTATGGAATGGAGCTGAATGTGTATGAGGTGTATGGAATGGAGCTGAATGTGTCTGAGGTGTATGGAGCGGAGCTAAATATGTACGAGGTGTATGGAGTGGAGCTGAATGTGTACGAGGTGTACAGAGCGGAGCCGTGTCTGTATGAGGTGTATGGAGTGGAGCTAAATGTGTACGAGGTGTATGGAGTGGAGCTGAATGTGTACGAGGTGTACGGAGCGGAGCCGTGTGTGTATGAGATGTATGGAGCAGAGCTAAATGTGTACGAGGTGTATGGAGCGGAGCTGAATGTGTACGAGGTGTATGGATCGGAGCCGTGTCTGTATGAGGTGTAAGGAGTGGAGCTAAATGTGTACTAGGTATATGGAACAGAGCTGAATGTGTACGAGGTGTACGGAACAGAGCCGTGTGTGTATGAGGTGTATGGAGCGGAGATAAATGTGTACGAGGTGTATGGATTGGAGCTGAACGAGTATGAAGTGTATGGAGCGAAGATAAATGTGTATAAGGTGTATGGAGCAGAGCTAAATGTGTACAAGGTGTATGGAGGCGAGGTGAATGTGTACGAGGTGTATGGAGCGAAGCTAAATGTGTACGAGGTGTATGGAGCGGAGCTGAATGTGTATGAGGTGTATGGAGCGGAGCCGTGGGTCTATGAGGTGTATGGAGTGGAGCTAAATGTGTACGAGGTGTATGGAACGGAGCATAATGTGTGCGAGGTGTATGGAGCGGAGCTGAATGGGTATGAGGTGTATGGAATGGAGCTGAATGTGTCTGAGGTGTATGGAGCGGAGCTAAGTATGTACGAGGTGTATGGAGCGGAGCTGAATGTGTATGAGGTGTATGGAGTGGAGCTGAATGTGTATGAGGTGTATGGAGCGGAGCTAAATGTGTATGAGGTGTATTGAGTGAAGCTGAATGTGCATGAGGTGTATGGAGCGGAGCTGAATGTGTACGAGGTGTATGGAGCGGAGCTGAATGTGTATGAGGTGTATGCAGCGGAGCCTTGTGTGTATGGGGTGTATGGAGCTTAGCTAAATGTGTACGAGGTGTATGGAGTGGAGCTGAATGTGTACGGGTTCTACGGAGCGGAGCCATGTGTGGATGAGGTGTATGGAGCGGAGCTAAATGTGTATGAGTTATCTTGAGCGGAGCCGTGGGTCTATGAGGTGTATGGCGTGGAGCTAAATGTGTACGAGGTGTATGGAACGGAGCAGAATGTGTACGAGGTGTATGGAATGGAGCTGAATGTGTATGAGGTGTATGGAATGGAGCGGAATGTGTCTGAGGTGTATGGAGCGGAGCTAAATATGTACGAGGTATATGGAGTGGAGCTGAATGTGTATGAGGTGTATGGAGCGGAGCTAAATGTGTATGAGGTGTATTGAGTGGAGCTGAATGTGCATGAGGTGTATGGAGCAGAGCTAAATGTGTACGAGGTGTATGGAGCAGAGCTAAATGTGTACGAGGTGTATGGAGTGGAGCTGAATGTGTACGAGTTGTATGGAGCGGAGCCTTGTGTGTATGAGGTGTATGAAGCAGAGCTGAATGTGTACGAGGTGTATGGAGTGGAGCTGAATGTGTATGAGGTGTTTGGAACGGAGCTAAATGTGAATGAGGTGTATTGAGTGGAGCTGAATGTGTACGAGGTGTATGCAGCGGAGCTGAATGTGTATGAGGTGTATTGAGCAGAGCCGTGTGTGTGTATGAGGTGTATGGAGTGGAGCTGAGTGTGTATGAAGTGTATGGAGCAGAGTTAAATGTGTATAAGGTGTATGAAGCGGAGCTAAATGTGTACAAGGTGTATGGAGCGGAACTGAATGTGTACGAGGTGTATGTAGTGAAGCTAAATGTGTACGAGGTGTATGGAGCAGAGCTGAATGTGTATGAGGTGTACAAAGCGGAGCCATGTGTGTATGAGATGTATGGAGCAAAGCTAAATGTGTACGAGGTGTACGGAGCGGAGCTGAATGTGTACAAGGTGTACAGAGCAAAGCCGTGTGTGTATGAGGTGTACAGAGTGGAGCTAAATGTGTAAGAGGTGTATGGAGCAGAGCTGAATGTTTACGAGGTGTACAGAGCGGAGCCGTGTGTGTATAAGGTGTATGGAGCAGAGCTAAATGTGTACAATGTGTATGGAGGCGAGGTGAATGTGTACGAGGTGTATGGAGCGAAGCTAAATGTGTACGAGGTGTATGGAGCGGAGCTGAATGTGTATGAGGTGTATGGAGCGGAGCCGTGGGTCTATGAGGTGTATGGAGTGAAGCTCAATGTGTACGAGGTGTATGGAACGGAGCTGAATGTGTATGAGGTGTATGGAGCGGAGCTGAATGTGTACGAGGTGTATGGAGTGAAGCTAAATGTGTACGAGGTGTATGGAGCAGAGCTGAATGTGTACGAGGTGTATGGAGCGGAGCCGTGTGTGTATGAGGTGTATGGAGTAGATCTAAATGTGTATGAGGCGTATGGAGCAGAGCTAAATGTGTACGAGGTGTATGGAGCAGAGCTAAATGTGTATGAAGTGTATGGAGCGGAGAAGAATGTGTACGAGTGTCATGATCTGTACTTTTGCCCTGTCCTGCATTTGAATAATATGCCATTTGATGTATGTAACTGTTCTCTGGTTTCTATTAGCTGTAATTTATGTATTTAAGTGTGCTAGGAGTTTACCTGTAACAATGTCTCCTTCCTCCAATACTTGCAGCCCTAAGCTTTAATGTAATTAAGCTTTGTCAACACTAGTGAAGGAATAGCCATTCTTCCTCTCAGCAGGTGGCTAGTCAAATGTACATACTAAGTGGAGCCGACCAGAACAGAATCTTCTGGTGGACTCAGCCATTGAATAAAAGGTGTGACCCCTATCCCCTTCATGGGCGGATCCCAGGAGCTCAGACAAGCCATTCTTATTTTTGAGATCAGATGTTAGTTGACCCTTGAAGGAGGAGGAGTGGGGATTCTTAGCTGAGGCAAGACCCCACATTCATCTGTGACTGCGGAAGCAAACGGAGCGAGACTTGAGCTGAGGACATATCTCGTCGTTCGTGGGATTGTTTTGGGATCCCTTGGACTCGTGTGGACTATTGCTTTGTTAGCTGGCACAAGGATTATCGGGAGGTGCCCCGAACCTGTTCCGTTGGACTAATTGTGGACTCTGTAGATCTACCTGCATGTGTTGTTCCAGCGTTCTTGATAATAAATCTGTGGAATCATCCATTGGCCTGTTGTCCCTTCTTGCTCTGCCATACACCCCGTCACAAACTGGTGGCAGTGGCGGGATCAGAGTAGAAGGAATGGAGGACAACGGCCCAACATCGGGAACCAGCACTGCAGAGTACAAGAACTGGACTGTGGTGAACTTACAAACAAAGGCCCGTGAACTGGGAGTCAGCTACAAGGGGCTCTCCAAGGAGCAGCTAATTGAGGCTTTGGAAGGAGTTCGCCTGCAAGATTACGCTGAGGAGGGATCCTCACAGCAAATGGAGGAAAGACTGCAGCCGGAGGTAAATACCCAAAAAAGTCAGTGGGTTGTATGGTACGAGGAGGAGTTGGCATTGCTGGGAGAGGAGGCCACCATTGCCGATAAGAAGGAGGCCATTCACAGAGCTCAGGAGAGGGAGGCCATTCACAGAGCCGAGGAGGGGGAGGCCATTCACAGAGCTCAGGAGAGGGAGAGGGAGGCCATTCACAGAGCCGAGGACAGAGCTCAGGAGATGGCATTGCTGGAGAGGCAGATCGCTTTGGAAGCAGCTAGAAGCTCCAGACAGACTGTAACCCCAGCACCCACCATGAGGGAACTCCCCAGAGTGTCCCGCAAAGACTTCAAGCCGTTTAATGAGGCTTCAGGAGACATCGAGGGCTTCTTCCAGGACTTTGAGCATCAGTGTCGATTAATGGAAGTCCCAGACAGAGAGCGAGTCTGACATCTGGTGGGGCTCTTAGAGGGTGGAGCTGCCACAGCCTATAGAGCTATGGGCCCTCGAGAGAACTGTGAGTATGCAGAGATTAAACTGACTATTCTAGAACATTATGCTGTGACACCAGACACTTACAGGACTCAGTTCCGTACTTTAGCCTGCGATGAGGAAGTGTCTTTCAAGATGTATGCCCACAGACTCAAACAAATTTGTAATTGCTGGCTGGAAGCAGAGGAGGCCTTAACCTGGGAGACCTTTCTCCAGGTTATCCTAAAAGAGCAGTTTTACTTCAAGTGCCCTGCTGAGATCCGGGAATGGGTGCATGAGAGGAGACCAGCCACTGTGAAGGAAGCTGCAGCTCTAGCTGATGAGGTTCTCACCATCAAGCCTCAGTGGAAAAAACTACTACTCAGTGAGAAAAAAACTACCAGCCCCCCAACGCTGGCAGCCCCTGGTCCTTCGGCCTCCAATATTTACCATCCCACTAGACCACCAACTCATGGTGACCTTCGTGTGACTGTGCCTCGCACTACTCCTGCTCCACCTTTGGGAATACGACATGGAGGAAGAATCCCAGAGCGCAGATGTTATGGATGTGGGCAGCCTGGGCATCTGCAATTCCAATGTCCAGGTGTTCGGAGGCAGAACCGCTACAGACTGCCTTTGCCCGTTCATTATCTACAGACCCCCTCACCAGGAGAAGGGCTGGATATAGTCCCTGATGACTTGCCAAGGGACTCAGATCCCCTGGATCCCCTACCAGGAGTCTATGGGGTGCGAGCCCCAGCCACCTGTTCTTCTGAGCTTCAGCACAAGCATCTACAGGAGGTCGTGCTGGGTGGCCAAAAAGTTGTTGGCTTCCGTGACACTGGGGCTTTCCTCACCATAGCCGATCCCCGAGTAATTCAACCAGAAGCAATTCAAAAGGGACCAGGAATTGCTATTGAATTGGCTGGAGGCACCCAGAGATATATTCCAAGAGCGAGTGTGACCCTGGATTATGGCTTTGGGGCCAAACAATGTATGGTCGGTGTGATGAGCGGCCTCCCTGCAGATGTTCTTCTGGGAAATGATGTGGGAAATCTTCAATGCCACTATGTCGGTGCGGTAACCAGAAGTCGAGCCAAGAGGGCAGCGGATGTGGACGTGTACAACCCATCCATGGAAATGAGCCGGTGAGTGATTCTTCTTGTGGGGATAATATGAATGTTACTTGGGATAAAGTTCAGTTTAGAAAAGAGGTAGAGACTGACCCCACCCTTGCTAGTTTTAGAGCTCGAGCTGAGATAGGGCAGCTAGGGGAGAACGGGGAAAGAATTATCAGAGAAAATGGACTTCTATATCGGGTTACCAATGCCGACTCCCTAGATAAACCCTGGACATATAGCAAACAGCTGATTATTCCTCAGAAGTACAGAATTCCCCTATTACACCTTGCTCATGACATTCCTATGGCTGGCCATCAAGGCAAAACTCGCACGGAGAGACGATTGACTCAAACTTTCTATTGGCCGGGGATTTCCCAAGCCGTAGCGCATTTCTGCCGAACTTGTGACATATGTCAGCGTAGAGGGCGACCAGGAGATCACCCAAAGGCACCCCTGCAACCTCTCCCTATAATAGAAGAACCCTTTCAAAGAGTAGCTGTCGATATCATTGGACCTCTTGCTAAGCCAAGTAAATCTGGGAAGCAGTACATTCTCACTGTCGTGGACTATGCCACCCGATATCCAGAAGCTGTGGCCTTGTCAAGTATTTCTGCAGCCAAGGTGGCCGAGGCCTTGGTTACCATCTTTACCCGAGCAGTATTCCCCAGTGAGATCTTGTCAGACCAAGGCTCCCAGTTCATGTCAGAGCTGGTCCAGTGCCTGTGGCGCACTTGTGGAGTACGAGCGATCCGAACGACCCCGTATCATCCCCAAACAAATGGACTTTGAACGATTCAATGGCACTCTGAAGAATATGCTAAGGGCCTTCATGGACAGAGATTCAGACTGGGAGAAGTACCTACCTCATCTCTTGTTTGCCTATCGGGAAGTTCCCCAGGAGTCCACTGGGTTTTCCCCCTTTGAACTACTCTATGGAAGAAAGGTCTGAGGACCCTTAACCCTGCTCAAGGAATACTGGGAGGGGCAAGTTGAGGATACAGGAGCCCCTGTTGTCCCTTATGTCCTAAAGCTGCGAGAAACCCTGGCTCAACTTGCTAGTTTTGCCCAGAGTCATGTGCGGATGGCTCAAACCAGACAGAAGACATGGTATGACCGTAAAGCACGCTATCGGGAGTTTGTAGAAGGACAACAGGTCTTAATGATTGTTCCCCATTGGCAGAATAAACTGCAGACCACATGGGAGGGTCCCTTCCGGGTTCTCAGAAAACTAAATGACACTAATTATCTTCTTGCTTTAGATGATCAGGGGCTAAGACAAAAGACTGTTCATGTGAATATGATTAAGGAGTACCATGACAGGAACATTCCAATGATAGCAAGCTGCCAGCTGGCTTCAGAAGATGGTCAAGAGGATGAGGACTCCCTACCTGATCTCGTGGAAGCAGCGAGAGCCCCATCCACTGTGGAACAGGTTCCACTGGGAGATCACCTGGATTCCTTACAGAAAAAAACAGATGCTGGGAGTGCTTCAACAGAGACGGGCTGCTTTCTCATCTCAGCCAGGTCGAACCACCATCACCCAACATCATGTGGACACTCAGGGTATCCGTCCAATACAACAGGCTCCTTACCGGGTACCTGAATCAGTTCGACACACCATGCAGCACGAACTGGAGGAGATGTTACAGCTTGGGGTAATCCAGGCCTCCCATAGCCCTTGGGCCTCTCCTGTGGTGTTAGTACCCAAGAAGGATGGGAGTACTCGGTTTTGTGTGGACTATCGATGACTAAACGACCATACCGTCAGTGATCCGTACCCAATGCCCCGTATTGACAAACTTCTAGACCGCCTGGCTGGGTCCCGATATGTCACTACCTTGGATCTCAGTAAGGGCTACTGGCAAATCCCTCTGACGGAGGAAGGGAGAGAACGGTCCGCTTTTATAACCCCCTTTGGTCTGTATGAATTTCTAAACATGCCCTTTGGAATGAAGACTGCCCCTGCAACCTTCCAGAGAATGGTGGACCAGATCCTCCGGGGATGTGGTGACTTTGCTTGTGCCTACTTGGATGATATCGCAATCTTCAGCCAGACGTGGGAAGAACATCTGAACCAAGTAGCCATTATTCTTGACCTGCTTCTTGCAGCAGGCCTAACCATTCGACCAGATAAATGCCAATTGGGGATGGGTGAAGTTCAGTACCTAGGGCATAGAGTGGGGGGAGGGAAGCTCCGTCCTGAACCTGCCAAAATCCAAGCTATTAGAGACTGGCCTGTACCCCAAACTAAGAAACAAGTTATGGCTTTTTTGGGCACTGCCGGTTATTACCGAAAATTTGTTTCTCATTTCAGCACGGTGGCCAAGCCTCTTACCGACCTGACCAAGAAAACGATGCCCCGGCTGGTGGTCTGGACTCCAGCCTGTGATGAGGCTTTTAACCGGCTGAAGGATGCTCTGGTCTGCGACCCTGTTCTGGCTGCTCCAGACTACAAGAGGAGATTCATTGTGCAGACTGACGCCTCTGCTTATGGACTGGGAGCTGTACTCAGCCAGGTGAATGCAGCTGGGGATGAGCGCCCCATTGCCTACCTCAGCCGGAAATTGCTGGACCGAGAAGTGGCCTATGCAACTGTTGAAAAAGAATGTCTGGCTGTAGTGTGGGCCCTCAGGAAACTAAGACCGTATCTGTATGGACGAGAATTCACTGTGGTTACTGATCACAATCCCCTCATCTGGCTGAACAGAGTCTCTGGGGACAATGGACGCTTACTACGATGGAGCCTGGCTCTGCAGCCCTATAACTTTACCATACAGTATAGAAGAGGCAGCCAACACCAAAATGCAGATGGACTGTCCAGGCAAGAGGAGCCCTGAGTCTGGTCAGCCATGCCTGTGTGTACTTAACCAGCGACCTGTGGAGGTCCCTAGTATGTACACAAATTGGTAGGGGAAGGGATTGTCATGATCTGTACTTTTGCCCTGTCCTGCATTTGAATAATATGCCATTTGATGTATGTAACTGTTCTCTGGTTTCTATTAGCTGTAATTTATGTATTTAAGTGTGCTAGAAGTTTACCTGTAACAATGTCTCTTCCCCCAATACTTGCAGCCCTAAGCTTTAATGTAATTAAGCTTTGTCAACACTAGTGAAGGAATAGCCATTCTTCCTCTCAGCAGGTGGCTAGTCAAATGTACATACGACCTAGACTAAGTGGAGCCCTACCCCCTTCATGGGCGGATCCCAGGAGCTCAGACAAGCCATTCTTATTTTTGAGATCAGATGTGAGTTGACCCTTGAAGGAGAAGGAGTGGGGATTCTTAGCTGAGGCAAGACCCAACATTCATCTGTGACTGCGGAAGCGAACGGAGCGAGACTTGAGCTGAGGACATATCTCGTCGTTCGTGGGATTGTTTTGGGATCCCTTGGACTCGTGTGGACTATTGCTTTGTTAGCTGGCACAAGGATTATCGGGAGGTGCCCCGAACCTGTTCCGTTGGACTAATTGTGGACTCTGTAGATCTACCTGCATGTGTTGTTCCAGCGTTCTTGATAATAAATCTGTGGAATCATCCATTGGCCTGTTGTCCCTTCTTGCTCTGCCATACACCCCGTCACAACGAGGTGTATGGAGTGGAGCTGAATCTGTATGAGGTGTAAGGAGTGGAGCCGTGTGTGTATGAGGTGTATGGAGCAGAGATAAATGTGTACGAGGTGTATGGAGCAGAGATGAATGTCATCGAGGTGTACGGAGCGGAGCCGTGTGTGTATGAGGTGTATGAAGTAGAGCTGAATGTGTATGAAGTGTATTGAGCGGAGATAAATGTGTATAAAGTGTATGGAGCAGAGCTAAATGTGTACAAGGTGTATGGAGGGTAGCTGAATGTGTACAGGTGTATGGAGCGGAGCTGAATGTGTGTGAGGTGTATGGAGCGGAGTCGTGGGTCTATGAGGTGTATGGAGTGGAGCTAAATGTGTACAAGGTGTATGGAGCGGATCTTAATGTTTACGAGGTTTATGGAGCAGAGCTGAATGTGTACGAGGTGTATGGAGCAGAGCCGTGTGTGTATGAGGTGTATGGAGTAGATCTAAATGTGTATGAGGTGTATGGAGCAGAGCTAAATGTGTACAAGGTGTATGGAGCAGAGCTAAATGTGTATGAAGTGTATGGAGCAGAGAAGAATGTGTACGAGGTGTATGGAGTGGAGCTGAATCTGTATGAGGTGTAAGGAGTGGAGCCGTGTGTGTATGAGGTGTATGGAGCGGAGATAAATGTGTACGAGGTGTATGGAGCAGAGCTGAATGTCATCGAGGTGTACGGAGCGGAGCCGTGTGTGTAAGAGGTGTATGGAGTGGAGCTAAATGTGTACGAGGTGTATGGAGCGGAGCTGAATATGTACGAGGTGTATGGAGCAGAGCCGTATGTGTATGAGGTGTATGGAGTGGACCTAAATGTGTACAAAGAGTATGGAGGGGAGCTGAATGTGTACAAGGTGTATGGAGCGGAGCGAAATGTGTATGAGGTGTATGGAGCAGAGCTAAATGTGTACGAGGTGTATGGAGTGGAGCTGAATGTGTACGAGGTGTATGGATCAGAGCCATGTGTGTATGAGGTGTATGGAGTGGAGCTAAATGTGTACTAGGTATATGGAGCAGAGCTGAATGTGTACGAGGTGTACGGAGTGGAGCCGTGTGTGTATGAGGTGTATGGAGCAGAGATAAATGTGTACGAGGTGTATGGATTGGAGCAGAATGTGTATGAAGTGTATGGAGCGAAGATAAATGTGTATAAGGTGCATGGAGCAGAGCTAAATGTGTACAAGGTGTATGGAGGTGAGGTGAATGTGTACGAGGTGTATGGAGCGAAGCTAAATGTGTACGAGGTGTATGGAGCGGAGCTGAATGTGTATGAGGTGTATGGAGCGGAGCCGTGGGTCTATGAGGTGTATGGAGTGGAGCTAAATGTGTACGAGGTGTATGCAGTGGAGCTGAATGTGTATGAGGTGTATGGAACGGAGCAGAATGTGTGCAAAGTGTATGGAGCGGAGCTGAATGTGTATGAGGTGTACGGAATGGAGCTGAATGTGTCTGAGGTGTATGGAGCGGAGCTAAATATGTACGAGGTGTATGGAGTGGAGCTGAATGTGTACGAGGTGTACAGAGCGGAGCCGTGTCTGTATGAGGTGTATGGAGTGGAGCTAAATGTGTACGAGGTGTATGGAGTGGAGCTGAATGTGTACGAGGTGTACGGAGCAGAGCCGTGTGTGTATGAGGTGTATGGAGCGGATCTAAATGTGTACGAGGTGTATGGAGCGGAGCTGAATGTGTATGAGGTGTATGGAGTGGAGCTGAATGTGTATGAGGTGTATGGAGCGGAGCTAAATGTGTATGAGGTGTACTGAGTGTAGCTGAATGTGCATGAGGTGTATGGAGCGGAGCTGAATGTGTACGAGGTGTATGGAGCGGAGCTGAATGTGTATGAGGTGTACGGAGCGGAGCCTTGTGTGAATGAGGTGTATGGAGCGGAGCTAAATGTGTACGAGGTGTATGGAGTGGAGCTGAATGTGTACGGGTTCTGCGGAGCGGAGCCATGTGTGGATGAGGTGTATGGAGCGGAGCTAAATGTGTATGAGGTATATTGAGCGGAGCTGTGGGTCTATGAGGTGTATGGCGTGGAGCTAAATGTGTACGAGGTGTACGGAACGGAGCAGAATGTGTACGAGGTGTATGGAATGGAGCTGAATGTGTCTGAGGTGTATGGAGCGGAGCTAAATATGTACGAGGTGTATGGAGTGGAGCTGAATGTGTACGAGGTGTACAGAGTGGAGAAGTGTCTGTATGAGGTGTATGGAGTGGAGCTAAATGTGTACGAGGTGTATGGAGTGGAGCTGAATGTGTACGAGGTGTACGGAGCGGAGCCGTGTGTGTATGAGGTGTATGGAGCGGAGCTAAATGTGTATGAGGTGCATTGAGTGGAGCTGAATGTGCATGAGGTGTATTGAGCAGAGCTGAATGTGTACGAGGTGTATGGAGCAGAGCTGAATGTGTATGAGGTGTATGGAGCGGAGCCTTGTGTGTATGAGGTGTATGGAGTGGAGCTAAATGTGTACGAGGTGTATGGAGTGGAGCTGAATGTGTACGAGTTGTAGGGAGCGGAGCCTTGTGTGTATGAGGTGTATGAAGCAGAGCTGAATGTGTACGAGGTGTATGCAGTGGAGCTGAATGTGTATGAGGTGTTTAGAACGGAGCTAAATGTGAAAGAGGTGTATTGAGTGGAGCTGAATGTGTACGAGGTGTATGGAGCGGAGCTAAATCTGTATGAGGTGTATGGAGCAGAGCCGTGTGTGTATGAGGTGTATGGAGTGGAGCTGAGTGTGTATGAAGTGTATGGAGCGGAGTTAAATGTGTAAAAGGTGTATGGAGCGGAGCTAAATGTGTACAAGGTGTATGGAGCAGAGCTGAATGTGTACGAAGTGTATGGAGTGAAGCTAAATGTGTACGAGGTGTATGGAGCAGAGCTGAATGGGTATGAGGTGTACAAAGCGGAGCCATGTGTGTATGAGATGTATGGAGCAAAGCTAAATGTGTACAAGGTGTACTGAGCAAGGCCGTGTGTGTATGAGGTGTACAGAGTGGAGCTAAATGTGTAAGAGGTGTATGGAGCAGAGCTGAATGTGTACGAGGTGTACGGATCGGAGCCGTGTGTGTATAAGGTGTATGGAGCAGAGCTAAATGTGTACAAGGTGTATGGAGGCGAGGTGAATGTGTACGAGGTGTATGGAGCGGAGCTGAATGTGTATGAGGTGTATGGAGCGGAGCCGTGGGTCTATGAGGTGTATGGAGTGGAGCTCAATGTGTACGAGGTGTATGGAACGGAGCAGAATGTGTACGAGGTGTATGGAGCAGAGCTGAATGTGTATGAGGTGTATGGAATGGAGCAGAATGTGTACGAGGTGTATGGAGCGGAGCTAAATGTGCATGAGGTGTATGGAGTGAAGCTGAATGTGTACGAGGTGTACAGAGCGGAGCCGTGTGTGTATGAGGTGTATGGAGCGGAGCTAAATGTGTACGAGGTGTATGGAGTGGAGCTGAAAGTGTACGAGGTGTATGGAGTGAAGCTAAATGTGTACGAGGTGTATAAAGCAGAGCTGAATGTGTATAAGGTGTACAAAGCGGAGCCATGTGTGTATGAGATGTATGGAGCGGAGCTAAATGTGTACGAGGTGTATAGAGCGGAGCTAAATGTGTACGAGGTGTATGGAGTGGAGCTGAGTGTGAATGAAGTGTATGGAGCGGAGTTAAATGTGTATAAGGTTTATGGAGCGGAGCTAAATGTGTACAAGGTGTATGGAGCGGAGCTGAATGTGGACGAGGTGTATGGAGGGAAGCTAAATGTGTACGATGTGTATGGAGCAGAGGTGAATGTGTATGAGATGTACGGAGCGGAGCCATGTGTGTATGAGATGTATGGAGCGGAGCTAAATGTGTACGGGGTGTATGGAGTAGAGCTGAATGTGTATGAAGTGTATGGAGCGAAGTTAAATGTGTACAAGGTGTATGGAGGGGAGCTGAATATGTACGAGGTGTATGGAGCGAAGCTAAATGTGTACGAGGTGTATGGAGCATAGCTGAATGTGTACAAGGTGTACAGAGCAGAGCCATGTGTGTGTGAGGTGTATGGAGCGGAGATAAATGTGTACGAGGAGTATGAAGTAGAGCTCAATGTGTATGAAGTGTATGGAGCGGAGTTAAATGTGTATAAGGTGTATGGAGCGGAGCTAAATGTGTACAAGGTGTATGGAGGGTAGCTGAATGTGTACAGGTGAATGGAGCGGAGCTGAATGTTTGTGAGGTGTATGGAGCGGAGTCTTGCGTCTGTGAGGTGTATGGAGTGGAGATAAATGTGTACATGGTGTATGGAGCGGATCTTAATGTTTACGAGGTGTATGGAGCAGAGCTGAATGTGTAAGAGGTGTATGGAGCGGAGCCGTGTGTGTATGAGGTGTATGGAGCGGAGCTAAATGTGTATGAGGTGTATTGAGTGGAGCTGAATGTGCATGAGTTGTATGGAGCAGAGCTGAATGTGTACTAGGTGTATGGAGCGGAGCTGAATGTGTATGAGGTGTATGAAGCGGAGCCTTGTGTGTATGAGGTGTATGGAGCGGAGCTAAATGTGTACGAGGTGTATGGATTGGAGCTGAATGTGTACGAGTTGTACGGAGCGGAGCCTTGTGTGTATGAGGTGTATGAAGCAGAGCTGAATGTGTACGAGGTGTATGCAGTGGAGCTGAATGTGTATGAGGTGTTTGGAATGGAGCTAAATGTGAATGAGGTGTATTGAGTGGAGCTGAATGTGTTCGAGGTGTATGGAGCGGAGCTGAATGTGTATGAGGTGTATGGAGCAGAGCCGTGTGTGTATGAGGTGTATGGAGTGGAGCTGAGTGTGTATAAGGTGTATGGAGCGGAGCTAAATGTGTACAAGGTGTATGGAGCAGAGCTGAATGTGTACGAGGTGTATGGAGTGAAGCTAAATGTGTACGAGGTGTATGGAGCAGAGCTGAATGTGTATGAGGTGTACAAAGCGGAGCCTTGTGTGTATGAGATGTATGGAGCAAAGCTAAATGTGTACAAGGTGCAAAGCCGTGTGTGTATGAGGTGTATGGAGCGGAGCTAAATGTGTATGAGGTGTATTGAGTGGAGCTGAATGTGCATGAGTTGTATGGAGCAGAGCTGAATGTGTACTAGGTGTATGGAGCGGAGCTGAATGTGTATGAGGTGTATGAAGCGGAGCCTTGTGTGTATGAGGTGTATGGAGCGGAGCTAAATGTGTACGAGGTGTATGGAGTGAAGCTGAATGTGTACGAGTTGTACGGAGCGGAGCCTTGTGTGTATGAGGTGTATGAAGCAGAGCTGAATGTGTACGAGGTGTATGCAGTGGAGCTGAATGTGTATGAGGTGTTTGGAACGGAGCTAAATGTGAATGAGGTGTATTGAGTGGAGCTGAATGTGTTCGAGGTGTATGGAGCGGAGCTAAATGTGTAAGAGGTGTATGGAGCAGAGCTGAATGTGTACGAGGTGTACGGAGCGGAGCCGTGTGTGTATAAGGTGTATGGAGCAGAGCTAAATGTGTACAAGGTGTATGGAGGCGAGGTGAATGTGTACGAGGTGTATGGAGCGAAGCTAAATGTGTACGAGGTGTATGGAGCGGAGCTGAATGTGTATGAGGTGTATGGAGCAGAGCTAAATGTGTATGAAGTGTATGGAGCAGAGAAGAATGTGTACGAGGTGTATGGAGTGGAGCTGAATCTGTATGAGGTGTAAGGAGTGGAGCCGTGTGTGTATGAGGTGTATGGAGCGGAGATAAATGTGTACGAGGTGTATGGAGCAGAGCTGAATGTCATCGAGGTGTACGGAGCGGAGCCGTGTGTGTAAGAGGTGTATGGAGTGGAGCTAAATGTGTACGAGGTGTATGGAGCAGAGCTAAATGTGTATGAAGTGTATGGAGCAGAGAAGAATGTGTACGAGGTGTATGGAGTGGAGCTGAATCTGTATGAGGTGTAAGGAGTGGAGCCGTGTGTGTATGAGGTGTATGGAGCGGAGATAAATGTGTACGAGGTGTATGGAGCAGAGCTGAATGTCATCGAGGTGTACGGAGCGGAGCCGTGTGTTTAAGAGGTGTATGGAGTGGAGCTAAATGTGTACGAGGTGTATGGAGCGGAGCTGAATATGTACGAGGTGTATGGAGCAGAGCCGTATGTGTATGAGGTGTATGGAGTGGACCTAAATGTGTACAAAGAGTATGGAGGGGAGCTGAATGTGTACAAGGTGTATGGAGCGGAGCGAAATGTGTATGAGGTGTATGGAGCAGAGCTAAATGTGTACGAGGTGTATGGAGTGGAGCTGAATGTGTACGAGGTGTATGGATCAGAGCCATGTGTGTATGAGGTGTATGGAGTGGAGCTAAATGTGTACTAGGTATATGGAGCAGAGCTGAATGTGTACGAGGTGTACGGAGTGGAGCCGTGTGTGTATGAGGTGTATGGAGCAGAGATAAATGTGTACGAGGTGTATGGATTGGAGCAGAATGTGTATAAAGTGTATGGAGCGAAGATAAATGTGTATAAGGTGCATGGAGCAGAGCTAAATGTGTACAAGGTGTATGGAGGTGAGGTGAATGTGTACGAGGTGTATGGAGCGAAGCTAAATGTGTACGAGGTGTATGCAGTGGAGCTGAATGTGTATGAGGTGTATGGAACGGAGCAGAATGTGTGCAAAGTGTATGGAGCGGAGCTGAATGTGTATGAGGTGTACGGAATGGAGCTGAATGTGTCTGAGGTGTATGGAGCGGAGCTAAATATGTACGAGGTGTATGGAGTGGAGCTGAATGTGTATGAGGTGTACAGAGCGGAGCCGTGTCTGTATGAGGTGTATGGAGTGGAGCTAAATGTGTACGAGGTGTATGGAGTGGAGCTGAATGTGTACGAGGTGTACGGAGCAGAGCCGTGTGTGTATGAGGTGTATGGAGCGGATCTAAATGTGTACGAGGTGTATGGAGCGGAGCTGAATGTGTATGAGGTGTATGGAGTGGAGCTGAATGTGTATGAGGTGTATGGAGCGGAGCTAAATGTGTATGAGGTGTATTGAGTGAAGCTGAATGTGCATGAGGTGTATGGAGCGGAGCTGAATGTGTACGAGGTGTATGGAGCGGAGCTGAATGTGTATGAGGTGTACGGAGCGGAGCCTTGTGTGTATGAGGTGTATGGAGCGGAGCTAAATGTGTACGAGGTGTATGGAGTGGAGCTGAATGTGTACGGGTTCTGCGGAGCGGAGCCATGTGTGGATGAGGTGTATGGAGCGGAGCTAAATGTGTATGAGGTATATTGAGCGGAGCTGTGGGTCTATGAGGTGTATGGCGTGGAGCTAAATGTGTACGAGGTGTACGGAACGGAGCAGAATGTGTACGAGGTGTATGGAATGGAGCTGAATGTGTCTGAGGTGTATGGAGCGGAGCTAAATATGTACGAGGTGTATGGAGTGGAGCTGAATGTGTACGAGGTGTACAGAGTGGAGCCGTGTCTGTATGAGGTGTATGGAGTGGAGCTAAATGTGTACGAGGTGTATGGAGTGGAGCTGAATGTGTACGAGGTGTACGGAGCGGAGCCGTGTGTGTATGAGGTGTATGGAGCGGAGCTAAATGTGTATGAGGTGCATTGAGTGGAGCTGAATGTGCATGAGGTGTATGGAGCAGAGCTGAATGTGTACGAGGTGTATGGAGCAGAGCTGAATGTGTATGAGGTGTATGGAGCGGAGCCTTGTGTGTATGAGGTGTATGGAGTGGAGCTAAATGTGTACGAGGTGTATGGAGTGGAGCTGAATGTGTACGAGTTGTAGGGAGCGGAGCCTTGTGTGTATGAGGTGTATGAAGCAGAGCTGAATGTGTACGAGGTGTATGCAGTGGAGCTGAATGTGTATGAGGTGTTTAGAACGGAGCTAAATGTGAAAGAGGTGTATTGAGTGGAGCTGAATGTGTACGAGGTGTATGGAGCGGAGCTAAATCTGTATGAGGTGTATGGAGCAGAGCCGTGTGTGTATGAGGTGTATGGAGTGGAGCTGAGTGTGTATGAAGTGTATGGAGTGGAGTTAAATGTGTAAAAGGTGTATGGAGCGGAGCTAAATGTGTACAAGGTGTATGGAGCAGAGCTGAATGTGTACGAAGTGTATGGAGTGAAGCTAAATGTGTACGAGGTGTATGGAGCAGAGCTGAATGGGTATGAGGTGTACAAAGCGGAGCCATGTGTGTATGAGATGTATGGAGCAAAGCTAAATGTGTACAAGGTGTACTGAGCAAGGCCGTGTGTGTATGAGGTGTACAGAGTGGAGCTAAATGTGTAAGAGGTGTATGGAGCAGAGCTGAATGTGTACGAGGTGTACGGATCGGAGCCGTGTGTGTATAAGGTGTATGGAGCAGAGCTAAATGTGTACAAGGTGTATGGAGGCGAGGTGAATGTGTACGAGGTGTATGGAATGGAGCAGAATGTGTACGAGGTGTATGGAGCGGAGCTAAATGTGCATGAGGTGTATGGAGTGAAGCTAAATGTGTACGAGGTGTATAAAGCAGAGCTGAATGTGTATAAGGTGTACAAAGCGGAGCCATGTGTGTATGAGATGTATGGAGCGAAGCTAAATGTGTACGAGGTGTATAGAGCGGAGCTAAATGTGTACGAGGTGTATGGAGTGGAGCTGAGTGTGTATGAAGTGTATGGAGCGGAGTTAAATGTGTATAAGGTTTATGGAGCGGAGCTAAATGTGTACAAGGTGTATGGAGCGGAGCTGAATGTGGACGAGGTGTATGGAGGGAAGCTAAATGTGTACGATGTGTATGGAGCAGAGGTGAATGTGTATGAGATGTACGGAGCGGAGCCATGTGTGTATGAGATGTATGGAGCGGAGCTAAATGTGTACGGGGTGTATGGAGTAGAGCTGAATGTGTATGAAGTGTATGGAGCGAAGTTAAATGTGTACAAGGTGTATGGAGGGGAGCTGAATATGTACGAGGTGTATGGAGCGAAGCTAAATGTGTACGAGGTGTATGGAGCATAGCTGAATGTGTACAAGGTGTACAGAGCAGAGCCATGTGTGTGTGAGGTGTATGGAGCGGAGATAAATGTGTACGAGGAGTATGAAGTAGAGCTCAATGTGTATGAAGTGTATGGAGCGGAGTTAAATGTGTATAAGGTGTATGGAGCGGAGCTAAATGTGTACAAGGTGTATGGAGGGTAGCTGAATGTGTACAGGTGTATGGAGCGGAGCTGAATGTTTGTGAGGTGTATGGAGCGGAGTCTTGCGTCTGTGAGGTGTATGGAGTGGAGATAAATGTGTACATGGTGTATGGAGCGGATCTTAATGTGTATGAGGTGTATGGAGCAGAGCCGTGTGTGTATGAGGTGTATGGAGTGGAGCTGAGTGTGTATAAGGTGTATGGAGCGGAGCTAAATGTGTACAAGGTGTATGGAGCAGAGCTGAATGTGTACGAGGTGTATGGAGTGAAGCTAAATGTGTACGAGGTGTATGGAGCAGAGCTGAATGTGTATGAGGTGTACAAAGCGGAGCCTTGTGTGTATGAGATGTATGGAGCAAAGCTAAATGTGTACAAGGTGTACAGAGCAAAGCCGTGTGTGTATGAGGTGTATGGAGCGGAGCTAAATGTGTATGAGGTGTATTGAGTGGAGCTGAATGTGCATGAGTTGTATGGAGCAGAGCTGAATGTGTACTAGGTGTATGGAGCGGAGCTGAATGTGTATGAGGTGTATGAAGCGGAGCCTTGTGTGTATGAGGTGTATGGAGCGGAGCTAAATGTGTACGAGGTGTATGGAGTGGAGCTGAATGTGTACGAGTTGTACGGAGCGGAGCCTTGTGTGTATGAGGTGTATGAAGCAGAGCTGAATGTGTACGAGGTGTATGCAGTGGAGCTGAATGTGTATGAGGTGTTTGGAACGGAGCTAAATGTGAATGAGGTGTATTGAGTGGAGCTGAATGTGTTCGAGGTGTATGGAGCGGAGCTAAATGTGTAAGAGGTGTATGGAGCAGAGCTGAATGTGTACGAGGTGTACGGAGCGGAGCCGTGTGTGTATAAGGTGTATGGAGCAGAGCTAAATGTGTACAAGGTGTATGGAGGCGAGGTGAATGTGTACGAGGTGTATGGAGCGAAGCTAAATGTGTACGAGGTGTATGGAGCGGAGCTGAATGTGTATGAGGTGTATGGAGCGGAGCCGTGGGTCTATGAGGTGTATTGAGTGGAGCTCAATGTGTACGAGGTGTATGGAACGGAGCAGAATGTGTACGAGGTGTATGGAGCAGAGATGAATGTGTATGAGGTGTATGGAATGGAGCAGAATGTGTACGAGGTGTATGGAGCGGAGCTAAATGTGCATGAGGTGTATGGAGCAGAGCTGAATGTGTATGAGGTGTACAAAGCGGAGCCTTGTGTGTATGAGATGTATGGAGCAAAGCTAAATGTGTACAAGGTGTACAGAGCAAAGCCGTGTGTGTATGAGGTGTATGGAGCGGAGCTAAATGTGTATGAGGTGTATTGAGTGGAGCTGAATGTGCATGAGTTGTATGGAGCAGAGCTGAATGTGTACTAGGTGTATGGAGCGGAGCTGAATGTGTATGAGGTGTATGAAGCGGAGCCTTGTGTGTATGAGGTGTATGGAGCGGAGCTAAATGTGTACGAGGTGTATGGAGTGGAGCTGAATGTGTACGAGTTGTACGGAGCGGAGCCTTGTGTGTATGAGGTGTATGAAGCAGAGCTGAATGTGTACGAGGTGTATGCAGTGGAGCTGAATGTGTATGAGGTGTTTGGAACGGAGCTAAATGTGAATGAGGTGTATTGAGTGGAGCTGAATGTGTTCGAGGTGTATGGAGCGGAGCTAAATGTGTAAGAGGTGTATGGAGCAGAGCTGAATGTGTACGAGGTGTACGGAGCGGAGCCGTGTGTGTATAAGGTGTATGGAGCAGAGCTAAATGTGTACAAGGTGTATGGAGGCGAGGTGAATGTGTACGAGATGTATGGAGCGAAGCTAAATGTGTACGAGGTGTATGGAGCGGAGCTGAATGTGTATGAGGTGTATGGAGCGGAGCCGTGGGTCTATGAGGTGTATTGAGTGGAGCTCAATGTGTACGAGGTGTATGGAACGGAGCAGAATGTGTACGAGGTGTATGGAGCAGAGCTGAATGTGTATGAGGTGTATGGAATGGAGCAGAATGTGTACGAGGTGTATGGAGCGGAGCTAAATGTGCATGAGGTGTATGGATTGAAGCTGAATGTGTACGAGGTGTACAGAGCGGAGCCGTGTGTGTATGAGGTGTATGGAGCGGAGCTAAAGGTGTACGAGGTGTATGGAGTGGAGCTGAAAGTGTACGAGGTGTATGGAGTGAAGCTAAATGTGTACAAGGTGTATAAAGCAGAGCTGAATGTGTATGAGGTGTACAAAGCGGAGCCATGTGTGTATGAGATGTATGGAGCGGAGCTAAATGTGTACGAGGTGTATAGAGCGGAGCTAAATGTGTACGAGGTGTATGGAGTGGAGCTGAGTGTGTATGAAGTGTATGGAGCGGAGTTAAATGTGTATAAGGTTTATGGAGTGGAGCTAAGTGTGTACAAGGTGTATGGAGCGGAGCTGAATGTGGACGAGGTGTATGGAGGGAAGCTAAATATGTACGATGTGTATGGAGCAGAGCTGAATGTGTATGAGATGTACGGAGCGGAGCCATATGTGTATGAGATGTATGGAGCGGAGCTAAATGTGTACGGGGTGTATGGAGCATAGCTGAATGTGTACAAGGTGTACAGAGCAGAGCCGTGTGTGTATGAGGTGTATGGAGCGGAGATAAATGTGTACGAGGAGTATGAAGTAGAGCTGAATGTGTATGAAGTGTATGGAGCGGAGTTAAATGTGTATAAGGTGTTTGGAGCGGAGCTAAATGTGTACAAGGTGTATGGAGCGGATCTTAATGTTTACGAGGTGTATGGAGCAGAGCTGAATGTGTACGAGGTGTATGGAGCGGAGCCGTGTGTGTATGAGGTGTATGGAGTAAATCTAAATGTGTATGAGGTGTATGGAGCGGAGCTAAATGTGTACGAGGTGTATGGAGCAGAGCTAAATGTGTATGGAGTGTATGGAGCGGAGAAGAATGTGTACGAGGTGTATGGAGTGGAGCTGAATCTGTATGAGGTGTAAGGAGTGGAGCCGTGTGTGTATGAGATGTATGGAGCGGAGATAAATGTGTACGAGGTGTATGAAGCAGAGCTGAAGGTCATCGAGGTGCACGGAGCGGAGCTGTGTGTGTATGAGGTGTATGGAGTGGAGCTAAATGTGTACGAGGTGTATGGAGCGGAGCTGATTGTGTATGAGGTGTATGGAGCAGAGCCGTATGTGTCTGAGGTGTATGGAGCGGAGCTAAATGTGCATGAGGTGTATGGAGTGGAACTGAATGTGTACAGGTGTATGGAGCGGAGCTGAATGTTTGTGAGGTGTAAGGAGCGGAGTCGTGCGTCTGTGAGGTGTATGGAGTGGAGCTAAATGTGTACATGGTGTATGGAGCGGATCTTAATGTTTACGAGGTGTATGGAGCAGAGCTGAATGTGTATGAGGTGTATGGAGTGGAACTGAATGTGTACGAGGTGTACAGAGTGGAGCCGTGTGTGTATGAGGTGTATGGAGCGGAGCTAAATGTGTACGAGGTGTATGGAGCGGACCTGAATGTGTACGAGGTGTATGGATCGGAGCCGTGTGTGTATGAGGTGGACGGAGTGGAGCTAAATGTGTACTAGGTATATGGAGCAGAGCTGAATGTGTACGAGGTGTACGGAGCGGAGCCGTGTGTGTATGAGGTGTATGGAGCGAAGCTAAATGTGTACGAGGTGTATGGAGCGGAGCTGAATGTGTATGAGGTGCATGGAGCGGAGCCGTGGGTCTATGAGGAGTATGGAGTGGAGCTAAATGTGTACGAGGTGTATGGAACGGAGCAGAATGTGTACGAGGTGTATGGAGCGGAGCTGAATGTGTCTGAGGTGTATGGAGCGGAGCTAAATATGTACGAGGTGTATGGAGTGGAGCTGAATGTGTACGAGGTGTACAGAGTGGAGCCGTGTCTGTATGAGGTGTATGGAGTGGAGCTAAATGTGTACGAGGTGTATGGAGTGGAGCTGAATGTTTACGATGTGTACGGAGCAGAGCCGTGTGTGTATGAAGTGTATGGAGCGGAGCTAAATGTGTACGAGGTGTATGGAGCGGAGCTGAATGCGTATGAGGTGTATGGAGTGGAGCTGAATGTGTATGAGGTGTATGGAGCGGAGCTAAATGTGTAAGAGGTGTAGTGAGTGAAGCTGAATGCGTATGAGGTGTATGGAGTGGAGCTGAATGTGTATGAGGTGTATGGAGCGGAGCTAAATGTGTACGAGGTGTATGGAGTGGAGCTGAATGCGTATGAGGTGTATGGAGCGGAGCTGAATGTGTATGAGGTGTATGGAGCGGTTCCTTGTGTATATGAGGTGTATGGAGCGGAGCTAAATGTATACAAGGTGTATGGAGTGGAGCTGAATGTGTACGGGTTGTATGGGGCGGAGCCATGTGTGGATGAGGTGTATGGAGCAGAGCTTTATGTGTACGAGGTGTATGGAGCGGAGCTGAATGTGTATGAGGTATATGGAGCGGAGCCGTGTGTCTATGAGGTGTATGGAGCAGAGCTAAAATAGTACGAGGTGTATGGAGCGGAGCTGAATCTGTACGAGGTGTATGGCGTGAAGCTGAATGTGTATGAGCTATATGGAGTGGAGCTAAATGTGTGCGAGGTGTATGAAGCAGAGCTGAATGTGTACGAGGTGTAAGGAGTGGAGCTGAATGTTTATGAGGTGTTTGGAACGGAGCTAAATGTGAATGAGGTGTATTGAGAGGAGCTAAATGTGTACGAGGTGTATGGAGCGGAGCTGAATGTGTATGAGGTGTATGGAGCAGAGCCGTGTGTGTGTATGAGGTGTATGGAGCGAAGCTAAATGTGTATGAGGTGTATGGATTGGAGCTGATTGTGCACGAGGTGCATGGAGCAGAGCTGAATGTTTATGAGGTGTATGGAGCAGAGCTAAATGTGTACAAGGTGTATGGAGCGGAGCTGAATGTGTCTGAGGTATATGCAGCGGAGCCGTGTGTCTATGAAGTGTATGGAGCAGAGCTAAATGTGTATGAGGTGTATGGAGCAGAGCTAAATGTTTATGAGGTGTATGGAGAGGAGCTAAATGTGTATGAGGTGTATTGAGTGGAGCTGAATGTGCATGAGGTGTATGGAGCGGAGCTGAATGTGTATGAGGTGTATGGAGCGGAGCTGAATGTGTATGAGGTGTATGGAGCGGAGCCTTGTGTGTATGAGGTGTATGGAGCGGAGCTAAATGTGTACGAGGTGTATGGAGTGGAGCTGAATGTGTACGAGTTGTACGGAGTGGAGCCGTGTGCGGATGAGGTGTATGGAGCGGAGCTAAATGTGTACGAGGTGTATGGAGCGGAGCTGAATGTGTATGAGGTGTATGGAGCGGAGCTGAATGTGTATGAGGTGTATAAGGCGGAGCCTTGTGTGTATGAGGTGTATGGAGCGGAGCTAAATGTGTACGAGGTGTATGGAGTGGAGCTGAATGTGTACGAGTTGTACGGAGCAGAGCCGTGTGCGGATGAGGTGTATGGAGCGGAGCTAAATGTGTACGAGGTGTATGGAGCGGAGCTGAATGTGTATGAGGTATATGCAGCGGAGCCGTGTGTCTATGAAGTGTATGGAGCAGAGCTAAATGTGTACGAGGTGTATGGAGCGGAGCTGAATCTGTACGAGGTGTATGGCGCGAAGCTGAATGTGTATGAGCTATATGGAGTGGAGCTAAATGTGTGCGAGGTGTATGAAGCAGATCTGAATGTGTACGAGGTGCATGGAGCAGAGCTGAATGTGTATGAGGTGTATGGAGCAGATCTAAATGTTTATGAGGTGTATGGAGAGGAGCTAAATGTGTATGAGGTGTATTGAGTGGAGCTGAATGTGCATGAGGTGTATGGAGCGGAGCTGAATGTGCACGAGGTGTATGGAGTGGAGCTGAATGTGTACGAGGTGTACGGAGCGGAGCCGTGTGTGTGTATGAGGTGTATGGAGCAGAGCTAAATGTGTACGAGGTGTATGGAGCAGAGCTGAATGTTTACGAGGTGTATGGATCGGAGCCGTGTGTGTACGAGGTGTATGGAGTGGAGCTGAATGTGTACGAGGTGTACGGAGCAGAGCCGTGTGTGTATGAGGTGTATGGAGCAGAGCTAAATGTGTACGAGGTGTATGGAGCGGAGCTGAATGTGTATGAGGTGTATGGAGTGGAGCTGAATGTGTATGAGGTGTATGGAGCGGAGCTAAATGTGTATGAGGTGTATTGAGTGAAGCTGAATGTGCATGAGGTGTATGGAGCGGAGCTGAATGTGTACGAGGTGTATGGAGCGGAGCTGAATGTGTATGAGGTGTATGGAGCGGAGCCTTGTGTGTATGAGGTGTATGGAGCGGAGCTAAATGTGTACGAGGTGTATGGAGTGGAGCTGAATGTGTACGGGTTCTACTGAGCGGAGCCATGTGTGGATGAGGTGTATGGAGCGGAGCTAAATGTGTATGAGGTATATTGAGCGGAGCCATGGGTCTATGAGGTGTATGGCGTGGAGCTAAATGTGTACGAGGTGTATGGAATGGAGCAGAATGTGTACGAGGTGTATGGAATGGAGCTGAATGTGTATGAGGTGTATGGAATGGAGCTGAATGTGTCTGAGGTGTATGGAGCGGAGCTAAATATGTACGAGGTGTATGGAGTGGAGCTGAATGTGTACGAGGTGTACAGAGCGGAGCCGTGTCTGTATGAGGTGTATGGAGTGGAGCTAAATGTGTACGAGGTGTATGGAGTGGAGCTGAATGTGTACGAGGTGTACGGAGCGGAGCCGTGTGTGTGTATGAGGTGTATGGAGCAGAGCTAAATGTGTACGAGGTGTATGGAGCAGAGCTGAATGTTTACGAGGTGTATGGATCGGAGCCGTGTGTGTATGAGGTGTACGGAGTGGAGCTAAATGTGTACTAGGTATATGGAGCAGAGCTGAATGTGTATGAGGTGTACGGAGCAGAGCCGTGTGTGTATGAGGTGTATGGAGCGGAGATAAATGTCTACGAGGTGTACGGATTGGAGCTGAATGTGTATGAAGTGTATGGAGCGAAGATAAATGTGTATAAGGTGTATGGAGCAGAGCTAAATGTGTACAAGGTGTATTGAGGCGAGGTGAATGTGTACGAGGTGTATGGAGCCGAGCCGTGGGTCTATGAGGTGTATGGAGTGGAGCTAAATGTGTACGAGGTGTATGGAAAGGAACAGAATGTGTGCGAGGTGTATGGAGCGGAGCTAAATATGTACGAGGTGTATGGAGTGGAGCTGAATGTGTACGAGGTGTACAGAGCGGAGCCGTGTCTGTATGAGGTGTATGGAGTGGAGCTAAATGTGTACGAGGTGTATGGAGTAGAGCTGAATGTGTACGAGGTGTACGGAGCAGAGCCGTGTGTGTATGAGGTGTATTGAGTGAAGCTGAATGTGCATGAGGTGTATGGAGCGGAGCTGAATGTGTACGAGGTGTATGGAGCGGAGCTGAATGTGTATGAGGTGTATGGAGTGGAGCTGAATGTGTATGAGGTGTATGGAGCGGAGCTAAATGTGTATGAGGTGTATTGAGTGAAGCTGAATGTGCATGAGGTGTATGGAGCGGAGCTGAATGTGTACGAGGTGTATGGAGCGGAACTGAATGTTTACGGGTTCTACGGAGCGGAGCCATGTGTGAATGAGGTGTATGGAGCGGAGCTAAATGTGTACGAGGTGTATGGAGTGGAGCTGAATGTTTACGGGTTCTACGGAGCGGAGCCATGTGTGGATGAGGTGTATGGAGCGGAGCTAAATGTGTATGAGGTATATTGAGTGGAGCCGTGGGTCTATGAGGTGTATGGCGTGGAGCTAAATGTGTACGAGGTGTATGGAATGGAGCAGAATGTGTACGAGGTGTATGGAATGGAGCTGAATGTGTATGAGGTGTATGGAATGGAGCTGAATGTGTCTGAGGTGTATGGAGCGGAGCTAAATATGTACGAGGTGTATGGAGTGGAGCTGAATGTGTACGAGGTGTACAGAGCGGAGCCGTGTCTGTATGAGGTGTATGGAGTGGAGCTAAATGTGTACGAGGTGTATGGAGTGGAGCTGAATATGTACGAGGTGTACGGAGCGGAGCCGTGTGTGTATGAGATGTATGGAGCAGAGCTAAATGTGTACGAGGTGTATGGAGCGGAGCTGAATGTGTACGAGGTGTATGGATCGGAGCCGTGTCTGTATGAGGTGTACGGAGTGGAGCTAAATGTGTACTAGGTATATGGAACAGAGCTGAATGTGTACGAGGTGTACGGAGCAGAGCCGTGTGTGTATGAGGTGTATGGAGCGGAGATAAATGTGTACGAGGTGTATGGATCGGAGCTGAACGAGTATGAAGTGTATGGAGCGAAGATAAATGTGTATAAGGTGTATGGAGCAGAGCTAAATGTGTACAAGGTGTATGGAGGCGAGGTGAATGTGTACGAGGTGTATGGAGCGAAGCTAAATGTGTACGAGGTGTATGGAGCGGAGCTGAATGTGTATGAGGTGTATGGAGCGGAGCCGTGGGTCTATGAGGTGTATGGAGTGGAGCTAAATGTGTACGAGGTGTATGGAACGGAGCATAATGTGTGCGAGGTGTATGGAGCGGAGCTGAATGGGTATGAGGTGTATGGAATGGAGCTGAATGTGTCTGAGGTGTATGGAGCGGAGCTAAGTATGTACGAGGTGTATGGAGTGGAGCTGAATGTGTACGAGGTGTACAGAGCGGAGCCGTGTCTGTATGAGGTGTATGGAGTGGAGCTAAATGTGTACGAGGTGTATGGAGTGGAGCTGAATGTGTACGAGGTGTACGGAGCAGAGCCGTGTGTGTATGAGGTGTATGGAGCGGAGCTAAATGTGTACGAGGTGTATGGAGCGGAGCTGAATGTGTATGAGGTGTATGGAGTGGAGCTGAATGTGTATGAGGTGTATGGAGCGGAGCTAAATGTGTATGAGGTGTATTGAGTGAAGATGAATGTGCATGAGGTGTATGGAGCGGAGCTGAATGTGTACGAGGTGTATGGAGCGGAGCTGAATGTGTATGAGGTGTATGCAGCGGAGCCTTGTGTGTATGGGGTGTATGGAGCTTAGCTAAATGTGTACGAGGTGTATGGAGTGGAGCTGAATGTGTACGGGTTCTACGGAGCGGAGCCATGTGTGGATGAGGTGTATGGAGCGGAGCTAAATGTGTATGAGTTATATTGAGCGGAGCCGTGGGTCTATGAGGTGTATGGCGTGGAGCTAAATGTGTACGAGGTGTATGGAACGGAGCAGAATGTGTACGAGGTGTATGGAATGGAGCTAAATGTGTACGAGGTGTATGGAACGGAGCTAAATATGTACGAGGTGTATGGAGTGGAGCTGAATGTGTATGAGGTGTATGGAGCGGAGCTAAATGTGTATGAGGTGTATGGAGTGGAGCTGAATGTGTACGAGTTGTATGGAGCGGAGCCTTGTGTGTATGAGGTGTATGAAGCAGAGCTGAATGTGTACGAGGTGTATGGAGTGGAGCTGAATGTGTATGAGGTGTTTGGAACGGAGCTAAATGTGAATGAGGTGTATTAAGTGGAGCTGAATGTGTACGAGGTGTATGCAGCGGAGCTGAATGTGTATGAGGTGTATTGAGCAGAGCCGTGTGTGTGTATGAGGTGTATGGAGTGGAGCTGAATGTGTATGAAGTGTATGGAGCGGAGCTAAATGTGTACAAGGTGTATGGAGCGGAACTGAGTTTGTACGAGGTGTATGGAGTGAAGCTAAATGTGTACGAGGTGTATGGAGCGGAGCTGAATGTGTATGAGGTGTACAAAGCGGAGCCATGTGTGTATGAGATGTATTGAGCAAAGCTAAATGTGTACGAGGTGTACGGAGCGGAGCTGAATGTGTACAAGGTGTACAGAGCAAAGCCGTGTGTGTATGAGGTGTACAGAGTGGAGCTAAATGTGTAAGAGGTGTATGGAGCAGAGCTGAATGTTTACGAGGTGTACAGAGCGGAGCCGTGTGTGTATAAGGTGTGTGGAGCAGAGCTAAATGTGTACAAGGTGTATGGAGGCGAGGTGAATGTGTACGAGGTGTATGGAGCGAAGCTAAATGTGTACGAGGTGTATGGAGCGGAGCTGAATGTGTATGAGGTGTATGGAGCGGAGCCGTGGGTCTATGAGGTGTATGGAGTGAAGCTCAATGTGTACGAGGTGTATGGAACGGAGCTGAATGTGTATGAGGTGTATGGAGCGGAGCTGAATGTGTACGAGGTGTATGGAGTGAAGCTAAATGTGTACGAGGTGTATGGAGCAGAGCTGAATGTGTACGAGGTGTATGGAGCGGAGCCGTGTGTGTATGAGGTGTATGGAGTAGATCTAAATGTGTATGAGGCGTATGGAGCAGAGCTAAATGTGTACGAGGTGTATGGAGCAGAGCTAAATGTGTATGAAGTGTATGGAGCGGAGAAGAATGTGTACGAGTGTCATGATCTGTACTTTTGCCCTGTCCTGCATTTGAATAATATGCCATTTGATGTATGTAACTGTTCTCTGGTTTCTATTAGCTGTAATTTATGTATTTAAGTGTGCTAGGAGTTTACCTGAAACAATGTCTCCTTCCTCCAATACTTGCAGCCCTAAGCTTTAATGTAATTAAGCTTTGTCAACACTAGTGAAGGAATAGCCATTCTTCCTCTCAGCAGGTGGCTAGTCAAATGGACATACTAAGTGGAGCCGACCAGAACAGAATCTTCTGGTGGACTCAGCCATTGAATAAAAGGTGTGACCCCTATCCCCTTCATGGGCGGATCCCAGGAGCTCAGACAAGCCATTCTTATTTTTGAGATCAGATGTTAGTTGACCCTTGAAGGAGGAGGAGTGGGGATTCTTAGCTGAGGCAAGACCCCACATTCATCTGTGACTGCGGAAGCGAACGGAGCGAGACTTGAGCTGAGGACATATCTCGTCGTTCGTGGGATTGTTTTGGGATCCCTTGGACTCGTGTGGACTATTGCTTTGTTAGCTGGCACAAGGATTATCGGGAGGTGCCCCGAACCTGTTCCGTTGGACTAATTGTGGACTCTGTAGATCTACCTGCATGTGTTGTTCCAACGTTCTTGATAATAAATCTGTGGAATCATCCATTGGCCTGTTGTCCCTTCTTGCTCTGCCATACACCCCGTCACAAACTGGTGGCAGCGGCGGGATCAGAGTAGAAGGAATGGAGGACAACGGCCCAACATCGGGAACCAGCACTGCAGAGTACAAGAACTGGACTGTGGTGAACTTACAAACAAAGGCCCGTGAACTGGGAGTCAGCTACAAGGGGCTCTCCAAGGAGCAGCTAATTGAGGCTTTGGAAGGAGTTCGCCTGCAAGATTACGCTGAGGAGGGATCCTCACAGCAAATGGAGGAAAGACTGCAGCCGGAGGTAAATACCCAAAAAAGTCAGTGGGTTGTATGGTACGAGGAGGAGTTGGCATTGCTGGGAGAGGAGGCCACCATTGCCGATAAGAAGGAGGCCATTCACAGAGCTCAGGAGAGGGAGGCCATTCACAGAGCCGAGGAGGGGGAGGCCATTCACAGAGCTCAGGAGAGGGAGAGGGAGGCCATTCACAGAGCCGAGGACAGAGCTCAGGAGATGGCATTGCTGGAGAGGCAGATCGCTTTGGAAGCAGCTAGAAGCTCCAGACAGACTGTAACCCCAGCACCCACCATGAGGGAACTCCCCAGAGTGTCCCGCAAAGACTTCAAGCCGTTTAATGAGGCTTCAGGAGACATCGAGGGCTTCTTCCAGGACTTTGAGCATCAGTGTCGATTAATGGAAGTCTTAGACAGAGAGCGAGTCTGACATCTGGTGGGGCTCTTAGAGGGTGGAGCTGCCACAGCCTATAGAGCTATGGGCCCTCGAGAGAACTGTGAGTATGCGGAGATTAAACTGACTATTCTAGAACATTATGCTGTGACACCAGACACTTACAGGACTCAGTTCCGTACTTTAGCCTGCGATGAGGAAGTGTCTTTCAAGATGTATGCCCACAGACTCAAACAAATTTGTAATTGCTGGCTGGAAGCAGAGGAGGCCTTAACCTGGGAGACCTTTCTCCAGGTTATCCTAAAAGAGCAGTTTTACTTCAAGTGCCCTGCTGAGATCCGGGAATGGGTGCATGAGAGGAGACCAGCCACTGTGGAGGAAGCTGCAGCTCTAGCTGATGAGGTTCTCACCATCAAGCCTCAGTGGAAAAAACTACTACTCAGTGAGAAAAAAACTACCAGCCCCCCAACGCTGGCAGCCCCTGGTCCTTCAGCCTCCAATATTTACCATCCCACTAGACCACCAACTCATGGTGACCTTCGTGTGACTGTGCCTCGCACTACTCCTGCTCCACCTTTGGGTATACGACATGGAGGAAGAATCCCAGAGCGCAGATGTTATGGATGTGGGCAGCCTGGGCATCTGCAATTCCAATGTCCAGGTGTTCGGAGGCAGAACCGCTACAGACTGCCTTTGCCCGTTCATTATCTACAGACCCCCTCACCAGGAGAAGGGCTGGATATAGTCCCTGATGACTTGCCAAGGGACTCAGATCCCCTGGATCCCCTACCAGGAGTCTATGGGGTGCGAGCCCCAGCCACCTGTTCTTCTGAGCTTCAGCACAAGCATCTACAGGAGGTCGTGCTGGATGGCCAAAAAGTTGTTGGCTTCCGTGACACTGGGGCTTTCCTCACCATAGCCGATCCCCGAGTAATTCAACCAGAAGCAATTCAAAAGGGACCAGGAATTGCTATTGAATTGGCTGGAGGCACCCAGAGATATATTCCAAGAGCGAGTGTGACCCTGGATTATGGCTTTGGGGCCAAACAATGTATGGTCGGTGTGATGAGCGGCTTCCCTGCAGATGTTCTTCTGGGAAATGATGTGGGAAATCTTCAATGCCACTATGTCGGTGCGGTAACCAGAAGTCAAGCCAAGAGGGCAGCGGATGTGGACGTGTACAACCCATCCATGGAAATGAGGCCACCAGAAATGCCGTCACAGCCGGTGAGTGATTCTTCTTGTGGGGATAATATGAATGTTACTTGGGATAAAGTTCAGTTTAGAAAAGAGGTAGAGACTGACCCCACCCTTGCTAGTCTTAGAGCTCGAGCTGAGATAGGGCAGCTAGGGGAGAACGGGGAAAGAATTATCAGAGAAAATGGACTTCTATATCGGGTTACCAATGCCGACTCCCTAGATAAACCCTGGACATATAGCAAACAGCTGATTATTCCTCAGAAGTACAGAATTCCCCTATTACACCTTGCTCATGACATTCCTATGGCTGGCCATCAAGGCAAAACTCGCACGGAGAGACGATTGACTCAAACTTTCTATTGGCCGGGGATTTCCCAAGCCGTAGCGCATTTCTGCCGAACTTGTGACATATGTCAGCGTAGAGGGCGACCAGGAGATCACCCAAAGGCACCCCTGCAACCTCTCCCTATAATAGAAGAACCCTTTCAAAGAGTAGCTGTCGATATCATTGGACCTCTTGCTAAGCCAAGTAAATCTGGGAAGCAGTACATTCTCACTGTCGTGGACTATGCCACCCGATATCCAGAAGCTGTGGCCTTGTCAAGTGTTTCTGCAGCCAAGGTGGCCGAGGCCTTGGTTACCATCTTTACCCGAGTAGGATTCCCCAGTGAGATCTTGTCAGACCAAGGCTCCCAGTTCATGTCAGAGCTGGTCCAGTGCCTGTGGCGCACTTGTGGAGTACGAGCGATCCGAACGACCCCGTATCATCCCCAAACAAATGGACTTTGAACGATTCAATGGCACTCTGAAGAATATGCTAAGGGCCTTCATGGACAGAGATTCAGACTGGGAGAAGTACCTACCTCATCTCTTGTTTGCCTATCGGGAAGTTCCCCAGGAGTCCACTGGGTTTTCCCCCTTTGAACTACTCTATGGAAGAAAGGTCTGAGGACCCTTAACCCTGCTCAAGGAATACTGGGAGGGGCAAGTTGAGGATACAGGAGCCCCTGTTGTCCCTTATGTCCTAAAGCTGCGAGAAACCCTGGCTCAACTTGCTAGTTTTGCCCAGAGTCATGTGCGGATGGCTCAAACCAGACAGAAGACATGGTATGACCGTAAAGCACGCTATCGGGAGTTTGTAGAAGGACAACAGGTCTTAATGATTGTTCCCCATTGGCAGAATAAACTGCAGACCACATGGGAGGGTCCCTTCCGGGTTCTCAGAAAACTAAATGACACTAATTATCTTCTTGCTTTAGATGATCAGGGGCTAAGACAAAAGACTGTTCATGTGAATATGATTAAGGAGTACCATGACAGGAACATTCCAATGATAGCAAGCTGCCAGCTGGCTTCAGAAGATGGTCAAGAGGATGAGGACTCCCTACCTGATCTCGTGGAAGCAGCGAGAGCCCCATCCACTGTGGAACAGGTTCCACTGGGAGATCACCTGGATTCCTTACAGAAAAAACAGATGTTGGGAGTGCTTCAACAGAGACGGGCTGCTTTCTCATCTCAGCCAGGTCGAACCACCATCACCCAACATCATGTGGACACTCAGGGTATCCGTCCAATACAACAGGCTCCTTACCGGGTACCTGAATCAGTTCGACACACCATGCAGCACGAACTGGAGGAGATGTTACAGCTTGGGGTAATCCAGGCCTCCCATAGCCCTTGGGCCTCTCCTGTGGTGTTAGTACCCAAGAAGGATGGGAGTACTCGGTTTTGTGTGGACTATCGACGACTAAACGACCATACCGTCAGTGATCCGTACCCAATGCCCCGTATTGACGAACTTCTAGACCGCCTGGCTGGGTCCCGATATGTCACTACCTTGGATCTCAGTAAGGGCTACTGGCAAATCCCTCTGACGGAGGAAGGGAGAGAACGGTCCGCTTTTATAACCCCCTTTGGTCTGTATGAATTTCTAAACATGCCCTTTGGAATGAAGACTGCCCCTGCAACCTTCCAGAGAATGGTGGACCAGATCCTCCGGGGATGTGGTGACTTTGCTTGTGCCTACTTGGATGATATCGCAATCTTCAGCCAGACGTGGGAAGAACATCTGAACCAAGTAGCCATTATTCTTGACCTGCTTCTTGCAGCAGGCCTAACCATTCGACCAGATAAATGCCAATTGGGGATGGGTGAAGTTCAGTACCTAGGGTATAGAGTGGGGGGAGGGAAGCTCCGTCCTGAACCTGCCAAAATCCAAGCTATTAGAGACTGGCCTGTACCCCAAACTAAGAAACAAGTTATGGCTTTTTTGGGCACTGCCGGTTATTACCGAAAATTTGTTTCTCATTTCAGCACGGTGGCCAAGCCTCTTACCGACCTGACCAAGAAAACGATGCCCCGGCTGGTGGTCTGGACTCCAGCCTGTGATGAGGCTTTTAACCGGCTGAAGGATGCTCTGGTCTGCGACCCTGTTCTGGCTGCTCCAGACTACAAGAGGAGATTCATTGTCCAGACTGACGCCTCTGCTTATGGACTGGGAGCTGTACTCAGCCAGGTGAATGCAGCTGGGGATGAGCGCCCCATTGCCTACCTCAGCCGGAAATTGCTGGACCGAGAAGTGGCCTATGCAACTGTTGAAAAAGAATGTCTGGCTGTAGTGTGGGCCCTCAGGAAACTAAGACCGTATCTGTATGGACGAGAATTCACTGTGGTTACTGATCACAATCCCCTCATCTGGCTGAACAGAGTCTCTGGGGACAATGGACGCTTACTACGATGGAGCCTGGCTCTGCAGCCCTATAACTTTACCATACAGTATAGAAGAGGCAGCCAACACCAAAATGCAGATGGACTGTCCAGGCAAGAGGAGCCCTGAGTCTGGTCAGCCATGCCTGTGTGTACTTAACCAGCGACCTGTGGAGGTCCCTAGTACGTACACAAATTGGTAGGGGAAGGGATTGTCATGATCTGTACTTTTGCCCTGTCATGCATTTGAATAATATGCCATTTGATGTATGTAACTGTTCTCTGGTTTCTATTAGCTGTAATTTATGTATTTAAGTGTGCTAGAAGTTTACCTGTAACAATGTCTCCTTCCCCCAATACTTGCAGCCCTAAGCTTTAATGTAATTAAGCTTTGTCAACACTAGTGAAGGAATAGCCATTCTTCCTCTCAGCAGGTGGCTAGTCAAATGTACATACGACCTAGACTAAGTGGAGCCCTACCCCCTTCATGGGCGGATCCCAGGAGCTCAGACAAGCCATTCTTATTTTTGAGATCAGATGTGAGTTGACCCTTGAAGGAGAAGGAGTGGGGATTCTTAGCTGAGGCAAGACCCAACATTCATCTGTGACTGCGGAAGCGAACGGAGCGAGACTTGAGCTGAGGACATATCTCGTCGTTCGTGGGATTGTTTTGGGATCCCTTGGACTCGTGTGGACTATTGCTTTGTTAGCTGGCACAAGGATTATTGGGAGGTGCCCCGAACCTGTTCCGTTGGACTAATTGTGGACTCTGTAGATCTACCTGCATGTGTTGTTCCAGCGTTCTTGATAATAAATCTGTGGAATCATCCATTGGCCTGTTGTCCCGTCTTGCTCTGCCATACACCCCGTCACAACGAGGTGTATGGAGTGGAGCTGAATCTGTATGAGGTGTAAGGAGTGGAGCCGTGTGTGTATGAGGTGTATGGAGCAGAGATAAATGTGTACGAGGTGTATGGAGCAGAGATGAATGTCATCGAGGTGTACGGAGCGGAGCCGTGTGTGTATGAGGTGTATGAAGTAGAGCTGAATGTGTATGAAGTGTATTGAGCGGAGGTAAATGTGTATAAAGTGTATGGAGCAGAGCTAAATGTGTACAAGGTGTATGGAGGGTAGCTGAATGTGTACAGGTGTATGGAGCGGAGCTGAATGTGTGTGAGGTGTATGGAGCGGAGTCGTGGGTCTATGAGGTGTATGGAGTGGAGCTAAATGTGTACAAGGTGTATGGAGCGGATCTTAATGTTTACGAGGTGTATGGAGCAGAGCTGAATGTGTACGAGGTGTATGGAGCAGAGCCGTGTGTGTATGAGGTGTATGGAGTAGATCTAAATGTGTATGAGGTGTATGGAGCAGAGCTAAATGTGTACAAGGTGTATGGAGCAGAGCTAAATGTGTATGAAGTGTATGGAGCAGAGAAGAATGTGTACGAGGTGTATGGAGTGGAGCTGAATCTGTATGAGGTGTAAGGAGTGGAGCCGTGTGTGTATGAGGTGTATGGAGCGGAGATAAATGTGTACGAGGTGTATGGAGCAGAGCTGAATGTCATCGAGGTGTACGGAGCGGAGCCGTGTGTGTAAGAGGTGTATGGAGTGGAGCTAAATGTGTACGAGGTGTATGGAGCGGAGCTGAATATGTACGAGGTGTATGGAGCAGAGCCGTATGTGTATGAGGTGTATGGAGTGGACCTAAATGTGTACAAAGAGTATGGAGGGGAGCTGAATGTGTACAAGGTGTATGGAGTGGAGCGAAATGTGTATGAGGTGTATGGAGCAGAGCTAAATGTGTACGAGGTGTATGGAGCGGAGCTGAATGTGTACGAGGTGTATGGATCAGAGCCATGTGTGTATGAGGTGTATGGAGTGGAGCTAAATGTGTACTAGGTATATGGAGCAGAGCTGAATGTGTACGAGGTGTACGGAGTGGAGCCGTGTGTGTATGAGGTGTATGGAGCAGAGATAAATGTGTACGAGGTGTATGGATTGGAGCAGAATGTGTATGAAGTGTATGGAGCGAAGATAAATGTGTATAAGGTGCATGGAGCAGAGCTAAATGTGTACAAGGTGTATGGAGGTGAGGTGAATGTGTACGAGGTGTATGGAGCGAAGCTAAATGTGTACGAGGTGTATGGAGCGGAGCTGAATGTGTATGAGGTGTACAAAGCGGAGCCATGTGTGTATGAGATGTATGGAGCAAAGCTAAATGTGTACGAGGTGTATGCAGTGGAGCTGAATGTGTATGAGGTGTTTAGAACGGAGCTAAATGTGAATGAGGTGTATGGAGTGGAGCTGAATGTGTACGAGTTGTAGGGAGCGGAGCCTTGTGTGTATGAGGTGTATGAAGCAGAGCTGAATGTGTACGAGGTGTATGCAGTGGAGCTGAATGTGTATGAGGTGTTTAGAACGGAGCTAAATGTGAATGAGGTGTATTGAGTGGAGCTGAATGTGTACGAGGTGTATGGAGCAGAGCTAAATCTGTATGAGGTGTATGGAGCAGAGCCGTGTGTGTATGAGGTGTATGGAGTGGAGCTGAGTGTGTATGAAGTGTATGGAGCGGAGTTAAATGTGTAAAAGGTGTATGGAGCGGAGCTAAATGTGTAAAAGGTGTATGGAGCAGAGCTGAATGTGTACGAAGTGTATGGAGTGAAGCTAAATGTGTACGAGGTGTATGGAGCAGAGCTGAATGGGTATGAGGTGTACAAAGCGGAGCCATGTGTGTATGAGATGTATGGAGCAAAGCTAAATGTGTACAAGGTGTACTGAGCAAGGCCGTGTGTGTATGAGGTGTACAGAGTGGAGCTAAATGTGTAAGAGGTGTATGGAGCAGAGCTGAATGTGTACGAGGTGTACGGATCGGAGCCGTGTGTGTATAAGGTGTATGGAGCAGAGCTAAATGTGTACAAGGTGTATGGAGGCGAGGTGAATGTGTACGAGGTGTATGGAGCGAAGCTAAATTTGTACGAGGTGTATGGAGCGGAGCTGAATGTGTATGAGGTGTATGGAGCAGAGCTGAATGTGTATGAGGTGTATGGAATGGAGCAGAATGTGTACGAGGTGTATAGAACGGAGCAGAATGTGTACGAGGTGTATGGAGCAGAGCTGAATGTGTATGAGGTGTATGGAATGGAGCAGAATGTGTACGAGGTGTATGGAGCGGAGCAAAATGTGCATGAGGTGTATGGAGTGAAGCTGAATATGTACGAGGTGTACAGAGCGGAGCCGTGTGTGTATGAGGTGTATGGAGCGGAGCTAAATGTGTACGAGGTGTATGGAGTGGAGCTGAAAGTGTACGAGGTGTATGGAGTGAAGCTAAATGTGTACGAGGTGTATAAAGCAGAGCTGAATGTGTATAAGGTGTACAAAGCGGAGCCATGTGTGTATGAGATGTATGGAGCGGAGCTAAATGTGCACGAGGTGTATAGAGCGGAGCTAAATGTGTACGAGGTGTATGGAGTGGAGCTGAGTGTGTATGAAGTTTATGGAGCGGAGTTAAATGTGTATAAGGTTTATGGAGCGGAGCTAAATGTGTACAAGGTGTATGGAGCGGAGCTGAATGTGGACGAGGTGTATGGAGGGAAGCTAAATGTGTACGATGTGTATGGAGCAGAGCTGAATGTGTATGAGATGTACGGAGCGAAGCCATGTGTGTATGAGATGTATGGAGCGGAACTAAATGTGTACGGGGTGTATGGAGTAGAGCTGAATGTGTATGAAGTGTATGGAGCGAAGTTAAATGTGTACAAGGTGTATGGAGGGGAGCTGAATATGTACGAGGTGTATGGAGCGAAGCTAAATGTGTACGAGGTGTATGGAGCATAGCTGAATGTGTACAAGGTGTACAGAGCAGAGCCATGTGTGTGTGAGGTGTATGGAGCGGAGATAAATGTGTACGAGGAGTATGAAGTAGAGCTCAATGTGTATGAAGTGTATGGAGCGGAGTTAAATGTGTATAAGGTGTATGGAGCGGAGCTAAATGTGTACAAGGTGTAAGGAGGGTAGCTGAATGTGTACAGGTGTATGGAGCGGAGCTGAATGTTTGTGAGGTGTATGGAGCGGAGTCTTGCGTCTGTGAGGTGTATGGAGTGGAGCTAAATGTGTACATGGTGTATGGAGCGGATATTAATGTTTACGAGGTGTATGGAGCAGAGCTGAATGTGTACGAGGTGTATGGAGCGGAGCCGTGTGTGTATGAGGTGTATGGAGCGGAGCTAAATGTGTATGAGGTGTATTGAGTGGAGCTGAATGTGCATGAGTTGTATGGAGCAGAGCTGAATGTGTACTAGGTGTATGGAGCGGAGCTGAATGTGTATGAGGTGTATGAAGCGGAGCCTTGTGTGTATGAGGTGTATGGAGCGGAGCTAAATGTGTACGAGGTGTATGGAGTGGAGCTGAATGTGTACGAGTTGTACGGAGCGGAGCCTTGTGTGTATGAGGTGTATGAAGCAGAGCTGAATGTGTACGAGGTGTATGCAGTGGAGCTGAATGTGTATGAGGTGTTTGGAATGGAGCTACATGTGAATGAGGTGTATTGAGTGGAGCTGAATGTGTTCGAGGTGTATGGAGCGGAGCTGAATGTGTATGAGGTGTATGGAGCAGAGCCGTGTGTGTATGAGGTGTATGGAGTGGAGCTGAGTGTGTATGAAGTGTATGGAGCGGAGTTAAATGTGTATAAGGTGTATGGAGCGGAGCTAAATGTGTACAAGGTGTATGGAGCAGAGCTGAATGTGTACGAGGTGTATGGAGTGAAGCTAAATGTGTACGAGGTGTATGGAGCAGAGCTGAATGTGTATGAGGTGTACAAAGCGGAGCCTTGTGTGTATGAGATGTATGGAGCAAAGCTAAATGTGTACAAGGTGTACAGAGCAAAGCCGTGTGTGTATGAGGTGTACAGAGTGGAGCTAAATGTGTAAGAGGTGTACGGAGCATAGCTGAATGTGTACGAGGTGTACGGAGCGGAGCTGAATGTGTATGAGGTGTATGGAATGGAGCAGAATGTGTACGAGGTGTATGGAGCGGAGCTAAATGTGCATGAGGTGTATGGAGTGAAGCTGAATGTGTACGAGGTGTACAGAGCGGAGCCGTGTGTGTATGAGGTGTATGGAGCGGAGCTAAATGTGTACGAGGTGTATGGAGTGGAGCTGAAAGTGTACGAGGTGTATGGAGTGAAGCTAAATGTGTACAAGGTGTATAAAGCAGAGCTGAATGTGTATGAGGTGTACAAAGCGGAGCCATGTGTGTATGAGATGTATGGAGCGGAGCAAAATGTGTACGAGGTGTATAGAGCGGAGCTAAATGTGTACGAGGTGTATGGAGTGGAGCTGAGTGTGTATGAAGTGTATGGAGCGGAGTTAAATGTGTATAAGGTTTATGGAGTGGAGCTAAGTGTGTACAAGGTGTATGGAGCGGAGCTGAATGTGGACGAGGTGTATGGAGGGAAGCTAAATATGTACGATGTGTATGGAGCAGAGCTGAATGTGTATGAGATGTACGGAGCGGAGCCATATGTGTATGAGATGTATGGAGCGGAGCTAAATGTGTACGGGGTGTATGGAGCATAGCTGAATGTGTACAAGGTGTACAGAGCAGAGCCGTGTGTGTATGAGGTGTATGGAGCGGAGATAAATGTGTACGAGGAGTATGAAGTAGAGCTGAATGTGTATGAAGTGTATGGAGCGGAGTTAAATGTGTATAAGGTGTTTGGAGCGGAGCTAAATGTGTACAAGTTGTATGGAGCGGATCTTAATGTTTACGAGGTGTATAGAGCAGAGCTGAATGTGTACGAGGTGTATGGAGCGGAGCCGTGTGTGTATGAGGTGTATGGAGTAAATCTAAATGTGTATGAGGTGTATGGAGCGGAGCTAAATGTGTACGAGGTGTATGGAGCAGAGCTAAATGTGTATGGAGTGTATGGAGCGGAAAAGAATGTGTACGAGGTGTATGGAGTGGAGCTGAATCTGTATGAGGTGTAAGGAGTGGAGCCGTGTGTGTATGAGATGTATGGAGCAGAGATAAATGTGTACGAGGTGTATGAAGCAGAGCTGAAGGTCATCGAGGTGCACGGAGCGGAGCTGTGTGTGTATGAGGTGTATGGAGTGGAGCTAAATGTGTACGAGGTGTATGGAGCGGAGCTGATTGTGTATGAGGTGTATGGAGCAGAGCCGTATGTGTCTGAGGTGTATGGAGTGGACCTAAATGTGTACAAAGAGTATGGAGTGGAGCTAAATGTGTACGAGGTGTATGGAACGGAGCAGAATGTGTACGAGGTGTATGGAGCAGAGCTGAATGTGCATGAGGTGTATGGAATGGAGCTGAATGTGTCTGAGGTGTATGGAGCGGAGCTAAATGTGCATGAGGTGTATGGAGTGGAACTGAATGTGTACAGGTGTATGGAGCGGAGCTGAATGTTTGTGAGGTGTATGGAGCGGAGTCGTGCGTCTGTGAGGTGTATGGAGTGGAGCTAAATGTGTACATAGTGTATGGAGCGGATCTTAATGTTTACGAGGTGTATGGAGCAGAGCTGAATGTGTCTGAGGTGTATGGAGCGGAGCTAAATGTGCATGAGGTGTATGGAGTGGAACTGAATGTGTACGAGTTGTACAGAGCGGAGCCGTGTGTGTATGAGGTGTATGGAGCGGAGCTAAATGTGTACGAGGTGTATGGAGTGGAGCTGAATGTGTACGAGGTGTATGGAGCGGAGCTGAATGTGTACGAGGTGTATGGAGTGAAGCAAAATGTGTATGAGGTGTATGGAGCAGAGCTTAATGTGTGGGAGGTGTATGGAGCAGAGCTGAATGTGTATGAGGTGCATGGAATGGAGCTGAATGTGTCTGAGGTGTATGGAGCGGAGCTAAATGTGCATGAGGTGTATGGAATGGAACTGAATGTGTACGAGGTGTACAGAGTGGAGCCGTGTGTGTATGAGGTGTATGGAGCGGAGCTAAATGTGTACGAGGTGTATGGAGCGGACCTGAATGTGTACGAGGTGTATGGATCGGAGCCGTGTGTGTATGAGGTGGACGGAGTGGAGCTAAATGTGTACTAGGTATATGGAGCAGAGCTGAATGTGTACGAGGTGTACGGAGTGGAGCCGTGTGTGTATGAGGTGTATGGAGCGGAGATAAATGTGTACGAGGTGTATGGATTGGAGCTGAATGTGTATGAAGTATATGGAGCGAAGATAAATGTGTATAAGGTGTATGGGGCAGAGTTCAATGTGTACAAGGTGTATGGAGGTCGAGGTGAATGTGTACGAGGTGTATGGAGCGAAGCTAAATGTGTACGAGGTGTATGGAGCGGAGCTGAATGTGTATGAGGTGTATGGAGCGGAGCGGTGGGTCTATGAGGTGTATGGAGTGGAGCTAAATGTGTACGAGGTGTATGGAACGGAGCAGAATGTGTACGAGGTGTATGGAGCGGAGCTGAATGTGTCTGAGGTGTATGGAGCGGAGCTAAATATGTACGAGGTGTATGGAGTGGAGCTGAATGTGTACGAGGTGTACAGAGTGGAGCCGTGTCTGTATGAGGTGTATGGAGTGGAGCTAAATGTGTACGAGGTGTATGGAGTGGAGCTGAATGTTTACGATGTGTACGGAGCAGAGCCGTGTGTGTATGAAGTGTATGGAGCGGAGCTAAATGTGTACGAGGTGTATGGAGCGGAGCTGAATGCGTATGAGGTGTATGGAGTGGAGCTGAATGTGTATGAGGTGTATGGAGCGGAGCTAAATGTGTAAGAGGTGTAGTGAGTGAAGCTGAATGTGCATGAGGTGTATGGAGTGCAGCTGAATGTGTACGAGGTGTATGGAGCGGAGCTGAATGTGTATGAGGTGTATGGAGCGGTTCCTTGTGTATATGAGGTGTATGGAGCGGAGATAAATGTATACAAGGTGTATGGAGTGGAGCTGAATGTGTACGGGTTGTATGGAGCGGAGCCATGTGTGGATGAGGTGTATGGAGCGGAGCTATATGTGTACGAGGTGTAAGGAGTGGAGCTGAATGTTTATGAGGTGTTTGGAACGGAGCTAAATGTGAATGAGGTGTATTGAGAGGAGCTAAATGTGTACGAGGTGTATGGAGCGGAGCTGAATGTGTATGAGGTGTATGGAGCAGAGCCGTGTGTGTGTATGAGGTGTATGGAGCGAAGCTAAATGTGTATGAGGTGTATGGATTGGAGCTGATTGTGTACGAGGTGCATGGAGCAGAGCTGAATGTTTATGAGGTAAATGGAGCAGAGCTAAATGTGTACAAGGTGTATGGAGCGGAGCTGAATGTGTATGAGGTATATGCAGCGGAGCCGTGTGTCTATGAAGTGTATGGAGCAGAGCTAAATGTGTATGAGGTGTATGGAGCAGAGCTAAATGTTTATGAGGTGTATGGAGAGGAGCTAAATGTGTATGAGGTGTATTGAGTGGAGCTGAATGTGCATGAGGTGTATGGAGCAGAGCTGAATGTGTATGAGGTGTATGGAGCGGAGCTGAATGTGTATGAGGTGTATGGAGCGGAGCCTTGTGTGTATGAGGTGTATGGAGCGGAGCTAAATGTGTACGAGGTGTATGGAGTGGAGCTGAATGTGTACGAGTTGTACGGAGCGGAGCCGTGTGCGGATGAGGTGTATGGAGCGGAGCTAAATGTGTACGAGGTGTATGGAGCGGAGCTGAATGTGTATGAGGTGTATGGAGCGGAGCTGAATGTGTATGAGGTGTATGGAGCGGAGCCTTGTGTGTATGAGGTGTATGGAGCGGAGCTAAATGTGTACGAGGTGTATGGAGTGGAGCTGAATGTGTACGAGTTGTACGGAGCAGAGCCGTGTGCGGATGAGGTGTATGGAGCGGAGCTAAATGTGTACGAGGTGTATGGAGCGGAGCTGAATGTGTATGAGGTATATGCAGCGGAGCCGTGTGTCTATGAAGTGTAAGGAGCAGAGCTAAATCTGTACGAGGTGTATGGAGCGGAGCTGAATGTGTATGAGGTATGTGGAGCGGAGCCGTGTGTCTATGAGGTGTATGGAGCAGAGCTAAATGTGTACGAGGTGTATGGAGCGGAGCTGAATCTGTACGAGGTGTATGGCGCGAAGCTGAATGTGTATGAGCTATATGGAGTGGAGCTAAATGTGTGCGAGGTGTATGAAGCAGATCTGAATGTGTACGAGGTGTATGGAGTGGAGCTGAAAGTTTATGAGGTGTTTGGAACGGAGCTAAATGTGAATGAGGTGTATTGAGAGGAGCTGAATGTGCATGAGTTGTATGGAGCAGAGCTGAATGTGTACTAGGTGTATGGAGCGGAGCTGAATGTGTATGAGGTGTATGAAGCGGAGCCTTGTGTGTATGAGGTGTATGGAGCGGAGCTAAATGTGTACGAGGTGTATGGAGTGGAGCTGAATGTGTACGAGTTGTACGGAGCGGAGCCTTGTGTGTATGAGGTGTATGAAGCAGAGCTGAATGTGTACGAGGTGTATGCAGTGGAGCTGAATGTGTATGAGGTGTTTGGAATGGAGCTACATGTGAATGAGGTGTATTGAGTGGAGCTGAATGTGTTCGAGGTGTATGGAGCGGAGCTGAATGTGTATGAGGTGTATGGAGCAGAGCCGTGTGTGTATGAGGTGTATGGAGTGGAGCTGAGTGTGTATGAAGTGTATGGAGCGGAGTTAAATGTGTATAAGGTGTATGGAGCGGAGCTAAATGTGTACAAGGTGTATGGAGCAGAGCTGAATGTGTACGAGGTGTATGGAGTGAAGCTAAATGTGTACGAGGTGTATGGAGCAGAGCTGAATGTGTATGAGGTGTACAAAGCGGAGCCTTGTGTGTATGAGATGTATGGAGCAAAGCTAAATGTGTACAAGGTGTACAGAGCAAAGCCGTGTGTGTATGAGGTGTACAGAGTGGAGCTAAATGTGTAAGAGGTGTACGGAGCATAGCTGAATGTGTACGAGGTGTACGGAGCGGAGCTGAATGTGTATGAGGTGTATGGAATGGAGCAGAATGTGTACGAGGTGTATGGAGCGGAGCTAAATGTGCATGAGGTGTATGGAGTGAAGCTGAATGTGTACGAGGTGTACAGAGCGGAGCCGTGTGTGTATGAGGTGTATGGAGCGGAGCTAAATGTGTACGAGGTGTATGGAGTGGAGCTGAAAGTGTACGAGGTGTATGGAGTGAAGCTAAATGTGTACAAGGTGTATAAAGCAGAGCTGAATGTGTATGAGGTGTACAAAGCGGAGCCATGTGTGTATGAGATGTATGGAGCGGAGCTAAATGTGTACGAGGTGTATAGAGCGGAGCTAAATGTGTACGAGGTGTATGGAGTGGAGCTGAGTGTGTATGAAGTGTATGGAGCGGAGTTAAATGTGTATAAGGTTTATGGAGTGGAGCTAAGTGTGTACAAGGTGTATGGAGCGGAGCTGAATGTGGACGAGGTGTATGGAGGGAAGCTAAATATGTACGATGTGTATGGAGCAGAGCTGAATGTGTATGAGATGTACGGAGCGGAGCCATATGTGTATGAGATGTATGGAGCGGAGCTAAATGTGTACGGGGTGTATGGAGCATAGCTGAATGTGTACAAGGTGTACAGAGCAGAGCCGTGTGTGTATGAGGTGTATGGAGCGGAGATAAATGTGTACGAGGAGTATGAAGTAGAGCTGAATGTGTATGAAGTGTATGGAGCGGAGTTAAATGTGTATAAGGTGTTTGGAGCGGAGCTAAATGTGTACAAGTTGTATGGAGCGGATCTTAATGTTTACGAGGTGTATAGAGCAGAGCTGAATGTGTACGAGGTGTATGGAGCGGAGCCGTGTGTGTATGAGGTGTATGGAGTAAATCTAAATGTGTATGAGGTGTATGGAGCGGAGCTAAATGTGTACGAGGTGTATGGAGCAGAGCTAAATGTGTATGGAGTGTATGGAGCGGAAAAGAATGTGTACGAGGTGTATGGAGTGGAGCTGAATCTGTATGAGGTGTAAGGAGTGGAGCCGTGTGTGTATGAGACGTATGGAGCAGAGAAAAATGTGTACGAGGTGTATGAAGCAGAGCTGAAGGTCATCGAGGTGCACGGAGCGGAGCTGTGTGTGTATGAGGTGTATGGAGTGGAGCTAAATGTGTACGAGGTGTATGGAGCGGAGCTGATTGTGTATGAGGTGTATGGAGCAGAGCCGTATGTGTCTGAGGTGTATGGAGTGGACCTAAATGTGTACAAAGAGTATGGAGTGGAGCTAAATGTGTACGAGGTGTATGGAACGGAGCAGAATGTGTACGAGGTGTATGGAGCAGAGCTGAATGTGCATGAGGTGTATGGAATGGAGCTGAATGTGTCTGAGGTGTATGGAGCGGAGCTAAATGTGCATGAGGTGTATGGAGTGGAACTGAATGTGTACAGGTGTATGGAGCGGAGCTGAATGTTTGTGAGGTGTATGGAGCGGAGTCGTGCGTCTGTGAGGTGTATGGAGTGGAGCTAAATGTGTACATAGTGTATGGAGCGGATCTTAATGTTTACGAGGTGTATGGAGCAGAGCTGAATGTGTATGAGGTGTATGGAATGGAGCTGAATGTGTCTGAGGTGTATGGAGCGGAGCTAAATGTGCATGAGGTGTATGGAGTGGAACTGAATGTGTACGAGTTGTACAGAGCGGAGCCGTGTGTGTATGAGGTGTATGGAGCGGAGCTAAATGTGTACGAGGTGTATGGAGTGGAGCTGAATGTGTACGAGGTGTATGGAGCGGAGCTGAATGTGTACGAGGTGTATGGAGTGAAGCAAAATGTGTATGAGGTGTATGGAGCAGAGCTTAATGTGTGGGAGGTGTATGGAGCAGAGCTGAATGTGTATGAGGTGCATGGAATGGAGCTGAATGTGTCTGAGGTGTATGGAGCGGAGCTAAATGTGCATGAGGTGTATGGAATGGAACTGAATGTGTACGAGGTGTACAGAGTGGAGCCGTGTGTGTATGAGGTGTATGGAGCGGAGCTAAATGTGTACGAGGTGTATGGAGCGGACCTGAATGTGTACGAGGTGTATGGATCGGAGCCGTGTGTGTATGAGGTGGACGGAGTGGAGCTAAATGTGTACTAGGTATATGGAGCAGAGCTGAATGTGTACGAGGTGTACGGAGTGGAGCCGTGTGTGTATGAGGTGTATGGAGCGGAGATAAATGTGTACGAGGTGTATGGATTGGAGCTGAATGTGTATGAAGTATATGGAGCGAAGATAAATGTGTATAAGGTGTATGGGGCAGAGTTCAATGTGTACAAGGTGTATGGAGGTCGAGGTGAATGTGTACGAGGTGTATGGAGCGAAGCTAAATGTGTACGAGGTGTATGGAGCGGAGCTGAATGTGTATGAGGTGTATGGAGCGGAGCGGTGGGTCTATGAGGTGTATGGAGTGGAGCTAAATGTGTACGAGGTGTATGGAACGGAGCAGAATGTGTACGAGGTGTATGGAGCGGAGCTGAATGTGTCTGAGGTGTATGGAGCGGAGCTAAATATGTACGAGGTGTATGGAGTGGAGCTGAATGTGTACGAGGTGTACAGAGTGGAGCCGTGTCTGTATGAGGTGTATGGAGTGGAGCTAAATGTGTACGAGGTGTATGGAGTGGAGCTGAATGTTTACGATGTGTACGGAGCAGAGCCGTGTGTGTATGAAGTGTATGGAGCGGAGCTAAATGTGTACGAGGTGTATGGAGCGGAGCTGAATGCGTATGAGGTGTATGGAGTGGAGCTGAATGTGTATGAGGTGTATGGAGCGGAGCTAAATGTGTAAGAGGTGTAGTGAGTGAAGCTGAATGTGCATGAGGTGTATGGAGTGCAGCTGAATGTGTACGAGGTGTATGGAGCGGAGCTGAATGTGTATGAGGTGTATGGAGCGGTTCCTTGTGTATATGAGGTGTATGGAGCGGAGATAAATGTATACAAGGTGTATGGAGTGGAGCTGAATGTGTACGGGTTGTATGGAGCGGAGCCATGTGTGGATGAGGTGTATGGAGCGGAGCTATATGTGTACGAGGTGTATGGAGCTGAGCTGAATGTGTATGAGGTATATGGAGCGGAGCCGTGTGTCTATGAGGTGTATGGAGCAGAGCTAAATGAGTACGAGGTGTATGGAGCGGAGCTGAATCTGTACGAGGTGTATGGCGTGAAGCTGAATGTGTATGAGCTATATGGAGTGGAGCTAAATGTGTGCGAGGTGTATGAAGCAGAGCTGAATGTGTACGAGGTGTAAGGAGTGGAGCTGAATGTTTATGAGGTGTTTGGAACGGAGCTAAATGTGAATGAGGTGTATTGAGAGGAGCTAAATGTGTACGAGGTGTATGGAGCGGAGCTGAATGTGTATGAGGTGTATGGAGCAGAGCCGTGTGTGTGTATGAGGTGTATGGAGCGAAGCTAAATGTGTATGAGGTGTATGGATTGGAGCTGATTGTGTACGAGGTGCATGGAGCAGAGCTGAATGTTTATGAGGTAAATGGAGCAGAGCTAAATGTGTACAAGGTGTATGGAGCGGAGCTGAATGTGTATGAGGTATATGCAGCGGAGCCGTGTGTCTATGAAGTGTATGGAGCAGAGCTAAATGTGTATGAGGTGTATGGAGCAGAGCTAAATGTTTATGAGGTGTATGGAGAGGAGCTAAATGTGTATGAGGTGTATTGAGTGGAGCTGAATGTGCATGAGGTGTATGGAGCAGAGCTGAATGTGTATGAGGTGTATGGAGCGGAGCTGAATGTGTATGAGGTGTATGGAGCGGAGCCTTGTGTGTATGAGGTGTATGGAGCGGAGCTAAATGTGTACGAGGTGTATGGAGTGGAGCTGAATGTGTACGAGTTGTACGGAGCGGAGCCGTGTGCGGATGAGGTGTATGGAGCGGAGCTAAATGTGTACGAGGTGTATGGAGCGGAGCTGAATGTGTATGAGGTGTATGGAGCGGAGCTGAATGTGTATGAGGTGTATGGAGCGGAGCCTTGTGTGTATGAGGTGTATGGAGCGGAGCTAAATGTGTACGAGGTGTATGGAGTGGAGCTGAATGTGTACGAGTTGTACGGAGCAGAGCCGTGTGCGGATGAGGTGTATGGAGCGGAGCTAAATGTGTACGAGGTGTATGGAGCGGAGCTGAATGTGTATGAGGTATATGCAGCGGAGCCGTGTGTCTATGAAGTGTAAGGAGCAGAGCTAAATCTGTACGAGGTGTATGGAGCGGAGCTGAATGTGTATGAGGTATGTGGAGCGGAGCCGTGTGTCTATGAGGTGTATGGAGCAGAGCTAAATGTGTACGAGGTGTATGGAGCGGAGCTGAATCTGTACGAGGTGTATGGCGCGAAGCTGAATGTGTATGAGCTATATGGAGTGGAGCTAAATGTGTGCGAGGTGTATGAAGCAGATCTGAATGTGTACGAGGTGTATGGAGTGGAGCTGAAAGTTTATGAGGTGTTTGGAACGGAGCTAAATGTGAATGAGGTGTATTGAGAGGAGCTGAATGTGTACGAGGTGTATGGAGCGGAGCTGAATGTGTATGAGGTGTATGGAGCAGAGCCGTGTGTGTGTATGAGGCATATGGAGCGGAGCTAAATGTGTATGAGGTGTATGGATTGGAGCTGATTGTGTACGAGGTGCATGGAGCAGAGCTGAATGTGTATGAGGTGTATGGAGCAGAGCTAAATGTTTATGAGGTGTATGGAGAGGAGCTAAATGTTTATGAGGTGTATTGAGTGGAGCTGAATGTGCATGAGGTGTATGGAGCGGAGTTGAATGTGCACGAGGTGTATAGAGCGGAGCTGAATGTGTATGAGGTGTATGGAGCGGAGCCTTGTGTGTATGAGGTGTATGGAGCGGAGCTAAATGTGTACGAGGTGTATGGAGCAGAGCTAAATGTATATGGAGTGTATGGAGCGGAGAAGAATGTGTACGAGGTGTATGGAGTGGAGCTGAATCTGTATGAGGTGTAAGGAGTGGAGCCGTGTGTGTATGAGATGTATGGAGCGGAGATAAATGTGTACGAGGTGTATGAAGCAGAGCTGAAGGTCATCGAGGTGCACGGAGCGGAGCTGTGTGTGTATGAGGTGTATGGAGTGGAGCTAAATGTGTACGAGGTGTATGGAGCGGAGCTGATTGTGTATGAGGTGTATGGAGCAGAGCCGTATGTGTCTGAGGTGTATGGAGTGGACCTAAATGTGTACAAAGAGTATGGAGTGGAGCTAAATGTGTACGAGGTGTATGGAACGGAGCAGAATGTGTACGAGGTGTATGGAGCAGAGCTGAATGTGCATGAGGTGTATGGAATGGAGCTGAATGTGTCTGAGGTGTATGGAGCGGAGCTAAATGTGCATGAGGTGTATGGAGTGGAACTGAATGTGTACAGGTGTATGGAGCGGAGCTGAATGTTTGTGAGGTGTATGGAGCGGAGTCGTGCGTCTGTGAGGTGTATGGAGTGGAGCTAAATGTGTACATGGTGTATGGAGCGGATCTTAATGTTTACGAGGTGTATGGAGCAGAGCTGAATGTGTATGAGGTGTATGGAATGGAGCTGAATGTGTCTGAGGTGTATGGAGCGGAGCTAAATGTGCATGAGGTGTATGGAGTGGAACTGAATGTGTACGAGTTGTACAGAGCGGAGCCGTGTGTGTATGAGGTGTATGGAGCGGAGCTAAATGTGTACGAGGTGTATGGAGTGGAGCTGAATGTGTACGAGGTGTATGGAGCGGAGCTGAATGTGTACGAGGTGTATGGAGTGAAGCAAAATGTGTATGAGGTGTATGGAGCAGAGCTTAATGTGTGGGAGGTGTATGGAGCAGAGCTGAATGTGTATGAGGTGTATGGAATGGAGCTGAATGTGTCTGAGGTGTATGGAGCGGAGCTAAATGTGCATGAGGTGTATGGAGTGGAACTGAATGTGTACGAGGTGTACAGAGTGGAGCCGTGTGTGTATGAGGTGTATGGAGCGGAGCTAAATGTGTACGAGGTGTATGGAGCGGACCTGAATGTGTACGAGGTGTATGGATCGGAGCCGTGTGTGTATGAGGTGGACGGAGTGGAGCTAAATGTGTACTAGGTATATGGAGCAGAGCTGAATGTGTACGAGGTGTACGGAGTGGAGCCGTGTGTGTATGAGGTGTATGGAGCGGAGATAAATGTGTACGAGGTGTATGGATTGGAGCTGAATGTGTATGAAGTATATGGAGCGAAGATAAATGTGTATAAGGTGTATGGGGCAGAGTTCAATGTGTACAAGGTGTATGGAGGCGAGGTGAATGTGTACGAGGTGTATGGAGCAAAGCTAAATGTGTACGAGGTGTATGGAGCGGAGCTGAATGTGTATGAGGTGTATGGAGCGGAGCCGTGGGTCTATGAGGTGTATGGAGTGGAGCTAAATGTGTACGAGGTGTATGGAACGGAGCAGAATGTGTACGAGGTGTATGGAGCGGAGCTGAATGTGTCTGAGGTGTATGGAGCGGAGCTAAATATGTACGAGGTGTATGGAGTGGAGCTGAATGTGTACGAGGTGTACAGAGTGGAGCCGTGTCTGTATGAGGTGTATGGAGTGGAGCTAAATGTGTATGAGGTGTATGGAGTGGAGCTGAATGTTTATGATGTGTACGGAGCAGAGCCGTGTGTGTATGAAGTGTATGGAGCGGAGCTAAATGTGTACGAGGTGTATGGAGCGGAGCTGAATGCGTATGAGGTGTATGGAGTGGAGCTGAATGTGTATGAGGTGTATGGAGCGGAGCTAAATGTGTAAGAGGTGTAGTGAGTGAAGCTGAATGTGCATGAGGTGTATGGAGTGCAGCTGAATGTGTACGAGGTGTATGGAGCGGAGCTGAATGTGTATGAGGTGTATGGAGCGGTTCCTTGTGTATATGAGGTGTATGGAGCGGAGATAAATGTATACAAGGTGTATGGAGTGAAGCTGAATGTGTACGGGTTGTATGGAGCGGAGCCATGTGTGGATGAGGTGTATGGAGCGGAGCTATGTGTGTACGAGGTGTATGGAGCTGAGCTGAATGTGTATGAGGTATATGGAGCGGAGCCGTGTGTCTATGAGGTGTATGGAGCAGAGCTAAATGAGTACGAGGTGTATGGAGCGGAGCTGAATCTGTACGAGGTGTATGGCGTGAAGCTGAATGTGTATGAGCTATATGGAGTGGAGCTAAATGTGTGCGAGGTGTATGAAGCAGATCTGAATGTGTACGAGGTGTATGGAGTGGAGCTGAAAGTTTATGAGGTGTTTGGAACGGAGCTAAATGTGAATGAGGTGTATTGAGAGGAGCTGAATGTGTACGAGGTGTATGGAGCGGAGCTGAATGTGTATGAGGTGTATGGAGCAGAGCCGTGTGTCTATGAGGTGTATGGAGCAGAGCTAAATGAGTACGAGGTGTATGGAGCGGAGCTGAATCTGTACGAGGTGTATGGCGTGAAGCTGAATGTGTATGAGCTATATGGAGTGGAGCTAAATGTGTGCGAGGTGTATGAAGCAGAGCTGAATGTGTACGAGGTGTAAGGAGTGGAGCTGAATGTTTATGAGGTGTTTGGAACGGAGCTAAATGTGAATGAGGTGTATTGAGAGGAGCTAAATGTGTACGAGGTGTATGGAGCGGAGCTGAATGTGTATGAGGTGTATGGAGCAGAGCCGTGTGTGTGTATGAGGTGTATGGAGCGAAGCTAAATGTGTATGAGGTGTATGGATTGGAGCTGATTGTGTACGAGGTGCATGGAGCAGAGCTGAGTGTTTATGAGGTAAATGGAGCAGAGCTAAATGTGTACAAGGTGTATGGAGCGGAGCTGAATGTGTATGAGGTATATGCAGCGGAGCCGTGTGTCTATGAAGTGTATGGAGCAGAGCTAAATGTGTATGAGGTGTATGGAGCAGAGCTAAATGTTTATGAGGTGTATGGAGAGGAGCTAAATGTGTATGAGGTGTATTGAGTGGAGCTGAATGTGCATGAGGTGTATGGAGCGGAGCTGAATGTGTATGAGGTGTATGGAGCGGAGCTGAATGTGTATGAGGTGTATGGAGCGGAGCCTTGTGTGTATGAGGTGCATGGAGCGGAGCTAAATGTGTACGAGGTGTATGGAGTGGAGCTGAATGTGTACGAGTTGTACGGAGCGGAGCCGTGTGCGGATGAGGTGTATGGAGCGGAGCTAAATGTGTACGAGGTGTATGGAGCGGAGCTGAATGTGTATGAGGTGTATGGAGCGGAGCTGAATGTGTATGAGGTGTATGGAGCGGAGCCTTGTGTGTATGAGGTGTATGGAGCGGAGCTAAATGTGTACGAGGTGTATGGAGTGGAGCTGAATGTGTACGAGTTGTACGGAGCAGAGCCGTGTGCGGATGAGGTGTATGGAGCGGAGATAAATGTGTACGAGGTGTATGGAGCGGAGCTGAATGTGTATGAGGTATATGCAGCGGAGCCGTGTGTCTATGAAGTGTATGGAGCAGAGCTAAATCTGTACGAGGTGTATGGAGCGGAGCTGAATGTGTATGAGGTATATGGAGCGGAGCCGTGTGTCTATGAGGTGTATGGAGCAGAGCTAAATGTGTACGAGGTGTATGGAGCGGAGCTGAATCTGTACGAGGTGTATGGCGCAAAGCTGAATGTGTATGAGCTATATGGAGTGGAGCTAAATGTGTGCGAGGTGTATGAAGCAGATCTGAATGTGTACGAGGTGTATGGAGTGGAGCTGAAAGTTTATGAGGTGTTTGGAACGGAGCTAAATGTGAATGAGGTGTATTGAGAGGAGCTGAATGTGTACAAGGTGTATGGAGCGGAGCTGAATGTGTATGAGGTGTATGGAGCAGAGCCGTGTGTGTGTATGAGGCGTATGGAGCGGAGCTAAATGTGTATGAGGTGTATGGATTGGAGCTGATTGTGTACGAGGTGCATGGAGCAGAGCTGAATGTGTATGAGGTGTATGGAGCAGAGCTAAATGTTTATGAGGTGTATGGAGAGGAGCTAAATGTGTATGAGGTGTATTGAGTGGAGCTGAATGTGCATGAGGTGTATGGAGCGGAGCTGAATGTGCACGAGGTGTATAGAGCGGAGCTGAATGTGTATGAGGTGTATGGAGCGGAGCCTTGTGTGTATGAGGTGTATGGAGCGGAGCTAAATGTGTACGAGGTGTATGGAGTGGAGCTGAATGTGTACGAGTTGTACGGAGCGGAGCCATGTGCGGATGAGGTGTATGGAGCGGAGCTAAATGTGTACGAGGTGTATGGAGCGGAGCTGAATGTGTATGAGGTATATGCAGCGGAGCCGTGTGTCTATGAAGTGTATGGAGCAGAGCTAAATGTGTACGAGGTGTATGGAGCGGAGCTGAATGTGTACGAGGTGTATGGCGCGGAGCTGAATGTGTATGAGGTATATGGAGTGGAGCTAAATGTGTCTGAGGTGTATGGAGTGGAGCTGAATGTGTACGAGGTGTACAGAGCGGAGCCGTGTCTGTATGAGGTGTATGGAGTAGATCTAAATGTGTATGAGGTGTATGGAGCAGAGCTAAATGTGTACGAGGTGTATGGAGCATAGCTGAATGTGTACGAGGTGTATGGAGCGGAGCCGTGTGTGTATGAGGTGTATGGAGTAGATCTAAATGTGTATGAGGTGTATGGAGCAGAGCTAAATGTGTACGAGGTGTATGGAGTGGAGCTGAATGTGTATGAGGTATATGCAGCGGAGCCGTGTGTCTATGAAGTGTATGGAGCAGAGCTAAATGTGTACGAGGTGTATGGCGCGGAGCTGAATGTGTATGAGGTATATGGAGTGGAGCTAAATGTGTGCGAGGTGTATGAAGCAGAGCTGAATGTGTACGAGGTGTAAGGAGTGGAGCTGAATGTGTATGAGGTGTTTGGAACGGAGCTAAATGTGAATGAGGTGTATTGAGTGGAGCTGAATGTGTACGAGGTGTATGGAGCGGAGCTGAATGTGTATGAGGTGTATGGAGCAGAGCCGTGTGTGTGTATGAGGTGTATGGAGTGGAGCTGAGTGTGTATGAAGTGTATGGAGCGGAGTTAAATGTGTATAAGGTGTATGGAGGGAAGCTAAATGTGTACGAGGTGTATGGAGCATAGCTGAATGTGTACAAGGTGTACAGAGCAGAGCCGTGTGTGTATGAGGTGTATGGAGCAGAGCTAAATGTGTACGAGGTGTATGAAGTAGAGCTGAATGTGTATGAAGTGTATGGAGCGGAGTTAAATGTGTATAAGGTGTATGGAGCGGAGCTAAAGGTGTACAAGGTGTATGGAGGGTAGCTGAATGTGTACGAGGTGTATGGAGCAAAGCTAAATGTGTACAAGGTGTATGGAGGGGAGCTGAATGTGTATGAGGTGTATGGAGCAGAGTCGTGGGTCTATGAGGTGTATGGAGTGGAGCTAAATGTGTACAAGGTGTATGGAGCGGATCTGATTGTTTACGAGGTGTATGGAGCAGAACTGAATGTGTACGAGGTGTATGGAGCGTAGCCGTGTGTGTATGAGGTGTATGGAGTAGACCTAAATGTGTATGAGGTGTATGGAGTGGAGCTAAATGTGTACTGTCACGATTCACACCGTGACTGTCAAGATCCCTTAGCCGCAGCCAGCAGTTTGTCACAAAATCCGCAGGGATTCCTGACCATTGCCACCAATATGTCACGGATTGGGGTGACTTTGGACCAACAGACGGCTATCACATGTGCAGGGGGGCTTATCTTAGTTATCCCTCCACTGCCACAATGTGATTAAAAAAAACACACACAAGTTTATTAACCTCTTAGTTTACAGCAGGGGCTTATTTTAGGTATCCCACTGCTCTTCAATATACCATGAACTGCAGGGATTTGTGTATATTCCGCTTACAGTTCCACTTAAACCTTGCAGCTCTCTGGCGCCCCCCTTACCGTCAGGTCAGATTAGGTACTGCACCTAGGGTAATTAGTCGCCAGAAAGTCTGCCTGCTTTGTACTGGCTATTGGGCCCGCTGCAGCGACGCGATGAACTACTCCCACTCAGGCAGGAACAATAATTATCAAGCCGCAGTCGCTGAAACAACACCCAAAAGCCTGCACACGGTCGCTGCCACCAGCTTCAATTAAACGGGTCCGAAGCTAACCCAAAACAGTAGCGTAATTTCCCTTCAAGAGACTTAGGGTACGTTTTTAGAGCACGGAGAAAGAACTGGCATGAAATAATATACCCCACCAAATGTAGGCAGTGCTTTATAAATATATTTTACAAAGATGTTACAAATGAGACAATTGCAAATATGTACAAGGTAATTATAAAAAAACAGGGAATAACATGAGAAATAACACTTACAGTTGTTCAAAGCATTGCAGGCAACAGGCTAGGGGAGTTTCCATCTATCCCAGTGCATCAGGGCGTGCACTCTGGGCTCTTCAGGTAAAAACTCAAATCTGACCCTCTTGGACGCCGGCCAGCACTTGAAACCTACAGCCTGTGACCTCACAGAAAGAGCTGGCTTTCCCAAATCCTCCTACCTTTTCCATCTGACTAACTGTAAGCTAAATTTTCTAAGACTTGTAATTCCGCTACCGAGCATGTCATAGTCCTAACAAAACCAGCATTCATCTCAGATTAACGTGAGCATTCTTATGAGATCAAATATGTCCTATTATTTACAGAGCAATCCCTACTTCTTCACCCGATGGAGTTAGACGCCCGTGTTTAGAGTGATGCGTAGATCCACCGATGGTGAATAAGAAGATATATCTACCATTTTCCTATCTTACATCGTCTGCCTAATATCTTACAAAAATGGATCAAAAGACTTCCATGATTCCGGAATCTTCTCTAACAGTTCCAGCTAGAACAGTTGGGAGGGGGCGAGTAACTTCCTTCAGAGCCTGGAATTTATGGAATGGCCATAAAACCCCCTACTGCCTTAGATTCAGAAACTCACAGGGAAGCAAAGAGAACCAGAGAGAGAGGGGGGTTTAGCCGCCGCATGCTAGCAAGAAAACTAACTTATGATATTTCATACCATATCGTGACACCTCCCCCTTTTAGCGTGCGCTACGGCGACAGAACCTCTCGGTATGCCTACATGCGCACCTCCGTGGGTTCACCCTGGCGGGAGAGTCCATCTGCATTCCCATGCTCTTTGCCGACTTTGTGTTTAATGGTGAAGTCAAATTGCTGAAGAGCAAGGCTCCAGCGTAGCAACCTGCCATTGGTTCCACACATGGTGCTTAGCCAGCGCAGAGGGTCGTGGTCAGTCATCACAGTGAAGGTGCGACCGTACAAGTAGGGCTGCAAGCGCTGCAGGGCCCAGACTATAACCAGGCACTCCTTCTCGATGGTGGAGTAGGCCACTTCCCTCGGCAAAAGTTTCCGGCTCAGGTACAACACGGGGTGCTCTTGGTCCTGGCTGAGCACAGCACCGAGGCCAAACTCGCTGGCGTCAGTCTGTACCAAGAACAGTCGACTGCTGTCGACTGCTTTCAACACTGGGGCGTTGCACAGTGCTGTTTTCAACGCCTGGAAGGCCCCCTCACAGCCATCTGTCCAGTTGACGATGTGGGGTAGCCTCTTCCTGGTGAGGTCCGTCAAAGGTTTTGCCAGGCTACTATAGTGCTGTACGAAGCGCCTATAGTACCCTGCAGTGCCCAGGAAGGACATCACCTGTTTCTTGGTCCCAGGAGTGGGCCAGTTCACGATCGCGCCCACTTTCTCAGGCTCCGGTTTCAGGGTGCCTCCGCCTACCCGGTGCCCCAGGTAGTGGACCTCCCTCATGCCCATCTGGCACTTTCCCGGCTTGATAGTCAGTCCAGCTCGGTGAATTCACCTGAGCACCTCCTTGAGATGCTGCAGGTGTTCCCCACAGCAGGGACTGAAGATGGCAATGTCATCTAAGTACGCTACGGCGTACTTCTCCAGTCCCTGAAGCAGGAGATTGACCATCCGCTGGAAAGTGGCAGGGGCATTCTTCATGCCGAAGGGCATGACCGTGGACTCGTACAGTCCAAAGGGTGTGATAAAGGCTGACTTCTCCTGCGCCTCGGGGCTCAGGGGAATCTGCCAGTATCCGTGACTCAGATCCATTATTGTCAGGTATTTTGCACCAGCTAACTTCTCAAGCAGCTCCTCGATGCGCGGCATTGGGTGCGCGTCAGAGGCTGTAATGGCGTTGAGCCCCCTGTAGTCCATGCAGAACCGGGTGGTCCGGTCCTTCTTTGGCACGAGAACTACAGATGAGGCCCACGCGCTCTTTGACCGTCGAATCACCCCCAGCTGTAACATCTCATCGATCTCCTGGCACATAATCTGCTGCACCTGGTCAGAGATTCGATAGGGTGTTCGCCGTAGTGGGGCGTGATTCCCGGTGTCCACCTCGTGGACGGCTAACTCAGTCCTTCCAGGCCGGTTGGAGAACACGACCCGGAAGGGTTCCAGTGTGGTTTGCAACTGCAACCGCTGTGGTTCATCTAGCGAGGCGCTTACCTCCACGTCCTCCATGGACCCACAGGCCTTGGCTTGGGCCAGCATGTCCAGGAGGGTGTCCTCCTCCCCGTCTTCGGGTAAGCTGCAGACCGGTAGGACGAAAGGTTCACGTTCGTGATGAACCTTCATCATGTTGACGTGAAAGGCCTTTCGCCTACCCTGTGCGTGGTCAAGCGTGACCACGTAGGTGACCAGGTTGAGCTGTTGGTGGATGACGTACGGGCCCTCCCAGGCTGCCTGAAGCTTATCCGTTGGTACGGGGACCAGCACCCACACCTTTTGACCCACGTGGTAGGTCCGCTCCCGGGCGTTCTGGTCGTACCAGTGCTTCTGATCAGCCTGAGCCTGCGTCATGTTGTCATGCACCAACTGCGTCAAGGTCTGCATCTTGTCACGGAAGCGCATGACATACTCCACTAGGGACACATCAGAAGGGTTCGGCTCCTCTTCCCAGGATTCTCTTACCAACCCAAGGGGTCCCCGGACTCACCTGCCGTACAGGAGCTCGAAGTGGGAGATGTTGTGAATTTGGATTCTGGGCTCCCCCGGTGGCCGCTTGTGGAATTGGACTTGTCATTCTCTTTCCTGTTTCACCTGGTTCCATCAGTAGTGGGTGTCGCTATTTAAGCTCATTTCTCTGGTGGTTTCTTGCCGGTCAACAATGTTATCTGATGCCTCTCAGTGCTTGTTCCTGCTTCTAGACAACTACTAGATAAGTTGGACTTTTGTCCATGTTTTGTTTTGCCTATTTGTTCCAGTTCACAGCTGAAGTTTTGTTACTGTGTCTGGAAAGCTCTCGTTGATCAGGGATTGCTACTCTGGCGTTATGAGTTAATGCCAGAGTTTAAGGTAATCTCTGGATGGTGTTTTGTTAGTGTTTTTCTGCTGACCATGAAAGTATACTATCTGTCTTCTGCTATCTAGTAAGCGGACCTCAAATTTGCTAAGACTATTTTCCTGCTGCGTTTGTTGTTTCATCTGAACTCACCGTCATTATATGTGGGGGGCTACTGTCTTCTTTGGAATATTTCTCTAGAGGTGAGCCAGGTCTTATATTTCCCTCTGCTAGCTATTTAGGTCTTAGGCCAGAGCTGGGCATCTAGCGATAAATAGGAAATGCTACCTGGCTATTTCTAGTTGCGCGGCAGGCTTAGTTCATGGTCAGTATAGTTCCATCTTCCGAGAGCTTGTCCCTCTATAGGCTTGCTATGATCTCTGCCTGCAGAGATCATGACAGTTTGACCGGACGCTAAAGTGTTAAAGACCCAGGTTGAGAAAGGAGAGTTATAAGAAGTCTGCTGGAATTTTTTTTTTTTTTTTTTTTTTCCTCCAGTCTGCCTTGCTGCAGTCTTTTTTCTCTCTCTCCTCCTAATCTCTGTATGGCTCTGTGTGCACCTGACAATAATGGATCTCCAGAGTGTAACTGCGGGTTTGAATAATCTCATCACGAAAGTACAAAATTTACAAGATTTTGTGGTACATGCTCCGGTATCTGAGCCGAGAATTCCTTTGCCGGAGTTCTTCACAGGGAATAGAGCTAGCTTCCAGAATTTCCGAAATAATTGTAAGCTTTATTTGTCCCTGAAGTCTCGTTCAGCTGGAGACCCTGCTCTGCAGGTTAGGATTGTGATTTCCTTGCTCAGGGGTGACCCTCAAGATTGGGCCTTCTCATTGCCAGCAGGGGATCCTGCGTTACGCGATGTGGATGCGTTTTTTCTGGCCTTGGGCTTGCTTTATGAGGAACCTCATTTGGAACTTCAGGCAGAAAAAACTTTGATGGCACTATCTCAGGGGCAAGACGAAGCTGAAGTTTTCTGCCAAAAATTCCGTAAATGGTCTGTGCTTACTCAGTGGAATGAGTGCGCCTTGGCGGCAACTTTCAGAGAAGGTCTCTCTGATGCCGTTAAGGATGTTATGGTGGGGTTCCCTGTGCCTGCAGGTCTGAATGAGTCCATGACAATGGCTATTCAGATTGATAGGCGTCTGCGGGAGCGCAAACCGGTGCACCATCTGGCGGTGTCTATGGAAAAGACGCCAGAAAGTATGCAGTGTGATAGAATTCTGTCCAGGAGCGAGCGACAGAATTTTAGACGGAAGAATGGATTGTGTTTCTATTGTGGGGATTCTACTCATGTTATATCAGCATGCTCTAGGCGTACAAAGAAGCTTGATAAGTCTGTTTCCATTGGCACCATTCAGTCTAAGTTTATTTTGTCTGTAACCCTGATTTGCTCTTTGTCATCCATTGCCACGGACGCCTATGTTGACTCTGGCGCCGCTCTGAGTCTTATGGATTGGTCCTTTGCCAATCGTTGTGGTTTTGATTTAGAGCCTTTGGAGACTCTTATTCCTCTGAAGGGGATTGACTCCACCCCATTGGCTAATAATAAACCACAATACTGGACACAAGTAACCATGCATATCAATCCGAATCACCAGGAGATTATTCGTTTCCTGGTGCTGTATAATTTACATGACGATTTGGTACTGGGATTGCCATGGTTGCAGTCTCACAACCCAGTCTTGGACTGGAGAGCAATGTCTGTGTTGAGCTGGGGATGTAAGGGTATTCATGGGGACTTACCTTTGGTTTCTATTTCGTCGTCCATTCCCTCTGAAGTCCCTGAGTTCCTCTCTGATTATCAAGACGTCTTTGACGAACCCAAGCTTGGGTCGTTACCTCCGCACCGTGAGTGCGATTGTGCCATAGATTTGATACCGGGTTGTAAATATCCAAAGGGTCGTTTGTTTAATCTGTCTGTGCCGGAACATGCTGCTATGCGGGAATATATAAAGGAGTCTTTGGAAAAGGGACATATTCGTCCATCTTCTTCTCCCTTGGGAGCTGGGTTTTTCTTTGTCTCAAAAAAAGACGGCTCTTTGAGACCATGTATTGATTATCGGCTTCTGAATAAGATCACTGTTAAGTATCAATACCCATTGCCATTGCTTACTGATTTGTTTGCTCGTATAGAGGGTGCTAAGTGGTTCTCTAAAATTGATCTTCGTGGGGCGTATAATTTGGTGCGGATCAGGCAGGGGGATGAGTGGAAGACCGCATTTAATACGCCCGAGGGCCACTTTGAGTATTTGGTCATGCCTTTTGGTCTTTCTAATGCCCCTTCAGTTTTCCAGTCTTTTATGCATGATATTTTCCGCGATTTTCTGGATAAATTTATGATAATATATCTGGATGATATTCTGATTTTTTCTGATGACTGGGACTCTCATGTCCAGCAGGTCAGGAGAGTTTTTCAGGTTCTGCGGTCTAATTCTTTATGTGTGAAGGGGTCTAAGTGCGTTTTTGGGGTCCAGAAAATTTCCTTTTTGGGGTATATTTTTTCTCCCTCTTCCATTGAGATGGATCCCGTCAAGGTGCAAGCTATTTGTGACTGGACTCAGCCCTCCTCTCTTAAGGGTCTTCAGAGATTTTTGGGCTTTGCCAACTTTTACCGCCGATTTATTGCTGGTTTTTCGGATGTCGTTAAACCACTGACTGATTTGACCAGACAAGGCGCTGATGTTGCTAATTGGTCCCCTCATGCTGTAGAGGCCTTTCAGGAGCTTAAGCGCCGTTTTGCCTCTGCCCCTGTGTTGCGTCAGCCTGATGTGAATCTGCCTTTTCAGGTTGAGGTTGACGCTTCGGAGATCGGAGCTGGGGCAGTGTTGTCGCAGAAAGGTTCCGACTGCTCCGTCATTAGGCCTTGTGCCTTCTTTTCTCGCAAATTTTCGCCCGCAGAGCGGAATTATGATGTTGGGAATCGGGAGCTTTTGGCCATGAAGTGGGCGTTTGAGGAGTGGCGCCATTGGCTCGAGGGGGCTAGGCATCAGGTGGTGGTATTGACTGACCACAAAAATTTGATTTATCTTGAGACTGCCAGACGCCTGAATCCTAGACAGGCGCGCTGGTCTTTATTTTTTTCTCGCTTTAATTTTGTGGTGTCATACCTACCGGGTTCTAAGAATGTTAAGGCAGATGCCCTTTCTAGGAGTTTTGACCCGGACTCTCCTGGTAATTCTGAACCCACAGGTATCCTTAGGGAGGGAGTAATTTTGTCGGCCGTTTCTCCTGATCTGCGGCGGTCCTTGCAAGAGTTTCAGGCGGATAGACCGGATCGTTGTCCGCCTGATAGACTGTTTGTTCCGGATGATTGGACCAGCAGAGTCATCTCTGAGGTACATTCTTCTGCATTGGCAGGTCATCCCGGAATTTTTGGTACCAGGGATTTGGTGGCAAGATCCTTCTGGTGGCCTTCCCTGTCACGAGATGTGCGAGTCTTTGTGCAGTCATGTGACGTTTGTGCTCGGGCCAAGTCTTGTAGTTCTCGGGCTAGCGGACTGCTGTTGCCCTTGCCTATTCCTAAGAGGCCTTGGACACACATCTCGATGGATTTTATTTCAGATCTGCCTGTTTCCCAGAAGATGTCTGTCATCTGGGTGGTCTGTGACCGTTTCTCTAAAATGGTCCATTTGGTTCCTCTGCCCAAGTTGCCTTCTTCTTCTGAGTTGGTTCCTCTGTTTTTTCAGAATGTTGTCCGATTGCACGGTATTCCTGAGAATATTGTTTCTGACAGAGGTACCCAATTTGTGTCTAGATTTTGGCGGGCATTCTGTGCTAGGATGGGCATAGATTTGTCTTTTTCATCTGCTTTTCACCCTCAGACTAATGGCCAGACCGAGCGGACTAATCAGACCCTGGAGACATATCTGAGGTGTTTTGTCTCTGCTGACCAGGATGATTGGGTTGCTTTTTTGCCATTGGCAGAGTTCGCCCTCAATAATCGGGCCAGCTCTTCCACCTTGGTGTCCCCGTTTTTCTGTAATTCGGGGTTTCACCCTCGATTTTCCTCCGGTCAGGTGGAATCCTCGGATTGTCCTGGAGTGGATGCGGTGGTGGAGAGATTGCATCACATCTGGGGGCAGGTTATGGACAATTTGAAGTTGTCCCAGGAGAAGACTCAGCGTTTTGCCAACCGTCATCGTCGTGTTGGTTCTCGGCTTTGTGTTGGAGATTTGGTGTGGTTGTCTTCTCGTTTTGTCCCTATGAGGGTCTCTTCTCCTAAGTTTAAACCTCGGTTCATCGGCCCTTATAGAATATTGGAGATTCTTAATCCTGTTTCTTTCCGTTTGGACCTCCCTGCGTCCTTTTCCATTCATAACGTTTTTCATCGGTCGTTATTGCGCAGGTATGAGGTACCTGTTGTACCTTCAGTTGAGCCTCCTGCTCCGGTGTTGGTTGAGGGTGAGTTGGAGTACGTTGTGGAGAAAATTTTGGACTCTCGTGTTTCCAGACGGAGACTCCAGTATCTGGTCAACTGGAAGGGTTACGGCCAGGAGGATAATTCTTGGGTCAATGCATCTGATGTTCATGCTTCTGATCTTGTTCGTGCCTTCCATAGGGCTCATCCTGGTCGCCCTGGTGGATCTGGTGAGGGTTCGGTGCCCCCTCCTTGAGGGGGGGGGTACTGTTGTGAATTTGGATTCTGGGCTCCCCCGGTGGCCGCTTGTGGAATTGGACTTGTCATTCTCTTTCCTGTTTCACCTGGTTCCATCAGTAGTGGGTGTCGCTATTTAAGCTCATTTCTCTGGTGGTTTCTTGCCGGTCAACAATGTTATCTGATGCCTCTCAGTGCTTGTTCCTGCTTCTAGACAACTACTAGATAAGTTGGACTTTTGTCCATGTTTTGTTTTGCCTATTTGTTCCAGTTCACAGCTGAAGTTTTGTTACTGTGTCTGGAAAGCTCTCGTTGATCAGGGATTGCTACTCTGGCGTTATGAGTTAATGCCAGAGTTTAAGGTAATCTCTGGATGGTGTTTTGTTAGTGTTTTTCTGCTGACCATGAAAGTATACTATCTGTCTTCTGCTATCTAGTAAGCGGACCTCAAATTTGCTAAGACTATTTTCCTGCTGCGTTTGTTGTTTCATCTGAACTCACCGTCATTATATGTGGGGGGCTACTGTCTTCTTTGGAATATTTCTCTAGAGGTGAGCCAGGTCTTATATTTCCCTCTGCTAGCTATTTAGGTCTTAGGCCAGAGCTGGGCATCTAGCGATAAATAGGAAATGCTACCTGGCTATTTCTAGTTGCGCGGCAGGCTTAGTTCATGGTCAGTATAGTTCCATCTTCCGAGAGCTTGTCCCTCTATAGGCTTGCTATGATCTCTGCCTGCAGAGATCATGACAGGGAGAACCCCGTCGAGGCCTGCGGAACCTCTCGGTAAGCGAACAGCAGGTGTGGGAGGTACCGCTCCCAGTCGTGCCCTTGAGTCTCAACCAGCATGCGTAGCATCTGTTTGAGGGTACCATTGAAGCGTTCACACAAGCCATTGGTCTGTGGGTGATACGCACTCGATACCAGGTGCTTCACCTGAATTTTCTTACAGAGAGCCTCCATTAGGCGAGACATGAATTGGGTCCCTTGATCAGTGAGCATCTCCCTGGGAAATCCTACACGTGCAAAGATAGCCAACAGGGCATCCGCCACCTTATCTGCCCTAGTTGACGACAGAGCTACTGCCTCTGGGTACCGGGTAGCGTAGTCTACTACAGTAAGAATATATCGCTTTCCAGAGCTGCTGGAGACGGCCAGCGGGCCCACAATGTCCACCGCGATCCTCTGGAAAGGCTCCTCTATCACTGGCAAAGAAATCAGGGGAGCCTTAAGAGCAGGCCCCGCCTTCCCCACTCTTTGACAGGTGACACAGGAGCGGCAGTAGTTTGACACATCTGTCCCCATCTTAGGCAAATAGAAGTGTTGAGACAGCCGGGCCTTTGTTTTGCTGATCCCCAAGTGTCCAGCTAGTGGGATCTCATGGGCAATCCGCAACAACTCACCCCGGAACTGCTGCGGGATGACCAGCTGTCTTTCCCTCAACCACTCCTTTTGTGATTCTCCGGGTACTGTCTCCCGGTACAACCTTCCTCCTTCCCAGAACACCTTCTCCTTATCAGCCTCGGAGAAGCGCGTCCCGGCGAGTTGTCTCAAACTCTCTAGGCTCGCATCTGTGTGCAGAGCGGCCTGAAAATCCTGGCTAGGGGAAGACAGAAGCGACATCAGGGTCCCTTCCCCACGGGAACCCTCTTGGACCTGCTCTGGGTCCACCTCTGGTTCAGTCACAGTGATGACTGAGGAGGGTCCGGAAGGCAGACAGTTATCTGCGTTCCGGGCACTCTGACTGCGGGTGACAACAGCTATGTAGGCTGTCTCCCCGGGGATTTCTACAGACCCATCAGCCGACGCTGCTATGGGCTCTACCTCCCCATCCACCCCCATCACCTCAGGAGCATTGCTACTTATGGGCCAGTTACCTTCCTCAGTGGCACTGGTCAATTGCATGGCATCACCTTCCTCATGGTTCCCATGTATCTCCCCATTTCCGGTAGCACCGACACTTGCCCCTGCTAGGGGTTCCTCAGCCGTCTCACTCCACAGAGCGACGTGGCTGAGCACTCCTGTACCTATGGACACATCAACTTTCACAGAAACATCATTATCAGGTTCAGTTGGCACAGGTACAATATTTTCACCATCAATCCCAGGGAAAAAAATGGTTATCAGATTCATCATTGCTAGATAAAGCATGGTCAGGTAACACATGCGATTTCCCATCATCATCATCATCATCATCATCATCAGGGTTAACTTTAGCCTCATTAGTAGCTTGGGGAGGGGTGTCAACGACGTAGTATGCAACCAACCTCCCCAAATCAGTCCCCAACAAAACATCAGTGGGCAAATTATCAGACAGCCCCACTTCCTTCACCCCGCTCCCAGCACCCCAATCAATATAAACCCGGGCCATCGGTAAGGGACAGCTGATGCCCCCAATCCCAGTGACAGTTAGGATTTTCCCCGGAATGATTTCTTCAGGGGCCGCCAGTTTGGGTCGGATGAGGGTTCGTTCAGCCCCGGTGTCCTTGAGGCCTGTAGCAACATGACCTCCCACAGTGACGTGCTGTAGGTTATCACACACCCTCCCAACCACACCACCCACCAAAAGAACTGCTGCATTAGGCCCTGGGGCCTTGGCTGGGAGGTTCTTCTGCTTGTTTGGACAGAAGGTACTGATATGACCAGGCTGCCTGCAGTGGTAACACTGGCGAAGTTCAGTGGTAGGTCTGGTGCTGTTGGCCACGGGGACAAGACCTCTGGTGTGTTGGCTGGCAGCTGTACTGGCGTTGGTTGCAGGCTTACCCCCTCTCCAGCTGGTGGTGACTGGCTTCCGCACTTCCGATCTACGGTTGGCCTCATAGGCATCGGCAATCTGCGCTGCTTTCGTCACGTCTTTGGGTTCTCTGTCCATCACGAACTGTTGCACCTCAGCTGGGCAAAGATGGAAGAACTGGTCTTTGATCATCAGGTCTCGCAGCTGTGCAAAGGTGGTCACTGACAGTCCTTGGGTCCACTGGTCAAAGTGGGTCCCCAGTCCATGCACCACATCACTGTAACTGTCGTGTGGGCCACGTTGGAGGGTCCGGAACTTTTTATGGTACACCTCGGGTGTAAGCTGGTACTTGGCTATGAGGGCCTGCTTGATAGCCTCATAGTCACCATCTTGTTCTTGAGGGAGTGCAGCAAACGCCTCCAGAGCTTTGCCTCTCAGCCCTGGTGTCAGGTATCGTGCCCATTCTGGTGTAGGCAGCTGGATAATTACCAGTACACAATTGTCTCACAACTAATAAACACCGAGTTCGTTCTCCAAACTTATTTGCGCAGAGTCCTCGCAAGAACTTTCTGCAAGACCAAATCACTAATGCTCGAATATTCCACCGCCTTGCCACCAATTGTCATGATCCCTTAGCCGCTTCCACCAATGTGTCAGGGATCCACACCGTGACCGTCACCCCTACGTCACGGATCGGGGTGACTTTAGGCCAACAGACGGCTATCACATGTGCAGGGGGGCTTATCTTCGTTATCCCTCCACTCCACAATGTGATAAAGAAAAAACACACACAAGTATAATGTTACAGGGTATATACACTAGATTCCTTGATAAGGCGTTGATCCAGGGAACTAGTCTGATTGCCGTATGTGGAGTCGGGAAGGAATTTTTTTCCCCATGGTGGAGTTACTCTTTGCCACATGGGTTTTTTCTTGCCTTCCTCTGGATCAACATGTTAGGGCATGTTAGGTTAGGCTATGGGTTGAACTAGATGGACTTACAGTCTTCCTTCAACCTTAATAACTATGTAACTATGTAAGGCTATTGACCTCTTAGTTTACAGCAGGGGTTTATTCTAGGTATCCCACTGTTCCTCAATATACCACGAACTGCAGGGACTTATATATCCCGCTTACAGTTCCACTTAACACTTGCAGCTCTCTGGCGCTCCCTTTACCCGCAGGTCAGATTAGGTACTGCACCTAGGGCAATTAGTCGGCAGAAAGGCTGCCTGCTATGTACGGGCTATTGGGCATGCTGCAGCAACGCGATAACTACTCCCACTCAGGCAGGAACAATAATTATTAACGCCGCAGTCGCTACATCACCCAAAAGCCAGCACGGTATCGCTGCCACCAGCTCCGATTAAACGGGTCCGAAGCTAACCCAAAACAGTAGCGTAATCCCCTTCAGGAGACAGGGTACGTTTAGAGCATGGAGAATGAACTGGTATTAATATTATACTCCATAAAAATTAGGCAGTGCTTTATCAAAACTATTTTATAAAGATGTTACAAATGAGACAATTGCAAATATGTACAAGGTAATTATAACATAAAGAGGATTAAAGGAGAAAAGATAACACTCACATATTCTTAGTTCATATCAGTTCAGGCAAAAACCATGCTGGTGGGCGGAGCTCCCAAAAATCCCAATGCATGAGGTACAGCTCTTCAGATCAGACTCACATGTTCTTCCAGCAACAGACTGACTGCTGGAGTCCGGCCAAAACAGTGATAGCTCAGCTTGGTGACATCACCAAAAAGGGCTGGCTATCCCAGACCCTCCTACCTTTTCCATCTGACTAAGTGTAAGCTAAATTTTCTAAGACTTGTAATTCCGCTACCGAACATGTCATAGTCCTAACAAAACCAGCATTCATCTCGGATTATCGCTAGCATTCTAGGGAGATCAAATATGTCCTATTTGGTATGTATATTTACAGAGAAATCCCTACATATTTACCAGATGGAGTTAGAAACTCGTCTTTAGAGTGATGGATAGATGCTCCGATGGACTTTGCGAATATATTATAAAAACCAAACAAAGAACTTTCATGGATTCTAGAAGTTTCTAGTCCAGTTATAGCTGGACAAGAGCTTACATGGCAGGAAATGCCGGTCGTAAATACCTTGGCTCTCATAAAACCCCCACACTCTCTGAGAAGGAAAGCTAAATCCTGAAGTAATGGGAAGGGGGGGTTTTGAGCCCAGTGTCTGCCATGTGTTCTTGGGGACCATGGTCAGAAGTGCAAAAATCCCTCAGCTGGTGCTAACAGGCAGAGAAACTACTACTTATATTATACATTTTCCTCACATGTACCGAGCGGAGCTAAATGTGTACTAGGTGTATGGAGTGGAGCTGAATGTGTATGAAGTGTGTGGAGCGTAGCTAAATGTGTATGAGGTGTATGGAGCGCAGCTAAATGTGTACGAGGTGTAGGGAGCAGAGCTTAATGTGTATGAGGTGTAAGGAGTGGAGCCGTGTGTGTATGAGGTGTATGGAGCGGAGCTAAATGTGTACAAGGAGTATGGAGAGGAGCTGAATTTGTGCGAGGTGTATGTAGCAGAGCTGAATGTCTTTGAGGTGTATGGAGCAGAGCTAAATGTGTATGAGGTGTATGGAGCGGAGGTAAATGTGTACGAGGTGTGTGGAGCGGAGCTGAATGTGTACGAGGTGTATTTAGCAGAGCCGTGTGTGTATAAGGTGTATGGAGTGGAGCTAAATGTGTATGAGGTTTATGGAGCGCAGCTGAATGTGTACGAGGTGTATGGAGCGGAAATGAATGTGTATGAGGTGTATGGAGCAGAGCAATGTGTGTATGAGGTGCATGGAGCGGAGCTAAATGTGTACGAGGTGTATGGAGCGGAGCTGAAAGTGTATGAGGTGTATGGAGCGAAGCAGTGTGTCTATGAGGTGTATGGAGTGTAGCTCAATGTGTGTGAGGTGTATGGAGCGGAGCTGAATGTGTACGAGGTGTATGAAGCAGAGCTAAATGTGTGCAAGGTGTATAAAGCGGAGCTGAATATGTACGAGGTGTATGGAGTGGAGATGAATGTGTATGAGGTGTATGGAGCGGAGCTAAATGTGTATGAGGTGTATTGAGCGGAGCTGAATGTGTACGAGGTGTATGGAGCAGAGCTAAATGTGTAAGAGGTGTATGGAGCAGAGATAAATGTGTACGAGGTGTACGGAGTGGAGCTGAATGTGTATGAAGTGTATGGAGCGGAGCTAAATGTGTATGAGGTGTATGGAGCGAAGCTAAATGTGTACGAGATGTATGGAGCAGAGCTGAATTTGTATGAGGTGTAAGGAGCTGAGCTAAATGTGTACGACGTGTATAGAGCAGAGCTGAATGTAAACGAGGTGTACGGAGCGGAGCCGTGTGTGTATGAGGTTTATGGAGCGGAGCTAAATGTGTACGAGTTGTATGGAGCGGAGCTGAATGTGTACGAGGTGTACGGAGCGGAGGTGTGTTTGTATGAGGTGTATGGAGCGGAGCTAAATGTGTACGAGGTATATGGAGCGGAGCTGAATCTGTACTTGGTGTACGGAGCTGACCCATGTGTGTATGAGGTGTATGGAGCAGAGCTAAATGTGTACAAGGTGTATGGAGAGGAGCTGAATGAGTACGAGGTGTACGGAGCAGAGCCTTGTGTGTATGAGGTGTATGGAGTAGATCTAAATGTGTATGAGATGTACAGAGCAGAGATAAATGTGTACGAGGTGTATGGAGCAGAGCTAAATGTGTATGAAGTGTATGGAGCGGAGCTAAATGTGAACGAGGTGTATGGATTGGAGCTGAATGTGTATGAAATGTATGGAGCGAAGTTAAATGTGTATAAAGTGTATGGAGCGGAGCTAAATGTGTACAAGGTATATGAAGGCGAGCTAAATGTGTATGAGGTGTATGGAGCGGAGCTAAATGTGAACGAGGTGTATGGATTGGAGCTGAATGTGTATGAAATGTATGGAACAAAGTTAAATGTGTATAAAGTGTATGGAGCGGAGCTAAATGTGTACAAGGTATATGAAGGCGAGATGAATGTGTACGAGGTGTATGGAGCGAAGCTAAATGTGTACGAGGTGTATGGAGCGGAGCAGAATGTGTACGAGGTGTATGGAGCGGAGCAGAATGTGTACGAGGTGCATGGAGTGGAGTTGAATGTGTATGAGGTGTGTGGAACAGAGCTGAATGTGTCTGAGGTGTATGGAGCAGAGCCGTTTGTGTATGAGGTGTATGGAGCGGAGCTAAATGTGTACGAGGTGTATGGAGCGGAGCTAAATGTGTATGATGTGTATGGAGCGGAGCTAAATGTGTGCGAGGTGTATGAAGTGAAGCTGAATGTGTAAGAGGTGTATGAAGCGGAGATGAATGTGTATGAGGTGTATGGAGTGGAGCTAAATGTGTTTGAGGTGTATTGAGCGGAGCTGAATGTGTGCGAGGTGTATGGAGCGGAGGTGAATGTGTATGAGGTGTATGGAGCGGAGTAAAATGTGTACGAGGTGAATGGAGCGGAGCTGATTGTGTACAAGGTGTATGGAGCAGAGAAGAATGTGTATGAGGTGTATGGAGCAGAGCTAAATGTGTGGGTGGTGTATGAAGCAGAATTGAATGTTTACAAGGTGTATGGAGTGGAGCTGAATGTGTATGAGGTGTACTGAGCGGAGCTGAATGTGTACGAGGTGTATGGAGCGGAGGTAAATGTGTATGACGTGTATGGAGCGGAGCTAAATGTGTGGGAGGTGTATGAAGTGGAGCTGAATGTGTACGAGGTGTATGGAGTGGAGCTGAATGTGTATGACGTGTATGGAGTGGAGCTAAATGTGTATGACGTGTATGGAGTGGAGCTAAATGTGTATAAGGTGTATTGAGTGGAGCTGAATGTGTGCGAGGTGTATGGAGCAGAGCAAAATGTGTACGAAGTGTATGGAGCGGAGCTGACTGTGTACGAGGTGTATGGAGCAGAGCTGAATGTGTATGAGGTGTATGGAGCAGAGCTTAATGTTTATGAGGTGTATGGAGCAGGGCTAAATGTGTACAAGGTGTATGGAGCAGAGCTGAATGTGTACGAGGTGTAAAGAGCGAAGCCGTGTGTGTATGAGGTGTACGGAGTGGAGCAAAATGTGTACGAGGTGTATGGAGCAGAGCTGAATGTGTACGAGGTGTATGGATTGGAGCTGAATGTGTATGAAATGTATGGAGTGAAGTTAAATGTGTATAAGGTGTATGGAGCGGAGCTAAATGTGTACAAGGTATATGGAGGCGAGCTGAATGTGTACAAGGTGTATGGAGCGAAGCTAAATGTGTACAAGGTGTATGGAGCGTAGCTGAATGTGTATGAGGTGTATGGAGCGGAACCTAGGGTCTATGAGGTGTATGGAGTGGAGCTAAATGTGTACGAGGTGTATGGAGCGGAGCAGAATGTGTACGAGGTGTATGGAGCGGAGCTAAATGTGTGTGAGGTGTACAGAGCGGAGCCGTGTGTGTATGAGGTGTATGGAGTGGAGCTAAATGTGTACGAGGTGTATGGAGCAGAGCTGCATGTGTATGAGGTGTATGGAGCAGAGCTGAATGTGTATGAGGTGTATGGAGCAGAGTTAAATGTTTATGAGGTGTATGGAGCGGAGCTAAATGTGTAAGAGGTGTATGGAGTGGAGCTGAATGTGTATGAAGTGTATGGAGCGGAGCTAAATGTGTACGAGTTGTATGGAATGGAGCTGAGTGTGCATGAAGTGTATAGAGTGGAGCTCAATGTGTACAAGGTGTATGGAGTGGAGCTGAATGTGTACAAGGTGTATGGAGCGAAGATAAATGTTTACGAGGTGTATAGAGCAGAGCTGAATGTGTATGAGTTGTATGGAGCGGAGCCATGTGTGTATGAGATGTATGGAGCGAAGCTAAATGTGTACGAGATGTATAAAGCGGAGCTGAATGTAAATGAGGTGTGCGGAGCGGAGCCATGTGTGTATGAGGTTTATGGAGCGGAGCTAAATGTGTACGAGTTATATGGAGCTGAGCTGAATGTGTACGAGGTGTACGGAGCGGAGGTGTGTTTATATGAGGTGTATGGAGCAGAGCTAAATGTTTACGAGGTGTATGGAGAGGAGCTGAATGAGTACAAGGTGTATGGAGCGGAGCCGTGTGTGTATAAGGTGTATAGAGCGGAGCTAAATGTGTACGAGGTATATGGAGTGGAGCAGAATGTGTACGAGGTGTATGGAGCGGAGATGAATGTGTATGAGGTGTATGGAGCAGAGCTAAATGTCTTTGAGGTGTATGGAGCGGAGATAAATGTGTACGAGGTGTACGGAGTGGAGCTGAATGTGTACGAGGTGTACGGAGTGGAGTCGTGTGTGTATGAGGTGTATGGAGCGGAGCTAAATGTGTACGAGGTGTATAGAGCGGAGCTGAGTGTGTTGGAGGTGTACCGAGCAGAGCTAAATGTGTACTAGGTGTATGGAGTGGAGCTGAATGTGTATGAAGTGTATGGAGCGGAGCTAAATGTGTATGAGGTGTATGGAGCGGAGCTAAATGTGTACGTGGTGTAGGGAGCGGAGCTTTATGTGTACGAGGTGTAAGTAGTGGAGCCGTGTGTGTATGAGGTGTATGGAGCGGAGCTAAATGTGTACAAGGAGTATGGAGAGGAGCTGAATTTGTACGAGGTGTATGTAGCAGAGCTGAATGTGTTTAAGGTGTATGGAGCAGAGCTAAATGTGTATGAGGTGTATGGAGCGGAGGTAAATGTGTACGAGGTGTGTGCAGCGGAGCTGAATGTGTACGAGGTGTATTTAGTGGAGCCGTGTGTGTATGAGGTGTATGGAGTGGAGCTAAATGTGTATGAGGTTTATGGAGCGCAGCTGAATGTGTACGAGGTGTATAGAGCGGAGCTGAATGTGTATGAGGTGTATGAAGCGGAGCAATGTGTGTATGAGGTGTATGGAGCGGAGCTAAATGTGTACGGGGTGTATGGAGCGGAGCTGAATGTGTATGAGGTGTATGGAGCGGAGCCGTGTGTATATAAGGTGTATAGAGCGGAGCTAAATGTGTACGAGGTATATGGAGCGGAGCAGAATGTGTACGAGGTGTATGGAGCGGAGCTGAATGTGTATGAGGTGTATGGAGCAGAGCTAAATGTGTACGAGGTGTATGGAGCGGAGCTGAATGTGTACGAGGTGTACGGAGTGTAGCTGAATGTGTACGAGGTGTACGGAGTGGAGTCGTGTGTGTATGAGGTGTATGGAGCGGAGCTAAATGTGTACGAGGTGTATGGAGCGGAGCTGAGTGTGTTGGAGGTGTACCGAGCGGAGCTAAATGTGTACTACGTGTATGGAGTGGAGCTGAATGTGTATGAAGTGTATGGAACGGAGCTAAATGTGTATGAGGTGTATGGAGCGGAGCTAAATGTGTACAAGGTATATGAAGGCGAGATGAATGTGTACGAGGTGTATGGAGCGAAGCTAAATGTGTACGAGGAGTATGAGGAGGAGCTGAATTTGTACGAGGTGTAAGGAGCAGAGCTGAATGTGTTTGAGGTGTATGGAGCAGAGCTAAATGTGTATGAGGTGTAAGGAGTGGAGCCGTGTGTGTATGAGGTGTATGGAGCAGAGCTAAATGTGTACGAGGAGTATGAGGAGGAGCTGAATTTGTACGAGGTGTAAGGAGCAGAGCTGAATGTGTTTGAGGTGTATGGAGCAGAGCTAAATGTGTATGAGGTGTATGGAGCGAAGGTAAATGTGTACGAGGTGTGTGTAGAGGAGCTGAATGTGTACAAGGTGTATTTAGCGGAGCCGTGTGTGTATGAGGTGTATGGAGTGTAGCTAAATGTGTATGAGGTTTATGGAGCGCAGCTGAATGTGTATGAGGTGTATGGAGCGGAGCTGAATGTGTATGAGGTGTATGGAGCGGAGCCGTGTGTGTATGAGGTGTATGGAGAGGAGCTAATTGTGTACGACATGTATGGAGCAGAGCTGAATGTGTATGAGGTGTATGGAGTGGAGCAGTGTGTCTATGAGGTGTATGGAGTGGAGATGAATGTGCATGAGGTGTATGGAGCGGAGCTAAATGTGTATGAGGTGTATTGAGCGGAGCTGAATGTAAACAAGGTGTATGGAGCGGAGCTGAATGTGTATGAGGTGTATGGAGCGGAGCCGTGTGTGTGTGAGGTGTATGGAGCAGAGCTAAATGTGTAAGAGGTGTGTGGAGCGGAGATAAATGTGTACGAGGTGTACGGAGTGGAGCTGAATGTGTATGAAGTGTATGGAGCTGAGCTAAATGTGTACGACGTGTATAGAGCGGACCTGAATGTAAACGAGGTGTACGGAGTGGAGCCGTGTGTGTATGAGGTTCATGGAGCGGAGCTAAATGTGTACGAGTTGTATGGAGCGGAGCTGAATGTGTACGAGGTGTACAGAGCGGAGGTGTGTTTGTATGAGGTGTATGGAGCGGAGCTAAATGTGTACGGGGTGTATGGAGTGGAGCTAAATGTGTATGAAGTGTATGGAGTGGATTTAAATGTGTATAAGGTGTATGGAGCGGAGCTGAATGTGTACGAGGTGTACAGAGCGGAGGTGTGTTTGTATGAGGTGTATGGAGCGGAGCTGAATCTGTACTTGGTGTACGGAGCTGACCCATGTGTGTATGAGGTGTGTGGAGCGGAGCTAAATGTGTACGAGGTGTATGGAGAGGAGCTGAATGAGTACGAGGTGTATGGAGCAGAGCCGTGTGTGTATGAGGTGTATGGAGCTGAGCTAAATGTGTACGGGGTGTATGGAGTGGAGCTAAATGTGTATGAAGTGTATGGAGTGGATTTAAATGTGTATAAGGTGTATGGAGCGGAGCTAAATGTGTACAAGGTGTTTGGAGCGGAGCTGAATGTGTACGAGGTGTATGGAGCGGAGCTGAATCTGTACTTGGTGTACGGAGCTGACCCATGTGTGTATGAGGTGTATGGAGCGGAGCTAAATGTGTACGAGGTGCATGGAGAGGAGCTGAATGAGTACGAGGTGTACGGAGCAGAGCCGTGTGTGTATGAGGTGTATGGAGCGGAGCTAAATGTGTACGGGGTGTATGGAGCGGAGCTGAATGTGTACGAGGTGAATGGAGCGGAGGTGAATGTGCATGAGGTGTATGGAGCAGAGCTAAATGTGTACGAGGTGTATGGAGCGGAGATAAATGTGTACAAGGTGTACGGAGTGGAGCTGAATGTGTACGAGGTGTACGGAGTAGAGTCGTGTGTGTATGAGGTGTATGGAGCAGAGCTAAATGTGTACGAGGTGTATGGAGCGGAGCTGAGTGTGTTGGATGTGTAACGAGCGGAGCTAAATGTGTACTAGGTGTATGGAGTGGAGCTGAATGTGGATGAAGTGTATGGAGGGGAGCAAAATGTGTATGAGGTGTATGGAGCGGAGCTAAATGTGTATGAGGTGTAGGGAGCAGAGCTGAATGTGTATGAGGAGTAAGGAGTGGAGCCGTGTGTGTATGAGGTGTATGGAGCGGAGCTAAATGCGTACAAGGAGTCTGGAGAGGAGCTGAATTTGTACGAGGTGTATGTAGCAGAGCTGAATGTGTTTGAGGTGTATGGAGCAGAGCTGATTGCGTATGAGGTGTATGGAGCGGAGGTAAATGTGTACGAGGTGTGTGGAGCGGAGCTGAATGTGTACGAGGTGTATTTAGTGGAGCCGTGTGTGTATGAGGTGTATGGAGTGGAGCTAAATGTGTATGAGGTTTATGAAGCGCAGCTGAATGTGTATGAGGTGTATGGAGCGGAGCTGAATGTGTATGAGGTGTATGGATCGGAGCAATGTGTGTATGAGGTGTATGGAGCGGAGCTAAATGTGTACGAGGTGTATGGAGCGGAGCTGAATGTGTATGAGGTGTATGGAGCGGAGCAGTGTGTCTATGAGGTGTATGGAGTGTAGCTCAATGTGTGCGAAGTGTATAGAGCGGAGCTGAATGTGTACAAGGTGTATGAAGCGGAGCTAAATGTGTGCAAGGTGTATAAAGCGGAGCTGAATGTGTACGAGGTGTATGGAGTGGAGATGAATGTGTATGAGGTGTATGGAGCGGAGCGAAATGTGTATGAGGTGTATTGAGCGGAACTGAATGTGTACGAGGTGTATGGAGCAGAGCTGAATGTGTATGAGGTGTTTTGAGCGGAGCCATGTGTGTATGAGGTGTATTGTGCGGAGCCATGTGTGTGTGAGGTGTATGGAGCGGAGCGGAATGTGTACGAGGTGTATGAAGAGGAGCTAAATGTGTGCAAGGTGTATGAAGCGGAGCTGAATGTGTACGAGGTGCATGGAGCGGAGGTAAATGTGTACGAGGTGTGTGTAGCGGAGCTGAATGTGTACGAGGGGTATTTAGCAGAGCCGTGTGTGTATGAGGTGTATGGAGTGGAGCTAAATGTGTATGAGGTTTATGGAGCGCAGGTGAATGTGTACGATGTGTATGGAGCGGAGCTGAATGTGTATGAGGCGTATGGAGCGGAGCCGTGTGTGTATGAGGTGTATGGAGCGGAGCTAAATGTGTAAGAGGTGTATGGAGCGGAGATGAATGTGTACGAGGTGTGTGGAGCGGAGCTGAATGTGTACGAGGTGTATTTAGCGGAGCCGTGTGTGTATGAGGTGTATGGAGTGGAGCTAAATGTGTATGAGGTTTATGGAGCGCAGCTGAATGTGTACGAGGTGTATGGAGCGGAACTGAATGTGTATGAGGTGTATGGATCTGAGCAATGTGTGTACGAGGTGTGTGGAGCGGAGCTGAATGTGTATGAGGTGTATGGAGCGGAGCAGTGTGTCTATGAGGTGTATGGAGTGTAGCTCAATGTGTGCGAGGTGTATAGAGCGGAGCTGAATGTGTACAAGGTGTATGAAGCGGAGCTAAATGTGTGCAAGGTGTATAAAGCGGAGCTGAATGTGTATGAGGTGTAAGGAGTGGAGCCGTGTGTGTATGAGGTGTATGGAGCGGAGCTAAATGTGTATAAGGAGTATGGAGAGGAGCTGAATGTGTACGATGTGTATGGAGCGGAGCTGAATGTGTATGAGGCGTATGGAGCGGAGCCGTGTGTGTATGAGGTGTATGGAGCGGAGCTAAATGTGTACGAGGTGTATGGAGCAGAACTGAATGTGTATAAGGTGTATGGAGCGGAGCAGTGTGTCTGTGAGGTGTATGGAGTGTAGCTCAATGTGTGTGAGGTGTATGGAGCGGAGCGGAATGTGTACGAGGTGTATGAAGAGGAGCTAAATGTGTGCAAGGTGTATGAAGCGGAGCTGAATGTGTACGAGGTGCATGGAGCGGAGGTAAATGTGTACGAGGTGTGTGTAGCGGAGCTGAATGTGTACGAGGGGTATTTAGCAGAGCCGTGTGTGTATGAGGTGTATGGAGTGGAGCTAAATGTGTATGAGGTTTATGGAGCGCAGGTGAATGTGTACGATGTGTATGGAGCGGAGCTGAATGTGTATGAGGCGTATGGAGCGGAGCCGTGTGTGTATGAGGTGTATGGAGCGGAGCTAAATGTGTACGAGGTGTATGGAGCGGAGCTGAATGTGTATGAGGTGTATGGAGCGGAGCAGTGTGTCTATGAGGTGTATGGAGTGTAGCTCAATGTGTGAGGTGTATGGAGCGGAGCTGAATGTGTACGAGGTGTATGAAGAGGAGCTAAATGTGTGCAAGGTGTATGAAGCGGAGCTGAATGTGTACGAGGTGTATGGAGTGGAGATGAATGTGTATGAGGTGTATGGAGCAGAGCTAAATGTGCATGAGGTGTATTGAGCGGAGCTGAATGTGTACGAGGTGTATGGAGCGGAGCTGAATGTGTATGAGTTGTATTGAGCGGAGCCATGTTTGTATGAGTTGTATGGAGCGGAGCTAAATGTGTACAAGATGTAGGGAGCAGAGCTTAATGTGTATGATGTGTATGGAGCAGAGCCGTGTGTGTATGAGGTGTATTGAGCGGAGCTGAATGTGTGCGAGGTGTATGGAGTGGAGCAAAATATGTTCGAGGTGTATGGAGCGGAGATGATTGTGTACGAGGTGTATGGAGCAGAGCTGAATGTGTATGAAGTGTATGGAGCGGAGCTAAATGTGTATGAGGTGTATGGAGCGAAGCTAAATGTGTACGAGATGTACGGAGTAGAGCTGAATTTGTATGAGGTGTAAGGAGCTGACCCGTGTGTGTATGAGGTTTATGGAGCGGAGCTAAATGTGTACGAGTTGTATGGAGCGGAGCTGAATGTGTACGAGCTGTACGGAGCAGAGGTGTGTTTGTATGAGGTGTATGGAGCGGAGCTGAATGTGTACGAGGTGTATGAAGCAGAGCTGAATCTGTACTTGGTGTACGGAACTGACCCATGTGTGTATGAGGTGCATGGAGTGGAGCTAAATGTGTACGAGGTGTATGGAGCGGAGCTGAGTGTGTTGGAGGTGTACCGAGCGGAGCTAAATGTGTACTAGGTGTATGGAGTGGAGCTGAATGTGTATGAAGTGTATGGAGTGGAGCTAAATGTGTATGAGGTGTATGGAGCGGAGCGAAGTGTGTACGAGTTGTAGGGAGTGGAGATGAATGTGTATGAGGTGTATGGAGCGGAGCGAAATGTGTATGAGGTGTATTGAGCGGAACTGAATGTGTACGAGGTGTATGGAGCAGAGCTGAATGTGTATGAGGTGTTTTGAGCGGAGCCATGTGTGTATGAGGTGTATTGAGCGGAGCCATGTGTGTATGAGGTGTATGGAGCGGAGCTAAATGTGTAAGAGGTGTATGGAGCGGAGATGAATGTGTACGAGGTGTGTGGAGCGGAGCTGAATGTGTACGAGGTGTATTTAGCGGAGCCGTGTGTGTATGAGGTGTATGGAGTGGAGCTAAATGTGTATGAGGTTTACGGAGCGCAGCTGAATGTGTACGAGGTGTATGGAGCGGAGCTGAATGTGTATGAGGTGTATGGATCTGAGCAATGTGTGTATGAGGTGTATGGAGCGGAGCTAAATGTGTACGAGGTGTGTGGAGCGGAGCTGAATGTGTATGAGGTGTATGGAGCGGAGCAGTGTGTCTATGAGGTGTATGGAGTGTAGCTCAATGTGTGCGAGGTGTATAGAGCGGAGCTGAATGTGTACAAGGTGTATGAAGCGGAGCTAAATGTAAGCAAGGTGTATAAGGCGGAGCTGAATGTGTACGAGGTGTATGGAGTGGAGATGAATGTGTATGAGGTGTATGGAGCGGAGCTAAATGTGTATGAGGTGTATTGAGCGGAACTGAATGTGTACGAGGTGTATGGAGCAGAGCTGAATGTGTATGAGGTGTTTTGAGCGGAGCCATGTGTGTATGAGGTGTATTGAGCGGAGCTAAATGTGTAAGAAGTGTATGGAGCGGAGATGAATGTGTACGAGGTGTACGGAGTGGAGCTGAATGTGTATGAAGTGTATGGAGCGGAGCTAAATGTGTATGAGGTGTATGGAGCGAAGCTAAATGTGTACGAGATGTATGGAGCAGAGCTGAATTTGTATGAGGTGTATGGAGCTGAGCTAAATGTGTACGACGCGTATAGAGCGGAGCTGAATGTGTACGAGGTGTACGGAGCGGAGGTGTGTTTGTATGAGGTGTATGGAGCTGAGCTAAATGTGTACGAGGTGTATGGAGCGGAGCTGAATCTGTACTTGGTTGTACGGAGCTGACCCATGTGTGTATGAGGTGTATGGAGCGGAGCTAAATGTGTACGAGGTGTATGGAGAGGAGCTGAATGAGTACGAGGTGTACGGTGCAGAGCCGTGTGTGTATGAGGTGTATGGAGCGGAGCTAAATGTGTACGGGGTGTATGGAGTGGAGCTGAATGTGTATGAGGTGTATGGAGCGGAGCCGTGTGTGTATAATGTGTATAGAGCGGAGCTAAATGTGTACGAGGTATATTTAGCGGAGCAGAATGTGTAAGAGGTGTATGGAGCGGAGCTGAATGTGTATGAGGTGTATGGAGCAGAGATAAATGTGTACGAGGTGTATGGAGCGGAGATAAATGTGTACGAGGTGTACGGAGTGGAGCTGAATGTGTACGAGGTGTACGGAGTGGAGTCATATGTGTATTAGGTGTATGGAGCGGAGCTAAATGTGTACAAGGTGTATGGAGCGGAGCTGAGTGTGTTGGAGGTGTACCCAGTGGAGCAAAATGTGTACTACGTGTATGGAGTGGAGCTGAATGTGTATGAAGTGTATGGAACGGAGCTAAATGTGTATGAGGTGTATGGAGCGGAGCTAAATGTGTACAAGGTATATGAAGGCGAGATGAATGTGTACGAGGTGTATGGAGCGAAGCTAAATGTGTACGAGGAGTATGAGGAGGAGCTGAATTTGTACGAGGTGTAAGGAGCAGAGCTGAATGTGTTTGAGGTGTATGGAGCAGAGCTAAATGTGTATGAGGTGTAAGGAGTGGAGCCGTGTGTGTATGAGGTGTATGGAGCAGAGCTAAATGTGTACGAGGAGTATGAGGAGGAGCTGAATTTGTACGAGGTGTAAGGAGCAGAGCTGAATGTGTTTGAGGTGTATGGAGCAGAGCTAAATGTGTATGAGGTGTATGGAGCGAAGGTAAATGTGTACGAGGTGTGTGTAGAGGAGCTGAATGTGTACAAGGTGTATTTAGCGGAGCCGTGTGTGTATGAGGTGTATGGAGTGTAGCTAAATGTGTATGAGGTTTATGGAGCGCAGCTGAATGTGTATGAGGTGTATGGAGCGGAGCTGAATGTGTATGAGGTGTATGGAGCGGAGCCGTGTGTGTATGAGGTGTATGGAGAGGAGCTAATTGTGTACGACATGTATGGAGCAGAGCTGAATGTGTATGAGGTGTATGGAGTGGAGCAGTGTGTCTATGAGGTGTATGGAGTGGAGATGAATGTGCATGAGGTGTATGGAGCGGAGCTAAATGTGTATGAGGTGTATTGAGCGGAGCTGAATGTAAACAAGGTGTATGGAGCGGAGCTGAATGTGTATGAGGTGTATGGAGCGGAGCCGTGTGTGTGTGAGGTGTATGGAGCAGAGCTAAATGTGTAAGAGGTGTGTGGAGCGGAGATAAATGTGTACGAGGTGTACGGAGTGGAGCTGAATGTGTATGAAGTGTATGGAGCTGAGCTAAATGTGTACGACGTGTATAGAGCGGACCTGAATGTAAACGAGGTGTACGGAGTGGAGCCGTGTGTGTATGAGGTTCATAGAGCGGAGCTAAATGTGTACGAGTTGTATGGAGCGGAGCTGAATGTGTACGAGGTGTACAGAGCGGAGGTGTGTTTGTATGAGGTGTATGGAGCGGAGCTAAATGTGTACGGGGTGTATGGAGTGGAGCTAAATGTGTATGAAGTGTATGGAGTGGATTTAAATGTGTATAAGGTGTATGGAGCGGAGCTGAATGTGTACGAGGTGTACAGAGCGGAGGTGTGTTTGTATGAGGTGTATGGAGCGGAGCTGAATCTGTACTTGGTGTACGGAGCTGACCCATGTGTGTATGAGGTGTGTGGAGCGGAGCTAAATGTGTACGAGGTGTATGGAGAGGAGCTGAATGAGTACGAGGTGTATGGAGCAGAGCCGTGTGTGTATGAGGTGTATGGAGCTGAGCTAAATGTGTACGGGGTGTATGGAGTGGAGCTAAATGTGTATGAAGTGTATGGAGTGGATTTAAATGTGTATAAGGTGTATGGAGCGGAGCTAAATGTGTACAAGGTGTTTGGAGCGGAGCTGAATGTGTACGAGGTGTATGGAGCGGAGCTGAATCTGTACTTGGTGTACGGAGCTGACCCATGTGTGTATGAGGTGTATGGAGCGGAGCTAAATGTGTACGAGGTGCATGGAGAGGAGCTGAATGAGTACGAGGTGTACGGAGCAGAGCCGTGTGTGTATGAGGTGTATGGAGCGGAGCTAAATGTGTACGGGGTGTATGGAGCGGAGCTGAATGTGTACGAGGTGAATGGAGCGGAGGTGAATGTGCATGAGGTGTATGGAGCAGAGCTAAATGTGTACGAGGTGTATGGAGCGGAGATAAATGTGTACAAGGTGTACGGAGTGGAGCTGAATGTGTACGAGGTGTACGGAGTAGAGTCGTGTGTGTATGAGGTGTATGGAGCAGAGCTAAATGTGTACGAGGTGTATGGAGCGGAGCTGAGTGTGTTGGATGTGTAACGAGCGGAGCTAAATGTGTACTAGGTGTATGGAGTGGAGCTGAATGTGGATGAAGTGTATGGAGGGGAGCAAAATGTGTATGAGGTGTATGGAGCGGAGCTAAATGTGTATGAGGTGTAGGGAGCAGAGCTGAATGTGTATGAGGAGTAAGGAGTGGAGCCGTGTGTGTATGAGGTGTATGGAGCGGAGCTAAATGCGTACAAGGAGTCTGGAGAGGAGCTGAATTTGTACGAGGTGTATGTAGCAGAGCTGAATGTGTTTGAGGTGTATGGAGCAGAGCTGATTGCGTATGAGGTGTATGGAGCGGAGGTAAATGTGTACGAGGTGTGTGGAGCGGAGCTGAATGTGTACGAGGTGTATTTAGTGGAGCCGTGTGTGTATGAGGTGTATGGAGTGGAGCTAAATGTGTATGAGGTTTATGAAGCGCAGCTGAATGTGTATGAGGTGTATGGAGCGGAGCTGAATGTGTATGAGGTGTATGGATCGGAGCAATGTGTGTATGAGGTGTATGGAGCGGAGCTAAATGTGTACGAGGTGTATGGAGCGGAGCTGAATGTGTATGAGGTGTATGGAGCGGAGCAGTGTGTCTATGAGGTGTATGGAGTGTAGCTCAATGTGTGCGAAGTGTATAGAGCGGAGCTGAATGTGTACAAGGTGTATGAAGCGGAGCTAAATGTGTGCAAGGTGTATAAAGCGGAGCTGAATGTGTACGAGGTGTATGGAGTGGAGATGAATGTGTATGAGGTGTATGGAGCGGAGCGAAATGTGTATGAGGTGTATTGAGCGGAACTGAATGTGTACGAGGTGTATGGAGCAGAGCTGAATGTGTATGAGGTGTTTTGAGCGGAGCCATGTGTGTATGAGGTGTATTGTGCGGAGCCATGTGTGTGTGAGGTGTATGGAGCGGAGCGGAATGTGTACGAGGTGTATGAAGAGGAGCTAAATGTGTGCAAGGTGTATGAAGCGGAGCTGAATGTGTACGAGGTGCATGGAGCGGAGGTAAATGTGTACGAGGTGTGTGTAGCGGAGCTGAATGTGTACGAGGGGTATTTAGCAGAGCCGTGTGTGTATGAGGTGTATGGAGTGGAGCTAAATGTGTATGAGGTTTATGGAGCGCAGGTGAATGTGTACGATGTGTATGGAGCGGAGCTGAATGTGTATGAGGCGTATGGAGCGGAGCCGTGTGTGTATGAGGTGTATGGAGCGGAGCTAAATGTGTAAGAGGTGTATGGAGCGGAGATGAATGTGTACGAGGTGTGTGGAGCGGAGCTGAATGTGTACGAGGTGTATTTAGCGGAGCCGTGTGTGTATGAGGTGTATGGAGTGGAGCTAAATGTGTATGAGGTTTATGGAGCGCAGCTGAATGTGTACGAGGTGTATGGAGCGGAACTGAATGTGTATGAGGTGTATGGATCTGAGCAATGTGTGTACGAGGTGTGTGGAGCGGAGCTGAATGTGTATGAGGTGTATGGAGCGGAGCAGTGTGTCTATGAGGTGTATGGAGTGTAGCTCAATGTGTGCGAGGTGTATAGAGCGGAGCTGAATGTGTACAAGGTGTATGAAGCGGAGCTAAATGTGTGCAAGGTGTATAAAGCGGAGCTGAATGTGTATGAGGTGTAAGGAGTGGAGCCGTGTGTGTATGAGGTGTATGGAGCGGAGCTAAATGTGTATAAGGAGTATGGAGAGGAGCTGAATGTGTACGATGTGTATGGAGCGGAGCTGAATGTGTATGAGGCGTATGGAGCGGAGCCGTGTGTGTATGAGGTGTATGGAGCGGAGCTAAATGTGTACGAGGTGTATGGAGCAGAACTGAATGTGTATAAGGTGTATGGAGCGGAGCAGTGTGTCTGTGAGGTGTATGGAGTGTAGCTCAATGTGTGTGAGGTGTATGGAGCGGAGCGGAATGTGTACGAGGTGTATGAAGAGGAGCTAAATGTGTGCAAGGTGTATGAAGCGGAGCTGAATGTGTACGAGGTGCATGGAGCGGAGGTAAATGTGTACGAGGTGTGTGTAGCGGAGCTGAATGTGTACGAGGGGTATTTAGCAGAGCCGTGTGTGTATGAGGTGTATGGAGTGGAGCTAAATGTGTATGAGGTTTATGGAGCGCAGGTGAATGTGTACGATGTGTATGGAGCGGAGCTGAATGTGTATGAGGCGTATGGAGCGGAGCCGTGTGTGTATGAGGTGTATGGAGCGGAGCTAAATGTGTACGAGGTGTATGGAGCGGAGCTGAATGTGTATGAGGTGTATGGAGCGGAGCAGTGTGTCTATGAGGTGTATGGAGTGTAGCTCAATGTGTGAGGTGTATGGAGCGGAGCTGAATGTGTACGAGGTGTATGAAGAGGAGCTAAATGTGTGCAAGGTGTATGAAGCGGAGCTGAATGTGTACGAGGTGTATGGAGTGGAGATGAATGTGTATGAGGTGTATGGAGCAGAGCTAAATGTGCATGAGGTGTATTGAGCGGAGCTGAATGTGTACGAGGTGTATGGAGCGGAGCTGAATGTGTATGAGTTGTATTGAGCGGAGCCATGTTTGTATGAGTTGTATGGAGCGGAGCTAAATGTGTACAAGATGTAGGGAGCAGAGCTTAATGTGTATGATGTGTATGGAGCAGAGCCGTGTGTGTATGAGGTGTATTGAGCGGAGCTGAATGTGTGCGAGGTGTATGGAGTGGAGCAAAATATGTTCGAGGTGTATGGAGCGGAGATGATTGTGTACGAGGTGTATGGAGCAGAGCTGAATGTGTATGAAGTGTATGGAGCGGAGCTAAATGTGTATGAGGTGTATGGAGCGAAGCTAAATGTGTACGAGATGTACGGAGTAGAGCTGAATTTGTATGAGGTGTAAGGAGCTGACCCGTGTGTGTATGAGGTTTATGGAGCGGAGCTAAATGTGTACGAGTTGTATGGAGCGGAGCTGAATGTGTACGAGCTGTACGGAGCAGAGGTGTGTTTGTATGAGGTGTATGGAGCGGAGCTGAATGTGTACGAGGTGTATGAAGCAGAGCTGAATCTGTACTTGGTGTACGGAACTGACCCATGTGTGTATGAGGTGCATGGAGTGGAGCTAAATGTGTACGAGGTGTATGGAGCGGAGCTGAGTGTGTTGGAGGTGTACCGAGCGGAGCTAAATGTGTACTAGGTGTATGGAGTGGAGCTGAATGTGTATGAAGTGTATGGAGTGGAGCTAAATGTGTATGAGGTGTATGGAGCGGAGCGAAGTGTGTACGAGTTGTAGGGAGTGGAGATGAATGTGTATGAGGTGTATGGAGCGGAGCGAAATGTGTATGAGGTGTATTGAGCGGAACTGAATGTGTACGAGGTGTATGGAGCAGAGCTGAATGTGTATGAGGTGTTTTGAGCGGAGCCATGTGTGTATGAGGTGTATTGAGCGGAGCCATGTGTGTATGAGGTGTATGGAGCGGAGCTAAATGTGTAAGAGGTGTATGGAGCGGAGATGAATGTGTACGAGGTGTGTGGAGCGGAGCTGAATGTGTACGAGGTGTATTTAGCGGAGCCGTGTGTGTATGAGGTGTATGGAGTGGAGCTAAATGTGTATGAGGTTTACGGAGCGCAGCTGAATGTGTACGAGGTGTATGGAGCGGAGCTGAATGTGTATGAGGTGTATGGATCTGAGCAATGTGTGTATGAGGTGTATGGAGCGGAGCTAAATGTGTACGAGGTGTGTGGAGCGGAGCTGAATGTGTATGAGGTGTATGGAGCGGAGCAGTGTGTCTATGAGGTGTATGGAGTGTAGCTCAATGTGTGCGAGGTGTATAGAGCGGAGCTGAATGTGTACAAGGTGTATGAAGCGGAGCTAAATGTAAGCAAGGTGTATAAGGCGGAGCTGAATGTGTACGAGGTGTATGGAGTGGAGATGAATGTGTATGAGGTGTATGGAGCGGAGCTAAATGTGTATGAGGTGTATTGAGCGGAACTGAATGTGTACGAGGTGTATGGAGCAGAGCTGAATGTGTATGAGGTGTTTTGAGCGGAGCCATGTGTGTATGAGGTGTATTGAGCGGAGCTAAATGTGTAAGAAGTGTATGGAGCGGAGATGAATGTGTACGAGGTGTACGGAGTGGAGCTGAATGTGTATGAAGTGTATGGAGCGGAGCTAAATGTGTATGAGGTGTATGGAGCGAAGCTAAATGTGTACGAGATGTATGGAGCAGAGCTGAATTTGTATGAGGTGTATGGAGCTGAGCTAAATGTGTACGACGCGTATAGAGCGGAGCTGAATGTGTACGAGGTGTACGGAGCGGAGGTGTGTTTGTATGAGGTGTATGGAGCTGAGCTAAATGTGTACGAGGTGTATGGAGCGGAGCTGAATCTGTACTTGGTTGTACGGAGCTGACCCATGTGTGTATGAGGTGTATGGAGCGGAGCTAAATGTGTACGAGGTGTATGGAGAGGAGCTGAATGAGTACGAGGTGTACGGTGCAGAGCCGTGTGTGTATGAGGTGTATGGAGCGGAGCTAAATGTGTACGGGGTGTATGGAGTGGAGCTGAATGTGTATGAGGTGTATGGAGCGGAGCCGTGTGTGTATAATGTGTATAGAGCGGAGCTAAATGTGTACGAGGTATATTTAGCGGAGCAGAATGTGTAAGAGGTGTATGGAGCGGAGCTGAATGTGTATGAGGTGTATGGAGCAGAGATAAATGTGTACGAGGTGTATGGAGCGGAGATAAATGTGTACGAGGTGTACGGAGTGGAGCTGAATGTGTACGAGGTGTACGGAGTGGAGTCATATGTGTATTAGGTGTATGGAGCGGAGCTAAATGTGTACAAGGTGTATGGAGCGGAGCTGAGTGTGTTGGAGGTGTACCCAGTGGAGCAAAATGTGTACTAGGTGTATGGAGTGGAGCTGAATGTGTTTGAAGTGTATGGAGCGGAGCTAAATGTGTATGAGGTGTATTGAGCGGAGCTAAATGTGTACGAGGTGTAGGAGCAGAGCTGAATGTGTATGAGGTGTAAGGAGTGGAGCCGTGTGTGTATGAGGTGTATGGAGCGAAGCTAAATGTGTATAAGGAGTATGGAGAGGAGCTGAATGTGTACGATGTGTATGGAGCGGAGCTGAATGTGTATGAGGCGTATGGAGCGGAGCCGTGTGTGTATGAGGTGTATGGAGCGGAGCTAAATGTGTACGAGGTGTATGGAGCAGAACTGAATGTGTATAAGGTGTATGGAGCGGAGCAGTGTGTCTGTGAGGTGTATGGAGTGTAGCTCAATGTGTGTGAGGTGTATGGAGCGGAGCGGAATGTGTACGAGGTGTATGAAGAGGAGCTAAATGTGTGCAAGGTGTATGAAGCGGAGCTGAATGTGAACGAGGTGTATGGAGCGGAGGTAAATGTGTACGAGGTGTGTGTAGCGGAGCTGAATGTGTACGAGGGGTATTTAGCAGAGCCGTGTGTGTATGAGGTGTATGGAGTGGAGCTAAATGTGTATGAGGTTTATGGAGCGCAGGTGAATGTGTACGATGTGTATGGAGCGGAGCTGAATGTGTATGAGGCGTATGGAGCGGAGCCGTGTGTGTATGAGGTGTATGGAGCGGAGCTAAATGTGTACGAGGTGTATGGAGCGGAGCTGAATGTGTATGAGGTGTATGGAGCGGAGCAGTGTGTCTATGAGGTGTATGGAGTGTAGCTCAATGTGTGAGGTGTATGGAGCGGAGCTGAATGTGTACGAGGTGTATGAAGAGGAGCTAAATGTGTGCAAGGTGTATGAAGCGGAGCTGAATGTGTACGAGATGTATGGAGTGGAGATGAATGTGTATGAGGTGTATGGAGCAGAGCTAAATGTGCATGAGGTGTATTGAGCGGAGCTGAATGTGTACGAGGTGTATGGAGCGGAGCTGAATGTGTATGAGTTGTATTGAGCGGAGCCATGTTTGTATGAGTTGTATGGAGCGGAGCTAAATGTGTACAAGATGTAGGGAGCAGAGCTTAATGTGTATGATGTGTATGGAGCAGAGCCGTGTGTGTATGAGGTGTATTGAGCGGAGCTGAATGTGTGCGAGGTGTATGGAGTGGAGCAAAATATGTTCGAGGTGTATGGAGCGGAGATGATTGTGTACGAGGTGTATGGAGCAGAGCTGAATGTGTATGAAGTGTATGGAGCGGAGCTAAATGTGTATGAGGTGTATGGAGCGAAGCTAAATGTGTACGAGATGTACGGAGTAGAGCTGAATTTGTATGAGGTGTAAGGAGCTGACCCGTGTGTGTATGAGGTTTATGGAGCGGAGCTAAATGTGTACGAGTTGTATGGAGCGGAGCTGAATGTGTACGAGCTGTACGGAGCAGAGGTGTGTTTGTATGAGGTGTATGGAGCGGAGCTGAATGTGTACGAGGTGTATGAAGCAGAGCTGAATCTGTACTTGGTGTACGGAACTGACCCATGTGTGTATGAGGTGCATGGAGTGGAGCTAAATGTGTACGAGGTGTATGGAGCGGAGCTGAGTGTGTTGGAGGTGTACCGAGCGGAGCTAAATGTGTACTAGGTGTATGGAGTGGAGCTGAATGTGTATGAAGTGTATGGAGCGGAGCTAAATGTGTATGAGGTGTATGGAGCGGAGCGAAGTGTGTACGAGTTGTAGGGAGCGGAGCTGAATGTGTATGAGGTGTAAGGAGCGGAGCCGTGTGTGTATGAGGTGTATGGAGTGGAGCTAAATGTGTATGAGGTTTATGGAGCGCAGCTGAATGTGTACAAGGTGTATGCAGCGGAGCCGTGTGTGTATGAGGTGTATGGAGCGGAGCTAAATGTGTACGAGGTGTATGGAGTGGAGCTGAATGTGTATGAGGTGAATGGAGCGGAGCAGTGTGTCTATGAGGTGTATGGAGTGTAGCTCAATGTGTGCGAGGTGTATGGAGCGGAGCTGAATGTGTACGAGGTGTATGGAGCAGAGCTGAATGTGTATGAGGTGTATGAAGCGGAGCTAAATGTGTGCAAGGTGTATGAAGCGGAGCTGAATGTGTACTAGGTGTATGGAGTGGAGAAGAATGTGCACGAGGTGTATGGAGTGGAGCTGAATGTGTATGAGGTGTATGGAGTGGAGCCGTGTGTGTATGAGGTGTATGGAGCTGAGTTAAATGTGTGTGAGGTGTATGGAGCAGAGCTGAATGTGTATGAGGTGTATGGAGTGGAGCCGTGTGTGTATTAGGTGTATGGAGCTGAGTTAAATGTGTGCGAGGTGTATGGAGCGGAGCTGAACGTGTACGAGGTGTATGGAGCGGAGCTGAATGTGTATGAGGTGTATGGAGCGGAGCTAAATGTCTATGAGGTGTATTGTGCGGAGCTGAATGTGTACAAGGTGCATGGAGCGGAGCTGAATGTGTATGAGGTGTATGGAGCAGAGCCGTGTGTGTATGAGCTGTATGGAGCGGAGCTAAATGTGCACGAGGTGTATGGAGCGGAGCTGAATGTGTATGAGTTGTATGCAGCAGAGCTAAATGTGTATGAGGTGTATGGAGCGGATCTAAATGTGTAAGAGGGGTATGGAGCGGAGCTGAATGTGTACGAGGTGTACAGAGCGGAGCCGTGTGTGTATGAGGTGTATGGAGCGGAGCTTAATGTGTACGAGGTGTATGGAGTAGAGCTGAATGTGTATGAAGTGTATGGAGTTAAATATGTATAAGGTGTATGGAGCGGAGCTAAATGTGTATGAGGTGTATGGAGCGGAGCCGTGGGTCTATGAGGTGTATGGAGTGGACCTAAATGTGTACGAGGTGTATGGTGTGGAGCTGAATGTGTATGAGGTGAATGGAGCGGAGCAGTGTGTCTATGAGGTGTATGGAGTGTAGCTCAATGTGTGCGAGGTGTATGGAGCGGAGCTGAATGTGTACGAGGTGTATGGAGCAGAGCTGAATGTGTATGAGGTGTATGAAGCGGAGCTAAATGTGTGCAAGGTGTATGAAGCGGAGCTGAATGTGTACGAGGTGTATGGAGTGGAGACGAATGTGTACGAGTTGTATGGAGCGGAGCTGAATGTGTATGAGGTGTATGGAGCGGAGCCGTGTGTGTATGAGGTGTATGGAGCGAAGATAAATGTGTACGAGGTATATGGAACGGAGCTGAATGTGTATGAGGTGTATGGAGTGGAGACGTGTGTGTATGAGGTGTATGGAGCTGAGTTAAATGTGTGCGAGGTGTATGGAGCGGAGCTGAATGTGTATGAGGTGTATGGAGTGGAGCCGTGTGTGTATGAGGTGTATGGAGCTGAGTTAAATGTGTGCGAGGTGTATGGAGCGGAGCTGAATGTGTACGAGGTGTATGGAGCGGAGCTGAATGTGTATGAGGTGTATGGAGCGGAGCTAAATGTCTATGAGGTGTATTGAGCGGAGCTGAATGTGTACAAGGTGCATGGAGTGGAGCTAAATGTGCACGAAGTGTATGGAGTGGAGCTGAATGTGTACGAGGTGTACAGAGCGGAGCCGTGTGTGTATGAGGTGTATGGAGCGGAGCTTAATGTGTACGAGGTGTATGGAGTAGAGCTGAATGTGTATGAAGTGTATGGAGTTAAATATGTATAAGGTGTATGGAGCGGAGCTAAATGTGTATGAGGTGTATGGAGCGGAGCCGTGGGTCTATGAGGTGTATGGAGTGGACCTAAATGTGTACGAGGTGTATGGTGTGGAGCTGAATGTGTATGAGGTGAATGGAGCGGAGCAGTGTGTCTATGAGGTGTATGGAGTGTAGCTCAATGTGTGCGAGGTGTATGGAGCGGAGCTGAATGTGTACGAGGTGTATGGAGCAGAGCTGAATGTGTATGAGGTGTATGAAGCGGAGCTAAATGTGTGCAAGGTGTATGAAGCGGAGCTGAATGTGTACGAGGTGTATGGAGTGGAGACGAATGTGTACGAGTTGTATGGAGCGGAGCTGAATGTGTATGAGGTGTATGGAGCGGAGCCGTGTGTGTATGAGGTGTATGGAGCGAAGATAAATGTGTACGAGGTATATGGAACGGAGCTGAATGTGTATGAGGTGTATGGAGTGGAGACGTGTGTGTATGAGGTGTATGGAGCTGAGTTAAATGTGTGCGAGGTGTATGGAGCGGAGCTGAATGTGTATGAGGTGTATGGAGTGGAGCCGTGTGTGTATGAGGTGTATGGAGCTGAGTTAAATGTGTGCGAGGTGTATGGAGCGGAGCTGAATGTGTACGAGGTGTATGGAGCGGAGCTGAATGTGTATGAGGTGTATGGAGCGGAGCTAAATGTCTATGAGGTGTATTGAGCGGAGCTGAATGTGTACAAGGTGCATGGAGTGGAGCTAAATGTGCACGAAGTGTATGGAGTGGAGCTGAATGTGTATGAGTTGTATGCAGCAGAGCTAAATGTGTATGAGGTGTATGGAGCGGATCTAAATGTGTACGAGGTGTATGGAGCGGAGCTGAATGTGTACAAGGTGTACAGAGCGGAACCGTGTGTGTATGAGGTGTATGGAGCGGAGCTTAATGTGTACGAGGTGTATGGAGTAGAGCTGAATGTGTATGAAGTGTATGGAGTTAAATGTGTATAAGGTGTATGGAGCGGAGCTAAATGTGTATGAGGTGTATGGAGCGGAGCCGTGGGTCTATGAGGTGTATGGAGTGGAACTAAATGTGTACAAGGTGTGTGCAGCGGATCTGAATGTTTACAAGGTGTATGGAGCGAAGCTGAATGTGTACGAGGTGTATGGAGTGGAGCCGTGTGTGTATGAGGTGTATGGAGTAGATCTAAATGTGTATGAGATGTATGGAGCGGAGGTAAATGTGTACGAGGTGTGTGTAGCGGAGCTGAATGTGTACGAGGGGTATTTAGCAGAGCCGTGTGTGTATGAGGTGTATGGAGTGGAGCTAAATGTGTATGAGGTTTATGGAGCGCAGGTGAATGTGTACGATGTGTATGGAGCGGAGCTGAATGTGTATGAGGCGTATGGAGCGGAGCCGTGTGTGTATGAGGTGTATGGAGCGGAGCTAAATGTGTACGAGGTGTATGGAGCGGAGAAGAATGTGTACGAGTTGTATGGAGCGGAGCTGAATGTGTATGAGGTGTATGGAGCGGAGCCGTGTGTGTATGAGGTGTATGGAGCGAAGATAAATGTGTACGAGGTATATGGAACGGAGCTGAATGTGTATGAGGTGTATGGAGTGGAGACGTGTGTGTATGAGGTGTATGGAGCTGAGTTAAATGTGTGCGAGGTGTATGGAGCGGAGCTGAATGTGTATGAGGTGTATGGAGTGGAGCCGTGTGTGTATGAGGTGTATGGAGCTGAGTTAAATGTGTGCGAGGTGTATGGAGCGGAGCTGAATGTGTACGAGGTGTATGGAGCGGAGCTGAATGTGTATGAGGTGTATGGAGCGGAGCTAAATGTCTATGAGGTGTATTGAGCGGAGCTGAATGTGTACAAGGTGCATGGAGTGGAGCTAAATGTGCACAAAGTGTATGGAGTGGAGCTGAATGTGTATGAGTTGTATGCAGCAGAGCTAAATGTGTATGAGGTGTATGGAGCGGATCTAAATGTGTACGAGGTGTATGGAGCGGAGCTGAATGTGTACAAGGTGTACAGAGCGGAACCGTGTGTGTATGAGGTGTATGGAGCGGAGCTTAATGTGTACGAGGTGTATGGAGTAGAGCTGAATGTGTATGAAGTGTATGGAGTTAAATGTGTATAAGGTGTATGGAGCGGAGCTAAATGTGTATGAGGTGTATGGAGCGGAGCCGTGGGTCTATGAGGTGTATGGAGTGGAACTAAATGTGTACAAGGTGTGTGCAGCGGATCTGAATGTTTACAAGGTGTATGGAGCGGAGCTGAATGTGTACGAGGTGTATGGAGTGGAGCCGTGTGTGTATGAGGTGTATGGAGTAGATCTAAATGTGTATGAGATGTATGGAGCGGAGGTAAATGTGTACGAGGTGTGTGTAGCGGAGCTGAATGTGTACGAGGGGTATTTAGCAGAGCCGTGTGTGTATGAGGTGTATGGAGTGGAGCTAAATGTGTATGAGGTTTATGGAGCGCAGGTGAATGTGTACGATGTGTATGGAGCGGAGCTGAATGTGTATGAGGCGTATGGAGCGGAGCCGTGTGTGTATGAGGTGTATGGAGCGGAGCTAAATGTGTACGAGGTGTATGGAGCGGAGCTGAATGTGTATGAGGTGTATGGAGCGGAGCAGTGTGTCTATGAGGTGTATGGAGTGTAGCTCAATGTGTGAGGTGTATGGAGCGGAGCTGAATGTGTACGAGGTGTATGAAGAGGAGCTAAATGTGTGCAAGGTGTATGAAGCGGAGCTGAATGTGTACGAGGTGTATGGAGTGGAGATGAATGTGTATGATGTGTATGGATCAGAGCTAAATGTGCATGAGGTGTATTGAGCAGAGCTGAATGTGTACGAGGTGTATGGAGCGGAGCTGAATGTGTATGAGTTGTATTGAGCGGAGCCATGTTTGTATGAGGTGTATGGAGCGGAGCTAAATGTGCACAAGGTGTAGGGAGCAGAGCTTAATGTGTATGATGTGTATGGAGCAGAGCCGTGTGTGTATGAGGTGTATTGAGCGGAGCTGAATGTGTGCGAGGTGTATGGAGTGGAGCAAAATATGTACGAGGTGTATGGAGCGGAGCTGAATGTGTACGAGGTGTACAGAGCGGAGCCGTGTGTGTATGAGGTGTATGGAGCGGAGCTTAATGTGTACGAGGTGTATGGAGTAGAGCTGAATGTGTATGAAGTGTATGGAGTTAAATATGTATAAGGTGTATGGAGCGGAGCTAAATGTGTATGAGGTGTATGGAGCGGAGCCGTGGGTCTATGAGGTGTATGGAGTGGACCTAAATGTGTACGAGGTGTATGGTGTGGAGCTGAATGTGTATGAGGTGAATGGAGCGGAGCAGTGTGTCTATGAGGTGTATGGAGTGTAGCTCAATGTGTGCGAGGTGTATGGAGCGGAGCTGAATGTGTACGAGGTGTATGGAGCAGAGCTGAATGTGTATGAGGTGTATGAAGCGGAGCTAAATGTGTGCAAGGTGTATGAAGCGGAGCTGAATGTGTACGAGGTGTATGGAGTGGAGACGAATGTGTACGAGTTGTATGGAGCGGAGCTGAATGTGTATGAGGTGTATGGAGCGGAGCCGTGTGTGTATGAGGTGTATGGAGCGAAGATAAATGTGTACGAGGTATATGGAACGGAGCTGAATGTGTATGAGGTGTATGGAGTGGAGACGTGTGTGTATGAGGTGTATGGAGCTGAGTTAAATGTGTGCGAGGTGTATGGAGCGGAGCTGAATGTGTACGAGGTGTATGGAGTAGAGCTGAATGTGTATGAAGTGTATGGAGTTAAATGTGTATAAGGTGTATGGAGCGGAGCTAAATGTGTATGAGGTGTATGGAGCGGAGCCGTGGGTCTATGAGGTGTATGGAGTGGAACTAAATTTGTACAAGGTGTGTGCAGCGGATCTGAATGTTTACAAGGTGTATGGAGCGAAGCTGAATGTGTACGAGGTGTATGGAGTGGAGCCGTGTGTGTATGAGGTGTATGGAGTAGATCTAAATGTGTATGAGATGTATGGAGCGGAGGTAAATGTGTACGAGGTGTATGGAGCAGAGCTAAATGTGTACGAGGTGTACGGAGTGGAGAAGAATGTGTATGAGGTGTATTGAGAGGAGCTGAATGTGTATGAGGTGTATGGAGCAGAGCCAAATGTGTATGAGGTGTATGAAGCGGAGCTAAATGTGTACGATGTGTATGGAGCGGAGCTGAATGTGTATGAGGCGTATGGAGCGGAGCCGTGTGTGTATGAGGTGTATGGAGCGGAGCTAAATGTGTACGAGGTGTATGGAGCGGAGCTGAATGTGTATGAGGTGTATGGAGCGGAGCAGTGTGTCTATGAGGTGTATGGAGTGTAGCTCAATGTGTGAGGTGTATGGAGCGGAGCTGAATGTGTACGAGGTGTATGAAGAGGAGCTAAATGTGTGCAAGGTGTATGAAGCGGAGCTGAATGTGTACGAGGTGTATGGAGTGGAGATGAATGTGTATGAGGTGTATGGATCAGAGCTAAATGTGCATGAGGTGTATTGAGCAGAGCTGAATGTGTACGAGGTGTATGGAGCGGAGCTGAATGTGTATGAGTTGTATTGAGCGGAGCCATGTTTGTATGAGGTGTATGGAGCGGAGCTAAATGTGCACAAGGTGTAGGGAGCAGAGCTTAATGTGTATGATGTGTATGGAGCAGAGCCGTGTGTGTATGAGGTGTATTGAGCGGAGCTGAATGTGTGCGAGGTGTATGGAGTGGAGCAAAATATGTACGAGGTGTATGGAGCGGAGCTGAATGTGTACGAGGTGTACAGAGCGGAGCCGTGTGTGTATGAGGTGTATGGAGCGGAGCTTAATGTGTACGAGGTGTATGGAGTAGAGCTGAATGTGTATGAAGTGTATGGAGTTAAATATGTATAAGGTGTATGGAGCGGAGCTAAATGTGTATGAGGTGTATGGAGCGGAGCCGTGGGTCTATGAGGTGTATGGAGTGGACCTAAATGTGTACGAGGTGTATGGTGTGGAGCTGAATGTGTATGAGGTGAATGGAGCGGAGCAGTGTGTCTATGAGGTGTATGGAGTGTAGCTCAATGTGTGCGAGGTGTATGGAGCGGAGCTGAATGTGTACGAGGTGTATGGAGCAGAGCTGAATGTGTATGAGGTGTATGAAGCGGAGCTAAATGTGTGCAAGGTGTATGAAGCGGAGCTGAATGTGTACGAGGTGTATGGAGTGGAGACGAATGTGTACGAGTTGTATGGAGCGGAGCTGAATGTGTATGAGGTGTATGGAGCGGAGCCGTGTGTGTATGAGGTGTATGGAGCGAAGATAAATGTGTACGAGGTATATGGAACGGAGCTGAATGTGTATGAGGTGTATGGAGTGGAGACGTGTGTGTATGAGGTGTATGGAGCTGAGTTAAATGTGTGCGAGGTGTATGGAGCGGAGCTGAATGTGTATGAGGTGTATGGAGTGGAGCCGTGTGTGTATGAGGTGTATGGAGCTGAGTTAAATGTGTGCGAGGTGTATGGAGCGGAGCTGAATGTGTATGAGGTGTATGGAGCGGAGCTAAATGTCTATGAGGTGTATTGAGCGGAGCTGAATGTGTACAAGGTGCATGGAGTGGAGCTAAATGTGCACGAAGTGTATGGAGTGGAGCTGAATGTGTATGAGTTGTATGCAGCAGAGCTAAATGTGTATGAGGTGTATGGAGCGGATCTAAATGTGTACGAGGTGTATGGAGCGGAGCTGAATGTGTACAAGGTGTACAGAGCGGAACCGTGTGTGTATGAGGTGTATGGAGCGGAGCTTAATGTGTACGAGGTGTATGGAGTAGAGCTGAATGTGTATGAAGTGTATGGAGTTAAATGTGTATAAGGTGTATGGAGCGGAGCTAAATGTGTATGAGGTGTATGGAGCGGAGCCGTGGGTCTATGAGGTGTATGGAGTGGAACTAAATTTGTACAAGGTGTGTGCAGCGGATCTGAATGTTTACAAGGTGTATGGAGCGAAGCTGAATGTGTACGAGGTGTATGGAGTGGAGCCGTGTGTGTATGAGGTGTATGGAGTAGATCTAAATGTGTATGAGATGTATGGAGTGGAGGTAAATGTGTACGAGGTGTGTGTAGCGGAGCTGAATGTGTACGAGGGGTATTTAGCAGAGACGTGTGTGTATGAGGTGTATGGAGTGGAGCTAAATGTGTATGAGGTTTATGGAGCGCAGGTGAATGTGTACGATGTGTATGGAGCGGAGCTGAATGTGTATGAGGCGTATGGAGCGGAGCCGTGTGTGTATGAGGTGTATGGAGCGGAGCTAAATGTGTACGAGGTGTATGGAGCGGAGAAGAATGTGTACGAGTTGTATGGAGCGGAGCTGAATGTGTATGAGGTGTATGGAGCGGAGCCGTGTGTGTATGAGGTGTATGGAGCGAAGATAAATGTGTACGAGGTATATGGAACGGAGCTGAATGTGTATGAGGTGTATGGAGTGGAGACGTGTGTGTATGAGGTGTATGGAGCTGAGTTAAATGTGTGCGAGGTGTATGGAGCGGATCTGAATGTGTATGAGGTGTATGGAGTGGAGCCGTGTGTGTATGAGGTGTATGGAGCTGAGTTAAATGTGTGCGAGGTGTATGGAGCGGAGCTGAATGTGTACGAGGTGTATGGAGCGGAGCTGAATGTGTATGAGGTGTATGGAGCGGAGCTAAATGTCTATGAGGTGTATTGAGCGGAGCTGAATGTGTACAAGGTGCATGGAGTGGAGCTAAATGTGCACGAAGTGTATGGAGTGGAGCTGAATGTGTATGAGTTGTATGCAGCAGAGCTAAATGTGTATGAGGTGTATGGAGCGGATCTAAATGTGTACAAGGTGTATGGAGCGGAGCTGAATGTGTACAAGGTGTACAGAGCGGAACCGTGTGTGTATGAGGTGTATGGAGCGGAGCTTAATGTGTACGAGGTGTATGGAGTAGAGCTGAATGTGTATGAAGTGTATGGAGTTAAATGTGTATAAGGTGTATGGAGCGGAGCTAAATGTGTATGAGGTGTATGGAGCGGAGCCGTGGGTCTATGAGGTGTATGGAGTGGAACTAAATGTGTACAAGGTGTGTGCAGCGGATCTGAATGTTTACAAGGTGTATGGAGCGGAGCTGAATGTGTACGAGGTGTATGGAGTGGAGCCGTGTGTGTATGAGGTGTATGGAGTAGATCTAAATGTGTATGAGATGTATGGAGCGGAGGTAAATGTGTACGAGGTGTGTGTAGCGGAGCTGAATGTGTACGAGGGGTATTTAGCAGAGCCGTGTGTGTATGAGGTGTATGGAGTGGAGCTAAATGTGTATGAGGTTTATGGAGCGCAGGTGAATGTGTACAATGTGTATGGAGCGGAGCTGAATGTGTATGAGGCGTATGGAGCGGAGCCGTGTGTGTATGAGGTGTATGGAGCGGAGCTAAATGTGTACGAGGTGTATGGAGCGGAGCTGAATGTGTATGAGGTGTATGGAGCGGAGCAGTGTGTCTATGAGGTGTATGGAGTGTAGCTCAATGTGTGAGGTGTATGGAGCGGAGCTGAATGTGTACGAGGTGTATGAAGAGGAGCTAAATGTGTGCAAGGTGTATGAAGCGGAGCTGAATGTGTACGAGGTGTATGGAGTGGAGATGAATGTGTATGAGGTGTATGGATCAGAGCTAAATGTGCATGAGGTGTATTGAGCAGAGCTGAATGTGTACGAGGTGTATGGAGCGGAGCTGAATGTGTATGAGTTGTATTGAGCGGAGCCATGTTTGTATGAGGTGTATGGAGCGGAGCTAAATGTCTATGAGGTGTATTGTGCGGAGCTGAATGTGTACAAGGTGCATGGAGCGGAGCTGAATGTGTATGAGGTGTATGGAGCAGAGCCGTGTGTGTATGAGCTGTATGGAGCGGAGCTAAATGTGCACGAGGTGTATGGAGCGGAGCTGAATGTGTATGAGTTGTATGCAGCAGAGCTAAATGTGTATGAGGTGTATGGAGCGGATCTAAATGTGTAAGAGGGGTATGGAGCGGAGCTGAATGTGTACGAGGTGTACAGAGCGGAGCCGTGTGTGTATGAGGTGTATGGAGCGGAGCTTAATGTGTACGAGGTGTATGGAGTAGAGCTGAATGTGTATGAAGTGTATGGAGTTAAATATGTATAAGGTGTATGGAGCGGAGCTAAATGTGTATGAGGTGTATGGAGCGGAGCCGTGGGTCTATGAGGTGTATGGAGTGGACCTAAATGTGTACGAGGTGTATGGTGTGGAGCTGAATGTGTATGAGGTGAATGGAGCGGAGCAGTGTGTCTATGAGGTGTATGGAGTGTAGCTCAATGTGTGCGAGGTGTATGGAGCGGAGCTGAATGTGTACGAGGTGTATGGAGCAGAGCTGAATGTGTATGAGGTGTATGAAGCGGAGCTAAATGTGTGCAAGGTGTATGAAGCGGAGCTGAATGTGTACGAGGTGTATGGAGTGGAGACGAATGTGTACGAGTTGTATGGAGCGGAGCTGAATGTGTATGAGGTGTATGGAGCGGAGCCGTGTGTGTATGAGGTGTATGGAGCGAAGATAAATGTGTACGAGGTATATGGAACGGAGCTGAATGTGTATGAGGTGTATGGAGTGGAGACGTGTGTGTATGAGGTGTATGGAGCTGAGTTAAATGTGTGCGAGGTGTATGGAGCGGAGCTGAATGTGTATGAGGTGTATGGAGTGGAGCCGTGTGTGTATGAGGTGTATGGAGCTGAGTTAAATGTGTGCGAGGTGTATGGAGCGGAGCTGAATGTGTACGAGGTGTATGGAGCGGAGCTGAATGTGTATGAGGTGTATGGAGCGGAGCTAAATGTCTATGAGGTGTATTGAGCGGAGCTGAATGTGTACAAGGTGCATGGAGTGGAGCTAAATGTGCACGAAGTGTATGGAGTGGAGCTGAATGTGTACGAGGTGTACAGAGCGGAGCCGTGTGTGTATGAGGTGTATGGAGCGGAGCTTAATGTGTACGAGGTGTATGGAGTAGAGCTGAATGTGTATGAAGTGTATGGAGTTAAATATGTATAAGGTGTATGGAGCGGAGCTAAATGTGTATGAGGTGTATGGAGCGGAGCCGTGGGTCTATGAGGTGTATGGAGTGGACCTAAATGTGTACGAGGTGTATGGTGTGGAGCTGAATGTGTATGAGGTGAATGGAGCGGAGCAGTGTGTCTATGAGGTGTATGGAGTGTAGCTCAATGTGTGCGAGGTGTATGGAGCGGAGCTGAATGTGTACGAGGTGTATGGAGCAGAGCTGAATGTGTATGAGGTGTATGAAGCGGAGCTAAATGTGTGCAAGGTGTATGAAGCGGAGCTGAATGTGTACGAGGTGTATGGAGTGGAGACGAATGTGTACGAGTTGTATGGAGCGGAGCTGAATGTGTATGAGGTGTATGGAGCGGAGCCGTGTGTGTATGAGGTGTATGGAGCGAAGATAAATGTGTACGAGGTATATGGAACGGAGCTGAATGTGTATGAGGTGTATGGAGTGGAGACGTGTGTGTATGAGGTGTATGGAGCTGAGTTAAATGTGTGCGAGGTGTATGGAGCGGAGCTGAATGTGTATGAGGTGTATGGAGTGGAGCCGTGTGTGTATGAGGTGTATGGAGCTGAGTTAAATGTGTGCGAGGTGTATGGAGCGGAGCTGAATGTGTACGAGGTGTATGGAGCGGAGCTGAATGTGTATGAGGTGTATGGAGCGGAGCTAAATGTCTATGAGGTGTATTGAGCAGAGCTGAATGTGTACAAGGTGCATGGAGTGGAGCTAAATGTGCACGAAGTGTATGGAGTGGAGCTGAATGTGTATGAGTTGTATGCAGCAGAGCTAAATGTGTATGAGGTGTATGGAGCGGATCTAAATGTGTACGAGGTGTATGGAGCGGAGCTGAATGTGTACAAGGTGTACAGAGCGGAACCGTGTGTGTATGAGGTGTATGGAGCGGAGCTTAATGTGTACGAGGTGTATGGAGTAGAGCTGAATGTGTATGAAGTGTATGGAGTTAAATGTGTATAAGGTGTATGGAGCGGAGCTAAATGTGTATGAGGTGTATGGAGCGGAGCCGTGGGTCTATGAGGTGTATGGAGTGGAACTAAATGTGTACAAGGTGTGTGCAGCGGATCTGAATGTTTACAAGGTGTATGGAGCGAAGCTGAATGTGTACGAGGTGTATGGAGTGGAGCCGTGTGTGTATGAGGTGTATGGAGTAGATCTAAATGTGTATGAGATGTATGGAGCGGAGGTAAATGTGTACGAGGTGTGTGTAGCGGAGCTGAATGTGTACGAGGGGTATTTAGCAGAGCCGTGTGTGTATGAGGTGTATGGAGTGGAGCTAAATGTGTATGAGGTTTATGGAGCGCAGGTGAATGTGTACGATGTGTATGGAGCGGAGCTGAATGTGTATGAGGCGTATGGAGCGGAGCCGTGTGTGTATGAGGTGTATGGAGCGGAGCTAAATGTGTACGAGGTGTATGGAGCGGAGAAGAATGTGTACGAGTTGTATGGAGCGGAGCTGAATGTGTATGAGGTGTATGGAGCGGAGCCGTGTGTGTATGAGGTGTATGGAGCGAAGATAAATGTGTACGAGGTATATGGAACGGAGCTGAATGTGTATGAGGTGTATGGAGTGGAGACGTGTGTGTATGAGGTGTATGGAGCTGAGTTAAATGTGTGCGAGGTGTATGGAGCGGAGCTGAATGTGTATGAGGTGTATGGAGTGGAGCCGTGTGTGTATGAGGTGTATGGAGCTGAGTTAAATGTGTGCGAGGTGTATGGAGCGGAGCTGAATGTGTACGAGGTGTATGGAGCGGAGCTGAATGTGTATGAGGTGTATGGAGCGGAGCTAAATGTCTATGAGGTGTATTGAGCGGAGCTGAATGTGTACAAGGTGCATGGAGTGGAGCTAAATGTGCACGAAGTGTATGGAGTGGAGCTGAATGTGTATGAGTTGTATGCAGCAGAGCTAAATGTGTATGAGGTGTATGGAGCGGATCTAAATGTGTACGAGGTGTATGGAGCGGAGCTGAATGTGTACAAGGTGTACAGAGCGGAACCGTGTGTGTATGAGGTGTATGGAGCGGAGCTTAATGTGTACGAGGTGTATGGAGTAGAGCTGAATGTGTATGAAGTGTATGGAGTTAAATGTGTATAAGGTGTATGGAGCGGAGCTAAATGTGTATGAGGTGTATGGAGCGGAGCCGTGGGTCTATGAGGTGTATGGAGTGGAACTAAATGTGTACAAGGTGTGTGCAGCGGATCTGAATGTTTACAAGGTGTATGGAGCGGAGCTGAATGTGTACGAGGTGTATGGAGTGGAGCCGTGTGTGTATGAGGTGTATGGAGTAGATCTAAATGTGTATGAGATGTATGGAGCGGAGGTAAATGTGTACGAGGTGTGTGTAGCGGAGCTGAATGTGTACGAGGGGTATTTAGCAGAGCCGTGTGTGTATGAGGTGTATGGAGTGGAGCTAAATGTGTATGAGGTTTATGGAGCGCAGGTGAATGTGTACGATGTGTATGGAGCGGAGCTGAATGTGTATGAGGCGTATGGAGCGGAGCCGTGTGTGTATGAGGTGTATGGAGCGGAGCTAAATGTGTACGAGGTGTATGGAGCGGAGCTGAATGTGTATGAGGTGTATGGAGCGGAGCAGTGTGTCTATGAGGTGTATGGAGTGTAGCTCAATGTGTGAGGTGTATGGAGCGGAGCTGAATGTGTACGAGGTGTATGAAGAGGAGCTAAATGTGTGCAAGGTGTATGAAGCGGAGCTGAATGTGTACGAGGTGTATGGAGTGGAGATGAATGTGTATGATGTGTATGGATCAGAGCTAAATGTGCATGAGGTGTATTGAGCAGAGCTGAATGTGTACGAGGTGTATGGAGCGGAGCTGAATGTGTATGAGTTGTATTGAGCGGAGCCATGTTTGTATGAGGTGTATGGAGCGGAGCTAAATGTGCACAAGGTGTAGGGAGCAGAGCTTAATGTGTATGATGTGTATGGAGCAGAGCCGTGTGTGTATGAGGTGTACTGAGCGGAGCTGAATGTGTGCGAGGTGTATGGAGTGGAGCAAAATATGTACGAGGTGTATGGAGCGGAGCTGAATGTGTACGAGGTGTACAGAGCGGAGCCGTGTGTGTATGAGGTGTATGGAGCGGAGCTTAATGTGTACGAGGTGTATGGAGTAGAGCTGAATGTGTATGAAGTGTATGGAGTTAAATATGTATAAGGTGTATGGAGCGGAGCTAAATGTGTATGAGGTGTATGGAGCGGAGCCGTGGGTCTATGAGGTGTATGGAGTGGACCTAAATGTGTACGAGGTGTATGGTGTGGAGCTGAATGTGTATGAGGTGAATGGAGCGGAGCAGTGTGTCTATGAGGTGTATGGAGTGTAGCTCAATGTGTGCGAGGTGTATGGAGCGGAGCTGAATGTGTACGAGGTGTATGGAGCAGAGCTGAATGTGTATGAGGTGTATGAAGCGGAGCTAAATGTGTGCAAGGTGTATGAAGCGGAGCTGAATGTGTACGAGGTGTATGGAGTGGAGACGAATGTGTACGAGTTGTATGGAGCGGAGCTGAATGTGTATGAGGTGTATGGAGCGGAGCCGTGTGTGTATGAGGTGTATGGAGCGAAGATAAATGTGTACGAGGTATATGGAACGGAGCTGAATGTGTATGAGGTGTATGGAGTGGAGACGTGTGTGTATGAGGTGTATGGAGCTGAGTTAAATGTGTGCGAGGTGTATGGAGCGGAGCTGAATGTGTATGAGGTGTATGGAGTGGAGCCGTGTGTGTATGAGGTGTATGGAGCTGAGTTAAATGTGTGCGAGGTGTATGGAGCGGAGCTGAATGTGTACGAGGTGTATGGAGTAGAGCTGAATGTGTATGAAGTGTATGGAGTTAAATGTGTATAAGGTGTATGGAGCGGAGCTAAATGTGTATGAGGTGTATGGAGCGGAGCCGTGGGTCTATGAGGTGTATGGAGTGGAACTAAATTTGTACAAGGTGTGTGCAGCGGATCTGAATGTTTACAAGGTGTATGGAGCGAAGCTGAATGTGTACGAGGTGTATGGAGTGGAGCCGTGTGTGTATGAGGTGTATGGAGTAGATCTAAATGTGTATGAGATGTATGGAGCGGAGGTAAATGTGTACGAGGTGTATGGAGCAGAGCTAAATGTGTACGAGGTGTACGGAGTGGAGAAGAATGTGTATGAGGTGTATTGAGAGGAGCTGAATGTGTATGAGGTGTATGGAGCAGAGCCAAATGTGTATGAGGTGTATGAAGCGGAGCTAAATGTGTACGATGTGTATGGAGCGGAGCTGAATGTGTATGAGGCGTATGGAGCGGAGCCGTGTGTGTATGAGGTGTATGGAGCGGAGCTAAATGTGTACGAGGTGTATGGAGCGGAGCTGAATGTGTATGAGGTGTATGGAGCGGAGCAGTGTGTCTATGAGGTGTATGGAGTGTAGCTCAATGTGTGAGGTGTATGGAGCGGAGCTGAATGTGTACGAGGTGTATGAAGAGGAGCTAAATGTGTGCAAGGTGTATGAAGCGGAGCTGAATGTGTACGAGGTGTATGGAGTGGAGATGAATGTGTATGAGGTGTATGGATCAGAGCTAAATGTGCATGAGGTGTATTGAGCAGAGCTGAATGTGTACGAGGTGTATGGAGCGGAGCTGAATGTGTATGAGTTGTATTGAGCGGAGCCATGTTTGTATGAGGTGTATGGAGCGGAGCTAAATGTGCACAAGGTGTAGGGAGCAGAGCTTAATGTGTATGATGTGTATGGAGCAGAGCCGTGTGTGTATGAGGTGTATTGAGCGGAGCTGAATGTGTGCGAGGTGTATGGAGTGGAGCAAAATATGTACGAGGTGTATGGAGCGGAGCTGAATGTGTACGAGGTGTACAGAGCGGAGCCGTGTGTGTATGAGGTGTATGGAGCGGAGCTTAATGTGTACGAGGTGTATGGAGTAGAGCTGAATGTGTATGAAGTGTATGGAGTTAAATATGTATAAGGTGTATGGAGCGGAGCTAAATGTGTATGAGGTGTATGGAGCGGAGCCGTGGGTCTATGAGGTGTATGGAGTGGACCTAAATGTGTACGAGGTGTATGGTGTGGAGCTGAATGTGTATGAGGTGAATGGAGCGGAGCAGTGTGTCTATGAGGTGTATGGAGTGTAGCTCAATGTGTGCGAGGTGTATGGAGCGGAGCTGAATGTGTACGAGGTGTATGGAGCAGAGCTGAATGTGTATGAGGTGTATGAAGCGGAGCTAAATGTGTGCAAGGTGTATGAAGCGGAGCTGAATGTGTACGAGGTGTATGGAGTGGAGACGAATGTGTACGAGTTGTATGGAGCGGAGCTGAATGTGTATGAGGTGTATGGAGCGGAGCCGTGTGTGTATGAGGTGTATGGAGCGAAGATAAATGTGTACGAGGTATATGGAACGGAGCTGAATGTGTATGAGGTGTATGGAGTGGAGACGTGTGTGTATGAGGTGTATGGAGCTGAGTTAAATGTGTGCGAGGTGTATGGAGCGGAGCTGAATGTGTATGAGGTGTATGGAGTGGAGCCGTGTGTGTATGAGGTGTATGGAGCTGAGTTAAATGTGTGCGAGGTGTATGGAGCGTAGCTGAATGTGTACGAGGTGTATGGAGCGGAGCTGAATGTGTATGAGGTGTATGGAGCGGAGCTAAATGTCTATGAGGTGTATTGAGCGGAGCTGAATGTGTACAAGGTGCATGGAGTGGAGCTAAATGTGCACGAAGTGTATGGAGTGGAGCTGAATGTGTATGAGTTGTATGCAGCAGAGCTAAATGTGTATGAGGTGTATGGAGCGGATCTAAATGTGTACGAGGTGTATGGAGCGGAGCTGAATGTGTACAAGGTGTACAGAGCGGAACCGTGTGTGTATGAGGTGTATGGAGCGGAGCTTAATGTGTACGAGGTGTATGGAGTAGAGCTGAATGTGTATGAAGTGTATGGAGTTAAATGTGTATAAGGTGTATGGAGCGGAGCTAAATGTGTATGAGGTGTATGGAGCGGAGCCGTGGGTCTATGAGGTGTATGGAGTGGAACTAAATGTGTACAAGGTGTGTGCAGCGGATCTGAATGTTTACAAGGTGTATGGAGCGAAGCTGAATGTGTACGAGGTGTATGGAGTGGAGCCGTGTGTGTATGAGGTGTATGGAGTAGATCTAAATGTGTATGAGATGTATGGAGCGGAGGTAAATGTGTACGAGGTGTGTGTAGCGGAGCTGAATGTGTACGAGGGGTATTTAGCAGAGCCGTGTGTGTATGAGGTGTATGGAGTGGAGCTAAATGTGTATGAGGTTTATGGAGCGCAGGTGAATGTGTACGATGTGTATGGAGCGGAGCTGAATGTGTATGAGGCGTATGGAGCGGAGCCGTGTGTGTATGAGGTGTATGGAGCGGAGCTAAATGTGTACGAGGTGTATGGAGCGGAGAAGAATGTGTACGAGTTGTATGGAGCGGAGCTGAATGTGTATGAGGTGTATGGAGCGGAGCCGTGTGTGTATGAGGTGTATGGAGCGAAGATAAATGTGTACGAGGTATATGGAACGGAGCTGAATGTGTATGAGGTGTATGGAGTGGAGACGTGTGTGTATGAGGTGTATGGAGCTGAGTTAAATGTGTGCGAGGTGTATGGAGCGGAGCTGAATGTGTATGAGGTGTATGGAGTGGAGCCGTGTGTGTATGAGGTGTATGGAGCTGAGTTAAATGTGTGCGAGGTGTATGGAGCGGAGCTGAATGTGTACGAGGTGTATGGAGCGGAGCTGAATGTGTATGAGGTGTATGGAGCGGAGCTAAATGTCTATGAGGTGTATTGAGCGGAGCTGAATGTGTACAAGGTGCATGGAGTGGAGCTAAATGTGCACGAAGTGTATGGAGTGGAGCTGAATGTGTATGAGTTGTATGCAGCAGAGCTAAATGTGTATGAGGTGTATGGAGCGGATCTAAATGTGTACGAGGTGTATGGAGCGGAGCTGAATGTGTACAAGGTGTACAGAGCGGAACCGTGTGTGTATGAGGTGTATGGAGCGGAGCTTAATGTGTACGAGGTGTATGGAGTAGAGCTGAATGTGTATGAAGTGTATGGAGTTAAATGTGTATAAGGTGTATGGAGCGGAGCTAAATGTGTATGAGGTGTATGGAGCGGAGCCGTGGGTCTATGAGGTGTATGGAGTGGAACTAAATGTGTACAAGGTGTGTGCAGCGGATCTGAATGTTTACAAGGTGTATGGAGCGGAGCTGAATGTGTACGAGGTGTATGGAGTGGAGCCGTGTGTGTATGAGGTGTATGGAGTAGATCTAAATGTGTATGAGATGTATGGAGCGGAGGTAAATGTGTACGAGGTGTGTGTAGCGGAGCTGAATGTGTACGAGGGGTATTTAGCAGAGCCGTGTGTGTATGAGGTGTATGGAGTGGAGCTAAATGTGTATGAGGTTTATGGAGCGCAGGTGAATGTGTACGATGTGTATGGAGCGGAGCTGAATGTGTATGAGGCGTATGGAGCGGAGCCGTGTGTGTATGAGGTGTATGGAGCGGAGCTAAATGTGTACGAGGTGTATGGAGCGGAGCTGAATGTGTATGAGGTGTATGGAGCGGAGCAGTGTGTCTATGAGGTGTATGGAGTGTAGCTCAATGTGTGAGGTGTATGGAGCGGAGCTGAATGTGTACGAGGTGTATGAAGAGGAGCTAAATGTGTGCAAGGTGTATGAAGCGGAGCTGAATGTGTACGAGGTGTATGGAGTGGAGATGAATGTGTATGATGTGTATGGATCAGAGCTAAATGTGCATGAGGTGTATTGAGCAGAGCTGAATGTGTACGAGGTGTATGGAGCGGAGCTGAATGTGTATGAGTTGTATTGAGCGGAGCCATGTTTGTATGAGGTGTATGGAGCGGAGCTAAATGTGCACAAGGTGTAGGGAGCAGAGCTTAATGTGTATGATGTGTATGGAGCAGAGCCGTGTGTGTATGAGGTGTACTGAGCGGAGCTGAATGTGTGCGAGGTGTATGGAGTGGAGCAAAATATGTACGAGGTGTATGGAGCGGAGCTGAATGTGTACGAGGTGTACAGAGCGGAGCCGTGTGTGTATGAGGTGTATGGAGCGGAGCTTAATGTGTACGAGGTGTATGGAGTAGAGCTGAATGTGTATGAAGTGTATGGAGTTAAATATGTATAAGGTGTATGGAGCGGAGCTAAATGTGTATGAGGTGTATGGAGCGGAGCCGTGGGTCTATGAGGTGTATGGAGTGGACCTAAATGTGTACGAGGTGTATGGTGTGGAGCTGAATGTGTATGAGGTGAATGGAGCGGAGCAGTGTGTCTATGAGGTGTATGGAGTGTAGCTCAATGTGTGCGAGGTGTATGGAGCGGAGCTGAATGTGTACGAGGTGTATGGAGCAGAGCTGAATGTGTATGAGGTGTATGAAGCGGAGCTAAATGTGTGCAAGGTGTATGAAGCGGAGCTGAATGTGTACGAGGTGTATGGAGTGGAGACGAATGTGTACGAGTTGTATGGAGCGGAGCTGAATGTGTATGAGGTGTATGGAGCGGAGCCGTGTGTGTATGAGGTGTATGGAGCGAAGATAAATGTGTACGAGGTATATGGAACGGAGCTGAATGTGTATGAGGTGTATGGAGTGGAGACGTGTGTGTATGAGGTGTATGGAGCTGAGTTAAATGTGTGCGAGGTGTATGGAGCGGAGCTGAATGTGTATGAGGTGTATGGAGTGGAGCCGTGTGTGTATGAGGTGTATGGAGCTGAGTTAAATGTGTGCGAGGTGTATGGAGCGGAGCTGAATGTGTACGAGGTGTATGGAGTAGAGCTGAATGTGTATGAAGTGTATGGAGTTAAATGTGTATAAGGTGTATGGAGCGGAGCTAAATGTGTATGAGGTGTATGGAGCGGAGCCGTGGGTCTATGAGGTGTATGGAGTGGAACTAAATTTGTACAAGGTGTGTGCAGCGGATCTGAATGTTTACAAGGTGTATGGAGCGAAGCTGAATGTGTACGAGGTGTATGGAGTGGAGCCGTGTGTGTATGAGGTGTATGGAGTAGATCTAAATGTGTATGAGATGTATGGAGCGGAGGTAAATGTGTACGAGGTGTATGGAGCAGAGCTAAATGTGTACGAGGTGTACGGAGTGGAGAAGAATGTGTATGAGGTGTATTGAGAGGAGCTGAATGTGTATGAGGTGTATGGAGCAGAGCCAAATGTGTATGAGGTGTATGAAGCGGAGCTAAATGTGTACGATGTGTATGGAGCGGAGCTGAATGTGTATGAGGCGTATGGAGCGGAGCCGTGTGTGTATGAGGTGTATGGAGCGGAGCTAAATGTGTACGAGGTGTATGGAGCGGAGCTGAATGTGTATGAGGTGTATGGAGCGGAGCAGTGTGTCTATGAGGTGTATGGAGTGTAGCTCAATGTGTGAGGTGTATGGAGCGGAGCTGAATGTGTACGAGGTGTATGAAGAGGAGCTAAATGTGTGCAAGGTGTATGAAGCGGAGCTGAATGTGTACGAGGTGTATGGAGTGGAGATGAATGTGTATGAGGTGTATGGATCAGAGCTAAATGTGCATGAGGTGTATTGAGCAGAGCTGAATGTGTACGAGGTGTATGGAGCGGAGCTGAATGTGTATGAGTTGTATTGAGCGGAGCCATGTTTGTATGAGGTGTATGGAGCGGAGCTAAATGTGCACAAGGTGTAGGGAGCAGAGCTTAATGTGTATGATGTGTATGGAGCAGAGCCGTGTGTGTATGAGGTGTATTGAGCGGAGCTGAATGTGTGCGAGGTGTATGGAGTGGAGCAAAATATGTACGAGGTGTATGGAGCGGAGCTGAATGTGTACGAGGTGTACAGAGCGGAGCCGTGTGTGTATGAGGTGTATGGAGCGGAGCTTAATGTGTACGAGGTGTATGGAGTAGAGCTGAATGTGTATGAAGTGTATGGAGTTAAATATGTATAAGGTGTATGGAGCGGAGCTAAATGTGTATGAGGTGTATGGAGCGGAGCCGTGGGTCTATGAGGTGTATGGAGTGGACCTAAATGTGTACGAGGTGTATGGTGTGGAGCTGAATGTGTATGAGGTGAATGGAGCGGAGCAGTGTGTCTATGAGGTGTATGGAGTGTAGCTCAATGTGTGCGAGGTGTATGGAGCGGAGCTGAATGTGTACGAGGTGTATGGAGCAGAGCTGAATGTGTATGAGGTGTATGAAGCGGAGCTAAATGTGTGCAAGGTGTATGAAGCGGAGCTGAATGTGTACGAGGTGTATGGAGTGGAGACGAATGTGTACGAGTTGTATGGAGCGGAGCTGAATGTGTATGAGGTGTATGGAGCGGAGCCGTGTGTGTATGAGGTGTATGGAGCGAAGATAAATGTGTACGAGGTATATGGAACGGAGCTGAATGTGTATGAGGTGTATGGAGTGGAGACGTGTGTGTATGAGGTGTATGGAGCTGAGTTAAATGTGTGCGAGGTGTATGGAGCGGAGCTGAATGTGTATGAGGTGTATGGAGTGGAGCCGTGTGTGTATGAGGTGTATGGAGCTGAGTTAAATGTGTGCGAGGTGTATGGAGCGGAGCTGAATGTGTACGAGGTGTATGGAGCGGAGCTGAATGTGTATGAGGTGTATGGAGCGGAGCTAAATGTCTATGAGGTGTATTGAGCGGAGCTGAATGTGTACAAGGTGCATGGAGTGGAGCTAAATGTGCACGAAGTGTATGGAGTGGAGCTGAATGTGTATGAGTTGTATGCAGCAGAGCTAAATGTGTATGAGGTGTATGGAGCGGATCTAAATGTGTACGAGGTGTATGGAGCGGAGCTGAATGTGTACAAGGTGTACAGAGCGGAACCGTGTGTGTATGAGGTGTATGGAGCGGAGCTTAATGTGTACGAGGTGTATGGAGTAGAGCTGAATGTGTATGAAGTGTATGGAGTTAAATGTGTATAAGGTGTATGGAGCGGAGCTAAATGTGTATGAGGTGTATGGAGCGGAGCCGTGGGTCTATGAGGTGTATGGAGTGGAACTAAATTTGTACAAGGTGTGTGCAGCGGATCTGAATGTTTACAAGGTGTATGGAGCGAAGCTGAATGTGTACGAGGTGTATGGAGTGGAGCCGTGTGTGTATGAGGTGTATGGAGTAGATCTAAATGTGTATGAGATGTATGGAGCGGAGGTAAATGTGTACGAGGTGTGTGTAGCGGAGCTGAATGTGTACGAGGGGTATTTAGCAGAGCCGTGTGTGTATGAGGTGTATGGAGTGGAGCTAAATGTGTATGAGGTTTATGGAGCGCAGGTGAATGTGTACGATGTGTATGGAGCGGAGCTGAATGTGTATGAGGCGTATGGAGCGGAGCCGTGTGTGTATGAGGTGTATGGAGCGGAGCTAAATGTGTACGAGGTGTATGGAGCGGAGAAGAATGTGTACGAGTTGTATGGAGCGGAGCTGAATGTGTATGAGGTGTATGGAGCGGAGCCGTGTGTGTATGAGGTGTATGGAGCGAAGATAAATGTGTACGAGGTATATGGAACGGAGCTGAATGTGTATGAGGTGTATGGAGTGGAGACGTGTGTGTATGAGGTGTATGGAGCTGAGTTAAATGTGTGCGAGGTGTATGGAGCGGATCTGAATGTGTATGAGGTGTATGGAGTGGAGCCGTGTGTGTATGAGGTGTATGGAGCTGAGTTAAATGTGTGCGAGGTGTATGGAGCGGAGCTGAATGTGTACGAGGTGTATGGAGCGGAGCTGAATGTGTATGAGGTGTATGGAGCGGAGCTAAATGTCTATGAGGTGTATTGAGCGGAGCTGAATGTGTACAAGGTGCATGGAGTGGAGCTAAATGTGCACGAAGTGTATGGAGTGGAGCTGAATGTGTATGAGTTGTATGCAGCAGAGCTAAATGTGTATGAGGTGTATGGAGCGGATCTAAATGTGTACAAGGTGTATGGAGCGGAGCTGAATGTGTACAAGGTGTACAGAGCGGAACCGTGTGTGTATGAGGTGTATGGAGCGGAGCTTAATGTGTACGAGGTGTATGGAGTAGAGCTGAATGTGTATGAAGTGTATGGAGTTAAATGTGTATAAGGTGTATGGAGCGGAGCTAAATGTGTATGAGGTGTATGGAGCGGAGCCGTGGGTCTATGAGGTGTATGGAGTGGACCTAAATGTGTACAAGGTGTGTGCAGCGGATCTGAATGTTTACAAGGTGTATGGAGCGGAGCTGAATGTGTACGAGGTGTATGGAGTGGAGCCGTGTGTGTATGAGGTGTATGGAGTAGATCTAAATGTGTATGAGATGTATGGAGCGGAGGTAAATGTGTACGAGGTGTGTGTAGCGGAGCTGAATGTGTACGAGGGGTATTTAGCAGAGCCGTGTGTGTATGAGGTGTATGGAGTGGAGCTAAATGTGTATGAGGTTTATGGAGCGCAGGTGAATGTGTACGATGTGTATGGAGCGGAGCTGAATGTGTATGAGGCGTATGGAGCGGAGCCGTGTGTGTATGAGGTGTATGGAGCGGAGCTAAATGTGTACGAGGTGTATGGAGCGGAGCTGAATGTGTATGAGGTGTATGGAGCGGAGCAGTGTGTCTATGAGGTGTATGGAGTGTAGCTCAATGTGTGAGGTGTATGGAGCGGAGCTGAATGTGTACGAGGTGTATGAAGAGGAGCTAAATGTGTGCAAGGTGTATGAAGCGGAGCTGAATGTGTACGAGGTGTATGGAGTGGAGATGAATGTGTATGAGGTGTATGGATCAGAGCTAAATGTGCATGAGGTGTATTGAGCAGAGCTGAATGTGTACGAGGTGTATGGAGCGGAGCTGAATGTGTATGAGGCGTATGGAGCGGAGCCGTGTGTGTATGAGGTGTATGGAGTGGAGCAAAATATGTACGAGGTGTATGGAGCGGAGATGATTGTGTACGAGGTGTATGGAGCAGAGCTGAATGTGTATGAAGTGTATGGAGCGGAGCTGAATGTGTACGAGGTGTATGGAGCAGAGCTGAATGTGTATGAGGTGTATGAAGCGGAGCTAAATGTGTGCAAGGTGTATGAAGCAGAGCTGAATGTGTACGAGGTGTATGGAGTGGAGAAGAATGTGTACGAGTTGTATGGAGCGGAGCTGAATGTGTATGAGGTGTATGGAGCGGAGCCGTGTGTGTATGAGGTGTATGGAGCGAAGATAAATGTGTACGAGGTGTATGGAACGGAGCTTAATGTGTATGAGGTGTATGGAGTGGAGACGTGTGTGTATGAGGTGTATGGAGCTGAGTTAAATGTGTGCGAGGTGTATGGAGCGGAGCTGAATGTGTATGAGGTGTATGGAGTGGAGCCGTGTGTGTATGAGGTGTATGGAGCTGAGTTAAATGTGTGCGAGGTGTATGGAGCGGAGCTGAATGTGTACGAGGTGTATGGAGCGGAGCTGAATGTGTATGAGGTGTATGGAGCGGAGCTAAATGTCAATGAGGTGTATTGAGCGGAGCTGAATGTGTACAAGGTGCATGGAGCGGAGCTAAATGTGCACGAAGTGTATGGAGTGGAGCTGAATGTGTATGAGTTGTATGCAGCAGAGCTAAATGTGTATGAGGTGTATGGAGCGGATCTAAATGTGTACGAGGTGTATGGAGCGGAGCTGAATGTGTACAAGGTGTACAGAGCGGAACCGTGTGTGTATGAGGTGTATGGAGCGGAGCTTAATGTGTACGAGGTGTATGGAGTAGAGCTGAATGTGTATGAAGTGTATGGAGTTAAATGTGTATAAGGTGTATGGAGCGGAGCTAAATGTGTATGAGGTGTATGGAGCGGAGCCGTGGGTCTATGAGGTGTATGGAGTGGACCTAAATGTGTACAAGGTGTGTGCAGCGGATCTGAATGTGTACGAGGTGTATGGAGTGGAGCCGTGTGTGTATGAGGTGTATGGAGTAGATCTAAATGTGTATGAGATGTATGGAGCGGAGCTAAATGTGTACGAGGTGTATGGAGCAAAGCTAAATGTGTACGAGGTGTATGGAGCAGAGAAGAATGTGTACGAGGTGTATGGAGCGGAACTGAATGTCATCGAGGTGTAGGGAGCGGAGCCGTGTGTATGAGGTGTATGGAGTGGAGCTAAATGTGCAAGAGGTGTATGGAGCGGAGCTGAAAGTGTATGAGCTGTATGGAGCGGAGATAAGTGTGTATGAGGTGTATGGAGCGGAGCTAAATGTGTACGAGGTGTATGGAGCGGAGCTGATTGTGTACGAGGTGTACTGAGCAGAGCTGAATGTGTATGAGGTGTATGGAGCAGAGCTAAATGTGTACAAGGTGTACGGAGCAGAGCTGAATGTGTACGAGGTGTACGGAGCGAAGCCGTATGTGTATGAGGTGTATGGAGCGGAGCTAAATGTGTACGAGGTGTCTGGAGCAGAGCTGAATGTGTATGAGGTGTACGGAGCAGAGCCGTGTGTCTATGAGGTGTGTGGAGCGGAGCTAAATGTGTACGAGGTGTATGGAGGGGAGTTGAATGTCAATGAGGTGTACGGAGCGGATCCGAGTGTGTATGAGGTGTATGGAGCGGAGCTAAATGTGTACGAGGTGTGTGGAGCGGAGCTGATTGTGTATGAGGTGTATGGAGCGGAGCAGTGTGTGTATGAGTTGTATGCAGCAGATCTAAATGTGTACGAGGTGTATGGAGCGGATCTAAATGTGTACGAGGGGTATGGAGCGGAGCTGAATGTGTACGAGGTGTACAGAGCGGAGCCGTGTGTGTATGAGGTGTATGGAGCGGAGCTTAATGTGTACGAGGTGTATGGAGTAGAGCTGAATGTGTATGAAGTGTATGGAGTTAAATGTGTATAAGGTGTATGGAGCGGAGCTAAATGTGTATGAGGTGTATCGAGCGGAGCCGTGGGTCTATGAGGTGTATGGAGTGGACCTAAATGTGTACAAGGTGTGTGCAGCGGATCTGAATGTGTACGAGGTGTATGGAGTGGAGCCGTGTGTGTATGAGGTGTATGGAGTAGATCTAAATGTGTATGAGATGTATGGAGCGGAGCTAAATGTGTACGAGGTGTATGGAGCAAAGCTAAATGTGTACGAGGTGTATGGAGCAGAGAAGAATGTGTACGAGGTGTATGGAGCGGAACTGAATGTCATCGAGGTGTAGGGAACGGAGCCGTGTGTATGAGGTGTATGGAGTGGAGCTAAATGTGCAAGAGGTGTATGGAGCGGAGCTGAAAGTGTATGAGCTGTATGGAGCGGAGATAAGTGTGTATGAGGTGTATGGAGCGGAGCTAAATGTGTACGAGGTGTATGGAGCGGAGCTGATTGTGTACGAGGTGTACTGAGCAGAGCTGAATGTGTATGAGGTGTATGGAGCAGAGCTAAATGTTTATGAGGTGTATGGAGCGGAGCTAAATGTGTACGAGGTGTCTGGAGCAGAGCTGAATGTGTAAGAGGTGTACGGAGCAGAGCCGTGTGTCTATGAGGTGTGTGGAGCGGAGCTAAATGTGTACGAGGTGTATGGAGGGGAGTTGAATGTCAATGAGGTGTACGGAGCGGATCCGTGTGTGTATGAGGTGTATGGAGCGGAGCTAAATGTGTACGAGGTGTGTGGAGCGGAGCTGATTGTGTATGAGGTGTATGGAGCGGAGCAGTGTGTGTATGAGATGTATGGAGAGGAGCTAAATGTGTATGAGGTTTATGGAGCGCAGCTGAATGTGTACGAGGTGTATGGAGCGGAGCCGTGTGTGTATGAGGTGTATGGAGCGGAGCTAAATGTGTACGAGGTGTATGGAGCGGATCTGAATGTGTATAAGGTGAATGGAGCGGAGCAGTGTGTCTATGAGGTGTATGGAGTGTAGCTCAATGTGTGCGAGGTGTATGGAACGGAGCTGAATGTGTATGAGGTGTATGGAGCAGAGCTGAATGTGTATGAGGTGTATGAAGCGGAGCTAAATGTGTGCAAGGTGTATGAAGCGGAGCTGAATGTGTACGAGGTGTATGGAGAGGAGAAGAATGTGCACGAGTTGTATGGAGTGGAGCTGAATGTGTATGAGGTGTATGGAGCGGAGCCGTGTGTGTATGAGGTGTATGGAGCAGACATAAATGTGTACGAGGTGTATGGAGCGGAGCTGAATGTGTATGAGGTGTATGGAGTGGAGCCGTGTGTGTATGAGGTGTATGGAGCTGAGTTAAATGTGTGCGAGGTGTATGGAGCGGAGCTGAATTTTTTATGAGGTGTATGGAGTGGAGCCGTGTGTGTATGAGGTGTATGGAGCTGAGTTAAATGTGTGCGAGGTGTATGGAGCGGAGCTGAATGTGTACGAGGTGTATGGAGCGGAGCTGAATGTGTATGAGGTGTATGGAGCGGAGCTAAATGTCTATGAGGTGTATTGAGCGGAGCTGAATGTGTACAAGGTGCATGGAGCGGAGCTGAATGTGTATGAGGTGTATGGAGCAGAACCGTGTGTGTATGAGCTGTATGGAGCGGAGCTAAATGTGCACGAGGTGTATGGAGCGGAGCTGAATGTTTATGAGTTGTATGCAGCAGATCTAAATGTGTATGAGGTGTATGGAGCGGATCTAAATGTGTACGAGGGGTATGGAGCGGAGCTGAATGTGTACGAGGTGTACAGAACGGAGCCGTGTGTGTATGAGGTGTATGGAGCGGAGCTTAATGTGTACGAGGTGTATGGAGTAGAGCTGAATGTGTATGAAGTGTATGGAGTTAAATGTGTATAAGGTGTATGGAGCGGAGCTAAATGTGTATGAGGTGTATGGAGCGGAGCCGTGGGTCTATGAGGTGTATGGAGTGGACCTAAATGTGTACGAGGTGTATGGAGCGGAGCTGAATGTGTATGAGGTGAATGGAGCGGAGCAGTGTGTCTATGAGGTGTATGGAGTGTAGCTCAATGAGTGCGAGGTGTATGGAGAGGAGCTGAATGTGAACGAGGTGTATGGAGCAGAGCTGAATGTGTATGAGGTGTATGAAGCGGAGCTAAATGTGTGCAAGGTGTATGAAGCGGAGCTGAATGTGTACGAGGTGTATGGAGTGGAGAAGAATGTGTACAAGTTGTATGGAGCGGAGCTGAATGTGTATGATGTGTATGGAGCGGAGCCGTGTGTGTATGAGGTGTATTGAGCGGAGCTGAATGTGTGCAAGGTGTATGGAGTGGAGCAAAATATGTACGAGGTGTATGGAGCAGAGCTGAATGTGTATGAAGTGTATGGAGCGGAGCTAAATGTGTATGAGGTGTATGGAGCGAAGCTAAATGTGTACGAGATGTATGGAGTAGAGCTGAAATTGTATGAGGTGTAAGGAGCTGACCCGTGTGTGTATGAGGTTTATGGAGCGGAGCTAAATGTGTACGAGTTGTATGGAGCGGAGCTGAATGTGTACGAGCTGTACGGAGCAGAGGTGTGTTTGTATGAGGTGTATGGAGCGGAGCTGAATGTGTACGATGTGTATGAAGCAGAGCTGAATCTGTACTTGGTGTACGGAACTGACCCATGTGTGTATGAGGTGCATGGAGCGGAGCTAAATGTGTACGAGGTGTATGGAGCGGAGCTGAGTGTGTTGGAGGTGTACCGAGTGGAGCTAAATGTGTACTAGGTGTATGGAGTGGAGCTGAATGTGTATGAAGTGTATGGAGCGGAGCTAAATGTGTATGAGGTGTATGGAGCGGAGCGAAGTGTGTACGAGTTGTAGGGAGCGGAGCTGAATGTGTATGAGGTGTATGGAGGGGAGTTGAATGTGTATGAGGTGTACGGAGCGGATGCGTGTGTGTATGAGGTGTGTGGAGCGGAGCTAAATGTGTACGAGGTGTATGGAGCGGAGCTGATTGTGTATGAGGTGTATGGAGCGGAGCAGTGTGTGGATGAGGTGTATGGAGTGGAGCTAAATGTGTATGAGGTTTATGGAGTGCAGCTGAATGTGTACGAGGTGTATGGAGCGGAGCCGTGTGTGTATGAGGTGTATGGAGCGGAGCTAAATGTGTACGAGGTGTATGGAGCGGAGCTGAATGTGTATGAGGTGAATGGAGCGGAGCAGTGTGTCTATGAGGTGTATGGAGTGTAGCTCAATGTGTGCGAGGTGTATGGAGCGGAGTTGAATGTCAATGAGATATACGGAGCGGATCCGTGTGTGTATGAGGTTTGTGGAGCGGAGCTAAATGTGTACGAGGTGTATGGAGCGGAGCTGATTGTGTATGAGGTGTATGGAGCGGAGAAGTGTGTGGATGAGGTGTATGGAGCGGAGCTAAATGTGTACGAGGTGTATGGAGCGGAGCTGAATGTGTATGAGGTGAATGGAGCGGAGCAGTGTGTCTATGAGGTGTATGGAGTGTAGCTCATTGTGTGCGAGGTGTATGGAGCGGAGTTGAATGTCAATGAGGTATACGGAGCGGATCCGTGTGTGTATGAGGTGTGTGGAGCGGAGCTAAATGTGTACGAGGTGTATGGAGCGGAGCTGATTGTGTATGAGGTGTATGGAGCGGAGAAGTGTGTGGATGAGGTGTATGGAGTGGAGCTAAATGTGTATGAGGTTTATGGAGCGCAGCTGAATGTGTACGAGGTGTATGGAGCGGAGCCGTGTGTGTATGAGGTGTATTGAGCGGAGCTGAATGTGTACAAGGTGCATGGAGCGAAGCTGAATGTGTACGATGTGTATGAAGCAGAGCTGAATCTGTACTTGGTGTACGGAACTGACCCATGTGTGTATGAGGTGCATGGAGCGGAGCTAAATGTGTACGAGGTGTATGGAGCGGAGCTGAGTGTGTTGGAGGTGTACCGAGTGGAGCTAAATGTGTACTAGGTGTATGGAGTGGAGCTGAATGTGTATGAAGTGTATGGAGCGGAGCTAAATGTGTATGAGGTGTATGGAGCGGAGCGAAGTGTGTACGAGTTGTAGGGAGCGGAGCTGAATGTGTATGAGGTGTATGGAGGGGAGTTGAATGTGTATGAGGTGTACGGAGCGGATGCGTGTGTGTATGAGGTGTGTGGAGCGGAGCTAAATGTGTACGAGGTGTATGGAGCGGAGCTGATTGTGTATGAGGTGTATGGAGCGGAGCAGTGTGTGGATGAGGTGTATGGAGTGGAGCTAAATGTGTATGAGGTTTATGGAGTGCAGCTGAATGTGTACGAGGTGTATGGAGCGGAGCCGTGTGTGTATGAGGTGTATGGAGCGGAGCTAAATGTGTACGAGGTGTATGGAGCGGAGCTGAATGTGTATGAGGTGAATGGAGCGGAGCAGTGTGTCTATGAGGTGTATGGAGTGTAGCTCAATGTGTGCGAGGTGTATGGAGCGGAGTTGAATGTCAATGAGATATACGGAGCGGATCCGTGTGTGTATGAGGTTTGTGGAGCGGAGCTAAATGTGTACGAGGTGTATGGAGCGGAGCTGATTGTGTATGAGGTGTATGGAGCGGAGAAGTGTGTGGATGAGGTGTATGGAGCGGAGCTAAATGTGTACGAGGTGTATGGAGCGGAGCTGAATGTGTATGAGGTGAATGGAGCGGAGCAGTGTGTCTATGAGGTGTATGGAGTGTAGCTCATTGTGTGCGAGGTGTATGGAGCGGAGTTGAATGTCAATGAGGTATACGGAGCGGATCCGTGTGTGTATGAGGTGTGTGGAGCGGAGCTAAATGTGTACGAGGTGTATGGAGCGGAGCTGATTGTGTATGAGGTGTATGGAGCGGAGAAGTGTGTGGATGAGGTGTATGGAGTGGAGCTAAATGTGTATGAGGTTTATGGAGCGCAGCTGAATGTGTACGAGGTGTATGGAGCGGAGCCGTGTGTGTATGAGGTGTATTGAGCGGAGCTGAATGTGTACAAGGTGCATGGAGCGAAGCTGAATGTGTATGAGGTGTATGGAGCAGAGCCGTGTGTGTATGAGCTGTATGGAGCGGAGCTAAATGTGCACTAGGTGTATGGAGCGGAGCTGAATGTGTATGAGATGTATGCAGCAGAGCTAAATGTGTGAGAGGTGTATGGAGCGGATCTAAATGTGTACGAGGGGTATGGAGCGGAGCTGAATGTGTACGAGGTGTACAGAGCGGAGCCGTGTGTGTATGAGGTGTATGCAGCGGAGCTTAATGTGTACGAGGTGTATGGAGTAGAGCTGAATGTGTATGAAGTGTATGGAGTTAAATGTGTATAAGGTGTATGGAGCGGAGCTAAATGTGTATGAGGTGTATGGAGCGGAGCCGTGGGTCTATGAGGTGTATGGAGTGGACCTAAATGTGTACGAGGTGTATGGAGCGGAGCTGAATGTGTATGAGGTGAATGGAGCGGAGCAGTGTGTCTATGAGGTGTATGGAGTGTAGCTCAATGTGTGCGAGGTGTATGGAGCGGAGCTGAATGTTTACGAGGTGTATGGAGCAGAGCTGAATGTGTATGAGGTGTATGAAGCGGAGCTAAATGTGTGCAAGGTGTATGAAGCGGAGCTGAATGTGTTCGAGGTGTATGGAGTGGAGAAGAATGTGTACGAGTTGTATGGAGCGGAGCTGAATGTGTATGAGGTGCATGGAGCGGAGCCGTGTGTGTATGAGGTGTATGGAGCGGAGATAAATGTGTACGAGGTGTATGGAGCGGAGCTGAATGTGTATGAGGTGTATGGAGTGGAGCCGTGTGTGTATGAGGTGTATGGAGCTGAGTTAAATGTGTGCAAGGTGTATGGAGCGGAGCTGAATGTGTACGAGGTGTATGGAGCGGAGCTGAATGTGCATGAGGTGTATGGAGCGGAGCTAAATGTCTATGAGGTGTATTGAGCGGAGCTGAATGTGTACAAGGTGCATGGAGCGGATCTAAATGTGCACGAGGTGTATGGAGCGGAGCTGAATGTGTATGAGTTGTATGCAGCAGAGCTAAATGTGTATGAGGTGTATGGAGCGGATCTAAATGTGTACGAGGTGTATGGAGCGGAGCTGAATGTGTACGACGTGTACAGAGCGGAGCCGTGTGTGTATGAGGTGTATGGAGCGGAGCTTAATGTGTACGAGGTGTATGGAGTAAAGCTGAATGTGTATGAAGTGTATGGAATTAAATGTGTATAAGGTGTATGGAGCGGAGCTAAATGTGTACAAGGTGTGTGCAGCGGATCTGAATGTTTACGAGGTGTATGGAGCGGAGCTGAATGTGTACGAGGTGTATGGAGTGGAGCCGTGTGTGTATGAGGTGTATGGAGTAGATCTAAATGTGTATGAGATGTATGGAGCGGAGCTAAATGTGTACGAGGTGTATGGAGCAAAGCTAAATGTGTACGAGGTGTATGGAGCAGAGAAGAATGTGTACGAGGTGTATGGAGCGGAACTGAACATGTATGAGGTGTAAGGAGCGGAGCCGTGTGTGTATGAGGTGTATGTTGCGGAGCTGAATGTCATCGAGGTGTAGGGAGCGGAGCTGTGTGTATGAGGTGTATGGATTGGAGCTAAATGTGCAAGAGGTGTATGGAGCGGAGCTGAAAGTGTATGAGCTGTATGGAGCGGAGCTAAGTGTGTATGAGGTGTATGGAGCGGAGCTAAATGTGTACGAGGTGTATGGAGCGGAGCTGATTGTGTACGAGGTGTACTGAGCAGAGCTGAATGTGTATAAGGTGTATGGAGCAGAGCAAAATGTTTATGAGGTGTATGGAGCAGAGCTAAATGTGTACGAGGTGTATGGAGCAGAGCTGAATGTGTATGAGGTGTACGGAGCGGAGCCGTGTGTCTATGAGGTGTATGGAGCGGAGCTAAATGTGTACGAGGTGTATGGAGGGGAGTTGAATGTCAATGAGGTGTACGGAGAGGATCCGTGTGTGTATGAGGTGTATGAAGCGGAGGTAAATGTGTACGAGTTGTGTGGAGCGTAGCAGTGTGTGTATGAGGTGTATGGAGAGGAGCTAAATGTGTATGAGGTTTATGGAGTGCAGCTGAATGTGTACGAGGTGTATGGAGCGGAGCCGTGTGTGTATGAGGTGTATGGAGCGGAGCTAAATGTGTACGAGGTGTATGGAGCGGAGCTGAATGTGTATGAGGTGAATGGAGCGGAGCAGTGTGTCTATGAGGTGTATGGAGTGTAGCTCAATGTGTGCGAGGTGTATGGAGCGGAGCTGAATGTGTACGAGGTGTATGGAGCAGAGCTGAATGTGTATGAGGTGTATGAAGCGGAGCTAAATGTGTGCAAGGTGTATGGAGCGGAGCTGAATGTGTACAAGGTGTATGGAGTGGAGAAGAATGTGTACGAGTTGTATGGAGCGGAGCTGAATGTGTATGAGGTGTATGGAGCGGAGCCGTGTGTGTATGAGGTGTATGGAGCGGAGATAAATGTGTACGAGGTGTATGGAGCGGAGCTGAATGTGTATGAGGTGTATGGAGTGGAGCCGTGTGTGTATGAGGTGTATGAAGCTGAGTTAAATGTGTGCGAGGTGTATGGAGCAGAGCTGAATGTGTATGAGGTGTATGGAGTGGAGCCGTGTGTATGAGGTGTATGGAGCTGAGTTAAATGTGTGCGAGGTGTATGGAGCGGAGCTGAATGTGTACGAGGTGTATGGAGCGGAGCTGAATGTGTATGAGGTGTATGGAGTGGAGCTAATTGTCTATGAGGTGTATTGAGCGGAGCTGAATGTGTGCAAGGTGCATGGAGCGGAGCTGAATGTGTATGAGGTGTATGGAGCAGAGCCGTGTGTGTATGAGCTGTATGGAGCGGAGCTAAATGTGCACGAGGTGTATGGAGCGGAGCTGAATGTGTATGAGTTGTATGCAGCAGATCTAAATGTGTATGAGGTGTATGGAGCGGATCTAAATGTGTACGAGGGGTATGGAGCGGAGCTGAATGTGTACGAGGTGTACAGAGCGGAGCCGTGTGTGTATGAGGTGTATGGAGCGGAGCTTAATGTGTACGAGGTGTACGGAGTAGAGCTGAATGTGTATGAAGTGTATGGAGTTAAATGTGTATAAGGTGTATGGAGCGGAGCTAAATGTGTATGAGGTGTATGGAGCGGAGCCGTGGGTCTATGAGGTGTATGGAGTGGACCTAAATGTGTACGAGGTGTATGGAGCGGAGCTGAATGTGTATGAGGTGAATGGAGCGGAGCAGTGTGTCTATGAGGTGTATGGAGCGGAGCTAAATGTGTACGAGGTGTATGGAGCAGAGCTAAATGTGTACGAGGTGTACGGAGTGGAGAAGAATGTGTATGAGGTGTATTGAGAGGAGCTGAATGTGTATGAGGTGTATGGAGCAGAGCCAAATGTGTATGAGGTGTATGAAGCGGAGCTAAATGTGTACGAGGTGTATGGAGCGGAGCTGAATGTGTATGAGGTGTACGGAGCAGAGCCGTGGGTGTATGAGGTGTATGGAGCGGAGCTAAATGTGTACTAGGTGTATGGAGTCGAGCTGAATGTGTAAGAAGTGTATGGACCAGAGCTAAATGTGTATGAGCTGTATGAAGCGGAGCTAAATGTGTATGAGGTGTATGGAGCGGAGCTGAATGTGTATGAAGTGTATGGAGTGGAGTTAAATGTGTGTGAGGTGTATGGAGTGGAGCCGTGGGTCTATGAGGTGTATGGAGCAGAGCTAAATGTGTATGAGGTGTATGGAGCGGATCTGAATGTGTACGAGGTGTAGGGAGCATGTTGTGAATTTGGATTCTGGGCTCCCCCGGTGGCTACTGGTGGAATTGAACTGGTGTCTTCATCTTCTCTGTTCACCTGTTCCCATCAAGATGTGGGAGTCGCTATATAACCTTGCTGCTCTGTTAGTTGCTTGCCGGTCAACAATGTTATCAGAAGCCTCTCTGTGCTTGTTCCTGCTCCTAGACAACTACTAGATAAGTTGGACTCTTGTCCATGTTTGTTTTTGCATTTTTGTTCCAGTTCACAGCTGTAGTTTCGTTACTGTGTCTGGAAAGCTCTTGTGAACAGGAATTGCCACTCTGGTGTTATGAGTTAATGCCAGAGTTTTAAAGTAATTTCTGGATGGCGTTTTTGATAGGGTTTTCAGCTGACCATGAAAGTGTCCTTTCTGTCTTCTGCTATGTAGTAAGTGGACCTCAAATTTGCTAAACCTATTTTCATACTACGTTTGTTATTTCATCTCAACTCACCGCCAATACATGTGGGGGGCCTCTGTCTCCTTTCGGGGTATTTCTCTAGAGGTGAGCTAGGACTAATATTTTCCTCTGCTAGCTTTATTTAGTCCTCCGGCTGGTGCTGGGCATCTAGAATCAACGTAGGCATGCTACCCGGCCACTGCTAGTTGTGCGTTAGGTTTAGTTCATGGTCAGCTCAGTTCCCATCTTCCAAGAGCTAGTTCCTATATATGCTTAGGACTAATATTTTCCTCTGCTAGCTTTATTTAGTCCTCCGGCTGGTGCTGGGCATCTAGAATCAACGTAGGCATGCTACCCGGCCACTGCTAGTTGTGCGTTAGGTTTAGTTCATGGTCAGCTCAGTTCCCATCTTCCAAGAGCTAGTTCCTATATATGCTTATGCTATGTTCTCTTGCCATTGAGATCATGATAGTTTGACCGGCCCTCAAAGTGTTAATTGTTTGGGCTGAAGCAGGAGAAAAAGAAGTGTTGAAGGGAATTTTTTTTTTTTTTTTTCCCCTCAGAGTTTTGCTGCCTAGCCCTTAATTGCTGTCTAGCTGCTTCTTACCTCCTCTTAACCCTTGAATGGCTCTGTGTCCACCTGTTTGTAATGGATCTTCAGAGTGTAACTGCAGGTTTGAATAATCTCGCCACGAAGGTACAAAATTTGCAAGATTTTGTTTGTCATGCACCTGTATCTGAGCCGAGAATTCCTTTGCCGGAATTTTTCTCGGGGAATAGATCCGGGTGTCAGAATTTTCGAAATAATTGCAAATTATTTTTGTCCCTGAAATCTCGCTCTGCCGGAGACCCTGCACAGCAGGTCAGGATTGTGATTTCCTTGCTCCGGGGCGACCCTCAAGACTGGGCTTTTTCATTGACACCAGGGGATCCTGCGTTGCTCAATGTGGATGCGTTTTTTCTGGCCTTGGGGTTGCTTTATGACGAACCTCATTTGGAGCTTCAGGCAGAAAAAACTTTGATGTCCCTATCTCAGGGGCAAGATGAAGCGGAAATTTACTGCCAAAGATTCCGTAAATGGTCTGTGCTTACTCAGTGGAATGAGTGCGCCCTGGCGGCGACTTTCAGAGAGGGTCTCTCTGATGCCATTAAGGATGTTATGGTGGGGTTCCCTGTGCCTGCGGGTCTGAATGAGTCCATGACAATGGCTATTCAGATCGATAGGCGTTTGCGGGAGCGCAAACCAGTGCACCATCTGGCGGTGTCCACTGAGAAGTCGCCAGAGAGTATGCAGTGTGATAGAATTCTGTCCCGAAGCGAGCGGCAGAATTTTAGACGGAAAAATGGGTTGTGTTTCTATTGTGGTGATTCTACTCATGTTATATCAGCATGCTCTAAGCGCACTAAAAAGCTTGGTAAATCTGTTTCCATTTGTACCTTACCGTCTAAATTTATTCTATCTGTGACCCTGATTTGCTCTTTGTCATCTATTACCACGGACGCCTATGTCGACTCTGGCGCCGCTTTGAGTCTTATGGATTGGTCCTTTGCCAAACGCTGTGGGTATGATTTAGAGCCTTTGGAGACTCCTATTCCTCTGAAGGGGATTGACTCCACCCCATTGGCTAATAATAAACCACAATACTGGACACAAGTAACTATGCGTATTAATCCGGATCACCAGGAGATTATTCGCTTTCTGGTGCTGTATAATCTACATGATGATTTGGTGCTAGGATTGCCTTGGCTGCAAACTCACAACCCAGTCCTCGACTGGAGAGCTATGTCTGTGTTGAGCTGGGGATGTAAGGGGGCTCATGGGGATGTACCTGTGGTTTCCATTTCATCATCCATTCCCTCTGAAATTCCTGAGTTCCTGTCTGACTATCGTGACGTCTTTGAAGAATCCAAGCTTGGTTCGTTACCTCCGCACCGAGAGTGCGATTGTGCCATAGATTTAATCCCGGGTAGTAAATACCCAAAGGGTCGTTTATTTAATCTGTCTGTGCCTGAACATGCTGCTATGCGAGAATATATAAAGGAGTCCTTGGAAAAGGGACATATTCGTCCATCGTCATCTCCCTTAGGAGCCGGTTTTTTCTTTGTGTCAAAAAAAGACGGCTCTTTGAGACCATGTATTGATTATCGGCTTTTGAATAAAATCACTGTTAAATATCAATACCCATTGCCGTTGCTGACTGATTTGTTTGCTCGCATAAAGGGGGCCAAGTGGTTCTCTAAGATTGACCTTCGTGGGGCGTATAATTTGGTGCGAATCAGGCAGGGGGATGAGTGGAAAACCGCATTTAATACGCCCGAGGGCCACTTTGAGTATTTAGTGATGCCTTTTGGTCTTTCTAATGCTCCGTCAGTTTTCCAGTCCTTTATGCATGATATTTTTCGCGATTATTTGGATAAATTTATGATTGTGTATCTGGATGATATTCTGATTTTTTCAGGTGACTGGGACTCTCATGTCCAGCAAGTCAGGAGGGTTTTTCAGGTTTTGCGGTCTAATTCTTTGTGTGTGAAGGGTTCTAAGTGTGTTTTTGGGGTACAGAGGATTTCCTTTTTGGGATATATTTTTTCCCCCTCTTCCATTGAAATGGATCCTGTCAAGGTTCAAGCTATTTGTGATTGGACGCAGCCCTCTTCTCTTAAGAGTCTTCAGAAATTTTTGGGCTTTGCTAACTTTTATCGTCGATTTATTGCTGGTTTTTCGGATATTGCTAAGCCATTGACCGATTTGACTAAGAAGGGTGCTGATGTTGCTGATTGGTCCCCTGATGCTGTGGAGGCCTTTCGGGAGCTTAAGCGCCGTTTTTCCTCTGCCCCAGTGTTGCGTCAGCCTGATGTTGCTCTACCTTTTCAGGTTGAGGTCGACGCTTCTGAGATCGGAGCTGGGGCAGTGTTGTCGCAGAAAAGTTCTGACTGCTCCGTGATGAGGCCTTATGCCTTCTTTTCCCGTAAATTTTCGCCCGCTGAGCGGAATTATGATGTTGGGAATCGGGAGCTTTTGGCCATGAAGTGGGCTTTTGAGGAGTGGCGCCATTGGCTTGAGGGGGCCAGACATCAGGTGGTGGTATTGACTGACCACAAAAATTTGATTTATCTTGAGACCGCCAGGCGCCTGAATCCTAGACAGGCGCGCTGGTCATTATTTTTCTCTCGGTTTAATTTTGTGGTGTCATACCTACCGGGTTCTAAGAATGTTAAGGCGGATGCCCTTTCTAGGAGTTTTGAGCCTGACTCGCCTGGTAACTCTGAGCCCACAGGTATCCTTAAGGATGGAGTGGTATTGTCAGCCGTTTCTCCAGACCTGCGGCGGGCCTTGCAGGAGTTTCAGGCGGATAGACCTGATCGTTGCCCACCTGATAAACTGTTTGTTCCTGATGATTGGACCAGTAGAGTCATCTCTGAGGTTCATTCTTCTGCGTTGGCAGGTCATCCTGGCATTTTTGGTACCAGGGATTTGGTGGCAAGGTCCTTCTGGTGGCCTTCCCTGTCACGAGATGTGCGAGGCTTTGTGCAGTCTTGTGACGTTTGTGCTCGGGCCAAGCCTTGTTGTTCTCGGGCTAGTGGATTATTGTTGCCCTTGCCTATTCCTAAGAGGCCTTGGACGCACATCTCGATGGATTTTATTTCAGATCTGCCTGTTTCTCAGAAGATGTCTGTCATCTGGGTGGTGTGTGACCGTTTTTCTAAGATGGTCCATTTGGTTCCTCTGCCCAAGTTACCTTCTTCTTCCGAGTTGGTTCCTCTGTTTTTTCAAAATGTTGTTCGTTTGCATGGTATTCCTGAGAATATCGTTTCTGACAGAGGGACCCAATTCGTGTCTAGATTTTGGCGGGCATTCTGTGCTAGGATGGGCATAGATTTATCTTTTTCGTCCGCTTTCCATCCTCAGACGAATGGCCAGACCGAGCGGATTAATCAGACCCTGGAGACATATCTGAGGTGTTTTGTGTCTGCTGACCAGGATGATTGGGTTGCTTTTTTGCCATTGGCGGAGTTCGCTCTCAATAATCGGGCCAGCTCTGCCACTTTGGTGTCCCCGTTTTTCTGTAATTCGGGGTTTCATCCTCGATTTTCCTCTGGTCAGGTGGAATCTTCGGATTGTCCTGGAGTGGATGCTGTGGTGGAGAGATTGCATCAGATCTGGGGGCAGGTGGTGGACAATTTGAGGTTGTCCCAGGAGAAGACTCAGCTTTTTGCCAACCGCCACCGTCGTGTTGGTCCTCGGCTTTCTGTTGGGGATTTGGTGTGGTTGTCTTCTCGTTTTGTCCCTATGAGGGTCTCTTCTCCTAAGTTTAAGCCTCGGTTTATCGGCCCGTATAAGATATTGGAGATTCTTAACCCTGTTTCCTTCCGTTTGGACCTCCCTGCATCCTTTTCTATTCATAACGTTTTTCATCGGTCATTATTGCGCAGGTATGAGGTACCGGTTGTGCCTTCCGTTGAGCCTCCTGCTCCGGTGTTGGTTGAGGGTGAGTTGGAGTACGTTGTGGAGAAAATCTTAGACTCTCGTGTTTCCAGACGGAGACTCCAGTATCTGGTCAAGTGGAAGGGATACGGCCAGGAGGATAATTCTTGGGTGAATGCATCTGATGTTCATGCCTCCGATCTGGTTCGTGCCTTTCATAGGGCCCATCCTGATCGCCCTGGTGGTTCTGGTGAGGGTTCGGTGCCCCCTCCTTGAGGGGGGGGTACTGTTGTGAATTTGGATTCTGGGCTCCCCCGGTGGCTACTGGTGGAATTGAACTGGTGTCTTCATCTTCTCTGTTCACCTGTTCCCATCAAGATGTGGGAGTCGCTATATAACCTTGCTGCTCTGTTAGTTGCTTGCCGGTCAACAATGTTATCAGAAGCCTCTCTGTGCTTGTTCCTGCTCCTAGACAACTACTAGATAAGTTGGACTCTTGTCCATGTTTGTTTTTGCATTTTTGTTCCAGTTCACAGCTGTAGTTTCGTTACTGTGTCTGGAAAGCTCTTGTGAACAGGAATTGCCACTCTGGTGTTATGAGTTAATGCCAGAGTTTTAAAGTAATTTCTGGATGGCGTTTTTGATAGGGTTTTCAGCTGACCATGAAAGTGTCCTTTCTGTCTTCTGCTATGTAGTAAGTGGACCTCAAATTTGCTAAACCTATTTTCATACTACGTTTGTTATTTCATCTCAACTCACCGCCAATACATGTGGGGGGCCTCTGTCTCCTTTCGGGGTATTTCTCTAGAGGTGAGCTAGGACTAATATTTTCCTCTGCTAGCTTTATTTAGTCCTCCGGCTGGTGCTGGGCATCTAGAATCAACGTAGGCATGCTACCCGGCCACTGCTAGTTGTGCGTTAGGTTTAGTTCATGGTCAGCTCAGTTCCCATCTTCCAAGAGCTAGTTCCTATATATGCTTATGCTATGTTCTCTTGCCATTGAGATCATGACAGGAGCAGAGCTGAATGTGTATGAGGTGCAAAGAGCGGAGCCGTGTGTGTATGAGGTATATGGAGCGGAGCTAAATGTGTACGAGGTGTATGGAGCGGAGCTGAATGTCAACGAGATGTACGGAGCAGAGCCGTGTGGGTATGAGGTTTATGGAGACGAGCTAAATGTGTATCAGGTGTATGGTGCAGAGCAGATTGTGTGTGAGGTGTATCGAGCGGAGCCGTGTGTGTATGAGGTGTATAGAGTGGAGCTAAATGTGTACAAGGAGTATGGAAGTGAGCTGAATGTGTGCAAGGTGTATGGAGCGGAGCTGAATGTGTATGAGGTGTATGGAGCAGAGCTAAATGTGTATGCGGTGTATGGAGCGGAGCTAAATGTGTACGAGGTGTATGGAGCGGAGCCGTGTGTGTAAGAGGTGTATGGAGTGGAACTAAATGTGTATGAGGTGTATGGAGCGAAGCTGAATGTGTACGAGGAGTATGGAGCGGAGCTGAATGTGTATGAGGTGTATGGAGTGAAGCTGAATGTGTACGAGGTGTACGGAGCGGAGCTGTGTGTGTATGAGGGGTATAGAGCGGAGCTAAATGTGTACAAGGTGTATGGAGCGGAGCTAAATGTGTAAGAGGTGTATGGAGCAGAGTTGTGTATGTATGAGGTGTATGGAGCGGAGCTGAATGTGTACGAGGTGTATGGAACGGAGCTGAATGTGTATGAAGTGTATGGAGCGGAGTTAATTGTGTGTGAGGTGTATGGAGTGGAACCGTGTATGTATGAGGTGCATGGAGTGGAGCTAAATGTGTATGAGGTGTATGGAGCGGAGTTGAATGTGTACGAGGTGTATGGAGCGGAGCTGAATGTGTATGAAGTGTATGGAGCGGAGTTAAATGTGTGTGAGGTGTATGGAGTGGAGCCGTGGGTCTATGAGGTGTATGGAGCAAAGCTAAATGTGTATGAGGTGTATGGAGCGGATCTGAATGTGTACGAGGTGTAGGGAGCAGAGCTGAATGTGTATGAGGTGTAAAGAGCGGAGTCGTGTGTGTATGAGGTATATGGAGCGGAGCTAAATGTGTATGAGGTGTATGGAGCGGAGCTGAATGTCAACGAGATGTACGGAGCAGAGCCGTGTGTGTATGAGGTTTATGGAGAGGAGCTAAATGTGTATCAGGTGTATGGTGCAGAGCAGGTTGTGTGTGAGGTGTATCGAGCGGAGCCGTGTGTGTATGAGCTGTATGGAGCGGAGCTAAGTGTGTATGAGGTGTATGGAGCGGAGCTAAATGTGTACGAGGTGTATGGAGCGGAGCTGATTGTGTACGAGGTGTACTGAGCAGAGCTGAATGTGTATAAGGTGTATGGAGCAGAGCTAAATGTTTATGAGGTGTATGGAGCAGAGCTAAATGTGTACAAGGTGTACGGAGCAGAGCTGAATGTGTACGAGGTGTAAGGAGCGAAGCCGTATGTGTATGAGGTGTACGGAGCGGAGCTAAATGTGTACGAGGTGTATGGAGCAGAGCTGAATGTGTATGAGGTGTACGGAGCGGAGCCGTGTGTCTATGAGGTGTATGGAGCGGAGCTAAATGTGTACGAGGTGTATGGAGGGGAGTTGAATGTCAATGAGGTGTACGGAGCGGATCCGTGTGTGTATGAGGTGTATGGAGCGGAGGTAAATGTGTACGAGGTGTGTGGAGCGGAGCTGATTGTGTATGAGGTGTATGGAGCGGAGCAGTGTGTGTATGAGGTGTATGGAGAGGAGCTAAATGTGTATGAGGTTTATGGAGCGCAGCTGAATGTGTACGAGGTGTATGGAGCGGAGCCGTGTGTGTATGAGGTGTATGGAGCGGAGCTAAATGTGTACGAGGTGTATGGAGCGGAGCTGAATGTGTATGAGGTGAATGGAGCGGAGCAGTGTGTCTATGAGGTGTATGGAGTGTAGCTCAATGTGTGCGAGGTGTATGGAGCGGAGCTGAATGTGTGCAAGGTGTATGAAGCGGAGCTGAATGTGTACGAGGTGTATGGAGTGGAGAAGAATGTGTACGAGTTGTATGGAGCGGAGCTGAATGTGTATGAGGTGTATGGAGTAGAGCTGAATGTGTATGAAGTGTATGGAGTTAAATGTGTATAAGGTATATGGAGCGGAGCTAAATGTGTATGAGGTGTATGGAGCGGAGCAGTGTGTCTATGAGGTGTATGGAGTGTAGCTCAATGTGTGCGAGGTGTATGGAGCGGAGAAGAATGTGTATGAGGTGTATGGAGAGGAGCTGAATGTGTATGAGGTGTATGGAGCAGAGCTGAATGTGAATTTGTATGAAGCGGAGCTAAATGTGTACGAGGTGTATGGAGCAGAGCTAAATGTGTACGAGGTGTACGGAGTGGAGAAGAATGTGTATGAGGTGTATTGAGAGGAGCTGAATGTGTATGAGGTGTATGGAGCAGAGCCAAATGTGTATGAGGTGTATGAAGCGGAGCTAAATGTGTACGAGGTGTATGGAGCGGAGCTGAATGTGTATGAGGTGTACGGAGCAGAGCCGTGGGTGTATGAGGCGTATGGAGCGGAGCTAAATGTGTACTAGGTGTATGGAGTCGAGCTGAATGTGTAAGAAGTGTATGGACCAGAGCTAAATGTGTATGAGCTGTATGAAGCGGAGCTAAATGTGTATGAGGTGTATGGAGCGGAGCTGAATGTGTATGAAGTGTATGGAGTGGAGTTAAATGTGTGTGAGGTGTATGGAGTGGAGCCGTGGGTCTATGAGGTGTATGGAGCAGAGCTAAATGTGTATGAGGTGTATGGAGCGGATCTGAATGTGTACGAGGTGTAGGGAGCAGAGCTGAATGTGTATGAGGTGTAAAGAGCGGAGCCGTGTGTGTATGAGGTATATGGAGCGGAGCTAAATGTGTACGAGGTGTATGGAGCAGAGCTAAATGTGTACGAGGTGTACGGAGTGGAGAAGAATGTGTATGAGGTGTATTGAGAGGAGCTGAATGTGTATGAGGTGTATGGAGCAGAGCCAAATGTGTATGAGGTGTATGAAGCGGAGCTAAATGTGTACGAGGTGTATGGAGCGGAGCTGAATGTGTATGAGGTGTACGGAGCAGAGCCGTGGGTGTATGAGGTGTATGGAGCGGAGCTAAATGTGTACTAGGTGTATGGAGTCGAGCTGAATGTGTAAGAAGTGTATGGACCAGAGCTAAATGTGTATGAGCTGTATGAAGCGGAGCTAAATGTGTATGAGGTGTATGGAGCGGAGCTGAATGTGTATGAAGTGTATGGAGTGGAGTTAAATGTGTGTGAGGTGTATGGAGTGGAGCCGTGGGTCTATGAGGTGTATGGAGCAGAGCTAAATGTGTATGAGGTGTATGGAGCGGATCTGAATGTGTACGAGGTGTAGGGAGCAGAGCTGAATGTGTATGAGGTGTAAAGAGCGGAGCCGTGTGTGTATGAGGTATATGGAGCGGAGCTAAATGTGTACGAGGTGTATGGAGCGGAGCTGAATGTCAACGAGATGTACGGAGCAGAGCCGTGTGGGTATGAGGTTTATGGAGATGAGCTAAATGTGTATCAGGTGTATGGTGCAGAGCAGATTGTGTGTGAGGTGTATCGAGCGGAGCCGTGTGTGCATGAGGTGTATAGAGTGGAGCTAAATGTGTACAAGGAGTATGGAAGTGAGCTGAATGTGTGCAAGGTGTATGGAGCGGAGCTGAATGTGTATGAGGTGTATGGAGCAGAGCTAAATGTGTATGCGGTGTATGGAGCGGAGCTAAATGTGTACGAGGTGTATGGAGCGGAGCCGTGTGTGTAAGAGGTGTATGGAGTGGAGCTAAATGTGTATGAGGTGTATGGAGCGAAGCTGAATGTGTACGAGGAGTATGGAGCGGAGCTGAATGTGTATGAGGTGTATGGAGTGAAGCTGAATGTGTACGAGGTGTACGGAGCGGAGCTGTGTGTGTATGAGGGGTATGGAGCGGAGCTAAATGTGTACAAGGTGTATGGAGCGGAGCTAAATGTGTAAGAGGTGTATGGAGCAGAGTTGTGTATGTATGAGGTGTATGGAGCGGAGCTGAATGTGTACGGTGTATGGAACGGAGCTGAATGTGTATGAGGTGTATGGAGTGGAGCCGTGTATGTATGAGGTGCATGGAGTGGAGCTAAATGTGTATGAGGTGTATGGAGCGGAGTTGAATGTGTACGAGGTGTATGGAGCGGAGCTGAATGTGTATGAAGTGTATGGAGCGGAGTTAAATGTGTGTGAGGTGTATGGAGTGGAGCCGTGGGTCTATGAGGTGTATGGAGCAAAGCTAAATGTGTATGAGGTGTATGGAGCGGATCTGAATGTGTACGAGGTGTAGGGAGCAGAGCTGAATGTGTATGAGGTGTAAAGAGCGGAGTCGTGTGTGTATGAGGTATATGGAGCGGAGCTAAATGTGTACGAGGTGTATGGAGCGGAGCTGAATGTCAACGAGATGTACGGAGCAGAGCCGTGTGTGTATGAGGTTTATGGAGAGGAGCTAAATGTGTATCAGGTGTATGGTGCAGAGCAGGTTGTGTGTGAGGTGTATCGAGCGGAGCAGTGTGTGTATGAGCTGTATGGAGCGGAGCTAAGTGTGTATGAGGTGTATAGAGCGGAGCTAAATGTGTACGAGGTGTATGGAGCGGAGCTGAAAGTGTACGAGGTGTACTGAGCAGAGCTGAATGTGTATAAGGTGTATGGAGCAGAGCTAAATGTTTATGAGGTGTATGGAGCAGAGCTAAATGTGTACAAGGTGTACGGAGCAGAGCTGAATGTGTACGAGGTGTACGGAGCTAAGCCGTATGTGTATGAGGTGTATGGAGCGGAGCTAAATGTGTACGAGGTGCATGGAGCAGAGCTGAATGTGTATGAGGTGTACGGAGCGGAGCCGTGTGTCTATGAGGTGTATGGAGTGGAGCTAAATGTGTACGAGGTGTATGGAGGGGAGTTGAATGTCAATGAGGTGTACGGAGCGGATCCGTGTGTGTATGAGGTGTATGGAGCGGAGGTAAATGTGTACGAGGTGTGTGGAGCGGAGCTGATTGTGTATGAGGTGTATGGAGCGGAGCAGTGTGTGTATGAGGTGTATGGAGAGGAGCTAAATGTGTATGAGGTTTATGGAGCGCAGCTGAATGTGTACGAGGTGTATGGAGCGGAGCCGTGTGTGTATGAGGTGTATGGAGCGGAGCTAAATGTGTACGAGGTGTATGGAGCGGAGCTGAATGTGTATGAGGTGAATGGAGCGGAGCAGTGTGTCTATGAGGTGTATGGAGTGTAGCTCAATGTGTGCGAGGTGTATGGAGCGGAGCTGAATGTGTGCGAGGTGTATGGAGCAGAGCTGAATGTGTATGAGGTGTATGAAGCGAAGCTAAATGTGTGCAAGGTGTATGAAGCGGAGCTGAATGTGTACGAGGTGTATGGAGTGGAGAAGAATGTGTACGAGTTGTATGGAGCGTTGCTGAATGTGTATGAGGTGTATGGAGCGGAGCCGTGTGTGTATGAGGTGTATGGAGCGGAGATAAATGTGTACGAGGTGTATGGAGCGGAGCTGAATGTGTATGAGGTGTATGGAGTGGAGCCGTGTGTGTATGAGGTGTATGAAGCTGAGTTAAATGTGTGCGAGGTGTATGGAGCGGAGCTGAATGTGTATGAGGTGTATGGAGTGGAGCCGTGTGTGTATGAGGTGTATGGAGCTGAGTTAAATGTGTGCGAGGTGTATGGAGTGGAGCTGAATGTGTACGAGGTGTATGGAGCGGAGCTGAATGTGTATGAGGTGTATGGAGTGGAGCTAAATGTCTATGAGGTGTATTGAGCGGAGCTGAATGTGTACAAGGTGCATGGAGCGGAGCTGAATGTGTATGAGGTGTATGGAGCAGAGCCGTGTGTGTATGAGCTGTATGGAGCGGATCTAAATGTGTACGAGGGGTATGGAGCGGAGCTGAATGTGTACGAGGTGTACAGAGCGGAGCCGTGTGTGTATGAGGTGTATGGAGCGGAGCTTAATGTGTACGAGGTGTACGGAGTAGAGCCGTGTGTGTATGAGGTGTATTGAGCGGAGCTGAATGTGTGCGAGGTGTATGGAGTGGAGCAAAATATGTACGAGGTGTATGGAGCGGAGATGATTGTGTACGAGGTGTATGGAGCGGAGCTGAATGTGTACGAGGTGTATGGAGCAGAGCTGAATGTGTATGAGGTGTATGAAGCTGAGCTAAATGTGTGCAAGGTGTATGAAGCAGAGCTGAATGTGTACGAGGTGTATGGAGTGGAGAAGAATGTGTACGAGTTGTATGGAGCGGAGCTGAATGTGTATGAGGTGTATGGAGCGGAGCCGTGTGTGTATGAGGTGTATGGAGCGAAGATAAATGTGTACGAGGTGTATGGAACGGAGCTGAATGTGTATGAGGTGTATGGAGTGGAGACGTGTGTGTATGAGGTGTATGGAGCTGAGTTAAATGTGTGCGAGGTGTATGGAGCGGAGCTGAATGTGTATGAGGTGTATGGAGTGGAGCCGTGTGTGTATGAGGTGTATGGAGCTGAGTTAAATGTGTGCGAGGTGTATGGAGCGGAGCTAAATGTGCACGAGGTGTATGGAGTGGAGCTGAATGTGTATGAGTTGTATGCAGCAGAGCTAAATGTGTATGAGGTGTATGGAGCGGATCTAAATGTGTACGAGGTGTATGGAGCGGAGCTGAATGTGTACAAGGTGTACAGAGCGGAACCGTGTGTGTATGAGGTGTATGGAGCGGAGCTTAATGTGTACGAGGTGTATGGAGTAGAGCTGAATGTGTATGAAGTGTATGGAGTTAAATGTGTATAAGGTGTATGGAGCGGAGCTAAATGTGTATGAGGTGTATGGAGTGGACCTAAATGTGTACAAGGTGTGTGCAGCGGATCTGAATGTGTACGAGGTGTATGGAGTGGAGCCGTGTGTGTATGAGGTGTATGGAGTAGATCTAAATGTGTATGAGATGTATGGAGCGGAGCTAAATGTGTACGAGGTGTATGGAGCAAAGCTAAATGTGTACGAGGTGTATGGAGCAGAGAAGAATGTGTACGAGGTGTATGGAGCGGAACTGAATGTCATCGAGGTGTAGGGAGCGGAGCCGTGTGTATGAGGTGTATGGAGTGGAGCTAAATGTGCAAGAGGTGTATGGAGCGGAGCTGAAAGTGTATGAGCTGTATGGAGCGGAGATAAGTGTGTATGAGGTGTATGGAGCGGAGCTAAATGTGTACGAGGTGTATGGAGCGGAGCTGATTGTGTACGAGGTGTACTGAGAAGAGCTGAATGTGTATGAGGTGTATGGAGCAGAGCTAAATGTGTACAAGGTGTACGGAGCAGAGCTGAATGTGTACGAGGTGTACGGAGCGAAGCCGTATGTGTATGAGGTGTACGGAGCGGAGCTAAATGTGTACGAGGTGTCTGGAGCAGAGCTGAATGTGTATGAGGTGTACGGAGCAGAGCCGTGTGTCTATGAGGTGTGTGGAGCGGAGCTAAATGTGTACGAGGTGTATGGAGGGGAGTTGAATGTCAATGAGGTGTACGGAGCGGATCCGTGTGTGTATGAGGTGTATGGAGCGGAGCTAAATGTGTACGAGGTGTGTGGAGCGGAGCTGATTGTGTATGAGGTGTATGGAGCGGAGCAGTGTGTGTATGAGTTGTATGCAGCAGATCTAAATGTGTATGAGGTGTATGGAGCGGATCTAAATGTGTACGAGGGGTATGGAGCGGAGCTGAATGTGTACGAGGTGTACAGAGCGGAGCCGTGTGTGTATGAGGTGTATGGAGCGGAGCTTAATGTGTACGAGGTGTATGGAGTAGAGCTGAATGTGTATGAAGTGTATGGAGTTAAATGTGTATAAGGTGTATGGAGCGGAGCTAAATGTGTATGAGGTGTATCGAGCGCAGCCGTGGGTCTATGAGGTGTATGGAGTGGACCTAAATGTGTACAAGGTGTGTGCAGCGGATCTGAATGTGTACGAGGTGTATGGAGTGGAGCCGTGTGTGTATGAGGTGTATGGAGTAGATCTAAATGTGTATGAGATGTATGGAGCGGAGCTAAATGTGTACGAGGTGTATGGAGCAAAGCTAAATGTGTACGAGGTGTATGGAGCAGAGAAGAATGTGTACGAGGTGTATGGAGCGGAACTGAATGTCATCGAGGTGTAGGGAACGGAGCCGTGTGTATGAGGTGTATGGAGTGGAGCTAAATGTGCAAGAGGTGTATGGAGCGGAGCTGAAAGTGTATGAGCTGTATGGAGCGGAGATAAGTGTGTATGAGGTGTATGGAGCGGAGCTAAATGTGTACGAGGTGTATGGAGCGGAGCTGATTGTGTACGAGGTGTACTGAGCAGAGCTGAATGTGTATGAGGTGTATGGAGCAGAGCTAAATGTTTATGAGGTGTATGGAGCGGAGCTAAATGTGTACGAGGTGTCTGGAGCAGAGCTGAATGTGTATGAGGTGTACGGAGCAGAGCCGTGTGTCTATGAGGTGTGTGGAGCGGAGCTAAATGTGTACGAGGTGTATGGAGGGGAGTTGAATGTCAATGAGGTGTACGGAGCGGATCCGTGTGTGTATGAGGTGTATGGAGCGGAGCTAAATGTGTACGAGGTGTGTGGAGCGGAGCTGATTGTGTATGAGGTGTATGGAGCGGAGCAGTGTGTGTATGAGGTGTATGGAGAGGAGCTAAATGTGTATGAGGTTTATGGAGCGCAGCTGAATGTGTACGAGGTGTATGGAGCGGAGCCGTGTGTGTATGAGGTGTATGGAGCGGAGCTAAATGTGTACGAGGTGTATGGAGCGGATCTGAATGTGTATAAGGTGAATGGAGCGGAGCAGTGTGTCTATGAGGTGTATGGAGTGTAGCTCAATGTGTGCGAGGTGTATGGAACGGAGCTGAATGTGTATGAGGTGTATGGAGCAGAGCTGAATGTGTATGAGGTGTATGAAGCGGAGCTAAATGTGTGCAAGGTGTATGAAGCGGAGCTGAATGTGTACGAGGTGTATGGAGTGGAGAAGAATGTGCACGAGTTGTATGGAGTGGAGCTGAATGTGTATGAGGTGTATGGAGCGGAGCCGTGTGTGTATGAGGTGTATGGAGCAGACATAAATGTGTACGAGGTGTATGGAGCGGAGCTGAATGTGTATGAGGTGTATGGAGTGGAGCCGTGTGTGTATGAGGTGTATGGAGCTGAGTTAAATGTGTGCGAGGTGTATGGAGCGGAGCTGAATTTTTTATGAGGTGTATGGAGTGGAGCCGTGTGTGTATGAGGTGTATGGAGCTGAGTTAAATGTGTGCGAGGTGTATGGAGCGGAGCTGAATGTGTACGAGGTGTATGGAGCGGAGCTGAATGTGTATGAGGTGTATGGAGCGGAGCTAAATGTCTATGAGGTGTATGGAGTAGAGCTGAATGTGTATGAAGTGTATGGAGTTAAATGTGTATAAGGTGTATGGAGCGGAGCTAAATGTGTATGAGGTGTATGGAGCGGAGCCGTGGGTCTATGAGGTGTATGGAGTGGACCTAAATGTGTACAAGGTGTGTGCAGCGGATCTGAATGTGTACGAGGTGTATGGAGTGGAGCCGTGTGTGTATGAGGTGTATGGAGTAGATCTAAATGTGTATGAGATGTATGGAGCGGAGCTAAATGTGTACGAGGTGTATGGAGCAAAGCTAAATGTGTACGAGGTGTATGGAGCAGAGAAGAATGTGTACGAGGTGTATGGAGCGGAACTGAATGTCATCGAGGTGTAGGGAGCGGAGCCGTGTGTATGAGGTGTATGGAGTGGAGCTAAATGTGCAAGAGGTGTATGGAGCGGAGCTGAAAGTGTATGAGCTGTATGGAGCGGAGATAAGTGTGTATGAGGTGTATGGAGCGGAGCTAAATGTGTACGAGGTGTATGGAGCGGAGCTGATTGTGTACGAGGTGTACTGAGAAGAGCTGAATGTGTATGAGGTGTATGGAGCAGAGCTAAATGTGTACAAGGTGTACGGAGCAGAGCTGAATGTGTACGAGGTGTACGGAGCGAAGCCGTATGTGTATGAGGTGTACGGAGCGGAGCTAAATGTGTACGAGGTGTCTGGAGCAGAGCTGAATGTGTATGAGGTGTACGGAGCAGAGCCGTGTGTCTATGAGGTGTGTGGAGCGGAGCTAAATGTGTACGAGGTGTATGGAGGGGAGTTGAATGTCAATGAGGTGTACGGAGCGGATCCGTGTGTGTATGAGGTGTATGGAGCGGAGCTAAATGTGTACGAGGTGTGTGGAGCGGAGCTGATTGTGTATGAGGTGTATGGAGCGGAGCAGTGTGTGTATGAGTTGTATGCAGCAGATCTAAATGTGTATGAGGTGTATGGAGCGGATCTAAATGTGTACGAGGGGTATGGAGCGGAGCTGAATGTGTACGAGGTGTACAGAGCGGAGCCGTGTGTGTATGAGGTGTATGGAGCGGAGCTTAATGTGTACGAGGTGTATGGAGTAGAGCTGAATGTGTATGAAGTGTATGGAGTTAAATGTGTATAAGGTGTATGGAGAGGAGCTAAATGTGTATGAGGTGTATCGAGCGCAGCCGTGGGTCTATGAGGTGTATGGAGTGGACCTAAATGTGTACAAGGTGTGTGCAGCGGATCTGAATGTGTACGAGGTGTATGGAGTGGAGCCGTGTGTGTATGAGGTGTATGGAGTAGATCTAAATGTGTATGAGATGTATGGAGCGGAGCTAAATGTGTACGAGGTGTATGGAGCAAAGCTAAATGTGTACGAGGTGTATGGAGCAGAGAAGAATGTGTACGAGGTGTATGGAGCGGAACTGAATGTCATCGAGGTGTAGGGAACGGAGCCGTGTGTATGAGGTGTATGGAGTGGAGCTAAATGTGCAAGAGGTGTATGGAGCGGAGCTGAAAGTGTATGAGCTGTATGGAGCGGAGATAAGTGTGTATGAGGTGTATGGAGCGGAGCTAAATGTGTACGAGGTGTATGGAGCGGAGCTGATTGTGTACGAGGTGTACTGAGCAGAGCTGAATGTGTATGAGGTGTATGGAGCAGAGCTAAATGTTTATGAGGTGTATGGAGCGGAGCTAAATGTGTACGAGGTGTCTGGAGCAGAGCTGAATGTGTATGAGGTGTACGGAGCAGAGCCGTGTGTCTATGAGGTGTGTGGAGCGGAGCTAAATGTGTACGAGGTGTATGGAGGGGAGTTGAATGTCAATGAGGTGTACGGAGCGGATCCGTGTGTGTATGAGGTGTATGGAGCGGAGCTAAATGTGTACGAGGTGTGTGGAGCGGAGCTGATTGTGTATGAGGTGTATGGAGCGGAGCAGTGTGTGTATGAGGTGTATGGAGAGGAGCTAAATGTGTATGAGGTTTATGGAGCGCAGCTGAATGTGTACGAGGTGTATGGAGCGGAGCCGTGTGTGTATGAGGTGTATGGAGCGGAGCTAAATGTGTACGAGGTGTATGGAGCGGATCTGAATGTGTATAAGGTGAATGGAGCGGAGCAGTGTGTCTATGAGGTGTATGGAGTGTAGCTCAATGTGTGCGAGGTGTATGGAACGGAGCTGAATGTGTATGAGGTGTATGGAGCAGAGCTGAATGTGTATGAGGTGTATGAAGCGGAGCTAAATGTGTGCAAGGTGTATGAAGCGGAGCTGAATGTGTACGAGGTGTATGGAGTGGAGAAGAATGTGCACGAGTTGTATGGAGTGGAGCTGAATGTGTATGAGGTGTATGGAGCGGAGCCGTGTGTGTATGAGGTGTATGGAGCAGACATAAATGTGTACGAGGTGTATGGAGCGGAGCTGAATGTGTATGAGGTGTATGGAGTGGAGCCGTGTGTGTATGAGGTGTATGGAGCTGAGTTAAATGTGTGCGAGGTGTATGGAGCGGAGCTGAATTTTTTATGAGGTGTATGGAGTGGAGCCGTGTGTGTATGAGGTGTATGGAGCTGAGTTAAATGTGTGCGAGGTGTATGGAGCGGAGCTGAATGTGTACGAGGTGTATGGAGCGGAGCTGAATGTGTATGAGGTATATGGAGCGGAGCTAAATGTCTATGAGGTGTATTGAGCGGAGCTGAATGTGTACAAGGTGCATGGAGCGGAGCTGAATGTGTATGAGGTGTATGGAGCAGAACCGTGTGTGTATGAGCTGTATGGAGCGGAGCTAAATGTGCACGAGGTGTATGGAGCGGAGCTGAATGTTTATGAGTTGTATGCAGCAGATCTAAATGTGTATGAGGTGTATGGAGCGGATCTAAATGTGTACGAGGGGTATGGAGCGGAGCTGAATGTGTACGAGGTGTACAGAACGGAGCCGTGTGTGTATGAGGTGTATGGAGCGGAGCTTAATGTGTACGAGGTGTATGGAGTAGAGCTGAATGTGTATGAAGTGTATGGAGTTAAATGTGTATAAGGTGTATGGAGCGGAGCTAAATGTGTATGAGGTGTATGGAGCGGAGCCGTGGGTCTATGAGGTGTATGGAGTGGACCTAAATGTGTACGAGGTGTATGGAGCGGAGCTGAATGTGTATGAGGTGAATGGAGCGGAGCAGTGTGTCTATGAGGTGTATGGAGTGTAGCTCAATGAGTGCGAGGTGTATGGAGAGGAGCTGAATGTGAACGAGGTGTATGGAGCAGAGCTGAATGTGTATGAGGTGTATGAAGCGGAGCTAAATGTGTGCAAGGTGTATGAAGCGGAGCTGAATGTGTACGAGTTGTATGGAGCGGAGCTGAATGTGTATGATGTGTATGGAGCGGAGCCGTGTGTGTATGAGGTGTATGGAGCGGAGATAAATGTGTACGAGGTGTATGGAGCGGAGCTGAATGTGTATGAGGTGTATGGAGTGGAGACGTGTGTGTATGAGGAGTATGGAGCTGAGTTAAATGTGTGCGAGGTGTATGGAGCGGAGCTAAATGTGCATGAGGTGTATTGAGCGGAGCTGAATGTGTACGAGGTGTATGGAGCGGAGTTGAATGTGTATGAGGTGTATTGAGCGGAGCCATGTGTGTATGTGGTGTATGGAGCGGAGCTAAATGTGTACAAGGTGTAGGGAGCAGAGCTTAATGTGTATGATGTGTATAGAGCGGAGCCGTGTGTGTATGAGGTGTATTGAGCGGAGCTGAATGTGTGCAAGGTGTATGGAGTGGAGCAAAATATGTACGAGGTGTATGGAGCAGAGCTGAATGTGTATGAAGTGTATGGAGCGGAGCTAAATGTGTATGAGGTGTATGGAGCGAAGCTAAATGTGTACGAGATGTATGGAGTAGAGCTGAAATTGTATGAGGTGTAAGGAGCTGACCCGTGTGTGTATGAGGTTTATGGAGCGGAGCTAAATGTGTACGAGTTGTATGGAGCGGAGCTGAATGTGTACGAGCTGTACGGAGCAGAGGTGTGTTTGTATGAGGTGTATGGAGCGGAGCTGAATGTGTACGATGTGTATGAAGCAGAGCTGAATCTGTACTTGGTGTACGGAACTGACCCATGTGTGTATGAGGTGCATGGAGCGGAGCTAAATGTGTACGAGGTGTATGGAGCGGAGCTGAGTGTGTTGGAGGTGTACCGAGTGGAGCTAAATGTGTACTAGGTGTATGGAGTGGAGCTGAATGTGTATGAAGTGTATGGAGCGGAGCTAAATGTGTATGAGGTGTATGGAGCGGAGCGAAGTGTGTACGAGTTGTAGGGAGCGGAGCTGAATGTGTATGAGGTGTATGGAGGGGAGTTGAATGTGTATGAGGTGTACGGAGCGGATGCGTGTGTGTATGAGGTGTGTGGAGCGGAGCTAAATGTGTACGAGGTGTATGGAGCGGAGCTGATTGTGTATGAGGTGTATGGAGCGGAGCAGTGTGTGGATGAGGTGTATGGAGTGGAGCTAAATGTGTATGAGGTTTATGGAGTGCAGCTGAATGTGTACGAGGTGTATGGAGCGGAGCCGTGTGTGTATGAGGTGTATGGAGCGGAGCTAAATGTGTACGAGGTGTATGGAGCGGAGCTGAATGTGTATGAGGTGAATGGAGCGGAGCAGTGTGTCTATGAGGTGTATGGAGTGTAGCTCAATGTGTGCGAGGTGTATGGAGCGGAGTTGAATGTCAATGAGGTATACGGAGCGGATCCGTGTGTGTATGAGGTTTGTGGAGCGGAGCTAAATGTGTATGAGGTGTATGGAGCGGAGCTGATTGTGTATGAGGTGTATGGAGCGGAGAAGTGTGTGGATGAGGTGTATGGAGCGGAGCTAAATGTGTACGAGGTGTATGGAGCGGAGCTGAATGTGTATGAGGTGAATGGAGCGGAGCAGTGTGTCTATGAGGTCTATGGAGTGTAGCTCATTGTGTGCGAGGTGTATGGAGCGGAGTTGAATGTCAATGAGGTATACGGAGCGGATCCGTGTGTGTATGAGGTGTGTGGAGCGGAGCTAAATGTGTACGAGGTGTATGGAGCGGAGCTGATTGTGTATGAGGTGTATGGAGCGGAGAAGTGTGTGGATGAGGTGTATGGAGTGGAGCTAAATGTGTATGAGGTTTATGGAGCGCAGCTGAATGTGTACGAGGTGTATGGAGCGGAGCCGTGTGTGTATGAGGTGTATTGAGCGGAGCTGAATGTGTACAAGGTGCATGGAGCGAAGCTGAATGTGTATGAGGTGTATGGAGCAGAGCCGTGTGTGTATGAGCTGTATGGAGCGGAGCTAAATGTGCACTAGGTGTATGGAGCGGAGCTGAATGTGTATGAGATGTATGCAGCAGAGCTAAATGTGTGAGAGGTGTATGGAGCGGATCTAAATGTGTACGAGGGGTATGGAGCGGAGCTGAATGTGTACGAGGTGTACAGAGCGGAGCCGTGTGTGTATGAGGTGTATGCAGCGGAGCTTAATGTGTACGAGGTGTATGGAGTAGAGCTGAATGTGTATGAAGTGTATGGAGTTAAATGTGTATAAGGTGTATGGAGCGGAGCTAAATGTGTATGAGGTGTATGGAGCGGAGCCGTGGGTCTATGAGGTGTATGGAGTGGACCTAAATGTGTACGAGGTGTATGGAGCGGAGCTGAATGTGTATGAGGTGAATGGAGCGGAGCAGTGTGTCTATGAGGTGTATGGAGTGTAGCTCAATGTGTGCGAGGTGTATGGAGCGGAGCTGAATGTTTACGAGGTGTATGGAGCAGAGCTGAATGTGTATGAGGTGTATGAAGCGGAGCTAAATGTGTGCAAGGTGTATGAAGCGGAGCTGAATGTGTACGAGGTGTATGGAGTGGAGCTGAATGTGTATGAGGTGCATGGAGCGGAGCCGTGTGTGTATGAGGTGTATGGAGCGGAGATAAATGTGTACGAGGTGTATGGAGCGGAGCTGAATGTGTATGAGGTGTATGGAGTGGAGCCGTGTGTGTATGAGGTGTATGGAGCTGAGTTAAATGTGTGCAAGGTGTATGGAGCGGAGCTGAATGTGTACGAGGTGTATGGAGCGGAGCTGAGTGTGCATGAGGTGTATGGAGCGGAGCTAAATGTCTATGAGGTGTATTGAGCGGAGCTGAATGTGTACAAGGTGCATGGAGCGGATCTAAATGTGCACGAGGTGTATGGAGCGGAGCTGAATGTGTTTGAGTTGTATGCAGCAGAGCTAAATGTGTATGAGGTGTATGGAGCGGATCTAAATGTGTACGAGGTGTATGGAGCGGAGCTGAATGTGTACGACGTGTACAGAGCGGAGCCGTGTGTGTATGAGGTGTATGGAGCGGAGCTTAATGTGTACGAGGTGTATGGAGTAAAGCTGAATGTGTATGAAGTGTATGGAGTTAAATGTGTATAAGGTGTATGGAGCGGAGCTAAATGTGTACAAGGTGTGTGCAGCGGATCTGAATGTTTACGAGGTGTATGGAGCGGAGCTGAATGTGTACGAGGTGTATGGAGTGGAGCCGTGTGTGTATGAGGTGTATGGAGTAGATCTAAATGTGTATGAGATGTATGGAGCGGAGCTAAATGTGTACGAGGTGTATGGAGCAAAGCTAAATGTGTACGAGGTGTATGGAGCAGAGAAGAATGTGTACGAGGTGTATGGAGCGGAACTGAACATGTATGAGGTGTAAGGAGCGGAGCCGTGTGTGTATGAGGTGTATGTTGCGGAGCTGAATGTCATCGAGGTGTAGGGAGCGGAGCTGTGTGTATGAGGTGTATGGATTGGAGCTAAATGTGCAAGAGGTGTATGGAGCGGAGCTGAAAGTGTATGAGCTGTATGGAGCGGAGCTAAGTGTGTATGAGGTGTATGGAGCGGAGCTAAATGTGTACGAGGTGTATGGAGCGGAGCTGATTGTGTACGAGGTGTACTGAGCAGAGCTGAATGTGTATAAGGTGTATGGAGCAGAGCTAAATGTTTATGAGGTGTATGGAGCAGAGCTGAATGTGTATGAGGTGTACGGAGCGGAGCCGTGTGTCTATGAGGTGTATGGAGCGGAGCTAAATGTGTACGAGGTGTATGGAGGGGAGTTGAATGTCAATGAGGTGTACGGAGAGGATCCGTGTGTGTATGAGGTGTATGGAGCGGAGGTAAATGTGTACGAGTTGTGTGGAGCGTAGCAGTGTGTGTATGAGGTGTATGGAGAGGAGCTAAATGTGTATGAGGTTTATGGAGTGCAGCTGAATGTGTACGAGGTGTATGGAGCGGAGCCGTGTGTGTATGAGGTGTATGGAGCGGAGCTAAATGTGTACGAGGTGTATGGAGCGGAGCTGAATGTGTATGAGGTGAATGGAGCGGAGCAGTGTGTCTATGAGGTGTATGGAGTGTAGCTCAATGTGTGCGAGGTGTATGGAGCGGAGCTGAATGTGTACGAGGTGTATGGAGCAGAGCTGAATGTGTATGAGGTGTATGAAGCGGAGCTAAATGTGTGCAAGGTGTATGGAGCGGAGCTGAATGTGTACAAGGTGTATGGAGTGGAGAAGAATGTGTACGAGTTGTATGGAGCGGAGCTGAATGTGTATGAGGTGTATGGAGCGGAGCCGTGTGTGTATGAGGTGTATGGAGCGGAGATAAATGTGTACGAGGTGTATGGAGCGGAGCTGAATGTGTATGAGGTGTATGGAGTGGAGCCGTGTGTGTATGAGGTGTATGGAGCTGAGTTAAATGTGTGCGAGGTGTATGGAGCGGAGCTGAATGTGTACGAGGTGTATGGAGCGGAGCTGAATGTGTATGAGGTGTATGGAGTGGAGCTAATTGTCTATGAGGTGTATTGAGCGGAGCTGAATGTGTGCAAGGTGCATGGAGCGGAGCTGAATGTGTATGAGGTGTATGGAGCAGAGCCGTGTGTGTATGAGCTGTATGGAGCGGAGCTAAATGTGCACGAGGTGTATGGAGCGGAGCTGAATGTGTATGAGTTGTATGCAGCAGATCTAAATGTGTATGAGGTGTATGGAGCGGATCTAAATGTGTACGAGGGGTATGGAGCGGAGCTGAATGTGTACGAGGTGTACAGAGCGGAGCCGTGTGTGTATGAGGTGTATGGAGCGGAGCTTAATGTGTACGAGGTGTACGGAGTAGAGCTGAATGTGTATGAAGTGTATGGAGTTAAATGTGTATAAGGTGTATGGAGCGGAGCTAAATGTGTATGAGGTGTATGGAGCGGAGCCGTGGGTCTATGAGGTGTATGGAGTGGACCTAAATGTGTACGAGGTGTATGGAGCGGAGCTGAATGTGTATGAGGTGAATGGAGCGGAGCAGTGTGTCTATGAGGTGTATGGAGCGGAGCTAAATGTGTACGAGGTGTATGGAGCAGAGCTAAATGTGTACGAGGTGTACGGAGTGGAGAAGAATGTGTATGAGGTGTATTGAGAGGAGCTGAATGTGTATGAGGTGTATGGAGCAGAGCCAAATGTGTATGAGGTGTATGAAGCGGAGCTAAATGTGTACGAGGTGTATGGAGCGGAGCTGAATGTGTATGAGGTGTACGGAGCAGAGCCGTGGGTGTATGAGGTGTATGGAGCGGAGCTAAATGTGTACTAGGTGTATGGAGTCGAGCTGAATGTGTAAGAAGTGTATGGACCAGAGCTAAATGTGTATGAGCTGTATGAAGCGGAGCTAAATGTGTATGAGGTGTATGGAGCGGAGCTGAATGTGTATGAAGTGTATGGAGTGGAGTTAAATGTGTGTGAGGTGTATGGAGTGGAGCCGTGGGTCTATGAGGTGTATGGAGCAGAGCTAAATGTGTATGAGGTGTATGGAGCGGATCTGAATGTGTACGAGGTGTAGGGAGCAGAGCTGAATGTGTATGAGGTGTAAAGAGCGGAGCCGTGTGTGTATGAGGTATATGGAGCGGAGCTAAATGTGTACGAGGTGTATGGAGCGGAGCTGAATGTCAACGAGATGTACGGAGCAGAGCCGTGTGGGTATGAGGTTTATGGAGACGAGCTAAATGTGTATCAGGTGTATGGTGCAGAGCAGATTGTGTGTGAGGTGTATCGAGCGGAGCCGTGTGTGTATGAGGTGTATAGAGTGGAGCTAAATGTGTACAAGGAGTATGGAAGTGAGCTGAATGTGTGCAAGGTGTATGGAGCGGAGCTGAATGTGTATGAGGTGTATGGAGCAGAGCTAAATGTGTATGTGGTGTATGGAGCGGAGCTAAATGTGTACGAGGTGTATGGAGCGGAGCCGTGTGTGTAAGAGGTGTATGGAGTGGAGCTAAATGTGTATGAGGTGTATGGAGCGAAGCTGAATGTGTACGAGGAGTATGGAGCGGAGCTGAATGTGTATGAGGTGTATGGAGTGAAGCTGAATGTGTACGAGGTGTACGGAGCGGAGCTGTGTGTGTATGAGGGGTATAGAGCGGAGCTAAATGTGTACAAGGTGTATGGAGCGGAGCTAAATGTGTAAGAGGTGTATGGAGCAGAGTTGTGTATGTATGAGGTGTATGGAGCGGAGCTGAATGTGTACGAGGTGTATGGAACGGAGCTGAATGTGTATGAAGTGTATGGAGCGGAGTTAAATGTGTGTGAGGTGTATGGAGTGGAGCCGTGTATGTATGAGGTGCATGGAGTGGAGCTAAATGTGTATGAGGTGTATGGAGCGGAGTTGAATGTGTACGAGGTGTATGGAGCGGAGCTGAATGTGTATGAAGTGTATGGAGCGGAGTTAAATGTGTGTGAGGTGTATGGAGTGGAGCCGTGGGTCTATGAGGTGTATGGAGCAAAGCTAAATGTGTATGAGGTGTATGGAGCGGATCTGAATGTGTACGAGGTGTAGGGAGCAGAGCTGAATGTGTATGAGGTGTAAAGAGCGGAGTCGTGTGTGTATGAGGTATATGGAGCAGAGCTAAATGTGTATGAGGTGTATGGAGCGGAGCTGAATGTCAACGAGATGTACGGAGCAGAGCCGTGTGTGTATGAGGTTTATGGAGAGGAGCTAAATGTGTATCAGGTGTATGGTGCAGAGCAGGTTGTGTGTGAGGTGTATCGAGCGGAGCCGTGTGTGTATGAGCTGTATGGAGCGGAGCTAAGTGTGTATGAGGTGTATGGAGCGGAGCTAAATGTGTACGAGGTGTATGGAGCGGAGCTGATTGTGTACGAGGTGTACTGAGCAGAGCTGAATGTGTATAAGGTGTATGGAGCAGAGCTAAATGTTTATGAGGTGTATGGAGCAGAGCTAAATGTGTACAAGGTGTACGGAGCAGAGCTGAATGTGTACGAGGTGTAAGGAGCGAAGCCGTATGTGTATGAGGTGTACGGAGCGGAGCTAAATGTGTACGAGGTGTATGGGGCAGAGCTGAATGTGTATGAGGTGTACGGAGCGGAGCCGTGTGTCTATGAGGTGTATGGAGCGGAGCTAAATGTGTACGAGGTGTATGGAGGGGAGTTGAATGTGTATGAGGTGTACGGAGCGGATCCGTGTGTGTATGAGGTGTATGGAGCGGAGGTAAATGTGTACGAGGTGTGTGGAGCGGAGCTGATTGTGTATGAGGTGTATGGAGCGGAGCAGTGTGTGTATGAGGTGTATGGAGAGGAGCTAAATGTGTATGAGGTTTATGGAGCGCAGCTGAATGTGTACGAGGTGTATGGAGCGGAGCCGTGTGTGTATGAGGTGTATGGAGCGGAGCTAAATGTGTACGAGGTGTATGGAGCGGAGCTGAATGTGTATGAGGTGAATGGAGCGGAGCAGTGTGTCTATGAGGTGTATGGAGTGTAGCTCAATGTGTGCGAGGTGTATGGAGCGGAGCTGAATGTGTGCAAGGTGTATGAAGCGGAGCTGAATGTGTACGAGGTGTATGGAGTGGAGAAGAATGTGTACGAGTTGTATGGAGCGGAGCTGAATGTGTATGAGGTGTATGGAGTAGAGCTGAATGTGTATGAAGTGTATGGAGTTAAATGTGTATAAGGTGTATGGAGCGGAGCTAAATGTGTATGAGGTGTATGGAGCGGAGCAGTGTGTCTATGAGGTGTATGGAGTGTAGCTCAATGTGTGCGAGGTGTATGGAGCGGAGAAGAATGTGTATGAGGTGTATGGAGAGGAGCTGAATGTGTATGAGGTGTATGGAGCAGAGCTGAATGTGAATTTGTATGAAGCGGAGCTAAATGTGTACGAGGTGTATGGAGCAGAGCTAAATGTGTACGAGGTGTACGGAGTGGAGAAGAATGTGTATGAGGTGTATTGAGAGGAGCTGAATGTGTAAGAAGTGTATGGACCAGAGCTAAATGTGTATGAGCTGTATGAAGCGGAGCTAAATGTGTATGAGGTGTATGGAGCGGAGCTGAATGTGTATGAAGTGTATGGAGTGGAGTTAAATGTGTGTGAGGTGTATGGAGTGGAGCCGTGGGTCTATGAGGTGTATGGAGCAGAGCTAAATGTGTATGAGGTGTATGGAGCGGATCTGAATGTGTACGAGGTGTAGGGAGCAGAGCTGAATGTGTATGAGGTGTAAAGAGCGGAGCCGTGTGTGTATGAGGTATATGGAGCGGAGCTAAATGTGTACGAGGTGTATGGAGCAGAGCTAAATGTGTACGAGGTGTACGGAGTGGAGAAGAATGTGTATGAGGTGTATTGAGAGGAGCTGAATGTGTATGAGGTGTATGGAGCAGAGCCAAATGTGTATGAGGTGTATGAAGCGGAGCTAAATGTGTACGAGGTGTATGGAGCGGAGCTGAATGTGTATGAGGTGTACGGAGCAGAGCCGTGGGTGTATGAGGTGTATGGAGCGGAGCTAAATGTGTACTAGGTGTATGGAGTCGAGCTGAATGTGTAAGAAGTGTATGGACCAGAGCTAAATGTGTATGAGCTGTATGAAGCGGAGCTAAATGTGTATGAGGTGTATGGAGCGGAGCTGAATGTGTATGAAGTGTATGGAGTGGAGTTAAATGTGTGTGAGGTGTATGGAGTGGAGCCGTGGGTCTATGAGGTGTATGGAGCAGAGCTAAATGTGTATGAGGTGTATGGAGCGGATCTGAATGTGTACGAGGTGTAGGGAGCAGAGCTGAATGTGTATGAGGTGTAAAGAGCGGAGCCGTGTGTGTATGAGGTATATGGAGCGGAGCTAAATGTGTACGAGGTGTATGGAGCGGAGCTGAATGTCAACGAGATGTACGGAGCAGAGCCGTGTGGGTATGAGGTTTATGGAGATGAGCTAAATGTGTATCAGGTGTATGGTGCAGAGCAGATTGTGTGTGAGGTGTATCGAGCGGAGCCGTGTGTGCATGAGGTGTATAGAGTGGAGCTAAATGTGTACAAGGAGTATGGAAGTGAGCTGAATGTGTGCAAGGTGTATGGAGCGGAGCTGAATGTGTATGAGGTGTATGGAGCAGAGCTAAATGTGTATGCGGTGTATGGAGCGGAGCTAAATGTGTACGAGGTGTATGGAGCGGAGCCGTGTGTGTAAGAGGTGTATGGAGTGGAGCTAAATGTGTATGAGGTGTATGGAGCGAAGCTGAATGTGTACGAGGAGTATGGAGCGGAGCTGAATGTGTATGAGGTGTATGGAGTGAAGCTGAATGTGTACGAGGTGTACGGAGCGGAGCTGTGTGTGTATGAGGGGTATGGAGCGGAGCTAAATGTGTACAAGGTGTATGGAGCGGAGCTAAATGTGTAAGAGGTGTATGGAGCAGAGTTGTGTATGTATGAGGTGTATGGAGCGGAGCTGAATGTGTACGGTGTATGGAACGGAGCTGAATGTGTATGAGGTGTATGGAGTGGAGCCGTGTATGTATGAGGTGCATGGAGTGGAGCTAAATGTGTATGAGGTGTATGGAGCGGAGTTGAATGTGTACGAGGTGTATGGAGCGGAGCTGAATGTGTATGAAGTGTATGGAGCGGAGTTAAATGTGTGTGAGGTGTATGGAGTGGAGCCGTGGGTCTATGAGGTGTATGGAGCAAAGCTAAATGTGTATGAGGTGTATGGAGCGGATCTGAATGTGTACGAGGTGTAGGGAGCAGAGCTGAATGTGTATGAGGTGTAAAGAGCGGAGTCGTGTGTGTATGAGGTATATGGAGCGGAGCTAAATGTGTACGAGGTGTATGGAGCGGAGCTGAATGTCAACGAGATGTACGGAGCAGAGCCGTGTGTGTATGAGGTTTATGGAGAGGAGCTAAATGTGTATCAGGTGTATGGTGCAGAGCAGGTTGTGTGTGAGGTGTATCGAGCGGAGCAGTGTGTGTATGAGCTGTATGGAGCGGAGCTAAGTGTGTATGAGGTGTATGGAGCGGAGCTAAATGTGTACGAGGTGTATGGAGCGGAGCTGAAAGTGTACGAGGTGTACTGAGCAGAGCTGAATGTGTATAAGGTGTATGGAGCAGAGCTAAATGTTTATGAGGTGTATGGAGCAGAGCTAAATGTGTACAAGGTGTACGGAGCAGAGCTGAATGTGTACGAGGTGTACGGAGCTAAGCCGTATGTGTATGAGGTGTATGGAGCGGAGCTAAATGTGTACGAGGTGCATGGAGCAGAGCTGAATGTGTATGAGGTATACGGAGCGGAGCCGTGTGTCTATGAGGTGTATGGAGCGGAGCTAAATGTGTACGAGGTGTATGGAGGGGAGTTGAATGTCAATGAGGTGTACGGAGCGGATCCGTGTGTGTATGAGGTGTATGGAGCGGAGGTAAATGTGTACGAGGTGTGTGGAGCGGAGCTGATTGTGTATGAGGTGTATGGAGCGGAGCAGTGTGTGTATGAGGTGTATGGAGAGGAGCTAAATGTGTATGAGGTTTATGGAGCGCAGCTGAATGTGTACGAGGTGTATGGAGCGGAGCCGTGTGTGTATGAGGTGTATGGAGCGGAGCTAAATGTGTACGAGGTGTATGGAGCGGAGCTGAATGTGTATGAGGTGAATGGAGCGGAGCAGTGTGTCTATGAGGTGTATGGAGTGTAGCTCAATGTGTGCGAGGTGTATGGAGCGGAGCTGAATGTGTACGAGGTGTATGGAGCAGAGCTGAATGTGTATGAGGTGTATGAAGCGGAGCTAAATGTGTGCAAGGTGTATGAAGCGGAGCTGAATGTGTACGAGGTGTATGGAGTGGAGAAGAATGTGTACGAGTTGTATGGAGCGTTGCTGAATGTGTATGAGGTGTATGGAGCGGAGCCGTGTGTGTATGAGGTGTATGGAGCGGAGATAAATGTGTACGAGGTGTATGGAGCGGAGCTGAATGTGTATGAGGTGTATGGAGTGGAGCCGTGTGTGTATGAGGTGTATGAAGCTGAGTTAAATGTGTGCGAGGTGTATGGAGCGGAGCTGAATGTGTATGAGGTGTATGGAGTGGAGCCGTGTGTGTATGAGGTGTATGGAGCTGAGTTAAATGTGTGCGAGGTGTATGGAGTGGAGCTGAATGTGTACGAGGTGTATGGAGCGGAGCTGAATGTGTATGAGGTGTATGGAGTGGAGCTAAATGTCTATGAGGTGTATTGAGCGGAGCTGAATGTGTACAAGGTGCATGGAGCGGAGCTGAATGTGTATGAGGTGTATGGAGCAGAGCCGTGTGTGTATGAGCTGTATGGAGCGGAGCTAAATGTGCACGAGGTGTATGGAGCGGAGCTGAATGTGTATGAGTTGTATGCAGCAGATCTAAATGTGTATGAGGTGTATGGAGCGGATCTAAATGTGTACGAGGGGTATGGAGCGGAGCTGAATGTGTACGAGGAGTATGGAGCGGAGCTGAATGTGTATGAGGTGTATGGAGTGAAGCTGAATGTGTACGAGGTGTACGGAGCGGAGCTGTGTGTGTATGAGGGGTATGGAGCGGAGCTAAATGTGTACAAGGTGTATGGAGCGGAGCTAAATGTGTAAGAGGTGTATGGAGCAGAGTTGTGTATGTATGAGGTGTATGGAGCGGAGCTGAATGTGTACGAGGTGTATGGAACGGAGATGAATGTGTATGAGGTGTATGGAGTGGAGCCGTGTATGTATGAGGTGCATGGAGTGGAGCTAAATGTGTATGAGGTGTATGGAGCGGAGTTGAATGTGTACGAGGTGTATGGAGCGGAGCTGAATGTGTATGAAGTGTATGGAGCGGAGTTAAATGTGTGTGAGGTGTATGGAGTGGAGCCGTGGGTCTATGAGGTGTATGGAGCAAAGCTAAATGTGTATGAGGTGTATGGAGCGGATCTGAATGTGTACGAGGTGTAGGGAGCAGAGCTGAATGTGTATGAGGTGTAAAGAGCGGAGTCGTGTGTGTATGAGGTATATGGAGCGGAGCTAAATGTGTACGAGGTGTATGGAGCGGAGCTGAATGTCAACGAGATGTACGGAGCAGAGCCGTGTGTGTATGAGGTTTATGGAGAGGAGCTAAATGTGTATCAGGTGTATGGTGCAGAGCAGGTTGTGTGTGAGGTGTATCGAGCGGAGCCGTGTGTGTATGAGCTGTATGGAGCGGAGCTAAGTGTGTATGAGGTGTATGGAGCGGAGCTAAATGTGTACGAGGTGTATGGAGCGGAGCTGATTGTGTACGAGGTGTACTGAGCAGAGCTGAATGTGTATAAGGTGTATGGAGCAGAGCTAAATGTTTATGAGGTGTATGGAGCAGAGCTAAATGTGTACAAGGTGTACGGAGCAGAGCTGAATGTGTACGAGGTGTACGGAGCTAAGCCGTATGTGTATGAGGTGTACGGAGCGGAGCTAAATGTGTACGAGGTGTATGGAGCAGAGCTGAATGTGTATGAGGTGTACGGAGCGGAGCCCTGTGTCTATGAGGTGTATGGAGCGGAGCTAAATGTGTACGAGGTGTATGGAGGGGAGTTGAATGTCAATGAGGTGTACGGAGCGGATCCGTGTGTGTATGAGGTGTATGGAGCGGAGGTAAATGTGTACAAGGTGTGTGGAGCGGAGCTGATTGTGTATGAGGTGTATGGAGCGGAGCAGTGTGTGTATGAGGTGTATGGAGAGGAGCTAAATGTGTATGAGGTTTATGGAGCGCAGCTGAATGTGTACGAGGTGTATGGAGCGGAGCCGTGTGTGTATGAGGTGTATGGAGCGGAGCTAAATGTGTACGAGGTGTATGGAGCGGAGCTGAATGTGTATGAGGTGAATGGAGCGGAGCAGTGTGTCTATGAGGTGTATGGAGTGTAGCTCAATGTGTGCGAGGTGTATGGAGCGGAGCTGAATGTGTACGAGGTGTATGGAGCAGAGCTGAATGTGTATGAGGTGTATGAAGCGGAGCTAAATGTGTGCAAGGTGTATGAAGCGGAGCTGAATGTGTACGAGGTGTATGGAGTCGAGAAGAATGTGTACGAGTTGTATGGAGCGGAGCTGAATGTGTATGAGGTGTATGGAGCGGAGCCGTGTGTGTATGAGGTGTATGGAGCGGAGATAAATGTGTACGAGGTGTATGGAGCGGAGCTGAATGTGCATGAGGTGTATGGAGCGGAGCTAAATGTCTATGAGGTGTATTGAGCGGAGCTGAATGTGTGCAAGGTGCATGGAGCGGAGCTAAATGTCTATGAGGTGTATTGAGCGGAGCTGAATGTGTACAAGGTGCATGGAGCGGATCTAAATGTGCACGAGGTGTATGGAGCGGAGCTGAATGTGTATGAGTTGTATGCAGCAGATCTAAATGTGTATGAGGTGTATGGAGCGGATCTAAATGTGTACGAGGGGTATGGAGCGGAGCTGAATGTGTACGAGGTGTACAGAGCGGAGCCGTGTGTGTATGAGGTGTATGGAGCGGAGCTTAATGTGTACGAGGTGTACGGAGTAGAGCTGAATGTGTATGAAGTGTATGGAGTTAAATGTGTATAAGGTGTATGGAGCGGAGCTAAATGTGTATGAGGTGTATGGAGCGGAGCCGTGGGTCTATGAGGTGCATGGAGCGGAGCTAAATGTGTACGAGGTGTATGGAGCGGAGCTGAGTGTGTTGGAGGTGTACCGAGTGGAGCTAAATGTGTACTAGGTGTATGGAGTGGAGCTGAATGTGTATGAAGTGTATGGAGCGGAGCTAAATGTGTATGAGGTGTATGGAGCGGAGCGAAGTGTGTACGAGTTGTAGGGAGCGGAGCTGAATGTGTATGAGGTGTATGGAGGGGAGTTGAATGTGTATGAGGTGTACGGAGCGGATGCGTGTGTGTGTATGAGGTGTGTGGAGCGGAGCTAAATGTGTACGAGGTGTATGGAGCGGAGCTGATTGTGTATGAGGTGTATGGAGCGGAGCAGTGTGTGGATGAGGTGTATGGAGTGGAGCTAAATGTGTATGAGGTTTATGGAGTGCAGCTGAATGTGTACGAGGTGTATGGAGCGGAGCCGTGTGTGTATGAGGTGTATGGAGCGGAGCTAAATGTGTACGAGGTGTATGGAGCGGAGCTGAATGTGTATGAGGTGAATGGAGCGGAGCAGTGTGTCTATGAGGTGTATGGAGTGTAGCTCAATGTGTGCGAGGTGTATGGAGCGGAGTTGAATGTCAATGAGGTATACGGAGCGGATCCGTGTGTGTATGAGGTTTGTGGAGCGGAGCTAAATGTGTATGAGGTGTATGGAGCGGAGCTGATTGTGTATGAGGTGTATGGAGCGGAGAAGTGTGTGGATGAGGTGTATGGAGCGAAGCTAAATGTGTACGAGGTGTATGGAGCGGAGCTGAATGTGTATGAGGTGAATGGAGCGGAGCAGTGTGTCTATGAGGTGTATGGAGTGTAGCTCATTGTGTGCGAGGTGTATGGAGCGGAGTTGAATGTCAATGAGGTATACGGAGCGGATCCGTGTGTGTATGAGGTGTGTGGAGCGGAGCTAAATGTGTACGAGGTGTATGGAGCGGAGCTGATTGTGTATGAGGTGTATGGAGCGGAGAAGTGTGTGGATGAGGTGTATGGAGTGGAGCTAAATGTGTATGAGGTTTATGGAGCGCAGCTGAATGTGTACGAGGTGTATGGAGCGGAGCCGTGTGTGTATGAGGTGTATTGAGCGGAGCTGAATGTGTACAAGGTGCATGGAGCGAAGCTGAATGTGTATGAGGTGTATGGAGCAGAGCCGTGTGTGTATGAGCTGTATGGAGCGGAGCTAAATGTGCACTAGGTGTATGGAGCGGAGCTGAATGTGTATGAGATGTATGCAGCAGAGCTAAATGTGTGAGAGGTGTATGGAGCGGATCTAAATGTGTACGAGGGGTATGGAGCGGAGCTGAATGTGTACGAGGTGTACAGAGCGGAGCCGTGTGTGTATGAGGTGTATGCAGCGGAGCTTAATGTGTACGAGGTGTATGGAGTAGAGCTGAATGTGTATGAAGTGTATGGAGTTAAATGTGTATAAGGTGTATGGAGCGGAGCTAAATGTGTATGAGGTGTATGGAGCGGAGCCGTGGGTCTATGAGGTGTATGGAGTGGACCTAAATGTGTACGAGGTGTATGGAGCGGAGCTGAATGTGTATGAGGTGAATGGAGCGGAGCAGTGTGTCTATGAGGTGTATGGAGTGTAGCTCAATGTGTGCGAGGTGTATGGAGCGGAGCTGAATGTTTACGAGGTGTATGGAGCAGAGCTGAATGTGTATGAGGTGTATGAAGCGGAGCTAAATGTGTGCAAGGTGTATGAAGCGGAGCTGAATGTGTACGAGGTGTATGGAGTGGAGAAGAATGTGTACGAGTTGTATGGAGCGGAGCTGAATGTGTATGAGGTGCATGGAGCGGAGCCGTGTGTGTATGAGGTGTATGGAGCGGAGATAAATGTGTACGAGGTGTATGGAGCGGAGCTGAATGTGTATGAGGTGTATGGAGTGGAGCTGTGTGTGTATGAGGTGTATGGAGCTGAGTTAAATGTGTGCAAGGTGTATGGAGCGGAGCTGAATGTGTACGAGGTGTATGGAGCGGAGCTGAGTGTGCATGAGGTGTATGGAGCGGAGCTAAATGTCTATGAGGTGTATTGAGCGGAGCTGAATGTGTACAAGGTGCATGGAGCGGATCTAAATGTGCACGAGGTGTATGGAGCGGAGCTGAATGTGTTTGAGTTGTATGCAGCAGAGCTAAATGTGTATGAGGTGTATGGAGCGGATCTAAATGTGTACGAGGTGTATGGAGCGGAGCTGAATGTGTACGACGTGTACAGAGCGGAGCCGTGTGTGTATGAGGTGTATGGAGCGGAGCTTAATGTGTACGAGGTGTATGGAGTAAAGCTGAATGTGTATGAAGTGTATGGAGTTAAATGTGTATAAGGTGTATGGAGCGGAGCTAAATGTGTACAAGGTGTGTGCAGCGGATCTGAATGTTTACGAGGTGTATGGAGCGGAGCTGAATGTGTACGAGGTGTATGGAGTGGAGCCGTGTGTGTATGAGGTGTATGGAGTAGATCTAAATGTGTATGAGATGTATGGAGCGGAGCTAAATGTGTACGAGGTGTATGGAGCAAAGCTAAATGTGTACGAGGTGTATGGAGCAGAGAAGAATGTGTACGAGGTGTATGGAGCGGAACTGAACATGTATGAGGTGTAAGGAGCGGAGCCGTGTGTGTATGAGGTGTATGTTGCGGAGCTGAATGTCATCGAGGTGTAGGGAGCGGAGCTGTGTGTATGAGGTGTATGGATTGGAGCTAAATGTGCAAGAGGTGTATGGAGCGGAGCTGAAAGTGTATGAGCTGTATGGAGCGGAGCTAAGTGTGTATGAGGTGTATGGAGCGGAGCTAAATGTGTACGAGGTGTATGGAGCGGAGCTGATTGTGTACGAGGTGTACTGAGCAGAGCTGAATGTGTATAAGGTGTATGGAGCAGAGCTAAATGTTTATGAGGTGTATGGAGCAGAGCTGAATGTGTATGAGGTGTACGGAGCGGAGCCGTGTGTCTATGAGGTGTATGGAGCGGAGCTAAATGTGTACGAGGTGTATGGAGGGGAGTTGAATGTCAATGAGGTGTACGGAGAGGATCCGTGTGTGTATGAGGTGTATGGAGCGGAGGTAAATGTGTACGAGTTGTGTGGAGCGTAGCAGTGTGTGTATGAGGTGTATGGAGAGGAGCTAAATGTGTATGAGGTTTATGGAGTGCAGCTGAATGTGTACGAGGTGTATGGAGCGGAGCCGTGTGTGTATGAGGTGTATGGAGCGGAGCTAAATGTGTACGAGGTGTATGGAGCGGAGCTGAATGTGTATGAGGTGAATGGAGCGGAGCAGTGTGTCTATGAGGTGTATGGAGTGTAGCTCAATGTGTGCGAGGTGTATGGAGCGGAGCTGAATGTGTACGAGGTGTATGGAGCAGAGCTGAATGTGTATGAGGTGTATGAAGCGGAGCTAAATGTGTGCAAGGTGTATGGAGCGGAGCTGAATGTGTACAAGGTGTATGGAGTGGAGAAGAATGTGTACGAGTTGTATGGAGCGGAGCTGAATGTGTATGAGGTGTATGGAGCGGAGCCGTGTGTGTATGAGGTGTATGGAGCGGAGATAAATGTGTACGAGGTGTATGGAGCGGAGCTGAATGTGTATGAGGTGTATGGAGTGGAGCCGTGTGTGTATGAGGTGTATGGAGCTGAGTTAAATGTGTGCGAGGTGTATGGAGCGGAGCTGAATGTGTACGAGGTGTATGGAGCGGAGCTGAATGTGTATGAGGTGTATGGAGTGGAGCTAATTGTCTATGAGGTGTATTGAGCGGAGCTGAATGTGTGCAAGGTGCATGGAGCGGAGCTGAATGTGTATGAGGTGTATGGAGCAGAGCCGTGTGTGTATGAGCTGTATGGAGCGGAGCTAAATGTGCACGAGGTGTATGGAGCGGAGCTGAATGTGTATGAGTTGTATGCAGCAGATCTAAATGTGTATGAGGTGTATGGAGCGGATCTAAATGTGTACGAGGGGTATGGAGCGGAGCTGAATGTGTACGAGGTGTACAGAGCGGAGCCGTGTGTGTATGAGGTGTATGGAGCGGAGCTTAATGTGTACGAGGTGTACGGAGTAGAGCTGAATGTGTATGAAGTGTATGGAGTTAAATGTGTATAAGGTGTATGGAGCGGAGCTAAATGTGTATGAGGTGTATGGAGCGGAGCCGTGGGTCTATGAGGTGTATGGAGTGGACCTAAATGTGTACGAGGTGTATGGAGCGGAGCTGAATGTGTATGAGGTGAATGGAGCGGAGCAGTGTGTCTATGAGGTGTATGGAGCGGAGCTAAATGTGTACGAGGTGTATGGAGCAGAGCTAAATGTGTACGAGGTGTACGGAGTGGAGAAGAATGTGTATGAGGTGTATTGAGAGGAGCTGAATGTGTATGAGGTGTATGGAGCAGAGCCAAATGTGTATGAGGTGTATGAAGCGGAGCTAAATGTGTACGAGGTGTATGGAGCGGAGCTGAATGTGTATGAGGTGTACGGAGCAGAGCCGTGGGTGTATGAGGTGTATGGAGCGGAGCTAAATGTGTACTAGGTGTATGGAGTCGAGCTGAATGTGTAAGAAGTGTATGGACCAGAGCTAAATGTGTATGAGCTGTATGAAGCGGAGCTAAATGTGTATGAGGTGTATGGAGCGGAGCTGAATGTGTATGAAGTGTATGGAGTGGAGTGAAATGTGTGTGAGGTGTATGGAGTGGAGCCGTGGGTCTATGAGGTGTATGGAGCAGAGCTAAATGTGTATGAGGTGTATGGAGCGGATCTGAATGTGTACGAGGTGTAGGGAGCAGAGCTGAATGTGTATGAGGTGTAAAGAGCGGAGCCGTGTGTGTATGAGGTATATGGAGCGGAGCTAAATGTGTACGAGGTGTATGGAGCGGAGCTGAATGTCAACGAGATGTACGGAGCAGAGCCGTGTGGGTATGAGGTTTATGGAGACGAGCTAAATGTGTATCAGGTGTATGGTGCAGAGCAGATTGTGTGTGAGGTGTATCGAGCGGAGCCGTGTGTGTATGAGGTGTATAGAGTGGAGCTAAATGTGTACAAGGAGTATGGAAGTGAGCTGAATGTGTGCAAGGTGTATGGAGCGGAGCTGAATGTGTATGAGGTGTATGGAGCAGAGCTAAATGTGTATGCGGTGTATGGAGCGGAGCTAAATGTGTACGAGGTGTATGGAGCGGAGCCGTGTGTGTAAGAGGTGTATGGAGTGGAGCTAAATGTGTATGAGGTGTATGGAGCGAAGCTGAATGTGTACGAGGAGTATGGAGCGGAGCTGAATGTGTATGAGGTGTATGGAGTGAAGCTGAATGTGTACGAGGTGTACGGAGCGGAGCTGTGTGTGTATGAGGGGTATAGAGCGGAGCTAAATGTGTACAAGGTGTATGGAGCGGAGCTAAATGTGTAAGAGGTGTATGGAGCAGAGTTGTGTATGTATGAGGTGTATGGAGCGGAGCTGAATGTGTACGAGGTGTATGGAACGGAGCTGAATGTGTATGAAGTGTATGGAGCGGAGTTAAATGTGTGTGAGGTGTATGGAGTGGAGCCGTGTATGTATGAGGTGCATGGAGTGGAGCTAAATGTGTATGAGGTGTATGGAGCGGAGTTGAATGTGTACGAGGTGTATGGAGCGGAGCTGAATGTGTATGAAGTGTATGGAGCGGAGTTAAATGTGTGTGAGGTGTATGGAGTGGAGCCGTGGGTCTATGAGGTGTATGGAGCAAAGCTAAATGTGTATGAGGTGTATGGAGCGGATCTGAATGTGTACGAGGTGTAGGGAGCAGAGCTGAATGTGTATGAGGTGTAAAGAGCGGAGTCGTGTGTGTATGAGGTATATGGAGCAGAGCTAAATGTGTATGAGGTGTATGGAGCGGAGCTGAATGTCAACGAGATGTACGGAGCAGAGCCGTGTGTGTATGAGGTTTATGGAGAGGAGCTAAATGTGTATCAGGTGTATGGTGCAGAGCAGGTTGTGTGTGAGGTGTATCGAGCGGAGCCGTGTGTGTATGAGCTGTATGGAGCGGAGCTAAGTGTGTATGAGGTGTATGGAGCGGAGCTAAATGTGTACGAGGTGTATGGAGCGGAGCTGATTGTGTACGAGGTGTACTGAGCAGAGCTGAATGTGTATAAGGTGTATGGAGCAGAGCTAAATGTTTATGAGGTGTATGGAGCAGAGCTAAATGTGTACAAGGTGTACGGAGCAGAGCTGAATGTGTACGAGGTGTAAGGAGCGAAGCCGTATGTGTATGAGGTGTACGGAGCGGAGCTAAATGTGTACGAGGTGTATGGGGCAGAGCTGAATGTGTATGAGGTGTACGGAGCGGAGCCGTGTGTCTATGAGGTGTATGGAGCGGAGCTAAATGTGTACGAGGTGTATGGAGGGGAGTTGAATGTCAATGAGGTGTACGGAGCGGATCCGTGTGTGTATGAGGTGTATGGAGCGGAGGTAAATGTGTACGAGGTGTGTGGAGCGGAGCTGATTGTGTATGAGGTGTATGGAGCGGAGCAGTGTGTGTATGAGGTGTATGGAGAGGAGCTAAATGTGTATGAGGTTTATGGAGCGCAGCTGAATGTGTACGAGGTGTATGGAGCGGAGCCGTGTGTGTATGAGGTGTATGGAGCGGAGCTAAATGTGTACGAGGTGTATGGAGCGGAGCTGTATGTGTATGAGGTGAATGGAGCGGAGCAGTGTGTCTATGAGGTGTATGGAGTGTAGCTCAATGTGTGCGAGGTGTATGGAGCGGAGCTGAATGTGTGCAAGGTGTATGAAGCGGAGCTGAATGTGTTCGAGGTGTATGGAGTGGAGAAGAATGTGTACGAGTTGTATGGAGCGGAGCTGAATGTGTATGAGGTGTATGGAGTAGAGCTGAATGTGTATGAAGTGTATGGAGTTAAATGTGTATAAGGTGTATGGAGCGGAGCTAAATGTGTATGAGGTGTATGGAGCGGAGCAGTGTGTCTATGAGGTGTATGGAGTGTAGCTCAATGTGTGCGAGGTGTATGGAGCGGAGAAGAATGTGTATGAGGTGTATGGAGAGGAGCTGAATGTGTATGAGGTGTATGGAGCAGAGCTGAATGTGAATTTGTATGAAGCGGAGCTAAATGTGTACGAGGTGTATGGAGCAGAGCTAAATGTGTACGAGGTGTACGGAGTGGAGAAGAATGTGTATGAGGTGTATTGAGAGGAGCTGAATGTGTAAGAAGTGTATGGACCAGAGCTAAATGTGTATGAGCTGTATGAAGCGGAGCTAAATGTGTATGAGGTGTATGGAGCGGAGCTGAATGTGTATGAAGTGTATGGAGTGGAGTTAAATGTGTGTGAGGTGTATGGAGTGGAGCCGTGGGTCTATGAGGTGTATGGAGCAGAGCTAAATGTGTATGAGGTGTATGGAGCGGATCTGAATGTGTACGAGGTGTAGGGAGCAGAGCTGAATGTGTATGAGGTGTAAAGAGCGGAGCCGTGTGTGTATGAGGTATATGGAGCGGAGCTAAATGTGTACGAGGTGTATGGAGCAGAGCTAAATGTGTACGAGGTGTACGGAGTGGAGAAGAATGTGTATGAGGTGTATTGAGAGGAGCTGAATGTGTATGAGGTGTATGGAGCAGAGCCAAATGTGTATGAGGTGTATGAAGCGGAGCTAAATGTGTACGAGGTGTATGGAGCGGAGCTGAATGTGTATGAGGTGTACGGAGCAGAGCCGTGGGTGTATGAGGTGTATGGAGCGGAGCTAAATGTGTACTAGGTGTATGGAGTCGAGCTGAATGTGTAAGAAGTGTATGGACCAGAGCTAAATGTGTATGAGCTGTATGAAGCGGAGCTAAATGTGTATGAGGTGTATGGAGCGGAGCTGAATGTGTATGAAGTGTATGGAGTGGAGTTAAATGTGTGTGAGGTGTATGGAGTGGAGCCGTGGGTCTATGAGGTGTATGGAGCAGAGCTAAATGTGTATGAGGTGTATGGAGCGGATCTGAATGTGTACGAGGTGTAGGGAGCAGAGCTGAATGTGTATGAGGTGTAAAGAGCGGAGCCGTGTGTGTATGAGGTATATGGAGCGGAGCTAAATGTGTACGAGGTGTATGGAGCGGAGCTGAATGTCAACGAGATGTACGGAGCAGAGCCGTGTGGGTATGAGGTTTATGGAGATGAGCTAAATGTGTATCAGGTGTATGGTGCAGAGCAGATTGTGTGTGAGGTGTATCGAGCGGAGCCGTGTGTGCATGAGGTGTATAGAGTGGAGCTAAATGTGTACAAGGAGTATGGAAGTGAGCTGAATGTGTGCAAGGTGTATGGAGCGGAGCTGAATGTGTATGAGGTGTATGGAGCAGAGCTAAATGTGTATGCGGTGTATGGAGCGGAGCTAAATGTGTACGAGGTGTATGGAGCGGAGCCGTGTGTGTAAGAGGTGTATGGAGTGGAGCTAAATGTGTATGAGGTGTATGGAGCGAAGCTGAATGTGTACGAGGAGTATGGAGCGGAGCTGAATGTGTATGAGGTGTATGGAGTGAAGCTGAATGTGTACGAGGTGTACGGAGCGGAGCTGTGTGTGTATGAGGGGTATGGAGCGGAGCTAAATGTGTACAAGGTGTATGGAGCGGAGCTAAATGTGTAAGAGGTGTATGGAGCAGAGTTGTGTATGTATGAGGTGTATGGAGCGGAGCTGAATGTGTACGGTGTATGGAACGGAGCTGAATGTGTATGAGGTGTATGGAGTGGAGCCGTGTATGTATGAGGTGCATGGAGTGGAGCTAAATGTGTATGAGGTGTATGGAGCGGAGTTGAATGTGTACGAGGTGTATGGAGCGGAGCTGAATGTGTATGAAGTGTATGGAGCGGAGCTAAATGTGTATGAGGTGTATGGAGCGGAGCGAAGTGTGTACGAGTTGTAGGGAGCGGAGCTGAATGTGTATGAGGTGTATGGAGGGGAGTTGAATGTGTATGAGGTGTACGGAGCGGATGCGTGTGTGTGTATGAGGTGTGTGGAGCGGAGCTAAATGTGTACGAGGTGTATGGAGCGGAGCTGATTGTGTATGAGGTGTATGGAGCGGAGCAGTGTGTGGATGAGGTGTATGGAGTGGAGCTAAATGTGTATGAGGTTTATGGAGTGCAGCTGAATGTGTACGAGGTGTATGGAGCGGAGCCGTGTGTGTATGAGGTGTATGGAGCGGAGCTAAATGTGTACGAGGTGTATGGAGCGGAGCTGAATGTGTATGAGGTGAATGGAGCGGAGCAGTGTGTCTATGAGGTGTATGGAGTGTAGCTCAATGTGTGCGAGGTGTATGGAGCGGAGTTGAATGTCAATGAGGTATACGGAGCGGATCCGTGTGTGTATGAGGTTTGTGGAGCGGAGCTAAATGTGTATGAGGTGTATGGAGCGGAGCTGATTGTGTATGAGGTGTATGGAGCGGAGAAGTGTGTGGATGAGGTGTATGGAGCGAAGCTAAATGTGTACGAGGTGTATGGAGCGGAGCTGAATGTGTATGAGGTGAATGGAGCGGAGCAGTGTGTCTATGAGGTGTATGGAGTGTAGCTCATTGTGTGCGAGGTGTATGGAGCGGAGTTGAATGTCAATGAGGTATACGGAGCGGATCCGTGTGTGTATGAGGTGTGTGGAGCGGAGCTAAATGTGTACGAGGTGTATGGAGCGGAGCTGATTGTGTATGAGGTGTATGGAGCGGAGAAGTGTGTGGATGAGGTGTATGGAGTGGAGCTAAATGTGTATGAGGTTTATGGAGCGCAGCTGAATGTGTACGAGGTGTATGGAGCGGAGCCGTGTGTGTATGAGGTGTATTGAGCGGAGCTGAATGTGTACAAGGTGCATGGAGCGAAGCTGAATGTGTATGAGGTGTATGGAGCAGAGCCGTGTGTGTATGAGCTGTATGGAGCGGAGCTAAATGTGCACTAGGTGTATGGAGCGGAGCTGAATGTGTATGAGATGTATGCAGCAGAGCTAAATGTGTGAGAGGTGTATGGAGCGGATCTAAATGTGTACGAGGGGTATGGAGCGGAGCTGAATGTGTACGAGGTGTACAGAGCGGAGCCGTGTGTGTATGAGGTGTATGCAGCGGAGCTTAATGTGTACGAGGTGTATGGAGTAGAGCTGAATGTGTATGAAGTGTATGGAGTTAAATGTGTATAAGGTGTATGGAGCGGAGCTAAATGTGTATGAGGTGTATGGAGCGGAGCCGTGGGTCTATGAGGTGTATGGAGTGGACCTAAATGTGTACGAGGTGTATGGAGCGGAGCTGAATGTGTATGAGGTGAATGGAGCGGAGCAGTGTGTCTATGAGGTGTATGGAGTGTAGCTCAATGTGTGCGAGGTGTATGGAGCGGAGCTGAATGTTTACGAGGTGTATGGAGCAGAGCTGAATGTGTATGAGGTGTATGAAGCGGAGCTAAATGTGTGCAAGGTGTATGAAGCGGAGCTGAATGTGTACGAGGTGTATGGAGTGGAGAAGAATGTGTACGAGTTGTATGGAGCGGAGCTGAATGTGTATGAGGTGCATGGAGCGGAGCCGTGTGTGTATGAGGTGTATGGAGCGGAGATAAATGTGTACGAGGTGTATGGAGCGGAGCTGAATGTGTATGAGGTGTATGGAGTGGAGCTGTGTGTGTATGAGGTGTATGGAGCTGAGTTAAATGTGTGCAAGGTGTATGGAGCGGAGCTGAATGTGTACGAGGTGTATGGAGCGGAGCTGAGTGTGCATGAGGTGTATGGAGCGGAGCTAAATGTCTATGAGGTGTATTGAGCGGAGCTGAATGTGTACAAGGTGCATGGAGCGGATCTAAATGTGCACGAGGTGTATGGAGCGGAGCTGAATGTGTTTGAGTTGTATGCAGCAGAGCTAAATGTGTATGAGGTGTATGGAGCGGATCTAAATGTGTACGAGGTGTATGGAGCGGAGCTGAATGTGTACGACGTGTACAGAGCGGAGCCGTGTGTGTATGAGGTGTATGGAGCGGAGCTTAATGTGTACGAGGTGTATGGAGTAAAGCTGAATGTGTATGAAGTGTATGGAGTTAAATGTGTATAAGGTGTATGGAGCGGAGCTAAATGTGTACAAGGTGTGTGCAGCGGATCTGAATGTTTACGAGGTGTATGGAGCGGAGCTGAATGTGTACGAGGTGTATGGAGTGGAGCCGTGTGTGTATGAGGTGTATGGAGTAGATCTAAATGTGTATGAGATGTATGGAGCGGAGCTAAATGTGTACGAGGTGTATGGAGCAAAGCTAAATGTGTACGAGGTGTATGGAGCAGAGAAGAATGTGTACGAGGTGTATGGAGCGGAACTGAACATGTATGAGGTGTAAGGAGCGGAGCCGTGTGTGTATGAGGTGTATGTTGCGGAGCTGAATGTCATCGAGGTGTAGGGAGCGGAGCTGTGTGTATGAGGTGTATGGATTGGAGCTAAATGTGCAAGAGGTGTATGGAGCGGAGCTGAAAGTGTATGAGCTGTATGGAGCGGAGCTAAGTGTGTATGAGGTGTATGGAGCGGAGCTAAATGTGTACGAGGTGTATGGAGCGGAGCTGATTGTGTACGAGGTGTACTGAGCAGAGCTGAATGTGTATAAGGTGTATGGAGCAGAGCTAAATGTTTATGAGGTGTATGGAGCAGAGCTGAATGTGTATGAGGTGTACGGAGCGGAGCCGTGTGTCTATGAGGTGTATGGAGCGGAGCTAAATGTGTACGAGGTGTATGGAGGGGAGTTGAATGTCAATGAGGTGTACGGAGAGGATCCGTGTGTGTATGAGGTGTATGGAGCGGAGGTAAATGTGTACGAGTTGTGTGGAGCGTAGCAGTGTGTGTATGAGGTGTATGGAGAGGAGCTAAATGTGTATGAGGTTTATGGAGTGCAGCTGAATGTGTACGAGGTGTATGGAGCGGAGCCGTGTGTGTATGAGGTGTATGGAGCGGAGCTAAATGTGTACGAGGTGTATGGAGCGGAGCTGAATGTGTATGAGGTGAATGGAGCGGAGCAGTGTGTCTATGAGGTGTATGGAGTGTAGCTCAATGTGTGCGAGGTGTATGGAGCGGAGCTGAATGTGTACGAGGTGTATGGAGCAGAGCTGAATGTGTATGAGGTGTATGAAGCGGAGCTAAATGTGTGCAAGGTGTATGGAGCGGAGCTGAATGTGTACAAGGTGTATGGAGTGGAGAAGAATGTGTACGAGTTGTATGGAGCGGAGCTGAATGTGTATGAGGTGTATGGAGCGGAGCCGTGTGTGTATGAGGTGTATGGAGCGGAGATAAATGTGTACGAGGTGTATGGAGCGGAGCTGAATGTGTATGAGGTGTATGGAGTGGAGCCGTGTGTGTATGAGGTGTATGGAGCTGAGTTAAATGTGTGCGAGGTGTATGGAGCGGAGCTGAATGTGTACGAGGTGTATGGAGCGGAGCTGAATGTGTATGAGGTGTATGGAGTGGAGCTAATTGTCTATGAGGTGTATTGAGCGGAGCTGAATGTGTGCAAGGTGCATGGAGCGGAGCTGAATGTGTATGAGGTGTATGGAGCAGAGCCGTGTGTGTATGAGCTGTATGGAGCGGAGCTAAATGTGCACGAGGTGTATGGAGCGGAGCTGAATGTGTATGAGTTGTATGCAGCAGATCTAAATGTGTATGAGGTGTATGGAGCGGATCTAAATGTGTACGAGGGGTATGGAGCGGAGCTGAATGTGTACGAGGTGTACAGAGCGGAGCCGTGTGTGTATGAGGTGTATGGAGCGGAGCTTAATGTGTACGAGGTGTACGGAGTAGAGCTGAATGTGTATGAAGTGTATGGAGTTAAATGTGTATAAGGTGTATGGAGCGGAGCTAAATGTGTATGAGGTGTATGGAGCGGAGCCGTGGGTCTATGAGGTGTATGGAGTGGACCTAAATGTGTACGAGGTGTATGGAGCGGAGCTGAATGTGTATGAGGTGAATGGAGCGGAGCAGTGTGTCTATGAGGTGTATGGAGCGGAGCTAAATGTGTACGAGGTGTATGGAGCAGAGCTAAATGTGTACGAGGTGTACGGAGTGGAGAAGAATGTGTATGAGGTGTATTGAGAGGAGCTGAATGTGTATGAGGTGTATGGAGCAGAGCCAAATGTGTATGAGGTGTATGAAGCGGAGCTAAATGTGTACGAGGTGTATGGAGCGGAGCTGAATGTGTATGAGGTGTACGGAGCAGAGCCGTGGGTGTATGAGGTGTATGGAGCGGAGCTAAATGTGTACTAGGTGTATGGAGTCGAGCTGAATGTGTAAGAAGTGTATGGACCAGAGCTAAATGTGTATGAGCTGTATGAAGCGGAGCTAAATGTGTATGAGGTGTATGGAGCGGAGCTGAATGTGTATGAAGTGTATGGAGTGGAGTGAAATGTGTGTGAGGTGTATGGAGTGGAGCCGTGGGTCTATGAGGTGTATGGAGCAGAGCTAAATGTGTATGAGGTGTATGGAGCGGATCTGAATGTGTACGAGGTGTAGGGAGCAGAGCTGAATGTGTATGAGGTGTAAAGAGCGGAGCCGTGTGTGTATGAGGTATATGGAGCGGAGCTAAATGTGTACGAGGTGTATGGAGCGGAGCTGAATGTCAACGAGATGTACGGAGCAGAGCCGTGTGGGTATGAGGTTTATGGAGACGAGCTAAATGTGTATCAGGTGTATGGTGCAGAGCAGATTGTGTGTGAGGTGTATCGAGCGGAGCCGTGTGTGTATGAGGTGTATAGAGTGGAGCTAAATGTGTACAAGGAGTATGGAAGTGAGCTGAATGTGTGCAAGGTGTATGGAGCGGAGCTGAATGTGTATGAGGTGTATGGAGCAGAGCTAAATGTGTATGCGGTGTATGGAGCGGAGCTAAATGTGTACGAGGTGTATGGAGCGGAGCCGTGTGTGTAAGAGGTGTATGGAGTGGAGCTAAATGTGTATGAGGTGTATGGAGCGAAGCTGAATGTGTACGAGGAGTATGGAGCGGAGCTGAATGTGTATGAGGTGTATGGAGTGAAGCTGAATGTGTACGAGGTGTACGGAGCGGAGCTGTGTGTGTATGAGGGGTATAGAGCGGAGCTAAATGTGTACAAGGTGTATGGAGCGGAGCTAAATGTGTAAGAGGTGTATGGAGCAGAGTTGTGTATGTATGAGGTGTATGGAGCGGAGCTGAATGTGTACGAGGTGTATGGAACGGAGCTGAATGTGTATGAAGTGTATGGAGCGGAGTTAAATGTGTGTGAGGTGTATGGAGTGGAGCCGTGTATGTATGAGGTGCATGGAGTGGAGCTAAATGTGTATGAGGTGTATGGAGCGGAGTTGAATGTGTACGAGGTGTATGGAGCGGAGCTGAATGTGTATGAAGTGTATGGAGCGGAGTTAAATGTGTGTGAGGTGTATGGAGTGGAGCCGTGGGTCTATGAGGTGTATGGAGCAAAGCTAAATGTGTATGAGGTGTATGGAGCGGATCTGAATGTGTACGAGGTGTAGGGAGCAGAGCTGAATGTGTATGAGGTGTAAAGAGCGGAGTCGTGTGTGTATGAGGTATATGGAGCAGAGCTAAATGTGTATGAGGTGTATGGAGCGGAGCTGAATGTCAACGAGATGTACGGAGCAGAGCCGTGTGTGTATGAGGTTTATGGAGAGGAGCTAAATGTGTATCAGGTGTATGGTGCAGAGCAGGTTGTGTGTGAGGTGTATCGAGCGGAGCCGTGTGTGTATGAGCTGTATGGAGCGGAGCTAAGTGTGTATGAGGTGTATGGAGCGGAGCTAAATGTGTACGAGGTGTATGGAGCGGAGCTGATTGTGTACGAGGTGTACTGAGCAGAGCTGAATGTGTATAAGGTGTATGGAGCAGAGCTAAATGTTTATGAGGTGTATGGAGCAGAGCTAAATGTGTACAAGGTGTACGGAGCAGAGCTGAATGTGTACGAGGTGTAAGGAGCGAAGCCGTATGTGTATGAGGTGTACGGAGCGGAGCTAAATGTGTACGAGGTGTATGGGGCAGAGCTGAATGTGTATGAGGTGTACGGAGCGGAGCCGTGTGTCTATGAGGTGTATGGAGCGGAGCTAAATGTGTACGAGGTGTATGGAGGGGAGTTGAATGTCAATGAGGTGTACGGAGCGGATCCGTGTGTGTATGAGGTGTATGGAGCGGAGGTAAATGTGTACGAGGTGTGTGGAGCGGAGCTGATTGTGTATGAGGTGTATGGAGCGGAGCAGTGTGTGTATGAGGTGTATGGAGAGGAGCTAAATGTGTATGAGGTTTATGGAGCGCAGCTGAATGTGTACGAGGTGTATGGAGCGGAGCCGTGTGTGTATGAGGTGTATGGAGCGGAGCTAAATGTGTACGAGGTGTATGGAGCGGAGCTGTATGTGTATGAGGTGAATGGAGCGGAGCAGTGTGTCTATGAGGTGTATGGAGTGTAGCTCAATGTGTGCGAGGTGTATGGAGCGGAGCTGAATGTGTGCAAGGTGTATGAAGCGGAGCTGAATGTGTTCGAGGTGTATGGAGTGGAGAAGAATGTGTACGAGTTGTATGGAGCGGAGCTGAATGTGTATGAGGTGTATGGAGTAGAGCTGAATGTGTATGAAGTGTATGGAGTTAAATGTGTATAAGGTGTATGGAGCGGAGCTAAATGTGTATGAGGTGTATGGAGCGGAGCAGTGTGTCTATGAGGTGTATGGAGTGTAGCTCAATGTGTGCGAGGTGTATGGAGCGGAGAAGAATGTGTATGAGGTGTATGGAGAGGAGCTGAATGTGTATGAGGTGTATGGAGCAGAGCTGAATGTGAATTTGTATGAAGCGGAGCTAAATGTGTACGAGGTGTATGGAGCAGAGCTAAATGTGTACGAGGTGTACGGAGTGGAGAAGAATGTGTATGAGGTGTATTGAGAGGAGCTGAATGTGTAAGAAGTGTATGGACCAGAGCTAAATGTGTATGAGCTGTATGAAGCGGAGCTAAATGTGTATGAGGTGTATGGAGCGGAGCTGAATGTGTATGAAGTGTATGGAGTGGAGTTAAATGTGTGTGAGGTGTATGGAGTGGAGCCGTGGGTCTATGAGGTGTATGGAGCAGAGCTAAATGTGTATGAGGTGTATGGAGCGGATCTGAATGTGTACGAGGTGTAGGGAGCAGAGCTGAATGTGTATGAGGTGTAAAGAGCGGAGCCGTGTGTGTATGAGGTATATGGAGCGGAGCTAAATGTGTACGAGGTGTATGGAGCAGAGCTAAATGTGTACGAGGTGTACGGAGTGGAGAAGAATGTGTATGAGGTGTATTGAGAGGAGCTGAATGTGTATGAGGTGTATGGAGCAGAGCCAAATGTGTATGAGGTGTATGAAGCGGAGCTAAATGTGTACGAGGTGTATGGAGCGGAGCTGAATGTGTATGAGGTGTACGGAGCAGAGCCGTGGGTGTATGAGGTGTATGGAGCGGAGCTAAATGTGTACTAGGTGTATGGAGTCGAGCTGAATGTGTAAGAAGTGTATGGACCAGAGCTAAATGTGTATGAGCTGTATGAAGCGGAGCTAAATGTGTATGAGGTGTATGGAGCGGAGCTGAATGTGTATGAAGTGTATGGAGTGGAGTTAAATGTGTGTGAGGTGTATGGAGTGGAGCCGTGGGTCTATGAGGTGTATGGAGCAGAGCTAAATGTGTATGAGGTGTATGGAGCGGATCTGAATGTGTACGAGGTGTAGGGAGCAGAGCTGAATGTGTATGAGGTGTAAAGAGCGGAGCCGTGTGTGTATGAGGTATATGGAGCGGAGCTAAATGTGTACGAGGTGTATGGAGCGGAGCTGAATGTCAACGAGATGTACGGAGCAGAGCCGTGTGGGTATGAGGTTTATGGAGATGAGCTAAATGTGTATCAGGTGTATGGTGCAGAGCAGATTGTGTGTGAGGTGTATCGAGCGGAGCCGTGTGTGCATGAGGTGTATAGAGTGGAGCTAAATGTGTACAAGGAGTATGGAAGTGAGCTGAATGTGTGCAAGGTGTATGGAGCGGAGCTGAATGTGTATGAGGTGTATGGAGCAGAGCTAAATGTGTATGCGGTGTATGGAGCGGAGCTAAATGTGTACGAGGTGTATGGAGCGGAGCCGTGTGTGTAAGAGGTGTATGGAGTGGAGCTAAATGTGTATGAGGTGTATGGAGCGAAGCTGAATGTGTACGAGGAGTATGGAGCGGAGCTGAATGTGTATGAGGTGTATGGAGTGAAGCTGAATGTGTACGAGGTGTACGGAGCGGAGCTGTGTGTGTATGAGGGGTATGGAGCGGAGCTAAATGTGTACAAGGTGTATGGAGCGGAGCTAAATGTGTAAGAGGTGTATGGAGCAGAGTTGTGTATGTATGAGGTGTATGGAGCGGAGCTGAATGTGTACGGTGTATGGAACGGAGCTGAATGTGTATGAGGTGTATGGAGTGGAGCCGTGTATGTATGAGGTGCATGGAGTGGAGCTAAATGTGTATGAGGTGTATGGAGCGGAGTTGAATGTGTACGAGGTGTATGGAGCGGAGCTGAATGTGTATGAAGTGTATGGAGCGGAGTTAAATGTGTGTGAGGTGTATGGAGTGGAGCCGTGGGTCTATGAGGTGTATGGAGCAAAGCTAAATGTGTATGAGGTGTATGGAGCGGATCTGAATGTGTACGAGGTGTAGGGAGCAGAGCTGAATGTGTATGAGGTGTAAAGAGCGGAGTCGTGTGTGTATGAGGTATATGGAGCGGAGCTAAATGTGTACGAGGTGTATGGAGCGGAGCTGAATGTCAACGAGATGTACGGAGCAGAGCCGTGTGTGTATGAGGTTTATGGAGAGGAGCTAAATGTGTATCAGGTGTATGGTGCAGAGCAGGTTGTGTGTGAGGTGTATCGAGCGGAGCAGTGTGTGTATGAGCTGTATGGAGCGGAGCTAAGTGTGTATGAGGTGTATGGAGCGGAGCTAAATGTGTACGAGGTGTATGGAGCGGAGCTGAAAGTGTACGAGGTGTACTGAGCAGAGCTGAATGTGTATAAGGTGTATGGAGCAGAGCTAAATGTTTATGAGGTGTATGGAGCAGAGCTAAATGTGTACAAGGTGTACGGAGCAGAGCTGAATGTGTACGAGGTGTACGGAGCTAAGCCGTATGTGTATGAGGTGTATGGAGCGGAGCTAAATGTGTACGAGGTGCATGGAGCAGAGCTGAATGTGTATGAGGTATACGGAGCGGAGCCGTGTGTCTATGAGGTGTATGGAGCGGAGCTAAATGTGTACGAGGTGTATGGAGGGGAGTTGAATGTCAATGAGGTGTACGGAGCGGATCCGTGTGTGTATGAGGTGTATGGAGCGGAGGTAAATGTGTACGAGGTGTGTGGAGCGGAGCTGATTGTGTATGAGGTGTATGGAGCGGAGCAGTGTGTGTATGAGGTGTATGGAGAGGAGCTAAATGTGTATGAGGTTTATGGAGCGCAGCTGAATGTGTACGAGGTGTATGGAGCGGAGCCGTGTGTGTATGAGGTGTATGGAGCGGAGCTAAATGTGTACGAGGTGTATGGAGCGGAGCTGAATGTGTATGAGGTGAATGGAGCGGAGCAGTGTGTCTATGAGGTGTATGGAGTGTAGCTCAATGTGTGCGAGGTGTATGGAGCGGAGCTGAATGTGTACGAGGTGTATGGAGCAGAGCTGAATGTGTATGAGGTGTATGAAGCGGAGCTAAATGTGTGCAAGGTGTATGAAGCGGAGCTGAATGTGTACGAGGTGTATGGAGTGGAGAAGAATGTGTACGAGTTGTATGGAGCGTTGCTGAATGTGTATGAGGTGTATGGAGCGGAGCCGTGTGTGTATGAGGTGTATGGAGCGGAGATAAATGTGTACGAGGTGTATGGAGCGGAGCTGAATGTGTATGAGGTGTATGGAGTGGAGCCGTGTGTGTATGAGGTGTATGAAGCTGAGTTAAATGTGTGCGAGGTGTATGGAGCGGAGCTGAATGTGTATGAGGTGTATGGAGTGGAGCCGTGTGTGTATGAGGTGTATGGAGCTGAGTTAAATGTGTGCGAGGTGTATGGAGTGGAGCTGAATGTGTACGAGGTGTATGGAGCGGAGCTGAATGTGTATGAGGTGTATGGAGTGGAGCTAAATGTCTATGAGGTGTATTGAGCGGAGCTGAATGTGTACAAGGTGCATGGAGCGGAGCTGAATGTGTATGAGGTGTATGGAGCAGAGCCGTGTGTGTATGAGCTGTATGGAGCGGAGCTAAATGTGCACGAGGTGTATGGAGCGGAGCTGAATGTGTATGAGTTGTATGCAGCAGATCTAAATGTGTATGAGGTGTATGGAGCGGATCTAAATGTGTACGAGGGGTATGGAGCGGAGCTGAATGTGTACGAGGAGTATGGAGCGGAGCTGAATGTGTATGAGGTGTATGGAGTGAAGCTGAATGTGTACGAGGTGTACGGAGCGGAGCTGTGTGTGTATGAGGGGTATGGAGCGGAGCTAAATGTGTACAAGGTGTATGGAGCGGAGCTAAATGTGTAAGAGGTGTATGGAGCAGAGTTGTGTATGTATGAGGTGTATGGAGTGGAGCTAAATGTGTATGAGGTGTATGGAGCGGAGTTGAATGTGTACGAGGTGTATGGAGCGGAGCTGAATGTGTATGAAGTGTATGGAGCGGAGTTAAATGTGTGTGAGGTGTATGGAGTGGAGCCGTGGGTCTATGAGGTGTATGGAGCAAAGCTAAATGTGTATGAGGTGTATGGAGCGGATCTGAATGTGTACGAGGTGTAGGGAGCAGAGCTGAATGTGTATGAGGTGTAAAGAGCGGAGTCGTGTGTGTATGAGGTATATGGAGCGGAGCTAAATGTGTACGAGGTGTATGGAGCGGAGCTGAATGTCAACGAGATGTACGGAGCAGAGCCGTGTGTGTATGAGGTTTATGGAGAGGAGCTAAATGTGTATCAGGTGTATGGTGCAGAGCAGGTTGTGTGTGAGGTGTATCGAGCGGAGCCGTGTGTGTATGAGCTGTATGGAGCGGAGCTAAGTGTGTATGAGGTGTATGGAGCGGAGCTAAATGTGTACGAGGTGTATGGAGCGGAGCTGATTGTGTACGAGGTGTACTGAGCAGAGCTGAATGTGTATAAGGTGTATGGAGCAGAGCTAAATGTTTATGAGGTGTATGGAGCAGAGCTAAATGTGTACAAGGTGTACGGAGCAGAGCTGAATGTGTACGAGGTGTACGGAGCTAAGCCGTATGTGTATGAGGTGTACGGAGCGGAGCTAAATGTGTACGAGGTGTATGGAGGGGAGTTGAATGTCAATGAGGTGTACGGAGCGGATCCGTGTGTGTATGAGGTGTATGGAGCGGAGGTAAATGTGTACAAGGTGTGTGGAGCGGAGCTGATTGTGTATGAGGTGTATGGAGCGGAGCAGTGTGTGTATGAGGTGTATGGAGAGGAGCTAAATGTGTATGAGGTTTATGGAGCGCAGCTGAATGTGTACGAGGTGTATGGAGCGGAGCCGTGTGTGTATGAGGTGTATGGAGCGGAGCTAAATGTGTACGAGGTGTATGGAGCGGAGCTGAATGTGTATGAGGTGAATGGAGCGGAGCAGTGTGTCTATGAGGTGTATGGAGTGTAGCTCAATGTGTGCGAGGTGTATGGAGCGGAGCTGAATGTGTACGAGGTGTATGGAGCAGAGCTGAATGTGTATGAGGTGTATGAAGCGGAGCTAAATGTGTGCAAGGTGTATGAAGCGGAGCTGAATGTGTACGAGGTGTATGGAGTCGAGAAGAATGTGTACGAGTTGTATGGAGCGGAGCTGAATGTGTATGAGGTGTATGGAGCGGAGCCGTGTGTGTATGAGGTGTATGGAGCGGAGATAAATGTGTACGAGGTGTATGGAGCGGAGCTGAATGTGCATGAGGTGTATGGAGCGGAGCTAAATGTCTATGAGGTGTATTGAGCGGAGCTGAATGTGTGCAAGGTGCATGGAGCGGAGCTAAATGTCTATGAGGTGTATTGAGCGGAGCTGAATGTGTACAAGGTGCATGGAGCGGATCTAAATGTGCACGAGGTGTATGGAGCGGAGCTGAATGTGTATGAGTTGTATGCAGCAGATCTAAATGTGTATGAGGTGTATGGAGCGGATCTAAATGTGTACGAGGGGTATGGAGCGGAGCTGAATGTGTACGAGGTGTACAGAGCGGAGCCGTGTGTGTATGAGGTGTATGGAGCGGAGCTTAATGTGTACGAGGTGTACGGAGTAGAGCTGAATGTGTATGAAGTGTATGGAGTTAAATGTGTATAAGGTGTATGGAGCGGAGCTAAATGTGTATGAGGTGTATGGAGCGGAGCCGTGGGTCTATGAGGTGTATGGAGTGGACCTAAATGTGTACGAGGTGTATGGAGCGGAGCTGAATGTGTATGAGGTGAATGGAGCGGAGCAGTGTGTCTATGAGGTGTATGGAGCGGAGCTAAATGTGTACGAGGTGTATGGAGCAGAGCTAAATGTGTACGAGGTGTACGGAGTGGAGAAGAATGTGTATGAGGTGTATTGAGAGGAGCTGAATGTGTATGAGGTGTATGGAGCAGAGCCAAATGTGTATGAGGTGTATGAAGCGGAGCTAAATGTGTACGAGGTGTATGGAGCGGAGCTGAATGTGTATGAGGTGTACGGAGCAGAGCCGTGGGTGTATGAGGTGTATGGAGCGGAGCTAAATGTGTACTAGGTGTATGGAGTCGAGCTGAATGTGTAAGAAGTGTATGGACCAGAGCTAAATGTGTATGAGCTGTATGAAGCGGAGCTAAATGTGTATGAGGTGTATGGAGCGGAGCTGAATGTGTATGAAGTGTATGGAGTGGAGTTAAATGTGTGTGAGGTGTATGGAGTGGAGCCGTGGGTCTATGAGGTGTATGGAGCAGAGCTAAATGTGTATGAGGTGTATGGAGCGGATCTGAATGTGTACGAGGTGTAGGGAGCAGAGCTGAATGTGTATGAGGTGTAAAGAGCGGAGCCGTGTGTGTATGAGGTATATGGAGCGGAGCTAAATGTGTACGAGGTGTATGGAGCGGAGCTGAATGTCAACGAGATGTACGGAGCAGAGCCGTGTGGGTATGAGGTTTATGGAGATGAGCTAAATGTGTATCAGGTGTATGGTGCAGAGCAGATTGTGTGTGAGGTGTATCGAGCGGAGCCGTGTGTGCATGAGGTGTATAGAGTGGAGCTAAATGTGTACAAGGAGTATGGAAGTGAGCTGAATGTGTGCAAGGTGTATGGAGCGGAGCTGAATGTGTATGAGGTGTATGGAGCAGAGCTAAATGTGTATGCGGTGTATGGAGCGGAGCTAAATGTGTACGAGGTGTATGGAGCGGAGCCGTGTGTGTAAGAGGTGTATGGAGTGGAGCTAAATGTGTATGAGGTGTATGGAGCGAAGCTGAATGTGTACGAGGAGTATGGAGCGGAGCTGAATGTGTATGAGGTGTATGGAGTGAAGCTGAATGTGTACGAGGTGTACGGAGCGGAGCTGTGTGTGTATGAGGGGTATGGAGCGGAGCTAAATGTGTACAAGGTGTATGGAGCGGAGCTAAATGTGTAAGAGGTGTATGGAGCAGAGTTGTGTATGTATGAGGTGTATGGAGCGGAGCTGAATGTGTACGGTGTATTGAACGGAGCTGAATGTGTATGAGGTGTATGGAGTGGAGCCGTGTATGTATGAGGTGCATGGAGTGGAGCTAAATGTGTATGAGGTGTATGGAGCGGAGTTTAATGTGTACGAGGTGTATGGAGCGGAGCTGAATGTGTATGAAGTGTATGGAGCGGAGTTAAATGTGTGTGAGGTGTATGGAGTGGAGCCGTGGGTCTATGAGGTGTATGGAGCAAAGCTAAATGTGTATGAGGTGTATGGAGCGGATCTGAATGTGTACGAGGTGTAGGGAGCAGAGCTGAATGTGTATGAGGTGTAAAGAGCGGAGTCGTGTGTGTATGAGGTATATGGAGCGGAGCTAAATGTGTACGAGGTGTATGGAGCGGAGCTGAATGTCAACGAGATGTACGGAGCAGAGCCGTGTGTGTATGAGGTTTATGGAGAGGAGCTAAATGTGTATCAGGTGTATGGTGCAGAGCAGGTTGTGTGTGAGGTGTATCGAGCGGAGCAGTGTGTGTATGAGCTGTATGGAGCGGAGCTAAGTGTGTATGAGGTGTATGGAGCGGAGCTAAATGTGTACGAGGTGTATGGAGCGGAGCTGAAAGTGTACGAGGTGTACTGAGCAGAGCTGAATGTGTATAAGGTGTATGGAGCAGAGCTAAATGTTTATGAGGTGTATGGAGCAGAGCTAAATGTGTACAAGGTGTACGGAGCAGAGCTGAATGTGTACGAGGTGTACGGAGCTAAGCCGTATGTGTATGAGGTGTATGGAGCGGAGCTAAATGTGTACGAGGTGCATGGAGCAGAGCTGAATGTGTATGAGGTGTACGGAGCGGAGCCGTGTGTCTATGAGGTGTATGGAGTGGAGCTAAATGTGTACGAGGTGTATGGAGGGGAGTTGAATGTCAATGAGGTGTACGGAGCGGATCCGTGTGTGTATGAGGTGTATGGAGCGGAGGTAAATGTGTACGAGGTGTGTGGAGCGGAGCTGATTGTGTATGAGGTGTATGGAGCGGAGCAGTGTGTGTATGAGGTGTATGGAGAGGAGCTAAATGTGTATGAGGTTTATGGAGCGCAGCTGAATGTGTACGAGGTGTATGGAGCGGAGCCGTGTGTGTATGAGGTGTATGGAGCGGAGCTAAATGTGTACGAGGTGTATGGAGCGGAGCTGAATGTGTATGAGGTGAATGGAGCGGAGCAGTGTGTCTATGAGGTGTATGGAGTGTAGCTCAATGTGTGCGAGGTGTATGGAGCGGAGCTGAATGTGTACGAGGTGTATGGAGCAGAGCTGAATGTGTATGAGGTGTATGAAGCGGAGCTAAATGTGTGCAAGGTGTATGAAGCGGAGCTGAATGTGTACGAGGTGTATGGAGTGGAGAAGAATGTGTACGAGTTGTATGGAGCGTTGCTGAATGTGTATGAGGTGTATGGAGCGGAGCCGTGTGTGTATGAGGTGTATGGAGCGGAGATAAATGTGTACGAGGTGTATGGAGCGGAGCTGAATGTGTATGAGGTGTATGGAGTGGAGCCGTGTGTGTATGAGGTGTATGAAGCTGAGTTAAATGTGTGCGAGGTGTATGGAGCGGAGCTGAATGTGTATGAGGTGTATGGAGTGGAGCCGTGTGTGTATGAGGTGTATGGAGCTGAGTTAAATGTGTGCGAGGTGTATGGAGTGGAGCTGAATGTGTACGAGGTGTATGGAGCGGAGCTGAATGTGTATGAGGTGTATGGAGTGGAGCTAAATGTCTATGAGGTGTATTGAGCGGAGCTGAATGTGTACAAGGTGCATGGAGCGGAGCTGAATGTGTATGAGGTGTATGGAGCAGAGCCGTGTGTGTATGAGCTGTATGGAGCGGAGCTAAATGTGCACGAGGTGTATGGAGCGGAGCTGAATGTGTATGAGTTGTATGCAGCAGATCTAAATGTGTATGAGGTGTATGGAGCGGATCTAAATGTGTACGAGGGGTATGGAGCGGAGCTGAATGTGTACGAGGTGTACAGAGCGGAGCCGTGTGTGTATGAGGTGTATGGAGCGGAGCTTAATGTGTACGAGGTGTACGGAGTAGAGCTGAATGTGTATGAAGTGTATGGAGTTAAATGTGTATAAGGTGTATGGAGCAGAGCTAAATGTGTATGCGGTGTATGGAGCGGAGCTAAATGTGTACGAGGTGTATGGAGCGGAGCCGTGTGTGTAAGAGGTGTATGGAGTGGAGCTAAATGTGTATGAGGTGTATGGAGCGAAGCTGAATGTGTACGAGGAGTATGGAGCGGAGCTGAATGTGTATGAGGTGTATGGAGTGAAGCTGAATGTGTACGAGGTGTACGGAGCGGAGCTGTGTGTGTATGAGGGGTATGGAGCGGAGCTAAATGTGTACAAGGTGTATGGAGCGGAGCTAAATGTGTAAGAGGTGTATGGAGCAGAGTTGTGTATGTATGAGGTGTATGGAGCGGAGCTGAATGTGTACGAGGTGTATGGAACGGAGCTGAATGTGTATGAGGTGTATGGAGTGGAGCCGTGTATGTATGAGGTGCATGGAGTGGAGCTAAATGTGTATGAGGTGTATGGAGCGGAGTTGAATGTGTACGAGGTGTATGGAGCGGAGCTGAATGTGTATGAAGTGTATGGAGCGGAGTTAAATGTGTGTGAGGTGTATGGAGTGGAGCCGTGGGTCTATGAGGTGTATGGAGCAAAGCTAAATGTGTATGAGGTGTATGGAGCGGATCTGAATGTGTACGAGGTGTAGGGAGCAGAGCTGAATGTGTATGAGGTGTAAAGAGCGGAGTCGTGTGTGTATGAGGTATATGGAGCGGAGCTAAATGTGTACGAGGTGTATGGAGCGGAGCTGAATGTCAACGAGATGTACGGAGCAGAGCCGTGTGTGTATGAGGTTTATGGAGAGGAGCTAAATGTGTATCAGGTGTATGGTGCAGAGCAGGTTGTGTGTGAGGTGTATCGAGCGGAGCCGTGTGTGTATGAGCTGTATGGAGCGGAGCTAAGTGTGTATGAGGTGTATGGAGCGGAGCTAAATGTGTACGAGGTGTATGGAGCGGAGCTGATTGTGTACGAGGTGTACTGAGCAGAGCTGAATGTGTATAAGGTGTATGGAGCAGAGCTAAATGTTTATGAGGTGTATGGAGCAGAGCTAAATGTGTACAAGGTGTACGGAGCAGAGCTGAATGTGTACGAGGTGTACGGAGCTAAGCCGTATGTGTATGAGGTGTACGGAGCGGAGCTAAATGTGTACGAGGTGTATGGAGCAGAGCTGAATGTGTATGAGGTGTACGGAGCGGAGCCCTGTGTCTATGAGGTGTATGGAGCGGAGCTAAATGTGTACGAGGTGTATGGAGGGGAGTTGAATGTCAATGAGGTGTACGGAGCGGATCCGTGTGTGTATGAGTTGTATGGAGCGGAGGTAAATGTGTACGAGGTGTGTGGAGCGGAGCTGATTGTGTATGAGGTGTATGGAGCGGAGCAGTGTGTGTATGAGGTGTATGGAGAGGAGCTAAATGTGTATGAGGTTTATGGAGCGCAGCTGAATGTGTACGAGGTGTATGGAGCGGAGCCGTGTGTGTATGAGGTGTATGGAGTGGAGCTAAATGTGTACGAGGTGTATGGAGCGGAGCTGAATGTGTATGAGGTGAATGGAGCGGAGCAGTGTATGTATGAGGTGTATGGAGTGGAGCTAAATGTGTATGAGGTGTATGGAGCGGAGTTGAATGTGTACGAGGTGTATGGAGCGGAGCCGTGTGTGTATGAGGGGTATGGAGCGGAGCTAAATGTGTACAAGGTGTATGGAGCGGAGCTAAATGTGTAAGAGGTGTATGGAGCAGAGTTGTGTATGTATGAGGTGTATGGAGTGGAGCTAAATGTGTATGAGGTGTATGGAGCGGAGTTGAATGTGTACGAGGTGTATGGAGCGGAGCTGAATGTGTATGAAGTGTATGGAGCGGAGTTAAATGTGTGTGAGGTGTATGGAGTGGAGCCGTGGGTCTATGAGGTGTATGGAGCAAAGCTAAATGTGTATGAGGTGTATGGAGCGGATCTGAATGTGTACGAGGTGTAGGGAGCAGAGCTGAATGTGTATGAGGTGTAAAGAGCGGAGTCGTGTGTGTATGAGGTATATGGAGCGGAGCTAAATGTGTACGAGGTGTATGGAGCGGAGCTGAATGTCAACGAGATGTACGGAGCAGAGCCGTGTGTGTATGAGGTTTATGGAGAGGAGCTAAATGTGTATCAGGTGTATGGTGCAGAGCAGGTTGTGTGTGAGGTGTATCGAGCGGAGCCGTGTGTGTATGAGCTGTATGGAGCGGAGCTAAGTGTGTATGAGGTGTATGGAGCGGAGCTAAATGTGTACGAGGTGTATGGAGCGGAGCTGATTGTGTACGAGGTGTACTGAGCAGAGCTGAATGTGTATAAGGTGTATGGAGCAGAGCTAAATGTTTATGAGGTGTATGGAGCAGAGCTAAATGTGTACAAGGTGTACGGAGCAGAGCTGAATGTGTACGAGGTGTACGGAGCTAAGCCGTATGTGTATGAGGTGTACGGAGCGGAGCTAAATGTGTACGAGGTGTATGGAGCAGAGCTGAATGTGTATGAGGTGTACGGAGCGGAGCCCTGTGTCTATGAGGTGTATGGAGCGGAGCTAAATGTGTACGAGGTGTATGGAGGGGAGTTGAATGTCAATGAGGTGTACGGAGCGGATCCGTGTGTGTATGAGGTGTATGGAGCGGAGGTAAATGTGTACAAGGTGTGTGGAGCGGAGCTGATTGTGTATGAGGTGTATGGAGCGGAGCAGTGTGTGTATGAGGTGTATGGAGAGGAGCTAAATGTGTATGAGGTTTATGGAGCGCAGCTGAATGTGTACGAGGTGTATGGAGCGGAGCCGTGTGTGTATGAGGTGTATGGAGCGGAGCTAAATGTGTACGAGGTGTATGGAGCGGAGCTGAATGTGTATGAGGTGAATGGAGCGGAGCAGTGTGTCTATGAGGTGTATGGAGTGTAGCTCAATGTGTGCGAGGTGTATGGAGCGGAGCTGAATGTGTACGAGGTGTATGGAGCAGAGCTGAATGTGTATGAGGTGTATGAAGCGGAGCTAAATGTGTGCAAGGTGTATGAAGCGGAGCTGAATGTGTACGAGGTGTATGGAGTCGAGAAGAATGTGTACGAGTTGTATGGAGCGGAGCTGAATGTGTATGAGGTGTATGGAGCGGAGCCGTGTGTGTATGAGGTGTATGGAGCGGAGATAAATGTGTACGAGGTGTATGGAGCGGAGCTGAATGTGCATGAGGTGTATGGAGCGGAGCTAAATGTCTATGAGGTGTATTGAGCGGAGCTGAATGTGTGCAAGGTGCATGGAGCGGAGCTAAATGTCTATGAGGTGTATTGAGCGGAGCTGAATGTGTACAAGGTGCATGGAGCGGATCTAAATGTGCACGAGGTGTATGGAGCGGAGCTGAATGTGTATGAGTTGTATGCAGCAGATCTAAATGTGTATGAGGTGTATGGAGCGGATCTAAATGTGTACGAGGGGTATGGAGCGGAGCTGAATGTGTACGAGGTGTACAGAGCGGAGCCGTGTGTGTATGAGGTGTATGGAGCGGAGCTTAATGTGTACGAGGTGTACGGAGTAGAGCTGAATGTGTATGAAGTGTATGGAGTTAAATGTGTATAAGGTGTATGGAGCGGAGCTAAATGTGTATGAGGTGTATGGAGCGGAGCCGTGGGTCTATGAGGTGTATGGAGTGGACCTAAATGTGTACGAGGTGTATGGAGCGGAGCTGAATGTGTATGAGGTGAATGGAGCGGAGCAGTGTGTCTATGAGGTGTATGGAGCGGAGCTAAATGTGTACGAGGTGTATGGAGCAGAGCTAAATGTGTACGAGGTGTACGGAGTGGAGAAGAATGTGTATGAGGTGTATTGAGAGGAGCTGAATGTGTATGAGGTGTATGGAGCAGAGCCAAATGTGTATGAGGTGTATGAAGCGGAGCTAAATGTGTACGAGGTGTATGGAGCGGAGCTGAATGTGTATGAGGTGTACGGAGCAGAGCCGTGGGTGTATGAGGTGTATGGAGCGGAGCTAAATGTGTACTAGGTGTATGGAGTCGAGCTGAATGTGTAAGAAGTGTATGGACCAGAGCTAAATGTGTATGAGCTGTATGAAGCGGAGCTAAATGTGTATGAGGTGTATGGAGCGGAGCTGAATGTGTATGATGTGTATGGAGTGGAGTTAAATGTGTGTGAGGTGTATGGAGTGGAGCCGTGGGTCTATGAGGTGTATGGAGCAGAGCTAAATGTGTATGAGGTGTATGGAGCGGATCTGAATGTGTACGAGGTGTAGGGAGCAGAGCTGAATGTGTATGAGGTGTAAAGAGCGGAGCCGTGTGTGTATGAGGTATATGGAGCGGAGCTAAATGTGTACGAGGTGTATGGAGCGGAGCTGAATGTCAACGAGATGTACGGAGCAGAGCCGTGTGGGTATGAGGTTTATGGAGATGAGCTAAATGTGTATCAGGTGTATGGTGCAGAGCAGATTGTGTGTGAGGTGTATCGAGCGGAGCCGTGTGTGCATGAGGTGTATAGAGTGGAGCTAAATGTGTACAAGGAGTATGGAAGTGAGCTGAATGTGTGCAAGGTGTATGGAGCGGAGCTGAATGTGTATGAGGTGTATGGAGCAGAGCTAAATGTGTATGCGGTGTATGGAGCGGAGCTAAATGTGTACGAGGTGTATGGAGCGGAGCCGTGTGTGTAAGAGGTGTATGGAGTGGAGCTAAATGTGTATGAGGTGTATGGAGCGAAGCTGAATGTGTACGAGGAGTATGGAGCGGAGCTGAATGTGTATGAGGTGTATGGAGTGAAGCTGAATGTGTACGAGGTGTACGGAGCGGAGCTGTGTGTGTATGAGGGGTATGGAGCGGAGCTAAATGTGTACAAGGTGTATGGAGCGGAGCTAAATGTGTAAGAGGTGTATGGAGCAGAGTTGTGTATGTATGAGGTGTATGGAGCGGAGCTGAATGTGTACGGTGTATTGAACGGAGCTGAATGTGTATGAGGTGTATGGAGTGGAGCCGTGTATGTATGAGGTGCATGGAGTGGAGCTAAATGTGTATGAGGTGTATGGAGCGGAGTTTAATGTGTACGAGGTGTATGGAGCGGAGCTGAATGTGTATGAAGTGTATGGAGCGGAGTTAAATGTGTGTGAGGTGTATGGAGTGGAGCCGTGGGTCTATGAGGTGTATGGAGCAAAGCTAAATGTGTATGAGGTGTATGGAGCGGATCTGAATGTGTACGAGGTGTAGGGAGCAGAGCTGAATGTGTATGAGGTGTAAAGAGCGGAGTCGTGTGTGTATGAGGTATATGGAGCGGAGCTAAATGTGTACGAGGTGTATGGAGCGGAGCTGAATGTCAACGAGATGTACGGAGCAGAGCCGTGTGTGTATGAGGTTTATGGAGAGGAGCTAAATGTGTATCAGGTGTATGGTGCAGAGCAGGTTGTGTGTGAGGTGTATCGAGCGGAGCAGTGTGTGTATGAGCTGTATGGAGCGGAGCTAAGTGTGTATGAGGTGTATGGAGCGGAGCTAAATGTGTACGAGGTGTATGGAGCGGAGCTGAAAGTGTACGAGGTGTACTGAGCAGAGCTGAATGTGTATAAGGTGTATGGAGCAGAGCTAAATGTTTATGAGGTGTATGGAGCAGAGCTAAATGTGTACAAGGTGTACGGAGCAGAGCTGAATGTGTACGAGGTGTACGGAGCTAAGCCGTATGTGTATGAGGTGTATGGAGCGGAGCTAAATGTGTACGAGGTGCATGGAGCAGAGCTGAATGTGTATGAGGTGTACGGAGCGGAGCCGTGTGTCTATGAGGTGTATGGAGTGGAGCTAAATGTGTACGAGGTGTATGGAGGGGAGTTGAATGTCAATGAGGTGTACGGAGCGGATCCGTGTGTGTATGAGGTGTATGGAGCGGAGGTAAATGTGTACGAGGTGTGTGGAGCGGAGCTGATTGTGTATGAGGTGTATGGAGCGGAGCAGTGTGTGTATGAGGTGTATGGAGAGGAGCTAAATGTGTATGAGGTTTATGGAGCGCAGCTGAATGTGTACGAGGTGTATGGAGCGGAGCCGTGTGTGTATGAGGTGTATGGAGCGGAGCTAAATGTGTACGAGGTGTATGGAGCGGAGCTGAATGTGTATGAGGTGAATGGAGCGGAGCAGTGTGTCTATGAGGTGTATGGAGTGTAGCTCAATGTGTGCGAGGTGTATGGAGCGGAGCTGAATGTGTACGAGGTGTATGGAGCAGAGCTGAATGTGTATGAGGTGTATGAAGCGGAGCTAAATGTGTGCAAGGTGTATGAAGCGGAGCTGAATGTGTACGAGGTGTATGGAGTGGAGAAGAATGTGTACGAGTTGTATGGAGCGTTGCTGAATGTGTATGAGGTGTATGGAGCGGAGCCGTGTGTGTATGAGGTGTATGGAGCGGAGATAAATGTGTACGAGGTGTATGGAGCGGAGCTGAATGTGTATGAGGTGTATGGAGTGGAGCCGTGTGTGTATGAGGTGTATGAAGCTGAGTTAAATGTGTGCGAGGTGTATGGAGCGGAGCTGAATGTGTATGAGGTGTATGGAGTGGAGCCGTGTGTGTATGAGGTGTATGGAGCTGAGTTAAATGTGTGCGAGGTGTATGGAGTGGAGCTGAATGTGTACGAGGTGTATGGAGCGGAGCTGAATGTGTATGAGGTGTATGGAGTGGAGCTAAATGTCTATGAGGTGTATTGAGCGGAGCTGAATGTGTACAAGGTGCATGGAGCGGAGCTGAATGTGTATGAGGTGTATGGAGCAGAGCCGTGTGTGTATGAGCTGTATGGAGCGGAGCTAAATGTGCACGAGGTGTATGGAGCGGAGCTGAATGTGTATGAGTTGTATGCAGCAGATCTAAATGTGTATGAGGTGTATGGAGCGGATCTAAATGTGTACGAGGGGTATGGAGCGGAGCTGAATGTGTACGAGGTGTACAGAGCGGAGCCGTGTGTGTATGAGGTGTATGGAGCGGAGCTTAATGTGTACGAGGTGTACGGAGTAGAGCTGAATGTGTATGAAGTGTATGGAGTTAAATGTGTATAAGGTGTATGGAGCAGAGCTAAATGTGTATGCGGTGTATGGAGCGGAGCTAAATGTGTACGAGGTGTATGGAGCGGAGCCGTGTGTGTAAGAGGTGTATGGAGTGGAGCTAAATGTGTATGAGGTGTATGGAGCGAAGCTGAATGTGTACGAGGAGTATGGAGCGGAGCTGAATGTGTATGAGGTGTATGGAGTGAAGCTGAATGTGTACGAGGTGTACGGAGCGGAGCTGTGTGTGTATGAGGGGTATGGAGCGGAGCTAAATGTGTACAAGGTGTATGGAGCGGAGCTAAATGTGTAAGAGGTGTATGGAGCAGAGTTGTGTATGTATGAGGTGTATGGAGCGGAGCTGAATGTGTACGAGGTGTATGGAACGGAGCTGAATGTGTATGAGGTGTATGGAGTGGAGCCGTGTATGTATGAGGTGCATGGAGTGGAGCTAAATGTGTATGAGGTGTATGGAGCGGAGTTGAATGTGTACGAGGTGTATGGAGCGGAGCTGAATGTGTATGAAGTGTATGGAGCGGAGTTAAATGTGTGTGAGGTGTATGGAGTGGAGCCGTGGGTCTATGAGGTGTATGGAGCAAAGCTAAATGTGTATGAGGTGTATGGAGCGGATCTGAATGTGTACGAGGTGTAGGGAGCAGAGCTGAATGTGTATGAGGTGTAAAGAGCGGAGTCGTGTGTGTATGAGGTATATGGAGCGGAGCTAAATGTGTACGAGGTGTATGGAGCGGAGCTGAATGTCAACGAGATGTACGGAGCAGAGCCGTGTGTGTATGAGGTTTATGGAGAGGAGCTAAATGTGTATCAGGTGTATGGTGCAGAGCAGGTTGTGTGTGAGGTGTATCGAGCGGAGCCGTGTGTGTATGAGCTGTATGGAGCGGAGCTAAGTGTGTATGAGGTGTATGGAGCGGAGCTAAATGTGTACGAGGTGTATGGAGCGGAGCTGATTGTGTACGAGGTGTACTGAGCAGAGCTGAATGTGTATAAGGTGTATGGAGCAGAGCTAAATGTTTATGAGGTGTATGGAGCAGAGCTAAATGTGTACAAGGTGTACGGAGCAGAGCTGAATGTGTACGAGGTGTACGGAGCTAAGCCGTATGTGTATGAGGTGTACGGAGCGGAGCTAAATGTGTACGAGGTGTATGGAGCAGAGCTGAATGTGTATGAGGTGTACGGAGCGGAGCCCTGTGTCTATGAGGTGTATGGAGCGGAGCTAAATGTGTACGAGGTGTATGGAGGGGAGTTGAATGTCAATGAGGTGTACGGAGCGGATCCGTGTGTGTATGAGTTGTATGGAGCGGAGGTAAATGTGTACGAGGTGTGTGGAGCGGAGCTGATTGTGTATGAGGTGTATGGAGCGGAGCAGTGTGTGTATGAGGTGTATGGAGAGGAGCTAAATGTGTATGAGGTTTATGGAGCGCAGCTGAATGTGTACGAGGTGTATGGAGCGGAGCCGTGTGTGTATGAGGTGTATGGAGTGGAGCTAAATGTGTACGAGGTGTATGGAGCGGAGCTGAATGTGTATGAGGTGAATGGAGCGGAGCAGTGTGTCTATGAGGTGTATGGAGTGTAGCTCAATGTGTGCGAGGTGTATGGAGCGGAGCTGAATGTGTACGAGGTGTATGGAGCAGAGCTGAATGTGTATGAGGTGTATGAAGCGGAGCTAAATGTGTGCAAGGTGTATGAAGCGGAGCTGAATGTGTACGAGGTGTATGGAGTCGAGAAGAATGTGTACGAGTTGTATGGAGCGGAGCTGAATGTGTATGAGGTGTATGGAGCGGAGCCGTGTGTGTATGAGGTGTATGGAGCGGAGATAAATGTGTACGAGGTGTATGGAGCGGAGCTGAATGTGCATGAGGTGTATGGAGCGGAGCTAAATGTCTATGAGGTGTATTGAGCGGAGCTGAATGTGTACAAGGTGCATGGAGCGGATCTAAATGTGCACGAGGTGTATGGAGCGGAGCTGAATGTGTATGAGTTGTATGCAGCAGAGCTAAATGTGTATGAGGTGTATGGAGCGGATCTAAATGTGTACGAGGTGTATGGAGCGGAGCTGAATGTGTACGACGTGTACAGAGCGGAGCCGTGTGTGTATGAGGTGTATGGAGCGGAGCTTAATGTGTACGAGGTGTATGGAGTAAAGCTGAATGTGTATGAAGTGTATGGAGTTAAATGTGTATAAGGTGTATGGAGCGGAGCTAAATGTGTTCAAGGTGTGTGCAGCGGATCTGAATGTTTACGAGGTGTATGGAGCGGAGCTGAATGTGTACGAGGTGTATGGAGTGGAGCCGTGTGTGTATGAGGTGTATGGAGTAGATCTAAATGTGTATGAGATGTATGGAGCGGAGCTAAATGTGTACGAGGTGTATGGAGCAAAGCTAAATGTGTACGAGGTGTATGGAGCAGAGAAGAATGTGTACGAGGTGTATGGAGCGGAACTGAACATGTATGAGGTGTAAGGAGCGGAGCCGTGTGTGTATGAGGTGTATGTTGCGGAGCTGAATGTCATCGAGGTGTAGGGAGCGGAGCTGTGTGTATGAGGTGTATGGATTGGAGCTAAATGTGCAAGAGGTGTATGGAGCGGAGCTGAAAGTGTATGAGCTGTATGGAGCGGAGCTAAGTGTGTATGAGGTGTATGGAGCGGAGCTAAATGTGTACGAGGTGTATGGAGCGGAGCTGATTGTGTACGAGGTGTACTGAGCAGAGCTGAATGTGTATAAGGTGTATGGAGCAGAGCTAAATGTTTATGAGGTGTATGGAGCAGAGCTAAATGTGTACAAGGTGTACGGAGCAGAGCTGAATGTGTACGAGGTGTACGGAGCGAAGCCGTATGTGTATGAGGTGTACGGAGCGGAGCTAAATGTGTACGAGGTGTATGGAGCAGAGCTGAATGTGTATGAGGTGTACGGAGCGGAGCCGTGTGTCTATGAGGTGTATGGAGCGGAGCTAAATGTGTACGAGGTGTATGGAGGGGAGTTGAATGTCAATGAGGTGTACGGAGAGGATCCGTGTATGTATGAGGTGTATGGAGCGGAGGTAAATGTGTACGAGTTGTGTGGAGCGGAGCACTGTGTCTATGAGGTGTATGGAGTGTAGCTCAATGTGTGCGAGGTGTATGGAGCGGAGCTGAATGTGTACGAGGTGTATGGAGCAGAGCTGAATGTGTATGAGGTGTATGAAGCGGAGCTAAATGTGTGCAAGGTGTATGGAGCGGAGCTGAATGTGTACAAGGTGTATGGAGTGGAGAAGAATGTGTACGAGTTGTATGGAGCGGAGCTGAATGTGTATGAGGTGTATGGAGCGGAGCTGTGTGTGTATGAGGTGTATGGAGCGGAGATAAATGTGTACGAGGTGTATGGAGCGGAGCTGAATGTGTATGAGGTGTATGGAGTGGAGCCGTGTGTGTATGAGGTGTATGAAGCTGAGTTAAATGTGTGCGAGGTGTATGGAGCGGAGCTGAATGTGTATAAGGTGTATGGAGTGGAGCCGTGTGTATGAGCTGTATGGAGCGGAGCTAAATGTGCACGAGGTGTATGGAGCGGAGCTGAATGTGTATGAGTTGTATGCAGCAGATCTAAATTTGTATGAGGTGTATGGAGCAGATCTAAATGTGTACGAGGGGTATGGAGCGGAGCTGAATGTGTACGAGGTGTACAGAGCGGAGCCGTGTGTGTATGAGGTGTATGGAGCGGAGCTTAATGTGTACGAGGTGTACGGAGTAGAGCTGAATGTGTATGAAGTGTATGGAGTTAAATGTGTATAAGGTGTATGGAGCGGAGCTAAATGTGTATGAGGTGTATGGAGCGGAGCCGTGGGTCTATGAGGTGTATGGAGTGGACCTAAATGTGTACGAGGTGTATGGAGCAGAGCTGAATGTGTATGAGGTGAATGGAGCGGAGCAGTGTGTCTATGAGATGTATGCAGTGTAGCTCAATGTGTGCGAGGTGTATGGAGCGGAGAAGAATGTGTATGAGGTGTATGGAGAGGAGCTGAATGTGTATGAGGTGTATGGAGCAGAGCCAAATGTGTATGAAGTGTAAGAAGTGGAGCTAAATGTGTACGAGGTGTATGGAGCGGAGCTGAATGTGAATGTGTATGGAGCGGAGCTAAATGTGTACGAGGTGTATGGAGCAGAGCTAAATGTGTACGAGGTGTACGGAGTGGAGAAGAATGTGTATGAGGTGTATTGAGAGGAGCTGAATGTGTATGAGGTGTATGGAGCAGAGCCAAATGTGTATGAGGTGTATGAAGCGGAGCTAAATGTGTACGAGGTGTATGGAGCGGAGCTGAATGTGTATGAGGTGTACGGAGCAGAGCCGTGGGTGTATGAGGTGTATGGAGCGGAGCTAAATGTGTACTAGGTGTATGGAGTCGAGCTGAATGTGTAAGAAGTGTATGGACCAGAGCTAAATGTGTATGAGGTGTATGAAGCGGAGCTAAATGTGTACGAGGTGTATGGAGCGGAGCCGTGTGTGTATGAGGTGTATAGAGTGGAGCTAAATGTGTACAAGGAGTATGGAAGTGAGCTGAATGTGTGCAAGGTGTATGGAGCAGAGCTGAATGTGTATGAGGTGTATGGAGCAGAGCTAAATGTGTATGCGGTGTATGGAGCGGAGCTAAATGTGTACGAGGTGTATGGAGCGGAGCCGTGTGTGTAAGAGGTGTATGGAGTGGAGCTAAATGTGTATGAGGTGTATGGAGCGAAGCTGAATGTGTACGAGGAGTATGGAGCGGAGCTGAATGTGTATGAGGTGTATGGAGTGAAGCTGAATGTGTACGAGGTGTACGGAGCGGAGCTGTGTGTGTATGAGGGGTATGGAGCGGAGCTAAATGTGTACAAGGTGTATGGAGCGGAGCTAAATGTGTAAGAGGTGTATGGAGCAGAGTTGTGTATGTATGAGGTGTATGGAGCGGAGCTGAATGTGTACGAGGTGTATGGAACGGAGCTGAATGTGTATGAGGTGTATGGAGTGGAGCCGTGTATGTATGAGGTGCATGGAGTGGAGCTGAATGTGTATGAAGTGTATGGAGCGGAGTTAAATGTGTGTGAGGTGTATGGAGTGGAGCCGTGGGTCTATGAGGTGTATGGAGCAAAGCTAAATGTGTACGAGGTGTAGGGAGCAGAGCTGAATGTGTATGAGGTGTAAAGAGCGGAGTCGTGTGTGTATGAGGTATATGGAGTGGAGCTAAATGTGTACGAGGTGTATGGAGCGGAGCTGAATGTCAACGAGATGTACGGAGCAGAGCCGTGTGTGTATGAGGTTTATGGAGAGGAGCTAAATGTGTATCAGGTGTATGGTGCAGAGCAGGTTGTGTGTGAGGTGTATCGAGCGGAGCCGTGTGTGTATGAGCTGTATGGAGCGGAGCTAAGTGTGTATGAGGTGTATGGAGCGGAGCTAAATGTGTACGAGGTGTATGGAGCGGAGCTGATTGTGTACGAGGTGTACTGAGCAGAGCTGAATGTGTATAAGGTGTATGGAGCAGAGCTAAATGTTTATGAGGTGTATGGAGCAGAGCTAAATGTGTACAAGGTGTACGGAGCAGAGCTGAATGTGTACGAGGTGTACGGAGCGAAGCCGTATGTGTATGAGGTGTACGGAGCGGAGCTAAATGTGTACGAGGTGTATGGAGCAGAGCTGAATGTGTATGAGGTGTACGGAGCGGAGCCGTGTGTCTATGAGGTGTATGGAGCGGAGCTAAATGTGTACGAGGTGTATGGAGGGGAGTTGAATGTCAATGAGGTGTACGGAGCGGATCCGTGTGTGTATGAGGTGTATGGAGCGGAGGTAAATGTGTACGAGGTGTGTGGAGCGGAGCTGATTGTGTATGAGGTGTATGGAGCGGAGCAGTGTGTGTATGAGGTGTATGGAGAGGAGCTAAATGTGTATGAGGTTTATGGAGCGCAGCTGAATGTGTACGAGGTGTATGGAGCGGAGCCGTGTGTGTATGAGGTGTATGGAGCCTAGCTAAATGTGTACGAGGTGTATGGAGCGGAGCTGAATGTGTATGAGGTGAATGGAGCGGAGCAGTGTGTCTATGAGGTGTATGGAGTGTAGCTCAATGTGTGCGAGGTGTATGGAGCGGAGCTGAATGTGTGCAAGGTGTATGAAGCGGAGCTGAATGTGTACGAGGTGTATGGAGTGGAGAAGAATGTGTACGAGTTGTATGGAGCGGAGCTGAATGTGTATGAGGTGTATGGAGTAGAGCTGAATGTGTATGAAGTGTATGGAGTTAAATGTGTATAAGGTGTATGGAGCGCAGCTAAATGTGTATGAGGTGTATGGAGCGGAGCAGTGTGTCTATGAGGTGTATGGAGTGTAGCTCAATGTGTGCGAGGTGTATGGAGCGGAGAAGAATGTGTATGAGGTGTATGGAGAGGAGCTGAATGTGTATGAGGTGTATGGAGCAGAGCTGAATGTGAATTTGTATGGAGCGGAGCTAAATGTGTACGAGGTGTATGGAGCAGAGCTAAATGTGTACGAGGTGTACGGAGTGGAGAAGAATGTGTATGAGGTGTATTGAGAGGAGCTGAATGTGTATGAGGTGTATGGAGCAGAGCCAAATGTGTATGAGGTGTATGAAGCGGAGCTAAATGTGTACGAGGTGTATGGAGCGGAGCTGAATGTGTATGAGGTGTACGGAGCAGAGCCGTGGGTGTATGAGGTGTATGGAGCGGAGCTAAATGTGTACTAGGTGTATGGAGTCGAGCTGAATGTGTAAGAAGTGTATGGACCAGAGCTAAATGTGTATGAGGTGTATGAAGCGGAGCTAAATGTGTACGAGGTGTATGGAGCGGAGCTGAATGTGTATGAAGTGTATGGAGTGGAGTTAAATGTGTGTGAGGTGTATGGAGTGGAGCCGTGGGTCTATGAGGTGTATGGAGCAGAGCTAAATGTGTATGAGGTGTATGGAGCGGATCTGAATGTGTACGAGGTGTAGGGAGCAGAGCTGAATGTGTATGAGGTGTAAAGAGCGGAGCCGTGTGTGTATGAGGTATATGGAGCGGAGCTAAATGTGTACGAGGTGTATGGAGCGGAGCTGAATGTCAACGAGATGTACGGAGCAGAGCCGTGTGGGTATGAGGTTTATGGAGACGAGCTAAATGTGTATCAGGTGTATGGTGCAGAGCAGATTGTGTGTGAGGTGTATCGAGCGGAGCCGTGTGTGCATGAGGTGTATAGAGTGGAGCTAAATGTGTACAAGGAGTATGGAAGTGAGCTGAATGTGTGCAAGGTGTATGGAGCGGAGCTGAATGTGTATGAGGTGAATGGAGCGGAGCAGTGTGTCTATGAGGTGTATGGAGTGTAGCTCAATGTGTGCGAGGTGTATGGAGCGGAGCTGAATGTGTACGAGGTGTATGGAGCAGAGCTGAATGTGTATGAGGTGTATGAAGCGGAGCTAAATGTGTGCAAGGTGTATGAAGCGGAGCTGAATGTGTACGAGGTGTATGGAGTGGAGAAGAATGTGTACGAGTTGTATGGAGCGTTGCTGAATGTGTATGAGGTGTATGGAGCGGAGCCGTGTGTGTATGAGGTGTATGGAGCGGAGATAAATGTGTACGAGGTGTATGGAGCGGAGCTGAATGTGTATGAGGTGTATGGAGTGGAGCCGTGTGTGTATGAGGTGTATGAAGCTGAGTTAAATGTGTGCGAGGTGTATGGAGCGGAGCTGAATGTGTATGAGGTGTATGGAGTGGAGCCGTGTGTGTATGAGGTGTATGGAGCTGAGTTAAATGTGTGCGAGGTGTATGGAGTGGAGCTGAATGTGTACGAGGTGTATGGAGCGGAGCTGAATGTGTATGAGGTGTATGGAGTGGAGCTAAATGTCTATGAGGTGTATTGAGCGGAGCTGAATGTGTACAAGGTGCATGGAGCGGAGCTGAATGTGTATGAGGTGTATGGAGCAGAGCCGTGTGTGTATGAGCTGTATGGAGCGGAGCTAAATGTGCACGAGGTGTATGGAGCGGAGCTGAATGTGTATGAGTTGTATGCAGCAGATCTAAATGTGTATGAGGTGTATGGAGCGGACCTAAATGTGTACGAGGGGTATGGAGCGGAGCTGAATGTGTACGAGGTGTACAGAGCGGAGCCGTGTGTGTATGAGGTGTATGGAGCGGAGCTTAATGTGTACGAGGTGTACGGAGTAGAGCTGAATGTGTATGAAGTGTATGGAGTTAAATGTGTATAAGGTGTATGGAGCAGAGCTAAATGTGTATGCGGTGTATGGAGCGGAGCTAAATGTGTACGAGGTGTATGGAGCGGAGCCGTGTGTGTAAGAGGTGTATGGAGTGGAGCTAAATGTGTATGAGGTGTATGGAGCGAAGCTGAATGTGTACGAGGAGTATGGAGCGGAGCTGAATGTGTATGAGGTGTATGGAGTGAAGCTGAATGTGTACGAGGTGTACGGAGCGGAGCTGTGTGTGTATGAGGGGTATGGAGCGGAGCTAAATGTGTACAAGGTGTATGGAGCGGAGCTAAATGTGTAAGAGGTGTATGGAGCAGAGTTGTGTATGTATGAGGTGTATGGAGCGGAGCTGAATGTGTACGAGGTGTATGGAACGGAGCTGAATGTGTATGAGGTGTATGGAGTGGAGCCGTGTATGTATGAGGTGCATGGAGTGGAGCTAAATGTGTATGAGGTGTATGGAGCGGAGTTGAATGTGTACGAGGTGTATGGAGCGGAGCTGAATGTGTATGAAGTGTATGGAGCGGAGTTAAATGTGTGTGAGGTGTATGGAGTGGAGCCGTGGGTCTATGAGGTGTATGGAGCTAAGCTAAATGTGTATGAGGTGTATGGAGCGGATCTGAATGTGTACGAGGTGTAGGGAGCAGAGCTGAATGTGTATGAGGTGTAAAGAGCGGAGTCGTGTGTGTATGAGGTATATGGAGCGGAGCTAAATGTGTACGAGGTGTATGGAGCGGAGCTGAATGTCAACGAGATGTACGGAGCAGAGCCGTGTGTGTATGAGGTTTATGGAGAGGAGCTAAATGTGTATCAGGTGTATGGTGCAGAGCAGGTTGTGTGTGAGGTGTATCGAGCGGAGCCGTGTGTGCATGAGCTGTATGGAGCGGAGCTAAGTGTGTATGAGGTGTATGGAGCGGAGCTAAATGTGTACGAGGTGTATGGAGCGGAGCTGATTGTGTACGAGGTGTACTGAGCAGAGCTGAATGTGTATAAGGTGTATGGAGCAGAGCTAAATGTTTATGAGGTGTATGGAGCAGAGCTAAATGTGTACAAAGTGTACGGAGCAGAGCTGAATGTGTACGAGGTGTACGGAGCTAAGCCGTATGTGTATGAGGTGTACGGAGCGGAGCTAAATGTGTACGAGGTATATGGAGCAGAGCTGAATGTGTATGAGGTGTACGGAGCGGAGCCCTGTGTCTATGAGGTGTATGGAGCGGAGCTAAATGTGTACGAGGTGTATGGAGGGGAGTTGAATGTCAATGAGGTGTACGGAGCAGATCCGTGTGTGTATGAGGTGTATGGAGCGGAGGTAAATGTGTACGAGGTGTGTGGAGCGGAGCTGATTGTGTATGAGGTGTATGGAGCGGAGCAGTGTGTGTATGAGGTGTATGGAGAGGAGCTAAATGTGTATGAGGTTTATGGAGCGCAGCTGAATGTGTACGAGGTGTATGGAGCGGAGCCGTGTGTGTATGAGGTGTATGGAGCGGAGCTAAATGTGTACGAGGTGTATGGAGCGGAGCTGAATGTGTATGAGGTGAATGGAGCGGAGCAGTGTGTCTATGAGGTGTATGGAGTGTAGCTCAATGTGTGTGAGGTGTATGGAGCGGAGCTGAATGTGTACGAGGTGTATGGAGCAGAGCTGAATGTGTATGAGGTGTATGAAGCGGAGCTAAATGTGTGCAAGGTGTATGAAGCGGAGCTGAATGTGTACGAGGTGTATGGAGTGGAGAAGAATGTGTACGAGTTGTATGGAGCGGAGCTGAATGTGTATGAGGTGTATGGAGCGGAGCCGTGTGTGTATGAGGTGTATGGAGCGGAGATAAATGTGTACGAGGTGTATGGAGCGGAGCTGAATGTGTATGAGGTGTATGGAGTGGAGCCGTGTGTGTATGAGGTGTATGAAGCTGAGTTAAATGTGTGCGAGGTGTATGGAGCGGAGCTGAATGTGTATGAGGTGTATGGAGTGGAGCCGTGTGTGTATGAGGTGTATGGAGCTGAGTTAAATGTGTGCGAGGTGTATGGAGTGGAGCTGAATGTGTACGAGGTGTATGGAGCGGAGCTGAATGTGTATGAGGTGTATGGAGTGGAGCTAAATGTCTATGAGGTGTATTGAGCGGAGCTGAATGTGTACAAGGTGCATGGAGCGGAGCTGAATGTGTATGAGGTGTATGGAGCAGAGCCGTGTGTGTATGAGCTGTATGGAGCGGAGCTAAATGTGCACGAGGTGTATGGAGCGGAGCTGAATGTGTATGAGTTGTATGCAGCAGATCTAAATGTGTATGAGGTGTATGGAGCGGATCTAAATGTGTACGAGGGGTATGGAGCGGAGCTGAATGTGTACGAGGTGTACGGAGTAGAGCTGAATGTGTGTGAAGTGTATGGAGTTAAATGTGTATAAGGTGTATGGAGCGGAGCTAAATGTGTATGAGGTGTATGGAGCGGAGCCGTGGGTCTATGAGGTGTATGGAGTGGACCTAAATGTGTACGAGGTGTATGGAGCGGAGCTGAATGTGTATGAGGTGAATGGAGCGGAGCAGTGTGTCTATGAGGTGTATGGAGTGTAGCTCAATGTGTGCGAGGTGTATGGAGCGGAGCTGAATGTGTACGAGGTGTATGGAGCAGAGCTGAATGTGTATGAGGTGTATGAAGCGGAGCTAAATGTGTGCAAGGTGTATGAAGCGGAGCTGAATGTGTACGAGGTGTATGGAGTGGAGAAGAATGTGTACGAGTTGTATGGAGTGGAGCTGAATGTGTATGAGGTGTATGGAGCGGAGCCGTGTGTGTATGAGGTGTATGGAGCGGAGATAAATGTGTACGAGGTGTATGGAGCGGAGCTGAATGTGTATGAGGTGTATGGAGTGGAGCCGTGTGTGTATGAGGTGTATGGAGCTGAGTTAAATGTGTGCGAGGTGTATGGAGCGGAGCTGAATGTGTACGAGGTGTATGGAGCGGAGCTGAATGTGTATGAGGTTTATGGAGCGGAGCTAAATGTCTATGAGGTGTATTGAGCGGAGCTGAATGTGTATGAGTTGTATGCAGCAGATCTAAATGTGTATGAGGTGTATGGAGCGGATCTAAATGTGTACGAGGGGTATGGAGCGGAGCTGAATGTGTACGAGGTGTACGGAGTAGAGCTGAATGTGTATGAAGTGTATGGAGTTAAATGTGTATAAGGTGTATGGAGCGGAGCTAAATGTGTATGAGGTGTATGGAGCGGAGCCGTGGGTCTATGAGGTGTATGGAGTGGACCTAAATGTGTACGAGGTGTATGGAGCGGAGCTGAATGTGTATGAGGTGAATGGAGCGGAGCAGTGTGTCTATGAGGTGTATGGAGTGTAGCTCAATGTGTGCGAGGTGTATGGAGTGGAGCTGAATGTGTACAAGGTGTATGGAGCAGAGCTGAATGTGTATGAGGTGTATGAAGCGGAGCTAATTGTGTGCAAGGTGTATGAAGCGGAGCTGAATGTCTACGAGGTGTATGGAGTGGAGAAGAATGTGTACGAGTTGTATGGAGTGGAGCTGAATGTGTATGAGGTGTATGGAGCGGAGCCGTGTGTGTATGAGGTGTATGGAGCGGAGATAAATGTGTACGAGGTGTATGGAGCGGAGCTGAATGTGTATGAGGTGTATGGAGTGGAGCCGTGTGTGTATGAGGTGTATGGAGCTGAGTTAAATGTGTGCGAGGTGTATGGAGCGGAGCTGAATGTGTACGAGGTGTATGGAGCGGAGCTGAATGTGTATGAGGTTTATGGAGCGGAGCTAAATGTCTGTGAGGTGTATTGAGCGGAGCTGAATGTGTACAAGGTGCATGGAGCGGAGCTAAATGTGCACGAGGTGTATGGAGCGGAGCTGAATGTGTATGAGTTGTATGCAGCAGAGCTAAATGTGTATGAGGTGTATGGAGCGGATCTAAATGTGTACGAGGTGTATGGAGCGGAGCTGAATGTGTACGAGGTGTACAGAGCGGAGCCGTGTGTGTATGAGGTGTATGGAGCGGAGCTTAATGAGTACGAGGTGTATGGAGTAGAGCTGAATGTGTATGAAGTGTATGGAGCTAAATGTGTATGAGGTGTATGGAGCGGAGCCGTGGGTCTATGAGGTGTATGGAGTGGACCTAAATGTGTACAAGGTGTATGGAGTGGAGCCGTGTGTGTGAGGTGTATGGAGTAGATCTAAATGTGTATGAGATGTATGGAGCGGAGCTAAATGTGTACGAGGTGTATGGAGCAAAGCTAAATGTGTACGAGGTGTATGGAGCAGAGAAGAATGTGTACGAGGTGTATGGAGCGTCGCCGTGTGTGTATTTGGTGTATGGAGCGGAGCTAAATGTGCAAGAGGTGTATGGAGCGGAGCTGAAAGTGTATGAGCTGTATGGAGCGGAGCTAAGTGTGTATGAGGTGTATGGAGCGGAGCTAAATGTGTACGAGGTGTATGGAGCGGAGCTGATTGTGTACGAGGTGTACTGAGCAGAGCTGAATGTGTATGAGGTGTCTGGAGCAGAGCTAAATGTTTATGAGGTGCATGGAGCAGAGCTAAATGTGTACAAGGTGTACGGAGCAGAGCTGAATGTGTACGAGGTGTACGGAGCAAAGCCGTATGTGTATGAGGTGTACGGAGCGGAGCTAAATGTGTACGAGGTGTATGGAGCAGAGCTGAATCTGTATGAGGTGTACGGAGCGGAGCCGTGTGTCTATGAGGTGTATGGAGCGGAGCTAAATGTGTACGAGGTGTATGGATTGGAGCTGAATGTGTATGAAGTGTATGTAGCGAAGTTAAATGTGTATAAGGTGTATGGAGCGGAGAAGAATGTGTATGAGGTGTATGGAGAGGAGCTGAATGTGTATGAGGTGTATGGAGCAGAGCCAAATGTGTATGAGGTGTAAGAAGTGGAGCTAAATGTGTACGAGGTGTATGGAGCGGAGCTGAATGTGAATGTGTATGGAGCGGAGCTAAATGTGTACGAGGTGTATGGAGCAGAGCTAAATGTGTACGAGGTGTACGAGGTGTACGGAGTGGAGAAGAATGTGTATGAGGTGTATGGAGAGGAGCTGAATGTGTATGAGGTGTATGGAGCAGAGCCAAATGTGTATGAGGTGTATGAAGCGGAGCTAAATGTGTACGAGGTGTATGGAGCGGAGCTGAATGTGTATGAGGTGTACGGAGCAGAGCCGTGGGTGTATGAGGTGTATGGAGCGGAGCTAAATGTGTACTACGTGTATGGAGTCGAGCTGAATGTGTAAGAAGTGTATGGACCAGAGCTAAATGTGTATGAGGTGTATGAAGCGGAGCTAAATGTGTACGAGGTGTATGGAGCGGAGCTGAATGTGTATGAAGTGTATGGAGCGGAGTTAAATGTGTGTGAGGTGTATGGAGTGGAGCCGTGGGTCTATGAGGTGTATGGAGCAGAGCTAAATGTGTATGAGGTGTATGGAGCGGATCTGAATGTGTACGAGGTGTAGGGAGCAGAGCTGAATGTGTATGAGGTGTAAAGAGCGGAGCCGTGTGTGTATGAGGTATATGGAGCGGAGCTAAATGTGTACGAGGTGTATGGAGCGGAGCTGAATGTCAACAAGATGTACGGAGCAGAGCCGTGTGGGTATGAGGTTTATGGAGAGGAGCTAAATGTGTATCAGGTGTATGGTGCAGAGCAGATTGTGTGTGAGATGTATCGAGCGGAGCCGTGTGTGTATGAGGTGTATAGAGTGGAGCTAAATGTGTACAAGGAGTATGGAGGTGAGCTGAATGTGTGCAAGGTGTATGGAGCGGAGCTGAATGTGTATGAGGTGTATGGAGCAGAGTTAAATGTGTATGCGGTGTATGGAGCGGAGCTAAATGTGTACGAGGTGTATGGAGCGGAGCCGTGTGTGTATGAGGTGTATGGAGTGGAGCTAAATGTGTATGAGGTGTATGGAGCGAAGCTGAATGTGTACGAGGAGTATGGAGCGGAGCTGAATGTGTATGAGGTGTATGGAGTGAAGCTGAATGTGTACGAGGTGTACGGAGCGGAGCTGTGTGTGTATGAGGGGTATGGAGCGGAGCTAAATGTGTACAAGGTGTATGGAGCGGAGCTAAATGTGTAAGAGGTGTATGGAGCAGAGTTGTGTATGTATGAGGTGTATGGAGCGGAGCTGAATGTGTACGAGGTGTATGGAACGGAGCTGAATGTGTATGAGGTGTATGGAGTGGAGCCGTGTATGTATGAGGTGCATGGAGTGGAGCTAAATGTGTATGAGGTGTATGGAGCGGAGTTGAATGTGTACGAGGTGTATGGAGCGGAGCTGAATGTGTATGAAGTGTATGGAGCGGAGTTAAATGTGTGTGAGGTGTATGGAGTGGAGCTGAATGTCAACGAGATGTACGAAGCAGAGCCGTGTGTGTATGAGGTTTATGGAGAGGAGCTAAATGTGTATCAGGTGTATGGTGCAGAGCAGGTTGTGTGTGAGGTGTATCGAGCGGAGCCATGTGTGTATGAGGTGTATGGCGTGGAGCTAAATGTGTACAAGGAGTATGGAGGTGAGCTGAATGTGTACAAGGTGTATGGAGCGGAGCTGAATGTGTATGAGGTGTATGGAGCAGAGCTAAATGTGTATGCGGTGTATGGAGCGGAGCTAAATGTGTACGAGGTGTATGGAGCGGAGCCGTGTGTGTATGAGGTGTATGGAGTGGAGCTAAATGTGTATGAGGTGTATGGAGCGAAGCTGAATGTGTACGAGGAGTATGGAGCGGAGCTGAATGTGTATGAGGTGTAGGGAGTGAAGCTGAATGTGTACGAGGTGTACGGAGCGGAGCTGTGTGTTTATGAGGGATATGGAGCGGAGCTAAATGTGTACAAGGTGTATGGAGCGGAGCTAAATGTGTAAGAGGTGTATGGAGCAGAGTTGTGTATGTATGAGGTGTATGGAGCGGAGCTGAATGTGTACGAGGTGTATGGAACGGAGCTGAATGTGTATGAGGTGTATGGAGTGGAGCCGTGTATGTATGAGGTGCATGGAGTGGAGCTAAATGTGTATGAGGTGTATGGAGCAGAGGTGAATGTGTACGAGGTGTATGGAGCTTAGCTAAATGTGTACGAGGTGTATGGAGCGGAGCTTAATGTGTATGAGGTGTATGGAGTGGAGCCGTGTATGTATGAGGTGCATGGAGTGGAGCTAAATGTGCATGAGGTGTATGGAGCGGAGGTGAATGTGTATGAGGTGTATTGAGCAGAGCTAAATGTGTACGAGGTGTATGGAGCGGAGCTGAATGTGTACGAGGTGTATGGAGCGGAGCTGAATGTGTATGAGGTGTATGGAATGGAGCTAAATGTGTACGAGGTGTATGGAGCGTAGCTGAATGTGTACGAGGTGTACGGAGTGGAGCCGTGTGTGTATGAGATGTATGGAGTAAGGATCATTAATACTTACCTCTGTATGGCTGTTCTTTGCACGTTTCTATGCAGGAAGTTCTTGCAGGGACTTTAGTCTTCTTTTGTAAGTTCTGCTGTTCACTGCCTCTTCCCCCAGATGCAGACCTTAAAAGTTTTTGGATTACCTGTAAAAGAGACAACAATTTGTGTTATGAGTGTCCAAAACTGTACATGTAGATGAGCACTACCCACTGCAATTAATAATTACCTCTGTATTGCTTATTGCTGTCCTCTAATTTCCCAGTAATGGAGGGAAGTTGTTTCGACAATGGCATAATTTTTTTTTGTTTGTGCCTTTCGTATTCCACAGCTATAGAAAAACCTAGAGAAGGCACAAATAATAACATGCAGATTTTCCACTTTCACTCTATCCTTATATATTTTACATTATTGTTATGCAAATTGCTTAGTCAAAGAAGACTTGAACTCTAGTGCCACTTATTGGAAGTAGCAATCTTACAAGTCAATACCCCAATACCCTTTAACGAGCCTTCTCATATAACCAAGGGTAAAAGCCAAATCATATTCTCAATTTGCAGCACGGCGTTTGTTTGCTCCTCGTCAGTGCAAAGTATGAGATATGATTTGGCTAGGACTGGTGAAAGGTTAAGACTGGGGATCTAAGCTATAACATTTTTCCTTATGGAGAGCAACACACAGGTTTAGCAGGCCCATATATGAGGACACTTAACACCTTGCACCAATATTATTGTTGTGACAGTGTGCAGGAAGAGGGGTACAACATGATGCTGGAGACCCATAGTTTTTTTTGCAAAATCTAAGGAAGATAATATGTTTGGGGAAGGCAATGCTCCTCATCCACCATGAGACATTTTTTCTTACGTTTGATTGTGACCCTCACACATCTTTAGCTCTACTTGTGTTTCAGATGAAGGCAAATCACATTGTTTTAAAGGGAATATCTTGGCAGGATTTATTTTAAAGGAATTCTGACATCACAGAATGACTGTTGAAAATAAGTCCTGCTTGGGTTGAGGTAGACTCCAACTTATCGCATTAAAAGGAAAGATGGTGGTTACTGCATACCTGTGAGGATAATATATGTTAACCTGTTAAAAATTGTTAATAACTATCAAATTTTGTTATGACTGGACAGTGTGTCCACAAAGTTGTACTTACCTTTTCCCAGTCCCATTTCCCTTACCTCCCTCCCTCTCCTTACCCTTATTCCCTTGAGAAATGATTTTATGACTATTTCCGCATGTTAATACTAAATTTTAAAAGATACAATAAAATTATTTGAAAGAAAATAAGTCCTGCCACTTGAAGTTTAAGGCACAGCATAGAAAAATACGGTCTGTATTTTACAGCCGAGATACGCAGAAATGTTCCCTGAACAGTGATCCGTATGTGATCCTTAGGCAAGGTGTGGCTGCGTATTTTGCGCATGTAAACCTCCGTATGGCGAGATTTTCTCACCGGCTTGCAAAATTGACATGTAATGGATGCATGGGCTCAAATATTGGTGAAAACATATATACAGTATATGTCAGTGAGGCACATATATATACATATATTCATATTTCAATAAGATACCTATCCATTATTAACCTGGCTTAATGTCACCTTACATTAGCAAGGTGACATTAACCACTTATTACCCCATATCCCACCGCTACTCGTGAGTGGAGAGAGAGGCTAAGTGCCAGAATAGGTGCATCTTACAGATGTGCCTTTTCTGGGGTGGCTGGGGGCAGATGTTTTTAGCCAGGGGGGCCCAATAACCATGGTTCCTCTCTAGGATATTAACATTTATTCTATCTATTCTATTCTCACCTGTCAGTGTGATTTTACTGTACACCGCACTGAATTACCGGCTTTTCTATAGGACACCGGTGCGTATTTCTCGCAAGTCACAAAGATGTTCCGTGTGTAATCCATATTTTTGTCGCCCCAATAGACTTTCATTGGCGGATTTTTTGCGCAATACGCTGACAAACGCAGCATGCGTAATGTACGGCTGAGAAATATATGGCTGATGGGAGCTGCCCCATAGAGAAACATTGGTCTGTGTGCAATGCGTTGTTTTTGTGCCTCTCATACGTCCGTATTCCTCTCTAGTGGGACCCCGGCCTAAGGGTATGTGCACACATTACGGATTCCAGTGCGGATTTTTCTGCACGGAATCTGCTGAATCTGCAGGTAAAATGACCTGCGTTTTACCTGCGGATTAATTACGGATTTAGTGCAGAGTTTCTGCGTTTTTTGTGCTGATTTCATCTGCATTTTTACACCTGCGGATTCCTAATGGAATAGGTGTAAAAACGCTGTGGAATCCACACAAAGAATTGACATGCTACAGAAAAAAAAAACGCTGCGTTTCCACTTGGAATTTTCCGCAGCATGTGCACAGTGGATTTTGTTTGCCAAAGGTTTACATACAACTTAACATGGTACTGTACACCACATGGAAAACTGCTGCGGATCTGCAGCCAAATCCGCAAAGTGTGCACATACCACAGGATAATTACTCACTCACTTAAAGGGAACCTGTCACCCCCCTAGGGCCTTTTAAGGTAAAAGAGCCACCTTCAGCAGTACTAAGGCTGCATTCTGTGAAGGTGGCTGTTATGTTTTTTTATCCCTATTACTCCAGAAATACTGACTTTAAATAATAAATTTCACGCCATACCTGTGTTGAGTCAGGGAGGTATGTTTTCTCCCCGACTCAAGCATCTTGCATCCATCCATCATGCCCCTCTGGCCACTGGACGCCTCCTCCTCTGTGTCTCCTCACGTCAGTGGCACCTGCGCTGTACAATCATTATTCGGGCATGCGCCATCCGCACTGCCCTGGAACTTACATCCATTGATGTGCTGATATCGCGCCTGCATGTAGCAGAGGCCCCAGATCCCGCCCTGCAGTGTGTTATGATTTATTCACGCCTGTGGGGCTGGAAATCTGGTGCCTGCACAGCGAGTCTCTCTGCACCTGTCCCCATCTCCCTCCGCCTCTTTCCGATGTATTACAGGTGCAGAGATCCGCACTAGACAAGCAACAGATTCAGCCCCACAGGAGGGAAGGAGGGAGATGGGGACAGCCGCAGAGAGACTTACTGCACAAGCGCCAGATTCCCAGCCTTGCAGTGTGAATAAATCATAACCCACTGTGGGGTGGGATCTGGGGCCTCCGCTACATGCAGGCCTGATCTCCATACATCAGTGGATGTAAGTTCCAGGGCAGCGCGCATGGCGCATGCCTGAAAAATGATTGCACAGCGCAGGTGGTGGTGACGTGAGGAGACAGAGGCGGCGGCGCCTGGGGGACTGAGGGGGATGATGGATGGCAGCGAGGCGCTTGAGTCAGGGGGAGAAAACATACCTCCCTGACTCAATTCAGGTATGCCGCGCAATTATATTTGTATTTCTGCATTACTTGGGATACAAAAACATAAGAGCCACCTTCAGAGAATGCAGCCTTAGTGCTGCTGAAGGTGGCTCTTTTACCATAATAGGCAATGGGGGGGTGACAGGTTATCTTTAAAATGCTTGTGCGGACACATATATACTTATGTTAAGTGCTTTACTTCAACTAGCCTGCACTTCTATCCGGATTCGGCAATCAGTGACTGCATTCACACCTGCTCAGTGGCGCAGGTCACTGTGCTCTATAGAAGCCATAGTAACCAAAGTCTTGCGAGATTTGTGAAGTCTCGCGAGACTTTGTGCGACTTCAATAGATCACAGTGACCCGCTCCACTGCGCAGGAATCAATGCAGTCACTGACACAGGAGGAGCGGCAAATTACAGGCGATGGTGCAGGTATCACAGGCGGCGGGGCGGTTCCTTTCCTGTGAGCCACATAGCAGGAGCAGGTGACGGGGTGGGTATTACACGCGTTGGGGCGGGTATTACAGGCAGTGGGGCGGGTATTACAGCCGGTGGGGTGGCTCCTTTCCGGTGAGCCACATAGCAGGTGCAGGTGGCAGGGTGGGTATTACATGCGGTGGGGCAGGTATTACAGGCAGCAGGGCAGGTATTACAGCCAGCCGGGGGGGCTCCTTTCCAGTGAGCCACACAGCAGGAGCAGGTGGCGGGGCGTGTATTACAGGCGGTTGGGCGGGTATTACAGGCAATGGGGCGGGTATTACAGCCAGCGGGGCGGCTCCCACACAAAAAAGGGAGATTTAAATTGCCACTAAGTGGATCTGCGTCAGTTCTGTTTGTCGTATATCTCCAGCCATGTTCTGCCACTTACATTGTGTAGTGTAATACAGTGGGCCTGGTTTTTGCAGCAGTCTCCCACACAAAAAAGGGAGATATAAATTGCCACTAAGTGGATCTGTATCAGTTCTGTTTGTCGTATATCTGCCAACCACATTCTGCCACTTACATTGTGTAGTGTAATACAGTGGGCCTAATTTTTGCAGCAGTCTCCCACACAAAAAAGGAGATTTAAATTGCCACTAAGTAGATCTGCGTCAGTTCTGTTTGTCGTATATCTGCCAGCCACGTTCTGCCACTTACATTGTGTAATATAATACAGTGGGCCAGATTTTTGCAGCAGTCTCCCACACAAAAAAAGGGAGATTTAAATTGCCACTAAGTGAATCTGCGTCAGTTCTGTTTGTCGTATATCTGCCAGCCACGTTCTGCCACTTACATTGTGTAGTGTAATACAGTGGGCCTGTTTTTTGCAGCAGTCTCCCACACAAATCGGGAGATTTAAATTCTCAACAAGTTTATATACACCTTCTACCTTGTTTTACAGTACCATATAACGGTTATTAGTTTGGTTACATTTTCCCAAAAATGAGGAAGGCTGGTGGAAGAGGCCGTGGGCGGTCATTGCCAGCTGGTAATGATGGTGGTGGTGGTGGTGGAGCATCTGGTGGTATTGGGAAAAGCAAAATAGCACCTAAGGCTCGAGTTGTTCAGACAGCTTCATCATCTGGCTACACAAGACCTCGAAGGCTCCCTTATCTGGCAGTAGGAAAAACGCTTTTAAAGCCGGAGCAGCAGGAACAAGTTTTGGCTTTCATTGCTTACTCAGCCTCTAGCTCTTTCGCCTCCTCTTCATAAAGTTCCAAATATAAAAGCAGCGAGTCGTCAGTGGATGCTCCCAGTCAGGAACAAGTCGCATCCTTGTGTCCTTCACCCAAAGCAAAAGTGAAGGATGCGGCAGGTGACACAACAGTTTACTCCATGGAGCTCTTTACACATACCGTGCCTGGGTTAGAAAGGGAAATTGTTAACAGGCCATGCCCATTACAAGATGAATCGGAAATGGAGTGCACAGATGCACAGCCACAGCTAGATTATTATGCTGTTCCATTGACTCAGATCACTACATTGCCCTCGCAGTGTACTGAGCCAGAATCTGACCCTGATGAGACTATGGTGCCCCATCCCCAATGCTATAGCACCTTACACGGTGACACAGAGGAAGGTGCACAGGACATTGAAGAGGAGGTGATAGATGACCCAGTTGTTGACCCAGATTGGCAGCCATTGGGGGAACAGGGTGCCACTGGCAGTAGCTCTGAAGCGGAGGAGGATGATCCGCAGCAGGCATCAACATCGCAACAGCTTTCATCTGGCAGGCCCGTATCAGGCCAAAAATGTGTGTCTAAAACAAAAACAGTTTTAGGACAGCGTGGCCATCAGGTGAAAGTAGCACAGAGTGCAATGCCTGAAAAAGGTATTCGATAGTAGGAAGAGTGCAGTGTGGCAATTTTTTTACCAAGATCCGAATGATCAGTGCAAAGTTATCTGTAAGAAATGCTCAAAGACCTTTAGCAGAGGGAAGAATCCCCTAAATTTAAATACAACGTGCATGCATAGACATTTAACCAGCATGCACTTGCAAGCCTGGACTAACTACCAAACGTCCCGTAATGTTGGTGCACCTGCTCAGAATGAAGGTAGTCAGCAACGCTACATTGCTTCCCTCACTGTAAGCCCACCATTTAGGACACCACCTGCAGCAAGTGTGGAGGTATTGTCGCAAGGCCAAAGCAGTCAGGGAATCATCGGGTTCTTGGTAGGAAACACTGTATGTAGGCCAACATCAAGAATACCATCACCAACCCTCTCTCAATCTGCCATGTCCACCACCACCCCCGCTAGTTCCACCATATGCAGCTCTCCAGTCCAGCTCACCCTACAAGAGACTCTCATTAGGAAAAGGAAGTACTCATCCTCTCATCCATGTACACAGGGTTTGAATGCCCACATTGCTAGACTAATCTCATTAGAGATAATGCCCTACCGGTTGGTTGAAAGTGAAGCTTTCAAAGCGCTGATGGCCTACGCAGTACCACGCTATGACCTACCCAGTCGACACTTCTTTGCGAGAAAAGCCATCCCAGCCCTCCACCAGCATGTCAAAGACCGCATTGTCCATGCACTCAGGCAATCAGTCAGTAGAAAGGTGCACCTCACAACAGATGCATAGACCAGTAGGCATGGCCAGGGACGTTACGTGTCCATCATGGCACACTGGGTTAATGTGGTGGATGCAGGGTCCACAGGGGACAGCCATAGTGGGACAGTGCTGCCTAGCCCACGGTCTAGGAAACAGTTGGCAGTAGGAGTTCGACACCCCTCCTCCTCCTTCTCCTCCTCCTCCAGAAGCGAAAGCTCGTCCACAGAGCGCAGTTGCCCTACCACTCCATCCGCAGCTGCCAGTGTTGCACACGAGGTGTCCCATTATGGAACAGCTAGTGGTAAGCGTCAGCAGGCTGTGTTGGAAACGAAGTGTTTGGGCAACAACAGACACACCGCAGAAGTACTGGCAGAGAACTTGCAGCAAGAAACTCAGTCATGGCTAAGCAGTCTATATCTTGAGGCAGGCAAGGTTGTCAGTGATAACGGAAGGAATTTTATGGCTGCCATAGCCCTTTCAGAACTGAAACACATACCTTGCCTGGCTCACACCTTGAACCTGGTGGTGCAGTGCTTCCTGAAAAGTTACCGGGGTTACCAGCTCTGCTCCTGAAGGTGTGAAGACTTTGCTCGCACATCCGCCAGTCACCCGTACACTCCAGCCGTATGCAGAACCATCAGCGAGCGCTGAAGCTTCCCTATCACCGCCTAATAATCGATGTTGCAACAAGGTGGAACTCCACACTGCACATGCTTCAGAGGCTGTGCGAACAGAGGCGTGCTGTAATGTATTTGTGGGAGGATACACATATACGGGCAGGCAGTTGGATGGCAGACATGGAGTTGTCAGGTGTGCAGTGGTCGAAGCTACAAGACCTCTGTCAAGTCCTTCAGTGTTTTGAGGAATGCACATGGCTAGTAAGTGCAGATGATGCCATCATAAGCATGAGCATCCCACTAATGCGTCTGCTGATGCAAAGTTTGACACACATTAAGGAGCAGGCATCTGCAGCCGAGGATGAGGGAAGCCTTGATGACAGTCAGCCATTGTCCGCTCAGGGAACTCTCCTGGACGAGGTGGAGGATGAAGAGGAGGAGGAGGAGGATGATGGGGATGAATATTTATGGGAGGAGGATGCTTCTCATGGGGCAGGTCAGGTACAGGGTTTTTGCGGGACATAAGTGATGTTGATTTGCAAGAAAGTGCTCCTCAACCCAGCACAAGCAGTGAATTGACACTTGGAACATTGGCCCACATGGCTGATTATGCCTTGCGTATCCTAAAAAGTTACTGGTTGGCCTGCCTCCTGGATCCACGCTACAAAGGGAAATTACAAAAAATCATGCCACATGTGAACCTTGAGCAAATATTGGCTACTAGTGTTGAGCATTCCGATACTGCAAATATCGGGTATCGGCCGATATTCGCTGTATCGGAATTCCGATACCGAGTTCCGATATTTCTGCGATATCGGAACTCGGAATCGGAAGTTCCCACAGTGCAAAAATTCAGTATAATTGAGTGTGGGCGTTGCGTCGGCGGAGACTGCGTGTCTCTGTGTGGGCGGGGTCTGTGCGGGACCGTGGGTGGTCTGTGTGTGCCTGCCGGGGGGTCTGTACGGCCTGCTGGGGGGTCTGTATGGCCTCTCCGGGGTCTTACGGCCTCTCCGGAGTCTGTGCGGCCTCTCCAGGGTCTGTGCGGCTTGCCGGGGGGTCTGTGCGGCTTGCCGGGGGGTCTGTACGGCCTGCCGGGGGGTCTGTATGGCCTCTCCGGGTCTGTGCGGACTGCCAGGGGTCTTTGTGTCTGTGAAGGCATCGTCCGATGGGACTACAAGTCCCATCGGGCTATGCCTGCTACAATGACAGTCATTGACACATTAGCCAATGATGGGACAGTAGTAGTCCCATCATCCGGCTAATGTGTTGAATGTAAAAAAAAAAAAAAAAAAATACTCCATACATACTCCATACATGCTACATACATGCTACATATATACCTGCTACATACATGCTACATACTACATACATACATGCTACATACATGCTACATGCTACATACATGCTACATGCTACATACATGCTACATACATGCTACATACTACATACATACATGCTACGTACATACATGCTACATACATGCTACATACAGTCATGGCCAAAAGAATTCACACCCCTGCAATTCTGTCAGATAATACTCAGTTTCTTCCTGAAAATGATTGCAAACACAAATTCTTTGGTATTATTATCTTCATTTAATTTGTCTTAAATGAAAAAAACACAAAAAGAATTGTTCTAAAGCCAAATTGGATATAATTCCACACCAAACATAAAAAAGGGGGTGGACAAAAGTATTGGCACTGTTATTAAAGTCATGTGATGCTTCTCTAATTTGTGTAATTAACAGCACCTGTAACTTACCTGTGGCACCTAACAGGTGTTGGCAATAACTAAATCACACTTGCAGCCAGTTGACATGGAATAAAGTTGACTCAACCTCTTTCCTGTGTCCTTGTGTGTACCACATTGAGCATGGAGAAAAGAAAGAAGACCAAAGAACTGTCTGAGGACTTGAGAAACCAAATTGTGAGGAAGCATGAGCAATCTCAAGGCTACAAGTCCATCTCCAAAGACCTGAATGTTCCTGTGTCTACCGTGCGCAGTGTCATCAAGAAGTGTAAAGCCCATGGCACTGTGGCTAACCTCCCAAGATGTGGACGGAAAAGAAAAATTGACAAGAGATTTCAATGCAAGATTGTGCGGATGTTGGATAAAGAACCTCGACTAACATCCAAACAAGTTCAAGCTGCCCTGCAGTCCGAGGGTACAACAGTGTCAATCCTTACTATACGTCGGTGCCTGAATGAAAAGGGACTGTATGGTAGGAGACCCAGGAAGACCCCACTTATTACCCCGAGACATAAAAAAGCCAGGCTGGAGTTTGCCAAAACTTACCTGAAAAAGCCTAAAACATTTTGGAAGAATGTTCTCTGGTCAGATGAGACAAAAGTAGAGCTTTTTGGGCAAAGGCATCAACATAGAGTTTACAGGAGAAAAAAGGAGGCATTCAAAGAAAAGAACACCGTCCCTACAGTCAAACATAGCGGAGGTTCCCTGATTAGTGTTGAGCGATACCGTCCGATACTTGAAAGTATCGGTATCGGATAGTATCGGCCGATACCCGAAAAGTATCGGATATCGCCGATACCGATACCAGATACCAATACAAGTCAATGGGACACCAAGTATCGGAAGGTATCCTGATGGTTCCCAGGGTCTGAAGGAGAGGAAACTCTTCTTCAGGCCCTGGGATCCATATTAATGTGTAAAATAAAGAATTAAAATAAAAAATATTGATATACTCACCTCTCCGGAGACCCCTGCACCTTACTGCTGTTAACCGGCAGCCTTCTTTGCTTAAAATGAGCGCGTTTAGGGCCTTCCTTGACGTCACGGCTTCTGATTGGTCGCGTGCCGCTCATGTGACCGCCAGGCGACCAATCACAAGCCGTGACGTCATTCTCAGGTCCTAAATTCCTAGAATTAGGAATTTAGGAGCTGAGAATGACGTCACGGCTTGTGATTGGTCGCGTGGCGGTCACATGAGCGGCACGCGACCAATCAGAAGCCGTGACGTCATGGAAGGTGCTGAACGCGCTCATTTTAAGCAAAGCAGGCTGCCGGTTACTACCAGGGCGCGTCAGAGGGTGAGTATATCCCTATTTTTTATTTTAATTCTTTATTTTTTACATGGATATGGATCCCAGGGCCTGAAGGAGAGTTTCCTCTCCTTCAGACCCTGGGAACCATACACTGGGAACTTCCGATTCCGATTCCCGATACCACAAAAGTATCGGATCTCGGTATCGGATTTCCGATACCGCAAGTATCGGCCGATACCCGATACTTGCGGTATCGGAATGCTCAACACTATCCCTGATGTTTTGGGGTTGCTTTGCTGCCTCTGGCACTGGACTGCTTGACCGTGTGCATGGCATTATGAAGTCTGAAAACAACCAACAAATTTTACAGTGTAATGTAGGGCCCAGTGTGAGAAAGCTGGGTCTCCCTCAGAGGTCATGGGTCTTCCAGCAGCACAATGACCCAAACACACTTCAAAAAGCACTAGAAAATGGTTTGAGAGAAAGCACTGGAGACTTCTAAGGTGGCCAGCAATGAGTCCAGACCTGAATCCCATAGAACACCTGTGGAGAGATCTAAAAATGGCAGTTTGGAGAAGGCACCCTTCAAATATCAGGGACCTGGAGCAATTTGCCAAAGAAGAATGGTCTAAAATTCCAGCAGAGCATTGTAAGAAACTCATTGATGGTTACCGGAAGCGGTTGGTCACAGTTATTTTGGCTAAAGGTTGTGCAACCAAGTATTAGTCTAAGGGTGCTGAGGCGCTGAAGTATGGTAAGTATGAAGACTATTAAAATACTTTTTCCTAATGTGTGTGTGTTTTATTAACCGTTTCTTACTATTGGATTAATAACGGATAGCCCCTCTCTAGGCTATGAATATCAGCCCGCAGCTGTCTGCGTAGCCTTTCTGGCTATAAAATATAGGGGGACCATACGTCATTTTTTGGGGGGTCCCCCTACACTGTGTTCCAAATTATTATGCAAATAATAATTCCTCATATTTTCTCTAAATTACCTATCTGAATTGCAGTCATTGCTATTTTCCAGTCATCTACTATTCTAGTATAATTGCAATGTTTTGGAACAAACTGCCTATGAAAACAGTATCTTTTTTTAAAAAAATAAACACTCAAAATGCATGTTCCAAATTATTATGCACATCAGAGTTTTCAACCTTTTTTTTTATTTTGAACAAAAAAATGGTCAATTGTTAAGTTATAAGCATTATCAGCTTATTACAAAATGAAATCAAACAGTTTTCAAGTGAAAACTTTATTCTAGGTGATGTTACATTTGCACATAGGACCCCTTGTTAGAAAGAAGCTTCTGAACTCTCTCGTCCATTGAATTTGTCAGTTTTTGGATGGTTTCTGCTTCAATTGTTTTGCATGTGGACAGAATACCCTCCCAGAGCTGTTGCTTAGATGTGAACTGCCTCCCGCCATCATAGACACTCCTTTTGATGATGCTCCAGAGGTTCTCAATGGGGTTGAGGTCAGGGGAAGATGGTGGCCACACCATAAGTTTGTCCTCTTTTATGCCCATAGCAGCCAGAGATGCAGATATGTTTTTTGCAGCACGATACGGTGCATTATCATGCATGAAAATGATCTTGCTGCGGAAAGCACGGTTCTTCCTCTTGAACCATGGCAGGAAGTGTTGTTTTAGAAACTCCACATAGATTAATTAGTTCATCTTTACCCCTTCAGGGATCATAAAGGGGCCGAAAATCTCTCACCCCATGATTCCAGCCCAAAACATTAATCCACCTCCTCCTTGTTGGCGCCTTAGCCGTGTTTTCATGGGGTGTCCATCAACCAGCCATCCTCCACTCCATCTATCTGGACCATCGAGCGTTGCACGGCACTCATCGGTGAACAAAACAGTTTGGAAGTCAGTCTTCATGTATCGTTTGGCCCACTGGAGCCGTTTCTGCTTGTGTGCAGTGGATAGAGGTGGTCGACAGGATGGCTTACACACAGCTGCAAACCTCTGATGGACCCTGCATCTTGTTGTTCTGGGGACGTTGGAGGCACCAGCAGCTTCAAAAACTTGTCTGCTGCTATGACAAGGCATTTTGCAGCTGCTCTTTTAACCTTACGCAATTGCCTCTTGGAAAGAGTCCTCAATTTTTCCTTATCAGCACGCACACATGTGTGCTGGGAATCAGCTACATACTTCTTGATTGTGCGATAATCACGATGAAGTGTCTTGGCAATGTTGACTGTAGTCATGCCTTGACCTAAATACTCCACAATTTGTTGCTTCTCAGCAGCCGACACATCCTTTTTCTTTCCCATTTTGGCAAAAAATGTAGGCTGCTTAATAATGTGGAACAGCCTCCTTAAGTAGTCTTGCCTTTATTTGGACACACCTGCCAAACTAATGTGCACAGGTATCTGCAATTGCTTTCAGTGATATAAAGAGTCCTGACACACATCACCATCAATGAGTTTAAATGACAAACAAAAAAATTCTAACCTTATCACTCCTAAACTCTTAGTGCATAATAATTTGGAACACAGTGTATTTTAATAGCCAGTAAAGGCTATGCAGACAGCTGCGGGCTGATATTCATAGCAGGTTACAAATATTGGCCCCCGGTCATCGGCTTTCCCCCTCTGGCGCAGAAAATTGCGCGGGAGCCCATGCCGTTGTTTTCTGGTTTTGTTTTTTAAATTCAACGCTCATAAAGGCCTCTTTCACACTTGCGTCGGTACGGGTCCGTCGCTATGCGTCGGGCCGACGTACCGACGCACGTTGTGAAATTTGTGCCTGACGTAGGCAGCGGATGCAGTTTTTCAACGCATCTGCTGCCTATTCTGAAGTCCAGGGAGGAGGGGGCGGAGTTTCTGCCGCGCATGCACGGTAGAAAATGGCAGACGCGATGGACAAAAAAACGTTCACTTGAACGTTTTTTCGTGCCGACGGTCCGCCAAGACACGACATGTAGTTTTTGGTGCAGTTTTTGGTGCAGGTTTTGATGCTGGTTTTTGGTGCAGTTTTTGGTGTAGTTTTTGATGCAGTTTTTGGTGCAGTTTTTGGTGCTGTTTTTGATGCGTTTTTTGATGCTGTTTTTGATGCAGTTTTCGTTCCATTTTTTGACCGGTTTTGATGCAGTTTTTGGAAATAAATAAATGGAAAATGTTCATGATTTGAATGGAAACATGCATGAAAAAATGGATTCGGAGGCCGTATTCACCATATCACATCTGTTTCATCCATTTTTTGCTGGATCCGTCGCTGTGCGTTTATTCGCCGGACAGAAAAACCGTTCCTCTGCATGTGTTTCCATCTGGCGGGAACAGCTTTTTTGACGGATCCTGCATAAAACGGATGAAACGTGTGGCCATCAGGCCCAATCCGGCGCAAATACAACTCTATGAGAGAAAAATCGGATCTGGCAGAAAAAAACGGATCTGGCGGAAAAAAACGGATCCGGTGGAAAATTGGATCCGGTGGAAAAAAACAGATCTGGCTGAAAAAAATGGATCCGGTGGAAAAACGGATCTGGCGGAAAAAAACGGATCTGGCGGAAAAAAACGGATCCGTTTTTTCCCCATAGACTTGTATTAGTGATGGATCGTGATGGATGGCCACACGTCGCGTCCATCGTGCAATGGATCCGTCGTGTTTTGGCGGACCATCGGCGCGAAAAACCGTTCTGGTGAACTTTTTTTTGTCCATCGCGTCCGCCATTTTCTACCGTGCATGCGCGGCAGAAACTCTGCCCCCTCCTCCCCGCACTTCAGAATGGGCAGCGGATGCATTGAAAAACTGCACCCACTGCCCACGTCGAGCACAAATTTCACAACGTGCTTCGGTACATCGGCCCGACACATAGCGACGGACCCGTACCGACGCAAGTGTGAAACAGGCCTTTATGAGCGTTGAATTTAAATAAAAAAAAAATGGCGTGGGCGCCCGCGCAATTTTCTGCTCCAGAGGGGGAAAGCCGACGGCCGGGGGCCAATATTTGTAGCCTGCTATGAATATCAGCCCACAGCTGTCTGCGTAGCCTTTACTGGCTATTAAACTAGGGGGACCCCCCAAAAAATGACGTGGGGTCCCCCTATATGTTATAGCCAGAAAGGCTACGCAGACAGCTGCGGGCTGATATTCATAGCCTAGAGAGGGGCCATGGATATTGCCCCCCCCCCCCGGCTACAAATACCAGACCGCAGCCGCCCCGGAAATGGCGCATCTGTATGATGCACCAATTCCGGCACTTAACCCCTCTCTTCCCACTCCCGTGTAGCGGTGGGATATGGGGTAATAAGGGGTTAATGTCACCTTGCTAGTGTAATGTGACATTAAGCCAGGTTAATAACGGAGAGGCGTCAATAAGACGCCTATCCGTTATTAATCCAATAGTAAGAAAGGGTTAATAAAACACATACACATTAGGAAAAAGTATTTTAATATTCTTCATTTCACCACGGAGAGGCGTCAAATCTTCCACCTCCTTCACCTTCAGACTAGGAAACTGACAACCCAGTGACAAGTGTGTGCCCTGTGCTTGCCCCGTCCTGACCTGGTCCTGCGTTAATGACCACCATATCAATGCCGGGAGGGAAGGAGACAGAATTCTTGATTGACATTGGGGCAGCCGGGACTGTGGTACACAAAGACTTGATAATGCCAGACATGATTACTGACGAGACTGTGGAATGCGTGAGTGCAGAGGTACAAGCGACTGAAGCCCCTATGACTAAACAAGACTAGAATCACGAGACAGCCAAGAGGTGCTTACAAACTTATTGTTAGTGACAAAACCCCTATGAATTAGCTGGGAGCAGAGTTGAGTGCTGGCTAGACCACCATACAGTACTCTCCTGAGGGTATTACAGTCACAAGTCCCCTTTCATATAAACACTTGGTGCAGAGGGACGCCAGGGTCTTCCACGTGCACATTATACCACAGGTAAATCATGCCCTATTATAGTTACACTTAATTCCATTCATTTGCCAGTTTAGTAGTTCCCTTACACAAGGTGGTATAGTTACCGTGTATTTCTAGGTTGTCTTCATATGATATATAGTTTTATAGCCATTCATTATATTGGCTCAAACCATAATCACTGTTTATTTGTCTTTTTCACTTCCTATACCTTATCGCAAGCAACTGGTATTGATATTTGGTATTTTTCAAATCCCTTCTTTTTATATTTGGAACTGTTAGTTATGGATTTACATAGGGCTACTACCTTCTTAAAATAAGCTTGTGCTTTGCTGTGGCCTATGGCATTGTGCTCTCCCATTTTATAACTCAGTATTTTCATATATATAATATTCATTTGGTAACATATTATGTGAATCAAACTTAGTTTTCTTAAGGGATACTCTACCCAATCAAATACGGGTATAAATAATATTTGGTCATTAACCCCTTTCTGACATCTGGCGTACTATCCCGTCGAGGTGGGGTGGGCCCGTATGACCACCGACGGGATAGTATGTCATGCCCTTTAATGCGACGATGCATTAAAATTCCGACGCCATCTTACCTTAGGGAAGATGGCCTCGGCATCTTGGGGTATGGTGCTGCCCCCCCGGCCTCCCGATCGCTGTGATTGGCTGTTTAATTCTGAACAGCCAATCACAGCCTTTCTCATTGTTTCAGCCAATCAGATTGGCTGAAACAGTGAGGTCCCAGGCTAGGATCGAGTACCGATGTACTCGATCCTGGGGCCGGTGCCTGGCAACGCCAGGCACCGGCAAAAACCCCCTGGATTGGCGCGATCGACGATCACATCGATCGCGCCAATCGCAGGGCACAGCGGCCGTGTTACCGCGCTGTGCCCTGCCTCAAAATACCTGACCCGGAGCCCCTTCTGCCCTGCCCTGCCTCCTGTGCCATGGGTCCGGATCCTGCAGCTGATTGGCGCGATCGATGTGATCGTCGATCGCGTCAATCAGGGCACAGACCCGCCGGATTGGCGCGATCGACGATCACATCGATCGCGCCAATCACTGGGCACAACGGCGGTGTTACCGCGCTGTGCCCTGCCTGAAAATACCTGAACCGGAGCCCCCTCTGCCCTGCCCTGCCTCCTGTGCCATGGGTCCGGATCCTGCAGCTGACTGGCGTGATCGATGTGATCGTCGATCGCGTCAATCAGGGCACATACCCGCCGGATTGGCGCGATCAACAATCACATCGATCGCGCCAATCACTGGGCACAACGGCGGTGTTACCGCGCTGTGCCCTGCCTGAAAATACCTGAACCGGAGCCCCCTCTGCCCTGCCCTGCCTCCTGTGCCATGGGTCCGGATCCTGCAGCTGACTGGCGTGATCGATGTGATCGTCAATCGCGTCAATCAGGGCACAGACCCGCCGGATTGGCGCGATCGACGATCACATCGATCGCGCCAATCACTGGGCACAACGGCGGTGTTACCGCGCTGTGCCCTGCTTGAATATAAATGCCATGCAGCCTGTGCCCTGCCTCATCTCCCTGCCACCTCCGGATCCTCTGCCAATCAGAGGGCACAGCAGCGGTGTGCCCGCGCTGTGCCCTGATGGTGACCTGGGGGTGACCTACCGGTCACCTGCCGGTCACCTACTAGTGACCTGCCGGTGACCTGCCTATGATCGGAGCTGTGAGCTCCGATCATAGGCTGGTGCCTAGCAACACCGGCGTCACCAGGGCCTCCTCTGATTGGTGGGATCGATGTGATCATCGATCCCACCAATCACAGGTCACAGCAGCGGTGTGACCGCTCTGTGACCTGTCTCACCTGCCCCTGACCTGTCTGACTGCTCTGCAGGAATCCTCACACTTGTTGAGGGTTCCTGCAGAGCGGTCACGCTGCGAGATCCCCCTCCTGTGCTGAGACTTGTGGTGCCACAGTAGCCTGTGACACCATAATTCTTGCTAAAAAAAAAAAAGACAGAAGAAAGAAGACAGAAGAAAGAAGACAGAAGAAAGAAGCGAGACTACAAACGTAAGTGTTCATCCCTGATCCCGGCCCGATCTTTTTAACCCCCCCTCCATCCCCCCCTTCCCCCTCCACCCCCACTTTGCGCCGCGTCCATCCGTGCCCAAATTTAGCAGCCGCCGAGCGTTGATTGGTGACGCAGTTCACCGATCAACACTCGTGCTCACTTTTCTTCTCCACATCCCCTTGCGCACACCCCGCCGCTGCGTCTGAACCCGTGCCTTTTGTTTTTTTTTTTTCACATCCCCTTGCGCACACCCCGCCGCTGTGTCTGAACCCATGCCTTTCGTTTCTTTTTTTTTTTCACATCCCCTTGCGCACACCCCGCCGCTGCGTCTGAACCCATGCCTTTCGTTTCTTTTTTTCTTTTTTCCCACATCCCCGTCCCCGCACCCAGCCGCCGCCGCCGAACTTTGATAAGTGACGCAGTTCACTTATCAGAGCTCTCATGCCTGCCGTTTTTTTTTCACATCCCCGTTCACACACCCAGCAGCAGCTGCCGAACTTTGATAAGTGACGCAGTTCACTTATCAGAGCGAGGGCCTGCTGTTTTAGACTTTTCCTTTCACAGGTATTTTTTTTCCCTATTTGTTTTTTTTTCAGAATAGTTTGCACCAAACACTATCCTCCCCCCCCACACGTACACATAGTTACCAATAAATTACACCCAAGCACCATACTCACAAAAAAAAATGTCCCGTTCGTCCCAGCAGCGCTATTCAGTGGAGGAGGCATATTCTTTCCTTGCCTCCGACACTGATAGCGAGGGAGAGGATCCCACATTCCTTTACTCTTCAGATTCTTCATCCTCTTCCTCCTCCTCATCTTCCTCCTCGGGTCCTGCGGAACCGCCACGCAGACGCCCCAGGAGAGAAGATGAGGCAGCGCCCACTCCTGAAGATGAACCAGCGCGCCCCTCTTCGGACCCCATATGGACCTCGCCCCCCGAAAATTACGAGCCACTGATTCCTGATTTTGTGGCAGAATCAGGAATCAAGTTTGATACCACCGGCCTCACAGAAATAGACTTTTTTAACCCCTTCACCCCCAAGGGTGGTTTGCACGTTAATGACCGGGCCAATTTTTGTAATTCTGACTACTGTCTCTTTATGAGGTTATAACTCTGAAACGCTTCAACGGATCTTGGCGATTCTGACACTGTTTTCTCGTAACATATTGTACTTCATGAGATTGGTAAAATTTCTTCGATAAAACTTGCGTTTATTTGTGAAAAAAATTAATATTTGGCGAAAATTTTGAAAATTTCGCAATTTTCCAAATTTGAATTTTTATGCCCTTAAATCACAGACATATGTCATGCAAAATACTTAATAAGTAACATTTCCCATATGTCGACTTTACATCAGCACAATTTTGGAACCAAAATTTTTTTTGGGGACGGAGTTATAAGGGTTAAAATTTGACCAGCAATTTCTCATTTTTGCAACACCATTTTTTTTTAGGGACCACATCTCATTTGAAGTCATTTTGAGGGGTCTATATGATAGAAAATACCCAAGTGTGACACCATTCTAAAAACTGCACCCCTCAAGGTACTCAAAACCACTTTCAAGAAGTTTATTAACCCTTCAGGTGTTTCACAGGAATTTTTGGAATGTTTAAATAAAAATGAACATTTAACTTTTTTTCACACAAAATTTATTTCAGCTCCAATTTGTTTTATTTTACCAAGGGTAACAGGAGAAATAGACCACAAAATTTGTTGTACAATTTGTCCTGAGTACGCTGATACCCCATATGTGGGGGTAAACCACTGTTTGGGCGCATGGCAGAACTCGGAAGGAAAGGAGCGCCATTTGACTTTTCAATGCAAAATTGACTGGAATTGAGATGGGACGCCATGTTGCATTTGGAGAGCCCCTGATGTGCCTAAACATTGAAACCCCCCACAAGTGACACCATTTTGGAAAGTAGACCCCCTAAGGATCTTATCTAGATGTGTGGTGAGCACTTTGACCCAACAAGTGCTTCACAGAAGTTTATAATGCAGAGCCGTAAAAATAAAAAATCATATTTTTTCACAAAAATGATCTTTTCGCCCCCATTTTTTTATTTCCCCAAGGGTAAGAGAAGAAATTAGACCACAACAGTTGTTGTGCAATTTGTCCTGACTACGACGATACCCCATATGTGGGGGGTAAACCACTGTTTGGGTGCATAGCAGAGCTCGGAAGGGAAGGAGCGCTATTTTACTTTTCAATGCAAAATTGACTGGAATTAAGATGGGATGCCATGTTGCGTTTGGAGAGCCCCTGATGTGCCTAAACATTAAAAACCCCCATAAGTGACACCATTTTGGAAATTAGACCCCCTAAGGAACTTATCTAGATGTGTTTTGAGAGCTTTGAACCCCAAGTGTTTCACTACAGTTTATAACGCAGAGCCGTGAAAATAAAAATTCTTTTTTTTTTCACAAAAATGATTTTTTAGCCCCCAGTTTTGTATTTTCACAAAGGTATCAGGATACATTGGACCCCAAAAGTTGTTGTACAATTTGTCCTGAGTACGCTGATACCCCATATGTTGGGGGGAACCACTGTTTGGGCGCATGACAGAGCTCGGAAGGGAAGGAGCGCCATTTGGAATGCAGACTTAAATGGATTGGTCTGCAGGCGTCACGTTGCATTTGCAGAGCCCCTGATGTACCCAAACAGTACAAACCCCCCACAAGTGACCCCATATCGGAAACTAGACCCCCCAAGGAACTTATCTAGATGTGTTGTGAGAACTTTGAACCCCCAAGTGTCTCACTACAGTTTACAACGCAGAGCCGTGAAAATAAAAAAATATTTTTTTCCCACAAAACTTATTTTTTGGCCCCCAGTTTTGTATTTTCCCAAGGGTAGCAGGAGAAATTGGACCCCAACAGATGATGTCCAATTTGTCCTGAGTACGCTGATACCCCATATGTTGGGGTAAACCCCTGTTTGGGCACACGGGAGAGCTCTGAAGGGAAGGAGCACTGTTTTCCTTTTTCAACGCAGAATTGGCTGGAATTCAGATCAGATGCCATGTCCCGTTTGGAGAGCCCCTGATGTGCCTAAACAGTGGAAACCCCCCAATTATAACTGAAACCCTAATCCAAGCACACCCCTTACCCTAATCCCAACAGTAACCCTAACCACTCCTCTAACCCAGACACACCCAACCCTATTCCCAACCGTAAATGTAATCCAAACCCTAACCCTATCTTTAGCCCCAACCCTAACTGTAGCCCCAACCCTAGCCCTAACCCTAGCCCTAACCCTAGCAATAAACCTAGCCCTATCACTAGCCCTATCACTAGCCCTAACACTAGCCGTAACACTAGCCCTAACCCTAACCCTAGCCCTAACCCTAGCCCCAACCCTAGCCCTAACCCTAGCCCTAACCCTAACCCTAGCCCCAACCCTAGCCCTAACCCTAACCCTAGCCCTAACCCTAGCCCTAACCCTAGCCCTAACCCTAGCCCTAACCCTAACCCTAGCCCTAACCCTTGCCCTAACCCTAACCCTAGCCCTAACTCTAGTCCTAACTCTAGCCCTAACCCTAACCCTAACCCTAATGGGAAAATGGAAATAAATACATTTTTTAATTTTTTTATTTTTCCCTAACTAAGGGGGTGATGAAGGGGGGTTTGACGAAAGACGCTTTTCATTGCAAAAAATATTTTTTGCGTTACCACATTTTGAGAACTGTAATTTTTCCATATTTGAGTCCACAGAGTTATGTGAGATCTTGTTTTTTGCGGGACGAGTTGACGTTTTTATTGGTAACATTTTCGGACACGTAACATTTTTTGATCGCTTTTTATTCCGATTTTTGTGAGGCAGAGTGATCAAAAACCAGCTATTCATGAATTTCTTTTGGGGGAGGCGTTTATATCGTTCCGCGTTTGGTAAAATTGATAAAGCAGTTTGATTCGTCGGGTCAGTACGATTACAGCGATATCTCATTTATATCATTTTTTTAATGTTTTGGCGCTTTTATACGATAAAAACTATTTTATAGAAAAAATAATTATTTTGGTATCGCTTTATTCTCAGGACTATAACTTTTTTATTTTTTTGTTGATGATGCTGTTTGGTGGCTCGTTTTTTGCGGGACAAGATGATGTTTTCAGCGGTACCATGGTTATTTATATCAGTCTTTTTGATCGCGTGTTATTCCACTTTTTGTTCGGCGCTATGATAATAAAGCGTTGTTTTTTGCCTCGTTTTTTTTTTTTTTCTTACGGTGTTTACTGAAAGGGTTAACTAGTGAGGCAGTTTTATAGGTTGGGTCGTTACGGACGCGGCAATACTAAATATGTGTACTTTTATTGTTTTTTTATTTTATTTAGCTAAAGAAATGTATTTATGGGAATAATATATATTTTTTTTCTTTATTTAGGATATTTTTTTTATTTTTTTTTTACACAAATGTGGGGAATTTTTTTTTAACTTTTTTACTTTGTCCCAGGGGGGGACATTACAGATCATTGATCTGACAGTGTGCACAGCACTCTGTCAGATCGACGATCTGCTGTGCAGGGCTGCAGGCTTACCAGCGCCTGCTCTGAGCAGGCGCTCGGTAAACCACCTCCCTCCCTGCAGGACCCGGATGCCGCGGCCATCTTGGATCCGGGACCTGCGGCGAGGAGGGAGGTAGGAGACCCTTGGAGCAACGCGATCACATCGCGTTGCTCCGGGGGTCTCAGGGAAGCCCGCAGGGAGCCCCCTCCCTGCGCGATGCTTCCCTATACCGCCGGTACACCGCGATCATGTTTGATCGCGGTGTGCCGGGGGTTAATGTGCCGGGGGCGGTCCGTGACCACTCCTGGCACATAGTGCCGGATGTCAGCTGCGATATGCAGCTGACACCCGGCCGCGATCGGCCGCGCTCCCCCCGTGAGTGCGGCCGATCGCGTATGACGCACTATCCCGTCGGTGGTCATACGGGCCCACCCCACCTCGACGGGATAGTACGTCAGATGTCAGGAAGGGGTTAAAGTCTTTTTCTCTGAGGATTTTATTAACCTCATGGTGGAGCAAACTAATTTATATGCTCGGCAATTTTTGGAGCAAAACCCTGGTTCATCATTTTCTAACTGGTCTCCTGTAGACGCAGTTGAAATGATGCAGTTTTGGGGCCTGGTCCTCCACATGGGGATCGTGAAGAAGCCAGAAATTTGGCAATACTGGAGTGTAGATATTTTATATAACACTCCAGTGTTCCGAATGGTCATGGTTCGGACGCGTTTTGAGGCCATCCATAAGTTTCTGCATTACAATGATAATGTACGGTGTCCCGCACGAGATGACCCAAATTTTGACCGTCTGTTCAAAGTTCGGCCGGTCATCGAACACTTCAGCAAAAAGTTTGCTGAAGTGTACGTGCCCAAAAGGGACATCTGCGTGGATGAGTCCTTGGTTCATTTTAAGGGGCGGCTCAGATTCCGTCAATACCTGCCCAGCAAGAGGGCCAGGTACGGAATCAAACTCTACAAGCTGTGTGAGAGTACCTCAGGGTACACCCACAGCTTTAGAGTTTACGAAGGGAAGGACAGCAGGATTGAACCGCCTGAGTGTCCTTCTATCCTGGGAGTGAGTGGGAAAATTGTGTGGGATTTGGTGCACCCACTGCTGGATAAAGGTTATCACCTCTACACAGATAACTTTTATTCCAGCATCCCACTCTACAAATCTCTCTCTGCGCGAGGTACCGCAGCCTGCGGTACTGTCCGCAAAAATCAGAGAGGCCTCCCGAAGACGCTACTTGGGCAGATGCTCAGAAAAGGTGAGAGCAAAGCCCAATGTAGCAACCTGCTGGTGGTCAAGTACAAGGACAAGAGGGATGTCCTTCTCTTGACCACCATACACGGTGATGGCAGTGCCCTCAGCAGTGTACGGGGCACCTCTACACAGGTCTGCAAACCGGACTGTGTACTGGGGTACAACAAAAACATGGGGGGCGTTGATCTCTCCGATCAACTCCTCCAACCGTACAGTGCTTTGAGGAAGGCCAAGGTGTGGTACAAAAAGCTGTCCGTGTACATCGTACAAATGGCAATGCTCAACGCTTTCCTACAATGTTGAGAAGAAAAAAATGCAATAGCACTCACCAATGAGGTGCAATAATGGTCCTTTATTGAAGAGACGGGTACACAAACGACATCTTCACGGCATCGGGGGTGAGAAAAGGAAGTGAGCAGGGGATGACGACGGCAACCGTTTCGCGCTAATCCAGCGCTTCTACGGGTCTCTTGAGACCCATAGAAGCGCTGGATTAGCGCGAAACATTTGCCGTCGTCATCCCCTGCTCACTTCCTTTTCTCACCCCCGATGCCGTGAAGATGTCGTTTGTGTACCCGTCTCTTCAATAAAGGACTGTTATTGCACCTCATTGGTGAGTGCTATTGCATTTTTTTCTTCTCAACATTGTATTCTCGTGGACTCTTTTCATTGCAAGCACCTCCAATGCAACGAGGCAAAAGACTTTCATGAATATAACATACATATCAACCGTTCTTTCGAATATGAGCGGCAGTGCGGCTTCATTTTTTCTTTGATTATTTACTCAACACTTTCCTGCTGTCACGATGTGCACGCCACACCGATACGTCGTACCTTCAGTTCCAGGAAGTAGTGGTTAAGGCCCTGATGTTTGGCACGAGGGAAGGAGCGGGCCCCAGTACTTCCGGAACTGAGGGTGCTCGTATTGTACCAGGTCAGCATTTTCCGGGGGTGGTCCCGCCAACTGATAGAAAAGGTAAGCCGCAAAAAAGGTGCCGAGTGTGCTACAAACGAGGAGTACGCAAGGACACCATCTATCAATGCGACACCTGCCCCGACAAACCTGGCCTGTGTATGAAGGACTGCTTCAAATTGTACCACACCTCCATGCACTACTAATTTACTTTACAGGAAACAGTAGATTAGTTCCAAAGAGGGGGCACATCTAAGTAAGTTCCTTGGGGGTCTAGGTTCCAAAATGATGTCATTTGTGGGTTTTTTTTACTGTTTAGGCACATCAGGGGCTCTGCAAACGGAACATGACGCCCTCAGACCAGTCCATCAAAGTCTGCACTCCAAATCGTCACTGCTTCCCTTCTGAGTCCCGAAGTGCCCAAACAGTTTTTTCCCACATATGGGGTACCAGCGTACTCAGAACAAATTGGACAGCAACTTTTGGGGTCCAATTTCTCTTGTTACCCTTGGGAAAACAAAAAATTGGGGACTGAAAGATCATTTTTGTGGGGAAAAAATATAATTTTTTATTTTCACGCCGGGCGTCATAAACTTTAGTGAAGCACTTGAAGGTTCAAAATTCTCACCACACACCTAGATAAGTTCCTTAGTGGGTCAAGTTTCCAAAATGGGGTCACTTGTGGGGAGTTTCTACTGTTTAGGCACATCAGGGGCTCACCAAATGGAACATGATGCCCGCAGACAATTCCATCAAAGTCTGCATTCCAAAACGTCACTACTTCCTTTCTGAGCCCCAAAGTGTGCCCAAACAGTAGTTTTCTCCCACAAATGGGGTACCAGCGCACTCAGGACAAATTGGACAACAACTTTTGGGGTCCAATTTCTCCTGTTACCCTTGAGAAAATAAAAAATTGGGGACTAAACGATCATGTTTGTAGAAAAAATAGGATTTTTTATTTTCACACCCGGGCGTTATAAACTTTCGTGTAGCACTTGGGTGATAAAAGTGCTCATGACACATCTAGATAAGTTCCATAGGGGGTCTAGTTTCCAAAATGGGGTCACTTGTGGGAGGTTTCCACTGTTTAGGCACATCAGGGGCTCGCCAAATGCGACATGGTGTCCGATCTCAATTCCAGCCAATTTTAGCTTGAAAATGTCAAAGGGCGCTTCTTTCCTTCAGAGCCCTGCCATGCGCCCAAACAGTGGTTCCCCCCACATATGGGGTATCAGCGTACTCAGGACAAAGTGGACAACAACTATTGGGGTCCAATTTCTCCTGCTAGCCTTGAAAAAATAATAAATTGGGGACTAAACGATCATGTTTATAGAAAAAATAGGATTTTTTATTTTCACAGCCGGGCGTTATAAACTTTCGTGAAGCACTTGGGGGATAAAAGTGCTCACGACACCTCTAGATAAGTTCCTTAGGGGGTCTAGTTTCCAAAACGGGGTCACATGTGGGGGGTTTCCACTGTTTAGGCACATCAGGGGTTCGCCAAACGCGACATGGCGTCCAATCTCAATTCCAGCCAATTTTAGCTTGAAAATGTTAAACGGCGCTCCTTTCCTTCTGAGCCCTTCCATGCGCCCAAACAGTGGTTCCCCCCCACATATGGGGTATAAGCGTACTCAGGACAAATTGGACAACAACTTTTGGGATCCAATTTCTCCTGCTAGCCTTGAGAAAATAAAAAAATTGGGGACTAAACGATCATGTTTATAGAAAAAATAGGATTTTTTATTTTCACAGCCGGGCGTTATAAACTTTCGTGAAGCACTTGGGGGATAAAAGTGCTCACGACACCTCTAGATAAGTTCTTTAGGGGGTCTAGTTTCCAAAATGGGGTCACTTGTGGGGGGTTTCCACTGTTTAGGCACATCAGGGGTTCGCCAAACGCGACATGGCGTCCAATCTCAATTCCAGCCAATTTTAGCTTGAAAATGTTAAACGGCGCTCCTTTCCTTCTGAGCCCTTCCATGCGCCCAAACAGTGGTTCCCCCCCACATATGGGGTATCAGCGTACTCAGGACAAATTGGACAACAACTTTTGGGATCCAATTTCTCCTGCTAGCCTTGAGAAAATAAAAAAATTGGGGACTAAACGATCATGTTTATAGAAAAAATAGGATTTTTTATTTTCACAGCCGGGCGTTATAAACTTTCGTGAAGCACTTGGGGGATAAAAGTGCTCACGACACCTCTAGATAAGTTCCTTAGGGGGTCTAGTTTCCAAAATGGGGTCACTTATGGGGGGTTTCCACTGTTTAGGCACATCAGGGGCTCGCCAAACGCGTCATGGCGTCTGATCTCAATTCCAGCCAATTTTAGCTTGAAAATGTCAAAGGGCGCTCCTTTCCTTCAGAGCTGTGCCATGCGCCCAAACAGTGGTTCCCCCCCACATATGGGGTATCAGCGTACTCAGGACAAATTGTACAACAACTTTTGGGGTCCAATTTCTCCTTTTACCCTTGAGAAAATAAAAAATTGGGGACTAAATGATCATGTTTGTGGAAAAAATAGGATTTTTTATTTTCACACCCAGGCGTTATAAACTTTTGTGAAGCACTTGGGGGATAAAAGTGCTCATGACACATCTAGATAAGTTCCTTAGGGGGTCTAGTTTCCAAAATGGGGTCACTTATGGGGGGTTTCCACTGTTTAGGCACATCAGGGGCTCGCCAAACGCGTCATGGCGTCTGATCTCAATTCCAGCCAATTTTAGCTTGAAAATGTCAAACGACGCTCCTTTCCTTCTGAGCCCTGCCGTGCGCCCAAAAAGTGGTTCCCCCTCACTTGTGGGGTATCAGCGTACTCAGGACAAATTGGACAACAACTTTTAAGGTCCATTTTCTCTTTTTACCCTTGGGAAATTTAAAAAATTATTGCTGAAAGATCATTTTTGTGACTAAAAAGTAAAATGTTCATTTTTTTCTTCCATGTTGCTTCTGCTGCTGTGAAACACCTGAAGGGTTAATAAACTTCTTGAATGTGATTTTGGGCACCTTGAGGGGTGCAGTTTTCAGAATGGTGTCACTTTTGGGTATTTTCTGCCATATAGACCCCTCCAAATGACTTCAAATGTGAGGTGGTCCCTAAAAAAAATGGTTTTGTAAATTTTGTTGTAAAAATGAGAAATTGCTGTTCAAATTTTAACCCTTATAACTTCCTAGAAAAACAAAATTGTGTTTCCAAAATTGTGCTGATGTAAAGTAGACATGTGGGAAATGTTATTTATTAACTATGTTGTGTCACATAACTCTCTGGTTTAACAGAATAAAAATTCAGAGTTGGAAAATTGCGAAATTTTCAAAATTTTCGCCAAATTTCCATTTTTTTCACAAATAAACGCAAGTTATATCGAAGAAATTTTATGACTATCATGAAGAACAATATGTTACAAGAAAACAATCTCAGAATCGCTAAGATCCGTTGAAGCGTTCCAGAGTTATAACCTCATAAAGAGACAGAGTGTAGTGAAAGTAACACCTGACACCAGAATGTCTGAGGACAGGGAAAAGAGTCAGGTACCAGGCACCGTTTGGACAAGGGGAAAATCTGATGTGGGCCAGCTGCCCATTCCCCCTGTCAGGATTAAATTAAAAGAAGGAACCACTACTCTCCGGTTAAAGCAATACCCCTTAAGTCTAGTCAAATCAATGTCCCTGAGCAGGGATATTAAAGAGTATGTTAGGGCAGGGGTTCTGGTGCAAAGATCTTCCCCCTGCAACACCCCTTTGTATCCCATTAAGAAGAAAAAAAAAGGACCCAAGAATTCCCCTGACACAGAATAGTTCAGGACTTACAGGCCATTAATGATGTTACAGTGAGTGTGATCTCAATTGTCCCTAATACACACCGTACGGTCACAAAATGTTTCACAGTCATTAATTTGGCAAATGCATTCTTTTCTGTACCACTGCACCCTGACTGACAGCATCTTTTCTCTTTTACTCGCGAAGGTAAACAATACTGTTGGACGGTCCTCCCAAAAGGGGGAAAGAACTCCCCAACCATCTATTCAACAGCGATGGCAGGGATTCTTGAGCAGTGGCAACCACCTCATCCACAGACTGTACTATTGCAGTATGTGGATGACCTCTTGCTCTGCTGCCCGGACCAGACATCCTGCAAGGAAGCTACAGTTTCCTTGCTCTGTTTTTTTTTGGCAGAGAAGGGTTGCATGGTCTCACGTGACAAATTACAGTATTGCAAACAAAAGGTGACATTTTTAGGACATTGTATTGCTGAAGGTACAAGACACCGACTAAAGACAGGAAACAGGCAATACAAAATCTCCCTTTACCTAGGTCACACCAGCATTTACGTATTTTCCTAGGTTTGGTGACCTACTGTAGGCCTTAGATAAGGTCTGCTTCACAAATGATGCAACCACTCTATGACAGGTTGTCATCAGACCCCTACAATCTCACTCAAGAAGCAATTGAGGCATGTGAGCTCACACTGACTTTTTCTTTTGACAATTTGTTCCCCACATGACATTAGTGCCATACTCGTACAAGTTCAACCAAAACACCTGTCTATGGATAGACAGATCAGACTTGAATGTGCTCTAATACTAATTCCTGAATACGTCACCCTCAAAAGATACAATATTCTGAATCCAGCCACTCATCTGCCTGTGGATTCAGAAAAGGGGGAATTGGTGACAGCATTAGAAAAAAAAAAAAAAAAAGTACATATCCATTATTAATCCAATAGTAAGAAAGGGTTAATAAAACATGCACACATTAGGAAAAATAATTTTAATATTCTTCATTTCACCATACTTACTATTACGACCCGAGAACTGGACCCTCTGGGTCACGGCTACAGAGCCCCCGAAGGCGAGCGGACCAGATGGAACCACCCCCTATACAGGGAGTGTTTGGGACAGGCCCAAGGAGGGTGAAGCCGCGACTGCCGGAGCCAAAGGGACGACTGATATAAGAACCAGAGATGGATCAGAGGATAAGGGAGAGATGGTGTCACTGAGGCAAACAGATCAGAAGAGTCACGAGCAGAGTATGTAAGGAAAAGGTACTGACCGGTATGAAGGAGACACACAATAGATGGGGAACGTCAGAAACACAGGAACGGCTAGGAAGGCTGGAACACAGGGCTGGCAAGATGGCAGGAACATGGGACTGGCAAGATGACAGGAACACAGGACTGGCGAGACAGCAGGAACACAGGACTGGCATGGAGGCTGGAACACAGGACTGGCACGGAGACAGGAACACAGGACTGGCACGGAGGCAGGAAGACAGGACTGGCACGGAGGCTGGAACACAGGACTAGCACGGAGGCTGGAACACAGGACTGGCACGGAGGCAGGAACACAGGACGGACAAGGAAGGCAACAATGAGACAAGGAACAAAACAGAGTAAATGCTGGTGGAGCCAAGGAAACTAAAGGGCTGCCGGCTAGGAGCCGACAAACACGATAGATGCAAAGGCGTCTAACCAGGGCAAGTGCAGGAGTGAAATACCCGATGGGCGCCACCAATATTGGGGGCGGAGCCACCGGGTCACGAACTCCCAGAAGCCCCAGCGGTATGAGAAGCCCGTCTGCGCATGCGCAGGCCGGCAAAGGGACGAGCACCCCAGAAAGCAGAGACAGAGGAGCGAGGAGGAGCGTCGGTAGCACGCCGGCCGGAAAGGTAAGTATAGGATGGCGTAACACTTACCATACTTCAGCGCCTGCAAAAAACGTAAAATAATAAACCGCATACTATCTGTCCGCCATAGTCCAATTAATAACGAGTGTCCCACGACGATCTCCCCTATAGAACAGTGACATCGGGTGATGTCACTGCTCTATAGGACCCTCAGTGACACACTGACAGGAGACAATGGCTCTTGCAGTGCATCACTGAGAGGTTACCTAAGGACAAAGTCTCACTTTATGGCAATTGCTGCCTGGGAAAATTTCTCACCCAGCAATGCCATAAAGTGAGACTAGGTACTTTTTTTTACAGCGGCGGAGGAATACAATGCGGAAGGATACCTTCCTCCCATCATTGTGTTCCTGGAGCCCCTGGAGAGTAGTTGCTACAGCGGTTGCTGCCGTTCTCCATGGGAGATCGTCGTGGGACACTCGTGGATTTCTGCGGACAGGGAGTATATTGGTTGTTTGTTTTTTTCATATTTTTTACAGGTTGACACTGGCTTCGGGGATCAAAATGTATGTAGCATGTATGTATGTATGTATGTAGTATTTTTTTTTTACATTCAACACATTAGCCGGATGATGGGACTACTACTGTCCTATCATTAGCTAATGTGTCAATCACTGTCAGTGTAGCAGGCATCGTCCGATGGGACTTGTAGTCCCATCGGACGATGCCTGCACACATGCACAGAGCCCCAGCACGTCGCACAGAGCCCCGACCCGCCACACAGAGACCCCCCCACTCCACACATAGATCCCCCCACACCACACAGAGACCTCCCCATGCAGCAGAGACCCCCCACGCCGCACAGAAACCCCACCACGCTGCACAGAGACCCCCCCCCACTCCACATAGAGCCCGGGCGGCCCACATACAGCCGCATAGAGCCTGGGCAGCCCACATACAGCCCCACATAGAACTAGATCCCTGGCAGGCCCGCACAGACCCCGCCCGCACACACAGACACTCACAGTGTCCGCCCACGCACCGCCCACACTCTTCCCCCCTCTGGAACAGCATATAGAAGGACAGAAAGGGCTTATTTACGTTCTGATATTTGTGTCCCATTGACTTGCATTGGTATCGGGTATCGGCGATATCTGATATTTTTTGGATATCGGTACTTTTGAATATCGGAAGGTATTGCTCAACACTATTGGCTACCAAACAAGCAACTCTTGTAGACCGTTCGGTTCAGGCATTCCCAGCACACAGCGGCAGTGATGGTTCTCACACGAGCTGCAGGGGGGCAACATGGCAGAGGTGTTAGAGGTGCGCAACTCAGAAGTGGCATTGGACAGAGGGGTTTTATGACCAGGTTGTGGAGTGATTTCGCAATGACCGCAGACATGACAGGTACTGCTGCATTGATTCAAAGTGACAGGAGACAACATTTGTCCAGTATGGTAATGACTATTTTCCTCCCTTATCGATGTTCTCCCTCACACTTCATTCCCCTTTGATTACTGGGCATCTAAAACAGACACCTGGCCTGAATTGGCAGAATATGCATTACAGGAGCTTGCTTGCCCAGCTGCTAGTGTGCTATCAGAAAGAGTCTTCAGTGCTGCTGGTTCAATACTGACCGAAAAAAGGACTTGTCTGGCTACCCAAAATGTTGATGATCTAACCTTCATTGAAATGAACCAATCATGGATTTCAAATTATTTTGCCCCACCTTCCCCTGCTGACACGTACCTTGCCTGAAAAATGTCTTGCTTTTGCCCTCCTCTTACTGATTGCTCCAATTCCTCCATTTGCAGCTGCTGAATGTCCACCATAAGCCATTTTTTTACCTCCCTAAATGGGCTGACTCCCCCCCCACAGGGCTGTGGTCACCACCTAGCACAAGCACCCGTGCGAGTGCCGTTTGCCTGGACAGGTGGGTGTGCCCACTCTTGGACGACGGCACTGGCACAGGGTCCCTCATAGTACAATGAAGTGTCTCTGACAGTGGTGGTGCACAACCAACGTCAGACACACCGTCGTAATATGAGGGGCCCTGTGCCAGTACCACAGCCCACGAGAGAGTGTTCCCCCCTGGTCGAACAGTGCTCTACCACTTGCAATACTTACCTCTCCCTGCTCCACCACAGTGTAGTCTGTGCTGATAAATCCTTCAATGGCACTGCCAATACAAATTTGTTGAAATGATAGATGATAGTTAAAATACACAGGGGCCCTGGCCTCCATTTAGACCATTTAATACTTTGCGCCAACTACCACTGTCTGCTACTCAGCAGAGGAGCCTACCCCTGTACGTAGCTATGCCACCTGTTTACTTTTGAAAAAATTTTTGGCAGACATTTACCTCACTTTATTATTTTGGCCTACTAACTGTGTCAGCCACTCCTTACAGTTGTCCTCCACTGAACAAATCTATGCCGCCAGTTTACTGCTGTTACCAATTTTGAACTGCATTTAGCCTACTTACTTTTTTGGGTCTACTAACTGTGTCTGCCACTCCTTACAATTGTCCTCCGCTGAACAACGCTATGCCGCCAGTTCACTCCTGTAACCCATTTTGAACTGCATTGAGCCTAGTTTTTTATTTTAGGCCTACTAAGTCTGTCTGCGCCACTCATTACAATCATCCTCCGCCGAACAACGCTATGCCGCCTGTGTACCCCTGTAACCAATTTTAAACTGCATTGAGCCTACTTTTTTATTTTAGGCCTACTAAGTCTGTCTGCGCCACTCCTTACAATTGTCCTCCGCTGAACAACACTATGCCGCCTGTGTACCCCTGTAACCAATTTTAAACTGCATTTGGCCTACTTGTTTGGTTGGGCCTACTAACGGTGTCCGCCGCTCCTTGCTTTTCTCCTCTACTGAACAAGCTGAGCTTCAATTTTCAGCCTATATCAAATATTAAACTGCATTTGGCCTACTTGTTTGGTTGGGCCTACTAAGAGTGTCTGCAGCTCCTTGCTTTTCTCCTCCACTGAACAAAGCTGAGCTTTAATTTTCAGCCTATATCACATATTAAACTGCATTTGACCTACTTGTTTGGTTGGGCCTACTAATGATGTCTGCCGCTCCTTGCTTTTCTCCTCTACTGAACAAAGCTGAGCTTCAATTTTCAGCCTATATCACATATTAAACTGCATTTGGCCTACTTGTTTAGTTGGGTGTTATGATCCTTAGTGGTTGAGGATCACGAATTACTCCAGCTAAGTAACAAACATAGGACAAGCTCTAGGGAGGTGGCAAACTGGACTAACCGCAAATCTGAATCTATCCAAACACACTAGAAGTAGCCGGTGAAGGTGCCTAAAAAATCCTAGACGTCTCGAGCCAGCCTGAGGAACTAACTACCCCTAGAGAGAAAGAAAGACCTCTCTTGCCTCCAGAGAAATAAACCCCAAAGATATAGAAACCCCCAACAAATAATAACGGTGAGGTAAGAGGAAGGCACATACACAGGGGTGAAAACAGATTCAGCAAATGAGGCCCACTAATACTAGATAGCAGAAAATAGTAAGGGGTCTGTGCGGTCAGTAAAAAACCCCAACAAAATATCCACACTGAGATTTCAAGAACCCCCGCACCAACTAACGGTGTGGGGGGAGAAACTCAGTCCCCTAGAGCAACCAGCAAGTGAGGAGATCACATCTTAGCAAGCTGGACAAGAAACATGATGAATGCTGATAATCAAAAAATGAACGGACAAAAACTTAGCTTGTCTTGGAGAGGCTGGGAGCAAGGTAATCACAAGGAATCTGAAGAGCACTGAATACATTGATAGCAGGCAAGGAACTGCGTATCCAGGTGAGTTAAATAGGAAACGAACCAAGGATAACGAACCAGCTGATGCAGCCAACCTGCAGAAGACAACACTACACAGTACCGCTTGTGACCACTAGAGGGAGCCTAAAAATAGAGTTCACAACAGTACCCCCCCCTTGAGGAGGGGTCACCGAACCCTCATCAAGACCCCCAGGGCGATCAGGATGAGCCGCGTGGAAGGCACGAACCAAATCGGCCGCATGAACATCAGAGGCGACAACCCAGGAATTATCCTCCTGACCATAGCCCTTCCACTTCACCAAATACTGAAGCCTCCGTCTAGAGATACGAGAATCCAAAATCTTCTCCACCACGTACTCCAATTCACCCTCGACCAGCACCGGAGCAGGAGGGTCAACAGAAGGAACCACAGGTACCACATACCTCCGCAACAAAGACCTATGGAACACATTATGAATGGCAAACGATGCTGGGAGATCCAAACGAAAAGACACCGGGTTAAGGATTTCCAAGATCTTATAAGGACCGATGAAGCGAGGCTTGAATTTAGGATAGGAGACCTTCATAGGAACATACCGAGAAGACAGCCACACCAAATCCCCAACACGAAGTCGGGGACCCACACCGCGATGGCGGTTGGCAAAGCGCTGAGCCTTCTCCTGTGACAACCTCAAATTGTCCACCACATGGTTCCAAATCTGCTGCAACCTATCCACCACAGAATCCACCCCAGGACAGTCAGAAGACTCAACCTGACCCGAGGAAAAACTAGGATGGAAACCAGAATTGCAGAAAAAAGGCGAAACCAAAGTAGCAGAACTAGCCCGATTATTAAGGGCAAACTCGGCCAATGGCAAAAAAGTCACCCAATCATCCTGATCAGCAGAAACAAAACATCTCAAATAAGTTTCCAACGTCTGATTAGTTCGCTCGGTTTGGCCATTAGTCTGAGCATGGAAGGCCGACGAAAAAGATAAATCAATGCCCATCTTAGCACAAAAAGCCCGCCAAAACCTGGACACAAACTGGGATCCTCTATCAGACACAATATTTTCAGGAATGCCGTGCAAGCGAACCACATTCTGAAAAAATAGAGGAACCAAATCGGAGGAGGAAGGCAACTTAGGCAAGGGCACCAAATGGACCATCTTGGAAAAACGATCACACACCACCCAGATGACAGACATTTTCTGAGATACTGGAAGATCCGAAATAAAATCCATGGAAATGTGCGTCCAAGGCCTCTTCGGGACAGGCAAAGGCAAAAGTAAACCGCTGGCACGAGAACAGCAAGGCTTAGCCCGAGCACAAATCCCACAAGACTGCACAAAGGAACGCACATCCCATGACAAGGAAGGCCACCAGAAGGACCTAGCCACCAAATCTCTGGTACCAAAAATCCCAGGATGACCCGCCAACACCGAAGAATGAACCTCGGAAATAACTCTGCTGGTCCATCTATCCGGAACAAACAGTCTCTCTGGTGGACAACGGTCAGGTCTATCCGCCTGAAATTTCTGCAGCACTCGTCGCAAATCTGGGGAAATGGCAGACAAAATCACTCCCTCTCTGAGAATACCAGCCGGCTCAGAAACTCCCGGAGAGTCAGGCACAAAACTCCTAGAAAGTGCATCAGCCTTCACGTTCTTCGAACCAGGCAGGTATGAGACCACAAAGTTGAAACGGGAGAAAAACAGCGACCAACGAGCCTGTCTAGGATTCAGGCGCTTGGCAGATTCGAGGTAAATCAGGTTTTTGTGATCAGTCAAGACCACCACACAATGTTTAGCTCCTTCGAGCCAATGTCGCCACTCCTCAAATGCCCACTACATAGCCAACAACTCCCGATTACCAACATCATAATTCCGCTCGGCAGGCAAAAACTTTCTTGAAAAGAAAGCACATGGCTTCATCACAGAGCCATCAGAGCTTCTCTGCGACAAAACAGCCCCTGCTCCAATCTCAGAAGCATCAACCTCGACCTGGAAGGGGAGAGAGACATCTGGTTGACATAAGACTGGAGCTGAAGAAAACCAGTGCTTCAGTTCCCGAAAGGCCTCCACGGCCGCAGGAGACCAATTAGTCACATCAGAACCCTTCTTGGTCAAATCCGTCAAAGGTTTAACCACGCTAGAAAAATTAGCGATGAAACGACGGTAAAAATTAGCAAAACCCAAGAACTTCTGAAGACTCTTAACATACGTAGGCTGAGTCCAGTCATGAATAGCCTGGACCTTGACTGGGTCCATCTCCACAGTAGAAGGAGAAAAAATAAAACCCGAAAAGGAGACCTTCTGTACTCCGAAGAGACATTTTGAGCCCTTCACAAATAAAGCATTAGCACGCAGGACCTGAAACACCATCCTGACCTGCTTCACATGGGACTCCCAATCATCAGAAAAGACCAAAATGTCATCCAGATAAACAATCATAAATTTATCCAGATATTCTCAGAAGATGTCATGCATGAAGGACTGAAACACAGAAGGAGCATTAGAGAGTCCAAAAGGCATCACCAAGTACTCAAAATGGCCTTCGGGCGTATTAAATGCTGTTTTCCATTCATCTCCCTGCTTAATGCGCACAAGGTTATACGCACCACGGAGATCTATCTTAGTGAACCAACTGGCCCCCTTAATCCGCGCAAACAAATCAGACAATAGTGGCAAAGGATACTGAAATTTGACTGTGATTTTATTCAGAAGACGATAATCTATACAAGGTCTCAAAGAACCGTCCTCCTTGGCCACAAAAAAAAATCCTGCACCAAGAGGGGAAGAGGATGGGCGAATATGTCCCTTCTCCAAAGACTCCTTTATATAACTCCGCATCGCGGCATGCTCTGGTATAGACAAATTAAAAAGTCGTCCCTTAGGGAATTTACTACCAGGAATTAAATTTATAGCACAGTCACAATCCCTGTGAGGGGGCAGGGCACTGGACCTGGGCTCATTAAATACATCCTGGTAGTCAGACAAAAACTCAGGGACCTCAGAAGGAGTGGAAGAAGCAATAGACACCAACGGAGTATCGCCATGAATTCCCTGACAACCCCAACTTGACACAGACATAGCTTTCCAATCTAAAACTGGATTATGAGCCTGCAGCCATGGCAGACCCAAAACGACAACATCATGCAAATTATGCAGAACGAGAAAACGAATCACCTCCTGATGTACGGGATTCATGCACATGGTCATTTGCGTCCAATACTGAGGCTTATTCTCAGCCAATGGCGTAGCATCAATTCCCCTCAGAGGAATAGGAAATTCCAAAGGCTCCAGGACAAAACCACAGCGCCTGGCAAACGACAAATCCATCAGATTCAGGGCAGCACCCGAATCCACAAAAGCCATAACCGGGTGGGACGACAAAGAACAAATCAAAGTAACAGACAAAATAAATTTAGGCTGTATCGTACCAATGGTGACAGGTTTAGCGATTTTTTTTAAACGTTTAGAGCATGCTGAGATAACATGAGTAGAATCACCACAGTAAAAGCACAACCCATTTTGACGTCTATGACTTTGTCGCTCAATTCTGGTCAGAGTTCGGTCACATTGCATAGACTCAGGTCTCTGTTCAGAAAATACCGCCAAAGGATGAACAGATTTGCGCTCCCGCAAACGCCGATCAACCTGAATGGCTAAAGCCATAGAATCACTCAGACTTGTAGGGGTGGGAAACCCCACCATAACATTCTTAACGGCCTCAGAAAGACCTTCTCTGAAATTTGCAGCCAGGGCACACTCATTCCATTGAGTAAGCACCGACCATTTCCGAAATTTTTGACAATACACCTCTGCTTCATCCAGACCTTGAGAGATAGCCAGCAACGCTTTTTCTGCCTGATTCTCAAGATTAGGCTCCTCATAAAGCAGTCCAAGAGCCATAAAAAATGCATCTACATTAAGCAATGCAGGATCTCCTGGCGCCAGAGAGAAGGCCCAATCTTGAGGGTCGCCGCGCAACAAGGAGATAACAATTTTAACTTGCTGAGTAGAATCACCAGAGGAACGAGGTCTCAGAGACAGAAATAACTTACAATTATTTTTAAAATTCTGAAACCTAGATCTATCTCCAGAAAACAACTCAGGAATGGGTATCTTAGGTTCTGACATAGGGCTATGAATAACAAAATCCTGAATACTTTGCACCCGTGCAGTAAGATGATCCACACTAGAAGTCAGAGTCTGAATATTCATGTCTGCAGCAGAGCTCAAAACCACCCAGAGTTCAAGGGGATGAAAGAAACTAAACAGACTGCAGCAAAGGAAAAGCGGGAAAAAAAAAAATGTACTCAGGTCTTCTTTTTATCCCACTTCTGCGATGCATTAAACACTTTTTTGGCCTGCTATACTGTTATGATCCTTAGTGGTTGAGGATCAAGAATTACTCCAGCTAAGTAACAAACATAGGACAAGCTCTAGGGAGGTGGCAAACTGGACTAACCGCAAATCTGAACCTATCCAAACACACTAGAAGTAGCCGGTGAACGTGCCTAAAAAATCCTAGACGTCTCGAGCCAGCCTGAGGAACTAACTACCCCTAGAGAGAAAGAAAGACCTCTCTTGCCTCCAGAGAAATAATCCCCAAAGATATAGAAGCCCCCAACAAATAATAAGGGTGAGGTAAGAGGAAGGCACATACACAGGGGTGAAAACAGATTCAGCAAATGAGGCCCACTAATACTAGATAGCAGAAAATAGTAAGGGTTCTGTGCGGTCAGTAAAAAACCCCAACAAAATATCCACACTGAGATTTCAAGAACCCCCGCACCAACTAACGGTGTGGGGGGAGAAACTCAGTCCCCTAGAGCAGAGGTCCCCAACCTTTTTTGCACCAGGGACCGGCTTTAAGCAAGACCAGTTTTCCATGGCCCGGTGGGGGTGGGGCAGAGGCGGGGCTTTGGTCATATGGGGGTGGGGTTATGGAGGGATGGAGCTTAGTGCATACTTATCATATAATTATGACATTTATAATGAGAATGTGATTCAAACTGATTCAATGTGATTCAAACCTATAAAGCTGTGCCTTATATATAGTGCTCTGCACCGTTGCCCCATAGATGCTCCACATAAAGCTGTGCCTTATATATAGTGCTCTGCACCGTTGCCCCATAGATGCTCCATATAAATCTGTGCCATATATAATGCTCTGCACCGTTGCCCCATAGATACTCCACATAAAGCTGTGCCTTATATATAGTGCTCTGCACCGTTGCCCCATAGATACTCCACATAAAGCTGTGCCATTGCTGCTGCTGCTGCTGCAATAAAAAAAAAACAACACATACTCACCTGTCTTGCTTGCAGCTCCTCAGCGTCCTGTCCCGGCGTCTCTCCGTACTGACTGATCAAGCAGAGGGCGGCGCGCACACTATATGCGTCATCGCGCCCTCTGACCTGCACAGTCAGTGCGGAGAGACGCCGGGAAGATGGCGCGACGCCCGGCGGGTGGAATGAGGACAGGTGAATATGTAATACTTACCTGCTCCCGGCGTCCCGCTCCTTCCCCCGGACAGCTGGTCTTCGGTGCCGCAGCTTCTTCCTCTGTCAGCGGTCACCGGCACCGCTGATTAGAGAAATGAAGCTAGCTGTCAGCGGCGCCACGGACCGGCTAAAAAACCCCAACGGCCCGGTCCTGGTCCGCGGACCGGCGGTTGGGGACCTCTGCCCTAGAGCAACCAGCAAGCGAGGAGATCACATCTTAGCAAGCTGGACAAGAAACATGATGAATGCTGATAATCAAAAAATGAACGGACAAAAACTTAGCTTGTCTTGGAGAGGCTGGGAGCAAGGTAATCACAAGGAATCTGAAGAGCACTGAATACATTGCTAGCAGGCAAGGAACTGAGTATCCAGGTGATTTAAATAGGAAACGAACCAAGGATAATGAACCAGCTGATGCAGCCAACCTGCAGAAGACAACACTACACAGTACCGCTTGTGACCACTAGAGGGAGCCTAAAAATAGAGTTCACAACAGTTGGGCCTACTAACGGTGTCTGCCGCTGCTTGTTGTTCTCCTCCACTGAACAAAGCTGAGCTTCAATTTTCAGCTAATATCAAATATTAAACTGCATTTGGCCTACTTGTTTGGTTGGGCCCACTAACTGTGTCTGCCACTCCTTACAGTTGTCCTCCGCTGAACAAAGCTAAGCCGCCAGTTTACTCCTGTTACCAATTTTGAACTGCATTTAGCCCACTTTATTATTTGGGCCTATATCTGTGTTTCCTCCTCATCCTGCCCATTGCCCAGCCACTGCTCGATGAGTCTGCTGGTACATTGACCCAGACCACTACATTCCCCTTGCATTCTACACAGCCAAAATCTGACCCTGCTGAGAGTCAAGTTCCCCTTCCCGCATAATATACCACCTTACACGGGGACAAACAGGAAGGTGCAGATGAAAGTGCAGGTTCCTTCATCAGGTGGGGGGGCATACTCATTGGCAACGTCACTGGCACAGGGCCCCTCATAGTACGCAAAAGTGTCTCCGCCGGTGGGAGGCGCCCCCCGCCGTCAAACACACCGCTGTACTTTGAGGGGCCCTGTGTCAGTGCCAATGCGAACGAGTGGGCCCCCCCTGCTTGCTCAGGATCACAGCACTTGCAAAGTTGAAATACTTACCTCTCCCTTCTCCACCGCCGTGACGTAGTTCGCGTTTCCTGGGCCCACGAAAAACTTGAACAAGCCCTACCCCCCACAACTTTAGCCATATGACCGCCAATTTTCAATGCCTAACTATTATTATAAAGTAAATTAAGATTGACAAGCTTCAGTAATAAGAAGTGATGTTTTTGGCATTAAAATAGGCACTGTAGGTGCTTTCCTGTCCTTCACTCTCTGCCGACTTTGAATCCCCATTGACTTGCATTGGGTTTCGTGTTTCAGTCGGCCCCCGACTTTTCACAATAATCGGCCGATTTCACCCGACCCGACTTTTGACAAAGTCGGGTTTTGCAAAATCCGACTCAATCCTAAAAAAGTAAAAGTCGCTCAACTCTAGACCTGACCTTTCCTTATACAAGTTGGAGATGCTGGCCTGCCTACACAAGTCTATCAAGTACTTGGTTCTCTCTTTGCCGCACGTGCACTGTACTCACGGTCATGAAGCACACGGCACATCGATCTCTGTCAGCTACTTGGTGCACTGCACTCTTCTCACTATGCTGCTCCTTCCAAGACTGAAGTGCCGACAACCACTGGCGCGCTGCTTCTCTGGAGCGGCGCTGCACCCAATCTCTCTCTGGCAGCACACACACAGTACTCACTAGCCTGGAATGTTCAGCACCTTGCTCAATGGAGATCAAAGGGCACAGTCTCTTTCAGCAGTGGCAGTGGGGGTGCTTGAGTGCGGGGCTGCTCTATACAGATGCTCCAGGACCGCCGCACTCACTGGTCCCTGTGGCTAGCGGCGGGAGACAATGGACGCTGACCTGCAATTGGTTGGTGCTCCCTGGACGGAGCACTTCTCTCCCTGGCTACTGCTGAAAACACCCGGCTCTGCACTTTCTGCAGCGGTCCCTCCATCTGGATTACTGCTGGGCACATTGCTTCCCTAAGCCCGGCGGTCCTCATCAGACAGTAAGGCCCTGCTGCAGTGCCAGTACTCTGTGATGGAGAAAGGAAGCAGAGCATGCTGCTCACCTCTGTGCGCGCTGCCCCCGGTTGGCTCCAAACTGCTCTGCTGCGTGCACTTTCCCTTTTTATATCTCTGCCCCCCCCTCTGTCAGGAGGAAGTTCCAACACACTCAGGCTTTCCCCCAGGAACAGGGGATGCAGCCTCTTCAGTTCCGGACCTGGCACATAGGTACCCGTGGTCTGGTCATCCCCCTTGAACCTACTCCAGTCTAACTACTATTTGTGATTGGAGGCCCTTGGGATGGTGGATTCCTGTGTCAACCATGACTCAGTCCATAGAGTTAATTTTTACAAACCCTATGTGTAATACCCCAGGGTCCTGGTTGTTACAGTGGCATTGCTTTCCTCATGGGGAGAGTGATGTCACACTTGGAAGCAAGGTGTAATAATTATAGGGGATAACTCAGGAGACTCTTTGCATGGAACAAGACAACTACAGGACACAGTATTATAAGTGGTAAAGTCTATATTATCACACGGTGATTCAAACAGGTGCAGAGAGAAACTCAAGTCCACAACACTTGGTGCAAATAATAAACGCAGCTAGCAGTCTTCAGAGAAAAATGCAATCAAGCAGAAAGTCTATGAAGCACAGTTATTCTAGAGGATACTTGACACGAATAAATCCTTGTCTTAGTCCAGACACAGATAGATATGCTTATAGGCAGTTCACATCATATCTTAGCTCAACCAGGGAGGCCTGGTTAATAGTCTCAGGTTAATGCAAAGCAGCAGCAGCTTACATGTCTAGCAAATGCAGATGAAGTAAACACGAGCAGCAGATGAAGGAGGATTACTGGAAACTTGTGTATGCAGCAGGAACTCAGAGCAGAGTAGCAGGATCACCACACAGGTTCACAGGAGCAGGTCTATAGCCAGGGAGTAATCAGAGGTCAGGAGCTGGATGCAAGGCAGAATACTCTAGCACAGACTGAAGGCTGGGGTGGAGTTTTATAGCAGGAAGACACAGTGCACATGAGACCAAAGATGCCTTCTTGGAAGAGGGCAGTAATGCACAAAAGGTAAAAAATGTTCAGAGTCCTGACACTAGGGAAGATCTCTTCTATCAGGTAAACACAAACATGCAACATGTTCACACTCCAGGCCAGAAGGGGGAGCTCTAAACCTGGTTTAGGGGGAACTTCCCTATATGTATATATATAATAATAATCTTTATTTTTATATAGCGTTAACATATTCCGCAGCACTTATATATATATATATATATATATATATATATATATATATATATATATATATATACAGTACAGACCAAAAGTTTGGACACACCCTCTCATTTAAAGATTTTTCTGTATTTTCATGACTATGAAAATTGTACATTCACACTGAAGGCATCAAAACTATGAATTAACACATGGGGAATTATATACTTAACAAAAAATATGTGAAACACCTGAAAATATGTCTTATATTCTAGGTTCTTCAAAGTAGCCACCTTTTGCTTTGATGACTGCTTTGCACACTCTTGGCATTTTCTTGATGAGCTTCAAGAGGTAGTCACCGGGAATGGTTTTCACTTCACAGGTGTGCCCTGTCAGGTTTAATAAGTGGGATTTCTTGCCTTATAAATGGGGTTGGGACCATCAGTTGTGCTGTGCAGAAGTCTGGTGGATACACAGCTGATAGTCCTACTGAATAGACTGTTAGAATTTGTATTATGGCAAGAAAAAAGCAGCTAAGTAAAGACAAATGAGTGGCCATCATTACTTTAAGAAATGAAGGTCAGTCAGACCGAAAAATTGGGAAAACTTTGAAAGTGTCCCCAAGTGCAGTGGCAAAAACCATCAAGCGCTACAAAGAAACTGGCTCACATGAGGACCGCCCCAGGAAAGGAAGACCAAGAGTCACCTCTGCTTCTGAGGATAAGTTTATCCGAGTCACCAGCCTCAGAAATCGCAGGTTAACAGCAGCTCAGATTAGAGACCAGGTCAATGCCACACAGAGTTCTAGCAGCAGACACATCTCTACAACAACTGTTAAGAGGAGACTTTGTGCAGCAGGCCTTCATGGTAAAATAGCTGCTAGGAAACCACTGCTAAGGACAGGCAACAAGCAGAAGAGACTTGTTTGGGGCTAAAGAACACAAGGAATGGACATTAGACCAGTGGAAATCTGTGCTTTGGTCTGATGAGTCCAAATTTGAGATCTTTGGTTCCAACCACCGTGTCCTTGTGCGACACAGAAAAAGTGAATGGATGGACTCTACATGCCTGGTTCCCACCGTGAAGCATGGAGGAGGAGGTGTGATGGTGTGGGGGTGCTTTGCTGGTGACACTGTTGGGGATTTATTCAAAATTGAGGCATACTGAATCAGCATGGCTACCACAGCATCTTGCAACGGCATGCTATTTCATCTGGTTTGTGTTTAGTTGGGCCATCATTTATTTTTCAACAGGACAATGACCCCAAACACACCTTCAGGCTGTGTAAGGGCTATTTGACCAAGAAGGAGAGTGATGGGGTGCTACGCCAGATGACCTGGCCTCCACAGTCACCAGACCTGAACCCAATCGAGATGTTTTGGGGTGAGCTGGACCGCAGAGTGAAGGCAAAAGGGCCAACAAGTGCTAAGCATCTCTGGGAACTCTTTCAAGATTATTGGAAGACCATTTCCGATGACTACCTCTTGAAGTTCATCAAGAGAATGCCAAGAATGTGCAAAGCAGTCATTAATGCAAAAGGTGGCTACTTTGAAGAACCTAGAAAATAAGACATAATTTCAGTTGTTTCACACTTTTTTGTTAAATATATAATTCCACATGTGTTAATTCATAGCTTTGATGCCTTCAGTGTGAATGTACAATTTTCATAGTCATGAAAATACAGAAAAATCTTTAAATGAGGTGTGTCCAAACTTTTGGTCTGTACTGTATATATCTACTATATAATTGTCTAAGGGTCACTTCCGTCTGTCCTTCTTTCTTTCTTTCTGTCATGGATATTCATTCGCTGATTGGTCTCACCAGCTGCCTGTCATGGCTGCAGCGACCAATCAGCGACGGCCATAGTCCGATTATTCCCTCCCTACTCCCCTGCAGTCAGTGCCCGGTGCCCGCTCCATACTCCCCGCAGTCACCGCTCACACAGGGTTAATGCCAGCGGTAACGGACCGCGTTATGCCGTGGGTATCTCACTCCGTTACTGCCACTATAAACCCTGTGTGACCAAGTTTTTACTATTGACGCTGCCTATGCAGCGTCAAATGTAAAAGGATCTAATGTTAAAAATAATAAAAAATTATTATATACCGTATTTTTCGGACTACAAGATGCACTTTTTCCCCCCCAAAAAAGGGGGGGAAATGGGGGGTGCGTCTAATAGTCGCAATGCAGGCTTACCGTGGTGGCAGAGGTGCAGCGGCAGAGGTGCGGTGGCAGAGGTGCGGGAGTGAGGAGGTGCAGTGAGCGGGGTCCCTTTCCCCGGTGAGGTGTTGCAGCAGCCCGGTAATGCAGCAGAGCCGGGTGAATCCTGTTGTTACTGGTGGTGGCGGCCATCTTCCTGAGGCCGCTCGTGCGCAGATGGAGCGCTCTGAAGCCCGGGGCTTCAGGAAAATGGCCGCGGGATGCCGCGCGTGCGCAGATGGGGATCGCGGCGGCCATTTTCCTGAAGCCGAGTTCGCATCTCGGCTTCAGGAAAATGGCCGCCGCAATCCCCATCTGCGCACGCGCGGCATCCCGCGGCCATTTTCCTGAAGCCCCGGGCTGCAGAGCGCTCCATCTGTGCACGCGCGGCCTCAGGAAGATGGCCGCCACCACCGGTAACAACAGGATTCACCCGGCTCTGCTGCATTACCGGGCTGCTGCATCACCTCACCAGGGAAAGGGGGAAAGGGACCCCTCTCACGCCATACCTCTCACTGCGCCTCCTCATCCCAGCACCTGTGCCGGTAACCACTGCTGTAACCCTCCCATGGACACCAGGCCATGGCGTCACCCACCTAAGCAGGAAGGGACCCTGCTCAGGTGCACGCCGTATGGCATCACCCCATCTCTGCCGACACCATGCCTCTTGTGACCCTGCTCTGCCACCGCCAGCCCTCAGGTAAGATACTGTAAATTCGGACAATAAGACGGTCCCCCATCTTATAAAAAATCTTTTTTTCTGCAATTTTCACCCCAAATTTGGGGTGCGCCTTATGGTCCGCACCGTCTTATAGTCCGAAAAATACGGTACTCACCTTCCGCCGCCTTTCCCGCTCTGGTGACCTCTCCATGCAAGCAGCAGGTTCCGGTGGCAATGATGGTATGGGAGAAGGACCTGCCATGACGTCACGGTCATGTGACCGCGACGTCATCACACCCTGGGACCGGAAGCTGCCGCCTGCACCGCGCACAGGCGACAGAACTACAAGGGGCCCTCGGATCGGAAGGTGAGTATGTTAGAACTACAAGGGGCCCTCAGATCGGAAGGTGAATATGTTTCTTTTTTTTTTTTAACCTGTGACATACATGGCTGGGCAATATACTATGTGGCTGGGCAATATACTACGTGGCTCTGTGCTGTATACTACATCACTGGGCAATATACTGCGTCACTGGGCAATATACAACATCACTGGGCAATATACTACGTCACTGGGCAATATACTACGTGTCTGGGCAATATACTACATGGCTGGGCAATATAATATGTGGCTGTGCTATATACTACATGGACATGCATATTCTAGAATACCCGATGCGTTAGAATCGGGCCACCATCTAGTATATATATATATATATTCTGGTCTGGAGGGAAAGTCAGGCAGTCTGTCAGAGAAACAGAGGAGAGAGCAGTCAGACAGTGAGTGTCGGAAGGACTGAAGGGGGGCGTGCAGCCAGAGGTGCTGAAGCTCCTGGAGCAAGAGAATGCAGAAGGAAAAGAACAGATTGTAGAGAGCATGCAGGAGAGCGAAGCACAGGAGAGTGACAACTGGGGAGGATAACTGTGACTGGGCTGCCTCCCTGCAGAGCGCAGATTCTGGTAGCCGGAAGAACGAGGTTGTGTCGGACTCTAGGAAGCTCAGCAGAAACCGGCAGGACAGCTGAACTACATGTAACCTGTCTGCCCTAACACCCAGGTGGCACAGTGGCACATAGAGCCTGGGTCATGATAGAGACCCTGTAAAAAGGCTCGAGACACCTGCCATACTGGTTTGTGTTCCACCTTTATGGAGGACATACAGAACTGTGAGGACCTTGATAGAAGCCACAGGCCGCAAGGGACTACACCAAAACGCTGGTAGGAAGGCTTCTAACTCCACCTGGTAAAAGAGGACTCTGGACTTGTTTCCAAGCTGGCCGGACCCTGCCTGTACCTGTGATCTGATGCCCTGGACTGTGGATGCCTGAAGTCTTCAGTAAACCAAGTAAAGAGACTTCAAACCTGAGTCCTCCGTTTTTTACCGCACCACTCACCATCTTCACCTACACACTTGGAGCCCTGGGACCTACTTCACCTGTGGGAAGTTATACCATCTTAGCTGCCATAACATCACCCCAGAGGACCCCTTTAAGTAGTGTCGGTCCCCACTGACTGAATACCACAGTTGGCGTCACAAACACAAACTTTATTACAAAACCCCTTAAAAGACCTTTCCCTTTATTTGGGTGCCCAGGGCCACAGCCACCATGGCATCCCCTTAAAGTACCGGACTTGGTACCGAGTACCCCACGGCCCTGGCGGGCGACTCATATGCACATTGTGCAGTGCACAAACCAGGACAGTATTCCTAATCCAGCCTAATATTTGTGATTGGAAGCCCTTGAGATGGTGGCTTCCTGCGTCAACCATGACTCAGCCCATAGGGCTAATTTTTACAAACCCTATGCACATTGTACAGTGGGCAAATCTTGAATGTAGAGTGGTCCCACCAAACTAATATTTGTCATTGGAGACTCTTTTGACAGAATATCCCACATTGTGACTTGGGGATACATATTCAATAGAAATCTAGATTTGGTAGTTGTTCTTGTGTATCTGTGAAAGTGTTGTAAAACTGCAACAAACTTATTCCCAGAAACCATATGTTAGTCAGAAATGCATGCAGGTATATTCTCCAGGCTCTTCTCATTCTGTTTCATCTTTTCCCATCCATTTTAGCCTTTTCCTCAGGCGCCCAGACCCCTTTCTAGTGTCCAGCAGAAAAATACTCGCATTTCCCATTGACTTGCATTGTACTCGCTGTTCGCAACTAATACGCAATTTTTACAAAGTACTCGTTACGAGTATAGTGATTAAGAATATTAAGGTACTCGCTCATCACTAGAGAAGGACCATGAAATTGGCGAGAAGGAATTCCCTCTATGGTGTCCATGGTTGTCAGGAGGGGATGGAGGAAGAAAGCTTCAGTGTTAGGCTGTAGTCACACACAAAGTATAAAAAATCAGTCCATTTCTCACAGACGAGAATCCCACAAATGTTTCATGAACAGTGAACCGTATTCAATGCAAGGATGTGATTTTTGTTCTCCAAAAAGTATCCATGTGCCATTCGCATGGCATCCGTATGACATCCGAACGGCAAGATTTTCTCACCAGCTTGCAAAATGGACGTATAATGGATCCATGGGCCCAAATATTCATGAAAACATATAGTCATATATATATATATATATATATATATATATATATATATATATATATATATATATATATATATATATATATCAGTGAGACACATATATACAGTGCCATGCGAAAGTATTCGGCCCCCTGGAACTTTTCAACCTTTTCCCACATATCATGCTTCAAACATAAATATATCAAATGTAAATTTTGGGTGAAGAATCAGCAACAAGTGGAACACAATTGTGAAGTTGAACAAAATTAATTGGTTATTTTAAATTTTTGTGGAAATTCAAAAACTACAATACAAAAGTACATTTTTGCCAGTTGCTCCCTCCCTGGAAAGGGATACACCCATTCTGCAGTATCAAAACATGCTGGAAGACAATCTTGATAGTGGTTTTTCGCAAGCCAGCAATGAGGCATACAGTTTGCATCACAGTGATAGGCTTCAGTCGTCAATGCAAAAACATTAGCATCCTTGCAACACTGGAGTCCTGTGTTCCAACCCCAACAAGGGCAGAATCTGCAAAGAGTTTGTATTTTCTACCCATGTTTGCAAGGGTTTACTCACAGTAATTATTTTTCTATCCACACTAGAAAGACATACAGATAGTAAATTTAGGTTGTGAGTTCCAATGGTGCCAGTAATGTCATGTATAAGTGATAAAAGTAAAAAAAAAATGAAATTGATGCTCAGCCACACTCAGGTGGCACACATCAGTTTCGTAGATTACTATTGTCAGAAAAATGTAAGGATAGTAACATGAGTAGTTGACGCAACGAGAGTGGAGGACTGCCGGTTGTAACATATATGGGGTTGGAACATATGATTGTATCTGATGGCTTGGCTGTAGACAATAGAGTTTTTTATGTGTTTTGGATGAAAACTGTCCCATTGAAGGTATGTTGGACTGTCGATTGGTTTCTGATACAGGGATGTCTCTATTTCATTGTTCTGCATCTTAATGATGGTGTCCAGAAAGTTAATTTCAGTACAGGAGTTGGAAGAGTAGTAGTGAGTCGCCTCAGAAAGGCCTTTTTGAATCAGGGCTACCATCCAAGAACAATTGAAAACCAGATCGCAAGAGCCACCAGAATATCAAGGAATCACCTGCTACATTACAAAGCTAAAGAACAAAATAGCTGAGTACCTCTAGTAGTCACCTACAATCCAAATCTGAATGTGCTAAGGGGAGCTGCATGGAAATTACAGCCTTTACTAAAAAAAGATGCCCGATTACAATCCATTTTTCCAGACCCCCCACTACTGTGTTTTAGGCAGCACCCAAATCTAAGAAGCATCATTGTCAGAAGATCCTTGTCCTCTCCAACAGCTGCAGGAACCTTTCCTTGCAACCAGAAAAAATGTAAAACCTGTCCATTTATAATGAGCACGGACAAGATAAAGATTCCCAATTCACATCAGGACTACAAGATCCCAGGTACCTTCAGCTGCATCACATCTATTGTGGTGTGTTTAATTATTTGTACTAAATGTCCAACTGGGGGTCTGTATGTAGGGAGACAGGGCAGAAACTTAAAACAAGGATGAACTCTCATCGCCATACAATAAGAGGAAAAAGAATGAATCTACCTGTGGCAATACATTTTTGTCTCCCCAATCATAACATTATGGACATGAAATTACTTATATTAAAAGGTAACTTCAAATCTCAGAGAGACAGAAGAGTATGTGAATATGAGCTGATGATGACCTTTGACACTCTCAGTGCAGGAATGAATGTGTCGCATGGATTTATGTCTTTTTACATTAACTAAGGAATTTGCTCCTCAGACCATGTGGGGGTCATCATAACAGAACCAGACCCCAATCAGAGGACAATAAAACATTCCTTAACTATGAACTCTTCCAATATTTATGGGCATAAATGTTTATCACTCACATAATGGTAATTCTCCTTCACGTCACCTGTCTTGGCTATGGCATTTTTTCTGTGCTGTGTTGTGCATAAATATGTGATTCTTCAGAATTTCTTTTAGTGCTTGCCTGATGAAAAGACCTGAGTAGTCTCGAAAGCTTGCAATTTGTTACCATCTTTTCAGTTAGCCATTAAAAGGTATCAACCACTGAGGACTCTCAATTCTACATATTTTTCACCGCCACACAATAAGAGAAAAAAGAATGGATCTACCTGTGGCCAAACATTTCTGCATGCCTGATCATAGCACCATGTACCTGAAATTTCTTGTATTGAAAGGTAACTTCAAATCTCAGAGAGACAGGAGAATCTGGGAGTATAAATTTATGGCAACCTTTGACACACTTAGTGCAGGAATGAATGTGTCGCATGGATTTATGTCTTTCTACATGAATTAAGGAATTTGCACTTCAGACCGTATGGGGCATCATAGCAAAGAACGAGACCCCAATCAGAGGACAATAAAACATTCACTCCTTATCTGCGAACTGTTCCAATGTTTATGGATATACCGTATATACTCGAGTATAAGCCGAGATTTTCCGCCCAAATTTTTGGGCTGAAAGTGCCCCTCTCGGCTTATACTCAAGTCATGATCGGCGGTGGGGTCGGCGGGGGAGGGGGAGAGAGGACTGTCGCATACTCACCTAGTCCCGGCGCTCCTGGCGCTCCCCCTGCCCATCCCACGGTCTTCGGTGCCGCAGCTCGTCCCCTGTTCAGCGGTCACGTGGGACCGCTCATTAAAGTTATGAATATAGACTCCACTCCCATAGGGGTGGAGCAGCTTATTCATTCCTCTAATCAGTGGTAATGGTGACCACTGACAGAGAAAGAGGCTGCGGCACCCGGAGACCAGCTGTCCGGGATAAGGAGCCAGGGATGCCGGGAGCAGATAAGTATGTCATAGTTACCTGTCCACGTTCCACCCGCCGGGCGCCGCTCCGTCTTCCCGTCCTCTTGCAGTGACTGTTCAGGTCAGAGGGCGCGATGACGTACTAGTGTGCACGCCGCCCTCTGCCTGAACAGTCAGTGCGGAGAGGCAACGAGACGGGACGCTAAGGAGCTGCGGGCAGCAAGAGAGGTGAGTATGTCTTTTTTTTTATCGCAGCAGCAGCATTATATATTGCACAGATTTATATGGAGCATCTATGGGGCCATAATGAACGGTGCAGAGCATTCTATATGGTACAGCTTTATGTGGAGCATCTATGGGGCCATACTGAACGGTGCAGAGCATTATATGTGGCACAGCTTTATGTGGAGCATCTATGGGACCATAATGAATGGTGCAGAGCATTATATATGGCACAGCTTTATGTGGAGCATCTATGGGACCATAATAAACAGTGCAGAGCATTGTATATGGCACAGCTTTATGTGGAGCACCTATGGGACCATAATGAACGGTGCAGCGCATTATATGTGGCACAGCTTTATGTGGAGCATCTATCGGGCCATAATGAATGGTGCAGAGTAGGGTTGAGCGAAACGGGTCGTTCATTTTCAAAAGTTGCCGACTTTTGGCAAAGTCGGCGTCTCATGAAACCAAGCCGATCCTAGCGTTGCATCCGCCATGCGGTACGCGACTTTCGCGCCAAAGTCGCGTTTCAATGACGCGAAAAGCGCCATTTCTCAGCCAATGAAGGTGAACGCAGAGTGTGGGCAGCGTGATGACATAGATCTCAGTCCCCACCATCTTAGAGAAGGGCATTGCAGTGATTGGCTTGCTTTCTGCGGCGTCACAGGGGCTATAAAGGGGCGTTCCCGCCGACCGCCATCTTACTGCTGCTGATCTGAGCGTAGGGAGAGGTTGCTGCCGCTTCTTCAGAAGCAGGGACAGTGATAGGCAGGGTACATAAAGCTGCAAACCGCTTGTGCTGTAGCGATTTCCACTGTCCAACACCACCTTTTGTTTACAGGGACAGTGGAAGCTAATTTTTTTTTTCCTCAGCGCTGTCGCTCATTGGGCTGCCCTAGAAGGCTCCCTGACCCTGATAGCTGCGTTGCTGTGCCTGTGTGTGTACGACGCTGTGCAAACCAACTGCTTTTTTCAAAGCACAAATCCTCTTGTTCCTTCCTTTCTGCACAGCTATCTTTTTTGTTTGTCCACACTTTTTATTTAATTTGTGCATCAGTCCACTCCTTATTGCTGCCTGCCATACCTGGCTGAGATTACTGCAGGGAGATAGTAATTGTAGGACAGTCCCTGTTTTTTTTTATTTTATTTTTTTGTGGGAGATTAAGATTGGCATTTCTGCTAGAGTGCCATCCTTGTGTGTGCCATCTCTCACTCAGTGGGCCATAGAAAGCCTATTTATTTTTTTGCTTGATTTGGGTTCTAAAATCTACCTGAAAAAAAATCACTACATCAATCAGTGGGAGAAAAATATTGGCCTCAGGGCTTGTGTGCCACTCCTGACTCCTGTGTGTGCCATCTCTCACTCAGTGGGCCATAGAAAGCCTATTTATTCTTTTGCTTGATTTGGGTTCTAAAATCTACCTGAAAAAAAATCCATACATCAATCAGTGGGAGAAAAATATTGGCCTCAGGGCTTGTGTGCCACTCCTGACTCCTGTGTGTGCCATCTCTCACTCAGTGGGCCATAGAAAGCCTATTTATTTTTATTATTTGGTTTCTAAAGTCTCCCTGAAAAAAAAAAAAATTCAAACAGTGGGAGATTAATATTGCCCTTTCTGCTTGTGTGCCACTCCTGACTCCTGTGTGTGCCATCTCTCACTCAGTGGGCCATAGAAAGCCTATTTATTTTTATTATTTGGTTTCTAAAGTCTCCCTGAAAAAAAAAAAAAATTCAAACAGTGGGAGATTAATATTGCCCTTTCTGCTTGTGTGCCACTCCTGACTCCTGTGTGTGCCGTCTCTCACTCAGTGGGCCATAGAAAGCCTATTTATTTTTTTGCTTGATTTGGGTTCTAAAATCTACCTGAAAAAAAATCACTACATCAATCAGTGGGAGAAAAATATTGGCCTCAGGGCTTGTGTGCCACTCCTGACTCCTGTGTGTGCCATCTCTCACTCAGTGGGCCATAGAAAGCCTATTTATTTTTTTGCTTGATTTGGGTTTTAAAATCTACCTGAAAAAAAATCAATACATCAATCAGTGGGAGAAAAATATTGGCCTCAGGGCTTGTGTGCCACTCCTGACTCCTGTGTGTGCCATCTCTCACTCAGTGGGCCATAGAAAGCCTATTTATTTTTTTGCTTGATTTGGGTTCTAAAATCTACCTGAAAAAAAATCACTACATCAATCAGTGGGAGAAAAATATTGGCCTCAGGGCTTGTGTGCCACTCCTGACTCCTGTGTGTGCCATCTCTCACTCAGTGGGCCATAGAAAGCCTATTTATTTTTATTATTTGGTTTCTAAAGTCTCCCTGAAAAAAAAAAAAATTCAATCAGTGGGAGATTAATATTGCCCTTTCTGCTTGTGTGCCACTCCTGACTCCTGTGTGTGCCGTCTCTCACTCAGTGGGCCATAGAAAGCCTATTTATTTTTTTGCTTGATTTGGGTTCTAAAATCTACCTGAAAAAAAAATCACTACATCAATCAGTGGGAGAAAAATATTGGCCTCAGGGCTTGTGTGCCACTCCTGACTCCTGTGTGTGCCATCTCTCACTCAGTGGGACATAGAAAGCCTATTTATTTTTTTGCTTGATTTGGGTTCTAAAATCTACCTGAAAAAAAATCACTACATCAATCAGTGGGAGAAAAATATTGGCCTCAGGGCTTGTGTGTCACTCCTGACTCCTGTGTGTGCCATCTCTCACTCAGTGGGCCATAGAAAGCCTATTTATTTTTATTATTTGGTTTCTAAAGTCTCCCTGAAAAAAAAAAAATTCAAACAGTGGGAGATTAATATTGCCCTTTCTGCTTGTGTGCCACTCCTGACTCCTGTGTGTGCCATCTCTCACTCAGTGGGCCATAGAAAGCCTATTTATTTTTATTATTTTTTTTCTAAAGTCTCCCTGAAAAAAAAAAAAAATCAAACAGTGGGAGATTAATATTGCCCTTTTTGCTTGTGTGCCACTCCTGACTCCTGTGTGTGCCATCTCTCACTCAGTGGGCCATAGAAAGCCTATTTATTTTTTTGCTTGATTTGGGTTCTAAAATCTACCTGAAAAAAAATCACTACATCAATCAGTGGGAGAAAAATATTGGCCTCAGGGCTTGTGTGCCACTCCTGACTCCTGTGTGTGCCATCTCTCACTCAGTGGGCCATAGAAAGCCTATTTATTTTTATTATTTGGTTTCTAAAGTCTCCCTGAAAAAGAAAAAAAAAAAACAGTGGGAGATTAATATTGACATTTGTGCTTGAGTGACAGTCCTGCGTGTGTGGCATCTCTGTGATTTGGTGCCACAGAAAACAGAGTGTGTAACATTGTGCCTGATTTTCCTTGTGGTCTCACCAACCTGTTAAGGGATATTGAAATCATACTGAAGTTATAGCTCACCGTGTAAGTTGTTTGACAGCAACAAATAAAGTTACTTTGGTTAAGTTTTTAAAACAATGAGGAAGTCTGGTGCAAGAGGTCGTCGTGGCCATGGGCGTTCATTGTCAGCTGGTAATGATGGTAGTGGTAGTGGAGCATCAGGTGGTCGTGGGGATAAAAATATTCCACCTAAGTCTGGAGCTGTGGAGCCAGTTTCGTCGTCTGGCTACACAAGGCCTCGAACGCTCTCTTTTCTGGGAGCAGGAAAACCGCTTTTAAAGGCGGAGCAGCAACAGCAAGTTTTGGCTTACATTGCAGACTCAGCCTCTAGCTCTTTTGCCTCCTCTTCTGAAACTGGTAAATTTAAAAGCAGCGCGTCACTTGTGGATGTTCACGGTCAGGGACAAGTCGCTTCCTTGTCCTCTTCAGCAAAAACTACAACAAGAGAGAAGGATGCAGCAGGCGACACAACGGGTTACTCCATGGAGCTCTTTACACATACCGTCCCTGGCTTAGAAAGTGAAACACTTAACAGGCCATGCCCATTACAAGTAGATTCTGACATGGAGTGCACTGATGCACAGCCACAACCAGAGTACTATGCTGCTCCTTTGACTCAGACCACCACATTGCCCTCTCAGGGTACTGATCCGCAATCAGACCCTGATGAGACTATGTTGCCCCGCCACGAACACTATACCACTGACCGACACAGTGACACAGACGAAGTTGCACACGAGCTCGAAGAGGAGGTAATAGATGACCCAGTTGTTGACCCCGATTGGCAGCCATTGGGGGAACAGGGTGCAGGCGGCAGTAGTTCAGAAGTGGAGGTGGAGGAGGGGCTGCAGCAGGCATCAACATCGCAACAGGTTCCATCTGCCGGGCCCGTATCTGGCCCAAAACGCGTGTCAAAGCCAAAACCTGTTGGAGGACAGCGTGGCCATCCGGTTAAAGCTCAGTCTGCAATCCCTGAAAAGGGATCCGATGCTAGGAAGAGTGCAGTCTGGCATTTTTTTAAACAACATCCAATTGATCAGCGCAAAGTCATCTGTCAAAAATGTTCAACTAGCTTAAGCAGAGGTCAGAATCTGAAAAGTCTCAATACTAGTTGCATGCATAGACACTTAACCACCATGCATTTTCAAGCCTGGACTAACTACCAAACGTCCCTTAAGGTTGTAGCACCCTCGGCCAATGAAGCTAGTCAGCAACGCAACATCCCTTCCGTCACTGTAAGGCCACCATTTTCCGCACCACCGGCAGTATCTGTGCAGGTTTCTTTGCCAGCCAAAAGCAGTCAGGGTCAGGGAATCACCAGTTTTGTAGGAGGAAATATTGCATCTAGGTCACCGGCGGAAACAATACCATCTCCAACCGTCTCTCAGTCTGCCATGTACACCGGCACACCCGAAAGTTCCTTGATCTCCAGCTCTCCAGTCCAGCTCACCCTACATGAGACTCTGGTTAGAAAAAGGAAGTACTTATCCTCGCATCCGCGTACACAGGGTTTTAACGCCCACATAGCTAGACTAATCTCGTTAGAGATGATGCCTTACCGCTTAGTTGAAAGCGAAGCTTTCAAAGCCCTGATGGAGTACGCTGAACCACGATACCAGCTACCCAGTCGACACTTTTTTTCCAGAAAAGCCATCCCAGCCCTGCACCAGCACGTTAAACAGCGCATCGTCCATGCACTCAGGCAATCTATGAGTACAAAGGTACACCTGACTACAGATGCATGGACCAGTAGGCATGGCCAGGGACGTTATGTGTCCATCACGGCACACTGGGTGAATGTGGTGGATGCAGGGTCCACAGGGGACATCAATTTCGGGACAGTTGTGCCTAGCCCACGGTCTAGGAAACAGTTGGCTGTAGGCGTTCGCACCCCCTCCTCCTCCTCCTCGTCCTCCTGCAGAAGCTACAGCTCTTCCACAGACCGCAGTCGGCCAACCACTCCATCGGCAGATGACACTGTTGCACACCAGTTGTCCCATTATGGGCCAGCTACTGGCAAGCGTCAGCAGGCTGTATTGGCTATGAAGTGTTTGGGCGACAACAGACACACCGCGGAAGTTCTGTCCGAGTTCTTGCAACAAGAAACGCAGTCGTGTCTGGGCACAGTAGATCTTGAGGCAGGCAAGGTAGTGAGTGATAACGGAAGGAATTTCATGGCTGCCATCTCCCTTTCCCAACTGAAACACATTCCTTGCCTGGCTCACACCTTAAACCTGGTGGTGCAGTGCTTATTGAAAACTTATCCTGGGTTCTCCGACCTGCTCCTCAAAGTGCGTGGACTTTGCTCACATATCCGACGTTCGCCTGTACACTCCAGCCGTATGCAGACCTATCAGCGGTCTTTGAACCTTCCCCAGCATCGCCTAATCATAGACGTTGCAACAAGGTGGAACTCAACACTGCACATGCTTCAGAGACTGTGCCAACAGAGGCGGGCTGTTATGTTTTTGTGGGAGGATACACATACACGGGCAGGCAGTAGGATGGCAGACATGGAGTTGTAAGGTGTGCAGTGGTCGAAGATACAAGACATGTGTCAAGTCCTTCAGTGTTTTGAGGAATGCACACGGCTGGTTAGTGCAGACAACGCCATAATAAGCATGAGCATCCCCCTAATGCGTCTGCTGATGCAAAGTTTGATGCACATAAAGGATCAGGCATCTGCACCAGAGGAAGAGGAAAGCCTTGATGACAGTCAGCCATTGTCTGGTCAGGGCAGTGTACAGGACGAGGTAGCGGGCGAAGCGGAGGTGGAGGACGAGGAAGATGATGGGGATGAGTATATTTTTAATGCGGAAGCTTTCCCGGGGGCACTGGAAATTGGTTGCGTGGCAAGGCCGGGTTCTGGTTTTTTGAGGGACACAAGTGACGTAGATTTGCCTGAAACTGCCCCTCAACCAATCACAACCGGAGATTTGACAACTGGAACTTTGGCCCACATGGCGGATTATGCCTTACGTATCCTAAAAAGGGACACACGCATTACGAAAATGATGAACAATGACGATTACTGGTTGGCCTGCCTCCTTGATCCACGCTATAAAGGCAAATTGCAAAATATTATGCCACATGAGAACTTGGAACTAATATTAGCAACCAAACAATCAACTCTTGTTGACCGTTTGCTTCAGGCATTCCCAGCACACAGCGCACGTGATCGTTCTCACACGAGCTCCAGGGGGCAGCAGACTAGGAGTGTTAGGGGTGCTCACATCAGAAGTGGCGTTGGACAGAGGGGTTTTCTGACCAGATTGTGGAGTGATTTTGCTATGACCGCAGACAGGACAGGTACTGCTGCATCAATTGAAAGTGACAGGAGACAACATTTGTCCAGTATGGTTACTAACTATTTTTCATCCCTTATCGATGTTCTCCCTCAACCGTCTTTCCCATTTGATTACTGGGCATCAAAATTAGACACCTGGCCAGAATTGGCAGAATATGCATTGCAGGAGCTTGCTTGCCCGGCAGCAAGTGTCCTATCAGAAAGAGTATTCAGTGCTGCAGGTTCAATATTAACCGAAAAAAGGACTCGTCTGGCTACCCAAAATGTTGATGATCTAACATTCATTAAAATGAACCACAACTGGATTACGAAATCTTTTGCCCCACCTTGCCCGGCCGACACCTAGCTTTCCTATGAAAAGCTCTTGCCTGTGGACTACTGTGAATTACTTTTCTAATGTCTAATTTGCTGCAGCTGATTGTCCAGCATACGACATGTTTACACCTCCCTAAATGGCCAAACTCCCCACACGGGGCCGTGGTATCGCGACTTGGCGCAAGCACCCGTGAGACTGCTGTTTCTCTGAAGAGGTGGGTGTGCTCACTTTTGGTCGACGGCATTGCTACTGGGTCCCTCATAGTACAATAAAGTGTCTCTGGCGGTGGTGGTGCGCACCCAACGTCAGACACACTGTTGTAACATGAGGGGCCCTGGGCCTGTACCGCTGGCCACAAGAGAGTTCACCCACCCCCAGGTCAAACATTGCTCTACCACTTCCACAGTTATCTCTCACACTTCCACCAATGTTTAGTCTATGCGCTGACATCCTTCCATAACTGCCACTGACAATACCATTGTGTTGACATGTATGATGGTACTTAACATAGTCAGGGGCAGTGTCCTCTATTTACCACAGTAAATACTTTGCGCTAAATTAGTAGGTCTGAAACAATGCAGAGGATCCCACCCCTGAACCTAACGATTGCACCCTTTAGTGTTTTTGTTTTGTTTTAATGCGAGATATTCTCATTTATTTTTTGTTTTTGACTACTAACTGGCAGACACTCATTACAATCGGCCTCCACTGACCTGACCACTGCTGCCCGTGTACCCCTGGAACCTATTTTACAGTGCCTACAGCCAGCCCATTTTATTGTGTTAGGCCTTCGAAGCCTGTCTGCGGTCCCTCCTTCCACTAGGCCTCCACTGACCTGACCACTGCTGCCCGTGTACCCCTGGAACCTATTTTACAGTGCCTACAGCCATCCCATTTTATTGTGTTAGGCCTTCGAAGCCTGTCTGCGGTCCCTCCTTCCACTAGGCCTCCACTCACCAGACCACTGCTGCCCGTGTACCCCTGGAACCAATTATAAAGTGCCTACAGCCAGCCCATTTTATTGTGTTAGGCCTTCGAAGCCTGTCTGCGGTCCTTCCTTCCACTAGGCCTCCACTGACCTGACCACTGCTGCCCGTGTACCCCTGTAACCAATTATAAAGTGCCTACAGCCAGCCCATTTTATTGTGTTAGGCCTTCGAAGCCTGTCTGCGGTCCCTCCTTCCACTAGGCCTCCACTGACCTGACCACTGCTGCCCGTGTACCCCTGGAACCTATTTTACAGTGCCTACAGCCAGCCCATTTTATTGTGTTAGGCCTTCGAAGCCTGTCTGCGTTCCCTCCTTCCACTAGGCCTCCACTGACCAGACCACTACTGCCCGTGTACCCCTGGAACCTATTTTACAGTGCATAGAGCCTATTGTTTTATTTTATTTAATATTAATAAAGCCGTGATGGACTACGCTGTACTACGCTATGAGCTACCCAGTTGACAATTCTTTTGCGAGAAAAGCCATCCCACCCCTCCACCAGCATGTTAAAGACCACATTGTCCTTTCATTCTGTCAATCTGTGAGTCCAAAGGTACACCTGACAACAGACACATGGAGCGGAAGGCATGGCCACGGAAGGTTACGTGTCCTTTGTGGCGCAATGGGTTAATGTTTTGCATGCATGGTCCACACAGGGGACAGCCTGGTAAGTCTGTCTGAAGTCCCTAATTAAAATTGTCCTCAACTGAATAAAGCTGAGCTTCTACCTTCTGGCTCTGATTAACTGCTGTTTTTAAAAAAATTGGTGGTTTCCGGCCTACTAACGGTGTCTGCCCCTGCCTGGTGTTGTCCTCAACTGAATAAAGCTGAGCTTCTACCTTCTGGCTCTCATTAAGTGCTGTTTTTTAAAAGATTGGTGGTTCCGGCATACTAACGGTGTCTGCCCCTGCCTGGTGTTGTCCTCAACTGAATAAAGCTGAGCTTCTACCTTCTGGCTTTTGGCCTACAGTAGCAAATATTAAACTGCATTTGGCCTATTAGTGTGTTTGGGCCCTTAAAACAGTGTCTGCTGCTCCTGGGTTTGCTACTCCACTCAACAAAGCAATGCCGCCTGTTTAGTCCTGTTACCAATTTTGAACTGCATTTAGCCTACCTTATTCTTTGGCCCTATATCTGTTTCCTCCTCATCCTGCCCATTCCCCAGCCACTGCTAGATGAGTCTGCTGGTACATTGACCTAGACCACTACATTCCCCTTGCACTCTACACAGCCAGAATCTGACCCTGCTGAAAGTAAGGTTCCCCTTCCCGCATGTTATACCACCTTACACAGGGACAAAGAGGAAGGTGCAGATGAAAGTGCAGGTTCCTTCATCAGGTGGGGGGGGCATACTCGTTGGCGACGTCACTGGCACAGGGCCCCTCAGAGTACGCAAAAGTGTCGCTGCCGGTGGGAGGCGCCCCCGCCGTGCAAACACACCGCTGTACTTTGAGGGGCCCTGTGCCAGTGCCAATGCCAACGAGTGGGACTCCCCTGCTTGCTTAGGATCACAGCACATGCAAACTTGACATACTTACCTCTCACTGCTCCACCGCCGTGACGTAGTCCACGTTTCCTGTGCCCACTAAAACCTTGAACCAGCCCTACCCCCCACAACTTTTGCCAAATGACCCCAATTTCCAATGCCCAACTATTATTATAAAGTTAATTAAGATTGACAAGCTTCAGAAACAAGAATGGATGTTTTTGCCATTAAAATGGGCACTGTAGGTGTTTTCCTGGCCTCCACTCACTGCCGACTATGCTTCCCCATTGACTTGCATTGGGTTTCGTGTTTCGGTCGATCCCCGACTTTTACCGATAATCGGCCGACTGCACTCGACTCGACTCTGGACAAAGTCTGGTTTCACAAAACCCGACTCGACCGTAAAAAAATGAAAGTCGCTCAACCCTAGTGCAGAGCATTATATATGGCACAGCTTTATGTGGAGCATCTATGGGGCCATAATGAACGGTGCAGAGCATTATATGTGGCACAGCTTTATATGAAGCATCTATGGGGCCATAATGAACGGTATGAAGCATCTATTTTTATAGTGCTTTGGAACAAAGCACTATACTGTTATTCCATCGTGGATAACTTCTTCTTATTATAGTGCTTTGGAACAAAGCACTATACTGTTATTCCACCGTGGTAAACTTCTTCTTATTATTATTATAGTGCTTTGGAACAAAGCACTATACTGTTATTCCACCGTGGTAAACTTCTTCTTATTCTTATTATTCAGTCCGCACGTAATGCGGCCCGAACCGCTAAACTCACAGACTCCAGTGAGGTGTCATTTCGAAGCCAGCGTCCCCAAGAGGTGTGCTAAGTATTTTTCGTGCCGATCGGATTTGTAGTTTTTGCGCAATTTGTGTTTGAAAAAAGTCTTTCAATGCGTTTCAATGGAGAAATTTTCCTATACGTTTATAATGGGCTGGTTTCTGAGGCAATTTCTAAAAATAACTGCCACCTGGCTGATTAGCTCATTGATATGCGCAGTCAGACACAGTTACTATGCCAACGCCTATGAAATCTATATCAGCTCACCAGGTCACAAGTTTTGTCAGATAATATCAGCTCTTAAAGTGACAGTACAGCACAATTCCAAACCACTATCTGTAGTCTTATAATTATTAGATGGTGGCCCGATTCTAACTCATCGGGTATTCTAGAATATGCATGTCCACGTAGTATATTGCACAGCCACGCAGTATACAGTGCAGAGCCGCGCAGTACACAGCGCAGAGCCGCACAGTATAAAGAGCAGAGCCCCGCAGTACACAGCGCAGAGCCGCGCAGTACACAGCGCAGAGCCGCGCAGTACACAGCGCAGAGCCATGCAGTACACAGCGCAAAGCCGCGCAGTATAAAGCGCAGAGCCGCGCAGTACACAGCGCAGAGCCGCGCAGTACACAGCGCAGAGCCGCGCAGTATAAAGCGGAGAGCCGCGCAGTACACAGCGCAGAGCCGAGCAGTACACAGCGCAGAGCCGCGCAGTAGACAGCGCAGAGCCGTGCAGTACAGAGCGCAGAGCCGCACAGTATAAAGCGCAGAGCCGCGCAGTATACCGCGCAGAGCCGCGCAGTACACAGCGCAGAGCCGTGCAGTACACAGCGCAGAGCCGCGCAGTATAAAGCGCAGAGCCGTGCAGTACACAGCGCAGAGCCGCGCAGTACACAGCGCAGAGCCGCGCAGTACACAGCGCAGAGCCGCGCAGTACACAGCGCAGAGCCGCGCAGTACACAGCGGAGAGCCGCGCAGTACACAGCGCAGAGCCGAGCAGTACACAGCGCAGAGCCGCGCAGTACACAGCGCAGAGCCGCGCAGTACACAGCGCAGAGCCGCGCAGTACACAGCGCAGAGCCGTGCAGTATACAGCGCAGAGCCGCGCAGTACACAGCGCAGAGCCGCGCAGTACACAGCGCAGAGCCGCACAGTACACAGCGCAGAGCCGCGCAGTACACAGTGCAGAGCCGCACAGTACACAGCCCAGAGCCGCGCAGTACACAGCGCAGAGCCACCCAGTATATAGCGCAGAGCCGCGCAGTACGCAGCGTAGAGCCAAGCAGTATGCAGCGCAGAGCCGCGCAGTATACAGCGCTGAGCCACGTAGTATACAGCGCAGAGCCCCGCAGTATACAGTGCAGAGCCCCGCAGTATACAGCGCAGAGCCGTGCAGTACACAGTGCAGAGCCGCGCAGTACACAGCGCAGAGCCGCGCAGTATACAGCGCAGACACGCGCAGTACACAGCACGGACACGCGCAGTACACAGCGCAGAGCCGCGCAGTACACAGCGCAGAGCCGCGTAGTATACAGCGAAGAGCCACGCAGTATATAGCGCAGAGCCGCGCAATACAAAGCGCAGAGCTGCACAGTATACAGCGCAGAGCCGCGCAGTATACAGCGCAGAGCCGCGCAGTAGACAGCGCAGAACGCGCAGTACACAGCGCAGAGCCGCGCAGTACACAGCGCAGAGCCGTGCAGTACACAGCGCAGAGCCGCGCAGTACACAGCGCAGAGCCGCGCAGTACACAGCGCAGAGCCACGCAGTATACAGCGCAGAGCTGCGTAGTATACAGCGCAGAGCCGCGTAGTATACAGCGCAGAGCCACGCAGTATACAGCACAGAGCCACGCAGTATACAGCGCAGAGCCACGTAGTTATACTGCCCAGTCACGTAGTATATTGTCCAGTCACATAGTATACTGCATATCCCTGTTAAAAAAAAAAAAGAATTAAAATAAAAAAGTTACATACTCACCTCCTGGAGCGGCCGGTATCTGATGGTTGTTGCACCTCCTAGAGCGGCCGGTACACGATGCTTGTTGCACCTGGAGTGGCCGGTACCCGATGCTTGTTGCGCGCTCCGGTCCCAAGAGTGCATTGCGGTCTCACGAGATGATGACGTAGCGGTGTTGTGAGACAGAAAGACGGAAGTGCCCTTAGACAATTAGATAGTAGATTACCCCGCTCACCAATTCGGAACCCGAGAGGCCCGGCCCACCAAATCGGACCCCGAGGGGCCCGGCCCACCAAATCGGACCCAGAGTGACCCCGCCCCCTAAATCAGACCCAGAGTGACCCCGCCCACCAAATCGGACCCAGAGTGGCTCCGCCCACCAAATCGGACCCAGAGTGACCCCTTCCACCAAATCAGACCCAGAGTGACCCCTTCCACCAAATCGGACCCAGAGTGACCCCTTCCACCAAATCGGGCCCAGAGTGACCCCGCCCACCAAATCGGACCCAGAGTGACCCCACCCACCAAATCGGACCCTGAGGTGCCCAGCCCACCAAATCAGACCCTGAGGTGCCCAGCCCACCAAATCGGACCGAGTGACCCCACCCACCAAATTGGTCCCTAAGGTGCCCCGCCCACCAAATCGGACCCAGAGTGGCTCCGCCCACCGAATCGGACCCAGAGTGGCCGCGCCCACAGAATCGGACCAAAAGTGACCCCGCCCACCGAATCGGACCTAGATTTACCCCGCCCACAAAATCAGACCCAGATTGACACAACCCACCAAATCGGACCGCCTGAGGGGCACCCAAGTGTCAAAGTCTTGCAGGGGCAGCCCGGGCACCATTCCAAAGCACTATCTGTAGTTCCTTCAGGAAATACCCATCTAGTTATAGTGCTTTGGAACAAAGCACTATACTGTTATTCCACCGTGGTAAACTTCTTCTTATTCTTATTATTCAGTCCGCACGTAATGCGGCCCGAACCGCTAAACTCACAGACTCCAGTGAGGTGTCATTTCGAAGCCAGCGTTCCTGAGAGGTGTGCTAAGTATTTTTCGTGTCGATCGGATTTGTAGTTTTTGCGCAATTTGTGTTTGAAAAAAGTCTTTCAATGCGTTTCAATGGAGAAATTTTCCTATACGTTTATAATGGGCTGGTTTCTGAGGCAATTTCTAAAAATAACTGCCACCTGGCTGATTAGCTCATTGATATGCGCAGTGAGACCCAGTTACTATGCCAACGCCTATGAACTCTACATCAGCTCACCAGGTCACAAGTTTTGTCAGGTAATATCAGCTCTTAAAGTGACAGTACAGCACAATTACAAAACACTATCCGTAGTCTTATGATTATTAGACTGCGGCCCGATTCTAACTCATCGGGTATTCTAGAATATGCATGTCCACGTATTATATTGCACAGCCACGCAGTATACAGTGCAGAGCCGTGCAGTACACAGCGCAGAGCCGCGCAGTACACAGCGCAGAGCCGCGCAGTACACAGCGCAGAGCCGTGCAGTACACAGCGCAGAGCCGCGCAGTATAAAGCGCAGAGCCGTGCAGTACACAGCGCAGAGCCGCGCAGTACACAGCGCAGAGCCGTGCAGTACACAGCGCAGAGCCGCACAGTATAAAGCGCAGAGCCGTGCAGTACACAGCGCAGAGCCGCGCAGTACACAGCGCAAAGCCGCGCAGTACACAGCGCAGAGCCGCGCAGTATAAAGCGCAGAGCCGCGCAGTACACAGCGCAGAGCCGCGCAGTACACAGCGCAGAGCCTGCAGTACACAGCGCAGAGCCGCGCAGTTTAAAGCGCAGAGCCGTGCAGTACACAGCGCAGAGCCGCGCAGTACACAGCGCAGAGCCGTGCAGTACACAGCGCAGAGCCGCGCAGTATAAAGCGCAGAGCCGTGCAGTACACAGCGCAGAGCCGCGCAGTACACAGCGCAGAGCCGCGCAGTACACAGCGCAGAGCCGCGCAGTATAAAGCGCAGAGCCGCGCAGTATAAAGCGCAGAGCCGCGCAGTGCACAGCGCAGAGCCGCGCAGTACACAGCGCAGAGCCGTGCAGTACACAGCGCAGAGCCGCGCAGTATAAAGCGCAGAGCCGTGCAGTACACAGCGCAGAGCCGCGCAGTACACAGCGCAGAGCCGTGCAGTACACAGCGCAGAGCCGCGCAGTATAAAGCGCAGAGCCGTGCAGTACACAGCGCAGAGCCGTGCAGTACACAGCGCAGAGCCGCGCAGTACACAGCGCAGAGCCATGCAGTACACAGCGCAAAGCCGCGCAGTATAAAGCGCAGAGCCGCGCAGTATAAAGCGGAGAGCCGCGCAGTACACAGCGCAGAGCCGAGCAGTACATAGCGCAGAGCTGCGCAGTAGACAGCGCAGAGCCATGCAGTACAGAGCGCAGAGCCGCACAGTATAAAGCGCAGAGCCGCGCAGTATACCGCGCAGAGCCGTGCAGTACACAGCGCAGAGCCGCGCAGTACACAGCGCAGAGCCGCGCAGTACACAGCGCAGAGCCGCGCAGTACACAGCGCAGAGCCGCGCAGTACACAGCGCAGAGCCGAGCAGTACACAGCGCAGAGCCGCGCAGTACACAGCGCAGAGCCGCGCAGTACACAGCGCAGAGCCGCGCAGTATACAGCGCAGAGCTGCGCAGTACACAGCGCAGAGCCGCGCAGTACAGAGCGCAGAGCCGCACAGTATAAAGCGCAGAGCCGCGCAGTACACAGCGCAGAGCCACGCAGTACACAGCGCAGAGCCGCGCAGTACACAGTGCAGAGCCGCACAGTACACAGCACAGAGCCGCGCAGTACACAGCGCAGAGCCACCCAGTATACAGCGCAGAGCCGCGCAGTACGCAGCGTAGAGCCACGCAGTATGCAGCGCAGAGCCGCGCAGTATACAGCGCTGAGCCGCGTAGTATACAGCGCAGAGCCCCGCAGTATACAGTGCAGAGCCCCGCAGTATACAGCGCAGACACGCGCAGTACACAGCACGGACACGCGCAGTACACAGCGCAGAGCCGCGCAGTACACAGCGCAGAGCCGCGTAGTATACAGTGAAGAGCCACGCAGTATATAGCGCAGAGCCGCGCAGTACAAAGCGCAGAGCTGCGCAGAGCTGCGCAGTATACAGCGCAGAGCCGCGCAGTATACAGCGCAGAACGCGCAGTACACAGTGCAGAGCCGCGCAGTACGCAGCGCAGAGCCGTGCAGTACACAGCGCAGAGCCGCGCAGTACACAGCGCAGAGCCACGCAGTATACAGCGCAGAGCCGCGTAGTATACAGTGCAGAGCCGCGTAGTATACAGCGCGCAGAGCCACGCAGTATACAGCACAGAGCCACGCAGTATACAGCGCAGAGCCACGTAGTTATACTGCCCAGTCACGTAGTATATTGTCCAGTCACATAGTATACTGCATATCCCTGTTAAAAAAAAAAAGAATTAAAATAAAAAAGTTACATACTCACCTCCTGGAGCGGCCGGTATCTGATGGTTGTTGCACCTCCTAGAGCGGCCGGTACACGATGCTTGTTGCACCTGGAGTGGCCGGTACCCGATGCTTGTTGCGCGCTCCGGTCCCAAGAGTGCATTGCGGTCTCACGAGATGATGACGTAGCGGTGTTGTGAGACAGAAAGACGGAAGTGCCCTTAGATAATTAGATAGTAGATTACCCCGCTCACCAATTCGGAACCCGAGAGGCCCGGCCCACCAAATCGGACCCCGAGGGGCCCGGCCCACCAAATCGGACCCAGAGTGACCCCGCCCCCTAAATCAGACCCAGAGTGACCCCGCCCACCAAATCGGACCCAGAGTGGCTCCGCCCACCAAATCGGACCCAGAGTGACCCCTTCCACCAAATCAGACCCAGAGTGACCCCTTCCACCAAATCGGACCCAGAGTGACCCCTTCCACCAAATCGGGCCCAGAGTGACCCCGCCCACCAAATCGGACCCAGAGTGACCCCACCCACCAAATCGGACCCTGAGGTGCCCAGCCCACCAAATCAGACCCTGAGGTGCCCAGCCCACCAAATCGGACCGAGTGACCCCACCCACCAAATTGGTCCCTAAGGTGCCCCGCCCACCAAATCGGACCCAGAGTGGCTCCGCCCACCGAATCGGACCCAGAGTGGCCGCGCCCACAGAATCGGACCAAAAGTGACCCCGCCCACCGAATCGGACCTAGATTTACCCCGCCCACAAAATCAGACCCAGATTGACCCAACCCACCAAATCGGACCGCCTGAGGGGCACCCAAGTGTGAAAGTCTTGCAGGGGCAGCCCGGGCACCATTCCAAAGCACTATCTGTAGTTCCTTCAGGAAATACCCATCTAGTTCTTATTATTATTATTCAGTCCGCACGTAATGCGGCCCGAACCGCTAAACTCACAGACTCCAGTGAGGTGTCATTTCGAAGCCAGCGTTCCTGAGAGGTGTGCTAAGTATTTTTCGTGTCGATCGGATTTGTAGTTTTGGCGCAATTTGCGTTTGAAAAAAGTGTCTCAATGCATTTCAATAGGGAAATTTTCCAATACGTTTATAATGGGCCTGATTTCTGAGGCAATTTCTAAAAATAACTGCCACCTGGCTGATTACCTCATTGATATGCGCAGTGAGACCCAGTTACTATGCCAACGCCTATAAACTCTACCAGCCCACCAGGTCACAAGTTTTGTCAGATAATATCAGCTCTTAAAGTGACAGTACAGCACAATTACAAAGCACTATCTGTAGTCTTATCATTATTGCCCCGCTCACCAAATCGGACCCAGCCCACCAAATCGGACCAGAGTGCCCCCGCTTGCCAAATCGGACCCAGAGTGGCGCCGCCCGCCAAATCGGACTCAGAGTTGCGCCGCCCGCCAAATCGGACCCAGAGAGGCGCCGCCCGCCAAATCGGACCCAGAGTGGCGCCGCCCGCAAAATCGGACCCAGAGTGGCGCCGTCCGCCAAATCGGACCCAGAGTGACCCGGGCCGCCAAATCGGACCCAGAGTGACCCGGGCCGCCAAATCGGACCCAGAGTGGCGCCGCCCGCCAAATCGGACCCACAGTGGCGCCGCCCGCCAAATCGGACCCAGAGTGGCGCCGCCCGCCAAATCGGACCCAGAGTGGCGCCGCCCGCCAAATCGGACCCAGAGTGGCGCCGCCCGCCAAATCGGACCCGGAGTGGCGCCGCCCGCCAAATCGGACCCGGAGTGGCGCCGCCCGCCAAATCGGACCCGGAGTGGCGCCGCCCGCCAAATCGGACCCGGAGTGGCGCCGCCCGCCAAATCGGACCCGGAGTGGCCCCGCCCGCCAAATCGGACCCGGAGTGGCGCCGCCCGCCAAATCGGACCCGGAGTGGCGCCGCCCGCCGAATCGGACCCGGAGTGGCGCCGCCCGCCAAATCGGACCCGGAGTGTCGCCGCCCGCCAAATCGGACCCAGAGTGGCGCCGCCCGCCAAATCGGACCCAGAGTGGCGCCGCCCGCCAAATCGGACCCAGAGTGACCCGGGCCACCAAATCGGACCCAGAGTGACCCGGGCCGCCAAATCGGACCCAGAGTGACCCGGGCCGCCAAATCGGACCCAGAGTGGCGCCGCCCGCCAAATCGGACCCAGAGTGGCGCCGCCCGCCAAATCGGACCCAGAGTGGCGCCGCCCGCCAAATCGGACCCAGAGTGACCCGGCCCGCCAAATCGGACCCAGAGTGACCCGGCCCGCCAAATCGGACCCAGAGTGACCCGGCCCGCCAAATCGGACCCAGAGTGACCCAGCCCGCCAAATCGGACCCAGAGTGACCCGGCCCGCCAAATCGGACCCAGAGTGACCCGGCCCGCCAAATCGGACCCAGAGTGACCCGGCCCACCAAATCGGACCCAGAGTGGCGCCGCCCGCCAAATCGGACCCAGAGTGGCGCCGCCCACCAAGTCGGACCCAGAGTGGCGCCGCCCGCCAAGTCGGACCCAGAGTGGTGCCGCCCACCAAGTCGGACCCAGAGTGGCGCCGCCCGCCAAATCGGACCCAGAGTGACCCGGCCCGCCAAATCGGACCCAGAGTGACCCGGCCCGCCAAATCGGACCCAGAGTGACCCGGCCCGCCAAATCGGACCCAGAGTGACCCGGCCCGCCAAATCGGACCCAGAGTGACCCGGCCTGCCAAATCGGACCCAGAGTGACCCGGCCCACCAAATCGGACCCAGAGTGGCGCCGCCCGCCAAATCGGACCCAGAGTGGCGCCGCCCACCAAGTCGGACCCAGAGTGGCGCCGCCCGCCAAGTCGGACCCAGAGTGGCGCCGCCCACCAAGTCGGACCCAGAGTGGCGCCGCCCGCCAAGTCAGACCCAGAGTGGCGCCGCCCGCCAAGTCGGACCCAGAGTGGCGCCGCCCGTCAAATCGGACCCAGAGTGGCGCCGCCTGTCAAATCGGACCCAGAGTGACCCGGGCCCCCAAATCGGACCCAGAGTGACCCGGGCCCCCAAATCGGACCCAGAGTGACCCGGGCCACCAAATCGGACCCAGAGTGACCCGGGCCACCAAATCGGACCCAGAGTGACCCGGGCCACCAAATCGGACCCAGAGTGACCCGGGCCACCAAATCGGACCCAGAGTGACCCGGGCCACCAAATCGGACCCAGAGTGACCCGTGCCACCAAATCGGACCCAGAGTGACCCGGGCCACCAAATCGGACCCAGAGTGACCCGGGCCACCAAATCGGACCCAGAGTGACCCGGGCCACCAAATCGGACCCAGAGTGACCCGGGCCACCAAATCGGACCCAGAGTGACCCGGGCCACCAAATCGGGCCCAGAGTGACCCGGGCCACCAAATCGGGCCCAGAGTGACCCGGGCCACCAAATCGGGCCCAGAGTGACCCGGGCCACCAAATTGGACCCAGAGTGACCCGGCCCACCAAATCAGACCCAGAGTGACCCGGCCCACCAAATCGGACCCAGAGTGACCCGGCCCACCAAGCCTCAACCCTGAGGGGCTACAACTACCAAACCAGCGCCTGAGGGGCACCCAAGTGTGAAAGTCTTGCAGGGGCAGCCCGGGCACCATTCCAAAGCACTATCTGTAGTTCCTTCAGGAAATACCCATCTAGTTATTATTATTATTATTCAGTCCGCACGTAGTGCGGCCCGAACCGCTTCACTCACAGACTCCAGTGAGGTGTCATTTCGAAGCCAGCGTCCCCAAGAGGTGTGCTAAGTATTTTTCGTGTCGATCGGATTTGTAGTTTTGGCGCAATTTGCGTTTGAAAATGTTTTTTCCCCACATTGTAATGCATTTCAATAGGAAAATTTTCACATAGGATATAATGGCCGGGTTTCTGAGGCAATTTGAAATGTACCTGCCACCTGCCACCTGGCTGATTAGCTCATTGGTATGCGCAGTCAGGCCCAGTTACTATGCCAACGCCTATGAACTGTACATGACCCCAGCACAGTTTTGCCAGATAATATAAGCTCTTAAAGTGATAGCACAGCACAATTTCAAAGCACTATCTGCAGTCTTATTATTATTACAGTACACAGCGCAGAGCCCCACAGTATACAGCGCAGAGCCGCGCAGCATACAGCACAGAGCCGCGCAGTATACAGCGCAGAGCCGCGCAGCATGCAGCGCAGAGCCACGCAGCATACAGCGCGGAGCCGCGCAGCATACAGCACAGAGCCCCGCAGCATACAGCGCAGAGCCCCACAGTATACAGCGCAGAGCCGCGCAGCATACAGCGCAGAGCCGCGCAGTATACAGCGCAGAGCCGCGCAGCATACAAAACCAAATCGGACCCAGAGTGACCCGGGCCACCAAATCGGGCCCAGAGTGACCCGGGCCACCAAATCGGACCCAGAGTGACCCGGCCCGCCAAATCGGACCCAGAGTGACCCGGCCCGCCAAATCGGACCCAGAGTGATCCGGCCCGCCAAATCGGACCCAGAGTGACCCGGCCCGCCAAATCGGACCCAGAGTGACCCGGCCCGCCAAATCGGACCCAGAGTGACCCGGCCCACCAAATCGGACCCAGAGTGGCGCCGCCCGCCAAATCGGACCCAGAGTGGCGCCGCCCACCAAGTCAGACCCAGAGTGGCGCCGCCCGCCAAGTCGGACCCAGAGTGGCGCCGCCCACCAAGTCGGACCCAGAGTGGCGCCGCCCGCCAAGTCAGACCCAGAGTGGCGCCGCCCGCCAAGTCGGACCCAGAGTGGCGCCGCCCGTCAAATCGGACCCAGAGTGGCGCCGCCTGTCAAATCGGACCCAGAGTGACCCGGGCCCCCAAATCGGACCCAGAGTGACCCGGGCCCCCAAATCGGACCCAGAGTGACCCGGGCCACCAAATCGGACCCAGAGTGACCCGGGCCACCAAATCGGACCCAGAGTGACCCGGGCCACCAAATCGGACCCAGAGTGACCCGGGCCACCAAATCGGACCCAGAGTGACCCGGGCCACCAAATCGGACCCAGAGTGACCCGTGCCACCAAATCGGACCCAGAGTGACCCGGGCCACCAAATCGGACCCAGAGTGACCCGGGCCACCAAATCGGACCCAGAGTGACCCGGGCCACCAAATCGGACCCAGAGTGACCCGGGCCACCAAATCGGACCCAGAGTGACCCGGGCCACCAAATCGGGCCCAGAGTGACCCGGGCCACCAAATCGGGCCCAGAGTGACCCGGGCCACCAAATCGGGCCCAGAGTGACCCGGGCCACCAAATTGGACCCAGAGTGACCCGGCCCACCAAATCAGACCCAGAGTGACCCGGCCCACCAAATCGGACCCAGAGTGACCCGGCCCACCAAGCCTCAACCCTGAGGGGCTACAACTACCAAACCAGCGCCTGAGGGGCACCCAAGTGTGAAAGTCTTGCAGGGGCAGCCCGGGCACCATTCCAAAGCACTATCTGTAGTTCCTTCAGGAAATACCCATCTAGTTATTATTATTATTATTCAGTCCGCACGTAGTGCGGCCCGAACCGCTTCACTCACAGACTCCAGTGAGGTGTCATTTCGAAGCCAGCGTCCCCAAGAGGTGTGCTAAGTATTTTTCGTGTCGATCGGATTTGTAGTTTTGGCGCAATTTGCGTTTGAAAATGTTTTTTCCCCACATTGTAATGCATTTCAATAGGAAAATTTTCACATAGGATATAATGGCCGGGTTTCTGAGGCAATTTGAAATGTACCTGCCACATGCCACCTGGCTGATTAGCTCATTGGTATGCGCAGTCAGGCCCAGTTACTATGCCAACGCCTATGAACTGTACATGACCCCAGCACAGTTTTGCCAGATAATATAAGCTCTTAAAGTGATAGCACAGCACAATTTCAAAGCACTATCTGCAGTCTTATTATTATTACAGTACACAGCGCAGAGCCCCACAGTATACAGCGCAGAGCCGCGCAGCATACAGCAGAGAGCCGCGCAGTATACAGCGCAGAGCCGCGCAGCATGCAGCGCAGAGCCACGCAGCATACAGCACGGAGCCGCGCAGAATACAGCACAGAGCCCCGCAGCATACAGCGCAGAGCCCCACAGTATACAGCGCATAGCCGCGCAGCATACAGCGCAGAGCCGCGCAGTATACAGCGCAGAGCCGCGCAGCTTACAAAACCAAATCGGACCCAGAGTGACCCGGGCCACCAAATCGGGCCCAGAGTGACCCGGGCCACCAAATCGGACCCAGAGTGACCCGGCCCACCAAATCGGACCCAGTGACCCGGCCCACCAAATCGGACCCAGAGTGACCCGGCCCACCAAATCGGACCCAGAGTGACCCGGGCCACCAATTTGGACTCAGAATGACCCGGGCCACCAAATCGGACCCAGAGTGACCCGGGCCACCAAATCGGACCCAGAGTGACCCGGGCCACCAAATTGGACCCAGAGTGACCCGGGCCACCAAATCGGACCCAGAGTGACCCGGGCCACCAAATCGGACCCAGAGTGACCCGGGCCACCAAATCGGACCCAGAGTGACCCGGGCCACCAAATCGGACCCAGAGTGGCCCGGCCCACCAAATCGGACCCAGAGTGACCCGGCCCACCAAATCGGACCCAGAGTGACCCGGCCCACCAAATCGGACCCAGAATGACCCGGCCCACCAAATCGGATCCAGAGTGACCCAGCCCACCAAATCGGACCCAGAGTTACCCGGGCCGCCAAATCGGACCCAGAGTGACCCGGGCCGCCAAATCGGACCCAGAGTGACCGGGCCGCCAAATCGGACCCAGTGTGACCCGGCCCGCCAAATCGGAGCCAGAGTGGCGCCGCCCGCCAAATCGGACCCAGAGTGGCGCCGCCCACCAAATCGGACCAGAGTGGCGCCGCCCGCCAAATCGAACCCAGAGTGGCGCCGCCCGCCAAATCGGAGCCAGAGTGGCGCCGCCCACCAAATCGGACCCAGAGTGGCGCCGCCCGCCAAATCGGACCCAGAGTGGCGCCGCCCGCCAAATCGGACCCAGAGTGGCGCCGCCCGCCAAATCGGTCCCAGAGTGACCCCGCCCACCAAATCGGTCCCAGAGTGACCCCGCCCACCAAATCGGACCCAGAGTGGCCTCACCCCTTTAGGGGCTACAACTACCAAGCCAGCGCCTGAGGGGCACCCAAGTGTGAAAGTCTTGCAGGGGCAGCCCGGGCACCATTCCAAAGCACTATCTGTAGTTCCTTCAGGAAATACCCATCTAGTTATAGTGCTTTGGAACAAAGCACTATACTGTTATTCCACCGTGGTAAACTTCTTATTATAGTGCTTTGGAACAAAGCACTATACTGTTATTCCACCGTGGTAAACTTCTTCTTATTCTTATTATTCAGTCCGCACGTAATGCGGCCCGAACCGCTAAACTCACAGACTCCAGTGAGGTGTCATTTCGAAGCCAGCGTCCCCAAGAGGTGTGCTAAGTATTTTTCGTGCCGATCGGATTTGTAGTTTTTGCGCAATTTGTGTTTGAAAAAAGTCTTTCAATGCGTTTCAATGGAGAAATTTTCCTATACGTTTATAATGGGCTGGTTTCTGAGGCAATTTCTAAAAATAACTGCCACCTGGCTGATTAGCTCATTGATATGCGCAGTCAGACACAGTTACTATGCCAACGCCTATGAAATCTATATCAGCTCACCAGGTCACAAGTTTTGTCAGATAATATCAGCTCTTAAAGTGACAGTACAGCACAATTCCAAACCACTATCTGTAGTCTTATAATTATTAGATGGTGGCCCGATTCTAACTCATCGGGTATTCTAGAATATGCATGTCCACGTAGTATATTGCACAGCCACGCAGTATACAGTGCAGAGCCGCGCAGTACACAGCGCAGAGCCGCACAGTATAAAGAGCAGAGCCCCGCAGTACACAGCGCAGAGCCGCGCAGTACACAGCGCAGAGCCGCGCAGTACACAGCGCAGAGCCATGCAGTACACAGCGCAAAGCCGCGCAGTATAAAGCGCAGAGCCGCGCAGTACACAGCGCAGAGCCGCGCAGTACACAGCGCAGAGCCGCGCAGTATAAAGCGGAGAGCCGCGCAGTACACAGCGCAGAGCCGAGCAGTACACAGCGCAGAGCCGCGCAGTAGACAGCGCAGAGCCGTGCAGTACAGAGCGCAGAGCCGCACAGTATAAAGCGCAGAGCCGCGCAGTATACCGCGCAGAGCCGCGCAGTACACAGCGCAGAGCCGTGCAGTACACAGCGCAGAGCCGCGCAGTATAAAGCGCAGAGCCGTGCAGTACACAGCGCAGAGCCGCGCAGTACACAGCGCAGAGCCGCGCAGTACACAGCGCAGAGCCGCGCAGTACACAGCGCAGAGCCGCGCAGTACACAGCGGAGAGCCGCGCAGTACACAGCGCAGAGCCGAGCAGTACACAGCGCAGAGCCGCGCAGTACACAGCGCAGAGCCGCGCAGTACACAGCGCAGAGCCGCGCAGTACACAGCGCAGAGCCGTGCAGTATACAGCGCAGAGCCGCGCAGTACACAGCGCAGAGCCGCGCAGTACACAGCGCAGAGCCGCACAGTACACAGCGCAGAGCCGCGCAGTACACAGTGCAGAGCCGCACAGTACACAGCCCAGAGCCGCGCAGTACACAGCGCAGAGCCACCCAGTATATAGCGCAGAGCCGCGCAGTACGCAGCGTAGAGCCAAGCAGTATGCAGCGCAGAGCCGCGCAGTATACAGCGCTGAGCCACGTAGTATACAGCGCAGAGCCCCGCAGTATACAGTGCAGAGCCCCGCAGTATACAGCGCAGAGCCGTGCAGTACACAGTGCAGAGCCGCGCAGTACACAGCGCAGAGCCGCGCAGTATACAGCGCAGACACGCGCAGTACACAGCACGGACACGCGCAGTACACAGCGCAGAGCCGCGCAGTACACAGCGCAGAGCCGCGTAGTATACAGCGAAGAGCCACGCAGTATATAGCGCAGAGCCGCGCAATACAAAGCGCAGAGCTGCACAGTATACAGCGCAGAGCCGCGCAGTATACAGCGCAGAGCCGCGCAGTAGACAGCGCAGAACGCGCAGTACACAGCGCAGAGCCGCGCAGTACACAGCGCAGAGCCGTGCAGTACACAGCGCAGAGCCGCGCAGTACACAGCGCAGAGCCGCGCAGTACACAGCGCAGAGCCACGCAGTATACAGCGCAGAGCTGCGTAGTATACAGCGCAGAGCCGCGTAGTATACAGCGCAGAGCCACGCAGTATACAGCACAGAGCCACGCAGTATACAGCGCAGAGCCACGTAGTTATACTGCCCAGTCACGTAGTATATTGTCCAGTCACATAGTATACTGCATATCCCTGTTAAAAAAAAAAAAGAATTAAAATAAAAAAGTTACATACTCACCTCCTGGAGCGGCCGGTATCTGATGGTTGTTGCACCTCCTAGAGCGGCCGGTACACGATGCTTGTTGCACCTGGAGTGGCCGGTACCCGATGCTTGTTGCGCGCTCCGGTCCCAAGAGTGCATTGCGGTCTCACGAGATGATGACGTAGCGGTGTTGTGAGACAGAAAGACGGAAGTGCCCTTAGACAATTAGATAGTAGATTACCCCGCTCACCAATTCGGAACCCGAGAGGCCCGGCCCACCAAATCGGACCCCGAGGGGCCCGGCCCACCAAATCGGACCCAGAGTGACCCCGCCCCCTAAATCAGACCCAGAGTGACCCCGCCCACCAAATCGGACCCAGAGTGGCTCCGCCCACCAAATCGGACCCAGAGTGACCCCTTCCACCAAATCAGACCCAGAGTGACCCCTTCCACCAAATCGGACCCAGAGTGACCCCTTCCACCAAATCGGGCCCAGAGTGACCCCGCCCACCAAATCGGACCCAGAGTGACCCCACCCACCAAATCGGACCCTGAGGTGCCCAGCCCACCAAATCAGACCCTGAGGTGCCCAGCCCACCAAATCGGACCGAGTGACCCCACCCACCAAATTGGTCCCTAAGGTGCCCCGCCCACCAAATCGGACCCAGAGTGGCTCCGCCCACCGAATCGGACCCAGAGTGGCCGCGCCCACAGAATCGGACCAAAAGTGACCCCGCCCACCGAATCGGACCTAGATTTACCCCGCCCACAAAATCAGACCCAGATTGACACAACCCACCAAATCGGACCGCCTGAGGGGCACCCAAGTGTCAAAGTCTTGCAGGGGCAGCCCGGGCACCATTCCAAAGCACTATCTGTAGTTCCTTCAGGAAATACCCATCTAGTTATAGTGCTTTGGAACAAAGCACTATACTGTTATTCCACCGTGGTAAACTTCTTCTTATTCTTATTATTCAGTCCGCACGTAATGCGGCCCGAACCGCTAAACTCACAGACTCCAGTGAGGTGTCATTTCGAAGCCAGCGTTCCTGAGAGGTGTGCTAAGTATTTTTCGTGTCGATCGGATTTGTAGTTTTTGCGCAATTTGTGTTTGAAAAAAGTCTTTCAATGCGTTTCAATGGAGAAATTTTCCTATACGTTTATAATGGGCTGGTTTCTGAGGCAATTTCTAAAAATAACTGCCACCTGGCTGATTAGCTCATTGATATGCGCAGTGAGACCCAGTTACTATGCCAACGCCTATGAACTCTACATCAGCTCACCAGGTCACAAGTTTTGTCAGGTAATATCAGCTCTTAAAGTGACAGTACAGCACAATTACAAAACACTATCCGTAGTCTTATGATTATTAGACTGCGGCCCGATTCTAACTCATCGGGTATTCTAGAATATGCATGTCCACGTATTATATTGCACAGCCACGCAGTATACAGTGCAGAGCCGTGCAGTACACAGCGCAGAGCCGCGCAGTACACAGCGCAGAGCCGCGCAGTACACAGCGCAGAGCCGTGCAGTACACAGCGCAGAGCCGCGCAGTATAAAGCGCAGAGCCGTGCAGTACACAGCGCAGAGCCGCGCAGTACACAGCGCAGAGCCGTGCAGTACACAGCGCAGAGCCGCACAGTATAAAGCGCAGAGCCGTGCAGTACACAGCGCAGAGCCGCGCAGTACACAGCGCAAAGCCGCGCAGTACACAGCGCAGAGCCGCGCAGTATAAAGCGCAGAGCCGCGCAGTACACAGCGCAGAGCCGCGCAGTACACAGCGCAGAGCCTGCAGTACACAGCGCAGAGCCGCGCAGTTTAAAGCGCAGAGCCGTGCAGTACACAGCGCAGAGCCGCGCAGTACACAGCGCAGAGCCGTGCAGTACACAGCGCAGAGCCGCGCAGTATAAAGCGCAGAGCCGTGCAGTACACAGCGCAGAGCCGCGCAGTACACAGCGCAGAGCCGCGCAGTACACAGCGCAGAGCCGCGCAGTATAAAGCGCAGAGCCGCGCAGTATAAAGCGCAGAGCCGCGCAGTGCACAGCGCAGAGCCGCGCAGTACACAGCGCAGAGCCGTGCAGTACACAGCGCAGAGCCGCGCAGTATAAAGCGCAGAGCCGTGCAGTACACAGCGCAGAGCCGCGCAGTACACAGCGCAGAGCCGTGCAGTACACAGCGCAGAGCCGCGCAGTATAAAGCGCAGAGCCGTGCAGTACACAGCGCAGAGCCGTGCAGTACACAGCGCAGAGCCGCGCAGTACACAGCGCAGAGCCATGCAGTACACAGCGCAAAGCCGCGCAGTATAAAGCGCAGAGCCGCGCAGTATAAAGCGGAGAGCCGCGCAGTACACAGCGCAGAGCCGAGCAGTACATAGCGCAGAGCTGCGCAGTAGACAGCGCAGAGCCATGCAGTACAGAGCGCAGAGCCGCACAGTATAAAGCGCAGAGCCGCGCAGTATACCGCGCAGAGCCGTGCAGTACACAGCGCAGAGCCGCGCAGTACACAGCGCAGAGCCGCGCAGTACACAGCGCAGAGCCGCGCAGTACACAGCGCAGAGCCGCGCAGTACACAGCGCAGAGCCGAGCAGTACACAGCGCAGAGCCGCGCAGTACACAGCGCAGAGCCGCGCAGTACACAGCGCAGAGCCGCGCAGTATACAGCGCAGAGCTGCGCAGTACACAGCGCAGAGCCGCGCAGTACAGAGCGCAGAGCCGCACAGTATAAAGCGCAGAGCCGCGCAGTACACAGCGCAGAGCCACGCAGTACACAGCGCAGAGCCGCGCAGTACACAGTGCAGAGCCGCACAGTACACAGCACAGAGCCGCGCAGTACACAGCGCAGAGCCACCCAGTATACAGCGCAGAGCCGCGCAGTACGCAGCGTAGAGCCACGCAGTATGCAGCGCAGAGCCGCGCAGTATACAGCGCTGAGCCGCGTAGTATACAGCGCAGAGCCCCGCAGTATACAGTGCAGAGCCCCGCAGTATACAGCGCAGACACGCGCAGTACACAGCACGGACACGCGCAGTACACAGCGCAGAGCCGCGCAGTACACAGCGCAGAGCCGCGTAGTATACAGTGAAGAGCCACGCAGTATATAGCGCAGAGCCGCGCAGTACAAAGCGCAGAGCTGCGCAGAGCTGCGCAGTATACAGCGCAGAGCCGCGCAGTATACAGCGCAGAACGCGCAGTACACAGTGCAGAGCCGCGCAGTACGCAGCGCAGAGCCGTGCAGTACACAGCGCAGAGCCGCGCAGTACACAGCGCAGAGCCACGCAGTATACAGCGCAGAGCCGCGTAGTATACAGTGCAGAGCCGCGTAGTATACAGCGCGCAGAGCCACGCAGTATACAGCACAGAGCCACGCAGTATACAGCGCAGAGCCACGTAGTTATACTGCCCAGTCACGTAGTATATTGTCCAGTCACATAGTATACTGCATATCCCTGTTAAAAAAAAAAAGAATTAAAATAAAAAAGTTACATACTCACCTCCTGGAGCGGCCGGTATCTGATGGTTGTTGCACCTCCTAGAGCGGCCGGTACACGATGCTTGTTGCACCTGGAGTGGCCGGTACCCGATGCTTGTTGCGCGCTCCGGTCCCAAGAGTGCATTGCGGTCTCACGAGATGATGACGTAGCGGTGTTGTGAGACAGAAAGACGGAAGTGCCCTTAGATAATTAGATAGTAGATTACCCCGCTCACCAATTCGGAACCCGAGAGGCCCGGCCCACCAAATCGGACCCCGAGGGGCCCGGCCCACCAAATCGGACCCAGAGTGACCCCGCCCCCTAAATCAGACCCAGAGTGACCCCGCCCACCAAATCGGACCCAGAGTGGCTCCGCCCACCAAATCGGACCCAGAGTGACCCCTTCCACCAAATCAGACCCAGAGTGACCCCTTCCACCAAATCGGACCCAGAGTGACCCCTTCCACCAAATCGGGCCCAGAGTGACCCCGCCCACCAAATCGGACCCAGAGTGACCCCACCCACCAAATCGGACCCTGAGGTGCCCAGCCCACCAAATCAGACCCTGAGGTGCCCAGCCCACCAAATCGGACCGAGTGACCCCACCCACCAAATTGGTCCCTAAGGTGCCCCGCCCACCAAATCGGACCCAGAGTGGCTCCGCCCACCGAATCGGACCCAGAGTGGCCGCGCCCACAGAATCGGACCAAAAGTGACCCCGCCCACCGAATCGGACCTAGATTTACCCCGCCCACAAAATCAGACCCAGATTGACCCAACCCACCAAATCGGACCGCCTGAGGGGCACCCAAGTGTGAAAGTCTTGCAGGGGCAGCCCGGGCACCATTCCAAAGCACTATCTGTAGTTCCTTCAGGAAATACCCATCTAGTTCTTATTATTATTATTCAGTCCGCACGTAATGCGGCCCGAACCGCTAAACTCACAGACTCCAGTGAGGTGTCATTTCGAAGCCAGCGTTCCTGAGAGGTGTGCTAAGTATTTTTCAAGTCGATCGGATTTGTAGTTTTGGCGCAATTTGCGTTTGAAAAAAGTGTCTCAATGCATTTCAATAGGGAAATTTTCCAATACGTTTATAATGGGCCTGATTTCTGAGGCAATTTCTAAAAATAACTGCCACCTGGCTGATTACCTCATTGATATGCACAGTGAGACCCAGTTACTATGCCAACGCCTATAAACTCTACCAGCCCACCAGGTCACAAGTTTTGTCAGATAATATCAGCTCTTAAAGTGACAGTACAGCACAATTACAAAGCACTATCTGTAGTCTTATCATTATTGCCCCGCTCACCAAATCGGACCCAGCCCACCAAATCGGACCAGAGTGCCCCCGCTTGCCAAATCGGACCCAGAGTGGCGCCGCCTGCCAAATCGGACCCAGAGTGGCGCCGCCTGCCAAATCGGACCCAGAGTTGCGCCGCCCGCCAAATCGGACCCAGAGAGGCGCCGCCCGCCAAATCGGACCCAGAGTGGCGCCGCCCGCAAAATCGGACCCAGAGTGGCGCCGTCCGCCAAATCGGACCCAGAGTGACCCGGGCCGCCAAATCGGACCCAGAGTGACCCGGGCCGCCAAATCGGACCCAGAGTGACCCGGGCCGCCAAATCGGACCCAGAGTGGCGCCGCCCGCCAAATCGGACCCACAGTGGCGCCGCCCGCCAAATCGGACCCAGAGTGGCGCCGCCCGCCAAATCGGACCCAGAGTGGCGCCGCCCGCCAAATCGGACCCAGAGTGGCGCCGCCCGCCAAATCGGACCCAGAGTGGCGCCGCCCGCCAAATCGGACCCAGAGTGGCGCCGCCCGCCAAATCGGACCCAGAGTGGCACCGCCCACCAAATCGGACCCAGAGTGGCGCCGCCCGCCAAATCGGACCCAGAGTGGCGCCGCCCGCCAAATCGGACCCAGAGTGACCCAGCCCGCCAAATCGGACCCAGAGTGACCCGGCCCGCCAAATCGGACCCAGAGTGACCCGGCCCGCCAAATCGGACCCAGAGTGACCCGGCCCGCCAAATCAGACCCAGAGTGACCCGGCCCGCCAAATCGGACCCAGAGTGACCCGGCCCGCCAAATCGGACCCAGAGTGACCCGGCCCGCCAAGTCGGACCCAGAGTGGCGCCGCCCGCCAAATCGGACCCAGAGTGACCCAGCCCGCCAAATCGGACCCAGAGTGACCCGGCCCGCCAAATCGGACCCAGAGTGACCCGGCCCGCCAAATCGGACCCAGAGTGACCCGGCCCGCCAAATCGGACCCAGAGTGACCCGGCCCGCCAAATCGGACCCAGAGTGACCCGGCCCGCCAAATCGGACCCAGAGTGACCCGGCCCGCCAAGTCGGACCCAGAGTGGCGCCGCCCGCCAAGTCGGACCCAGAGTGGCGCCGCCCGCCAAGTCGGACCCAGAGTGGCGCCGCCCGCCAAGTCGGACCCAGAGTGGCGCCGCCCGCCAAGTCGGACCCAGAGTGGCGCCGCCCGCCAAATCGGACCCAGAGTGACGCCGCCCGTCAAATCGGACCCAGAGTGACCCGGGCCACCAACTCGGACCCAGAGTGACCCGGGCCACCAAATCGGACCCAGAGTGACCCGGGCCACCAAATCGGACCCAGAGTGACCCGGGCCACCAAATCGGACCCAGAGTGACCCGGGCCACCAAATCGGACCCAGAGTGACCCGGGCCACCAAATCGGACCCAGAGTGGCCCCGCCTGCCAAGTCGGACCCAGAGTGGCGCCGCCCGCCAAGTCGGACCCAGAGTGGCGCCGCCCGCCAAGTCAGACCCAGAGTGGCGCCGCCCGCCAAGTCGGACCCAGAGTGGCGCCGCCCGCCAAGTCGGACCCAGAGTGACGCCGCCCGTCAAATCGGACCCAGAGTGACCCGGGCCACCAAATCGGACCCAGAGTGACCCAGGCCACCAAATCGGACCCAGAGTGACCCGGGCCACCAAATCGGACCCAGAGTGACCCGGGCCACCAAATCAGACCCAGAGTGACCCGGGCCACCAAATCGGACCCAGAGTCATCCGGGCCACCAAATCGGCCCCAGAGTGACCCGGGCCACCAAATCGGCCCCAGAGTGACCCGGGCCACCAAATCGGCCCCAGAGTGACCCGGGCCACCAAATCGGCCCCAGAGTGACCCGGGCCACCAAATGGGCCCAGAGTGACCCGGCCCACCAAATGAGACCCAGAGTGACCCGGCCCACCAAATGGGACCCAGAGTGACCCGGCCCACCAAATGGGACCCAGAGTGACCCGGCCCACCAAATGGGACCCAGAGTGACCCGGGCCACCAAATCGGACCCAGAGTGACCCGGGCCACCAAATCAGACCCAGAGTGACCCGGGCCACCAAATCAGCCCCAGAGTGACCCGGGCCACCAAATCGGCCCCAGAGTGACCCGGGCCACCAAATCGGCCCCAGAGTGACCCGGGCCACCAAATCGGCCCCAGAGTGACCCGGGCCACCAAATCGGCCCCAGAGTGACCCGGGCCACCAAATCGGCCCCAGAGTGACCCGGCCCACCAAATCGGGCCCAGAGTGACCCGGGCCACCAAATCGGACCCAGAGTGACCCGGGCCACCAAATCGGGCCCAGAGTGACCCGGGCCACCAAATCGGGCCCAGAGTGACCCGGGTTGACCAAATTGGGCCCAGAGTGACCCGGGCCACCAAATCGGGCCCAGAGTGACCCGGGCCACCAAATCGGACCCAGAGTGACCCGGGCCACCAAATGGGACCCAGAGTGACCCGGGCCACCAAATGAGACCAAGAGTGACCCGGCCCACCAAATGGGACCCAGAGTGACCCGGCCCAACAAATGGGACCCAGAGTGACCCGGCCCACCAAATGGGACCCAGAGTGACCCGGCCCACCAAATCGGACCCAGAGTGACCCGGCCCACCAAATCGGACCCAGAGTGACCCGGCCCACCAAATCGGACCCAGAGTGACCCGGCCCACCAAATCGGACCCAGAGTGACCCGGCCCACCAAATCGGACCCAGTGACCCGGCCCACCAAATCGGACCCAGAGTGACCCGGCCCACCAAATCGGACCCAGAGTGACCCGGGCCACCAAATCGGACTCAGAATGACCCGGGCCACCAAATCGGACCCAGAGTGACCCGGGCCACCAAATCGGACCCAGAGTGACCCGGGCCACCAAATTGGACCCAGAGTGACCCGGGCCACCAAATCGGACCCAGAGTGACCCGGGCCACCAAATCGGACCCAGAGTGACCCGGGCCACCAAATCGGACCCAGAGTGACCCGGGCCACCAAATCGGACCCAGAGTGGCCCGGCCCACCAAATCGGACCCAGAGTGACCCGGCCCACCAAATCGGACCCAGAGTGACCCGGCCCACCAAATCGGACCCAGAATGACCCGGCCCACCAAATCGGATCCAGAGTGACCCAGCCCACCAAATCGGACCCAGAGTGACCCGGGCCGCCAAATCGGACCCAGAGTGACCCGGGCCGCCAAATCGGACCCAGAGTGACCGGGCCGCCAAATCGGACCCAGTGTGACCCGGCCCGCCAAATCGGAGCCAGAGTGGCGCCGCCCGCCAAATCGGACCCAGAGTGGCGCCGCCCACCAAATCGGACCAGAGTGGCGCCGCCCACCAAATCGAACCCAGAGTGGCGCCGCCCGCCAAATCGGAGCCAGAGTGGCGCCGCCCACCAAATCGGACCCAGAGTGGCGCCGCCCGCCAAATCGGACCCAGAGTGGCGCCGCCCGCCAAATCGGACCCAGAGTGGCGCCGCCCGCCAAATCGGTCCCAGAGTGACCCCGCCCACCAAATCGGTCCCAGAGTGACCCCGCCCACCAAATCGGACCCAGAGTGGCCTCACCCCTTTAGGGGCTACAACTACCAAGCCAGCGCCTGAGGGGCACCCAAGTGTGAAAGTCTTGCAGGGGCAGCCCGGGCACCATTCCAAAGCACTATCTGTAGTTCCTTCAGGAACTCTTTTATTTATAAAAAATACAAAACACAAACAAAAACAGAAATACACAACATATCTTACAAAAATAAAACCAGCATTTAAGAAGTCTTTCTTTTCCCACGCCTCTTAGAGTCTCTTAACTTCGCAGCTTTAGGAAACCCCCAGCAGGAAAATCATCACATCCATTTTTCCTAACCAATAGACAAATATAAAGTAAAGAAAAAACTCATTCGCACATACACTCACACATACACTCACACTCCCCACTATTTAATTACATATATACATATAAAACTAGAAAAGAAAATCTGGCCCATGCTGCCCAAAAAATAAAAGAAAAGGCCAACCTAGCTATACAAACTTAACACTCTATAACAGTCTATAACACTCTAAACACAGCAAATTCTTTTTTTTTTTTTTATTTTTTTTTATTTTTTTATTTTTTTTTTTTTCCCCTCCACCCACACTGCCACCACGGGTCCATGCAAGTTCATGCCCTCTGAAAAATACACCACACTTTTTTCCCCCGGGTCCATGAAAGTTTCCATGCCCTTATATTGTTTCCAGGGTCCATATGCCCTTATGCAACCCCCCAACAAACACCCCCCACCCAACCTAAACTACACCCCCCACAACATACTAACTATACATACCACAAGATAAAATACAGACATACAAAAATTTTATTTACAGATCATAACTTTACTAACACAACATCAAAATACCACAATACCAAAACAACAGCTTTTAACCTGTAAGGCCCAAGTTCGGCACCTTCAAGCCCGATATCCATTAATTCTACCAGAACAAAACAAAAAGGCTAAGCATGCCACACATCAGCCCACCACCAGGGAATAGGAGTCTGAAGAGGCCCTGACCCTAACACCAACACAAACACCCTGTCCCTACTTAACTAAGACTGTCCCTCAAAAAGCTGACCCTAACTATCCCTACCTGCCCCTATCTATCCCTACTCTACCTATCTTAACAATGCTAACTATCTGACTATCCCTAAACTTTCCCTCCCTATCCCTATCTATCCCTATATAACTGTCCCTCAACACCACACCACCTTATCTTTCCCTATCCCAATCACACAACCAGTCTATCCCTAGAGTAAGAAGAGAAACCCCTCCAAAGTGAAGAGGCCCCCTTCCCACCCAGCCTCCCACACTCCTTGGAAGCCCCTAATCACTCAAGCCAAGCTTTCCCTCGGGTACGTATTAAAAGGAGAGACCCCTCCAAAGCCAAGAGGCCCTCCTCGCACCCAGCCTCCCAAACTCCAAAGAGCGCACCTTACCCAGGTCACCCAAGATGTTACTAACCACCTCATCCCGGGGGAGGGTTTTATGCTGTATTGAAACTAGGCACCGTGCATTCCAGGTGTAGAACCTAACAACTACACTAACTAGGAATAAAGTGCCCCGATCTCGGCCACCAAGGGATCTGAATGCCCCATAAGCCCACTCCGGATAGGAAAGGGATGCCAGCCTAGGCCAGCCTATGGAAGCACCCACCCGGTTATAGACCCCTGTATTAAAGGGACACTGAAGGAGGAAGTGCTCCATGCTTTCCAGCATGTCGCCACACTCTTCACGGGGACAACCCCGATCATCAGAGTTCCTGTACTTCAGATTGTCCCTCACATACAGCCTCCCATGGAAGCAGCGCCAGGCCAAGTCCCAAAACTTCGAGGGGATCCGTGAAGAATTTAACAACCCGAGCCCCCCCTCCAGATCCCGGCCTGGGCAATCTCTGAGCACCAGGGGCTTCTGGAAATGGGTCAACAGGACCCTACTGTCAAGGGATTTCCTCGACATGGTCCTGATTTCCCACATTCCCAGACCCCACCGGCGGATCACCTTCAGAGCCGGGGTAGCATAAGCCGGGAGATGTCCATGTGGTGTTCGTAGGTCCTTCACCTGCCCTCCTGTCTCCCATTCCTGGAAGAAAGGCCGAAACCATCCCCTGCAGGAGAATACCCACGGAGGAGCCCTCTCTGTCCAGAGGTTGGCAATGTTGGTCTTAAGAAAGGTGTTCACTAAGAACACCACTGGGTTGACCATACCCAACCCACCTAGTCTCCTCGTGCGGTACGTGACCTCCCTCTTGATTAGGTTAAGCCTGTTCCCCCATAACAATTGGAAGAACAGGCTATAGACCCGCGTCCAGAGAGACTCTGGCAAGATGCAGACGCTGCCCAGGTAAATTAACAAAGGAAGCAAATAACCCTTGGCCAAGCTGACCCTTTCCCTCAGGGTTAAAGACCAACCCTTCCACTGGTCCACCTTCTGGGCGGCAATCTTGAGCCTGCCTTCCCAATTTTGTTGGGGATAGTCCCCTGGGCCAAAATTGATGCCTAAGATCTTAGCGGAGGACTGGGGCCCTGGAAGGGTGTCCGGGAGATCAAAACTTGGATCTCCCCCTCCCAGCCAGAGACTCTCGCACTTTTCCCGGTTGATCATGGACCCGGATGCCTCCGAGTAGCGCACGACCTCAGACATGACCCAATCCGCCTCCTCTCTCGAGGATACAAAAAGGGAGACGTCGTCGGCGTACGCTACCACCCTCAGAGTGGCCCCCGGCTCCGCCCGGTCCATCCCGACTCCCACCAACGGTCCACGATCTACCCTCCTTAAGAAGGGATCGATCGCGAACACGTATAAAAGTGGGCTCAGAGGACAGCCCTGACGGACCCCGGAGCTCACCTCAAAAGAGTGACCAACCCAACCGTTCACGAGCGGGAAAGTCTCAGCCCCCTCATACAAGGTCTTTAACCAATTTACAAACCTCCCCGGCAGACCATACCTCAGAAGGACAGACCAGAGGTACTCATGATCCACCCGGTCAAAAGCCTTTGCCTGGTCTAAGGACAGCAAGTACCCCTTCCAGCGACCCGCAATGCCCTGCTCCACTGCCTCTCGGACACCGAGCACAGCACTAAAAGTACTGCGGCCTGGAACAGAACAGTGCTGAGCCCCCGAAAGGAGCCGAGGTGCAAACTTCACCAGCCGATTAAACAACACCTTTGCCAGAATCTTTCGGTCCGTATCGAGGAGCGCTATGGGACGCCAATTCTCGATACGGGACGGGTCCTTACCCTTTGACAAGATAATCAGGGCTGACTTCCTCATTGAACTGGGAAGAGCACCCAAGGAGAGGCACTCATTAAACACCTCAGTCAAGAGGGGGACCAAGGAGTCCCTAAAAGTCTTGTAAAACTCGGATGTTAAGCCATCCGGACCTGGCGATTTCTTGGGCCGGAGCCCATCAATGGCCAGTCTCACTTCCTCTTCCCTGATTACCTCGGCCAAAACATGAAGAGAGGGGTCATCTCCTGGCTCAGGAACAGTTTCAGCCAGGAAAGCCGACATCCCATCTCGATCCAGATCCCTCTTCCTCAAGAGGCGTGAGTAAAAGGACCTGACCACCTCCAGGATCCCTGATTTGGATCTGTTCAGGGAACCCGTACTGTCGATCAGTCCTGTCACCACCTTACAATTCACTGACATCTTACAGTTTCTGTAAGGGTCGGGCGAGCGGTACTTCCCGAAATCCCTCTCAAAAACCAAAGATGCGTGCCTATCATACTGACACCCCTTGAGCAAAGATTTCACTCTGGAGATTTCCTCTCGGTCACCTCCAGTCGAGACGAGCTGCTCGAGTTTCCTCCTCAGGTCTTGATACAAGCGATGCCTGTTCAGACTTCTGAGGCTCGAGAGCTGACGGAAGAACCCCGCCACCCTTTTCTTGAAGATCTCCCACCACTCAGACTTAGTACTACAGAGATCCAAAAGCGGTACCTGGCTCTGAAGAAAAGCCTCAAAGGATTGTCTCACCTCCGCCTCTTCCAGAAGGGATGAATTCAGCTTCCACAGCCCTCTTCCCATCCGGGGGGTCTCTGTAACATTCAGAGAAAAGAAAATTAAACAGTGATCGGAGAACTCCACCTCAACGGCGGACACTGCAGAAAAGATGGCGTCCTCCTTCAAAAAAAACCTGTCTATTCTAGACCTACTGCTACCTCTATGAAAGGTGAAACCCTCGTGACCTGGGGTGTGCCGTATGTGGACATCCACCAGGCGAGCTTCACTAGCTAGACTATTTAGGGCTATGCTATCATAAGCCAGGCGGCCTCCGGGACCTCCCCTATCACGGGATCTTGTAATGGTGTTGAAATCCCCACCGAAGACCACCTGCCGGCTCGTAAAAAGAAAGGGCTTGATCTTCATGAAGAGACATTTACGGTCCCACTTAGACTGTGGGCCGTAGATGTTTATGAGCCGAAGCTCCTGTCCCCTCATGAAGACGTCTAAGACCAGGCACCTCCCCATTTCTATCTCAATAACCCGTCGGCATTCCACCTCAGCGGTCTTAAAAAGGACCGCCACCCCGCTATACGGCTCGGCCGCAAGAGACCAGTATGAGGGCCCACACCTCCACTCCTTTTTTGCCTTGTGGATGACCCCCATGTCCGTTAGTCTGGTCTCCTGCAAAAACAAAATTTCAGCCTCAATTCGGGTGAAAAAATCAAAGGCCGCAAATCTAGCCGCATCAGACTTTATGCTGGCGACATTAATCGACGCCAGAGTCAACGGGGTGAGTTCAGCCATCATGGGTGATTAAGTTAGACAGCCTTCTTCTTCCCCACCCCATCCTCTTTACTTTTCCCCCCCGAAGAAGGGACTGGATCGGACATATTCTTCCTCTTTAAAGAGGATGAGTTATCCATTTTAAAGGTATCCTCGCCTCTGGGTTCCGGGTCAGTCCCCCCCCCAGAGGAAACAACGTCCTCCGGAGGACAGACCGCGCCGCCCCCCGAAAGCCCCCCAGGTGCCGCCCCCGGCCCCTCACCCTCGACCTCCGACTCAGCAGAGTCCTCAAGGGCTTGGAACCGGTTGGAGAGGGCAACCAGAGGGGAGCCGGTGAGCCCTTCCGTTGGCACACCCACGGTCAGGGGAGGGAGCGAAGGACCAGAAGGCTTAACAACCTTCCTTTTCTTCTTCCCCCTTTTTTTGGTACGGTTTGCGTTACCACCCTGTTTTAATGTCAGCTGATCCGTGACCTCCTCATCCACACTTTCATACTGGGAGGAGTTGTCGGAGTCAGCCCTGTTGTCCTCCCTCTCCATCCTCCTGATCTCCTCGCACACTTCCGCCTCCCCCGGGGCCTCAGCGACAACAGCCGATGCCTCAGAGGGGGGAGCAGACATTACCCCAGTTGCCTGAGGCTCTCCCTGCCCCCCACCCCCGTGGCGCCTTTCCTGCCTCCTTTGGCGGGCAGGACCCCGGGCTCTGTCTCTCCTCACTGGCCCCTCAGCCCCTCCCCCACCACCACCGCCTACCACGGCAGAGGTTGAACCGCCAGAGGTTTCCCCCTCACGGCCTCCCCCCACCCGGCCAGCAGCAGAATTGGAGAAAGAGCGAGGGCAGCGGCTGTACGGGTGACCAAGATCGCCACACAGGTTACACCGAATATCCTTACAGGATGCAGCGAGATGGCCTACCCCGCCACACAAGGCACATTTCTGCACCTTGCAGCTTGCGCTGAAGTGGCGGGGATCACCACACCTGTGACAGACCTTCGGCTGCCCCTGGTAGAAGATCAGGATCCGGTCCCTTCCTATGAATGCCGAGGAAGGGATGTGGGTGACAGTACCCCCTGAGACCTTCAACTTCATCATGAAGGTCCAGCCCCCTGACCAAATGCCAAACTCGTCCCGATTTTTTTTGGGGACGTCCGTGACTTCCCCATAGCGGGAAAGCCACGTCAGGATATCCACCCCAGAAAGTGACTCGTTACAGGTCACCACGGTCACTTTCTTCACGCCATTTTGGCGAGACACCGCTTGTACAGCGAAGTCTCGCCAGCCGGGCTCCCCCTTCACCAGCTCGTAATTTGACCAGAAGAGCTCAAGCCCCTCCGGCCGCACGAAACTGATGTCGAAGAAGAGGGTGGCCGCAGGATGAATTAGGGCAAAGATGTCAACTGCCCCAAAGCCCATCTTCATGAGGAGCTCCACCACCCTACTCCTGGGTGGGCAAGCTTCACTGCCCCTCCAGCGAAGACGGACTACATTCCTCCTCACCACCCCCTGCCCGGCTGTTGGGAGGGACCATACGGTTTCCCCCTCCCTTCTATCTTGGAAGGCGGCCAGGCCATGTCTCTCCAGCCAGAAAGACAGGTCCACCTCTCTTCCCTCTACCAGGATCGACCGCTCTCCGTTTTTTAGGGCTTCCAGAAAACGGCGCTGCAAAACGCCGTCCCCAGAACCCAGAGGCGAGGAGACCCCCCGAGGAACCCCCTGAGCACCCCTCGACCCCCCTGGAGCCCCAGCCACCACCGCCGAAAAAGAAGGGGGGGGAGGGGCAGCTGGGGGGGCAGATGGACCAGCCTCCCCCTCACCCACCACCGCGCCACCAACAACACTGACACCCACACCATTCACACCCGCAACATTTGTACCGCCATTCACCCCCTCCACCACATCCCCAGCACACAGCACACCATCCATACCATCATTCACAGCCTCATTCGCCCCGGCCAAATTCACATTATGGGCGTTATCAGTGTGTTTTACTTTTTGCGTTACTTTAATTCCTCCTGCTGGGGGCCCCTGCTGCACAGTGCTCTGCGCAGCAGCACCATTCTTCTTGCCCAGGAGTGCCGCCGCCCCTTTAAGAGCCGCAGAGCAGAGCCCAGTCAGTATGCTCTGCCCGGGCTCAGGAGCAGCAGCAGCACTTCCTGAGCTCTCGGCTGACACCACCATTTTTTTTTTTCCTTTCCTATCACTTGGAGCAGGGCCGGACTCTGCCACCGGACCCTGCCCCACACAGGAACCCGGTATGTTCTTCTTGGGGACCGGGGCCCCCGCACCACCAGATGACGGTAAGTGGGCAGGGGACCCCGGCACCCCCTTGCCGGCTTTAACTGCCGCAGCACTGACATTTTTTGGAGTGGGCGGAGCCACTCGCGGTAAACCCGCCGAGGCCACGCCCCCTCTGCTGGACACAGCACCAGCTGGCAGGGTCGCAGCCGCACAGGCCACGCCCCCACCGCCGGCCGCGATCACAGAGGGGGGTCCCGCGATCACAGCGGGGGGTCCCGCGATCACAGCGGGGGGTCCCGCGACCACCGAGGTTGCGCCCCCCCCGCCGGCCGCAACCACAGCGGCGGGTGGGACAGCAGCCGAGGAGGGCAGACCCCCCCCGCATGCCACAACCACAGCGGGCCGGGCAACACTCGGGGAGGCCACGCCCCCCTCACGGGCCCCAGACACATGCATGGAGGGGACAACTGGGGCCGCAGCTGGGGAAGCCACGCCCCCCGACGCCACCCGCACCGGAGACCCCGGGGTACGCCCAGGGCCCCCCACGGTACTGACGCCAAGAGGCATAGCCCCCACACCAGCCGCCACCACCGCTGAACCCCTCAGCACAGGCCACTCCCCCTCGGCATCCAGTGGCGGCGGGGCCCCCGGCACGGACCCATCACTGGCTCCACGCACGGGGGTCCCCGACCTGGCCACGGACACCGGCAGGGGAGCGACCAGTACCTTGCATTGTGTCTTTAACTTAGTCGCGCCCTTTCCTGGTCCCCGGGTCCCCGAAAAAGATCCAGCCTTATGAGCGGATCCGCATGTGGGGGACCCGGACACCCCAGCTCTCGCCGCCGGAGATGCGGCCCCGGCTGACTGCACACCAGGTGCCAGGCCAGCCCCCCCTGCCACAGGGGACTTGGCCTGAGCACCTCCACCACAAACATTACCACCGGCTCCGCCGGCACCGCACTCCATATCACTGCCCGAATCAGAACTACCACCACCAGGCATGGCATTCCGATCCGGGCAGACTTTCCTCTCCCCGCTCCCTCGCTGCGGACCCACAACAGGGCCCGAGCCGGGGTGGGTAGCGGGTTCCGCACAACGGGACAGGGGAGCCCCGGGAAGGGGGACGTAGACGTATTTGTCTACCACTGACTCCTTCGCCTTCTTACGTTTTTTCCCCCTCCCGGTTGCCTCATCCTCGCAGACCTCATCCCCAAACAACAGCTCGCCAAACCGTGCTGGGGACTCGATCTGCCGCACTTGCTGCAGGATGAGGCAGCCCCCCTGACTGCTGGTACCACCACCATCCTCCCCCTCGCTCCCGCTTTCCTCCGAGTTACTGGAGTCCGACGGGAGGGCCACTTGCTCAGGGGCTATCCCGCTATACGATACCTGGGTGCTGTTACTCCCCAGGCCTTCAGGTGGATATGGCGCAGATGGACCGCCATCTTCCTCCTCCTCCTCCTCTTTCTCCACCTGGTAGGGGTCTCCTGACCCCTCAGGAGACCCACCGGTCATGGCCCTAAACCGGTCTTCGTTGCGCAATTTCTCCTCGAAGGGGCCGCTTCCCGCCAGGATCTCCGCTCTACGCTGTTCCAGGGAGTTTATCGACCCCTTCAGCCTCTCCACCGTGGCGGAGACCTCAGCTCTTCTTGAGGCAGGGAGCCGGCACTTTGCAGTTGCCCTAGCTCCCTTCAACTCCTCCCGGAGTAGCCTCAGCTTCTTGGCGGCCTCCCCGTATTCGTAGAGGTGTGCGTGTATCCGGGAGCCGTAGTTGGTGATCGGCTCTCCCGCCACCTTAGAGCCCCATATCAGGGGGCCCACCGCCACACCTCTACTGGCCGCCTCTCCTCCTCCAGGAGGAGGAACCGCCACGGCCTCGGCCTTAGGGGTCCCTGTCTTCTGGGGCCTGCGGCCCCCCGAACTCTTGCCATTTTTTCCCATGGCTTTCTGCTCCTGGGACTGGCTGGATGACACACGGGGCCTCCCGATGATATGCAAGGCCTCCCACCCCCAGCCGGCTTGCACCGGGGGGTGGGAGCCAGGGGCTCAGCCCCGAAGCTCAGTCCCAGGAACAGTCCTTGCTTCCTGGGAAGGGGCAGGCAAAGAGTCCCAGGTGAAAAATCTCCCTTCCCAGGAGCACACGGTCCACAGCCAAGCACACAGCCGACCCTCCGTTCAATAGCCACGCCTCTTCCTCTGGGGCCCGAACCGCTTCACTCACAGACTTCAGTGAGGTGTCATTTCGAAGCCAGCGTCCCCAAGAGGTGTGCTAAGTATTTTTCGTGTCGATCGGATTTGTAGTTTTGGCGCAATTTGCGTTTGAAAATGTTTTTTCCCCTCATTGTAATGCACTTCAATAGGGAAATTTTCCCATAGGTTATAATGGCCGGGTTTCTGAGGCAATTTTAAATGTACCTGCCACCTGCCACCTGGCTGATTAGCTCATTGATATGCGCAGTCAGGCCCAGTTACTATGCCAACGCCTGCGAACTGTACATGACCACACCAGCACAGTTTTGCCAGATAATATCAGCTCTTAAAGTGATAGCACAGCACAATTTCAAAGCACTATCTGTAGTGTTATTATAATTATTGCCCCGCCCGCCAAATCGGACCCAGAGTGGCGCCGCCCGCCAAATCGGACCCAGAGTGGCGCCGCCCGCCAAATCGGTCCCAGAGTGACCCCGCCCACCAAATCGGTCCCAGAGTGACCCCGCCCACCAAATCGGACCCAGAGTGGCCTCACCCCTTTAGGGGCTACAACTACCAAGCCAGCGCCTGAGGGGCACCCAAGTGTGAAAGTCTTGCAGGGGCAGCCCGGGCACCATTCCAAAGCACTATCTGTAGTTCCTTCAGGAAATACCCATCTAGTTATAGTGCTTTGGAACAAAGCACTATACTGTTATTCCACCGTGGTAAACTTCTTATTCTTATTATTATTATTCAGTCCACACGTAATGCGGCCCGAACCGCTAAACTCACAGACTCCAGTGAGGTGTCATTTCGAAGCCAGCGTTCCTGAGAGGTGTGCTAAGTATTTTTCAAGTCGATCGGATTTGTAGTTTTGGCGCAATTTGCGTTTGAAAAAAGTGTCTCAATGCATTTCAATAGGGAAATTTTCCAATACGTTTATAATGGGCCTGATTTCTGAGGCAATTTCTAAAAATAACTGCCACCTGGCTGATTACCTCATTGATATGCACAGTGAGACCCAGTTACTATGCCAACGCCTATAAACTCTACCAGCCCACCAGGTCACAAGTTTTGTCAGATAATATCAGCTCTTAAAGTGACAGTACAGCACAATTACAAAGCACTATCTGTAGTCTTATCATTATTGCCCCGCTCACCAAATCGGACCCAGCCCACCAAATCGGACCAGAGTGCCCCCGCTTGCCAAATCGGACCCAGAGTGGCGCCGCCTGCCAAATCGGACCCAGAGTTGCGCCGCCCGCCAAATCGGACCCAGAGAGGCGCCACCCGCCAAATCGGACCCAGAGTGGCGCCGCCCGCAAAATCGGACCCAGAGTGGCGCCGTCCGCCAAATCGGACCCAGAGTGACCCGGGCCGCCAAATCGGACCCAGAGTGACCCGGGCCGCCAAATCGGACCCAGAGTGACCCGGGCCGCCAAATCGGACCCAGAGTGGCGCCGCCCGCCAAATCGGACCCACAGTGGCGCCGCCCGCCAAATCGGACCCAGAGTGGCGCCGCCCGCCAAATCGGACCCAGAGTGGCGCCGCCCGCCAAATCGGACCCAGAGTGGCGCCGCCCGCCAAATCGGACCCAGAGTGGCGCCGCCCGCCAAATCGGACCCAGAGTGGCGCCGCCCGCCAAATCGGACCCAGAGTGGCACCGCCCACCAAATCGGACCCAGAGTGGCGCCGCCCGCCAAATCGGACCCAGAGTGGCCTCACCCCTTTAGGGGCTACAACTACCAAGCCAGCGCCTGAGGGGCACCCAAGTGTGAAAGTCTTGCAGGGGCAGCCCGGGCACCATTCCAAAGCACTATCTGTAGTTCCTTCAGGAAATACCCATCTAGTTATAGTGCTTTGGAACAAAGCACTATACTGTTATTCCACCGTGGTAAACTTCTTATTCTTATTATTATTATTCAGTCCGCACGTAATGCGGCCCGAACCGCTAAACTCACAGACTCCAGTGAGGTGTCATTTCGAAGCCAGCGTTCCTGAGAGGTGTGCTAAGTATTTTTCAAGTCGATCGGATTTGTAGTTTTGGCGCAATTTGCGTTTGAAAAAAGTGTCTCAATGCATTTCAATAGGGAAATTTTCCAATACGTTTATAATGGGCCTGATTTCTGAGGCAATTTCTAAAAATAACTGCCACCTGGCTGATTACCTCATTGATATGCACAGTGAGACCCAGTTACTATGCCAACGCCTATAAACTCTACCAGCCCACCAGGTCACAAGTTTTGTCAGATAATATCAGCTCTTAAAGTGACAGTACAGCACAATTACAAAGCACTATCTGTAGTCTTATCATTATTGCCCCGCTCACCAAATCGGACCCAGCCCACCAAATCGGACCAGAGTGCCCCCGCTTGCCAAATCGGACCCAGAGTGGCGCCGCCTGCCAAATCGGACCCAGAGTTGCGCCGCCCGCCAAATCGGACCCAGAGAGGCGCCGCCCGCCAAATCGGACCCAGAGTGGCGCCGCCCGCAAAATCGGACCCAGAGTGGCGCCGTCCGCCAAATCGGACCCAGAGTGACCCGGGCCGCCAAATCGGACCCAGAGTGACCCGGGCCGCCAAATCGGACCCAGAGTGACCCGGGCCGCCAAATCGGACCCAGAGTGGCGCCGCCCGCCAAATCGGACCCACAGTGGCGCCGCCCGCCAAATCGGACCCAGAGTGGCGCCGCCCGCCAAATCGGACCCAGAGTGGCGCCGCCCGCCAAATCGGACCCAGAGTGGCGCCGCCCGCCAAATCGGACCCAGAGTGGCGCCGCCCGCCAAATCGGACCCAGAGTGGCGCCGCCCGCCAAATCGGACCCAGAGTGGCACCGCCCACCAAATCGGACCCAGAGTGGCGCCGCCCGCCAAATCGGACCCAGAGTGGCGCCGCCCGCCAAATCGGACCCAGAGTGACCCAGCCCGCCAAATCGGACCCAGAGTGACCCGGCCCGCCAAATCGGACCCAGAGTGACCCGGCCCGCCAAATCGGACCCAGAGTGACCCGGCCCGCCAAATCGGACCCAGAGTGACCCGGCCCGCCAAATCGGACCCAGAGTGACCCGGCCCGCCAAATCGGACCCAGAGTGACCCGGCCCGCCAAGTCGGACCCAGAGTGGCGCCGCCCGCCAAATCGGACCCAGAGTGACCCAGCCCGCCAAATCGGACCCAGAGTGACCCGGCCCGCCAAATCGGACCCAGAGTGACCCGGCCCGCCAAATCGGACCCAGAGTGACCCGGCCCGCCAAATCGGACCCAGAGTGACCCGGCCCGCCAAATCGGACCCAGAGTGACCCGGCCCGCCAAATCGGACCCAGAGTGACCCGGCCCGCCAAGTCGGACCCAGAGTGGCGCCGCCCGCCAAGTCGGACCCAGAGTGGCGCCGCCCGCCAAGTCGGACCCAGAGTGGCGCCGCCCGCCAAGTCGGACCCAGAGTGGCGCCGCCCGCCAAGTCGGACCCAGAGTGGCGCCGCCCGCCAAATCGGACCCAGAGTGACGCCGCCCGTCAAATCGGACCCAGAGTGACCCGGGCCACCAACTCGGACCCAGAGTGACCCGGGCCACCAAATCGGACCCAGAGTGACCCGGGCCACCAAATCGGACCCAGAGTGACCCGGGCCACCAAATCGGACCCAGAGTGACCCGGGCCACCAAATCGGACCCAGAGTGACCCGGGCCACCAAATCGGACCCAGAGTGGCGCCGCCTGCCAAGTCGGACCCAGAGTGGCGCCGCCCGCCAAGTCGGACCCAGAGTGGCGCCGCCCGCCAAGTCAGACCCAGAGTGGCGCCGCCCGCCAAGTCGGACCCAGAGTGGCGCCGCCCGCCAAGTCGGACCCAGAGTGACGCCGCCCGTCAAATCGGACCCAGAGTGACCCGGGCCACCAAATCGGACCCAGAGTGACCCAGGCCACCAAATCGGACCCAGAGTGACCCGGGCCACCAAATCGGACCCAGAGTGACCCGGGCCACCAAATCGGACCCAGAGTGACCCGGGCCACCAAATCGGACCCAGAGTGACCCGGGCCACCAAATCGGACCCAGAGTGACCCGGGCCACCAAATCGGACCCAGAGTGACCCGGGCCACCAAATCGGACCCAGAGTCACCCGGGCCACCAAATCGGACCCAGAGTGACCCGGGCAACCAAATCGGACCCAGAGTGACCCGGGCCACCAAATCTGACCCAGAGTGACCCGGGCCACCAAATCGGACCCAGAGTGACCCGGGCCACCAAATCGGACACAGAGTGACCCGGGCCACCAAATCGGACCCAGAGTGACCCGGGCCACCAAATCGGACCCAGAGTGACCCGGGCCACCAAATCGGACCCAGAGTGACCCGGGCCACCAAATCGGACCCAGAGTGACCCGGGCCACCAAATCGGACCCAGAGTGACCCGGGCCACCAAATCGGACCCAGAGTCATCCGGGCCACCAAATCGGCCCCAGAGTGACCCGGGCCACCAAATCGGCCCCAGAGTGACCCGGGCCACCAAATCGGCCCCAGAGTGACCCGGGCCACCAAATCGGCCCCAGAGTGACCCGGGCCACCAAATGGGACCCAGAGTGACCCGGCCCACCAAATGAGACCCAGAGTGACCCGGCCCACCAAATGGGACCCAGAGTGACCCGGCCCACCAAATGGGACCCAGAGTGACCCGGCCCACCAAATGGGACCCAGAGTGACCCGGGCCACCAAATCGGACCCAGAGTGACCCGGGCCACCAAATCAGACCCAGAGTGACCCGGGCCACCAAATCAGCCCCAGAGTGACCCGGGCCACCAAATCGGCCCCAGAGTGACCCGGGCCACCAAATCGGCCCCAGAGTGACCCGGGCCACCAAATCGGCCCCAGAGTGACCCGGGCCACCAAATCGGCCCCAGAGTGACCCGGGCCACCAAATCGGCCCCAGAGTGACCCGGGCCACCAAATCGGGCCCAGAGTTACCCGGGCCACCAAATCGGACCCAGAGTGACCCGGGCCACCAAATCGGGCCCAGAGTGACCCGGGCCACCAAATCGGGCCCAGAGTGACCCGGGTTGACCAAATCGGGCCCAGAGTGACCCGGGCCACCAAATCGGGCCCAGAGTGACCCGGGCCACCAAATCGGACCCAGAGTGACCCGGGCCACCAAATGGGACCCAGAGTGACCCGGGCCACCAAATGAGACCAAGAGTGACCCGGCCCACCAAATGGGACCCAGAGTGACCCGGCCCAACAAATGGGACCCAGAGTGACCCGGCCCACCAAATGGGACCCAGAGTGACCCGGCCCACCAAATGGGACCCAGAGTGACCCGGCCCACCAAATCGGACCCAGAGTGACCCGGCCCACCAAATCGGACCCAGAGTGACCCGGCCCACCAAATCGGACCCAGAGTGACCCGGCCCACCAAATCGGACCCAGAGTGACCCGGCCCACCAAGCCTCAACCCTGAGGGGCTACAACTACCAAACCAGCGCCTGAGGGGCACCCAAGTGTGAAAGTCTTGCAGGGGCAGCCCGGGCACCATTCCAAAGCACTATCTGTAGTTCCTTCAGGAAATACCCATCTAGTTCTTCTTATTATTCAGTCCGCACGTAATGCGGCCCGAACCGCTAAACTCACAGACTCCAGTGAGGTGTCATTTCGAAGCCAGCGTTCCTGAGAGGTGTGCTAAGTATTTTTCGTGTCGATCGGATTTGTAGTTTTGGCGCAATTTGCGTTTGAAAAAAGTGTCTCAATGCGTTTCAATAGGGAAATTTTCCAATACGTTTATAATGGGCCTGATTTTTGAAGCAATTTCTAAAAATAACTGCCACCTGGCTGATTAGCTCATTGATATGCGAAGTGAGACCCAGTTACTATGCCAACGCCTATAAACTCTACATCAGCCCACCAGGTCACAAGTTTTGTCAGATAATGTCCGCTCTTAAAGTGACAGTAGAGCACAATTCCAAAACACTATCTGTAGTCTTATAATTATTGCCCCGCTCACCAAATCGGACCCAGCCCACCAAATCGGACCAGAGTGCCCCCGCTTGCCAAATCGGACCCAGAGTGGCGCCGCTTGCCAAATCGGACCCAGAGTGGAGCCGCCCGCCAAAACGGACCCAGAGTGGCGCCGCCCGCCAAATCGGACCCAGAGTGGCGCCGCCCGCCAAATCGGACCCAGAGTGGCGCCGCCCACCAAATCGGACCCAGAGTGGCGCCGCCCGCCAAATCGGACCCAGAGTGGCGCCGCCCGCCAAGTCGGACCCAGAGTGGCGCCGCCCGCCAAGTCGGACCCAGAGTGGCGCCGCCCGCCAAATCGGACCCAGAGTGGCGCCGCCCGCCAAGTCGGACCCAGAGTGGCGCCGCCCGCCAAGTCGGACCCAGAGTGGCGCCGCCCACCAAGTCAGACCCAGAGTGGCGCCGCCCGCCAAATCGGACCCAGAGTGGCGCCGCCCGCCAAATCGGGCCCAGAGTGGCGCAAATCGGACCCGGAGTGGCACCGCCTGCCAAATCGGACCCAGAGTAACGCCGCCCGCCAAATCGGACCTAGAGTGGCGCCGCCCGCCAAATCGGACCCAGAGTGGCGCCGCCCGCCAAATCGGACCCAGAGTGGCGCCGCCCGCCAAATCGGACCCAGAGTGGCGCCGCCCGCCAAATCGGACCCAGAGTGGCGCCGCCCGCCAAATCGGACCCAGAGTGGAGCCGAACGCCAAATCGGACCCAGAGTGGCGCCGCCCGCCAAATCGGACACAGAGTGGCGCCGCCCGCCAAATCGGACCCATAGTGGCGCCGCCCGCCAAATCGGACCCAGAGTGGCGCCGCCCGCCAAATCGGACCCAGAGTGGCGCCGCCCACCAAATCGGACCCAGAGTGGCGCCGCCCGCCAAATCGGACCCAGAGTGGCGCCGCCCGCCAAATCGGACCCAGAGTGGCGCCGCACGCCAAATCGGACCCAGAGTGACCCGGGCCACCAACTCGGACCCAGAGTGACCCGGGCCACCAAATCGGACCCAGAGTGACCCGGGCCACCAAATCGGACCCAGAGTGACCCGGGCCACCAAATCGGACCCAGAGTGACCCGGCCCACCAAATCGGACCCAGAGTGACCCGGCCCACCAAATCGGACCCAGAGTGACCCGGGCCACCAAATCGGACCCAGAGTGACCCGGCCCACCAAATCGGACCCAGAGTGACCCGGCCCACCAAATCGGACCCAGAGTGACCCGGGCCACCAAATCGGACCCAGAGTGACCCGGGCCACCAAATCGGACCCAGAGTGACCCGGGCCACCAAATCGGACCCAGAGTGACCCGGGCCACCAAATCGGACCCAGAGTGACCCGGGCCACCAAATCGGACCCAGAGTGACCCGGCCCACCAAATCGGACCCAGAGTGACCCGGCCCACCAAATCGGACCCAGAGTGACCCGGCCCACCAAATCGGACCCAGAGTGACCCGGCCCACCAAATCGGACCCAGAGTGGCTCCACCCCCCAAATCGGACCCAGAGTGGCCCCGCCCACCAAATCCTCAACCCTGAGGGGCTACAACTACCAAACCAGCATCTGAGGGGCACCCAAGTGTGAAAGTCTTGCAGGGGCAGCCCGGGCACCATTCCAAAGCACTATCTGTAGTTCCTTCAGGAAATACCCATCTAGTTATTATTATTATTATTCAGTCCGCACGTAGTGCGGCCCGAACCGCTTCACTCACAGACTCCAGTGAGGTGTCATTTCGAAGCCAGCGTCCCCAAGAGGTGTGCTAAGTATTTTTCGTGTCGATCGGATTTGTAGTTTTGGCGCAATTTGCGTTTGAAAATGTTTTTTCCCCACATTGTAATGCATTTCAATAGGAAAATTTTCACATAGGATATAATGGCCGGGTTTCTGAGGCAATTTGAAATGTACCTGCCACCTGCCACCTGGCTGATTAGCTCATTGGTATGCGCAGTCAGGCCCAGTTACTATGCCAACGCCTATGAACTGTACATGACCCCAGCACAGTTTTGCCAGATAATATAAGCTCTTAAAGTGATAGCACAGCACAATTTCAAAGCACTATCTGCAGTCTTATTATTATTACAGTACACAGCGCAGAGCCCCACAGTATACAGCGCAGAGCCGCGCAGCATACAGCGCAGAGCCGCGCAGTATACAGCGCAGAGCCGCGCAGCATGCAGCGCAGAGCCACGCAGCATACAGCGCGGAGCCGCGCAGCATACAGCACAGAGCCCCGCAGCATACAGCGCAGAGCCCCACAGTATACAGCGCAGAGCCGCGCAGCATACAGCGCAGAGCCGCGCAGTATACAGCGCAGAGCCGCGCAGCATACAAAACCAAATCGGACCCAGAGTGACCCGGGCCACCAAATCGGGCCCAGAGTGACCCGGGCCACCAAATCGGACCCAGAGTGACCCGGGCCGCCAAATCGGACCCAGAGTGACCGGGCCGCCAAATCGGACCCAGTGTGACCCGGCCCGCCAAATCGGAGCCAGAGTGACCCGGGCCACCAAATCGGACCCAGAGTGACCCGGGCCACCAAATCGGACCCAGAGTGACCCGGGCCACCAAATCAGACCCAGAGTGACCCGGGCCACCAAATCGGACCCAGAGTCATCCGGGCCACCAAATCGGCCCCAGAGTGACCCGGGCCACCAAATCGGCCCCAGAGTGACCCGGGCCACCAAATCGGCCCCAGAGTGACCCGGGCCACCAAATCGGCCCCAGAGTGACCCGGGCCACCAAATGGGACCCAGAGTGACCCGGCCCACCAAATGAGACCCAGAGTGACCCGGCCCACCAAATGGGACCCAGAGTGACCCGGCCCACCAAATGGGACCCAGAGTGACCCGGCCCACCAAATGGGACCCAGAGTGACCCGGGCCACCAAATCGGACCCAGAGTGGCCCCGCCCACCAAATCCTCAACCCTGAGGGGCTACAACTACCAAACCAGCATCTGAGGGGCACCCAAGTGTGAAAGTCTTGCAGGGGCAGCCCGGGCACCATTCCAAAGCACTATCTGTAGTTCCTTCAGGAAATACCCATCTAGTTCTTATTATTATTATTCAGTCCGCACGTAATGCGGCCCGAACCGCTTCACTCACAGACTCCAGTGAGGTGTCATTTCGAAGCCAGCGTCCCCAAGAGGTGTGCTAAGTATTTTTCGTGTCGATCGGATTTGTAGTTTTGGCGCAATTTGCGTTTGAAAATTAATATTAATAAATTAATATTGTAGCAATTTCTCGGATGGGTTTTTTCTGTTTTCGCAGCTTAAGGATGGCTTGTTTCACCTGCATGGAGAGCTCCTTTGACCCCATGTTTACTTCACAGCAAAACCTTCCAAATGCAAGCACCACATCACAAATCAACTCCAGGCCTTTTATCTGCTTAATTGAGAATGACATAATGAAGGGATTGCCCACAACTGTCCATGAAATAACCTTGGAGTCAATTGTCCAATTACTTTTGGTCCCTTTAAAAACAGGGTGGCACATGTTAAGGAGCTGAAACTCCTAAACCCTTCATCCAATTTTAATGTGGATACCCTCAAACAAAAGCTGAAAGTCTGAACTTCAACTGCATCTGAATTGTTTTGTTTAAAATTCATTGTGATAATGTCTATAACCAAAATAAGAAAAATGTTGTCTCTGTCCAAATATATATGGACCTAACTGTATATACTAGACTGTGGCCCGATTCTAAGGCATCGGGTATTCTAGAATATGCATGTCCCCGTAGTATATGGACAATGATGATTCCAGAATTCGCGGCAGACTGTGCCCGTCGCTGATTGGTCGAGGCAACCTTTATGACATCATCGTCGCCATGGTGTGCCCGTCTCTGATTGGTCGAGGCCGCCAGACCTCGACCATTCAGAGACGCGGGATTTCCAGGACAGACAGACAGACGGAAAAACCCTTAGACAATTATATATATATATATATGTATATACTGTATGTGTGTGTATTAGTGTTGAGCATTCCGATACTGCAAGTATCGGGTATCGGCCGATACTTGCGGTATCGGAATTCCGATACCGAGATCCGATACTTTTGTGGTATCGGGAATCAGAATCGGAAGTTCCCAGTGTATGGTTCCCAGGGTCTGAAGGAGAGGAAACTCTCCTTCAGGCCCTGGGATCCATATCCATGTAAAAAATAAAGAATTAAAATAAAAAAATAGGGATATACTCACCCTCTGACGCGCCCTGGTAGTAACCGGCAGCCTGCTTTGCTTAAAATGAGCGCATTCAGCACCTTCCATGACGTCACGGCTTCTGATTGGTCGTGTGCCGCTCATGTGACCACCACGCGACCAATCCCAAGCCGCGACGTCATTCTCAGGCCCTAAACTCCTCATTCTAGGAATTTAGGACCTGAGAATGACGTCGCGGCTTGTGATTGGTCGCGTGGCGGTCACATGAGCGGCACGCGACCAATCAGAAGCCGTGATGTCATGGAAGGTGCTGAACACGCTCATTTTAAGCAAAGCAGGCTGCCGGTTAACAACGGTAAGGTGCAGGGGCCTCTGGACGGGTCAGTATATCAATATTTTTTATTTTAATTCTTTATTTTACACATTAATATGGATCCCAGGGCCTGAAGGAGAGTTTCCTCTCCTTCAGACCCTGGGAACCATCAGGATACCTTCCGATACTTGGTGTCCCATTGACTTGTATTGGTATCGGGTATCGGTATCGGCGATATCCGATACTTTTCGGGTATCGGCCGATACTATCCGATACCGATACTTTCAAGTATCGGACGGTATCGCTCAACACTAGTGTGTATGTATCGGCCACACCCACTCCACATAGCAACCAATCACTAAGCATTTTTAATTTCACCAGAGCTGTTTATAAGAAGCTGAGCTGTGATTGGTTGCTATGAGCAACAGTTTTCTTTGTAGACAGTTGTGGTAACTGAGGCCTATTATACTTATCATTTCTATGGTGTTATCCTCCTTCTGTAAAGCTGGAAATAACATATTACCATGGCGACACAGACCACCCTCTGACACAGACTGCAGGGGGAGCCCAGGGGGAGCCCAGTATCACACAAGATAGGATTAGATACACGGTTCAGCAGACTGTATTGCACAGTATAGGATTAGATATACTACCCAGTATCACACAGGATAGGATTAGATACACAGCTCAGCAGACAGTATCACACAGGATAGGATCAGATACACAGCTCAGCAGTCAGTAACACATGATAGGATTAGAAACACGGCTCAGCAGACAGTATCATGCAGGATAGGATTGGATACACGGCTCAGCAGACTGTGTCACACAGGATAGGATTAGATACACAGCTCAGCACGCAGTATCACACAGGAGAGGATTAGATACACAGCTCAGCAGACAGTATCACACAGAATAGGATTAGGTACACACCTCAGCAGACAGTATCACACAGAATAGGATTAGATACATGGCTTAGCAGACAGTAACACACAGGATAGGATTAGATACACGGCTCAGCAGACAGTATCACACAGGACAGAATTAGATACACGGCTCAGCAGATGGTATCACACAGGATAGGAATAGATGCATAGCTCAGCAACAGGATGTGCCAAAGGAGAGGACCTTTTCATTCCAAGAATTCCAATCAATCCATCTGATTTGCCTTTGATTTTAAACGCCTCCAGTTTCCAGGTTGACTGGCATTTGCAATGTCCATTAACAAGGCTCAGGGACAGTCCTTGAAAGTAGTAGGGATTGATTTACAATCTCCATGCTTCTCTCCTGGTCAATTTTATGTGGTCTGTTCAAAATGTTAGCGCTATATAAAAATAAAGATTATTAAGAGTAGGAACTGCCAAAAAACTTTTCATCTTTGCCCCGGAAGGAAAAAATAAAAATTTTGCTTATTAAAAGGCTCCTGAATGAGTTGAAAATAAAATACTATCAATACTTAGGTAATCATTTCAGTTAATTTGTGTTACAAATCTGTAGCATTGAGTATATGTTGTGAAATGTTTTTATGTGCAATGTAATCATTATAATTTGTTATATCTAACCACAGTTTGTTACTATGCCTGGGCAACCCCGGGCTCTTCAGCTGGTATATATATATATATATATATATATATATATATATATATATATATATATATATATATATATATATATATATATATATATATATATATATATATTACATGCAAGAAAAAAGAAGGCACTCACCGATCTGAAAGTTGGCAATCTTTATTCAATCTTCATAAAAAAACTTCATGGCCGGGGGAGTGAGGAAAGGAGCCCATGAGAGCAGGAGCAAACGACGGCTGTTTCGCGCTGTGCTTGCGCTTCTACGGGTCAGCATGTGTGAAGGCATGGAAGGGAAAGGAAATATACCGGCCACAATACACTCCCCCTCCCATCCAGCCCCTCCCACACCACCAGAAATACAAAACATTAAAATATGCACAATTAAAAACAAAATCATTACACGTGATCCCGAGCGTCCATAACGACAGTGAGAAACATCAATACTACACTCACTCCTGCCTAAATCAACAAAGAAAAAAAACAAAAACTTTAAACATCAATATTACACTCACTCCTGTTAGGAGTCGAGTTTCCTCTGCTGCACAGGGGGAATCTCGATCCGTGTCTGCTGCGGTCTCCCATTCTCCATCGGCCGCAGTGGAGCCTGCTCAGCGGAGATGTTGGTCCCAGTGTCTCACTATGACTGATACTGTGCAAAGGGTTACTGCTGCCTCTCCAGGATCTGCTATTGTACCCTGCACTGATCTGCGGCGAGCAGGCTTTTCTGGGACTAAGTCCTGCTTTGCACACAATGAGCATGCCCAGGGTAAGATCTCTCAGTGGAGATCAAGGGTCACATGCTCAGGTACTGCAGCCAAATCTATTGGTCCTTCTAGGAAGGTCCTGTAGGTGCGCAGGCTCTGTAGCAACCTCTCATTGGTCCTTCTAGGAAGGTACTGTACATGCTACAGCTATTTATGGCTCGCATGGCCGCACGGCCATGCGCTAGTATCTTCCTAAGTTATGTGCTTTGTGCCAGTGTGGTCATGTGTTTGTATGTGTTCAGGGACCCGGCTGAAATAAGCCCCTAGAATGCTGGCACCTCCGGCGAGGAGATTGTGTTTGTGTGTATTCAGGGACCTGGCTGAAATAAGCCCCTAGAACGCTGGCACCTCCGGCGAGGAGTTTTGTGTGCATGCATGACCACTGACTGCTCTTATTTGGGTAGTTAGCCTGTGCCTCTGTGAAAGTCTAACAGGGCACAGAGCTTTGCTTTCTCGGCCACTCTGTGAAGCTAACAGAGCTGGTTCATACCACCATATAGTGCCGCCAATTACTTAGCAGCAGGTTCTTTCCTGCACGGTGGATCCCGGGTTGCGAACGCACCAATCCCATCTAATAAATATATTCAGTGCGTTCCGCCAACCCTGACACACTCCTGCCTAAATCAACAAAGAAAAAGAAAAAAAATGAAAAAAAAAAAAAAAAAAACTTTTTCCTTTCTCTGTGACCAGGCAGGAGTGAGGTTTATTCATTCACATTTAAATACCTGTATGCGCTTAGGTCATCCCGAGCGTCCATAACGACAGTGAGAAACATCAATACTATACTCACTCCTGCCTAAATCAACAAAGAAAAAGAAAAACAAACAAAAACTTTTTCCTTTCTCTGTGACCAGGCAGGAGTGAGGTTTATTCATTCACATTTAAATACCTATATGCGCTCAAATACTACAACACCCACCTGCACACATACTATGGTCATACGTTGTAAAATGACAACCGGACAAACTAGCTGTTTTACTTACTGCAGGAACACAGCCATATCTTCCCTATCATTGAAGCCTACTTGACCCATTGTGCCAGTGCGCATGATCCACCTTGCTTCCCTTTTCAGCAACAGATTATCCAGATTCCCTCCTTGGGCTGGTAAGTTCACTTTCTCAATCCCTGCAAACATCAATACATTAGGGTTTCCATTATGCTTCTTAATATGCAAGATAAATCTTGGGACTCCCTTCCCCGATGCTATCGATTTACAATATTCCCGGAACCTAACATACAACGGGCGTATCGTTTTTCCTATGTAATAGTATTTGCACGGGCAAAACATTACATATACCACATGATCTGTCATCCCGAGCGTCCATAACGACAGTGAGATACATCAATACTACACTCACTCCTGCCTAAATCAACAAAGAAAAAGAAAAAAAAGAAAAAACTTTTTCCTTTCTCTGTGACCAGGCAGGGGTGAGGTTTATTCATTCACATTTAAATACCACATACCACATTTAAATTCTAGTGCTGAGGGCGTAACCCTTTTTATAGGGGAACACCATCGAATTATATGCCACCCATATCTCCAGGGAATTTGATTGACGTTTTTGAGGCGCAAGTAATTAGGGATGTAGAAGCCTTGATATATCAAAGAGCTTCCCCTAACCTTACCGCGGTTGAGAAGGAGGCGATGCGAGAAATAAGTACTTGGGAAGATACTGTAGTGAGATCAGCTGATAAAGGGGGAAAAATAGTGCTGCTCCCTAGGTCCATGTACAAATTAAATGAAGATAATAATACCAAATAATTTGTGTTTGCAATCATTTTCAGGAAGAAACTGAGTATTATCTGACAGAATTGCAGGGGTGTGAATACTTTTGGCCATGACTGTATATATCAGAAGCGTTGAGACAGCTATCAGACGGTGAGGTATATAGACCTTTGCAGCGGGACCCAATAAATAAATATAGGAATGAATTGAGGACCTATTTGAGGAAATTTGTCCAGTTGGGGGTTGTATCCCAGAAGAAAGCGGAGAAATTGCTGCCGGAGTTCCCTAGAAAACCTCATTGGTACAATATACCAAAAGTCCATAAATCGATTAATTGTCCTCCTGGGCGTCCCATTGTATCTGGGATAGGGTCTCTCACCCAGCCCCTATCCCAGTATATGGATTGGCTTCTGCGGCCGTTGTTAAAAGACATCCCATCTTATTTGAAAGACACTAATGCCTTTTTGGAGAGTATACAGGATTTTGAATGACAGGAGACTTTTTCATTAGCATCAATTGATGTTGAAAGTTTATATACGAAAATTCCCCAGAAAATGGGAGTGGAGGCTATTAGACAAATTTTGGGTACTACAGAGAGAAGCCAAAATTTTATCGATTTTGTTAGTGAGGTCTTGACTTCATCTTTACGCATAATGCGTTTACGTTTTTGGACCCGTGGTATGTACAAGAGGTAGGTATCGCGATGGGGACTCCAGCAGCATGCACCTTTGCAAATTTATTTTGGGGCCTTTTTGAGGAAAGATACATATATGCCGCTAGTAATATCTATCTGAAGCGGATTAAGTTTTACCGGAGATATGTTGATTATATAGTCATTATATGGGACAGAACAGCAGACTCATTTAGTGATTTTGTGTTGTACCTTAATCGGGACAACAGAATTGATATGTCTTTTATGTCATTTTTCAGGTGGGCAACATCTTGAGTTTCTTGATGTATTGGTGGGCACTATATGTACACCTCTATACCGTAAATCAGTAGCAACCAATATGATGTTGCATTACAATAGCTTTCATCCTAGACATGTCAAACAAGCCTTACACTATAGTCAATTTTTAAGGGTGAGGAGAGCGAATAACTAGGGTTGAGCGACTTTTACTTTTTTGGGGTCGAGTCGGGTTTTACAAAACCCGACTTTGTCAAAAGTCGAGTCGAGTGAAGTTGGCCGATTATCGCGAAAAGTCGGGGATCGACCGGAACATGAAACCCAATGCAAGTCAATGGGGAAGCATAGTCGGCAGCGAGTGGAGGCCAGGAAAACACCTACAGTGCCCATTTTAATGCCAAAAACATCCATTCTTGTTTCTGAAGCTTGTCAATCTTAATTAATTTTATAATAATAGTTGGGCATTGGAAATTGGGGGTCATTTGGCAAAAGTTGTGGGGGGTAGGGCTGGTTCAAGGTTTTAGTGGGCCCAGGAAATGTGGACTACATCACGGTGGTGGACCAGGGAGAGGTAAGTATTTCAACGTTGCAAGTGCTGTAATCCTGAGCAAGCAGGGGGGGCCCACTCGTTAGCATTGGCACTGGCACAGGGCCCCTCACAGTACGGCGGTGTGTTTGCACGGCAGGGGCGCCTCCCACCGGCAGCTACACTTTTGCGTACTATGAGGGGCCCTGTGCCAGTGACGTCGCCAACGATTATGCCCCCACACCTGATGAAGGAACCTGCACTTTCACCTGCACCTTCCTCTTTGTCCCCGTGTAAGGTGGTATAGTAAGCGGGAAGAGGAACCTGACTTTCAGCAGGGTCAGATTCTGGCTGTGTAGAGTGCAAGGGGAATGTAGTGGTCTGGGTCAATGTACCAGCGGAGTCATCTAGCCGTGGCTGGGCAATGGGCAGGATGAGGAGGAAACACAGATCTAGGCCCAAATAATAAAGTGGTCTAAATGCACTTCAAAATTGGTAACAGGACTAACCAGGCGGCATTGCTTTGTTCGGTGGAGGACAACTGTAATGAGAGGCTGACACAGTGAGTAGGGCCAAATAAGTAACTAGGCTAAATGCAGTTCTAAATTGGTAATAGTAGGAAACAGGTGGCACTGCTTTGTTCAGTGGAGGAGAACACCAAGCAGCGGCAGACACTGCTACTAGGCCCCAACCAAACTAGTAGGCCAACTGCAGTGTTACATTAACAACTACCTAATGGGAGCCTGAAGGTTGAAGCTCAAGAAAAACAAACAGAAGGAAACCCAGGAGCGGCAGACACCGTTAGAAGGCCCCAACCAAACTAGTAGGCCTGATGCAGTGTTATCTAAACAACTACTTAATGATAGCCTGAAGGTTGAAGCTCAGACAAGGAAACCTGGAGAACACCAAGGAGCGGCAGACACCGTTACTAGGCCCCAACCAAAGTAGTAGGGCAACTGCAGTGTTACATTAAAAACTACTTAATGATAGCCTGAAGGTTGAAGCTCAGACAAGGAAACCTGGAGGAGAACACCAAGGAGGAGGAGAACACCAAGGAGCGGCAGACACCGTTACTAGGCCCCAACCAAAGTAGTAGGGCAACTGCTGTCTTATATAAACAACTACTTAATGAGAGCCTGAAGGTTGAAGCTCAGACAAGGAAACCTGGAGGAGAACACCAAGGAGGAGGAGAACACCAAGGAGCGGCAGACACTGTTACTAGGCCCCAACCAAAGTAGTAGGGCAACTGCTGTCTAATATAAACAACTACTTAATGAGAGCCTGAAGGTTGAAGCTCAGACAAGGAAACCTGGAGGAGAACACCAAGGAGCGGCAGACACCGTTACTAGGCCCCAACCAAAGTAGTAGGGCAACTGCTGTCTTATATAAACAACTACTTAATGAGAGCCTGAAGGTTGAAGATCAGACAAGGAAACCTGGAGGAGAACACCAAGGAGCAGCAGACACCGTTACTAGGCCCCAACCAAAGTAGTAGGGCAACTGCAGTGTTACATTAAAAACTACTTAATGAGAGCCTGAAGGTTGAAGCTCAGAAAAGGAAACCTGGAGGAGAACACCAAGGAGCGGCAGACACCGTTACTAGGCCCCAACCAAAGTAGTCGGGCAACTGCAGTGTTACATTAAAAACTACGTAATGAGAGCCTGAAGGTTGAAGCTCAGCTTTTTCAGTGGAGCACCGCGTGATTGAGTGGCGCAGACAGACAAAGGTAGTATGTGGTAACTCAAAAAGTTGGCTCTATGCAGTTTTAAATTGGTTACAGGGGTACACAGGTAACATTGGTGTGGTCAGCGGAGGACAATTGGAAGGAGGGACCGCAGACAGACTTCCTAGGCCCAAAATAATGAAATAGGCTCTATGCAGCTTAAATTTGGCTACAGGGGTACACAGGCAGCATTGGTGTGGTCAGCGGAGGACAATTGGAAGGAGGGACCGCAGACAGACTTCCTAGGCCCAAAATAATAAAATAGGCTCTATGCAGCTTAAATTTGGCTACAGGGGTACACAGGCAGCATTGGTGTGGTCAGCGGAGGACAATTGGAAGGAGGGACCGCAGACAGACTTCCTAGGCCCAAAATAATAAAATAGGCTCCATGCAGCTTAAATTTGGCTACAGGGGTACACAGGCAGCATTGTTGTGGTCAGCGTAGGACAATTGGAAGGAGGGACCGCAGACAGACTTCCTAGGCCTAAAATAATAAAATAGGCTCTATGCAGCTTCCACTATGTGGCAGGGGTACACAGGCAGCATAGGTGTGGTCAGCGGAGGACAATTGGAAGGAGGGTCAGCGGAGGACAATTGGAAGGAGGGACCGCAGACAGACTTCCTAGGCCTAAAATAATAAAATAGGCTCTATGCAGCTTAAATTTGGCTACAGGGGTACACAGGCAGCATTGGTGTGGTCAGCGGAGGACAATTGGAAGGAGTGTCTGACACAGTAAGTACTCCCAAAAACTAAATTGATGTTAATGCATCCCAAAAAATAACAAAACCAAAAAAAAAAAGGGTGGCATACTTAGGTACAGGGGTGTGCTCCTATGCTGACTTTCAGACATTGTAATGTTGTGCAAAGTATTTACTGGTGTAAATGTAGGACAGGGCCCCTAACCATTTTAACTAGCATCATACATGTCAACAAATTGTTATTGTCTGTGCCAGCCATTGAAGGATTTCAGTGCATAGACTAAACAGTGGTGGAGCAGCGACAGATAAATTTGCAAGTGGTAGAGCACTGTTTGACCTGCGGGGGGGACACTCTCTCCTGGCCGGTGGTACTAGCCCAGGGCCCCTCATGTTACAACGATGTGTCTGACGTTGGGTGCGCGTCACCACCGCCAGAGACACTTCATTGTACTATGAGGGACCCAGTGCCAGTGCCGTCGACCAAAAGTGGGCACACCCACCTCTTCAGAAAAACGGCGCTCTGACGGGTGCTTGCGCCAAGTGGCGAGACCACGGCCCCGTGGGGGGAGTTAGGCCATTTTGGGAGGTGTAAACATATCGTATGCAGGACAAACAGCAGCTGCAAATTAAGAGATTGGAACAGTCAGTAACACCAGTCCCAAAGCAAGACCTTTTTACAGGAAAGCTAGGTGTCAGCTGGGAAAGGTGGGGCAAAATAATTTGAAATCCATGAGTGGTTCATTTTAATGAAGGTTAGAACATCAACATTTTGGGTAGCCAGACGAGTCCTTTTTTCGGTCAGTATTGAACCAGCAGCACTGAATACTCTTTCTGATAGCACACTAGCTTCTGGGCAAGCAAGCCCCTGCAATGCATATTCAGCCAATTCAGGCCAGGTGTCTATTTTGGATGCCCAGTAATCAAAGGGGAATGACGGTTGAGGGAGAACATCGGTAATGGAGGAAAAATAGTTAGTAACCATACTGGACAAATGTTGTCTACTGTCACTTTGAATTGATGCTGCTGTACCTGTCGTGTCTGCGGTCATTGCGAAATCACTCCACAACCTGGTCAGAAAACCCCTCTGTCCTACGCCACTTCTGATTTGTGCACCTCTAACACCTCTGCCCTGTTGCCCCCTGCAGCTCGTGTGAGAACCATCACCGGCGCTGTGTGCTGGGAAAGCCTGAATCAAACGGTCTACAAGAGTAGCTTGTTTGGTTGCCAATATTTGTTCGAGGTTCTCATTTGGCATGATATTTTGCAATTTGCCTTTATAGCGAGGATCAAGGAGGCAGGCCAACCAGTAATCGTCATCGGTCATCATTTTTATAATGCGTGGGTCCCTTTTGAGGATGCGCAAGGCATAATCCGCCATGTGGGCCAATGTTCCAGTTGTCAAGTCAGTGCATATGCTGGGTTGAGGAGCAGTTTCTGGCAAATCAACATCACTTGTCTCCCTCAAAAAAACCTGAACCCGGCCTTGCACCGCCAACAGTTTCTATTGCCCCCTCATCCTCCTCGTCCTCCTCCTCTTTGCCCGCCACCTCGTCCTGTAGACTTCCCTGAGCAGACAATGGCTGACTGTCATCAAGGCTTCCCTCGTCCTCGGCTGCAGACGCCTGCTCCTTTATGTGCGTCAAACTTTGCATCAGCAGATGCATTAGGGGGATGCTCATGCTTATTACGGCGTTGTCTGCACTAACCAGCCGTGTGCATTCCTCAAAACACTGAAGGACTTAACACAGATCTTGGAGCTTCGACCACTGCACAGCTGACAACTCCATGTCTGCCATCCAACTGCCTGCCCGTGTATGTGTATCCTCCCACAAATACATAACAGCATGCCTCTGTTCGCACAGTCTATGAAGCATGTGCAGTGTGGAGTTCCACCTTGTTGCAATGTTGATGATTAGGCGATGCTGGGGAAGGTTCAAAGACTGCTGATGGTTCTGCATACGGCTGGAGTGTACGGGAAAACGGCGGATGTGAGAGCAAAGTCTGCGCACTTTCAGCAGCAGGTCGGGTAACCCCGGATAACTTTTCAGGAAGCACTGCACCACCAGATTTAAGGTGTGAGCCAGGCAAGGAATGTGTATCAGTTGTGAAAGTGCTATGGCAGCCATAAAATTCCTTCCGTTATCACTCACTACCTTGCCTGCTGTTGTGAATTCTGCTTTTGGGCTCCCTCCGGTGGTTGTAGGTGGTAATGCAGTTGTCCCTGAGTTGCAGTCCTGGTCAGGTGTATCTGCTAATTGCAGTTCTGACTGGGGTATTTAGGCGTGCAGGATTCATTAGTCCTTGCCAGTTGTCAATTGTTGTTGGGAGGTTTTGGACCTCTGCCTGGTTCCTCCTGCCTTTCTGCCAAATCAGCAAAGATAAGTGTTTGGTTTTGTTTCTGTGGCACACATGCTGTGTGCTTAATAATTCAGTGCTATTCTTTTGTGTTTTCTTGTCCAGCTTAGATTGTGTCAGTATTTTCTCAGTCTTATTGGATTCTCTGGGGTTGCAGATATTCACTCCACGTCTCTAGTTAGATTGTGGAATTTTTTTGTATTATCTGCTGTGGATATTTTTTTTGAAGGGTTTTAATACTGACCGCCTAGTATTCTGTCCTATCCTTTCCTATTTAGCTAGAGTGGCCTCTTTTGCTAAATCTTGTTTTCTGCTTGCGTGTGTCTTTTCTTCTCCTACTCACAGTCAATATTCGTGGGGGCTGCCTATCCTTTGGGGTTCTGCTCTGAGGCAAGGTAGTATTCCTATTTCCATCTATAGGGGTATTTAGTCCTCCGGCTGTGTCAAGGTGTCTAGGGTTTGTTAGGCACACCCCACAGCTACTTCTAGTTGTGGTGTTAGTTCAGGATCTGCGGTCAGTACAGTTTCCACCTACTCCAGAGAAAGTTTCATGCAGTTCCAAGGTCAGCGGATCATAACAGCCTGCCTCAAGATGTACAGTGCCCAGCCATGAATGAGTTTCTTGCTGCAAGAATTCGGACAGAACTTCCACGGTGTGTCTGTTGTCGCCCAAACACTTAATTGCCAATACAGCCTGCTGACGCTTGCCACTAGCTGTTCCATAACTGGACTCCTCGTGTGCAACAGTGGCAGCTGCGGATGGAGTGGTCGTGCGACTGCGATCTGTGGATGAGCTCTCGCTTCTGCTGGAGGATGAGGAGGAGGAGGGGTGACGAACGCCTACAGCCAACTGTTTCCTAGACCGTGGGCTAGGCAGAACTGTCCCAAGATTACTGTCCCCTGTGGACTCTGCATCCACCACATTAACCCAGTGTGCCGTGATGGAGTCGTAACGCCCCTGGCCATGCCTACTGGTCCATGCATCTGTTGTCAGGTGCACCTTTCTACTCACAGATTGCCTGAGCGCATGGACAATCGGTCTTTTACATGCTGGTGGAGGGCTGGGATGGCTTTTCTGGAAAAAAAGTGTCGACTGGGTAGCTCGTAGCGTGGTGCAGCGCAGTCCATCAGGGCTTTGAAAGCTTCGCTTTCAACTAAGCGGTAGGGCATCATCTCTAACGAAATTAGTCTAGCAATGTGGGCGTTCAAACCCTGTGTACGCGGATGCGAGGATGAGTACTTCCTTTTCCTAACGAGAGTCTCATGTAGGGTGAGCTGGACTGGAGAGCTGCATATGGTGGAACTAGCGGGGGTGCCAGTGGACATGGGTGACTGAGAGAGGGTTGGTGATGGTATTCTTGCTGTTGCCCTACATACAGTTTTTCCTACCATGAACCTGGTGATTCCCTGACTGCTTTGGCCTTGCGACGAAACCGCCACATTACCTGCAGGTGGTGTGGTAAACGGTGGGCTTACAGTGAGGGAAGGGATGTCGCGTTGCTGACTAGCTTCATTGTGAGAGGGTGCTACAACGTTAAGGGACGTTTGGTAGTTTGTCCAGGCTTGCAAGTGCATGGTGGTTAAATGTCTATGCATGCAACTTGTATTTAGATTTTTAACATTCTGACCTCTGCTGAAGGTCCTTGAGCATTTCTTACAGATGACTTTGCGCTGATCATTGGGATCTTGGTTAAAAAAATTCCAGACTGCACTCTTCCTACTATCGGATACCTTTTCAGGCATTGCACACTGAGCTACTTTAACCGGATGGCCACGCTGTCCTACAACTGGTTTTGGTTTTGCCACACGTTTTTGGCCAGATACGGGCCTTCCAGATGGAACCTGTTGCGATGTTGATGCCTGCTGCGGCTCCTCCTCCTCCGCTTCAGAGCTACTGCCGCCTGCACCCTGTTCCCCCAATGGCTGCCAATCGGGGTCAACAACTGGGTCATCTATGACCTCCTCTTCTACACTATGTTCCAAATTATTATGCAAATGACATTTTTCTCTGATTTTTCTAAATGGTCAGTGCAAATGACAGTCAGTCTAATAAACGTCATCACCCGTTAGAGTATACATCGAATTTTATTGAAGAAACCTCCCAATGATAACAGTATAATCTCCAAAATGAATAAAAACTCAAAATGCACTGTTCCAAATTATTAGCCACAGTAGTATTTCTAAACATTTGATATGTTTCAAAGAACTGAAAATGCTCATTTGTGGAATTTGCAGCATTAGGCGGTCACATTCACTGAACAAAAAAGCTATTTAACTCCAAAACATCCTAACAGGCCAAGTTACATGTTAACATAGGAACCTTTCTTTGATATCACCTTCACAATTCTTGCATCCATTGAACTTGTGAGTTTATGGAGAGTTTCTGCTTGTATTTCTTTGCATGAAGTCAGAATAGCCTCCCAGAGCTGCTGTTTTGATGTGTACTGCCTCCCACCCTCATAGATCTTTTGTTTGATGATACTCCAAAGGTTCTCTATAGGGTTGAGGTCAGGGGAAGATGGTGGCCACACCATGAGTTTATCTCCTGTTATGCCCATAGCAGCCAATTACTCAGAGGTATTCATTGTCATGCATGAAGATGATTTTGTTCCTGAAGGCACGTTTCTGCTTTTTAGACCATGGAAGAAAGTTGTCAGTCAGAAACTCTATTTACTTTGCTGAGGTCATTTTCACACCTTCAGGAACCTTAAAGGGTCCTACCAGCTGGTTCCACATGATTCCGGCCCAAAACATGACTCCTCCACCTCCTTGCTGACATCGCAGCTTTGTTGGGACATGGTGGCCATTCACCAACCATCCACTACTCCATCCATCTGGACCATCCAGAGTTGCTCGACACTCATCAGTAAACAAGACTGTTTGGAAATCAGTCTTCATTTGTGTCTGGGCTCACTGCAACCATTTCTGCTTGTGAACACTGTTTAGGAGTGGCCGAATAGTAGGTTTATGCACCACAGCAAGCCTTTGAAGGATCCTACTCCTTGAGGTTCGAGGGACTCCAGACGCACCAGCAGCTTCAAATAACTGTTTGCTGCTTTTAATGGTATTTTGGCAGCTGCTCTCTTAATCCAATGAATTTGTCTGCCAGAAAACTTCCTCATTATGCCTTTATTTTCATGAACTCTGTCTGTGCTCTGTTTCAGTCACAAATCTCATCAGAGTATGATGATCACTCTTAAGTTTTCGTGAAATATCTAATTTTTTCATACCTTGTCCAAGGCATTGCACTATTTAACGCTTTTCAGCAGCAGATAGATCCTTTTTATTTCCCATATTGCTTGAAACCTGTGACCTGCATAATAATGTGGAACATCATTTTTGAGTAGTTTTCTTTTAATTAGAATCACCTGGAAAACTAATTATCACATGTGTTTAAGATTGATTTCAGTGATTCATTGAGCCCTGAGACACAATACCATCCACGAGTTTATTTGAAAAACAAAACAATTAAATCTTTAAGACACTTAAATCCAATTTGCATAATAATTTGGAACACAGTGTATGTCCTGTGCACCTTCCTCTGGGTCACCATGTAAGCCGCTGCTATAGCGTTGGTGACGGGGCTCCATAGTCTCATTGGGGTCAGATTCTGGATCAGTACACTGCGAGGGCAATGTTCTGATCTGAGTCAAAGGAACAGCATAATAATCTGGCTGTGGCTGTGCATCTGTGCACTCCATGTCCGATTCATCTTGTAATGGGCATGGCCTGTTAACAATTTCCCTTTCTAACCCAGGCACGGTATGTGTAAAGAGCTCCATATAGTAACCTGTTGTGTCACCTGACGCATCCTTCACTGTTGTTCTGGGTGAAGGAAACAAGGAAGCAACTTGTTCCTGACCGGGAGCATCCACTGACGACGCACTGCTCTGACATTTGGCACTTTCCGAGGAGGAGGCGAAAGAGCTAGAGGCAGAGGCAGCAATGAAAGCCAATACTTGTTCCTCCTGCTCCGGCTTCAAAAGCGGTTTTCCTACTCCCAGAAAAGGGAGCCTTCGAGGCCTTGTGTAGCCAGACGATGACGCTGGCTCAACAACTTGAGACTTAGGGGCTACATTGCTTTTCCCACGACCACCTGATGCTCCACGACCACCACCACCAACATCATTACCAGCTGGCAATGAACGCCCATGGCCACGACCTCTTCCACCAGACTTCCTCATTATTGGAAAAATGTAATCAAACTAACAACCGTTATGTGGTCCTGTAAAACCAGGTAGAAGGTGTACGTGAACTTGTTGTGAATTTAAATCTCCCTTTTTATGTGTGGGAGAATGCAGGGAAAAATCAGGCCCACTGTATTACACTACACAGTTTGATTGGCAGAAAGAAGATGGCAGATATGGCACTAACAGGACTGACGCAGATGCACACACTGGCAATAGAAATGTCCCTCTTTATGTGTGGGAGAATGCAGGGAAAAATCAGGCCCACTGTATTACACTACACAGTTTGATTGGCAGAAAGAGGCTGGCAGATATGGCACTAACAGGACTGACGCAGATGCACACAATGGCAATAGAAATGTCCCTCTTTATGTGTGGGAGAATGCAGGGAAAAATCAGGCCCACTGTATTACACTACACTGCTTGATTGGCAGAAAGAGGCTGGCAGATATGGCACTAACAGGACTGACGCAGATGCACACACTGGCAATAGAAATGTCCCTCTTTATGTGTGGGAGAATGCAGGGAAAAATCAGGCCCACTGTATTACACTACACAGTTTGATTGGCAGAAAGAGGATGGCAGATATGGCACTAACAGGACTGACGCAGATGCACACACTGGCAATAGAAATGTCCCTCTTTATGTGTGGGAGAATGCAGGGAAAAATCAGGCCCACTGTGTTACACTACACTGTTTGATTGGCAGAAAGAGGCTGGCAGATATGGCACTAACAGGACTGACGCAGATGCACACACTGGCAATAGAAATGTCCCTCTTTATGTGTGGGAGAATGCAGGGAAAAATCAGGCCCACTGTATTACACTACACTGTTTGATTGGCAGAAAGAGGCTGGCAGATATGGCACTAACAGGACTGACGCAGATGCACACACTGGCAATAGAAATTTCCCTCTTTATGTGTGGGAGAATGCAGGGAAAAATCAGGCCCACTGTATTACACTACACAGTTTGATTGGCAGAAAGAGGCTGGCAGATATGGCAGTAACAGGACTGACGCAGATGCACACAATGGCAATAGAAATGTCCCTCTTTATGTGTGGGAGAATGCAGGGAAAAATCAGGCCCACTGTATTACACTACACAGTTTGATTGGCAGAAAGAGGCTGGCAGATATGGCCAGTAACATGACTGACGCAGATGCACACACTGGCAATAGAAATGTCCCTCTTTATGTGTGGGAGAATGCAGGGAAAAATCAGGTCCACTGTATTACACTACACAGTTTGATTGGCAGAAAGAGGCTGGCAGATATGGCACTAACAGGACTGACGCAGATGCACACAATGGCAAAATAGAAATGTCCCTCTTTATGTGTGGGAGAATGCAGGGAAAAATCAGGCCCACTGTATTACACTACACAGTTTGATTGGCAGAAAGAGGATGGCAGATATGGCACTAACAGGACTGACGCAGATGCACACACTGGCAATAGAAATGTCCCTCTTTATGTGTGGGAGAATGCAGGGAAAAATCAGGCCCACTGTATTACACTACACAGTTTGATTGGCAGAAAGAGGCTGGCAGATATGGCACTAACAGGACTGACGCAGATGCACACAATGGCAATAGAAATGTCCCTCTTTATGTGTGGGAGAATGCAGGGAAAAATCAGGCCCACTGTATTACACTACACAGTTTGATTGGCAGAAAGAGGCTGGCAGATATGGCACTAACAGGACTGACGCAGATGCACACAATGGCAATAGAAATGTCCCTCTTTATGTGAGGGAGAATGCAGGGAAAAATCAGGCCCACTGTATTACACTACACTGCTTGATTGGCAGAAACAGGCTGGCAGATATGGCACTAACAGGACTGACGCAGATGCACACACTGGCAATAGAAATGTCCCTCTTTATGTGTGGGAGAATGCAGGGAAAAATCAGGCCCACTGTATTACACTACACAGTTTGATTGGCTGAAAGAGGATGGCAGATATGGCACTAACAGGACTGACGCAGATGCACACACTGGCAATAGAAATGTCCCTCTTTATGTGTGGGAGAATGCCGGGAAAAATCAGGCCCACTTTGTTAAACTACACAGTTTGATTGGCAGAAAGAGGCTGGCAGATATGGCACTAACAGGACTGACGCAGATGCACACACTGGCAATAGAAATGTCCCTCTTTATGTGTGGGAGAAAGCAGGGAAAAATCCGGCCCACTGTATTACGCTACACTGTTTGATTGGCAGAAAGAGGCTGGCAGATATGGCACTAACAGGACTGACGCAGATGCACACACTGGCAATAGAAATTTCCCTCTTTATGTGTGGGAGAATGCAGGGAAAAATCAGGCCCACTGTATTACACTACACAGTTTGATTGGCAGAAAGAGGCTGGCAGATATGGCAGTAACAAGACTGACGCAGATGCACACAATGGCAATAGAAATGTCCCTCTTTATGTGTGGGAGAATGCAGGGAAAAATCAGGCCCACTGTATTACACTACACAGTTTGATTGGCAGAAAGAGGCTGGCAGATATGGCAGTAACATGACTGACGCAGATGCACACACTGGCAATAGAAATGTCCCTCTTTATGTGTGGGAGAATGCAGGGAAAAATCAGGACCACTGTATTACACTACACAGTTTGAATGGCAGAAAGAGGCTGGCAGATATGGCACTAACAGGACTGACGCAGATGCACACAATGGCAAAAGAAATGTCCCTCTTTATGTGTGGGAGAATGCAGGGAAAAATCAGGCCCACTGTATTACACTACACAGTTTGATTGGCAGAAAGAGGCTGGCAGATATGGCACTAACAGGACTGACGCAGATGCACACACTGGCAATAGAAATGTCCCTCTTTATGTGTGGGAGAATACAGGTAAAAATCAGGCCCACTGTATTACACTACACAGTTTGATTGGCAGAAAGAGGCTGGCAGATATGGCACTAACAGGACTGACGCAGATGCACACAATGGCAATAGAAATGTCGCTCTTTATGTGTGGGAGAATGCAGGGAAATATCAGGACCACTGTATTACACTACACAGTTTGATTGGCAGAAAGAGGCTGGCAGATATGGGACTAAAAGGACTGACGCAGATGCACACAATGGCAAAATAGAAATGTCCCTCTTTATGTGTGGGAGAATGCAGGAAAAAATCAGGCCCACTGTATTACACTACACAGTTTGATTGGCAGAAAGAGGCTGGCAGATATGGCACTAACAGGACTGACGCAGATGCACACAATGGCAATAGAAATGTCCCTCTTTATGTGTGGGAGAATGCAGGGAAATATCAGGACCACTGTATTACACTACACAGTTTGATTGGCAGAAAGAGGCTGGCAGATATGGCACTAACAGGACTGACGCAGATGCACACAATGGCAATAGAAATGTCCCTCTTTATGTGTGGGAGAATGCAGGGAAATATCAGGACCACTGTATTACACTACACAGTTTGATTGGCAGAAAGAGGCTGGCAGATATGGCACTAACAGGACTGACGCAGATGCACACACTGGCAATAGAAATGTCCCTCTTTTTTTGATATGGGAGACGAGATTTAATCAGGCCCACTATATCACGGTATAGTTCCTGTGGCACAAAATGACTGACAGATACCACAGACAGCACTCGCACAGATGCACAGATTTGGCAAGATTATTCTCCCTTTATTTAATTTTTTTTTTTGGATATGGGAGACAAGTGATTTAATCAGGCCCACTGTTATACTGTAGGTTTTCTGTGGCAGAAAAAGAAAGACAGATGCCACACACAGGACTGGCACTGATGCAGATTTGCCAATCTTAATCTCCCACTTGTTTTATTTTTTATGGGAGAATTGTGAAGAAATCAGGCCCACTATTAAACAGTAGGTTTTCTGTGGCAGAAAAACAAAGACAGATGCCACACACAGGACTGGCACTGATGCAGATTTGCCAATCTTAATCTCCCACTTGTTTTATTTTTTCTGGGAGAATTGTGAAGAAATCAGGCCCACTGTTATACAGTAGGTTTTCTGTGGCAGAAAAACAAAGACAGATGCCACACACAGGACTGGCACTGATGCAGATTTGCCAATCTTAATCTCCCACTTGTTTTATTTTTTATGGGAGAATTGTGAAGAAATCAGGCCCACTGTTATACAGTAGGTTTTCTGTGGCAGAAAAACAAAGACAGATGCCACACACAGGACTGGCACTAATGCAGATTTGCCAATCTTAATCTCCCACTTTTTTATTTTTTTCTGGGAGAATTGTGAAGAAATCAGGCCCACTGTTATACAGTAGGTTTTCTGTGGCAGAAAAACAAAGACAGATGCCACACACAGGACTGGCACTGATGCAAATTTGCCAATCTTAATCTCCCACTTGTTTTATTTTTTATGGGAGAATTGTGAAGAAATCAGGCCCACTGTTATACAGTAGGTTTTCTGTGGCAGAAAATGAAAGACAGATGCCACACACAGGACTAGCACTGATGCAGATTTGCCAATCTTAATCTCCCACTTGTTTTATTTTTTATGGGACAATTGTGAAGAAATCAGGCCCACTGTTATACAGTAGGTTTTCTGTGGCAGAAATTGAAAGACAGATGCCACACACAGGACTGGCACTGATGCAGATTTGCCAATCTTAATCTCCCACTTGTTTTATTTTTTATGGGAGAATTGTGAAGAAATCAGGCCCACTGTTATACAATAGGTTTTCTGTGGCAGAAAAACAAAGACAGATGCCACACACAGGACTGGCACTGATGCAGATTTGCCAATCTTAATCTCCCACTTGTTTTATTTTTTATGGGAGAATTGTGAAGAAATCAGGCCCACTGTTATACAGTAGGTTTTCTGTGGCAGAAAATGAAAGACAGATGCCACACACAGGACTAGCACTGATGCAGATTTGCCAATCTTAATCTCCCACTTGTTTTATTTTTTATGGGAGAATTGTGAAGAAATCAGGCCCACTGTTATACAGTAGGTTTTCTGTGGCAGAAAAACAAAGACAGATGCCACACACAGGACTGGCACTGATGCAGATTTGTTAATCTTAATCTCCCACTTTTTTATTTTTTCTGGGAGAATTGTGAAGAAATCAGGCCCACTGTTATACAGTAGGATTTCTGTGGCAGAAAAACAAAGACAGATGCCACACACAGGACTGGCACTCATTCAGATTTGTTAATCTTAATATCCCACTTTTTTATTTTTTCTGGGAGAATTGTGAAGAAATCAGGCCCACTGTTATACAGTAGGTTTTCTGTGGCAGAAAAACAAAGACAGATGCCACACACAGGACTGGCACTGATGCAGATTTGTTAATCTTAATCTCCCACTTTTTTATTTTTTCTGGGAGAATTGTGAAGAAATCAGGCCCACTGTTATACAGTAGGTTTTCTGTGGCAGAAAAACAAAGACAGATGCCACACACAGGACTGGCACTGATGCAGATGTGCCAATCTTAACCTCCCACTTTTTTTTTTTCTGGGAGAATTGTGAAGAAATCAGGCCCACTGTTATACAATAGGTTTTCTTTGGCAGAAAAACAAAGACAGATGCCACACACAGGACTGGCACTGATGCAGATTTGCCAATCTTAATCTCCCACTTGTTTTATTTTTTATGGGACAATTGTGAAGAAATCAGGCCCACTGTTATACAGTAGGTTTTCTGTGGCAGAAATTGAAAGACAGATGCCACACACAGGACTGGCACTGATGCAGATTTGCCAATCTTAATCTCCCACTTGTTTTATTTTTTATGGGAGAATTGTGAAGAAATCAGGCCCACTGTTATACAATAGGTTTTCTGTGGCAGAAAAACAAAGACAGATGCCACACACAGGACTGGCACTGATGCAGATTTGCCAATCTTAATCTCCCACTTGTTTTATTGTTTATGGGAGAATTGTGAAGAAATCAGGCCCACTGTTATACAGTAGGTTTTCTGTGGCAGAAAATGAAAGACAGATGCCACACACAGGACTAGCACTGATGCAGATTTGCCAATCTTAATCTCCCACTTGTTTTATTTTTTATGGGAGAATTGTGAAGAAATCAGGCCCACTGTTATACAGTAGGTTTTCTGTGGCAGAAAAACAAAGACAGATGCCACACACAGGACTGGCACTGATGCAGATTTGTTAATCTTAATCTCCCACTTTTTTATTTTTTCTGGGAGAATTGGGAAGAAATCAGGCCCACTGTTATACAGTAGGTTTTCTGTGGCAGAAAAACAAAGACAGATGCCACACACAGGACTGGCACTGATGCAGATTTGCCAATCTTAATCTCCCACTTGTTTTATTTTTTATGGGAGAATTGTGAAGAAATCAGACCCACTGTTATACTGTAGGTTTTCTGTGGCAGAAAATGAAAGACAGATGCCACACACAGGACTGGCACTGATGCAGATTTGCCAATCTTAATCTCCCACTTTTTTTATTTTTTCTGGGAGAATTGTGAAGAAATCAGGCCCACTTTTATACAATAGGTTTTCTGTGGCAGAAAAACAAAGACAGATGCCACACCAAGGACTGACACTGATGCAGATTTGCCAATCTTAATCTCCCACTTTTTTTTTCTGGGAGTATTGTGAAGAAATCAGGCCCACTGTTATACAGTAGGTTTTCTGTGGCAGAAAAACAAAGACAGATGCCACACCCAGGACTGGTACTAATGCAGATTTGCCAATCTTAATCTCCCACTTTTTTTATTTTTTCTGGGAGAATTGTGAAGAAATCAGACCCACTGTTATACAGTAGGTTTTCTGTGGCAGAAGATGAAAGACAGATGCCACACACAGGACTGGCACTGATGCAGATTTGCCAATCTTAATCTCCCACTTGTTTTATTTTTTATGGGAGAATTGTGAAGAAATCAGGCCCACTGTTTTACAGTAGGTTTTATGTGGCAGAAAAACAAAGACAGATGCCACACACAGGACTGGCACTGATGCAGATTTGCCAATCTTAACCTCCCACTTTTTTTTTTCTGGGAGAATTGTGAAGAAATCAGGCCCACTCTTATACAGTAGGTTTTCTGTGGCAGAAAAACAAAGACAGATGCCACACCCAGGACTGGTACTGATGCAGATTTGCCAATCTTAATCTCCCACTTGTTTTATTTTTTATGGGAGAATTGTGAAGAAATCAGGCCCACTGTTATGCAGTAGGTTTTCTGTGGCAGAAAATGAAAGACAGATGCCACACACAGGACGGGCACTGATGCAGATTTGCCAATCTTAATCTCCCACTTGTTTTATTTCTTATGGGAGAATTGTGAAGAAATCAGGCCCACTGTTATACAATAGGTTTTCTGTGGCAGAAAAACAAAGACAGATGCCACACACAGGACTGGCACTGATGCAGATTTGCCAATCTTAATCTCCCACTTGTTTTATTTTTTATGGGACAATTGTGAAGAAATCAGGCCCACTGTTATACAGTAGGTTTTCTGTGGCAGAAAATGAAAGACAGATGCCACACAGGACTAGCACTGATGCAGATTTGCCAATCTTAATCTCCCACTTTTTTATTTTTTTCTGGGAGAATTGTGAAGAAATCAGGCCCACTGTTATACAGTACGTTTTCTGTGGCAGAAAAACAAAGACAGATGCCACACACAGGACTGGCACTGATGCAGATTTGCCAATATTAATCTCCCACTTGTTTTATTTTTTATGGGAGAATTGTGAAGAAATCAGGCCCACTGTTTTACAGTAGGTTTTCTGTGGCAGAAAACAAAGACAGATGCCACACCCAGGACTGGTACTGATTCAGATTTGCCAATCTTAATATCCCACTTTTTTATTTTTTCTGGGAAAATTGTGAAGAAATCAGGCCCACTGTAATACAGTAGGTTTTCTGTGGCAGAAAATGAAAGACAGATGCCACACACAGGACTGGCACTGATGCAGATTTGCCAATCTTAATCTCCCACTTGTTTTATTTTTTATGGGAGAATTGTGAAGAAATCAGGCCCACTGTTATACAATAGGTTTTCTGTGGCAGAAAAACAAAGACAGATGCCACACACAGGACTGGCACTGATGCAGATTTGCCAATCTTAATCTCCCACTTGTTTTATTTTTTATGGGAGAATTGTGCAGAAATCAGGCCCACTGTTATACAGTAGGTTTTCTGTGGCAGAAAATGAAAGACAGATGCCACACCCAGGACTAGCACTGATGCAGATTTGCCAATCTTAATCTCCCACTTGTTTTATTTTTTATGGGAGAATTGTGAAGAAATCAGGACCACTGTTATACAGTAGGTTTTCTGTGGCAGAAAAACAAAGACAGATGCCACACACAGGACTGGCACTGATGCAGATTTGTTAATCTTAATCTCCCACTTTTTTATTTTTTCTGGGAGAATTGTGAAGAAATCAGGCCCACTGTTATACAGTAGGTTTTCTGTGGCAGAAAAACAAAGACAGATGCCACACACAGGACTGGCACTGATGCAGATTTGTTAATCTTAATCTCCCACTTTTTTATTTTTTCTGGGAGAATTGTGAAGAAATCAGGCCCACTGTTATACAGTAGGTTTTCTGTGGCAGAAAAACAAAGACAGATGCCACACACAGGACTGGCACTGATGCAGATTTGTTAATCTTAATCTCCCACTTTTTTATTTTTTCTGGGAGAATTGTGAAGAAATCAGGCCCACTGTTATACAGTAGGTTTTCTGTGGCAGAAAAACAAAGACAGATGCCACACACAGGACTGGCACTGATGCAGATTTGTTAATCTTAATCTCCCACTTTTTTATTTTTTCTGGGAGAATTGGGAAGAAATCAGGCCCACTGTTATACAGTAGGTTTTCTGTGGCAGAAAAACAAAGACAGATGCCACACCCAGGACTAGAACTGATGCAGATTTGCCAATCTTAATCTCCCACTTTTTTTATTTTTCTGGGAGAATTGTGAAGAAATCAGGCCCACTGTTATACAGTAGGTGTTCTGTGGCAGAAAAACAAAGACAGATGCCACACACAGGACTGGCACTGATGCAGATTTGCCAATCTTAATCTCCCACTTGTTTTATTTTTTCTGGGAGAATTGTGAAGAAATCAGGCCCACTGTTATACAGTAGGTTTTCTGTGGCAGAAAAACAAAGACAGATGCCACACACAGGACTGGCACTGATGCAGATTTGCCAATCTTAATCTCCCACTTGTTTTATTTTTTATGGGAGAATTGTGAAGAAATCAGGCCCACTGTTATACAGTAGGTTTTCTGTGGCAGAAAATGAAAGACAGATGCCACACACAGGACTGGCACTGATGCAGATTTGCCAATCTTAATCTCCCACTTGTTTTATTTTTTATGGGAGAATTGTGAAGAAATCAGGCCCACTGTTATACAGTAGGTTTTCTGTGGCAGAAAATGAAAGACAGATGCCACACACAGGACTGGCACTGATGCAGATTTGCCAATCTTAATCTCCCACTTGTTTTATTTTTTATGGGAGAATTGTGAAGAAATCAGGCCCACTGTTATACAGTAGGTTTTCTGTGGCAGAAAAACAAAGACAGATGCCACACACAGGACTGGCACTGATGCAGATTTGTTAATCTTAATCTCCCACTTTTTTATTTTTTCTGGGAGAATTGGGAAGAAATCAGGCCCACTGTTATACAGTAGGTTTTCTGTGGCAGAAAAACAAAGACAGATGCCACACACAGGACTGGCACTGATGCAGATTTGTTAATCTTAATCTCCCACTTTTTTATTTTTTATGGGAGAATTGTGAAGAAATCAGGCCCACTGTTATACAGTAGGTTTTCTGTGGCAGAAAAACAAAGACAGATGCCACACACAGGACTGGCACTGATGCAGATTTGTTAATCTTAATCTCCCACTTTTTTATTTTTTCTGGGAGAATTGGGAAGAAATCAGGCCCACTGTTATACAGTAGGTTTTCTGTGGCAGAAAAAAAAAAAAACAGATGCCACACCCAGGACTAGAACTGATGCAGATTTGCCAATCTTAATCTCCCACTTGTTTTATTTTTTATGGGACAATTGTGAAGAAATCAGGCCCACTGTTATACAGTAGGTTTTCTGTGGCAGAAAATGAAAGACAGATGCCACACAGGACTAGCACTGATGCAGATTTGCCAATCTTAATCTCCCACTTGTTTTATTTTTTATGGGCGAATTGTGAAGAAATCAGGCCCACTGTTATACAGTAGGTTTTCTGTGGCAGAAAAACAAAGACAGATGCCACACACAGGACTGGCACTGATGCAGATTTGCCAATCTTAATCTCCCACTTTTTTATTTTTTTCTGGGAGAATTGTGAAGAAATCAGGCCCACTGTTATACAGTACGTTTTCTGTGGCAGAAAAACAAAGACAGATGCCACACACAGGACTGGCACTGATGCAGATTTGCCAATATTAATCTCCCACTTGTTTTATTTTTTATGGAAGAATTGTGAAGAAATCAGGCCCACTGTTTTACAGTAGGTTTTCTGTGGCAGAAAAACAAAGACAGATGCCACACCCAGGACTGGTACTGATTCAGATTTGCCAATCTTAATATCCCACTTTTTTATTTTTTCTGGGAAAATTGTGAAGAAATCAGGCCCACTGTAATACAGTAGGTTTTCTGTGGCAGAAAATGAAAGACAGATGCCACACACAGGACTGGCACTGATGCAGATTTGCCAATCTTAATCTCCCACTTGTTTTATTTTTTATGGGAGAATTGTGAAGAAATCAGGCCCACTGTTATACAATAGGTTTTCTGTGGCAGAAAAACAAAGACAGATGCCACACACAGGACTGGCACTGATGCAGATTTGCCAATCTTAATCTCCCACTTGTTTTATTTTTTATGGGAGAATTGTGCAGAAATCAGGTCCACTGTTATACAGTAGGTTTTCTGTGGCAGAAAATGAAAGACAGATGCCACACCCAGGACTAGCACTGATGCAGATTTGCCAATCTTAATCTCCCACTTGTTTTATTTTTTATGGGAGAATTGTGAAGAAATCAGGACCACTGTTATACAGTAGGTTTTCTGTGGCAGAAAAACAAAGACAGATGCCACACACAGGACTGGCAGTGATGCAGATTTGTTAATCTTAATCTCCCACTTTTTTATTTTTTCTGGGAGAATTGGGAAGAAATCAGGCCCACTGTTATACGGTAGGTTTTCTGTGGCAGAAAAACAAAGACAGATGCCACACACAGGACTGGCACTGATGCAGATTTGTTAATCTTAATCTCCCACTTTTTTATTTTTTCTGGGAGAATTGTGAAGAAATCAGGCCCACTGTTATACAGTAGGTTTTCTGTGGCAGAAAAACAAAGACAGATGCCACACACAGGACTGGCACTGATGCAGATTTGTTAATCTTAATCTCCCACTTTTTTATTTTTTCTGGGAGAATTGGGAAGAAATCAGGCCCACTGTTATACAGTAGGTTTTCTGTGGCAGAAAAACAAAGACAGATGCCACACCCAGGACTAGAACTGATGCAGATTTGCCAATCTTAATCTCCCACTTTTTTATTTTTCTGGGAGAATTGTGAAGAAATCAGGCCCACTGTTATACAGTAGGTTTTCTGTGGCAGAAAAACAAAGACAGATGCCACACACAGGACTGGCACTGATGCAGATTTGCCAATCTTAATCTCCCACTTGTTTTATTTTTTCTGGGAGAATTGTGAAGAAATCAGGCCCACTGTTATACAGTAGGTTTTCTGTGGCAGAAAAACAAAGACAGATGCCACACACAGGACTGGCACTGATGCAGATTTGCCAATCTTAATCTCCCACTTGTTTTATTTTTTATGGGAGAATTGTGAAGAAATCAGGCCCACTGTTATACAGTAGGTTTTCTGTGGCAGAAAAACAAAGACAGATGCCACACACAGGACTGGCACTGATGCAGATTTGTTAATCTTAATCTCCCACTTTTTTGTTTTTTCTGGGAGAATTGTGAAGAAATCAGGCCCACTGTTATACAGTAGGTTTTCTGTGGCAGAAAAACAAAGACAGATGCCACACACAGGACTGGCACTGATGCAGATTTGCCAATCTTAATCTCCCACTTGTTTTATTTTTTATGGGAGAATTGTGAAGAAATCAGGCCCACTGTTATACAGTAGGTTTTCTGTGGCAGAAAAACAAAGACAGATGCCACACACAGGACTGGCACTGATGCAGATTTGTTAATCTTAATCTCCCACTTTTTTATTTTTTCTGGGAGAATTGGGAAGAAATCAGGCCCACTGTTATACAGTAGGTTTTCTGTGGCAGAAAAACAAAGACAGATGCCACACACAGGACTGGCACTGATGCAGATTTGTTAATCTTAATCTCCCACTTTTTTATTTTTTCTGGGAGAATTGTGAAGAAATCAGGCCCACTGTTATACAGTAGGTTTTCTGTGGCAGAAAAACAAAGACAGATGCCACACCCAGGACTAGAACTGATGCAGATTTGCCAATCTTAATCTCCCACTTTTTTTATTTTTCTGGGAGAATTGTGAAGAAATCAGGCCCACTGTTATACAGTAGGTTTTCTGTGGCAGAAAAACAAAGACAGATGCCACACACAGGACTGGCACTGATGCAGATTTGCCAATCTTAATCTCCCACTTGTTTTATTTTTTCTGGGAGAATTGTGAAGAAATCAGGCCCACTGTTATACAGTAGGTTTTCTGTGGCAGAAAAACAAAGACAGATGCCACACACAGGACTGGCACTGATGCAGATTTGCCAATCTTAATCTCCCACTTGTTTTATTTTTTATGGGAGAATTGTGAAGAAATCAGGCCCACTGTTATACAGTAGGTTTTCTGTGGCAGAAAAACAAAGACATGCCACACACAGGAATGGCACTAATGCAGATTTGCCAATCTTAATCTCCCACTTTTTTTTATTTTGTCTGGGAGAATTGTGAAGAAATCAGGCCCACTGTTATACAGTAGGTTTTCTGTGGCAGAAAAACAAAGACAGATGCCACACACAGGACTGGCACTGATGCAGATTTGCCAATCTTAATCTCCCACTTGTTTTATTTTTTATGGGAGAATTGTGAAGAAATCAGGCCCACTGTTATACAGTAGGTTTTCTGTGGCAGAAAAACAAAGACAGATGCCACACACAGGACTGGCACTGATGCAGATTTGCCAATCTTAATCTCCCACTTGTTTTATTTTTTCTGGGAGAATTGTGAAGAAATCAGGCCCACTGTTATACAGTAGGTTTTCTGTGGCAGAAAATGAAAGACAGATGCCACACACAGGACTGGCACTGATGCAGATTTGCCAATCTTAATCTCCCACTTGTTTTATTTTTTATGGGAGAATTGTGAAGAAATCAGGCCCACTGTTATACAGTAGGTTTTCTGTGGCAGAAAAACAAAGACAGATGCCACACACAGGACTGGCACTGATGCAGATTTGTTAATCTTAATCTCCCACTTTTTTATTTTTTCTGGGAGAATTGGGAAGAAATCAGGCCCACTGTTATACAGTAGGTTTTCTGTGGCAGAAAAACAAAGACAGATGCCACACACAGGACTGGCACTGATGCAGATTTGTTAATCTTAATCTCCCACTTTTTTATTTTTTCTGGGAGAATTGTGAAGAAATCAGGCCCACTGTTATACAGTAGGTTTTCTGTGGCAGAAAAACAAAGACAGATGCCACACCCAGGACTAGAACTGATGCAGATTTGCCAATCTTAATCTCCCACTTTTTTTTAATTTTCTGGGAGAATTGTGAAGAAATCAGGCCCACTGTTATACAGTAGGTTTTCTGTGGCAGAAAAACAAAGACAGATGCCACACACAGGACTGGCACTGATGCAGATTTGCCAATCTTAATCTCCCACTTGTTTTATTTTTTCTGGGAGAATTGTGAAGAAATCAGGCCCACTGTTATACAGTAGGTTTTCTGTGGCAGAAAAACAAAGACAGACGCCACACACAGGACTGGCACTGATGCAGATTTGCCAATCTTAATCTCCCACTTGTTTTATTTTTTATGGGAGAATTGTGAAGAAATCAGGCCCACTGTTATACAGTAGGTTTTCTGTGGCAGAAAAACAAAGACATGCCACACACAGGAATGGCACTAATGCAGATTTGCCAATCTTAATCTCCCACTTTTTTTTATTTTGTCTGGGAGAATTGTGAAGAAATCAGGCCCACTGTTATACAGTAGGTTTTCTGTGGCAGAAAAACAAAGACAGATGCCACACACAGGACTGGCACTGATGCAGATTTGCCAATCTTAATCTCCCACTTGTTTTATTTTTTATGGGAGAATTGTGAAGAAATCAGGCCCACTGTTATACAGTAGGTTTTCTGTGGCAGAAAAACAAAGACAGATGCCACACACAGGACTGGCACTGATGCAGATTTGCCAATCTTAATCTCCCACTTGTTTTATTTTTTCTGGGAGAATTGTGAAGAAATCAGGCCCACTGTTATACAGTAGGTTTTCTGTGGCAGAAAAACAAAGACAGATGCCACACACAGGACTGGCACTGATGCAGATTTGCCAATCTTAATCTCCCACTTGTTTTATTTTTTATGGGAGAATTGTGAAGAAATCAGGCCCACTGTTATACAGTAGGTTTTCTGTGGCAGAAAAACAAAGACATGCCAGACACAGGACTGGCACTAATGCAGATTTGCCAATCCTAATCTCCCACTTTTTTTTATTTTGTCTGGGAGAATTGTGAAGAAATCAGGCCCACTGTTATACAGTAGGTTTTCTGTGGCAGAAAAACAAAGACAGATGCCACACACAGGACTGGCACTGATGCAGATTTGCCAATCTTAATCTCCCACTTGTTTTATTTTTTATGGGAGAATTGTGAAGAAATCAGGCCCACTGTTATACAGTAGGTTTTCTGTGGCAGAAAATGAAAGACAGATGCCACACACAGGACTGGCACTGATGCAGATTTGCCAATCTTAATCTCCCACTTGTTTTATTTTTTATGGGAGAATTGTGAAGAAATCAGGCCCACTGTTATACAGTAGGTTTTCTGTGGCAGAAAAACAAAGACAGATGCCACACACAGGACTGGCACTGATGCAGATTTGTTAATCTTAATCTCCCACTTTTTTATTTTTTCTGGGAGAATTGGGAAGAAATCAGGCCCACTGTTATACAGTAGGTTTTCTGTGGCAGAAAAACAAAGACAGATGCCACACACAGGACTGGCACTCATTCAGATTTGTTAATCTTAATATCCCACTTTTTTATTTTTTCTGGGAGAATTGTGAAGAAATCAGGCCCACTGTTATACAGTAGGTTTTCTGTGGCAGAAAAACAAAGACAGATGCCACACACAGGACTGGCACTGATGCAGATTTGTTAATCTTAATCTCCCACTTTTTTATTTTTTCTGGGAGAATTGTGAAGAAATCAGGCCCACTGTTATACAGTAGGTTTTCTGTGGCAGAAAAACAAAGACAGATGCCACACACAGGACTGGCACTGATGCAGATGTGCCAATCTTAATCTCCCACTTGTTTTATTTTTTATGGGAGAATTGTGAAGAAATCAGGCCCACTGTTTTACAGTAGGTTTTATGTGGCAGAAAAACAAAGACAGATGCCACACACAGGACTGGCACTGATGCAGATTTGCCAATCTTAACCTCCCACTTTTTTTTTTTTCTGGGAGAATTGTGAAGAAATCAGGCCCACTGTTATACAATAGGTTTTCTTTGGCAGAAAAACAAAGACAGATGCCACACACAGGACTGGCACTGATGCAGATTTGCCAATCTTAATCTCCCACTTGTTTTATTTTTTATGGGACAATTGTGAAGAAATCAGGCCCACTGTTATACAGTAGGTTTTCTGTGGCAGAAATTGAAAGACAGATGCCACACACAGGACTGGCACTGATGCTGATTTGCCAATCTTAATCTCCCACTTGTTTTATTTTTTATGGGAGAATTGTGAAGAAATCAGGCCCACTGTTATACAGTAGGTTTTCTGTGGCAGAAAAACAAAGACAGATGCCACACACAGGACTGGCACTGATGCAGATTTGCCAATCTTAATCTCCCACTTGTTTTATTTTTTATGGGAGAATTGTGAAGAAATCAGGCCCACTGTTATACAGTAGGTTTTCTGTGGCAGAAAATGAAAGACAGATGCCACACACAGGACTAGCACTGATGCAGATTTGCCAATCTTAATCTCCCACTTGTTTTATTTTTTATGGGAGAATTGTGAAGAAATCAGGCCCACTGTTATACAGTAGGTTTTCTGTGGCAGAAAAACAAAGACAGATGCCACACACAGGACTGGCACTGATGCAGATTTGTTAATCTTAATCTCCCACTTTTTTATTTTTCCTGGGAGAATTGGGAAGAAATCAGGCCCACTGTTATACAGTAGGTTTTCTGTGGCAGAAAAACAAAGACAGATGCCACACACAGGACTGGCACTGATGCAGATTTGCCAATCTTAATCTCCCACTTGTTTTATTTTTTATGGGAGAATTGTGAAGAAATCAGACCCACTGTTATACAGTAGGTTTTCTGTGGCAGAAAATGAAAGACAGATGCCACACACAGGACTGGCACTGATGCAGATTTGCCAATCTTAATCTCCCACTTTTTTTTATTTTTTCTGGGAGAATTGTGAAGAAATCAGGCCCACTTTTATACAATAGGTTTTCTGTGGCAGAAAAACAAAGACAGATGCCACACCCAGGACTGACACTGATGCAGATTTGCCAATCTTAATCTCCCACTTTTTTTTTCTGGGAGTATTGTGAAGAAATCAGACCCACTGTTATACAGTAGGTTTTCTGTGGCAGAAAAACAAAGACAGATGCCACACCCAGGACTGGTACTAATGCAGATTTGCCAATCTTAATCTCCCACTTTTTTATTTTTTCTGGGAGAATTGTGAAGAAATCAGACCCACTGTTATACAGTAGGTTTTCTGTGGCAGAAGATGAAAGACAGATGCCACACACAGGACTGGCACTGATGCAGATTTGCCAATCTTAATCTCCCACTTTTTTATTTTTTCTGGGAGAATTGTGAAGAAATCAGGCCCACTGTTATACAGTAGGTTTTCTGTGGCAGAAAAACAAAGACAGATGCCACACACAGGACTGGCACTGATGCAGATGTGCCAATCTTAATCTGCCACTTGTTTTATTTTTTCTGGGAGAATTGTGAAGAAATCAGGCCCACTGTTTTACAGTAGGTTTTATGTGGCAGAAAAACAAAGACAGATGCCACACACAGGACTGGCACTGATGCAGATTTGCCAATCTTAACCTCCCACTTTTTTTTTTTCTGGGAGAATTGTGAAGAAATCAGGCCCACTGTTATACAATAGGTTTTCTTTGGCAGAAAAACAAAGACAGATGCCACACACAGGACTGGCACTGATGCAGATTTGCCAATCTTAATCTCCCACTTGTTTTATTTTTTATGGGAGAATTGTGAAGAAATCAGGCCCACTGTTATACAGTAGGTTTTCTGTGGCAGAAAAACAAAGACAGATGCCACACACAGGACTGGCACTGATGCAGATTTGCCAATCTTAATCTCCCACTTGTTTTATTTTTTCTGGGAGAATTGTGAAGAAATCAGGCCCACTGTTATACAGTAGGTTTTCTGTGGCAGAAAAACAAAGACAGATGCCACACACAGGACTGGCACTGATGCAGATTTGCCAATCTTAATCTCCCACTTGTTTTATTTTTTATGGGAGAATTGTGAAGAAATCAGGCCCACTGTTATACAGTAGGTTTTCTGTGGCAGAAAAACAAAGACATGCCACACACAGGACTGGCACTAATGCAGATTTGCCAATCCTAATCTCCCACTTTTTTTTATTTTGTCTGGGAGAATTGTGAAGAAATCAGGCCCACTGTTATACAGTAGGTTTTCTGTGGCAGAAAAACAAAGACAGATGCCACACACAGGACTGGCACTGATGCAGATTTGCCAATCTTAATCTCCCACTTGTTTTATTTTTTATGGGAGAATTGTGAAGAAATCAGGCCCACTGTTATACAGTAGGTTTTCTGTGGCAGAAAATGAAAGACAGATGCCACACACAGGACTGGCACTGATGCAGATTTGCCAATCTTAATCTCCCACTTGTTTTATTTTTTATGGGAGAATTGTGAAGAAATCAGGCCCACTGTTATACAGTAGGTTTTCTGTGGCAGAAAAACAAAGACAGATGCCACACACAGGACTGGCACTGATGCAGATTTGTTAATCTTAATCTCCCACTTTTTTATTTTTTCTGGGAGAATTGGGAAGAAATCAGGCCCACTGTTATACAGTAGGTTTTCTGTGGCAGAAAAACAAAGACAGATGCCACACACAGGACTGGCACTCATTCAGATTTGTTAATCTTAATATCCCACTTTTTTATTTTTTCTGGGAGAATTGTGAAGAAATCAGGCCCACTGTTATACAGTAGGTTTTCTGTGGCAGAAAAACAAAGACAGATGCCACACACAGGACTGGCACTGATGCAGATTTGTTAATCTTAATCTCCCACTTTTTTATTTTTTCTGGGAGAATTGTGAAGAAATCAGGCCCACTGTTATACAGTAGGTTTTCTGTGGCAGAAAAACAAAGACAGATGCCACACACAGGACTGGCACTGATGCAGATGTGCCAATCTTAATCTCCCACTTGTTTTATTTTTTATGGGAGAATTGTGAAGAAATCAGGCCCACTGTTTTACAGTAGGTTTTATGTGGCAGAAAAACAAAGACAGATGCCACACACAGGACTGGCACTGATGCAGATTTGCCAATCTTAACCTCCCACTTTTTTTTTTTTCTGGGAGAATTGTGAAGAAATCAGGCCCACTGTTATACAATAGGTTTTCTTTGGCAGAAAAACAAAGACAGATGCCACACACAGGACTGGCACTGATGCAGATTTGCCAATCTTAATCTCCCACTTGTTTTATTTTTTATGGGACAATTGTGAAGAAATCAGGCCCACTGTTATACAGTAGGTTTTCTGTGGCAGAAATTGAAAGACAGATGCCACACACAGGACTGGCACTGATGCTGATTTGCCAATCTTAATCTCCCACTTGTTTTATTTTTTATGGGAGAATTGTGAAGAAATCAGGCCCACTGTTATACAATAGGTTTTCTGTGGCAGAAAAACAAAGACAGATGCCACACACAGGACTGGCACTGATGCAGATTTGCCAATCTTAATCTCCCACTTGTTTTATTTTTTATGGGAGAATTGTGAAGAAATCAGGCCCACTGTTATACAGTAGGTTTTCTGTGGCAGAAAATGAAAGACAGATGCCACACACAGGACTAGCACTGATGCAGATTTGCCAATCTTAATCTCCCACTTGTTTTATTTTTTATGGGAGAATTGTGAAGAAATCAGGCCCACTGTTATACAGTAGGTTTTCTGTGGCAGAAAAACAAAGACAGATGCCACACACAGGACTGGCACTGATGCAGATTTGTTAATCTTAATCTCCCACTTTTTTATTTTTCCTGGGAGAATTGGGAAGAAATCAGGCCCACTGTTATACAGTAGGTTTTCTGTGGCAGAAAAACAAAGACAGATGCCACACACAGGACTGGCACTGATGCAGATTTGCCAATCTTAATCTCCCACTTGTTTTATTTTTTATGGGAGAATTGTGAAGAAATCAGACCCACTGTTATACAGTAGGTTTTCTGTGGCAGAAAATGAAAGACAGATGCCACACACAGGACTGGCACTGATGCAGATTTGCCAATCTTAATCTCCCACTTTTTTTTATTTTTTCTGGGAGAATTGTGAAGAAATCAGGCCCACTTTTATACAATAGGTTTTCTGTGGCAGAAAAACAAAGACAGATGCCACACCCAGGACTGACACTGATGCAGATTTGCCAATCTTAATCTCCCACTTTTTTTTTCTGGGAGTATTGTGAAGAAATCAGACCCACTGTTATACAGTAGGTTTTCTGTGGCAGAAAAACAAAGACAGATGCCACACCCAGGACTGGTACTAATGCAGATTTGCCAATCTTAATCTCCCACTTTTTTATTTTTTCTGGGAGAATTGTGAAGAAATCAGACCCACTGTTATACAGTAGGTTTTCTGTGGCAGAAGATGAAAGACAGATGCCACACACAGGACTGGCACTGATGCAGATTTGCCAATCTTAATCTCCCACTTTTTTATTTTTTCTGGGAGAATTGTGAAGAAATCAGGCCCACTGTTATACAGTAGGTTTTCTGTGGCAGAAAAACAAAGACAGATGCCACACACAGGACTGGCACTGATGCAGATGTGCCAATCTTAATCTGCCACTTGTTTTATTTTTTCTGGGAGAATTGTGAAGAAATCAGGCCCACTGTTTTACAGTAGGTTTTATGTGGCAGAAAAACAAAGACAGATGCCACACACAGGACTGGCACTGATGCAGATTTGCCAATCTTAACCTCCCACTTTTTTTTTTTCTGGGAGAATTGTGAAGAAATCAGGCCCACTGTTATACAATAGGTTTTCTTTGGCAGAAAAACAAAGACAGATGCCACACACAGGACTGGCACTGATGCAGATTTGCCAATCTTAATCTCCCACTTGTTTTATTTTTTATGGGACAATTGTGAAGAAATCAGGCCCACTGTTATACAGTAGGTTTTCTGTGGCAGAAATTGAAAGACAGATGCCACACACAGGACTGGCACTGATGCAGATTTGCCAATCTTAATCTCCCACTTTTTTTATTTTTCTGGGAGAATTGTGAAGAAATCAGGCCCACTGTTATACAGTAGGTTTTCTGTGGCAGAAAAACAAAGACAGATGCCACACACAGGACTGGCACTGATGCAGATTTGCCAATCTTAATCTCCCACTTGTTTTATTTTTTCTGGGAGAATTGTGAAGAAATCAGGCCCACTGTTATACAGTAGGTTTTCTGTGGCAGAAAAACAAAGACAGATGCCACACACAGGACTGGCACTGATGCAGATTTGCCAATCTTAATCTCCCACTTGTTTTATTTTTTATGGGAGAATTGTGAAGAAATCAGGCCCACTGTTATACAGTAGGTTTTCTGTGGCAGAAAAACAAAGACATGCCACACACAGGAATGGCACTAATGCAGATTTGCCAATCTTAATCTCCCACTTTTTTTTATTTTGTCTGGGAGAATTGTGAAGAAATCAGGCCCACTGTTATACAGTAGGTTTTCTGTGGCAGAAAAACAAAGACAGATGCCACACACAGGACTGGCACTGATGCAGATTTGCCAATCTTAATCTCCCACTTGTTTTATTTTTTATGGGAGAATTGTGAAGAAATCAGGCCCACTGTTATACAGTAGGTTTTCTGTGGCAGAAAAACAAAGACAGATGCCACACACAGGACTGGCACTGATGCAGATTTGCCAATCTTAATCTCCCACTTGTTTTATTTTTTCTGGGAGAATTGTGAAGAAATCAGGCCCACTGTTATACAGTAGGTTTTCTGTGGCAGAAAAACAAAGACAGATGCCACACACAGGACTGGCACTGATGCAGATTTGCCAATCTTAATCTCCCACTTGTTTTATTTTTTATGGGGGAATTGTGAAGAAATCAGGCCCACTGTTATACAGTAGGTTTTCTGTGGCAGAAAAACAAAGACATGCCACACACAGGACTGGCACTAATGCAGATTTGCCAATCCTAATCTCCCACTTTTTTTTATTTTGTCTGGGAGAATTGTGAAGAAATCAGGCCCACTGTTATACAGTAGGTTTTCTGTGGCAGAAAAACAAAGACAGATGCCACACACAGGACTGGCACTGATGCAGATTTGCCAATCTTAATCTCCCACTTGTTTTATTTTTTATGGGAGAATTGTGAAGAAATCAGGCCCACTGTTATACAGTAGGTTTTCTGTGGCAGAAAATGAAAGACAGATGCCACACACAGGACTGGCACTGATGCAGATTTGCCAATCTTAATCTCCCACTTGTTTTATTTTTTATGGGAGAATTGTGAAGAAATCAGGCCCACTGTTATACAGTAGGTTTTCTGTGGCAGAAAAACAAAGACAGATGCCACACACAGGACTGGCACTGATGCAGATTTGTTAATCTTAATCTCCCACTTTTTTATTTTTTCTGGGAGAATTGGGAAGAAATCAGGCCCACTGTTATACAGTAGGTTTTCTGTGGCAGAAAAACAAAGACAGATGCCACACACAGGACTGGCACTCATTCAGATTTGTTAATCTTAATATCCCACTTTTTTATTTTTTCTGGGAGAATTGTGAAGAAATCAGGCCCACTGTTATACAGTAGGTTTTCTGTGGCAGAAAAACAAAGACAGATGCCACACACAGGACTGGCACTGATGCAGATTTGTTAATCTTAATCTCCCACTTTTTTATTTTTTCTGGGAGAATTGTGAAGAAATCAGGCCCACTGTTATACAGTAGGTTTTCTGTGGCAGAAAAACAAAGACAGATGCCACACACAGGACTGGCACTGATGCAGATGTGCCAATCTTAATCTCCCACTTGTTTTATTTTTTATGGGAGAATTGTGAAGAAATCAGGCCCACTGTTTTACAGTAGGTTTTATGTGGCAGAAAAACAAAGACAGATGCCACACACAGGACTGGCACTGATGCAGATTTGCCAATCTTAACCTCCCACTTTTTTTTTTTTCTGGGAGAATTGTGAAGAAATCAGGCCCACTGTTATACAATAGGTTTTCTTTGGCAGAAAAACAAAGACAGATGCCACACACAGGACTGGCACTGATGCAGATTTGCCAATCTTAATCTCCCACTTGTTTTATTTTTTATGGGACAATTGTGAAGAAATCAGGCCCACTGTTATACAGTAGGTTTTCTGTGGCAGAAATTGAAAGACAGATGCCACACACAGGACTGGCACTGATGCTGATTTGCCAATCTTAATCTCCCACTTGTTTTATTTTTTATGGGAGAATTGTGAAGAAATCAGGCCCACTGTTATACAATAGGTTTTCTGTGGCAGAAAAACAAAGACAGATGCCACACACAGGACTGGCACTGATGCAGATTTGCCAATCTTAATCTCCCACTTGTTTTATTTTTTATGGCAGAATTGTGAAGAAATCAGGCCCACTGTTATACAGTAGGTTTTCTGTGGCAGAAAATGAAAGACAGATGCCACACACAGGACTAGCACTGATGCAGATTTGCCAATCTTAATCTCCCACTTGTTTTATTTTTTATGGGAGAATTGTGAAGAAATCAGGCCCACTGTTATACAGTAGGTTTTCTGTGGCAGAAAAACAAAGACAGATGCCACACACAGGACTGGCACTGATGCAGATTTGTTAATCTTAATCTCCCACTTTTTTATTTTTCCTGGGAGAATTGGGAAGAAATCAGGCCCACTGTTATACAGTAGGTTTTCTGTGGCAGAAAAACAAAGACAGATGCCACACACAGGACTGGCACTGATGCAGATTTGCCAATCTTAATCTCCCACTTGTTTTATTTTTTATGGGAGAATTGTGAAGAAATCAGACCCACTGTTATACAGTAGGTTTTCTGTGGCAGAAAATGAAAGACAGATGCCACACACAGGACTGGCACTGATGCAGATTTGCCAATCTTAATCTCCCACTTTTTTTTATTTTTTCTGGGAGAATTGTGAAGAAATCAGGCCCACTTTTATACAATAGGTTTTCTGTGGCAGAAAAACAAAGACAGATGCCACACCCAGGACTGACACTGATGCAGATTTGCCAATCTTAATCTCCCACTTTTTTTTTCTGGGAGTATTGTGAAGAAATCAGACCCACTGTTATACAGTAGGTTTTCTGTGGCAGAAAAACAAAGACAGATGCCACACCCAGGACTGGTACTAATGCAGATTTGCCAATCTTAATCTCCCACTTTTTTATTTTTTCTGGGAGAATTGTGAAGAAATCAGACCCACTGTTATACAGTAGGTTTTCTGTGGCAGAAGATGAAAGACAGATGCCACACACAGGACTGGCACTGATGCAGATTTGCCAATCTTAATCTCCCACTTTTTTATTTTTTCTGGGAGAATTGTGAAGAAATCAGGCCCACTGTTATACAGTAGGTTTTCTGTGGCAGAAAAACAAAGACAGATGCCACACACAGGACTGGCACTGATGCAGATGTGCCAATCTTAATCTGCCACTTGTTTTATTTTTTCTGGGAGAATTGTGAAGAAATCAGGCCCACTGTTTTACAGTAGGTTTTATGTGGCAGAAAAACAAAGACAGATGCCACACACAGGACTGGCACTGATGCAGATTTGCCAATCTTAACCTCCCACTTTTTTTTTTTCTGGGAGAATTGTGAAGAAATCAGGCCCACTGTTATACAATAGGTTTTCTTTGGCAGAAAAACAAAGACAGATGCCACACACAGGACTGGCACTGATGCAGATTTGCCAATCTTAATCTCCCACTTGTTTTATTTTTTATGGGACAATTGTGAAGAAATCAGGCCCACTGTTATACAGTAGGTTTTCTGTGGCAGAAATTGAAAGACAGATGCCACACACAGGACTGGCACTGATGCAGATTTGCCAATCTTAATCTCCTACTTGTTTTATTTTTTATGGGAGAATTGTGAAGAAATCAGGCCCACTGTTATACAGTAGGTTTTCTGTGGCAGAAAATGAAAGACAGATGCCACACACAGGACTAGCACTGATGCAGATTTGCCAATCTTAATCTCCCACTTGTTTTATTTTTTATGGGAGAATTGTGAAGAAATCAGGCCCACTGTTATACAGTAGGTTTTCTGTGGCAGAAAAACAAAGACAGATGCCACACACAGGACTGGCACTGATGCAGATTTGTTAATCTTAATCTCCCACTTTTTTATTTTTCCTGGGAGAATTGGGAAGAAATCAGGCCCACTGTTATACAGTAGGTTTTCTGTGGCAGAAAAACAAAGACAGATGCCACACACAGGACTGGCACTGATGCAGATTTGCCAATCTTAATCTCCCACTTGTTTTATTTTTTATGGGAGAATTGTGAAGAAATCAGACCCACTGTTATACAGTAGGTTTTCTGTGGCAGAAAATGAAAGACAGATGCCACACACAGGACTGGCACTGATGCAGATTTGCCAATCTTAATCTCCCACTTTTTTTATTTTTTCTGGGAGAATTGTGAAGAAATCAGGCCCACTTTTATACAATAGGTTTTCTGTGGCAGAAAAACAAAGACAGATGCCACACCCAGGACTGACACTGATGCAGATTTGCCAATCTTAATCTCCCACTTTTTTTTTCTGGGAGTATTGTGAAGAAATCAGGCCCACTGTTATACAGTAGGTTTTCTGTGGCAGAAAAAAAAAGACAGATGCCACACCCAGGACTGGTACTAATGCAGATTTGCCAATCTTAATCTCCCACTTTTTTTATTTTTTCTGGGAGAATTGTGAAGAAATCAGACCCACTGTTATACAGTAGGTTTTCTGTGGCAGAAGATGAAAGACAGATGCCACACACAGGACTGGCACTGATGCAGATTTGCCAATCTTAATCTCCCACTTGTTTTATTTTTTATGGGAGAATTGTGAAGAAATCAGGCCCACTGTTTTACAGTAGGTTTTATGTGGCAGAAAAACAAAGACAGATGCCACACACAGGACTGGCACTGATGCAGATTTGCCAATCTTAACCTCCCACTTTTTTTTTTTTCTGGGAGAATTGTGAAGAAATCAGGCCCACTCTTATACAGTAGGTTTTCTGTGGCAGAAAAACAAAGACAGATGCCACACCCAGGACTGGTACTGATGCAGATTTGCCAATCTTAATCTCCCACTTGTTTTATTTTTTATGGGAGAATTGTGAAGAAATCAGTCCCACTGTTATGCAGTAGGTTTTCTGTGGCAGAAAATGAAAGACAGATGCCACACACAGGACGGGCACTGATGCAGATTTGCCAATCTTAATCTCCCACTTGTTTTATTTCTTATAAGAGAATTGTGAAGAAATCAGGCCCACTGTTATACAATAGGTTTTCTGTGGCAGAAAAACAAAGACAGATGCCACACACAGGACAGGCACTGATGCAGATTTGCAAATCTTAATCTCCCACTTGTTTTATTTTTTATGGGACAATTGTGAAGAAATCAGGCCCACTGTTATACAGTAGGTTTTCTGTGGCAGAAAAACAAAGACAGATGCCACACACAGGACTGGCACTGATGCAGATTTGTTAATCTTAATCTCCCACTTTTTTATTTTTTCTGGGAGAATTGGGAAGAAATCAGGCCCACTGTTATACAGTAGGTTTTCTGTGGCAGAAAAACAAAGACAGATGCCACACACAGGACTGGCACTCATTCAGATTTGTTAATCTTAATATCCCACTTTTTTATTTTTTCTGGGAGAATTGTGAAGAAATCAGGCCCACTGTTATACAGTAGGTTTTCTGTGGCAGAAATACAAAGACAGATGCCACACACAGGACTGGCACTGATGCAGATTTGTTAATATTAATCTCCCACTTTTTTATTTTTTCTGGGAGAATTGTGAAGAAATCAGGCCCACTGTTATACAGTAGGTTTTCTGTGTTAGAAAAACAAAGACAGATGCCACACACAGGACTGGCACTGATGCAGATGTGCCAATCTTAATCTCCCACTTGTTTTATTTTTTATGGGAGAATTGTGAAGAAATCAGGCCCACTGTTTTACAGTAGGTTTTATGTGGCAGAAAAACAAAGACAGATGCCACACACAGGACTGGCACTGATGCAGATTTGCCAATCTTAATCTCCCACTTGTTTTATTTTTTATGGGACAATTGTGAAGAAATCAGGCCCACTGTTATACAGTAGGTTTTCTGTGGCAGAAATTGAAAGACAGATGCCACACACAGGACTGGCACTGATGCTGATTTGCCAATCTTAATCTCCCACTTGTTTTATTTTTTATGGGAGAATTGTGAAGAAATCAGGCCCACTGTTATACAATAGGTTTTCTGTGGCAGAAAAACAAAGACAGATGCCACACACAGGACTGGCACTGATGCAGATTTGCCAATCTTAATCTCCCACTTGTTTTATTTTTTATGGGAGAATTGTGAAGAAATCAGGCCCACTGTTATACAGTAGGTTTTCTGTGGCAGAAAATGAAAGACAGATGCCACACACAGGACTAGCACTGATGCAGATTTGCCAATCTTAATCTCCCACTTGTTTTATTTTTTATGGGAGAATTGTGAAGAAATCAGGCCCACTGTTATACAGTAGGTTTTCTGTGGCAGAAAAACAAAGACAGATGCCACACACAGGACTGGCACTGATGCAGATTTGTTAATCTTAATCTCCCACTTTTTTATTTTTTCTGGGAGAATTGGGAAGAAATCAGGCCCACTGTTATACAGTAGGTTTTCTGTGGCAGAAAAACAAAGACAGATGCCACACACAGGACTGGCACTGATGCAGATTTGCCAATCTTAATCTCCCACTTGTTTTATTTTTTATGGGAGAATTGTGAAGAAATCAGACCCACTGTTATACAGTAGGTTTTCTGTGGCAGAAAATGAAAGACAGATGCCACACACAGGACTGGCACTGATGCAGATTTGCCAATCTGAATCTCCCACTTTTTTTATTTTTTCTGGGAGAATTGTGAAGAAATCAGGCCCACTTTTATACAATAGGTTTTCTGTGGCAGAAAAACAAAGACAGATGCCACACCAAGGACTGACACTGATGCAGATTTGCCAATCTTAATCTCCCACTTTTTTTTCTGGGAGTATTGTGAAGAAATCAGGCCCACTGTTATACAGTAGGTTTTCTGTGGCAGAAAAACAAAGACAGATGCCACACCCAGGACTGGTACTAATGCAGATTTGCCAATCTTAATCTCCCACTTTTTTTATTTTTTCTGGGAGAATTGTGAAGAAATCAGACCCACTGTTATACAGTAGGTTTTCTGTGGCAGAAGATGAAAGACAGATGCCACACACAGGACTGGCACTGATGCAGATTTGCCAATCTTAATCTCCCACTTGTTTTATTTTTTATGGGAGAATTGTGAAGAAATCAGGCCCACTGTTTTACAGTAGGTTTTATGTGGCAGAAAAACAAAGACAGATGCCACACACAGGACTGGCACTGATGCAGATTTGCCAATCTTAACCTCCCACTTTTTTTTTTCTGGGAGAATTGTGAAGAAATCAGGCCCACTCTTATACAGTAGGTTTTCTGTGGCAGAAAAACAAAGACAGATGCCACACCCAGGACTGGTACTGATGCAGATTTGCCAATCTTAATCTCCCACTTGTTTTATTCTTTATGGGAGAATTGTGAAGAAATCAGGCCCACTGTTATGCAGTAGGTTTTCTGTGGCAGAAAATGAAAGACAGATGCCACACACAGGACGGGCACTGATGCAGATTTGCCAATCTTAATCTCCCACTTGTTTTATTTCTTATGGGAGAATTGTGAAGAAATCAGGCCCACTGTTATACAATAGGTTTTCTGTGGCAGAAAAACAAAGACAGATGCCACACACAGGACTGGCACTGATGCAGATTTGCCAATCTTAATCTCCCACTTGTTTTATTTTTTATGGGACAATTGTGAAGAAATCAGGCCCACTGTTATACAGTAGGTTTTCTGTGGCAGAAAATGAAAGACAGATGCCACACAGGACTAGCACTGATGCAGATTTGCCAATCTTAATCTCCCACTTGTTTTATTTTTTATGGGCGAATTGTGAAGAAATCAGGCCCACTGTTATACAGTAGGTTTTCTGTGGCAGAAAAACAAAGACAGATGCCACACACAGGACTGGCACTCATGCAGATTTGCCAATCTTAATCTCCCACTTTTTTATTTTTTTCTGGGAGAATTGTGAAGAAATCAGGCCCACTGTTATACAGTACGTTTTCTGTGGCAGAAAAACAAAGACAGATGCCACACACAGGACTGGCACTGATGCAGATTTGCCAATATTAATCTCCCACTTGTTTTAGTTTTTTATGGGAGAATTGTGAAGAAATCAGGCCCACTGTTTTACAGTAGGTTTTCTGTGGCAGAAAAACAAAGACAGATGCCACACCCAGGACTGGTACTGATTCAGATTTGCCAATCTTAATCTCCCACTTTTTTATTTTTTTCTGGGAGAATTGTGAAGAAATCAGGCCCACTGTTATACAGTAGGTTTTCTGTGACAGAAAAACAAAGACAGATGCCACACACAGGACTGGCACTAATGCAGATTTGCCAATCTTAATCTCCCACTTTTTTTTATTTTTTCTGGGAGAATTGTGAAGAAATCAGGCCCACTGTTATACAGTAGGTTTTCTGTGGCAGAAAAACAAAGACAGATGCCACACACAGGACTGGCACTGATGCAGATTTGCCAATCTTAATCTCCCACTTGTTTTATTTTTTATGGGAGAATTGTGAAGAAATCAGGCCCACTGTTATACAATAGGTTTTCTGTGGCAGAAAAACAAAGACAGATGCCACACACAGGACTGGCACTGATGCAGATTTGCCAATCTTAATCTCCCACTTGTTTTATTTTTTATGGGACAATTGTGAAGAAATCAGGCCCACTGTTATACAGTAGGTTTTCTGTGGCAGAAAATGAAAGACAGATGCCACACAGGACTAGCACTGATGCAGATTTGCCAATCTTAATCTCCCACTTGTTTTATTTTTTATGGGAGAATTGTGAAGAAATCAGGCCCACTGTTATACAGTAGGTTTTCTGTGGCAGAAAAACAAAGACAGATGCCACACACAGGACTGGCACTCATGCAGATTTGCCAATCTTAATCTCCCACTTTTTTATTTTTTTCTGGGAGAATTGTGAAGAAATCAGGCCCACTGTTATACAGTACGTTTTCTGTGGCAGAAAAACAAAGACAGATGCCACACACAGGACTGGCACTGATGCAGATTTGCCAATATTAATCTCCCACTTGTTTTATTTTTTATGGGAGAATTGTGAAGAAATCAGGCCCACTGTTTTACAGTAGGTTTTCTGTGGCAGAAAAACAAAGACAGATGCCACACCCAGGACTGGTACTGATTCAGATTTGCCAATCTTAATATCCCACTTTTTTATTTTTTCTGGGAAAATTGTGAAGAAATCAGGCCCACTGTTATACAGTAGGTTTTCTGTGGCAGAAAATGAAAGACAGATGCCACACACAGGACTGGCACTGATGCAGATTTGCCAATCTTAATCTCCCACTTGTTTTATTTTTTATGGGAGAATTGTGAAGAAATCAGGCCCACTGTTATACAATAGGTTTTCTGTGGCAGAAAAACAAAGACAGATGCCACACACAGGACTGGCACTGATGCAGATTTGCCAATCTTAATCTCCCACTTGTTTTATTTTTTATGGGAGAATTGTGCAGAAATCAGGCCCACTGTTATACAGTAGGTTTTCTGTGCCAGAAAATGAAAGACAGATGCCACACCCAGGACTAGCACTGATGCAGATTTGCCAATCTTAATCTCACACTTGTTTTATTTTTTCTGGGAGAATTGTGAAGAAATCAGGCCCACTGTTATACAGTAGGTTTTCTGTGGCAGAAAAACAAAGACAGATGCCACACACAGGACTGGCACTGATGCAGATTTGTTAATCTTAATCTCCCACTTTTTTATTTTTTCTGGGAGAATTGTGAAGAAATCAGGCCCACTGTTATACAGTAGGTTTTCTGTGGCAGAAAAACAAAGACAGATGCCACACACAGGACTGGCACTGATGCAGATTTGTTAATCTTAATCTCCCACTTTTTTATTTTTTCTGGGAGAATTGGGAAGAAATCAGGCCCACTGTTATACAGTAGGTTTTCTGTGGCAGAAAAACAAAGACAGATGCCACACCCAGGACTAGAACTGATGCAGATTTGCCAATCTTAATCTCCCACTTTTTTTATTTTTCTGGGAGAATTGTGAAGAAATCAGGCCCACTGTTATACAGTAGGTTTTCTGTGGAAGAAAAACAAAGACAGATGCCACACACAGGACTGGCACTGATGCAGATTTGCCAATCTTAATCTCCCACTTGTTTTATTTTTTCTGGGAGAATTGTGAAGAAATCAGGCCCACTGTTATACAGTAGGTTTTCTGTGGCAGAAAAACAAAGACAGATGCCACACACAGGACTGGCACTGATGCAGATTTGCCAATCTTAATCTCCCACTTGTTTTATTTTTTATGGGAGAATTGTGAAGAAATCAGGCCCACTGTTATACAGTAGGTTTTCTGTGGCAGAAAAACAAAGACAGATGCCACACACAGGACTGGCACTAATGCAGATTTGCCAATCTTAATCTCCCACTTTTTTTTATTTTTTCTGGGAGAATTGTGAAGAAATCAGGCCCACTGTTATACAGTAGGTTTTCTGTGGCAGAAAAACAAAGACAGATGCCACACACAGGACTGGCACTGATGCAGATTTGCCAATCTTAATCTCCCACTTGTTTTATTTTTTATGGGAGAATTGTGAAGAAATCAGGCCCACTGTTATACAGTAGGTTTTCTATGGCAGAAAATGAAAGACAGATGCCACACACAGGACTAGCACTGATGCAGATTTGCCAATCTTAATCTCCCACTTGTTTTATTTTTTATGGGAGAATTGTGAAGAAATCAGGCCCACTGTTATACAGTAGGTTTTCTGTGGCAGAAAAACAAAGACAGATGCCACACACAGGACTGGCACTGATGCAGATTTGTTAATCTTAATCTCCCACTTTTTTATTTTTTCTGGGAGAATTGGGAAGAAATCAGGCCCACAGTTATACAGTAGGTTTTCTGTGGCAGAAAAACAAAGACAGATGCCACACACAGGACTGGCACTCATTCAGATTTGTTAATCTTAATATCCCACTTTTTTATTTTTTCTGGGAGAATTGTGAAGAAATCAGGCCCACTGTTATACAGTAGGTTTTCTGTGGCAGAAAAACAAAGACAGATGCCACACACAGGACTGGCACTGATGCAGATTTGTTAATCTTAATCTCCCACTTTTTTATTTTTTCTGGGAGAATTGTGAAGAAATCAGGCCCACTGTTATACAGTAGGTTTTCTGTGGCAGAAAAACAAAGACAGATGCCACACACAGGACTGGCACTGATGCAGATGTGCCAATCTTAATCTCCCACTTGTTTTATTTTTTATGGGAGAATTGTGAAGAAATCAGGCCCACTGTTTTACAGTAGGTTTTATGTGGCAGAAAAACAAAGACAGATGCCACACACAGGACTGGCACTGATGCAGATTTGCCAATCTTAATCTCCCACTTGTTTTATTTTTTCTGGGAGAATTGTGAAGAAATCAGGCCCACTGTTATACAGTAGGTTTTCTGTGGCAGAAAAACAAAGACAGATGCCACACACAGGACTGGCACTGATGCAGATTTGCCAATCTTAATCTCCCACTTGTTTTATTTTTTATGGGAGAATTGTGAAGAAATCAGGCCCACTGTTATACAGTAGGTTTTCTGTGGCAGAAAAACAAAGACAGATGCCACACACAGGACTGGCACTAATGCAGATTTGCCAATCTTAATCTCCCACTTTTTTTTATTTTTTCTGGGAGAATTGTGAAGAAATCAGGCCCACTGTTATACAGTAGGTTTTCTGTGGCAGAAAAACAAAGACAGATGCCACACACAGGACTGGCACTGATGCAGATTTGCCAATCTTAATCTCCCACTTGTTTTATTTTTTATGGGAGAATTGTGAAGAAATCAGGCCCACTGTTATACAGTAGGTTTTCTATGGCAGAAAATGAAAGACAGATGCCACACACAGGACTAGCACTGATGCAGATTTGCCAATCTTAATCTCCCACTTGTTTTATTTTTTATGGGAGAATTGTGAAGAAATCAGGCCCACTGTTATACAGTAGGTTTTCTGTGGCAGAAAAACAAAGACAGATGCCACACACAGGACTGGCACTGATGCAGATTTGTTAATCTTAATCTCCCACTTTTTTATTTTTTCTGGGAGAATTGGGAAGAAATCAGGCCCACAGTTATACAGTAGGTTTTCTGTGGCAGAAAAACAAAGACAGATGCCACACACAGGACTGGCACTCATTCAGATTTGTTAATCTTAATATCCCACTTTTTTATTTTTTCTGGGAGAATTGTGAAGAAATCAGGCCCACTGTTATACAGTAGGTTTTCTGTGGCAGAAAAACAAAGACAGATGCCACACACAGGACTGGCACTGATGCAGATTTGTTAATCTTAATCTCCCACTTTTTTATTTTTTCTGGGAGAATTGTGAAGAAATCAGGCCCACTGTTATACAGTAGGTTTTCTGTGGCAGAAAAACAAAGACAGATGCCACACACAGGACTGGCACTGATGCAGATGTGCCAATCTTAATCTCCCACTTGTTTTATTTTTTATGGGAGAATTGTGAAGAAATCAGGCCCACTGTTTTACAGTAGGTTTTATGTGGCAGAAAAACAAAGACAGATGCCACACACAGGACTGGCACTGATGCAGATTTGCCAATCTTAACCTCCCACTTTTTTTTTTTCTGGGAGAATTGTGAAGAAATCAGGCCCACTGTTATACAATAGGTTTTCTTTGGCAGAAAAACAAAGACAGATGCCACACACAGGACTGGCACTGATGCAGATTTGCCAATCTTAATCTCCCACTTGTTTTATTTTTTATGGGACAATTGTGAAGAAATCAGGCCCACTGTTATACAGTAGGTTTTCTGTGGCAGAAATTGAAAGACAGATGCCACACACAGGACTGGCACTGATGCAGATTTGCCAATCTTAATCTCCCACTTGTTTTATTTTTTATGGGAGAATTGTGAAGAAATCAGGCCCACTGTTATACAATAGGTTTTCTGTGGCAGAAAAACAAAGACAGATGCCACACACAGGACTGGCACTGATGCAGATTTGCCAATCTTAATCTCCCACTTGTTTTATTTTTTATGGCAGAATTGTGAAGAAATCAGGCCCACTGTTATACAGTAGGTTTTCTGTGGCAGAAAATGAAAGACAGATGCCACACACAGGACTAGCACTGATGCAGATTTGCCAATCTTAATCTCCCACTTGTTTTATTTTTTATGGGAGAATTGTGAAGAAATCAGGCCCACTGTTATACAGTAGGTTTTCTGTGGCAGAAAAACAAAGACAGATGCCACACACAGGACTGGCACTGATGCAGATTTGTTAATCTTAATCTCCCACTTTTTTATTTTTCCTGGGAGAATTGGGAAGAAATCAGGCCCACTGTTATACAGTAGGTTTTCTGTGGCAGAAAAACAAAGACAGATGCCACACACAGGACTGGCACTGATGCAGATTTGCCAATCTTAATCTCCCACTTGTTTTATTTTTTATGGGAGAATTGTGAAGAAATCAGACCCACTGTTATACAGTAGGTTTTCTGTGGCAGAAAATGAAAGACAGATGCCACACACAGGACTGGCACTGATGCAGATTTGCCAATCTTAATCTCCCACTTTTTTTTATTTTTTCTGGGAGAATTGTGAAGAAATCAGGCCCACTTTTATACAATAGGTTTTCTGTGGCAGAAAAAGAAAGACAGATGCCACACCCAGGACTGACACTGATGCAGATTTGCCAATCTTAATCTCCCACTTTTTTTTTCTGGGAGTATTGTGAAGAAATCAGGCCCACTGTTATACAGTAGGTTTTCTGTGGCAGAAAAACAAAGACAGATGCCACACCCAGGACTGGTACTAATGCAGATTTGCCAATCTTAATCTCCCACTTTTTTTATTTTTTCTGGGAGAATTGTGAAGAAATCAGACCCACTGTTATACAGTAGGTTTTCTGTGGCAGAAGATGAAAGACAGATGCCACACACAGGACTGGCACTGATGCAGATTTGTTAATCTTAATCTCCCACTTTTTTATTTTTTCTGGGAGAATTGTGAAGAAATCAGGCCCACTGTTATACAGTAGGTTTTCTGTGGCAGAAAAACAAAGACAGATGCCACACACAGGACTGGCACTGATGCAGATGTGCCAATCTTAATCTCCCACTTGTTTTATTTTTTATGGGAGAATTGTGAAGAAATCAGGCCCACTGTTTTACAGTAGGTTTTATGTGGCAGAAAAACAAAGACAGATGCCACACACAGGACTGGCACTGATGCAGATTTGCCAATCTTAACCTCCCACTTTTTTTTTTTCTGGGAGAATTGTGAAGAAATCAGGCCCACTGTTATACAATAGGTTTTCTTTGGCAGAAAAACAAAGACAGATGCCACACACAGGACTGGCACTGATGCAGATTTGCCAATCTTAATCTCCCACTTGTTTTATTTTTTATGGGACAATTGTGAAGAAATCAGGCCCACTGTTATACAGTAGGTTTTCTGTGGCAGAAATTGAAAGACAGATGCCACACACAGGACTGGCACTGATGCAGATTTGCCAATCTTAATCTCCCACTTGTTTTATTTTTTATGGGAGAATTGTGAAGAAATCAGGCCCACTGTTATACAATAGGTTTTCTGTGGCAGAAAAACAAAGACAGATGCCACACACAGGACTGGCACTGATGCAGATTTGCCAATCTTAATCTCCCACTTGTTTTATTTTTTATGGGAGAATTGTGAAGAAATCAGGCCCACTGTTATACAGTAGGTTTTCTGTGGCAGAAAATGAAAGACAGATGCCACACACAGGACTAGCACTGATGCAGATTTGCCAATCTTAATCTCCCACTTGTTTTATTTTTTATGGGAGAATTGTGAAGAAATCAGGCCCACTGTTATACAGTAGGTTTTCTGTGGCAGAAAAACAAAGACAGATGCCACACACAGGACTGGCACTGATGCAGATTTGTTAATCTTAATCTCCCACTTTTTTATTTTTCCTGGGAGAATTGGGAAGAAATCAGGCCCACTGTTATACAGTAGGTTTTCTGTGGCAGAAAAACAAAGACAGATGCCACACACAGGACTGGCACTGATGCAGATTTGCCAATCTTAATCTCCCACTTGTTTTATTTTTTATGGGAGAATTGTGAAGAAATCAGACCCACTGTTATACAGTAGGTTTTCTGTGGCAGAAAATGAAAGACAGATGCCACACACAGGACTGGCACTGATGCAGATTTGCCAATCTTAATCTCCCACTTTTTTTTATTTTTTCTGGGAGAATTGTGAAGAAATCAGGCCCACTTTTATACAATAGGTTTTCTGTGGCAGAAAAACAAAGACAGATGCCACACCCAGGACTGACACTGATGCAGATTTGCCAATCTTAATCTCCCACTTTTTTTTTCTGGGAGTATTGTGAAGAAATCAGGCCCACTGTTATACAGTAGGTTTTCTGTGGCAGAAAAACAAAGACAGATGCCACACCCAGGACTGGTACTAATGCAGATTTGCCAATCTTAATCTCCCACTTTTTTTATTTTTTCTGGGAGAATTGTGAAGAAATCAGACCCACTGTTATACAGTAGGTTTTCTGTGGCAGAAGATGAAAGACAGATGCCACACACAGGACTGGCACTGATGCAGATTTGCCAATCTTAATCTCCCACTTGTTTTATTTTTTATGGGAGAATTGTGAAGAAATCAGGCCCACTGTTTTACAGTAGGTTTTATGTGGCAGAAAAACAAAGACAGATGCCACACACAGGACTGGCACTGATGCAGATTTGTTAATCTTAATCTCCCACTTTTTTATTTTTTCTGGGAGAATTGTGAAGAAATCAGGCCCACTCTTATACAGTAGGTTTTCTGTGGCAGAAAAACAAAGACAGATGCCACACCCAGGACTGGCACTGATGCAGATTTGCCAATCTTAATCTCCCACTTGTTTTATTTTTTATGGGAGAATTGTGAAGAAATCAGGCCCACTGTTATGCAGTAGGTTTTCTGTGGCAGAAAATGAAAGACAGATGCCACACACAGGACGGGCACTGATGCAGATTTGCCAATCTTAATCTCCCACTTGTTTTATTTCTTATAAGAGAATTGTGAAAAAATCAGGCCCACTGTTATACAATAGGTTTTCTGTGGCAGAAAAACAAAGACAGATGCCACACACAGGACTGGCACTGATGCAGATTTGCCAATCTTAATCTCCCACTTGTTTTATTTCTTATAAGAGAATTGTGAAGAAATCAGGCCCACTGTTATACAGTAGGTTTTCTGTGGCAGAAAAACAAAGACAGATGCCACACACAGGACTGGCACTGATGCAGATTTGTTAATCTTAATCTCCCACTTTTTTATTTTTTCTGGGAGAATTGGGAAGAAATCAGGCCCACTGTTATACAGTAGGTTTTCTGTGGCAGAAAAACAAAGACAGATGCCACACCCAGGACTAGAACTGATGCAGATTTGCCAATCTTAATCTCCCACTTTTTTTATTTTTCTGGGAGAATTGTGAAGAAATCAGGCCCACTGTTATACAGTAGGTTTTCTGTGGCAGAAAAACAAAGACAGATGCCACACACAGGACTGGCACTGATGCAGATTTGCCAATCTTAATCTCCCACTTGTTTTATTTTTTATGGGAGAATTGTGAAGAAATCAGGCCCACTGTTATACAGTAGGTTTTCTGTGGCAGAAAAACAAAGACAGATCCCACACAAAGGACTGGCACTGATGCAGATTTGCCAATCTTAATCTCCCACTTTTTTATTTTTTCTGGGAGAATTGTGAAGAAATCAGGCCCACTGTTATACAGTAGGTTTCCTGTGGCAGAAAAACAAAGACAGATCCCACACCCAGGACAGGCACTGATGCAGATTTGCCAATCTTAATCTCCCACTTTTTTTATTTTTCTGGGAGAATTGTGAAGAAATCAGGCCCACTGCTATACAGTAGGTTTTCTGTGGCAGAAAAACAAAGACAGATGCCACACACAGGACTGGCACTGATGCAGATTTGCCAATCTTAATCTCCCACTTTTTTTTTTCTGGGAGTATTGTGAAGAAATCAGGCCCACTGTTATACAGTAGGTTTTCTGTAGCAGAAAAACAAAGACAGATGCCACACCCAGGACTGGTACTGATGCAGATTTGCCAATCTTAATCTCCCACTTGTTTTATTTTTTATGGGAGAATTGTGAAGAAATCAGGCCCACTGTTAAACAGTAGGTTTTCTGTGGCAGAAAAACAAAGACAGATGCCACACCCAGGACTGGCACTGATGCAGATTTGCCAATCTTAATCTCCCACTTGTTTTATTTTTTCTGGGAGAATTGTGAAGAAATCAGGCCCACTGTTATACAGTAGGTTTTCTGTGGCAGAAAAACAAAGACAGATGCCACACACAGGACTGGCACTGATGCAGATTTGCCAATCTTAATCTCCCACTTGTTTTATTTTTTATGGGAGAATTGTGAAGAAATCAGGCCCACTGTTATATAGTAGGTTTCCTGTGGCAGAAAAACAAAGACAGATCCCACACCCAGGACAGGCACTGATGCAGATTTGCCAATCTTAATCTCCCACTTTTTTATTTTTCTGGGAGAATTGTGAAGAAATCAGGCCCACTGTTATACAGTAGGTTTTCTGTGGCAGAAAAACAAAGACAGATGCCACACACAGGACTGGCACTGATGCAGATTTGCCAATCTTAATCTCCCACTTTTTTTTTTCTGGGAGAATTGTGAAGAAATCAGGCCCACTGTTATACAGTAGGTTTTCTGTGGCAGAAAAACAAAGACAGATGCCACACCCAGGACTGGTACTGATGCAGATTTGCCAATCTTAATCTCCCACTTTTTTATTTTTTATGGGAGAATTGTGAAGAAATCAGGCCCACTGTTATACAGTAGGTTTTCTGTGGCAGAAAATGAAAGACAGATGCCACACACAGGACTGGCACTGATGCAGATTTGCCAATCTTAATCTCCCACTTGCTTTATTTTTTATGGGAGAATTGTGAAGAAATCAGGCCCACTGTTATACAGTTGGTTTTCTGTGGCAGAAAATGAAAGACAGATGCCACAGACAGGACTGGCACTGATGCAGATTTGCCGATTTTAATCTGCCCCTTTTTTTTTTTTTCAGGGAGACTAGTGAATAAATCTGGTCCTCTGTATAAAGGCCCCGTCTCACACAGCGACGCTGCAGCGATACAGACAACGATGCTGATCGCTGCAGCGTCGCTGTGTGGTCGCTGTGTGGTCGCTGGGGAGCTGTCACACAGACAGCTCTCTCCAGCGACCAACGATCAGGGGAACGACTTCGGCATCGTTGAAACTGTCTTCAACGATGCCAAAGTCACCCTGCAGCACCCGGGTAACCAGGGTAAACATCGGGTTACTAAGCGCAGGGCCGCGCTTAGTAACCCGATGTTTACCCTGGTTACCAGCGTAAATGTAAAAAAAAACAAACAGTACATACTCACCATCTGATGTCCGTCAGGTCCCTTGGCGTCTGCTTCCTGCTCTGACTGAGCCGCCGTACAGTGAGAGCTGAGAGCAGAGAGCAGCGGTGACGTCACTGCTGCGCTCTCACTTTACGGCGGCTCAGTCAGAGCAGGAAGCAGACGCCAAGGGACCTGACGGGCAACAGATGGTGAGTATGTACTGTTTGTTTTTTTTTACATTTACGCTGGTAACCAGGGTAAACATCGGGTTACTAAGCGCGGCCCTGCGCTTAGTAACCCGATGTTTACCCTGGTTACCAGTGAAGACATCGCTGGATCGGTGTCACACACACCGATTCAGCGATGTCAGCGGGACCTCAACGACCAAAAAAAGGTCCAGGCCATTCTGACACGACCAGCGATCTCGCAGCAGGGGCCTGATCGCTGGTACGTGTCACACATAGCGAGATCGCTACTGAGGTCGCTGTTGCGTCACAAAACTAGTGACTCAGCAGCGATCTCGCTAGCGATCTCGCTATGTGAGACGGGGCCTTTAGAGTATATTTTCTGTGGCAGAAAGTGGCTTGAAGAGATATAACAAAAAAAAAAAAAAAGGACTGTACTACAATTACTATCTCCCTACAGTAATCTCAGAAAAGTATGGCAGGCAGCAATAAAAAGGATTGCTGCACACAAAAGTCAAATGTGTGGAGAAACAAACAAGATAGCTGTGCAGAAAGGAAGGAGCAACAGGATTTGTGCTTTGAAAAAAGCAGTTGGTTTGTACAGCGGCGTACACACAGCAACGCAGCTATCAGGGAGCCTTATAACCTACAGAGCTGTTGCACAGAAATCTAGCCTCCACTGTCCCTGCAAAGAAAAGGCGATGTTGGACAGTGGAAATAGCTACAGCACAAGCAGTTTTGGGGTTAATTTACCCTGCCTAACGCTATCCCTGCTTCTGACGAAGCGGCAGCATCCTCTCCCTACGCTCAGATCAGCAGCAGTAAGATGGCGGTCGGCGGGAACGCCCCTTTATAGCCCCTGTGACGCCGCAGAAAGCAAGCCAATCACTGCCATGCCCTTCTCTAAGATGGTGGGGACCAGGACCTATGTCATCACGCTGCCCACACTCTGTGTGCACCTTCATTGGCTGAGAAATGGCGCTTTAAGCATCATAGGAAACGCGACTTTGGCATGAAGATCGTGTACCACATGTCCGATCCCACGCTGGGATCAGATCGGGTTTCATGAAACCCGACTTTGCCAAAAGTCGGCGACTTTTGAAAATGACCGATCCGTTTCGCTCAACCCTACGAATAACACAGATGAGGGTTTTTTTAAACAATCTGCAGAGATGGAAGTAAGATTTAGGCAAAGAGGATATCCTGAATCTTTGGTGCGGTCTGCGTCAGAGAGAGCGAAAAGAGGTGAAATGGATAGGAGGAAGATCCCTGGGCACATGGTAGGTAAGGCAAAGGAGAAAACAGGTTCACATTCTGTTTTTGATATAGTATGATAGATCAATAGATACGCTCAGCCATAAGGAAGAATTGGCACATTTTAGAGCGAGACAAGGACATTGCAGATGTCATAGCAAGAGGTCCATTATTGTGAATAAACGCAGTGTGAGACTAAGGGACAAGTTGATAAGAAATCGCATTGTGAAACGAGACGGAAACTGGCTCAGTGCAGGCATCCCTAAAGGTAACTACAAATGTGGCCATTGCCCTTTCTGTAAGCAAAATGTCACAAAGCGAGTTTTGCGGATGGGAGCAGTAGATCATCTAGTGACTGAATTTATAACATGTAAGACAGATCATGTGGTATATGTAGTGTTTTGCCCGTGCAAATACTATTACATAGGAAAAACGATACGCCCGTTGTATGTTAGGTCCTGGGAAAATTGTAAATCGATAGCATCGGGGAAGGGAGTCCCAAGATTTATCTTGCATATTAAGGAGAAGCATAATGGAAACCCTAATGTATTGATGTTTGCAGGGATTGAGAAAGTGAACTTACCAGCCCAAGGAGGGAATCTGGATAATCTGTTGCTGAAAAGGGAAGCAAGGTGGATCATGCGCACTGGCGCAATGGGTCCACTAGGCTTCAATGATAGGGAAGATATGGCGGTGTTCCTGCAGTAAGTAAAACAGCTAGTTTGTCCGGTTGTCGTTTCACAACATATGACCATAGTATGTTCGCAGGTGGGTGATGTAGTATTTGAGCGCATATAGGTATTTAAATGTGAATGAATAAATGTAAGGAGGTTGCTTTCCCTGCTCCTTGCCTGGAACCACATAGTCAGACAGCTGGGTTGTTGGGGGGAAGACGTTCTGCCCTGGACAGAGGGGACCAGGGGACTGCTGGGAAGAGAGAGGGGAGTGGTCAGAAAAGAGCGGGAGAGCAGAGAGAAGGCAGCGCGCCAAAGAGAGGGCAGGCTGCAGCGCCGTGCTCCCCTAAAAGTAGTGCTCCCCGTGAGGGCACTGAGGCTGAGATACCCACCAGAGTGAAGGCTGGATGCGGGGGTGTAGATTTGGAAGCCTCCTGAATCAGAGACAGTGACTGTGCAGCCCTGATGACCGCAGTGACAAGCAAAGATCCCTGAGTGTGATAAGTAACTGCCCAGTGTGTGTGTGACAGCGTTATTACAGAGAGACTGTCAGCCTGGTACACAGAGGCTCCTGCACCAGCGACGGAGGCTGTGCTATTTCCTGGTTCCAGTTTCACTTTGAGAAGAACAGGCTGCAGAGGCTTAACCCCGGACTTTCCAGGAGACACAGAAGAGACTTCAGGATCTCAAGCCCTGCTGGTGACTGTATCCACATTGGGAAATAAGGACCCTCCAGTCAGGACCTCCCTGGGCTGATAAGTTACCAGAACACTCGTTAACCCTTTTGATTCCGCTTAATTGTTTACTGTTTACTGTATGACTCCATTAACCCCCTGTTTACTCCCTGAGAGGAGAATTTTACCCCTGTTAATAAATCCCCTTCAACAGTTGGTCTGTCTGTTCCGTGGTGACATACGCAACCCTGCACTCTATTACACTTGGCGTAGTCGGCAGGATGTCACACGGTAGCGCGGAAGGGGCAGACCAAGCAGTTGATGGAGGTCCCAGGTCTAGCATCTCCCTGGGAGCCATGTTAGCTAACCTGCCAAGATTTTCAGGGAGTAATGTCATGTTGTGGGGTTGGACGGAGCGCATCCGAGGGATGATGCGGATGCATCCTATGACACCGGCTCTGCAGGCGGAAATAGCTGTGATGGCCCTAGAGGGGGATGCACGGGACTCTGTTATGCTCAGACCCCCTCAGGCGAGAGATACCCTGGACAAAGTATTACGTATACTTGAGGAGACGCATGGGGACCCCACTGACATAGGGGAGCTGCGCATGCGACTGTTCCGCCGGGTACAAAGAGAGGGGGAGACTGTGACGCAATATATGAACGCACTGCAGGAGATTCATACTGCCATTATACGGAAGGACGGCGTAGGTGTGGGGTCAGTTGACATTGTGCTGCGAGACCAACTGGTGACAGGCTTGCGAGATGTGTTGATGAAACAGGCCCTGCGAGAGCGCATGCGCGTAAAGCTAGATATGACTTTCTCTGAGGTCGGGAGTGAGGCACGCACACGCGAGCAAGAGCAAGGGGTGGTAGGGCCAGTGGGAAAGGTATGGAGCAGGGAGGTAACAGCCCCTCAATGGGTAGAAGACTTGAAGAAGGAGGTTAAGCGAGTCCGTGAGGAGGTGGCTGAATATAAGAAAATCTCTGCTGCAGAGTACAGCCCTCCGGTGCGAGAAAGAGAGACCGCCCCCCAAAGTGAGACTAGTGCCGCTCAGCAAAGAAGACTGCCTAGATGCTACAACTGCAGAGCACCCAGTCACAATGAAGAGGAGGCAATGTGGGCCCGAGATTCCCAGCTGAAGATAAGAAGAATCTGGGAGGAGATTGAGAGTCTGGGGAAAGCCCTTACTGCCGTTTTGGGGACCAGCGGCATACCCCGAGGCAACGTGCGGAAGCAGCCAGAAAGAGATAGAGGAGAGGTGAGCAGCATGAAGAAGGCTTTGGTGGTGCCCCAGAGTGTAACTCCATATCCTGGGGTGAAGAGCAGCCGCAGATGAGAGATGTCCCCCGCCGAGGTCGACGATCCAGACTGAAGCGCCCTCCAGACCATCGCAGACGTGAGTGCTGGTCGTGCAGAAAGGTGGGACACATGTCCAGAAATTGCCCTACTCGAGAAGAGCGGTGGCAGAGATCCGCTCACCCCTCTGAGGGTCCTGCTAACTGGAGGGAACGTCGCCCCTGGAGGGAATGGTACGGCAGAAAGAGAAGAGTTCCACCTAGGACAAGACAGTATCACAATGTCGGACGCCAAGGAGAGGTGGAGAAGGTGTCAAGCATCTCTGGTGAAATGACTGCGCTGTCCCAATGCGTAAAGGCGAACCTGGTGGATCTACAGCCTGGGTCTGAAGGTTTTGCTGGTGAGACTCAGTCCGGAGGAAAGAAAGTGACGTTCACTCAAGAAGACCACCGAAGTGCTTTACTACCTTGCCCAGCACGAGTTCCCGAAGAAGGAGAGAAAGTGCCAAGTGTTCCTGCGACACTCGTTTTCAAGGTCCGAGCCAATAAGAAGGAGAAACCACTGATGTCATCCCCTGAGGTGAAGAATGTGCTGGCTGTCAGCTCACCAGTTCCTGATCGGACAGGGGAAATGGAACAGCTGTGTGAGACAGGGCGTGTGGTTGAGAAGCCCTGGGAAGTGATGTCCGCAGAGCCCGGCGCAGATGACAAAGAGTCCGGCCTGCATGGTCTTAATTCATCTGACTCAAGCTTCGACGAGAATGCTCCTGTCAAAGAGAGGGGGAGCTATGGAGAAGAATTACCTGTACTAAGCCCCCAGACTGAGGAACCCGAGCAAGAAGCCCCTACGCAAACACCTGCTACCGGCAAGGCTAAGAAGAAGAAGAAAAAGAAGAAGAGGACAGCAGTTGTTGATGAAGCAGAGAAAGCATATCTCAACCTGACTGATGAACAGCTCCTAAACCATTTAGTTTGGGAGTATGTGCAAGAAGAAAGGCAGAAGGAGATGCAAGGATTGCCAGTATCTGACTCCCCTCAGAAGAACAAAGAGAAGCACGAAGAGACCTCGCCCATGGAATGGCGAGCTTTAAGAGAGGGGGAATGTAAGGAGGTTGCTTTCCCTACTCCTTGCCTGGAACCACATAGTCAGACAGCTGGGTTGTTGGGGGGGAGACGTTCTGCCCTGGACAGAGGGGACCAGGGGACTGTTGGGAAGAGAGAGGGGAGTGGTCAGAAAAGAGCGGGAGAGCAGAGAGTAGACAGCGTGCCAAAGAGAGGGCAGGCTGCAGCGCCGTGCTCCCCTAAAAGTAGTGCTCCCCGTGAGGGCACTGAGGCTGAGATACCCACCAGAGTGAAGGCTGGATGCGGGGGTGTAGATTTGGAAGCCTCCTGAATCAGAGACAGTGACTGTGCAGCCCTGATGACCGCAGTGACAAGCAAAGATCCCTGAGTGTGATAAGTAACTGCCCAGTGTGTGTGTGACAGCGTTATTACAGAGAGACTGTCAGCCTGGTACACAGAGGCTCCTGCACCAGCGACGGAGGCTGTGCTATTTCCTGGTTCCAGTTTCACTTTGAGAAGAACAGGCTGCAGAGGCTTAACCCCGGACTTTCCAGGAAATAAGGACCCTCCAGTCAGGACCTCCCTGGGCTGATAAGTTACCAGAACACTCGCTAACCCTTTTGATTCCGCTTAATTGTTTACTGTTTACTGTTTGACTCCATTAACCCCCTGTTTACTCCCTGAGAGGAGAATTTTACCCCTGTTAATAAATCATACGCAACCCTGCACTCTATTACATAAACCTCACTCCTGCCTGGTCACAGAGAAAGGAAAAAGTTTTTTTTTTTCTTTTTCTTTGTTGATTTAGGCAGGAGTGAGTGTAGTATTGATGTTTCTCACTGTCGTTATGGACGCTCGGGATGACGTGTAATGATTTTGTTTTTAATTGTGCATATTTTAATGTTTTGTATTTCTGGTGGTGTGGGAGGGGCTGGACAGGAGGGGGAGTATATTGTGGCCAGTATATTTCCTTTCCCTTCCATGCCTTCACACATGCTGACCCCTAGAAACGCAAGCACAGCGCGAAACGGCCGTCGTTTGCTCCTGCTCGCATGAGCTCTTTTCCTCACTCCCCCGGCCATGAAGTGTTTATATGATTATTGAATAAAGATTGCCAAGTTTTAGATCGGTGAGTGCCTTCTTTTTTCTTGCATGTACTATTGGAATCGTCTGCTTCATTCTGAAGAGCACCCGATCTGAGCATATGTGGCTGGCAGTGTAATGACCGTTGATTAACACCTGGCTCCAGGAGTGGAGCAGCCTTGGTTCAGACAGTGCCTTTTTTTTGTCTTTTTGGTTTATGATAGATATACACTCACCGGCCACTTTATTAGGTACACCATGCTAGTAACGGGTTGGACCCCCTTTTGCCTTCAGAACTGCAACTTTATTAGGTACACCATGCTAGTAACGGGTTGGACCCCCTTTTGCCTTCAGAACTGCCTCAATTCTTCGTGGCATAGATTCAACAAGGTGCTGGAAGCATTCCTCAGAGATTTTGGTCCATATTGACATGATGGCATCACACAGTTGCCGCAGATTTGTCGGCTGCACATCCCAAAGATGCTCCATACAAGGCAGGATGGATCCATGCTTTCATGTTGTTTACGCCAAATTCTGACCCTACCATCCGAATGTCGCAGCAGAAATCGATACTCATCAGACCAAGCAATGTTTTTCCAATCTTCTACTGTCCAATTTCGATGAGCTTGTACAAATTGTAGCCTCAGTTTCCTGTTCTTAGCTGAAAGGAGTGGTACCCGGTGTGGTCTTCTGCTGCTGTAGCCCATCTGCCTCAAAGTTCGACGCACTGTGCGTTCAGAGATGCTCTTAGGCCTACCTTGGTTGTAACGGGTGGCGATTTGAGTCACTGTTGCCTTTCTATCAGCTTGAACCAGTCTGCCCATTCTCCTCTGACCTCTGGCATCAACAAGGCATTTCCGCCCACAGAACTGCCGCTCACTGGATTTTTTTTATTTTTCGGACCATTCTCTGTAAACCCTAGAGATGGTTGTGTGTGAAAATCCCAGTAGATCAGCAGTTTCTGAAATACTCAGACCAGCCCTTCTGGCACCAACAACCATGCCACGTTCAAAGGCACTCAAATCACCTTTCTTCCCCATACTGATGCTCGGTTTGAACTGCAGGAGATTGTCTTGACCATGTCTACATGCCTAAATGCACTGAGTTGCCGCCATGTGATTGGCTGATTAGAAATTAAGTGTTAACAAGAAGTTGGACAGGTGTACCTAATAAAGTGGCCAGTGAGTGTATATATATATATATATATATATATATATATATATATATATATATATATATATACACGCATGCCAGTAACACACACACACACACACACACACATATATATATATATATATATATATATATATATATATATATATATATATATATATATATATATATATATATATGTATTTATATTGAGCTGAAAGTTAAATGGAATAAAAGCTGGTAATTCATCTGTCGGCTTCTGTAAAATCATTGCAGTAGCTGACAGGATAGAAGAGATGGATTATATACAGTAAATACCATATTATACTCGTGTATAATCTGAGATTTTCAGCACATTTTTTTGTGCTGAATAGGCTCCTTTCAGCTTATACACAAGTCATTGTCGGCGGGGGAGATGGGGTGCAGAAGACATCATACTCACCCTCCTGGTGTCATCGCTGCATACTGTATCAGTCCCTGCATCTCAGGCACCAGCATCCCTCTTCCTGTCTTCCTTCCTGTGCTGAGTGGTCGCATGGCACCACTCATTAAAGTAATGAATATGCACACGTCTCCATTCCCCTAGGCATGGAGTGCATATTCATTACTTTAATGAGCTGTATCACTTACCACTCAGCACAGGCAGGAAGACAGGAATAGTGATGCCAGTGCCCGAGATGCAGGGATGATATGCAGCGCCAGGAGGGTGAGCCATGCGATATTCACCTGTCCCTGTTCCACCGCCACGCTGTGTCTTCTGCGTCCTCTGGCTGTGATGCTCAGGTAAGAGGGTACGATGACATGGTTAGTGCGTGCCCTCTGCCTGAACAGTCATTGCAGAGAGCCAGCAATGCTGAGGAGCAGTGGGCAGCGACAAGAGGTGAGTATGTCTTTTTTCTTTTTTTTTTTTTTAATCGCAGCAGCAGCATTATATGGGGCATGTTTTAATATAGAGCATCTTATGGAGCCATCATTAACCTTTATGCAGCATTATATGGGGCATATTTTTGTATGGAGCATCTTATGGGGCCATCATTAACCTTTGTGCAGCATTTTATGGGGCATATTTTTGTATGGAGAATCTTATGGGGCCATCATTATCCTTTGTACAGCATTATATGGGGCATATTTTAATGTGAAGCATCTTATGGGCCATCATGAACCTTTGTGCAACGTTATATATGGATCATATTTTAATACGGAGCATCTTATGGGGCCATCATTAACCTTTGTGCAGCATTATATGGGGCATATTTTTCTATGGAGCATCTCATGGCGCCATTATTAACCTTTATGCAGCATTATATGGGGCATATTTTTCTATGGAGCTACTTATGGGGCCCATCATGAACTTTATGGAGCATCTTATGGGGCCCATCATGAACTTAATGGAGCATTATATGGTGCATATTTTGTATGGAGCATCTTATCGGGCTCCTGATTCAATATGGATATTTAAAAACATTTCACCTACTGGTGTCTCAATTAATTTTACTTTTATTGGTATCTATTTTTATTTCTGAAAATTATCAGTAGCTGCTGCATTTCCCACTTTAGGCTTATACTGGAGTCACTAAGTTTTCCCAGTTTTTGTGGCAAAATTAGGAGCCTCGGCTTATACTCAGGTCGGCTTATACTTGAGTATATACGGTACATATAGAATAGGTAGTTATGTAGATAAATACAATTAGCACATTGTGTGTGCAAATTACTAGACATGTATTTAATTAATAAACGATTATTTATTGGAAAAGAATGGTGTGGGCTCCCGTGCAATTTTCAAAACCAGCAGAGGGAAAGCCAGCGACTGGGGGTAGATGTTTATAGCCTGGGAAGGGGGTAATACCCATGGAGCTTCCCAGGCTATTAATATCAGCTCACAAATGTACACTTAGCCTTTACTGGCTATTAAAATGGGGGACCCCCCAAAAAATGACTTGGGGTTCCCCCATAATTAATAACCAGCAAAGGCTATGTAGAGAGCTGCAGGATGATATTATTAGCCTAAGAAGGGGCCATGGATATTAGCCCCCCTGGCTAAAAACATCAGCACTCAGCCACCCCAGAAAAGGCGCAATTCCGGCACTTAGTCTCGCTCTTCCCAATTGCCCTGTAGTGGTGACAAGTGGGGTAATATTTGTGGGGTTGATGTCACCTTTGACATCAAGCCCGACTTAGTAATGTAGAGGTGTCAATAAGACACCTCTCCATTACTAATCCTATGGTTGGTACATGTTAAATAAAGACATTGAAATCAGATAGCAATTGCAATGCACTTGGATGTAAATTAGATGCTAGGTCTGAAAATTGCATTGTACTCCCATGACACTCGCATAGCACTCGTCTGTTTTTTTGGTGCGGAAAATGCATTTCTCACATATGGGTATGAGCCCTAAATAATATTATTTCAGTAGGTAAATGTAAAAAAGCCTGCTGTATCCCACATTTTAGCTAGCTATAGGTAGCTAGTGTCCAGTGTGGCTGTTAAATTTACCTTCCTGCACTTTTATTTTCTTTTTTGGCCATACTGGGGTGCAGAAACAAATCCAGCTGCTCATGTGTTGTGCACTGCTTCTATTGTGATCCATGAGGTTATAACTCTGGAAAGCTTTAATGGATCCTGGTGATTCTGAGATTGTTTTCTTGTGACATATTGTACTTCATGAGTTTGGTGACGTTTCTTTAATATGACTTGAGTTTATTTGTGAAACAAAAGCAGAAATTTGGTGAAAATTTAGAAAATGTCTCAATTTTCCAACTTTGAATTTTCATGCCCTTAAAGCACACAAATATGTCACACAAAAACTTTATAAGTAACATTTCCCACATGTCTACTTTACATCAGCACAACTTTGGAACCAAATTTTTTTTAGGGAGTTATAAGGGTTAAAATTTGACCAGTGATTTCTCATTTTTACAACACCATTTTTTTTACGGACCACATCACATTTGAAGTCACTTTCAAGGGGTCTATATGATAGAAAATATCCCAAAGTGACAACATTCTAAAAACTGCACCCCTCAAGGTATGCAAAACCACATTCAAGAAGTTTATTAACCCTTCAGGTGTTTCACAGGAATTTTTTGGAATGTTTAAAAAAAAATTAAATTTTTTCACAGAAAAATTACTTCAGATCCCAAATTTTTTTATTTTCCCAAGGGTAACAGGAGAAATTGGACCCCAAAAGTTATTGTGCAATTTGTCCTGAGTACGCTTATACCCCATATGTGGAGGTAACCACTGGTCGCATGGCAGAGTTCGGAAGGGAAGGAGCGCCGTTTAACTTTTTCAACGCATAGCTGGCTTGAATTGAGATTGGATGCCATGTCTTGTTTGGAGAGCCCCTGATGTATCTAACAGTGGAAACCCTCCACAACTGACACCATTTTAGAAACTAGACCCCCCAAGGAACTTATCTAGATGTGTGGTGAGAACTTTCAACCCTCAGGTGTTTCACTAATGTTTATAATGCCGGGTCGTGAAAATAAAAAAAATCATATTTTTTCCACAAAGATGATCTTTTAGTCCCCAATTTTGTATATTCACAAGGGTATCAGGAGAAATTGAACCCCAAAAGTTGATGTTCAATTTGTCCTTAGTACGCTGATACCCCATATGTGGGAGAAAACTACTGTATGGGCACACGTCGGGGCACTGGACTTTTGATGGTGGGAAGAAGGAGGACCAGGTTAAGGATTCAGAGATCCAGCCTCTTGGCTACTGAGACTGGATCATGTGGAAGATCAGCTTTAATACACTTGGCAACAGTGGACTCATGAAAATTACAAGTAAATAGTCATGTCTGTATATTTTTCCAGGCTTTGTGCCAGTCACACAACTGCTTGATAAAGGTAAACTATTAATTAAACCAATAGCAAATTATCATTTCTTTTATATCGCCTTTGCTTACGCACTGCAACAGTGTTCTAATGAAAATTATTGCCACTGGTAAATTGTCACGTTTGCTTGTCTCTGCTCGGATTGCCCCAGTCGCTCAACTGCTAAAGATACACTATTTATTAAACCAATAGAAAATTATTATTTGTTTACATTGCATTGCAGACACACTGCAACAGTGGACTAATGAACATTATTGTCACTGGTAAATTGTGACGTTTGCTTATCTCTGCCCGGATTGCGCCAGTCGCACAACTGCTAGATAAAGATACGCTATTTATTAAAACTACTGGAAAATTTGTATTTTTTTATATTGCCTTGCTGATACACTGCAACAGCGGACTAATGAAAATTATCACTGGTAAATTGTGACATTTGCTTATCTCTGCCTGGATTGCGGCAGTCGTACAACTACTACATAAAGATACGCTACTTATTAAACCAATAGAAAATGTGTATTTTTCTTATATTGCCTTGCTGATACCATGCAACAGCGGACTAATGAAAATTATTGCCACTGGTAAATTGTCACGTTTGCTTGCCTCTGCTCAGATTGCGCCTGTCGCACAACTGCTAAAGATACACTATTTATTAAACCAATTAAACATTATTATTTTTTTTACATTGCCTTGCTGACATACTGCAGCAGCAGACTAATTAAAATGATTGCCACTGGTAAATTGTGATGTTGGCTTATCTCTGCCCAGATTGCACCAGTGGCACAATTGTAGATAAAGATATGCTATTTATTGAACCAATAGAAAATTATTTTTTTAAATCACCTTGCTGACACACTGCAACAGCGGACGAATAAAAATTATTGCCACTGGCAAATTGTGACATTTGGTTATCTCTGCTCGGCTTGCACAAGTCACACAACTGCTAGATAAAGATAAGAATAATTATAAAAAATAATTATTAGAAATGTTTTGAGATTTTTAGATCACTTTTATGAGACACACCAACAGCAGACTCAAGGACCCAACTGCTAGATAAATATTAGCTATTTAAGCAATAGGTGAGGAATATTATTTACCAATTAGCTTTTAAAATTTTTTTACTATATGCTGGCACTGTGGAATATTATTTAGCTGTAAAAAAAATTATATGCTGCTATGCAGGAATATTATGTAGCTCCAGAAAAATTGGTTTTGTATATTTTGGTACTAACTAATATTATTTGCCTCTAAAAAGAGCTGATTTGTAGATTGTGGTAGTGGAAGAAAGCCTATCTATGTCTCCCTAATCCCATGGTCTGTTACTAATCCTAAAATATACATGACACACAATGCAAAATAGCAAAGATCTCCAGCATGTACTTGCAATGATGATGTGAACTGATAACACCCAGGTGCCTGCCTTTCACTATCCCTACATTTTAAATCTCTCCCTACGCTATCTCCACCTAACAAATAACTTATCTTCACCCTCAGTAGCTCTTAAAAAAGCTTTTTGGAATCAATGAATCTCCCTTTAGGGTATGTGCACACGTTGCGGATTTCTTGCAGAAAATTCCTGAAGAAAACCGGAAATTTTCTGCAAGAAATCCGCATTTTTTTTTTTGCGTTTTTTTTCCGTTTTTTTCGCGTTTTTTTAGCATTCTGCAAGCGTAATTAGCTTGCAGAATGCTAAAGTTTTCCCTGCGATCTGTAGCATCGCTTGGAAAACTGACTGACAGGTTGGTCACACTTGTCAAACATAGCGTTTGACAAGTGTGACCAACTTGTTACTATAGATGCTGCCTATGCAGCATCTATAGTAAAAGATAGAATGTTTAAAAATAATAAAAAAAATAAAAAAATGCTTATACTCACCCAGACATCTCACCGGCGTCCGTTCCGTATAGCTGGTCTGTGCGCACAGGACCTCCCGTGACGTCACGGTCACGTGAGCGGTCACATGACCGCTCACGACCAATCACAGGACAGTGACGTCATTCGGCGAGGTCCTTCAGCGCACACCAGGTACAGAAACCGAACGGCAGCGTGCGAGGAGGCGGGAATACATCGAGGGTGAGTATAGGACTGTTTATTATTTTATTTCTTATTTTTTGACCACTTATATGGTGCCCAGTGCGTGGAGGAGAGTCTCCTCTCCTCCACCCTGGGTACCAACCGCATATAATCTGCTTACTTCCCGCATGGTGTGCACAGCCCCGTGCGGGAAGTAAGCAGATCAATGGACCCCTAGGTGTGCGGAATCCCTGCAATTCCGCATTTTTAATGAACATGTTGCTTTTTTTTCCGCTATGCGATTTTTTCGCGGAAAAAATCGCAACATTTGCACCAAAAATGCGGAATACCCTGTAAATAATAGGAGGCTTATGTAAGCGTTTTTTTTCGCGTTTTTATCACGTTTTTATAGCGAAAAAACGCGAAAAAAACGCTAACAATCCTGAACGTGTGCACATGGCCTTAGGGTACCGTCTCACAGTGGCACTTTGGTCGCTACGACGGCACGATCCGTGACGTTCCAGCGATATACTTACGATCTCGCTGTGTCTGACACTCTACTGCGATCAGGGACCCCGCTGAGAATCGTACGTCGTAGCTAGTGTTGAGCATTCCGATACCGCAAGTATCGAGTATCGGCCGATATTTGCTGTATCGGAATTCCGATACCGAGATCCGGTACTTTTGTGGTATCGGGAATCGGTATCGGGATCGATATTAATGTGTAAAATAAAGAATAAAAATAAAAAATATTGATATACTCACCCTCTGACGCGCCCTGGTTGTAACCGCCAGCCTCCGTTCATAAGAATGAGCGCTTGAAAGTCCTTAGATGACGTCTCGGCCTGTGATTGGTCGCGGAGCGGTCATGTGACCACAACGCGACCAATCACAAGCCGTGACGTCATCTAAGGTCTTTCAAGCGCTCATTCTTATGAACGGAAGCTGCCGGTTACATCGGTAAGGTCCATGCTGCGTCGGAGAGGTGAGTATATCAATATTTTTTATTTTTATTCTTTATTTTACACATTAATATGGATCCCAGGGCCTGAAGGGGAGTTTCCTCTCCTTCAGACCCTGGGAACCATCAGGATACCTTCCGATACTTGGTGTCCCATTGACTTGTATTGGTATCGGGTATCGGTATCGGCGATATCCGATAGTTTTCGGGTATTGGCCGATACTATCCGATATCGATACTTTCAAGTATCGGACGGTATCGCTCAACACTAGTCGTAGCAGATCGTTTGAAACTTTCTTTCGTCGTCAAGTGTCCCGCTGTGGCAGCATGATCGCATCGTGTAACAAAGGTGTGCACGATATGACATGCCCGTACGACTGTCCCGTACGACTTCTACATCGCAAATACGTCATGAAATTATCGCTCCAGCGCTGTGCATTGCAAAGTGTGACCGCAGTCTACGACGCTGGAGAAATAATGGAGCGACGCTGGAGCGTCAAGGATCGTGCCGTCGTAGCGACCAAAGTGCCACTGTGAGACGGTACCCATACTCTCCTTTCTCTCTCTCTATGCTCACAATACACTCTCCCTATGCTGTTTCTGGTTGCAATGTGCACAAGAGGGCCCTATGATGCTGTAAGGCCAGCCAATCAAAGTAATGCCACACTAAAGATGGCGCTGGCATTACTGGGATTGGCAAGCCAGCTCAGTATGTTCATTGGCTGCAAATAAAGCGCCAAACATGATGGGCGGGTTACTCGAATATATCGAGGTGAATACCAAATTATTTGCCGAGTAACGAATAGCCCAAATAGCGTACTATTCATGCAGGTAAAGAATAATGCCAAATGTATTTGCTCATCACTAGCAACAATACAATATAATCAGTGAAAAAACGAGGGGAGAGCGGGAAGGGGGAGGAGAAAAGAAAAAGGAAAAGGAGATCTTCATGATTACTGTTATTTTCTTGCCATATGTGGTATCAATTAAGACTTTCAAAGCCCTCCACCACCAACAGAAAGGACCCAGTAACAGTAAGGCAAACGAGGGGGCGGCCACCACCAATGACAGAAAATACAAGGTAAATGCTAGAACAGATAACAGAATAATATTAATAAAAAACAAGAAGATAAAAACATGTTATTTTTCCTCAAGGAGAATCATAATATTATTAAATGAAAAATAATAAAAATATAATAAATAGTAATGATATTATTATTTATTATTATAGCACAATTTATTCCATGGCGCTTTACATGTGAGGAGGGGTATACATAATTAAAACAAGTACAATAATCTTAAACAATACAATTCACAACTGGTACAGGAGGAGAGAGGACCCTGCCTGCAAGGGCTCACAATCTACAAGGGATGGGTGAGAATACAGTAGGCGAGGGTAGAGCTGGTCGTGCAGCGGTTTGGTCGATTGGTGGTTACTGCTAGTTATAGGCTTGTCGGAAGAGGTAGGTCTTCAGGTTCTCTTTGAAGGTTTCGATGGTAGGCGAGAATCTGATATGTTGTGGTAGAGGGTTCCAGAGTAGGAGTGATGCGCAAGAGAAATCTTGTATACGATTGTGGGAAGAGGAGATAAGATGGGAGTAGAGAAGGAGATCTTGTGAGGATCGGAGGTTGTGTGCAGGTAAGTACCGGGAGACGAGGTCACCGATGTATGGAGGAGTCAGGTTGTGGATGGCTTTGTATGTCATAGTTAGGGTTTTGTACTGGTGTCTCTGGGTAATGGGGAGCCAGTAAAGGGATGACAGAGGGGAGAGGCTGGGGAATAGTGGGGGGACAGGTGGATTAGTCAGGCAGCAGAGTTTAGAACAGATTGGAGGGGTGCGAGAGTGTTCGAGGGGAGGCCACAGAGTAGGATGTTGCAGTAGTCAAGGCGAGAGATGATGAGGGCATGGACTATGGTTTCTGCAGATTCTTGGTTGAGGAATGTATGGATCCGTAAAATATTTTTGAGATGAAGTTGGCAGGAAGTGAAAAAGGCTTGGATATGTGGTTTGAAGGAGAGATCAGTGTCAAGGATTACCCCGAAGCAGTGAGCTTGTGGGACTGGGGAGAGTGAGCTTCCTTTTACTTCGTTGGGGGGGTCACGTGAGATGGGGGAAAGATGATGAATTCTGTTTTGTCCATGTTAAGTTTCAGAAATCTAGCGGAGAAGAAGGATGAAATAATGGACAGACATGGAGGGATTCTGGTTAGTAGGGAGGTGATATCTGGTCCAGAGATGTAGATCTGTGTGTGTTAGGGGTTGAGTTCCCGCCTCTGCACAGGGGGAATCTCGGGCCATCTCCGCTGCGGTCTCCCATTCTTCTCCTGCCGCAGTGGAGTCTGCTCAGCGGAGACATTGGTCCCAGCATCTCGCTCAGTCTGACTCTGTGCAAAGGGTTACTGCTGCCTTTCCAGCTTCTGCCATTGTAGCCAGTACTGGGCAGCAGTGACCAGATGTTTTTGGGTCTAAGTCCTGCTTTTCCCCTTCTGAGCATGCCCAGGGTAAGATCTCTCGTTGGAGATCAAGGGTCACATGCTTAGATACTGCAGCTAATCCCATTGGTCCTCTAGGAAGGTCCTGAAGGTGCTCAACTTCTGTGGCAGCCTCCCATTGGTCCTTCTGGGAAGGTCTTTTTCGTTCTGCAGCTATAAAAGTTTCACATGACTGCATGGCCATGAGCTAGTATCAATCCAACTTATGCGCTTTGCGCCAGTGTGGTTATGTGTGATTGTATTCAGGGACCCGGCTGAAATAAGCCCCTAGAATACCGGCACCTCCAGTGAGGAGATTGTGTGATTGTATTCAGGGACCCAGCTGAAATAAGCCCCTAGAATACCAGCACCTCCGGTGAGGAGATTTTGTGCTTGTATGACCACTGACTGGTATCAGTTCGGCAGTTAGCTTGTGCTCCTGTGAGTCTAAAGGTACCTTCACATTAAGCGACGCTGCAGCGATAGCGACAACGATGCCGATCGCTGCAGCGTCGCTGTTTGATCGCTGGAGAGCTGTCACACAGACCGCTCTCCAGTGACCAACGATGCCGAGGTCCCCGGGTAACCAGGGTAAACATCGGGTTACTAAGCGCAGGGCCGCACTTAGTAACCCGATGTTTACCCTGGTTACAAGCGTAAAATGTAAAAAAAACAAACAGTACATACTTACATTCGCGTCCTCCGGCGTCCGCTTCCTGCACTGACTGAGCGCCGGCCCTAACAGCAGAGCGGTGACGTAACCGCTGTGCTGTACTTTCACTTTCACTTTACGGAGCTCAGTCAGTGTGGGAAGCGGACGCCGGGGGACGCAAAGGTGAGTATGTAGTTTTTTCTTTTTACATTTTACACTGGTAACCAGGGTAAACATCAGGTTACTAAGCGCGGTCCTGCGCTTAGTAACCCAATGTTTACCCTGGTTACCAGTGTAAAACATCGCTGGTATCGTTGCTTTTGGTGTCAAACACGACGATACACGCCGGTCTGACGACCAAATAAAGTTCTGAACTTTGTTCAACGACCAACGATATCACAGCAGGATCCTGATCGCTGCTGCGTGTCAAACTAAACGATATCGCTAGCCAGGACGCTGCAACGTCACGGATCGCTAGCGATATCGTTTAGTGTGAAGGTACCTTAACAGGGCGCAGTGCTTTCCTTTTACATCTACTCTGTTAAGTAACAGAGCTAGCCTATACCACCAAATAGTGGCACCATTCACTAGCAGCAGTTTCCTCCTGCATAGGGTTGAGCAAAACGGGTCGGCCATTTTCAGAAGTCGCCGACTTTTGGCAAAGTCGGGTTTCATGAAACCCGACCCGACCCCTGTGTGGGGCCGGCCATGAGGTCGGCGATCTTCTGAATCTGGTATCGGAATTCCGATACCGAGTTCCGATATGTTTGCGATATCGGAAATCGGTATCGGAATCCATATTTAAGTGTAAAATATAGAATCAAAATAAAAAATATTGATAAACTCACCCTCGGACGTGCCCTGGTACTAACTGGCAGCCTTCCTTCCTAAGAATGAGCGCGTGAATGACCTGCGGTGACGTTGCGGCTTGTGATTGGTCGCCTGAGCGGTCACATGGGCGGCCGCGACCAATCACAAGCCGTGACGTCATCTAAGGCCCTTCACGCACTCATTCTTAGGAAGGAAGGCTGCCACATATTGAGTGGACCTCTGGGAGGATACTGGGTTGGAGTGAATTATGTAAGGGCAGATGTGTGAGGGAGAGCGTTCAGGTTTCCACTACCGAGATACCCGCAGATCTTTCTTCCCTTCCCAAGTGCTATTGGTCCTATGCAGACTTGTTCTCCAAAAAGGCTGCAGAGACCCTTCCACCTCACTGCCCCTATGACTGTCCTATTGATCTCATGCCTGTAGCAGAACCTCCTCGGGGAAGGGTCTATCCCCTCTCTCTCCCGGAAACGGAGGCTATGTCCCAGTACATCCAGGAGAATTTGGCAAGAGGGTTCATTAGGAAGTCAGTGTCACCTGCAGGGGCGGGGATCTTCTTCGTGCAGAAGAAGAAAGGAGAATTACGTCCATGCATAGATTGCAGGGTTCTTAACGCCATCACCGTTAAGAATAAGTACCCGTTGCCCCTGATTTCTGAGCTCTTTGATAGGCTATGGGGAGCAAGGGTATTTACCAAATTAGATCTGTGGGGTGCTTATAACCTGTTTCGCATCCGTGAGGGGGACAAAAGGAAGACGGCTTTTAGTACCAGGGATGGGCACTATGAGTATCTGGTGATGCCCTTCGGGCTCTGTAATGCCCCAGCCATTTTTCAAGACTTTGTTAGCGATATCTTCAGGGATATACTCTCCACCTCGGTCGTAGTCTATCTGGATGATATTCTCATCTTCTCTCCAGATATTGACTCCCACCGGAGAGATGTTGGCAGAGTCTTCGACCTCTTACGGGCAAATTCACTCTATGCAAAGTTGGAGAAGTGTATGTTTGAGCAGGAGTCTTTACCTTTCCTGGGCTATATCATCTCTGCCCAGGGATTGGCTATGGATCCTGCCAAACTACAGGCTGTGATGGACTGGCAAGAACCCCATTCTCTTAAAGCGGAGCAGCGCTTTATGGGGTTCATTAATTACTATCGCCAGTTCATTCCCCACTTCTCAACTTTGGTAGCTCCCTTGGTAGCCCTCACCAAGAAGGGAGCAAATCCTAAATTGTGGTCTGATGAGGTTACCAAGGCTTTTTCTTCTATTAAGTATCATTTTGCTAGCGCTCCCATCCTACATCATCTCGATGTTGATAAGACATTTATAATGGAGGTAGATGCCTCATCCGTTGGTGCTGGAGCAGTCCTCTTCCAAAAGGATGCTCAAGGTCGGAAGCATCCTTGCTTCTTCTTCTCCAAGACCTTCACACCAGCGAAGAGGAATTATTCCATCGGGGACAGAGAGTTACTAGCAATGAAGTTGGCCTTCTTGGAGTGGAGACATCTTTTGGAGGGGGCTCGCTTTCCCTTCCAAGTCTTAACAGACCACAAAAATTTTGTTTTTTTACAAACAGCCCAGCGGCTAAAGTCTCGTCAGGCCAGATGGTCCTTGTTCTTCTTGCGGTTCCACTTCACCCTCCATTATCTCACTGAGGAGAAGAACATTTGTGCTGATGCCCTCTCTCACTCCGTTGTGACTTCTGAGGAGGAAGGGGAGCCTCGGCTTATTGTCCCTTCTGAGAGCCTGAGAACCGTAGCTCTGGTTTCAGTCAGTGCCTCCGGGCAAGACTTTTGTACCTATTAACTTGCAACCAGAGGTTCTCTCTTGGGCTCATTCGTCCAGGGTGGGTGGACATTTTGGGACAAAGAGGACATCTGAGCTGCTGGCGAGAACGTACTGGTGGCCGCATATGGTCTGTGACGTCGGAGATTATATTTGGGCGTCTGTCTCCTGCGCCAAAAATAAGTCTCCTCGACAATGGCCAGCTGGGTTACTTTATCCCTTGCCGGTGGCAGACAGGCCCTGGGAGATGGTCGGGATGGACTTTGTGGTGGGCTTGCCCAAGTCTCATGGCTGTACCATCATTTGGGTTATCACCGATCATTTTTCTAAAATGGTGCACTTGGTGCCGCTTCCATGGCTACCTTCTGCACCGCCCTTGGCAGCGTTGTTAATAAAACACATCTTTCGCCTACACTGTATGCCGGACAAAATAGTCAGTGACCGGGGTCCCCAGTTTGCGTCTCGGTTCTGGAGAGAGCTTTGTCATCTTCTCAGCATTGAGTTGAATCTCTCTTCTGCATATCATCCCGAGATGAATGGGTTGGTAGAGAGGGCCAACCAGACCTTGGTCACATATCTTCGACATTTTTTCTCAGCCAGGCAGGATGACTGGGCACCCTTGCTATTGTGGGCGGAGTTTGCGCTGAACAACGCCGTAGCCAACTCCACTGGACAGACCCCATTCCTCCTTAACTATGGTCAGCATCCGCGGGTACCTGTGCCTATGCCCGTGTCTTCCGCCAACTCCAGGGTGGCAGACTGGGCTGTGGAGGCATGGGACATTTGGGACCACACTCAGGATTCCATTCAGGCCTCAAAGGAGAGAATGAGGTCCTCCGCCAATGCATATCGGCGCCTCGCTCTGACCTTTGCTCCTGGTAACTTAGTGTGGCTCTCCGCCCGTAACATCAGACTGCGAGTTGAGTCCACTAAGTTTGCACCTCGCTACTTGGGCCCTTTCAAGGTCCTCGAACAGGTTAACCCTGTGGTCTACCGTTTAGCCCTTCCGCCAAGCCTGGGTATCACCAACACCTTTCTTGTGTCCCTCTTGAATCCCTTATACATGTCCCGGTTTTCCGAGTCATCTGTCGGGACTAGTGTTGAGTAGGGTTGAGCGACTTTCATTTTTTTAAGATCGAGTCGGGTTTTGTGAAACCCGACTTTGTCCAGAGTCGAGTCGAGTGCAGTCGGCCGATTATCGCTAAAAGTCGGGGATCGACCGAAACCCGAAACCCAATGCAAGTCAATGGGGAAGCATAGTCGGCAGTGAGTGGAGGCCAGGAAAACACCTACAGTGCCCATTTTAATGCCAAAAACATCCATTCTTGTTTCTGAAGCTTGTCAATCTTAATTAACTTTATAATAATAGTTGGGCATTGGAAATTGGGGGTCATTTGGCAAAAGTTGTGGGGGGTAGGGCTGGTTCAAGGCTTTAGTGGGCCCAGGAAACGTGGACTACGTCACGGCGGTGGAGCAGGGAGAGGTAAGTATTTCAACGTTGCAAGTGCTGTGATCCTGAGCAAGCAGGGGGGGCCCACTCGTTCGCATTGGCACTGGCACAGGGCCCCTCAAAGTACGGCGGTGTGTTTGCATGGCGGGGGCGCCTCCCACCAGCAGCGACACTTTTGCGTACTCTGAGGGGCCCTGTGCCAGTGACGTCGCCAACGAGTATGCCCCCCCCCACCTGATGAAGGAACCTGCACTTTCATCTGCACCTTCCTCTTTGTCCCTGTGTAAGGTGGTATAACATGCGGGAAGGGGAACCTTACTTTCAGCAGGGTCAGATTCTGGCTGTGTAGAGTGCAAGGGGAATGTAGTGGTCTAGGTCAATGTACCAGCAGACTCATCTAGCAGTGGCTGGGCAATGGGCAGGATGAGGAGGAAACAGATATAGGGGCAAAGAATAAAGTAGGCTAAATGCAGTTCAAAATTGGTAACAGGACTAAACAGGCGGCATTGCTTTGTTCAGTGGAGTAGCAAACCCAAGAGCAGCAGACACTGTTTCAAGGGCCCAACCACACTAGTAGGCCAAATGCAGTTTAATATCTGATAGTATAGGCCGAAAGCCAGAAGGTAGAAGCTCAGCTTTATTCAGTTGAGGACAACACCAGGCAGGGGCAGACACCGTTAGTAGGCCGGAACCACCAATTTTTTAAAAAACATCAGTTAATCAGAGCCAGAAGGTAGAAGCTCAGCTTTATTCAGTTGAGGACAACACCAGGCAGGGGCAGACACCGTTAGTAGGCCGGAAACACCAATTTTTTAAAAAACAGCAGTTAATCAGAGCCAGAAGGTAGAAGCTCAGCTTTATTCAGTTGAGGACAACACCAGGCAGGGGCAGACACCGTTAGTAGGCCGGAACCACCAATTTTTTAAAAAACAGCAGTTAATCAGAGCCAGAAGGTAGAAGCTCAGCTTTATTCAGTTGAGGACAACACCAGGCAGGGGCAGACACCGTTAGTAGGCCGGAACCACCAATCTTTTAAAAAACAGCACTTAATGAGAGCCAGAAGGTAGAAGCTCAGCTTTATTCAGTTGAGGACAAACACCAGGGAGCAGCAAACAGAGGTATTAGGCCCCATCCAGCAATTAAAAAAAATAAATAAAAAAAATAAAAATAATCAGAGCCAGAAGGTAGAAGCTCAGCTTTATTCAGTTGAGGACAAACACCAGGGAGCAGCAAACAGAGGTATTAGGCCCCATCCAGCAATTAAAAAAATAAATAAATAAATAAATAAATAAATAAATAATCAGAGCCAGAAGGTAGAAGCTCAGCTTTATTCAGTTGAGGACAACACCAGGCAGGGGCAGGCACCGTTAGTAGGCCCATAACCACCTATTTTTAAAAACACAGCACTTAAAGAGAGCCAGAAGGTGGAAGCTCAGATTTATTCATTTGAGGACAACTTGAATTAGGGACTGCAGACAGACTTACCAGGCTGTCCCCTGTGTGGACCATGCATCCAATACATTAACCCATTGCGCCACAAAGGACACGTAACCTTCCGTGGCCATGCCTACTGCTCCATGTGTCTGTTGTCAGGTGTACCTTTGGACTCACAGATTGACAGAATGAAAGGACAATGTGGTCTTTAACATGCTGGTGGAGGGGTGGGATGGCTTTTCTCGCAAAAGAATTGTCAACTGGGTAGCTCATAGCGTGGTACAGCGTAGTCCATCATGGCTTTATTAATATTCAATAAAATAAAAAAATAGGCTCTATGCACTGTAAAATAGGTTCCAGGGGTACACGGGCAGCAGTGGTCAGGTCAGTGGAGGCCTAGTGGAAGGAGGGACCGCAGACAGGCTTTGAAGGCCTAACATAATAAAATGGGCTGGCTGTAGGCACTTTATAATTGGTTCCAGGGGGACACGGGCAGCAGTGGTCAGGTCAGTGGAGGCCTAGTGGAAGGAGGGACCGCAGACAGGCTTTGAAGGACTAACATAATAAAATGGGCTGGCTGTAGGCACTTTATAATTGGTTCCAGGGGGACACGGGCAGCAGTGGTCAGGTCAGTGGAGGCCTAGTGGAAGGAGGGACCGCAGACAGGCTTTGAAGGCCTAACATAATAAAATGGGCTGGCTGTAGGCACTTTATAATTGGTTCCAGGGGGACACGGGCAGCAGTGGTCAGGTCAGTGGAGGCCTAGTGGAAGGAGGGACCGCAGACAGGCTTCCAAGGCCTAACATAATAAAATGGGCTGGCTGTAGGCACTTTATAATTGGTTCCAGGAGTACACGGGCAGCAGTTGTCAGGTCAGTGGAGGCCTAGTGGAAGGAGGGACCGCAGACAGGCTTTGAAGGCCTAACATAATAAAATGGGCTGGCTGTAGGCACTTTATAATTGGTTCCAGGGGGACATGGGCAGCAGTGGTCAGGTCAGTGGAGGCCTAGTGGAAGGAGGGACCGCAGACAGGCTTTGAAGGCCTAACATAATAGAATGGGCTGGCTGTAGGCACTTTATAATTGGTTCCAGGGGTACACGGGCAGCAGTGGTCAGGTCAGTGGAGGCCTAGTGGAAGGAGGGACCGCAGACAGGCTTCCAAGGCCTAACATAATAAAATGGGCTGGCTGTAGGCACTTTATAATTGGTTCCAGGGGTACACGGGCAGCAGTGGTCAGGTCAGTAGAGGCCTAGTGGAAGGAGGGACCGCAGACAGGCTTTGAAGGCCTAACATAATAAAATGGGCTGGCTGTAGGCACTTTATAATTGGTTCCAGGGGGACACGGGCAGCAGTGTTCTGGTCAACGGAGGCCGATTGTAATGAGTGTCTGCCAGTTAGTAGTCCAAAACAACAAATAAATGTGAATGTCTCGCATTAAAACAAAACAAAAACACTAAAGGGTGCAATCATTAGGTTCAGGGGTGGGATCCTCTGCGTTGTTTCAGACCGACTAATTTAGCGCAAAGTATTTACTGTGGTAAATAGAGGACACTGCCCCTGACTATGTTAAGTACCATCATACATGTCAACACAATAGTATTGTCAGTGGCAGGTATGGAAGGATGTCAGCGCATAGACTAAACATTGGTGGAAGTGTGAGAGATAACTGTGGAAGTGGTAGAGCAATGTTTGACTTGGGGGTGGGTGAACTCTCTTGTGGCCGGCGGTACAGGCCCAGGGCCCCTCATGTTACAACAGTGTGTCTGACGTTGGGTGCGCACCACCACCGCCAGAGACACTTTATTGTACTATGAGGGACCCAGTAGCAATGCCGTCGACCAAAAGCGAGCACACCTACCTCTTCAGACAAACAGCAGTCTCATGGGTGCTTGCGCCAAGTCGCGATACCACGGCCCCGTGTGGGGAGTTTGGCCATTTAGGGAGGTGTAAACATGTCGTATGCTGGACAATCAGCTGCAGCAAATTAGACATTAGAAAAGTAATTCACAGTAGTCCACAGGCAAGAGCTTTTCATAGGAAAGCTAGGTGTCAGCCGGGCAAGGTGGGGCAAAAGATTTCGAAATCCAGTTGTGGTTCATTTTAATGAATGTTAGATCATCAACATTTTGGGTAGCCAGACGAGTCCTTTTTTCGGTTAATATTGAACCTGCAGCACTGAATACTCTTTCTGATAGGACACTTGCTGCCGGGCAAGCAAGCTCCTGCAATGCATATTCTGCCAATTCTGGCCAGGTGTCTAATTTTGATGCCCAGTAATCAAATGGGAATGACGGTTGAGGGAGAACATCGATAAGGGATGAAAAATAGTTAGTAACCATACTGGACAAATGTTGTCTCCTGTCACTTTCAATTGATGCAGCAGTACCTGTCCTGTCTGCGGTCATAGCAAAATCACTCCACAACCTGGTCAGAAAACCCCTCTGTCCAACGCCACTTCTGATGTGTACACCCCTAACACTCCTAGTCTGCTGCCCCCTGGAGCTCGTGTGAGAACGATCACGTGCGCTGTGTGCTGGGAATGCCTGAAGCAAACGGTCAACAAGAGTTGATTGTTTGGTTGCTAATATTAGTTCCAAGTTCTCATGTGGCATAATATTTAGCAATTTGCCTTTATAGCGTGGATCAAGGAGGCAGGCCAACCAGTAATCGTCATCGTTCATCATTTTCGTAATGCGTGTGTCCCTTTTTAAGATACGTAAGGCATAATCCGCCATGTGGGCCAAAGTTCCAGTTGTCAAATCTATGGTTGTGATTGGTTGAGGGGCAGTTTCAGGCAAATCTACGTCACTTGTGTCCCTCAAAAAAACAGAACCCGTCCTTGCCACGCAACCAATTTCCAGTGCCCCGGGAAAGCTTCCGCATTAAAAATATACTCATCCCCATCATCCTCCTCGTCCTCCACCTCCTCTTCGCCCGCCACCTCGTCCTTTACACTGCCCTGACCAGACAATGGCTGACTGTCATCAAGGCTTTCCTCTTCCTCTGGTGCAGACGCCTGATCCTTTATGTGCATCAAACTTTGCATCAGCAGACACATTAGGGGGATGCTCATGCTTATTATGGCGTTGTCTGCATTAACCAGCCGTGTGCATTCCTCAAAACACTGAAGGACTTGACACATGTCTTGTATCTTCGACCACTGCACACCTGACAACTCCATGCCTGCCATCCTGCTGCCTGCCCGTGTATGTGTATCCTCCCACAAAAACATAACAGCCCGCCTCTGTTGGCACAGTCTCTGAAGCATGTGCAGTGTTGAGTTCCACCTTGTTGCAACGTCTATGATTAGGCGATGCTGGGGAAGGTTCAAAGACCGCTGATAGGTCTGCATACGGCTGGAGTGTACAGGCGAACGTCGGATATGTGAGCAAAGTCCACGCACTTTGAGGAGCAGGTCGGAGAACCCAGGATAAGTTTTCAATAAGCACTGCACCACCAGGTTTAAGGTGTGAGCCAGGCAAGGAATGTGTTTCAGTTGGGAAAGGGAGATGGCAGCCATGAAATTCCTTCCATTATCACTCACTACCTTGCCTGCCTCAAGATCTACTGTGCCCAGCCACGACTGCGTTTCTTGTTGCGTCTGTTGTCGCCCAAACACTTCATAGCCAATACAGCCTGCTGACGCTTGCCAGTAGCTGGCCCATAATGGGACAACTGGTGTGCAACAGTGTCATCTGCCGATGGAGTGGTTGGCCGACTGCGGTCTGTGGAAGAGCTGTAGCTTCTGCAGGAGGACGAGGAGGAAGAGGAGGGGGTGCGAACGCCTACAGCCAACTGTTTCCTACACCGTGGGCTAGGCACAACTGTCCCGAAATTGATGTCCCCTGTGGACCCTGCATCCACCACATTCACCCAGTGTGCCGTAATGGACACATAACGTCCCTGGCCATGCCTACTGGTCCATGCATCTGTAGTCAGGTGCACCTTTGTACTCACAGATTGCCTGAGTGCATGGACGATGCGCTGTTTAACATGCTGGTGCAGGGCTGGGATGGCTTTTCTGGAAAAAAAGTGTCGACTGGGTAGCTCGTATCGTGGTTCAGCGTACTCCATCAGGGCTTTGCTTCGCTTTCAACTAACCGGTAGGGCATCATCTCTAACGAGATTAGTCTAGCTATGTGGGCGTTAAAACCCTGTGTACGCGGATGCGAGGATAAGTACTTCCTTTTTCTAACCAGAGTCTCATGTAGGGTGAGCTGGACTGGAGAGATGGAGATCGTGGAACTTTCGGGTGTGCCGGTGGACATGGCAGACTGAGAGATGGTTGGAGACGGTATTGTTTCCGCCGGTGCCCTAGATGCAATATTTCCTCCTACAAAACTGGTGATTCCCTGACCCTGACTGCTTTTGGCTGGCAAAGAAACCTGTACAGATACTGCCGGTGGTGCGGAAAATGGGGGCCTTACAGTGCCGGAAGGGATGTTGCGTTGCTGACTAGCTTCATTAGCCGAGGGTGCTACAACCTTAAGGGACGTTTGGTAGTTAGTCCAGGCTTGAAAATGCATGGTGGTTAAGTGTCTATGCATGCAACTAGTATTGAGACTTTTCAGATTCTGACCTCTGCTTAAGCTAGTTGAACATTTTTGACAGATGACTTTGCGCTGATCAATTGGATGTTGTTTAAAAAAATGCCAGACTGCACTCTTCCTAGCATTGGATCCCTTTTCAGGGATTGCAGACTGAGCTTTAACCGGATGGCCACGCTGTCCTCCAACAGGTTTTGGCTTTGACACCCGTTTTGGGCCAGATACGGGCCCGGCAGATGGAACCTGTTGCGATGTTGATGCCTGCTGCGGCCCCTCCTCCACCTCCGCTTCTGAACTACTGCCGCCTGCACCCTGTCCCCCCAATGGATGCCAATCGGGGTCAACAACTGGGTCATCTATTACCTCCTCTTCGAGCTCGTGTGCAACTTCGTCTGTGTCACTGTGTCGGTCGGTGGTATAGCGTTCGTGGCGGGGCAACATAGTCTCATCAGGGTCTGATTGTGGATCAGTACCCTAAGAGGGCAATGTTGTGGTCTGAGTCAAAGGAGCAGCATAGTACTCTGGCTGTGGCTGTGCATCAGTGCACTCCATGTCAGAATCTACTTGTAATGGGCATGGCCTGTTAAGTGTTTCACTTTCTAAGCCAGGGACGGTATGTGTAAAGAGCTCCATGGAGTAACCCGTTGTGTTGCCTGCTGCATCCTTCTCTCTTGTTGTAGTTTTTGCTGAAGAGGACAAGGAAGCGACTTGTCCCTGACCGTGAACATCCACAAGCGACGCGCTGCTTTTACATTTACCAGTTTCAGAAGAGGAGGCAAAAGAGCTAGAGGCTGAGTCTGCAATGTAAGCCAAAACTTGCTGTTGCTGCTCCGGCTTTAAAAGCGGTTTTCCTACTCCCAGAAAAGAGAGCGTTCGAGGCCTTGTGTAGCCAGATGACGAAACTGGCTCCACAGCTCCAGACTTAGGTGGAATATTTTTATCCCCATGACCACCTGATGCTCCACTACCACTACCATCATTACCAGCTGACAATGAACGCCCACGGCCACGACCTCTTGCACCAGACTTCCTCATTGTTTTAAAAATTTAACCAAAGTAACTTTATTTGTTGCGGTCAAACAACTTACACGGTGAGCTATAACTTCAGTATGATTTCAATATCCCTTAACAGGTTGGTGAGACCACAAGGAAAATCAGGCACAATGTTACACACTCTGTTTTCTGTGGCACCAAATAACAGAGATGCCACACACGCAGGACTGTCACTCAAGCACAAATGTCAATATTAATCTCCCACTGTTTTTTTTTTTTTTTTTTTTTCAGGGAGACTTTAGAAACCAAATAAGATAAAATGATTTTTTCAGGGAAAATTTAGAAACCAAATAATGAAAAAAAAAGGCTTTCTATGGCCCACTGAGTGAGAGATGGCACACACAGGAGTCAGGAGTGGCACACAAGCCCTGACTGAGGCCAATATTTTTCCCCCACTGATTGATGTAGTGATTTTTTTAAAGGTAGATTTTAGAACCCAAATCAAGCAAAAAAATAAATAGGCTTTCTATGGCGCACAATTTGAGAGAGAGAGATGGCACACCCAGGAGTCAAGACTGGCACACAAGCAGAAAGGGCAATATTAATCTCCCACTGTTTTTTTTTTTTCAGGGAGACTTTAGAAACCAAATAAGATAAAATGATTTTTTTCAGGGAAAATTTAGAAACCAAATAATAATAAAAAAAAGGGCTTTCTATGGGCCACTGAGTGAGAGATGGCACACACAGGAGTCAGGAGTGGCACACAAGCCCTGACTGAGGCCAATATTTTTCTCCCACTGATTGATGTAGTGATTTTTTTAAAGGTAGATTTTAGAACCCAAATCAAGCAAAAAATAAATAGGCTTTCTATGGCCCACAATTTGAGAGAGAGAGATGGCACACCCAGGAGTCAAGACTGGCACACAAGCAGAAAGGGCAATATTAATCTCCCACTGTTTTTTTTTTTTTTTTCAGGGAGACTTTAGAAACCAAATAAGATAAAATTATTTTTTCAGGGAAAACTTAGAAACCAAATAATAATTAAAAAAAAGGCTTTCTATGGCCCACTAAGTGAGAGATGGCACACACAGGAGTCAGGAGTGGCACACAAGCCCTGACTGAGGCCAATATTTTTCTCCCACTGATTGATGTAGTGATTTTTTAAAGGTAGATTTTAGAACCCAAATCAAGCAAAAAAATAAATAGGCTTTCTATGACCCACTGAGTGAGAGATGGCGCACACACAGGAGTCAGGAGTGGCACACAAGCCCTGACTGAGGCCAATATTTTTCTCCCACTGATTGATGTAGTGATTTTTTTAAAGGTAGATTTTAGAACCCAAATCAAGCAAAAAAATAAATAGGCTTTCTATGGCCCACTGAGTGAGAGATGGCGCACACACAGGAGTCAGGAGTGGCACACAAGCCCTGACTGAGGCCAATATTTTTCTCCCACTGATTGATGTAGTGATTTTTTTAAAGGTAGATTTTAGAACCCAAATCAAGCAAAAAAATAAATAGGCTTTCTATGGCCCACTGAGTGAGAGATGGCACACACAGGAGTCAGGAGTGGCACACAAGCCCTGACTGAGGCCAATATTTTTCTCCCACTGATTGATGTAGTGATTTTTTTAAAGGTAGATTTTAGAACCCAAATCAAGCAAAAAAATAAATAGGCTTTCTATGGCCCACAATTTGAGAGAGAGAGATGGCACACCCAGGAGTCAAGACTGGCACACAAGCAGAAAGGGCAATATTAATCTCCCACTGTTTTTTTTGTTTTTTTTTTTAAGGAGACTTTAGAAACCAAATAAGATAAAATGATTTTTTCAGGGAAAATTTAGAAACCAAATAATAATAATAAAAAAAGGCTTTCTATGGCCCACTGAGTGAGAGATGGCACACACAGGAGTCAGGAGTGGCACACAAGCCCTGACTGAGGCCAATATTTTTCTCCCACTGATTGATGTAGTGATTTTTTTAAAGGTAGATTTTAGAACCCAAATAAAGCAAAAAAATAAATAGGCTTTCTATGGCCCACTGAGTGAGAGATGGCACACACAGGAGTCAGGAGTGGCACACAAGCCCTGACTGAGGCCAATATTTTTCTCCCACTGATTGATGTAGTGATTTTTTTAAAGGTAGATTTTAGAACCCAAATCAAGCAAAAAAATAAATAGGCTTTCTATGGCCCACTGAGTGAGAGATGGCACACACAAGAGTCAGGAGTGGCACACAAGCCCTGACTGAGGCCAATATTTTTCTCCCACTGATTGATGTAGTGATTTTTTTAAAGGTAGATTTTAGAACCCAAATCAAGCAAAAAAATAAATAGGCTTTCTATGGCCCACAATTTGAGAGAGAGAGATGGCACACCTAGGAGTCAAGACTGGCACACAAGCAGAAAGGGCAATATTAATCTCCCACTGTTTTTTTTTTTCAGGGAGACTTTAGAAGCCAAATAAGATAAAATGATTTTTTCAGGGAAAATTTAGAAACCAAATACTAATAATAAAAAAAAAGGCTTTCTATGGCCCACTGGGTGAGAGATGGCACACACAGGAGTCAGGAGTGGCACACAAGCCCTGACTGAGGCCAATATTTTCCCCCCACTGATTGATGTAGTGATTTTTTTAAAGGTAGATTTTAGAACCCAAATCAAGCAAAAAAATAAATAGGCTTTCTATGGCCCACTGAGTGAGAGATGGCACACACAGGAGTCAGGAGTGGCACACAAGCCCTGACTGAGGCCAATATTTTTCTCCCACTGATTGATGTAGTGATTTTTTTAAAGGTAGATTTTAGAACCCAAATCAAGCAAAAAAATAAATAGGCTTTCTATGGCCCACTGAGTGAGAGATGGCACACACAGGAGTCAGGAGTGGCACACAAGCCCTGACTGAGGCCAATATTTTTCTCCCACTGATTGATGTAGTGATTTTTTTAAAGGTAGATTTTAGAACCCAAATCAAGCAAAAAAATAAATAGGCTTTCTATGGCCCACAATTTGAGAGAGAGAGATGGCACACCCAGGAGTCAAGACTGGCACACAAGCAGAAAGGGCAGTATTAATCTCCCACTGTTTTTTTTTTTTTTTTTTTCAGGGAGACTTTAGAAACCAAATAAGATAAAATGATTTTTTCAGGGACAATTTAGAAACCAAATAAAAAAAAAAAAAAAGGCCTTCTATGGCCCACTGAGTGAGAGATGGCACACACAGGAGTCAGGAGTGGCACACAAGCCCTGACTGAGGCCAATATTTTTCTCCCACTGATTGATGTAGTGATTTTTTTAAAGGTAGATTTTAGAACCCAAATCAAGCAAAAAAATAAATAGGCTTTCTATGGCCCACTGAGTGAGAGATGGCACACACAGGGATGGCACTCTAGCAGAAATGCCAATCTTAATCTCCCACAAAAAAAAAAAAACAGGGACTGTCCTACAATTACTATCTCCCTGCAGTATGGCAGGCAGCAATAAGGAGTGGACTGATGCACAAATTAAATAAAAAGTGTGGACAAACAAAAAAAATAGCTGTGCAGAAAGGAAGGAACAAGAGGATTTGTGCTTTGAAAAAAGCAGTTGGTTTGCACAGTGGCGTACACACAGCAATACAGCTATCAGGGAGCCTTCTAGGGCAGCCCAATGAGCTACAGCGCTGAGAGAAAAAAAAAAATGTAGCTTCCACTGTCCCTGCACACCGAAGGTGGTGTTGGACAGTGGAAATCGCTACAGCACAAGCGGTTTGGTGGTTAATGGACCCTGCCTAACGCTCTCCCTGCTTGTGACGAAGCGGCAGCAACCTCTCCCTAAGCTCAGATCAGCAGCAGTGAGATGGCGGTCGGCGGGAACGCCCCTTTATAGCCCCTGTGACGCCGCAGACAGCAAGCCAATCACTGCAATGCCCTTCTCTAAGATGGTGGGGACCAGGACCTATGTCATCACGCTGCCCACACTCTGCGTTCACCTTCATTGGCTGAGAAATGGCGCTTTTCGCGTCATTGAAACGCGACTTTGGCGCGAAAGTCGCGTACCGCATGGCCGACCCCGCACAGGGGTCGGATCGGGTTTCATGAAACTCGACTTTGCCAAAAGTCGGCGACTTTTGAAAATGAACGACCCGTTTCGCTCAACCCTAGTGTTGAGCATTCCGATACTGCAAATATTGGGTATCGGCCGATATTCGCTGTATCAGAATTCCGATGCCGAGTTCCGATATTTTTGCGATATTGGAAATCGGAATCGGAAGTTCATATAGTAAATTTATGCAGTAAAATGAAGTGCGGGCGGTGCGTGGGTGGAGACTGTGTGTGCGTGTGTATGGGCGGTGTCTGTGCGTGACCGTGGGGCTCTCTGTGTGTGTGCCGGGGCTCTGTGCGGCGTGCAGGGTGTCTCTGCGGCGTGCGGGGTGTCTCTGTGCGGGGTCTCTGTGCGGCATCTCTGTGTGGCGTGGGGGGTCTCTGCGGTGTGCGGGGGTCTCTGCGGCATGGGAGGGTCTCTGTGCGGCGTGCGGGGTGTCTCAGTGTGGGCATCGTCTGATGGGACTACAAGACCCAAAGGACGATGCCTGCTACACTGACAGTGATTGACACATTAGCCAATGATGGGACAAAAAAAATACTCCCTACATGCTACATACATACTACATACATACATGCTACATACATGCTACATACATACATGCTACATACATGCTACATACATACTACATACATACTACATACATGCTACATACATACATGCTACATACATGCTACATACATATTACATACATACTATATACATACTACATACATACATGCTACATACATACATACATGCTACATACATACATGATACATTCATACATGCTACATACATACATGCTACATACATACTACATACATGCTACATACATGCTAAATACATACATGCTACATACATGCTACATACATATTACATACATACTACATACATACATGCTACATACATGCTACATACATACATACATACATACTACATACATATATACTACATACATGCTACATACATGCTACATACATGCTACATACATGCTACATACATACTACATACATACATGCTACATACATGCTACATATATGCTACATGCATACATGCTACATACATGCTACATACATGCTACATATGTGCTACATACATACACACATACATGCTACATACATACATACAATACATTCATACATTACATACATGACATACATATAGACATACAGTACATTAAACATAAATTACATACTCACCATTACTTGTCACTTTGACCCCCGAAGCCAGTGTCATCTGTAAAAAATATGAAAAAAACAAACAACCAATATACTCCCTGTCCACAGAAATCCACGAGTGTCCCACGACGATCTCCCATAGAGAACGGCAGCAACAGCTGTTGCAACCGCTCTCTAGGGGCTCCAGAAACACAATGACGGAGGAAGGTATTCCTCCACCGCTGTAAAAGAAAAGTCCCTAGTCTCATTTTATGGCATTGCTGTATGAGAAATTTTCCCAGGCAGCATTTGTCATAAAATGAGATTTGTCCTAAGGTAACCTCAGTGATGCACTGCAGGAGCCATTGTCTCCTGTCAGTGTGTCACTGAGGGTCCAATAGAGCAGTGACTTCACCCAATGTCACTGTTCTATAGGGGAGATTGTCGTGGGACACTCGTTATTAATTGGACTACGGCGGACAGGTATTATACGGTTTATTATTTTATGTTCTTTGCAGGCGCTGAAGTATGGTAAGTATGGTGAAATGAAGAATATTAAAATACTTTTTCCTAATGTGTGCGTGTTTTATTAACCCTTTCTTACTATTGGATTAATAACGGATAGGCGTCTTATTGACGCCTCTCCGTTATTAACCCGGCTAATTGTCACGTTACAATAGCAAGGTGACATTAACCCCTTATTACCCCATATCCCACCGCTACACGGGATTGGGAAGAGAGGGGCTAAGTGCTGGAATTGGCGCATCTTACAGATGCACCATTTCTGGGGCGGCTGCGGACTGGTATTTGTAGCCGGGGGGGCCAATATCCATGGCCCCTCTCTAGGCTATGAATATCAGCCTTCCAGTCTGCGTAGCCTTCCTGGCTATAACATATAGGGGGACCCCAACCCCATGTCATTTTTTTTGGGGGGTCCCCCTATTTTAATAGCCAGTAAAGGCTACGCAGACAGCTGCGGACTGATATTCATAGCAGGCTACAAATATTGGCCCTCGGCTTTCCCCTCTGGCGAAGAAAATTGCGTGGGAGCCCACGCCATTTTTTTCGTGTTTTTTTAAATTCAACGCTCATAAAGGCCTGTTTCACACTTGCGAAATTTCTGCATGATGTGGGCAGTGGATACAGTTTTTCAATGCATTCGCTGCCCATTCTGAAGTCCGGGGAGGAGGGGGCGGAGTTTCTGCTGTGCATGCAAGGTAGAAAATGGCGGACGCGACGGACAAAAAAACGTTCACTTGAACGTTTTTTCATGCTGACGGTCCACCAAAACATGACATGTAGTTTTTGGTGCAGGTTTTGATGCTGGTTTTTGGTGCAGTTTTTGGTGCGGTTTTTGATGCAGTTTTTGATGCAGTTTTTGGTGCAGTTTTTGATGCGGTTTTAGATGCTGTTTTTGATGCTGTTTTTGATGCAGTTTTCGTTGCGTTTTTGATGCATTTTTTGGAAATAAATAAACGGAAAATGTTCATGATTTGAATGGAAACATGCATGAAAAAACGGATTCGGAGGCCGGATTCATCATTTCACATCTGTTTCATCAGTTTTTTGCTGGATCCGTCGCTGTGCATTTTTTCGCCAGACAGAAAAACCGTTCCTCTGTATGTGTTTTCCGTCCGGCGGAAACAGCTTTTTTGACGGATCCTGCAAAAAACGGATGAAACTTGTGGCCATCAGGTGCAATCCAGCGCTAATACAACTCTATGAGAAAAAAAATGGATCTGGCGGAAAAAAACGGATCCGGCGGAAAAAAACGGATCCTGTGGAAAAAAACGGATCCAGTGGAAAAAACGTATCTGGCGGAAAAAAACGGATCCTGCAAATGTGCTCGCAGGATGCATTTTTTTCCCATAGACTTGTATTAGTGACGGATTGCGATGGATTGCGATGGATGGCCACACGTCGCATCCATCGTGCAACGGATCTGTCGTGTTTTGGCAGACCGTCGGCACAAAAAAATGTTCAAGTGAACTTTTTTTGTCCATCGTGTCCGCCATCTTCTACCGCGCATGCGCTGCAGAAACTCCGCCCCCTCCTCCCCGGACTTCAGAATGGGCAGCAGATGCGTTGAAAAACTGCATCCGCTGCCACGTCGTGCAGAAATTTCATAACTTGCGTCGGTACATCGGCCCGACGCATAGTGACGGACCCGTACCGGCGCAAGTGTGAAACAGGCCTTTATGAGTGTTGAATTAAAAAAAAACACGAAAAAACGGCATGGGCTCCCGTGCATTTTTCTGCGCCAGAGAGTGAAAGCCAACAACCGAGGGCCAATATTTGTAGCCTGCTATGAATATCAGCCCGCAGCTGTCTGGGTAGCCTTTACTGGCTATTAAAATAGGGGGACCCCCGAAAAAAAATTACGTGGGGTCCCCCTATATTTTATAGCCAGGAAGGCTACGCAGACACCTGTGGGCTGATATTCATAGCCTAGAGAGGGGCCATGGATATTGCCCCCCCCCGGCTACAAATACCAGTCTGCAGCCGCCCCAGAAATGGCACATCTGTAAGATGCGCCAATTCTGGCACTTAGCCCCTCTCTTCCCACTCCTGTGTAGCGGTGGGATATGGGGTAATAAGGGGTTAATGTCACCTTGCTATTGTAAGGTGACATTAAGCCAAGTTAATAACGGAGAGGCGTCAATAAGACGCCTATCCGTTATTAATCCAATAGTAAGAAAGGGTTAATAAAACACGCACACATTAGGAAAAAGTATTTAAATATTCTTCATTTCACCATACTTACCATTAGGGTTGAGCGACTTTCATTTTTTTAAGATCGAGTAGGGTTTTGGGAAACCCGATTTTGTCCAGAGTCGAGTCGAGTGCAGTCGGCCGATTATCGCTAAAAGTCGGGGATCGACCGAAACACGAAACCCAATGCAAGTCAATGGGGAAGCATAGTCGGCAGTGAGTGGAGGCCAGGAAAACACCTACAGTGCCCATTTTAATGCCAAAAACATCCATTCTTGTTTCTGAAGCTTGTCAATCTTAATTAACTTTATAATAATAGTTGGGCATAGGGAATTGGGGGTCATTTGGCAAAAGTTGTGGGGGGAGTAGGGCCGGCTCAAGTTTTTCGTGGGCCCAGGAAATGCGGACTACGTCACGGCGGTGTTGCAGGGAAAGGTAAGTATTTAAAAGTTGCAAGTGCTGTGATCCTGAGCAAGCAGGGGGGGGGCCCACTCGTTCGCATTGCCACTGGCACAGGGCCCCTCAAAGTACGGCGGTGTGTTTGCATGGCGGGGGCGCCTCCCACCAGCAGCGACACTTTTGCGTACTCTGAGGGGCCCTGTGCCAGTGACGTCGCCAACGAGTATGCCCCCCCACCTGATGAAGGAACCTGCACTTTCATCTGCACCTTCCTCTTTGTCCCTGTGTAAGGTGGTATAACATGCGGGAAGGGGAACCTTACTTTCAGCAGGGACAGATTCTGGCTGTGTAGAGTACAAGGGGAATGTAGTGGTCTAGGTCAATGTACCAGCAGACTCATTTAGCAGTGGCTGGGCAATGGGCAGGATGAGGAGGAAACAGATATAGGGCCAAAGAATAAAGTAGGCTACATGCAGTTCAAAATTGGTAACAGGACTAAACAGGCGGCATTGCTTTGTTCAGTGGAGTAGCAAACCCAAGAGCAGCAGACACTGTTTCAAGGGCCTAACCACACTAGTAGGCCAAATGCAGTTTAATATCTGATAGTATAGGGCGAAAGCCAGAATGTGGAAGCTCAGCTTTGTTCAGTTGAGGACAACACCAGGGAGTGGCAGACACCTTTAGTAGGCCGGAAAAGCCTATTGCATTTTTTAAAATGGTAATTTGGAGCAGAAGGTTGAAGCTCAGCTTTATTTAGTTGAGGGCAACACCAGGGAGGGGCAGAAGCCGTTAGTAGGCCCTAACCACCATTTTTTTTTTAAAACCACTTAATGAGAGCCGGAAGGTTGAAGCTCAGCTTTATTTAGTTGAGGACAACACCAGGGAGGGGCAGAAGCCGTTAGTAGGCCCTAACCACCATTTTTGTTTTAAAACCACTTAATGAGAGCCGGAAGGTTGAAGCTCAGCTTTATTTAGTTGAGGACAACACCAGGGAGGGGCAGAAGCCGTTAGTAGGCCCTAACCACCATTTTTGTTTTAAAACCACTTAATGAGAGCCGGAAGGTTGAAGCTCAGCTTTATTTAGTTGAGGACAACACCAGGGAGGGGCAGAAGCCGTTAGTAGGCCCTAACCACCATTTTTGTTTTAAAACCACTTAATGAGAGCCGGAAGGTTGAAGCTCAGCTTTATTTAGTTGAGGACAACACCAGGGAGGGGCAGAAGCCGTTAGTAGGCCCTAACCACCATTTTTGTTTTAAAACCACTTAATGAGAGCCGGAAGGTTGAAGCTCAGCTTTATTTAGTTGAGGACAACACCAGGGAGGGGCAGAAGCCGTTAGTAGGCCCTAACCACCATTTTTGTTTTAAAACCACTTAATGAGAGCCGGAAGGTTGAAGCTCAGCTTTATTTAGTTGAGGACAACACCAGGGAGGGGCAGAAGCCGTTAGTAGGCCCTAACCACCATTTTTGTTTTAAAACCACTTAATGAGAGCCGGAAGGTTGAAGCTCAGCTTTATTTAGTTGAGGACAACACCAGGGAGGGGCAGAAGCCGTTAGTAGGCCCTAACCACCATTTTTTTTTTTAAAACCACATAATGAGAGCCGGAAGTTTGAAGCTCAGCTTTATTTAGTTGAGGACAACACCAGGGAGGGGCAGAAGCCGTTAGTAGGCCCTAACCACCATTTTTGTTTTAAAACCACTTAATGAGAGCCGGAAGGTTGAAGCTCAGCTTTATTTAGTTGAGGACAACACCAGGGAGGGGCAGAAGCCGTTAGTAGGCCCTAACCACCATTTTTGTTTTAAAACCACTTAATGAGAGCCGGAAGGTTGAAGCTCAGCTTTATTTAGTTGAGGACAACACCAGGGAGGGGCAGAAGCCGTTAGTAGGCCCTAACCACCATTTTTTTTTTTAAAACCACATAATGAGAGCCGGAAGTTTGAAGCTCAGCTTTATTTAGTTGAGGACAACACCAGGGAGGGGCAGAAGCCGTTAGTAGGCCCTAACCACCATTTTTGTTTTAAAACCACTTAATGAGAGCCGGAAGGTTGAAGCTCAGCTTTATTTAGTTGAGGACAACACCAGGGAGGGGCAGAAGCCGTTAGTAGGCCCTAACCACCATTTTTTTTTTTAAAACCACATAATGAGAGCCGGAAGGTTGAAGCTCAGCTTTATTTAGTTGAGGACAACACCAGGGAGGGGCAGAAGCCGTTAGTAGGCCCTAACCACCATTTTTTTTTTAAAACCACTTAATGAGAGCCGGAAGGTTGAAGCTCAGCTTTATTTAGTTGAGGACAACACCAGGGAGGGGCAGAAGCCGTTAGTAGGCCCTAACCACCATTTTTGTTTTAAAACCACTTAATGAGAGCCGGAAGGTTGAAGCTCAGCTTTATTTAGTTGAGGACAACACCAGGGAGGGGCAGAAGCCGTTAGTAGGCCCTAACCACCATTTTTTTTTTTAAAACCACATAATGAGAGCCGGAAGGTTGAAGCTCAGCTTTATTTAGTTGAGGACAACACCAGGGAGGGGCAGAAGCCGTTAGTAGGCCCTAACCACCATTTTTTTTTTAAAACCACTTAATGAGAGCCGGAAGGTTGAAGCTCAGCTTTATTTAGTTGAGGACAACACCAGGGAGGGGCAGAAGCCGTTAGTAGGCCCTAACCACCATTTTTTTTTTTAAAACCACATAATGAGAGCCGGAAGGTTGAAGCTCAGCTTTATTTAGTTGAGGACAACACCAGGGAGGGGCAGAAGCCGTTAGTAGGCCCTAACCACCATTTTTGTTTTAAAACCACTTAATGAGAGCCGGAAGGTTGAAGCTCAGCTTTATTTAGTTGAGGACAACACCAGGGAGGGGCAGAAGCCGTTAGTAGGCCCTAACCAAAGTTGAAGGCCAAATGCAGTTTAATTTCTGATACTATAGGCCGAAAGCCAGAAGGTGGAAGTTCCGATTTAGACAGTGGAGGACAATTTGAATTAGGGACTGCAGACAGACTTAGTAGGCTGTCCCCTGTGGACCATGCATCCACCACATTAACCCATTGCGCCGTAATGGACACGTAATCTTCCGTGGCCATGCCTACAGGTCCATGCGTCTGTTGTCAGGTGCACCTTTGTACTCACAGATTGCCAGAGTGCATGGACAATGCGGTCTTCTACATGCTGGTGGAGGGTTGGGATGGCTTTTCTCGCAAAAGAAGTGTCGACTGGTTAGCTTGTAGCGTGGTACAGCGTAGTCCATCATGGCCTTATTAATAGTAAATAAAATATATAACTAGGCTCTATGAACTTTTAAATAGGTTCCAGGGGTACACGGGCAGCATTGGTGTGGTCAGTGGAGGAGTATTGCAAGTAGGGGCTGCAGACAGGCTATCAAAGGCCTAAAATAACAAACAGTAGGCAGTCATGGCAGTTTTACATCGGTTACATGGATACACAGGCAGGCACTCCAGGCAGCATTGTGGTCAGAGGAGGAGTATTGCAAGTAGGGGCCGCAGACAGGCTATCAAAGGCCTAAAATAACAAACAATAGGCTCATGGCAGTTTTACAGCGGTTACATGGATACACAGGCAGCTTGGTGGTGAGTGGAGGAGTATTTAAAGTAGGGACCGCAGACAGGCTATCAAAGGCCTAAAATAACAAACAATAGGCTCATGGCAGTTTTACAGCGGTTACATGGATACACAGGCAGCTTGGTGGTGAGTGGAGGAGTATTTAAAGTAGGGACCGCAGACAGGCTATCAAAGGCCTAAAATAACAAACAATAGGCTCATGGCAGTTTCACAGCGGTTACATGGATACACGGGCAGGCAGCTTGGTGGTGGTGAGTGGAGGAGTATTTACAGTAGGGACCGCAGACAGGCTTCAAAGGCCTAACATAAGAAAATGGGCTGGCTGTAGGCACTTTATAATTGGTTCCAGGGGTACACGGGCAGCAGTGGTCTGGTCAGTGGAGGAGTATTTAAAGTAGGGACCGCAGACAGGCTTCAAAGGCCTAACATAAGAAAATGGGCTGGCTGTAGGCACTTTATAATTGGTTCCAGGGGTACACGGGCAGCAGTGGTCTGGTCAGTGGAGGAGTATTTAAAGTAGGGACCGCAGACAGGCTATCAAAGGCCTAACATAACAAACAATAGGCTCATGGCAGTTTCACAGCGGTTACATGGATACACGGGCAGGCAGCTTGGTGGTCAGTGGAGGAGTATTTAAAGTAGGGACCGCAGACAGGCTATCAAAGGCCTAAAATAACAAACAATAGGCTCATGGCAGTTTCACAGCGGTTACATGGATACACGGGCAGGCAGCTTGGTGGTCAGTGGAGGAGTATTTAAAGTAGGGACCGCAGACAGGCTATCAAAGGCCTAAAATAACAAACAATAGGCTCATGGCAGTTTCACAGCGGTTACATGGATACACGGGCAGGCAGCTTGGTGGTCAGTGGAGGAGTATTTAAAGTAGGGACCGCAGACAGGCTATCAAAGGCCTAAAATAACAAACAATAGGCTCATGGCAGTTTCACAGCGGTTACATGGATACACGGGCAGGCAGCTTGGTGGTGGTGAGTGGAGGAGTATTTAAAGTAGGGACCGCAGACAGGCTTCAAAGGCCTAACATAAGAAAATGGGCTGGCTGTAGGCACTTTATAATTGGTTCCAGGGGTACACGGGCAGCAGTGGTCTGGTCAGTGGAGGAGTATTTAAAGTAGGGACCGCAGACAGGCTTCAAAGGCCTAACATAAGAAAATGGGCTGGCTGTAGGCACTTTATAATTGGTTCCAGGGGTACACGGGCAGCAGTGGTCTGGTCAGTGGAGGAGTATTTAAAGTAGGGACCGCAGACAGGCTATCAAAGGCCTAACATAACAAACAATAGGCTCATGGCAGTTTCACAGCGGTTACATGGATACACGGGCAGGCAGCTTGGTGGTCAGTGGAGGAGTATTTAAAGTAGGGACCGCAGACAGGCTATCAAAGGCCTAAAATAACAAACAATAGGCTCATGGCAGTTTTACAGCGGTTACATGGATACACAGGCAGCTTGGTGGTGAGTGGAGGAGTAGTGCAAGGAGTGTCTGTCCCAGTACTCCCAAAATATAAATAGATGTTAATGTCTCGCAAAACAACCAAAACAAAAAAAAAAGGTGGCATACTTAGGTACAGGGGTGGGCTCATCTACTGAGTTTCTGACATAGTAATTTGGCAGTAACTATTTAATGGTGCCAATATAGGACACAGACACAGACTACTTTAAGTTGCATCATAGATGTCTACAAATTTGTATTGTCAGTGCCAGACATTGAATGATGTCAGCGAATAGACTAAAGATTGGTGGAGCTGTGCGACATAATTTTGCACGTGGTAGAGCACATTTTGAGCTGGGGTAGGGGGGAACTCTCTTGAGGCCGGCGGGACCGCCCCAGGGCCCCTCATGTTACAACGGTGTGTCTGACGTTGGGTGCGCACCACCACCGCCAGAGACACTACATTGTACTATGAGGGACCCAGTAGCAATGCCGTCAACCAAAAGCGAGCACACCCACCTCTTCAGACAAACAGCAGTCTCACGGGTGCTTGCGCCAAGTCGCGATACCACGGCCCCGTGTGGGGAGTTTTGCCATTTAGGGAGGTGTAAACATGTCGTATGCTGTACAATCAGCTGCAGCAAATTAGACATTAGAAAAGTAATTCACAGGCAAGAGCTTTTCATAGGAAAGCTAGGTGTCGGCCGGGCAAGGTGGGGCAAAAGATTTCGAAATCCAGTTGTGGTTCATTTTAATGAATGTTAGATCGTCAACATTTTGGGTAGCCAGACGAGTCCTTTTTTCGGTTAATATTGAACCTGCAGCACTGAATACTCTTTCTGATAGGACACTTGCTGCCGGGCAAGCAAGCTCCTGCAATGCATATTCTGCCAATTCTGGCCAGGTGTCTAATTTGGAGGCCCAGTAATCAAATGGGAATGACGGTTGAGGGAGAACATCGATAAGGGATGAAAAATAGTTAGTAACCATACTGGACAAATGTTGTCTCCTGTCACTTTCAATTGATGCAGCAGTACCTGTCCTGTCTGCGGTCATAGCAAAATCACTCCACAACCTGGTCAGAAAACCCCTCTGTCCAACGCCACTTCTGATGTGTGCACCCCTAACACTCCTAGTCTGCTGCCCCCTGGAGCTTGTGTGAGAACGATCACGTGCGCTGTGTGCTGGGAATGCCTGAAGCAAACGGTCAACAAGAGTTGATTGTTTGGTTGCTAATATTAGTTCCAAGTTCTCATGTGGCATAATATTTTGCAATTTGCCTTTATAGCGTGGATCAAGGAGGCAGGCCAACCAGTAATCGTCATCGTTCATCATTTTCGTAATGCGTGTGTCCCTTTTTAGGATACGTAAGGCATAATCCGCCATGTGGGCCAAAGTTCCAGTTGTCAAATCTCCGGTTGTGATTGGTTGAGGGGCAGTTGCAGGCAAATCTACGTCACTTGTGTCCCTCAAAAAACCAGAACCCGGCCGTGACACGCAACCAATTTCCTGTGCCCCCGTGAAAGTTTCCGCATTAAAAATATACTCATCCCCATCATCCTCCTCGTCCTCCACCTCCTCTTCGCCCGCTACCTCGTCCTGTACACTGCCCTGACCAGACAATGGCTGACTGTCATCAAGGCTTCCCTCTTCCTCTGGTGCAGACGCCTGCTCCTTTATGTGCGTCAAACTTTGCATCAGCAGACGCATTAGGGGGATGCTCATGCTTATTACGGCGTTGTCTGCACTAACCAGCCGTGTGCATTCCTCAAAACACTGAAGGACTTGACACATGTCTTGTATCTTCGACCACTGCACACCTGACAACTCCATGTCTGCCATCCTACTGCCTGCCCGTGTATCCTCCCACAAATAAATAACAGCACGCCTCTGTTCGCACAGTCTCTGAAGCATGTGCAGTGTTGAGTTCCACCTTGTTGCAACGTCTATGATTAGGCGATGCTGGGGAAGGTTCAAAGACCGCTGATAGGTCTGCATACGGCTGGCGTGTACAGGCGAACGTCGGATATGTGAGCAAAGTGCACGCACTTTGAGGAGCAGGTCGGAGAACCCAGTATAAGTTTTCAATAAGCACTGCACCACCAGGTTTAAGGTGTGAGCCAGGCAAGGAATGTGTTTCAGTTGGGAAAGGGAGATGGCAGCCATGAAATTCCTTCCGTTATCACTCACTACCTTGTCTGCCTCAAGATCTACTGTGCCCAGCCACGACTGCGTTTCTTGTTGCAAGAACTCGGACAGAACTTCCGCGGTGTGTCTGTTGTCGCCCAAACACTTCATAGCCAATACAGCCTGCTGACGCTTGGCAGTAGCTGGCCCATAATGGGACAACTGGTGTGCAACAGTGTCATCTGCCGATGGAGTGGTTGGCCGACTGCGTTCTGTGGAAGAGCTGTAGCTTCTGCAGGAGGACGAGGAGGAGGAGGAGGGGGTGCGAACGCCTACAGCCAACTGTTTCCTAGACCGTGGGCTAGGCACAACTGTCCCTAAATTGATGTCGCCTGTGGACCCTGCATCCACCACATTCACCCAGTGTGCCGTGATGGACACATAACGTCCCTGGCCATGCCTACTGGTCCATGCATCTGTAGTCAGGTGCACCTTTGTACTCACAGATTGCCTAAGTGCATGGACGATGCGCTGTTTAACATGCTGGTGCAGGGCTGGGATGGCTTTTCTGGAAAAAAAGTGTCGACTAGGTAGCTCGTATCGTGGTTCAGCGTACTCCATCAGGGCTTTAAAAGCTTCGCTTTCAACTAAACGGTAGGGCATCATCTCTAACGAGATTAGTCTAGCTATGTGGGCGTTAAAACCCTGTGTACGCGGATGCGAGGATAAGTACTTCCTTTTTCTAACCAGAGTCTCATGTAGGGTGAGCTGGACTGGAGAGCAGGAGATCGTGGAACTTTCGGGTGTGCCGGTGTACATGGCAGACTGAGAGACGGTTGGAGACGGTATTGTTTCCGCCGGTGCCCTAGATGCAATATTTCCTCCTACTAAACTGGTGATTCCCTGACCCTGACTGCTTTTGGCTGGCAAAGAAACCTGCACAGATACTGCCGGTGGTGCGGAAAATGGTGGCCTTACAGTGACGGAAGGGATGTTGCGTTGCTGACTAGCTTCATTGGCCGAGGGTGCTACAACCTTAAGGGACGTTTGGTAGTTAGTCCAGGCTTGAAAATGCATGGTGGTTAAGTGTCTATGCATGCAACTAGTATTTAGACTTTTCAGATTCTGACCTCTGCTTAAGCTAGTTGAACATTTTTGACAGATGACTTTGCGCTGATCAGTTGGATGTTGTTTAAAAAAATGCCAGACTGCACTCTTCCTAGACTCGGATCCCTTTTCAGGGATTGCAGACTGAGCTTTAACCGGATGGCCACGCTGTCCTCCAACAGGTTTTGGCTTTGACACGCGTTTTGGGCCAGATACGGGCCCGGCAGATGGAACCTGTTGCGATGTTGATGCCTGCTGCGGCCCCTCCTCCACCTCCGCTTCTGAACTACTGCCGCCTGCACCCTGTTCCCCCAATGGCTGCCAATCGGGGTCAATAACTGGGTCATCTATTACCTCCTCTTCGAGCTCGTGTGCAACTTCGTCTGTGTCACTGTGTCGGTCGGTGGTATAGCGTTCGTGGCGGGGCAACATAGTCTCATCAGGGTCTGATTGTGGATCTGTACCCTGAGAGGGCAATGTGGTGGTCTGAGTCAAAGGAGCAGCATAGTACTCTGGCTGTGGCTGTGCATCAGTGCACTCCATGTCAGAATCTACTTGTAATGGGCATGGCCTGTTAAATGTTTCACTTTCTAAGCCAGGGACGGTATGTGTAAAGAGCTCCATGGAGTGACCCGTTGTGTCGCCTGCTGCATCCTTCTCTCTTGTTGTAGTTTTTGCTGAGGAGGACAAGGAAGCGACTTGTCCCTGACCGTGAACATCCACAAGCGACGCGCTGCTTTTACATTTACCAGTTTCGGAAGAGGAGGCAAAAGAGCTAGAGGCTGAGTCTGCAATGTAAGCCAAAACTTGCTGTTGCTGCTCCGCCTTTAAAAGCGGTTTTCCTACTCCCAGAAAAGAGAGCGTTCGAGGCCTTGTGTAGCCTGACGACGAAACTGGCTCCACAGCTCCAGACTTAGGTGGAATATTTTTATCCCCACGACCACCTGATGCTCCACTACCACTACCATCATTACCAGCTGACAATGAACGCCCACGACGACCTCTTGCACCAGACTTCCTCATTGTTTTAAAATCTTAACCAAAGTAACTTTATTTGTTGCTGTCAAACAACTTACACGGTGAGCTATAACTTCAGTATGATTTCAATATCCCTTAACAGGTTGGTGAGACCACAAGGAAAATCAGGCACAATGTTACACACTCTGTTTTCTGTGACACCAAATCACAGAGATGACACACACGCAGGACTGTCACTCAAGCACTAATGTCAATATTAATCTCCCACCTAATTTTTTTTTTTTTTTTTCTCTGTGAGACTTTAGAAACCAAATAATATTTAAAAAAAAACAAAAAAACAAGGCTTTCTATGGCCCACTGAATGAGAGATGGCACGCACAGGAGTGGCACACAAGCCCTGACTGAGGCCAATATTTTTCTCCCACTGATTGATGTAGTGTTTTTGTGTTGAGGTTGATTTTAAAACACAAATGAAGGAAAAAAATAAAAAGGCTTTCTATGGCCCACAATTAGAGAGAGAGGTGGCACACCCAGGAGTCAAGACTGGCACACAAGCTGAAATGGCAATATTACTCTCCCACTGTTTTTTTATGTATTTTTTTTTTATTTTCAGGGAGACTTTAGAAACCAAATAATATTAAAAAAAAAACAAAAAAACAAGGCTTTCTATGGCCCACTGAATGAGAGGGACAGAGGTGGCACACCCAGGAGTCAAGACTGGCACACAAGCTGAAATGGCAATATTACTCTCCCACTGTTTTTTTATGTATTTTTTTTTTATTTTCAGGGAGACTTTAGAAACCAAATAATATTAAAAAAAAAAAAAAAAACAAGGCTTTCTATGGCCCACTGAATGAGAGGGACAGAGGTGGCACACCCAGGAGTCAAGACTGGCACACAAGCTGAAAGGGCAATATTACTCTCCCACTGTTTTTTTATGTTTTTTTTTTTTTTATTTTCAGGGAGACTTTAGAAACCAAATAATATTAAAAAAAAAACAAAAAAACAAGGCTTTCTATGGCCCACTGAATGAGAGGGACAGAGGTGGCACACCCAGGAGTCAAGACTGGCACACAAGCTGAAATGGCAATATTACTCTCCCACTGTTTTTTTATGTATTTTTTTTTTATTTTCAGGGAGACTTTAGAAACCAAATAATATTAAAAAAAAAAAAAAAAACAAGGCTTTCTATGGCCCACTGAATGAGAGGGACAGAGGTGGCACACCCAGGAGTCAAGACTGGCACACAAGCTGAAAGGGCAATATTACTCTCCCACTGTTTTTTTAGGTTTTTTTTTTTTTTTTCAGGGAGAATTAGAAACCCAATAATATTAAAAAAAATAAATAAATAGGCTTTCTATGGCCCACTGAATGAAAGGGAGAGAGGTGGCACACCCAGGAGTCAAGACTGGCACACAAGCTGAAAGGGCAATATTACTCTCCCACTGTTTTTTTTATGTATTTTTTGTTTTTTCAGGGAGACTTTAGAAACCCAATAATATTTAAAAAAAAAATAAATAGGCTTTCTATGGCCCACTGAATGAGAGGGAGAGAGGTGGCACACCCAGGAGTCAAGACTGGCACACAAGCTGAAAGGGCAATATTACTCTCCCACTGTTTTTTTAGGTTTTTTTTTTTTTTCAGGGAGACTTTAGAAACCAAATAATATTAAAAAAAAAAAAAAAAAAAAAAAATAGGCTTGCTATAGCCCACTGAATGAGAGATAGCACACACAGCAGTGGCACACAAGCCCTGGCTGAGGCCAATATTTTTCTCCCACTGATTGATGTAGTGTTTTTGTGTTGAGGTAGATTTTAGAACACAAATCACGGAAAAAATAAATAGGCTTTCTATGGCCCACTGAATGAAAGGGAGAGAGGTGGCACACCCAGGAGTCAAGACTGGCACACAAGCTGAAAGGGCAATATTACTCTCCCACTGTTTTTTTATGTATTTTTTGTTTTTTCAGGGAGACTTTAGAAACCCAATAATATTTAAAAAAATAAATAAATAGGCTTTCTATGGCCCACTGAATGAGAGGGAGAGAGGTGGCACACCCAGGAGTCAAGACTGGCACACAAGCTGAAAGGGCAATATTATTCTCCCACTGTTTTTTTAGGTTTTTTTTTTTTTTTTCAGGGAGAATTAGAAACCAAATAATATTAAAAAAAATAAATAAATAGGCTTTCTATGGCCCACTGAATGAAAGGGAGAGAGGTGGCACACCCAGGAGTCAAGACTGGCACACAAGCTGAAAGGGCAATATTACTCTCCCACTGTTTTTTTATGTATTTTTTGTTTTTTCAGGGAGACTTTAGAAACCCAATAATATTTAAAAAAAAAAATAAATAGGCTTTCTATGGCCCACTGAATGAGAGGGAGAGAGGTGGCACACCCAGGAGTCAAGACTGGCACACAAGCTGAAAGGGCAATATTACTCTCCCACTGTTTTTTTAGGTTTTTTTTTTTTTTCAGGGAGACTTTAGAAACCAAATAATATTAAAAAAAAAAAAAAAAAAAAAAAATAGGCTTGCTATAGCCCACTGAATGAGAGATAGCACACACAGCAGTGGCACACAAGCCCTGACTGAGGCCAATATTTTTCTCCCACTGATTGATGTAGTGTTTTTGTGTTGAGGTAGATTTTAGAACACAAATCACGGAAAAAATAAATAGGCTTTCTATGGCCCACTGAATGAAAGGGAGAGAGGAGGCACACCCAGGAGTCAAGACTGGCACACAAGCTGAAAGGGCAATATTACTCTCCCACTGTTTTTTTATGTATTTTTTGTTTTTTCAGGGAGACTTTAGAAACCCAATAATATTAAAAAAAAAAAATAAATAGGCTTTCTATGGCCCACTGAATGAGAGGGAGAGAGGTGGCACACCCAGGAGTCAAGACTGGCACACAAGCTGAAAGGGCAATATTATTCTCCCACTGTTTTTTTAGGTTTTTTTTTTTTTTTCAGGGAGAATTAGAAACCAAATAATATTAAAAAAAAAAAATAAATAGGCTTTCTATGGCCCACTGAATGAAAGGGAGAGAGGTGGCACACCCAGGAGTCAAGACTGGCACACAAGCTGAAAGGGCAATATTACTCTCCCACTGTTTTTTTATGTATTTTTTGTTTTTTCAGGGAGACTTTAGAAACCCAATAATATTTTAAAAAAAAAATAAATAGGCTTTCTATGGCCCACTGAATGAGAGGGAGAGAGGTGGCACACCCAGGAGTCAAGACTGGCACACAAGCTGAAAGGGCAATATTACTCTCCCACTGTTTTTTTAGTTTTTTTTTTTTTTTCAGGGAGACTTTAGAAACCAAATAATATTAAAAAAAAAAAAAAAAAAAAAAATAGGCTTGCTATAGCCCACTGAATGAGAGATAGCACACACAGCAGTGGCACACAAGCCCTGACTGAGGCCAATATTTTTCTCCCACTGATTGATGTAGTGTTTTTGTGTTGAGGTAGATTTTAGAACACAAATCACGGAAAAAATAAATAGGCTTTCTATGGCCCACTGAATGAAAGGGAGAGAGGAGGCACACCCAGGAGTCAAGACTGGCACACAAGCTGAAAGGGCAATATTACTCTCCCACTGTTTTTTTATGTATTTTTTGTTTTTTCAGGGAGACTTTAGAAACCCAATAATATTAAAAAAAAAAAATAAATAGGCTTTCTATGGCCCACTGAATGAGAGGGAGAGAGGTGGCACACCCAGGAGTCAAGACTGGCACACAAGCTGAAAGGGCAATATTATTCTCCCACTGTTTTTTTAGGTTTTTTTTTTTTTTTTCAGGGAGAATTAGAAACCAAATAATATTAAAAAAAAAAAAAAAAAAAAAAATAGGCTTGCTATAGCCCACTGAATGAGAGATAGCACACACAGCAGTGGCACACAAGCCCTGACTGAGGCCAATATTTTTCTCCCACTGATTGATGTAGTGTTTTTGTGTTGAGGTAGATTTTAGAACACAAATCACGGAAAAAATAAATAGGCTTTCTATGGCCCACTGAATGAAAGGGAGAGAGGAGGCACACCCAGGAGTCAAGACTGGCACACAAGCTGAAAGGGCAATATTACTCTCCCACTGTTTTTTTATGTATTTTTTGTTTTTTCAGGGAGACTTTAGAAACCCAATAATATTAAAAAAAAAAAATAAATAGGCTTTCTATGGCCCACTGAATGAGAGGGAGAGAGGTGGCACACCCAGGAGTCAAGACTGGCACACAAGCTGAAAGGGCAATATTATTCTCCCACTGTTTTTTTAGGTTTTTTTTTTTTTTTTCAGGGAGAATTAGAAACCAAATAATATTAAAAAAAAAAAAAAAAAAAAAATAGGCTTGCTATAGCCCACTGAATGAGAGATAGCACACACAGCAGTGGCACACAAGCCCTGACTGAGGCCAATATTTTTCTCCCACTGATTGATGTAGTGTTTTTGTGTTGAGGTAGATTTTAGAACACAAATCACGGAAAAAATAAATAGGCTTTCTATGGCCCACTCAGTGAGAGATGGCACACACAGGGATGGCACTGTAGCAGAAATGCCAATCTTAATCTCCCACAAAAAAAAAACAAAACAAAAAAAAAAACTGTCCTACAATTACTATCTCCCTGCAGTAATGTAAGCCAGGTATGGCAGGCAGCAATAGGAGTGGACTGATGCACAAATTAAATAAAAAGTGTGGACAAACAGAAAAGATAGCTGTGCAGAAAGGAAGGAACAAGAGGATATGTGCTTTGAAAAAAGCAGTTGGTTTCCACAGTGGCGTACACACAGCAATACAGCTATCACGGAGCCTTCTAGGGCAGCCCAATGAGCTACAGCGCTGAGGGGAAAAAAAAAAAAAAATAGCTTCCACAGTCCCTGCACACCGAAGGTGGTGTTGGACAGTGGAAATCGCTGCAGCACAAGCGGTTTGGTGGTTAGTGGACCCTGCCTAACGCTCTCCCTGCTTCTGATGAAGCGGCAGCAACCTGTCCCTAAGCTCAGATCAGCAGCAGTAAGATGGCGGTCGGCGGGAACGCCCCTTTATAGCCCCTGTGACGCCGCAGACAGCAAGCCAATCACTGCAATGCCCTTCTCTAAGATGGTGGGGACCAGGATCTATGTCATCACGCTGCCCACACTCTGCGTTCACCTTCATTGGCTGAGAAATGGCGCTTTTCGCGTCATTGAAACGCGACTTTGGCGCGAAAGTCGCGTACCGCATTGCCGACAAGCACAGGGGTCGGATCGGGTTTCATGAGACGCCGACTTAGCCAAAAGTCGGCGACTTTTGAAAATGATCGACCCGTTTCGCTCAACCCTACTTACCATACTTCAGTGCCTGCAAAAAACATAAAATAATAAACCGTATACTACCTGTCTGCCATAGTCCAATTAATAATGAGTGTCCCACGACGATCTTCCCTATAGAACAGTGACATCGGGTGATGTCACTGCTCTATAGGACCCTCAGTGACACACTGACAGGAGACAATGACTCCTGCAGTGCATCACTGAGGTTAACTTAGGACAAATCTCACTTTATGACAATTGCTGCCTGGGAAAATTTCTCATACAGCAATGCCATAAAGTGAGAATAGGGACTTTTTTTTACAGCGGCGGAGGAATACCTTCCTCCGTCATTGTGTTTCTGGAGCCCCTAGAGAGCGGTTGCAACAGCTGTTGCTGCCGTTCTCTATGGGAGATCGTCGTGGGACACTCGTGGATTTCTGCGGACAAGGAGTATATTGGTTGTTTGTTTTTTTCATATTTTTTACAGATGACACTGGCTTTGGGGATCAAAGTGACAAGTAATGGTGAGTATGTAATCTATGTTTAATGTACTGTATGTCTATATGTATGCCGTGTATTAATGTATTGTATGTATGTATGTATGTATGTAGTATGTATGTAACATGTATGTAGCATGTATGTAGCATGTATGTATGTAGCATGTATGTAGCATATATGTAGTATGTATGTAGCACGTATGTAGTATGTATGTAGAATGTATGTAGTATGTATGTAGCATGTATGTAGCATGTATGTATGTAGCATGTATGTATGTAGCATGTATGTATCATGTAGGGAGTTTTTTTTTTTTTCATTCAACACATTAGCCGGATGATGGGACTACTACTGTCCCATCATTGGCTAATGTGTCAATCACTGTCAGTGTAGCAGGCATCGTCCGATGGGACTTGTAGTCCCATCGGACGATGCCTGCACACAGGCACAGAGCCCTGGCACGCCGCACAGAGACCCCCCACGCTGCACAGAGAACCCCCACAGAGACACCCCCCCCACGCCGCACAGAGACACCCCCCATGCCACACAGAGACTTCCCCCCACACCGCACAGAGACCCCCCCACGCCGCATAGAGCCCGGGCAGCCCACATACAGCCCCGGCACGCCGCATACGGCCCCGGAAGGCACGTACACATCCCTGGCAGGCCTGCACAGTCCCCGCCCGCACACACAGACACTCACAGTGTCCACCCACGCACCACCCACACTCTTCTCCCCTCCGGAACAGCATATAGAAGCACAGAAAGGGCTTATTCACGTTCCGATATTTGTGTCCCATTGAATTGCATTGGTATCGGGTATCGGTATCGGCGATATCCGATATTTTTTGGATATCGGCCAATCCAATCCGATACCGATATACTTTTGAATATTGGAAGGTATCGCTCAACACTAGTCGGGAAATCGGGTTCATCTACGGACGATTACGAGGTGAACGCTATTTTGGGGTGCAAGGTGGTATGTAGCAAAAAATTTTATTTGGTGGACTGGAAGGGTTATGGTCCTGGGAGTCTGCTGAGCACATTCAGGCTCAGCAGCTCATTGCTGCCTTTGAGTGTAGCGAGGTCCAAGGAGGGGGGCCCTAGGATGAGGAGTAATGTTAGGGGACAAGTTCCCACCTCTGCACAGGGGGAATCTCGGGCCATCTCCGCTGTGGTCTCCCATTCTTCTCCTGCCGCAGTGGAGTCTGCACAGCGTAGACGTCGGTCCCAGCGTCTCGCTCAGTGCAAAGGGTTACTGCTGCCTTTCCAGCTTCTGCCATTGTTGCCAGTACTGAGCAGCGGCGAGCAGACATTTTTGGGACTAAGTCCTGCTTTTCCCCTTCTGAGCATGCCCAGGGTAAGATCAAGGGTCACATGCTTAGATACTGCAGCTAATCCCATTGGTCCTCTAGGAAGGTCCTGAAGATGCTCAACTTCTGTGGCAGCCTCCCATTGGTCCTTCTGGGAAGGTCCTGTACTTGCTGCAGCTATAAAAGGTTTGCATGACCGCATGGCCATGCTCTAGCATCAATCCAAGTTATGTGCTTTGCGCCAGTGTGGATATATGTGATTGTATTCAGGGACCTGGCTGAAATAAGCCACTAGAATACCGGCACCTCTGGTGAGGAGATTGTGTGCTTGCATGACCACTGACTGCTATCAGTTCGGCAGTTAGCTTGTCCTCCTGTGAGTCTAACAGGTTGCAGTGCTTTCCCTTCACAGCTACTCTGTGAAGTAACAGAGCTAGCCTATACCAACAAATAGTGCCACCATTCACTATCAGCAGGTTCCTCCTGCACGGTGGACCCCAGGCTGCAAACGCACCAATAATAATAAACATCTATATTTACTCGGTGCGTTCCGCTAGCCCTAACAGTGTGTCATCAGCATAGAGGTGATACTGAAAGCCGTGAGATTCTATGAGCTGTCCCAGGCCAAATGTGTAAATGGAAAAGAGCAGGGGCCCTAGGACTGAACCTTGTGGGACTCCGACAGATAGGGGGCGAGGTGAGGAGGTGGTGTGTGAGTGGGAGATGCTAAATGTCCGGTCTGTTAGGTATGACGAGATCCAGGATAGGGCCAAGTCCATGATGCCAAAGGATGAGAGGGTCTGTAGTAATAGGGAATTGTCCACTGTGTCAAAGGCAGAGGACAGGTCCAGGAGGAGGAGGACAGAGTAGTGTGACTTGCTCTTGGCGGTTAATAGGTCATTGGTGACTTTAGTTAGGGCAGTTTCATTGGAGTGGTGCGACCTGGAGCCAGATTGTAAGCGGTCGAAGAGGGAGTAAGTAGAGAAATGGTAGGACAGCTCAAGATAGACGTGTTGTTCCAGTAGTTTGGAGGCATAGGGGAGAAGTGATATAGGGTGATAGCTAGATACAGAGGATGGGTCAAGAGAGGGCTTTTTGGGGATAGGTGTTATTGAGGCATGTTTAAAGCTTGAGGGGAAAACACCAGTTGTTAGTGATAGGTTGACGTGATGGGTTAGGGTTGGGATGAAGACTGTGGTGAGGTTTGGGATGAAGTGAGATGGGATAGGGTCAAGTGCACAGGTGGTGAGATGTGATCTTGAGAGTAGAGTGCAGAGTCGATCTTCTGTACTGGTGGAGAAGATGGTTTTGGAGGTGGAGAGCTGGGAAGTTGGGAGGAAGTGCTCTGGGGTTTTTGGACCAAAACTGTCTCTGATGTTATCAATCTTCTGCTTGAAAAATGAGGCAAAGTCTTCAGCTGAGATGAGTGGGGAGGGAGGAGGTGCTGGGGGATGGAGGAGAGAATTGAAGGTGTTGAATACTGTTTAAAGTTGTGAGACAGGGAGGATATGAGAGATGAGAAGTAGGTTTGTTTAGCTGTGGCGAGTGTGGCCTTGAAAGTAGTGAAGGACTGTTTGAATGGGATAAAGTGCTCGTTGGAGTGGGATCTTTTCCATCTCTGCTCAGCAGCCCTGGAAGCTTGCCTCAGTTCTAAGGTCAGGCTGGTGTGCCATGGCTGTCTGTTGATTTTACGAGCTTTGGTATGTGTAAGAGGTGCAGCAGATTCCAAAGCTACAGCTATTGTAGTGTTATATAGAGCGGCAGCGTCATCCGCATTGTGTAGGGAACTTATGTCTGTGAGAGGGAGGAGGGATTCAGAGAGTGAGTGTAGATCAAGGTGTTTAGGATTTCTGTGAGGGTGTGAAAGTTTGTGGGGTGGGGATTGTAGACATGGAGTGGAGAGGGAAGAGAATGTGAGTAGATTGTGGTCAGAAAGAGGAAGAGGTGAGTTAGAGAGGTTAGATAGGGAGCAGAGGTGGGTGACGATGAGGTCCAGTGTGTGACCATCTTTGTGGGAGGCTGTAGAAGACCGTTGAGTGAGGCCGAAAGAGGAAGTGAGATATAGAAGTTTAGTGGCAGCTGAGAGGGAAGTGTCAATGGGGATGTTGAAGTTGCCCATGATGATAGTGGGGATGTCTGTTGTGAATTCCGTTCTCGGACTCCCTCCTGTGGTCATGAATGGTACTTTGGTTAATTCTGCTCTTGGACTCCCTCTGGTGGCTTTGAGCGGAACTGCTGGTCACTGAGGTTGGCTGGCTCAGCTGCCCTCGTTTATTGTCATGCTGACTTCCCTATTTAACTCCACTCAGATCGTTACTTCTTGCCAGCTTTCAATGTCTCAGTATTGGTTCAGATCTCTCTTGGACTTCTCTGATGACCTGTCTACTCCAGCAGAAGCTAAGTCCCTGATAGTTCATTTGTTGTTACTGCTTTCTGAATATATTTCTTAGTACTGCTACATTCTAGTCCAGCTTGCTATCATGATATTTCCTTGCTAGCTGGAAGCTCTGGGGGTGCAGAGTTGCACCTCCACACCGTGAGTCGGTGTGGGGTCTTTTTGCATATTCTGCGTGGCTTTTGTAGTTTTTTGTGCTGACCGCATAGTTACCTTTTCTATCCTCTGACTATTTAGTGAAGACTGGCCTCCTTTGCTAAAACCTGTTTCATTCCTGTGTTTGTGACCTTCCTCTTAACTCACAGTCAATATATGTGGGGGCTGCCTTTTCCTTTGGGGAATTTCTCTGAGGCAAGGTAAGGCTTCTATTTCTCTCTTTAAGGGGTAGTTAGCTCTTAGGCTGTGCAGAGGCGTCTAGGGAGAGTTAGGTACGCTCCACGGCTATCTCTAGTGTTTGTGATAGGAGTAGGGTTTGCGGTCAGCAGAGTTCCCACGTCCCCAGAGCTTGTCCCGGTTTCTAGTTTAACCATCAGGTCATTTCGGGTGCTCCTAACCACCAGGTCCATAACAGATGTCTGTGGATAGGAAATGAAGTAGCCAGGTGGTGAAGTGGTCAAAGAAGGTGGTGACTGGCCCTGGGGGGTGGTAAATGACAGCCAGTTGGAGGGGGAGTAGATGCGCACAAAGTGCACCTCAAAGGAAGGGAGGGTAACAGAGGGTGGCAGTGGGATTGGGGTGAAGAAGCAGTTATCTGACAGGAGAAAAACAACTCCTCCGCCATGCTTTCTGCTGGGGCGGGGTGCATGAGAAAAGTGGAAGCTGCTATACGATAGTGCAGCAGGAGAGGCTGCATCTGAAGGGGTGAGCCAGGTTTCGGTGATGGCGAGGAAGGAAAGTTTGGTAGTAACAAAAAGATCATGGATGTAGGAAAGCTTGTTGCACAGAGCTCCTGTTAGTGGGACTGGGGAAGCGGGGGCTGGGCGAATGGGTATAAGGTTAGAGAGGTTACGGAAGTTTGTGATAGAGCGTGGATGGGAGGTAGAAATGACTGTGGGCATGTGGTGAGGAGGGCCAGGATTTGGAGAGATATCACTAGCAGTGAGAAGGAGCAGAGAAAGTGTTAGCAGGTGGGAGCAGGAGAGAGCATGAGGTGGCTGTCTGTGGAGACAGGATTGTATGTTGAAGAACAGTTCTGAGGAGGAGGTGAGATGGATGGGGAGGATTGAAGAAGAAATGAACAGTTCCGTACTTGGTGTAGGGATTAGGGGAGTTTGCAGAAAATGAAGGATTATAGGGGTGAGAGTGAAAACAAGCAGAAACATTGTTTACAGTGACTGACCAGTTACCTTCAGTTCCCTTCTGGTTCAATCCTGGTTTTAATTCTACAGTAATCTTCACACTTCTAGGACATACACTGCAGACTAAAGTATTTGCAGACTTGTGCTATGCAATATATGTACTACTGAGTGCATTCAGGTGTGAAGCAGAGAGGAGTGGTCTCTGTTCATCTTGGTCAGAGAATTAAGAGTTGACCAGATGCATATAATCAAGCCAAAGTAAACAAGGTCATAAATAACACCAGGGTAGAGCTGGAGTTAGTTAAAAGACATACCATGTGAAAGCTAGGTGCAGAGGCAAGTCTGTGTGGAAAGTTGGGTGATGTACTATATGCACTTCATAGACAGACAAAGCAGGAGAGCTGGGTGGATGAACGTACCATGTGAATGCTAGGTGCAGAGGCAAGTCTGTGTGGAAAGTTGGGTGATGTACTATATGCACTTCACAGACAGACAAAGCAGGAGAGCTGGGTGGATGAACATACCATGTGAATGCTAGGTGCAGAGGCAAGTCTGTGTGGAAAGTTGGGTGATGTACTATATGCACTTCATAGACAGACAAAGCAGGAGAGCTGGGTGGATGAACATACCTGTAGGAAGAATACACATGCTTGTTAGAGTGTGATAGCAGATAGCATGGCACAGTCTGTATACATCCTTCTGGTTTTAATTCTACAATAATCTTCACACTTCTAGGACACACTTCTAGGACACACTTATAGGAAGCACACTTGACTAATGTCTTTGCAGACTTGTGCTATGCAATATATCTGCTGCAAAGTGCATTCAGGTGTGAAGCAGAGAGGATTATTTTCTAAAAAGGAAAACATTTTCTGCATGGCTTGGAGCCCCATGAAGGTTTTGACTCTGATAAAAATGTAGAAGTAGGGGCTCTTTACAAGACTGTCGCCAAGATTTTTTGGATCTTCTGTATGTAATATTAGGTTTATTACCAACATAACGTGATATAATCAGATCAATATGTAACATTGGCCAAGCTTTGTCTATGTATTGTTCCTGCTTGTATTATTATTAGTACTTCCTCCTGCACACTCCGTATTAAGGTTTGTATACTTACAGCCACTGTTTGATGTTTCCTTCCACTATACTCATTTTTGGGGTTTTAGGAAGTTTTGCCCCCAGCAGTTTGCCCCCGACATTTCGCCCCCAGCATTTCGCCCCCAGGTTGTTTCGCCCTCACACATTTCGCACCCAGCAGTTGACCCCCAGATGTTTCGCCCCAGCAGTTCGCCCCTGGATGTTTCGCACCCACCCATTTCGCCCCCAGCAGTTCGCCCCGGATGTTTCACACCCAGCAGTTCGCCCTCCGATGTTTCGCCCCCGGATGTTTCACCCCCAGCAGTTCGCCCCCAAATGTTTCGCACTGCACATTTTGCCCCCAGCAGTTTTCCCCCTGATGTTTCGCCCCCAGCAGTTCGCCCCCGGATGTTTTGCCCCCAGCAGTTCGCCCTTGGATGTTTTGCCCCCCGATGTTTCGCCCCCAGCAGTTTGCCCCCTGATGTTTCGCCCCCAGCAGTTCGCCCCGGATGTTTCGCCCCCAGCAGTTCGCCCCCGAATGTTTTGCCCCCAGCAGTTTGCCCCCTGATGTTTCGCCCCCAGCAGTTCGCCCCGGATGTTTCGCCCCCAGCAGTTCGCCCCCAAATGTTTTGCCCCCAGCAGTTTGCCCCCGGATGTTTCGCACCAGCACATTTCGCCCCCGCACATTTCGCCCCCGGATGTTTCACCCCCAGCATTTCCTCCCTGGATGTTTTGCCTCTAGCAATTTGCTCCTGGATCTTTTGCATCCAGGAAAGACCTTCCTGAACTGAACATTGGCATGTCCGCTTATCACTAATAATACACCATATGAGTCTAAGATATAGAATTCTGATCAAATTAGTTTTTTTTATTCTAAAACTTTGTTTTCTAGATGAGTAATTTTACAAACAGACAGGAAAATAGTAGGATTTCATTGGTTGCTAAAGAGGTACCCCTTGGTAGCAGAACGGATCCTGGCTCCCTATGATACATTCAGGGCCTGCTTGTTCACAGCCCTCTGCAAAGCTCCCCTTCACCCTCCACTCATGTGCTCTGTCCTGGACAAGAGGAGGGCTCCCCCTGCCTGTTTAAAGCCATTACAGGATGGAACACATAGGGGGGCTTTGCAGAGGGCTGTAAACCAGCAGCCCTTTATACATCATAGGGAATATATTGTTAGTTGCATGCTCCTGTGCAGCCACTATTTACTTTGTGCCAGTAGATGGAGATTGTCTCTTGTTCCAAATATCAACATACGGCTGTGTCCATTTCCTAATCTAAAATGAAAATATTAGTAAAGGAAATAACAGAAAAAGTGTAACAAGCAGCAGACAAAGAATTTTGGGATAAATTCACACAAAAAAATATCCTAATCAGAAGCCTCTGTTCATATCTCACATTAAAAACTCACATTTTGCTCCAGATTTTCTGATTTCATAATAAAAAAAACTGAAGCAAAATCTAGTGTGAAGGGGCCAACCAATAGTTTTTTACAACATATATTGTCCCAATGGAAAATGATATATTTTTGTTTAAAATTAAAATTACTTCCAACCTTGAAATAGGTCACATTTTTAGGGTACCTTTAGACCCTTCAACTAGATGGCCGTTCAGCACGGCCGATCACCGCCATGCTGAACGGCCGTCTAGTTGACAGCCGCATCCAGAGGCGGCTTGCGGCTGGACGTCTGAATTAACGACTGGGCAAGCTGCCCGCCTGAATGGGGTGTTCCATTCAGGCAGATGGGCGCACTAGTCATCGGGTGGGCAGCGCGGACGTTCGTGACGTCCGCGCTGCCTATGCTGTTGCAGCGCCCCAGAGTCCTGGTTGTTGCAGTAATGTCGCTCTGCCACTAAGGGGAGTGATGTTACGTCTGATTACACTAAAGGAGTTTCTCTGACCAGGTAACACTCACACTACACTTCACACTCCGGCCACCAGGGGGGGTGGTTCTATCTAGTAGGCCACTCCTCACACTCTGGTAATCTGGTAAAACTGGGGGTTGGACAGGAAGAGAGAGAGAAGTAACTGGGAAGAGCTAGTGAGAGGACCTGTCAGGGATGGGATCCTGGCAGACTCCTAAGAGCAGAACTAACCAGTGAACAACGGGAATACAGTAAAGAGGAATTAGGACCAGAAGGAATCGTGCTGTTAGACCGAGGCAACATCCTTCTGAGGCGCAAACAGTCGGTGGCCGGAACGCCGAGCAAGTAAGAGACTTTAAGTACTACTGCAAACCACGGCAGGACAGCCAATTATAGGTTGGCTGTCTCACACAATTCACCTAAGCAGACAACGGAGGCAGCTGTGGGAGAGGGGCGACTCTAGGGTCCCGGAAGAACTCCAGGCCTACCCGTCATACGGGTGCGTCCTACCATATCACCTGGGGGATGGAGAAAATGAACATCAGAGACAGACACAGCAGTTGTGAGGACTATCCCGGGGTGCTCAGCAGGGAAGAACTACAACACCCAGCGCTAGAAGGTAGACACTGATTCCCACCTGTAAAGGGAACTCCTGATGTGCCTTTGGACCGGCCAGTCTCTGACAGCCCTGTTGACAGCTCTCTGGACTGAGGACTCTAAAACCTTCAGTAAAGAGGTAAAGAGACTGCAACCTGGTGTCCTCGTTATTTACTACGACCTACACCGCAACATCACCACCATCCACATCTGTTACTGTACGCCCCTCAGCAGGGTCACGGACCGGGTCTAGCCACCGTGACAACCCCAGAGCAGAAACTTAGAGGCCCGGTACCGGGTACCCCTCGGCCCTGCGGCAGTGGGGGCGCTACACTGTCTCATTGAGAGGATTGTGCAGGATGCAAAAAATGCCAGTAAAATCACCAGTGTGCTTTTGGCCTAAGGCATAACTGAATGGTCCATTAGGCTGGGGTCATATGCAGCATTAATGTGTAAATCCCATCCACATGCTGATGAAAAAATTTTGTTTACAAAAATGTATGCTGCCATTATACAAAGAAAATTCCAGCCATTCAGACAAGGGGCTGAAATCCTGCACTAAAACCTGCACCTAAATCCATAGAGTTAAGTGAAGATTTTGATACAGAATTAGGGCACCACAATAGTGGCCACAATTGAAGGCACAAATAGATTCCTGTGGGATCTGCAATTGCTACCGCAATTACAGCCGCTGTGGAGATGCCGCTCCGCAATCCCCTTCCGTCAGTGGGCACGAGGCCTCAGGCTTTATGCAGACAAGCTGGATTTACAGGCGTATTCCGTGCTGTGTTTCCTGCCTGAAACCCGCCCTCTCATGTCTATGGTGCGGGTTACGGGCGGATTCCGGCCGGGGATCGGATCCCGTGCTTAACTTGCCCATTCAAGGGAATGGGCAAGAGGGAAACCGCCAAAAAAATGCCTGCAAACCACGGGAAATACGCTCGGTTTAGGCCATAGCAGGGCATGGCCATGCCCATAGCAGAGCTTGGCCACGTTTCCTATTTGCAGAAGCGTTTTGCCAAAGCGCTTGCAAAGTGCTTAAAAAGTGCTTGCTAGCAGCAGGCAAAACACCTCTGCAAATCCTGGCGTATCTCACCTGAGCTCCGGAGTTCTGCCCGACCTGTCCAGGGATCTGCAGGACTGAACTACAAGAGCCGAGGAATCAGATGGCAGTTCAGCCCGTGCATGCCGCAGACAGGCGAGGCTGAACTCCGGGGCAGCATCCAGAACAGGTATGGCCAGTACAATGCTGCATATTTGGAATTAGTGTTGGCCGATCTGATCACTGAAGATCGTAATTTATTATGATTTTCAGGCTGATCGCTATTTATAGCACTATACTGTTATTCCACCGTGGTAAACTTCTTATTATTATTATAGTGCTTTGGAACAAAGCACTATACTGTTATTCCACCGTGGATAACTTCTTCTTATTATAGTGCTTTGGAACAAAGCACTATACTGTTATTCCATCGTGGTAAACTTCTTCTTATTATTATTATAGTGCTTTGGAACAAAGCAGTATACTGTTATTCCACCGTGGTAAACTTCTTCTTCTTATTATGGTGCTTGAACCTCCTAGGTTCAAGCAACATATTGTAATCCGATTTCTTATATTTTATTATTATGGTGCTTGAACCTCCTAGGTTCAAGCAACATATTGTAATCCGATTTCTTATATTTTATTATAGTGCTTTGGAACAAAGCACTATACTGTTATTCCACCGTGGTAAACTTCTTCTTATTCTTATTATTCAGTCCGCACGTAATGCGGCCCGAACCGCTAAACTCACAGACTCCAGTGAGGTGTCATTTCGAAGCCAGCGTCCCCAATAGGTGTGCTAAGTATTTTTCGTGCCGATCGGATTTGTAGTTTTTGCGCAATTTGTGTTTGAAAAAAGTCTTTCAATGCGTTTCAATGGAGAAATTTTCCTATACGTTTATAATGGGCTGGTTTCTGAGGCAATTTCTAAAAATAACTGCCACCTGGCTGATTAGCTCATTGATATGCGCAGTCAGACACAGTTACTATGCCAACGCCTATGAAATCTACATCAGCTCACCAGGTCACAAGTTTTGTCAGAAAATATCAGCTCTTAAAGTGACAGTACAGCACAATTCCAAACCACTATCTGTAGTCTTATAATTATTAGATGGTGGCCCGATTCTAACTCATCGGGTATTCTAGAATATGCATGTCCACGTAGTATATTGCACAGCCACGCAGTATACAGTGCAGAGCCGCGCAGTACACAGCGCAGAGCCGCGCAGTACACAGCGCAGAGCCGCGCAGTACACAGCGCAGAGCCGCGCAGTACACAGCGCAGAGCCGCGCAGTACACAGCGCAGAGCCATGCAGTACACAGCGCAGAGCCGCACAGTATAAAGAGCAGAGCCCCGCAGTACACAGCGCAGAGCCGCGCAGTACACAGCGCAGAGCCGCGCAGTACACAGCGCAGAGCCATGCAGTACACAGCGCAAAGCCGCGCAGTATAAAGCGCAGAGCCGCGCAGTACACAGCGCAGAGCCGCGCAGTACACAGCTCAGAGCCGCGCAGTATAAAGCGGAGAGCCGCGCAGTACACAGCGCAGAGCCGAGCAGTACACAGCGCAGAGCCGCGCAGTAGACAGCGCAGAGCCGTGCAGTACAGAGCGCAGAGCCGCACAGTATAAAGCGCAGAGCCGCGCAGTATACCGCGCAGAGCCGCGCAGTACACAGCGCAGAGCCGTGCAGTACACAGCGCAGAGCCGCGCAGTATAAAGCGCAGAGCCGTGCAGTACACAGCGCAGAGCCGCGCAGTACACAGCGCAGAGCCGCGCAGTACACAGCGCAAAGCCGCACAGTATAAAGCGCAGAGCCGCGCAGTACACAGCGCAGAGCCGCGCAGTACACAGCGCAGAGCCGCGCAGTACACAGCGCAGAGCCGCGCAGTACACAGCGGAGAGCCGCGCAGTACACAGCGCAGAGCCGAGCAGTACACAGCGCAGAGCCGCGCAGTACACAGCGCAGAGCCGCGCAGTACACAGCGCAGAGCCGCGCAGTACACAGCGCAGAGCCGCGCAGTACACAGCGCAGAGCCGCGCAGTACACAGCGCAGAGCCGCGCAGTACACCGCGCAGAGCCGCACAGTATAAAGCGCAGAGCCGCGCAGTACACAGCGCAGAGCCGCGCAGTACACAGCGCAGAGCCGCGCAGTACACAGTGCAGAGCCGCACAGTACACAGCACAGAGCCGCGCAGTACACAGCGCAGAGCCACCCAGTATATAGCGCAGAGCCGCGCAGTACGCAGCGTAGAGCCAAGCAGTATGCAGCGCAGAGCCGCGCAGTATACAGCGCTGAGCCGCGTAGTATACAGCGCAGAGCCCCGCAGTATACAGTGCAGAGCCCCGCAGTATACAGCGCAGAGCCGTGCAGTACACAGTGCAGAGCCGCGCAGTACACAGCGCAGAGCCGCGCAGTATACAGCGCAGACACGCGCAGTACACAGCACGGACACGCGCAGTACACAGCGCAGAGCCGCGCAGTACACAGCGCAGAGCCGCGTAGTATACAGCGAAGAGCCACGCAGCATATAGCGCAGAGCCGCGCAATACAAAGCGCAGAGCTGCGCAGTATACAGCGCAGAGCCGCGCAGTATACAGCGCAGAGCCGCGCAGTATACAGCGCAGAACGCGCAGTACACAGTGCAGAGCCGCGCAGTACACAGCGCAGAGCCGTGCAGTACACAGCGCAGAGCCGCGCAGTATACAGCGCAGAGCCGCGCAGTACACAGCGCAGAGCCACGCAGTATACAGCGCAGAGCCGCGTAGTATACAGCGCAGAGCCGCGTAGTATACAGCGCAGAGCCACGCAGTATACAGCACAGAGCCACGCAGTATACAGCGCAGAGCCACGTAGTTATACTGCCCAGTCACGTAGTATATTGTCCAGTCACATAGTATACTGCATATCCCTGTTAAAAAAAAAAAAGAATTAAAATAAAAAAGTTACATACTCACCTCCTAGAGCGGCCGGTACACGATGCTTGTTGCACCTGGAGTGGCCGGTACCCGATGCTTGTTGCGCGCTCCGGTCCCAAGAGTGCATTGCGGTCTCACGAGATGATGACGTAGCGGTGTTGTGAGACAGAAAGACGGAAGTGCCCTTAGACAATTAGATAGTAGATTACCCCGCTCACCAATTCGGAACCCGAGAGGCCCGGCCCACCAAATCGGACCCCGAGGGGCCCGGCCCACCAAATCGGACCCAGAGTGACCCCGCCCCCTAAATCAGACCCAGAGTGACCCCGCCCACCAAATCGGACCCAGAGTGGCTCCGCCCACCAAATCGGACCCAGAGTGACCCCTTCCACCAAATCAGACCCAGAGTGACCCCTTCCACCAAATCGGACCCAGAGTGACCCCTTCCACCAAATCGGGCCCAGAGTGACCCCGCCCACCAAATCGGACCCAGAGTGACCCCACCCACCAAATCGGACCCTGAGGTGCCCAGCCCACCAAATCAGACCCTGAGGTGCCCAGCCCACCAAATCGGACCGAGTGACCCCACCCACCAAATTGGTCCCTAAGGTGCCCCGCCCACCAAATCGGACCCAGAGTGGCTCCGCCCACCGAATCGGACCCAGAGTGGCCGCGCCCACAGAATCGGACCAAAAGTGACCCCGCCCACCGAATCGGACCTAGATTTACCCCGCCCACAAAATCAGACCCAGATTGACCCAACCCACCAAATCGGACCGCCTGAGGGGCACCCAAGTGTGAAAGTCTTGCAGGGGCAGCCCGGGCACCATTCCAAAGCACTATCTGTAGTTCCTTCAGGAAATACCCATCTAGTTATTATTATTCTTCTTCTTCTCCGCGTTTTCCGCAATTAATGCGGCCCGAACCGCTCGGCGCAGAGACCCCGTTCAGGCGGCGTTTCGAAGGCCTCGGTGGGGACAGGTGTGCTATGACTTTTATAGTCGATCCGTTATGTAGATTTTATTTAAATCGCATTTTAAAAAAAAAAATTCCCATAGGAAATAATGGCGAACTTTCCATTACCCCCAACTTGACCTTCCAAAGATGGCAGCTATGCAAATGTACGGTGTCCATTTTAGGACATGATCATTTATCAAAGTCAAACATCAGAATAACGTGACTATGACACCCTCTCGTCCCGTGTGTGAAAAGTAAGTGCCCCCCCGGCCCCGTGTGCAAAAGTAAGTGCCCCCCCGGCCCCGTGTGTGAAAAGTAAGTGCCCCCCGGCCCCGTGTGTGAAAAGTAAGTGCCCCCCCGGCCCCATGTGCAAAAGTAAGTGTGCCCCCGGCCCCGTGTGCAAAAGTAAGTGTGCCCCCGGCCCCGTGTGCAAAAGTAAGTGTGCCCCCGGCCCCGTGTGCAAAAGTAACTGCGCCCCCGGCCCCGTGTGCAAAAGTAAGTGCGCCCCCGGCCCCGTGTGCAAAAGTAAGTGCGCCCCCAGCCCCGTGTGCAAAAGTAAGTTTGCCCCGGCCCCGTGTGCAAAAGTAAGTGCGCCCTCAGCCCCTTGTGCAAAAGTAAGTGCGCCCCCGACCCCGTGTGCAAAAGTAAGTGCGCCCCCGGCCCCGTGTGCAAAAGTAAGTGCGCCCCCGGCTCCGTGTGCAAAAGTAAGTGTGCCCCCGGCCCCGTGTGCAAAAGTAAGTGCGCCCCCGGCCCCGTGTGCAAAAGTAAGTGCGCCCCCGGCCCCGTGTGCAAAAGTAAGTGCGCCCCCGGCCCCGTGTGCAAAAGTAAGTGCGCCCCCGGCCCCGTGTGCAAAAGTAAGTGCGCCCCCGGCCCGTGTGCAAAAGTAAGTGCGCCCCCGGCCCCGTGTGGAAAAGTAAGTGAGCCCCTGGCCCCGTGTGCAAAAGTAAGTGCGCCCCCGGCCCCGTGTGCAAAAGTAAGTGCGCCCCCGGCCCCGTGTGCAAAAGTAAGTGCGCCCCCGGCCCCGTGTGCAAAAGTAAGTGCTCCCCCGGCCCCGTGTGCAAAAGTAAGTGCGCCCCGGTCCCGGGTGTGGAAAAGTAAGTGTGCCCCGGTCCCGGGTGTGGAAAAGTAAGTGCTCCCCTGGTCCCGGGTGTGGAAAAGTAAGTGGCCCCCCTGGTCCCGTGTGTGAAAAGTGCTGCTGTAAAGCTGGCAGCGCTGTTCAAGCACCATGTATTTCCTTCAGGAAATGCCCATCTAGTTATTATTCTTCTTCTTCTCCGCGTTTTCCGCAATTAATGCGGCCCGAACCGCTCGGCGCAGAGACCCCGTTCAGGCGGCGTTTCGAAGGCCTCGGTGGGGACAGGTGTGCTATGACTTTTATAGTCGATCCGATATGTAGATTTTATTTAAATCGCATTTTTTAAAAAAAAATTCCCATAGGAAATAATGGCAAACTTTCCATTACACCCAACTTGACCTTCCAAAGATGGCAGCTATGCAAATGTACGGTGTCCATTTTAGGACATGATCATTTATCAAAGTCAAACATCAGAATAAAGTGACTATGACACCCTCTCGTCCCGTGTGTGAAAAGTAAGTGCCCCCCCGACCCCGTGTGTGAAAAGTAAGTGCCCCCCCCGGCCCCGTGTGTGAAAACTAAGTGCCCCCCCCCCCGGCTCCGTGTGTGAAAAGTAAGTGCCCCTCCGGCCCCGTGTGTGAAAAGTAAGTGCCCCCCGGCCCCGTGTGTGAAAAGTAAGTGCGCCCCCGGCCCCGTGTGCAAAAGTAAGTGCGCCCCCGGTCCCGTGTGCAAAAGTAAGAGCGCCCCCGGCCCCGTGTGCAAAAGTAAGTGCGCCCCCGGCCCCGTGTGCAAAAGTAAGTGCGCCCCCGGCACAGTGTGCAAAAGTAAGTGTGCCCCCGGCCATGTGTGCAAAAGTAAGTGCGCCCCCGGCCCCGTGTCCTAAAGAAAGTGCGCCCCCGGCCCCATGTGCAAAAGTAAGTGCGCCCCCGGCCCCGTGTGCAAAATTAAGTGCGCCCCCGGCCCCGTGTGCAAAAGTAAGTGCGCCCCCGGCCCCGTGTGCAAAAGTAAGTGCGCCCCCGGCCCCGTGAGCAAAAGTAAGTGCGCCCCCGGCCCCGTGTGCAAAAGTAAGTGCACCCCCGGCCATGTGTGCAAAAGTAAGTGCGCCCCCGGCCCCGTGTCCTAAAGTAAGTGCGCCCCCGGCCCCGTGTGCAAAAGTAAGTGCGCCCCCGGCCCCGTGTGCAAAAGTAAGTGCGCCCCCGGCCCCGTGTGCAAAAGTAAGTGCGCCCCCGGCCCCGTGTGCAAAAGTAAGTGCGCCCCCGGCCCCGTGTGCAAAAGTAAGTGTGCCCCCGGCCCCGTGTGCAAAAGTAAGTGCGCCCCCGACCCCGTGTGCAAAAGTAAGTGCGCCCCCGGCCCCGTGTGCAAAAGTAAGTGCGCCCCCAACCCCGTATGCAAAAGTAAGTGCGCCCCCAGCCCCGTGTGCAAAAGTAAGTGCGCCCCCGGCCCCGTGTGCAAAAGTAAGTGCGCCCCCGGCCCCGGGTGTGGAAAAGTAAGTGCTGCCCCGGTCCCGGGTGTGGAAAAGTAAGTGTTGCCCCGGTCCCGGGTGTGGAAAAGTAAGTGGCCCCCCTGGTCCCGTGTGTGAAAAGTGCTGCTGTAAAGCTGACAGTGCTGTTCAAGCACCATGTATTTCCTTCAGGAAATGCCCATCTAGTTATTATAGTGCTTTGGAACAAAGCACTATATTGTAATCCGATCGTGGATAACTTCTTATTATAGTGCTTTGGAACAAAGCACTATACTGTTATTCCACCGTGGTAAACTTCTTATTATAGTGCTTTGGAACAAAGCACTATACTGTTATTCCACCGTGGATAACTTCTTCTTCTTATTATTATAGTGCTTTGGAACAAAGCACTATACTGTTATTCCACCGTGGTAAACTTCTTATTCTTATTATTCAGTCCGCACGTAATGCGGCCCGAACCGCTAAACTCACAGACTCCAGTGAGGTGTCATTTCGAAGCCAGCGTTCCTGAGAGGTGTGCTAAGTATTTTTCGTGTCGATCGGATTTGTAGTTTTGGCGCAATTTGCGTTTGAAAAAAGTGTCTCAATGCATTTCAATAGGGAAATTTTCCAATACGTTTATAATGGGCCTGATTTCTGAGGCAATTTCTAAAAATAACTGCCACCTGGCTGATTACCTCATTGATATGCGCAGTGAGACCCAGTTACTATGCCAACGCCTATAAACTCTACCAGCCCACCAGGTCACAAGTTTTGTCAGATAATATCAGCTCTTAAAGTGACAGTACAGCACAATTACAAAGCACTATCTGTAGTCTTATCATTATTGCCCCGCTCACCAAATCGGACCCAGCCCACCAAATCGGACCAGAGTGCCCCCGCTTGCCAAATCGGACCCAGAGTGCCCCCGCCCGCCAAATCGGACCCAGAGTGGCGCCGCCCGTCAAGTCGGACCCAGAGTGGCGCCGCCCGCCAAATCGGACCCAGAGTGGCGCTGCCCGCCAAATCGGACCCAGAGTGGCGCCGCCCGCCAAATCGGACCCAGAGTGGCGCCGCCCGCCAAATCGGACCCAGAGTGGCGCCGCCCGCCAAATCGGACCCAGAGTGGCGCCGCCCGCCAAATCGGACCCAGAGTGGCGCCGCCCGCCAAATCGGACCCAGAGTGGCGCCGCCTGCCAAATCGGACCCAGAGTGGCGCCGCCCGCCAAATCGGACCCAGAGTGGCGCCGCCCGCCAAATCTGACACAGAGTTGCGCCGCCCGCCAAATCGGACCCAGAGAGGCGCCGCCCGCCAAATCGGACCCAGAGTGGCGCCGCCCGCAAAATCGGACCCAGAGTGGCGCCACCCGCCAAATCGGACCCAGAGTGACCCGGGCCGCCAAATCGGACCCAGAGTGACCCGGGCCGCCAAATCGGACCCAGAGTGACCCGGGCCGCCAAATCGGACCCAGAGTGGCGCCGCCCGCCAAATCGGACCCAGAGTGGCGCCGCCCACCAAATCGGACCCAGAGTGGCGCCGCCCGCCAAATCGGACCCAGAGTGGCGCCGCCAGCCAAATCGGACCCAGAGTGGCGCCGCCAGCCAAATCGGACCCAGAGTGACCCGGCCCGCCAAATCGGACCCAGAGTGACACGGCCCGCCAAATCGGACCCAGAGTGACCCGGGCCACCAAATCGGACCCAGAGTGACCCGGGCCACCAAATCGGACCCAGAGTGACCCGGGCCACCAAATCGGACCCAGAGTGACCCGGGCCACCAAATCGGACCCAGAGTGACCCGGGCCACCAAATCGGACCCAGAGTGACCCGGCCCGCCAAATCGGACCCAGAGTGACCCCGCTTGCCAAATCGGACCCAGAGTGCCCCCGCCCGCCAAATCGGACCCAGAGTGGCGCCGCCCGTCAAGTCGGACCCAGAGTGGCGCCGCCCGCCAAATCGGACCCAGAGTGGCGCCGCCCGCCAAATCGGACCCAGAGTGGCGCCGCCCGCCAAATCGGACCCAGAGTGGCGCCGCCCGCCAAATCGGACCCAGAGTGGCGCCGCCTGCCAAATCGGACCCAGAGTGGCGCCGCCCGCCAAATCGGACCCAGAGTGGCGCCGCCTGCCAAATCGGACCCAGAGTGGCGCCGCCCGCCAAATCGGACCCAGAGTGGCGCCGCCCGCCAAATCGGACACAGAGTTGCGCCGCCCGCCAAATCGGACCCAGAGAGGCGCCGCCCGCCAAATCGGACCCAGAGTGGCGCCGCCCGCAAAATCGGACCCAGAGTGGCGCCACCCGCCAAATCGGACCCAGAGTGACCCGGGCCGCCAAATCGGACCCAGAGTGACCCAGGCCGCCAAATCGGACCCAGAGTGACCCGGGCCGCCAAATCGGACCCAGAGTGGCGCCGCCCGCCAAATCGGACCCAGAGTGGCGCCGCCCACCAAATCGGACCCAGAGTGGCGCCGCCCGCCAAATCGGACCCAGAGTGGCGCCGCCCGCCAAATCGGACCCAGAGTGGCGCCGCCTGCCAAATCGGACCCAGAGTGGCGCCGCCCGCCAAATCGGACCCAGAGTGGCGCCGCCCGCCAAATCTGACACAGAGTTGCGCCGCCCGCCAAATCGGACCCAGAGAGGCGCCGCCCGCCAAATCGGACCCAGAGTGGCGCCGCCCGCAAAATCGGACCCAGAGTGGCGCCACCCGCCAAATCGGACCCAGAGTGACCCGGGCCGCCAAATCGGACCCAGAGTGACCCGGGCCGCCAAATCGGACCCAGAGTGACCCAGGCCGCCAAATCGGACCCAGAGTGGCGCCGCCCGCCAAATCGGACCCAGAGTGGCGCCGCCCACCAAATCGGACCCAGAGTGGCGCCGCCCGCCAAATCGGACCCAGAGTGGCGCCGCCAGCCAAATCGGACCCAGAGTGGCGCCGCCAGCCAAATCGGACCCAGAGTGACCCGGCCCGCCAAATCGGACCCAGAGTGACACGGCCCGCCAAATCGGACCCAGAGTGACCCGGGCCACCAAATCGGACCCAGAGTGACCCGGGCCACCAAATCGGACCCAGAGTGACCCGGGCCACCAAATCGGACCCAGAGTGACCCGGGCCACCAAATCGGACCCAGAGTGACCCGGGCCACCAAATCGGACCCAGAGTGACCCGGCCCGCCAAATCGGACCCAGAGTGACCCCGCTTGCCAAATCGGACCCAGAGTGCCCCCGCCCGCCAAATCGGACCCAGAGTGGCACCGCCCGTCAAGTCGGACCCAGAGTGGCGCCGCCCGCCAAATCGGACCCAGAGTGGCGCCGCCCGCCAAATCGGACCCAGAGTGGCGCCGCCCGCCAAATCGGACCCAGAGTGGCGCCGCCCGCCAAATCGGACCCAGAGTGGCGCCGCCCGCCAAATCGGACCCAGAGTGGCGCCGCCCGCCAAATCGGACCCAGAGTGGCGCCGCCTGCCAAATCGGACCCAGAGTGGCGCCGCCCGCCAAATCGGACCCAGAGTGGCGCCGCCCGCCAAATCGGACACAGAGTTGCGCCGCCCGCCAAATCGGACCCAGAGAGGCGCCGCCCGCCAAATCGGACCCAGAGTGGCGCCGCCCGCAAAATCGGACCCAGAGTGGCGCCACCCGCCAAATCGGACCCAGAGTGACCCGGGCCGCCAAATCGGACCCAGAGTGACCCAGGCCGCCAAATCGGACCCAGAGTGACCCGGGCCGCCAAATCGGACCCAGAGTGGCGCCGCCCGCCAAATCGGACCCAGAGTGGCGCCGCCCACCAAATCGGACCCAGAGTGGCGCCGCCCGCCAAATCGGACCCAGAGTGGCGCCGCCCGCCAAATCGGACCCAGAGTGGCGCCGCCCACCAAATCGGACCCAGAGTGGCGCCGCCCGCCAAATCGGACCCAGAGTGGCGCCGCCAGCCAAATCGGACCCAGAGTGGCGCCGCCCGCCAAATCGGACCCAGAGTGGCGCCGCCCACCAAATCGGACCCAGAGTGACCCGGGCAGCCAAATCGGACCCAGAGTGGCGCCGCCCGCCAAATCGGACCCAGAGTGGCGCCGCCCGCCAAATCGGACCCAGAGTGGCGCCGCCCGCCAAATCAGACCCAGAGTGGCGCCGCCCGCCAAATCGGACCCAGAGTGACCCGGCCCGCCAAATCGGACCCAGAGTGACCCGGCCCGCCAAATCGGACCCAGAGTGACACGGCCCGCCAAATCGGACCCAGAGTGACCCGGCCCGCCAAATCGGACCCAGAGTGACCCGGCCCACCAAATCGGACCCAGAGTGGCGCCGCCCACCAAGTCGGACCCAGAGTGGCGCCGCCCGCCAAGTCGGACCCAGAGTGGCGCCGCCCGCCAAGTCGGACCCAGAGTGGCGCCACGCGCCAAGTCGGACCCAGAGTGGCGCCGCGCGCCAAGTCGGACCCAGAGTGGCGCCGCCCGCCAAGTCGGACCCAGAGTGGCGCCGCCCGTCAAATCGGACCCAGAGTGGCGCCGCCCAGAGTGACCCGGGCCACCAAATCGGACCCAGAGTGACCCGGGCCACCAAATCGGACCCAGAGTGACCCGGGCCACCAAATCGGACCCAGAGTGACCCGGGCCACCAAATCGGACCCAGAGTGACCCGGGCCACCAAATCGGACCCAGAGTGACCCGGGCCACCAAATCGGACCCAGAGTGACCCGGGCCACCAAATCGGACCCAGAGTGACCCGGGCCACCAAATCGGACCCAGAGTGACCCGGGCCACCAAATCGGACCCAGAGTGACCCGGGCCACCAAATCGGACCCAGAGTGACCCGGCCCGCCAAATCGGACCCAGAGTGACCCGGCCCGCCAAATCGGACCCAGAGTGGCGCCGCCCACCAAGTCGGACCCAGAGTGGCGCCGCCCGCCAAGTCGGACCCAGAGTGGCGCCGCCCGCCAAGTCGGACCCAGAGTGGCGCCGCGCGCCAAGTCGGACCCAGAGTGGCGCCGCCCGCCAAGTCGGACCCAGAGTGGCGCCGCCCGTCAAATCGGACCCAGAGTGGCGCCGCCCGCCAAGTCGGACCCAGAGTGGCGCCGCCCGTCAAATCGGACCCAGAGTGGCGCCGCCCGTCAAATCGGACCCAGAGTGACCCGGGCCACCAAATCGGACCCAGAGTGACCCGGGCCACCAAATCGGACCCAGAGTGACCCGGGCCACCAAATCGGACCCAGAGTGACCCGGGCCATCAAATCGGACCCAGAGTGACCCGGGCCACCAAATCGGACCCAGAGTGACCCGGGCCACCAAATCGGACCCAGAGTGACCCGGGCCACCAAATCGGACCCAGAGTGACCCGGGCCACCAAATCGGACCCAGAGTGACCCGGGCCACCAAATCGGACCCAGAGTGACCCGGGCCACCAAATCGGACCCAGAGTGACCCGGGCCACCAAATCGGACCCAGAGTGACCCGGGCCACCAAATCGGACCCAGAGTGACCCGGGCCACCAAATCGGACCCAGAGTGACCCGGGCCACCAAATCGGACCCAGAGTGACCCGGGCCACCAAATCGGACCCAGAGTGACCCGGCCCGCCAAATCGGACCCAGAGTGACTCGGCCCGCCAAATCGGACCCAGTGTGGCGCCGCCCACCAAGTCGGTCCCAGAGTGGCGCCGCCCGCCAAGTCGGACCCAGAGTGGCGCCGCCCGCCAAGTCGGACCCAGAGTGGCGCCGCGCGCCAAGTCGGACCCAGAGTGGCGCCGCCCGCCAAATCGGACCCAGAGTTGCGCCGCCCGCCAAATCGGACCCAGAGTTGCGCCGCCCGCCAAATCGGACCCAGAGTGGCGCCGCCCGCAAAATCGGACCCAGAGTGGCGCCGCCCGCCAAATCGGACCCAGAGTGACCCGGGCCGCCAAATCGGACCCAGAGTGACCCGGGCCGCCAAATCGGACCCAGAGTGGCGCCGCCCGCCAAATCGGACCCAGAGTGGCGCCGCCCGCCAAATCGGACCCAGAGTGGCGCCGCCCGCCAAATCGGACCCAGAGTGGCGCCGCCCGCCAAATCGGTCCCAGAGTGGCGCCGCCCGCCAAATCGGACCCAGAGTGACCCGGGCCGCCAAATCGGACCCAGAGTGGCGCCGCCCACCAAATCGGACCCAGAGTGGCGCCGCCCGCCAAATCGGACCCAGAGTGACCCGGCCCGCCAAATCGGACCCAGAGTGACCCGGCCTGCCAAATCGGACCCAGAGTGACCCGGCCCGCCAAATCGGACCCAGAGTGACCCGGCCCGCCAAATCGGACCCAGAGTGACCCGGCCCGCCAAATCGGACCCAGAGTGACCCGGCCCGCCAAATCGGACCCAGAGTGACCCGGCCCACCAAATCGGACCAAGAGTGGCGCCGCCCGCCAAGTCGGACCCAGAGTGGCGCCGCCCACCAAGTCGGACCCAGAGTGGCGCCGCCCGCCAAGTCGGACCCAGAGTGGCGCCGCCCGCCAAGTCGGACCCAGAGTGGCGCCGCCCACCAAATCGGACCCAGAGTGACCCGGGCCACCAAATCGGACCCAGAGTGACCCGGGCCACCAAATCGGACCCAGAGTGACCCGGGCCACCAAATCGGACCCAGAGTGACCCGGGCCACCAAATCGGACCCAGAGTGACCCGGGCCACCAAATCGGACCAAGAGTGACCCGAGCCACCAAATCGGACCCAGAGTGACCCGGGCCACCAAATCGGACCCAGAGTGACCCGGGCCACCAAATCGGACCCAGAGTGACCCGGGCCACCAAATCGGACCCAGAGTGACCCGGGCCACCAAATCGGACCCAGAGTGACCCGGGCCACCAAATCGGACCCAGAGTGACCCGGGCCACCAAATCGGACCCAGAGTGACCCGGGCCACCAAATCGGACCCAGAGTGACCCGGGCCACCAAATCGGACCCAGAGTGACCCGGGCCACCAAATCGGACCCAGAGTGACCCGGGCCACCAAATCGGACCCAGAGTGACCCGGGCCACCAAATCGGACCCAGAGTGACCCGGGCCACCAAATCGGACCCAGAGTGACCCGGGCCACCAAATCGGACCCAGAGTGACCCGGGCCACCAAATCGGGCCCAGAGTGACCCGGGCCACCAAATCGGGCCCAGAGTGACCCGGGTTGACCAAATCGGGCCCAGAGTGACCCGGGTTGACCAAATCGGGCCCAGAGTGACCCGGGCCACCAAATGGGACCCAGAGTGACCCGGGCCACCAAATGGGACCCAGAGTGACCCGGCCCACCAAATGGGACCCAGAGTGACCCGGCCCACCAAATGGGACCCAGAGTGACCCGGCCCACCAAATGGGACCCAGAGTGACCCGGCCCACCAAATGGGACCCAGAGTGACCCGGCCCACCAAATGGGACCCAGAGTGACCCGGCCCACCAAATCGGACCCAGAGTGACCCGGCCCACCAAATCGGACCCAGAGTGACCCGGCCCACCAAGCCTCAACCCTGAGGGGCTACAACTACCAAACCAGCGCCTGAGGGGCACCCAAGTGTGAAAGTCTTGCAGTGGGCAGCCCGGGCACCATTCCAAAGCACTATCTGTAGTTCCTTCAGGAAATACCCATCTAGTTCTTATTATAGTGCTTTGGAACAAAGCACTATACTGTTATTCCACCGTGGTAAACTTCTTCTTATTCTTATTATTCAGTCCGCACGTAATGCGGCCCGAACCGCTAAACTCACAGACTCCAGTGAGGTGTCATTTCGAAGCCAGCGTTCCTGAGAGGTGTGCTAAGTATTTTTCGTGTCGATCGGATTTGTAGTTTTTGCGCAATTTGTGTTTGAAAAAAGTCTTTCAATGCGTTTCAATGGAGAAATTTTCCTATACGTTTATAATGGGCTGGTTTCTGAGGCAATTTCTAAAAATAACTGCCACCTGGCTGATTAGCTCATTGATATGCGCAGTCAGACACAGTTACTATGCCAACTCCTATGAAATCTACATCAGCTCACCAGGTCACAAGTTTTGCAAGATAATATCAGCTCTTAAAGTGACAGTACAGCACAATTCCAAACCACTATCCGTAGTCTTATGATTATTAGACTGTGGCCCGATTCTAACTCATCGGGTATTCTAGAATATGCATGTCCACGTAGTATATTGCACAGCCGCGCAGTATAAAGCGCAGAGCCGCGCAGTACACAGCGCAGACCCGCGCAGTACACATCGCAGAGCCGTGCAGTACACAGCGCAGAGCCGCGCAGTATAAAGCGCAGAGCCGTGCAGTACACAGCGCAGAGCCGCGCAGTACACAGCGCAGAGCCGTGCAGTACACAGCGCAGAGCCGCGCAGTATAAAGCGCAGAGCCGTGCAGTACACAGCGCAGAGCCGCGCAGTACACAGCGCAGAGCCGCGCAGTACACAGCGCAGAGCCGCGCAGTATAAAGCGCAGGGCCGCGCAGTACACAGCGCAGAGCCGCGCAGTACACAGCGCAGAGCCGCGCAGTACACAGCGCAGAGCCGCGCAGTACACAGCGGAGAGCCGCGCAGTACACAGCGCAGAGCCGAGCAGTAAACAGCGCAGAGCCGCGCAGTACACAGCGCAGAGCCGCGCAGTACACAGCGCAGAGCCGCGCAGTACACAGCGCAGAGCCGCGCAGTATACAGCGCAGAGCCGCGCAGTACACAGCGCAGAGCCGCGCAGTACAGAGCGCAGAGCCGCACAGTATAAAGCGCAGAGCCGCGCAGTACACAGCGCAGAGCCGCGCAGTACACAGCGCAGAGCCACGCAGTACACAGTGCAGAGCCGCACAGTACACAGCACAGAGCCGCGCAGTACACAGCGCAGAGCCACCCAGTATATAGCGCAGAGCCGCGCAGTACGCAGCGTAGAGCCAAGCAGTATGCAGCGCAGAGCCGCGCAGTATACAACGCTGAGCCGCGTAGTATACAGCGCAGAGCCCCGCAGTATACAGTGCAGAGCCCCGCAGTATACAGCGCAGAGCCGTGCAGTACACAGTGCAGAGCCGCGCAGTACACAGCGCAGAGCCGCGCAGTATACAGCGCAGACACGCGCAGTACACAGCACGGACACGCGCAGTACACAGCGCAGAGCCGCGCAGTACACAGCGCAGAGCCGCGTAGTATACAGCGAAGAGCCACGCAGTATATAGCGCAGAGCCGCGCAGTACAAAGCGCAGAGCTGCGCAGTATACAGCGCAGAGCCGCGCAGTATACAGCGCAGAGCCGCGCAGTATACAGCGCAGAACGCGCAGAACACAGTGCAGAGCCGCGCAGTACACAGCGCAGAGCCGTGCAGTACACAGCGCAGAGCCGCGCAGTACACAGCGCAGAGCCGCGCAGTACACAGCGCAGAGCCACGCAGTATACAGCGCAGAGCCGCGTAGTATACAGCGCAGAGCCGCGTAGTATACAGCGCAGAGCCACGCAGTATACAGCACAGAGCCACGCAGTATACAGCGCAGAGCCACGTAGTTATACTGCCCAGTCACGTAGTATATTGTCCAGTCACATAGTATACTGCATATCCCTGTTAAAAAAAAAAAAGAATTAAAATAAAAAAGTTACATACTCACCTCCTGGAGCGGCCGGTATCTGATGGTTGTTGCACCTCCTAGAGCGGCCGGTACACGATGCTTGTTGCACCTGGAGTGGCCGGTACCCGATGCTTGTTGCGCGCTCCGGTCCCAAGAGTGCATTGCGGTCTCACGAGATGATGACGTAGCGGTGTTGTGAGACAGAACGACGGAAGTGCCCTTAGACAATTAGATAGTAGATTACCCCGCTCACCAATTCGGAACCCGAGAGGCCCGGCCCACCAAATCGGACCCCGAGGGGCCCGGCCCACCAAATCGGACCCAGAGTGACCCCGCCCCCTAAATCAGACCCAGAGTGACCCCGCCCACCAAATCGGACCCAGAGTGGCTCCGCCCACCAAATCGGACCCAGAGTGACCCCTTCCACCAAATCAGACCCAGAGTGACCCCTTCCACCAAATCGGACCCAGAGTGACCCCTTCCACCAAATCGGGCCCAGAGTGACCCCGCCCACCAAATCGGACCCAGAGTGACCCCACCCACCAAATCGGACCCTGAGGTGCCCAGCCCACCAAATCAGACCCTGAGGTGCCCAGCCCACCAAATCGGACCGAGTGACCCCACCCACCAAATTGGTCCCTAAGGTGCCCCGCCCACCAAATCGGACCCAGAGTGGCTCCGCCCACCGAATCGGACCCAGAGTGGCCGCGCCCACAGAATCGGACCAAAAGTGACCCCGCCCACCGAATCGGACCTAGATTTACCCCGCCCACAAAATCAGACCCAGATTGACCCAACCCACCAAATCGGACCGCCTGAGGGGCACCCAAGTGTCAAAGTCTTGCAGGGGCAGCCCGGGCACCATTCCAAAGCACTATCTGTAGTTCCTTCAGGAAATACCCATCTAGTTCTTATTATTATTCAGTCCGCACGTAATGCGGCCCGAACCGCTTCACTCACAGACTCCAGTGAGGTGTCATTTCGAAGCCAGCGTCCCCAAGAGGTGTGCTAAGTATTTTTCGTGTCGATCGGATTTGTAGTTTTGGCGCAATTTGCGTTTGAAAATGTTTTTTCCCCTCATTGTAATGCTTTTCAATAGGGAAATTTTCACATAGGTTATAATGGCCGGGTTTCTGAGGCAATTTGAAATGTACCTGCCACCTGGCTGATTAGCTCATTGATATGTGCAGTCAGGCCCAGTTACTATGCCAACGCCTGCGAACTGTACATGACCCTAGCAGGACAGTTTTGGCAGATAATATCAGCTCTTAAAGTGATAGCACAGCACAATTTCAAAGCACTATCTATAGTCTTATTATAATTATTGCCCCGCTCACCAAATCAGACCCAGCCCGCCAAATCGGACCCAGAGTGGCGCCGCCCGCCAAATCGGACCCAGAGTGGCGCCGCCCGCCAAATCGGACCCAGAGTGGCGCCGCCCGCCAAATCGGACCCAGAGTGGCGCCGCCCGCCAAATCGGACCCAGGGTGGCGCCGCCCGCCAACTCGGACCCAGGGTGGCGCCGCCCGCCAACTCGGACCCAGGGTGGCGCCGCCCGCCAACTCTGACCCAGAGTGGCGCCGCCCGCCAAGTCGGACCCAGAGTGGCGCCGCCTGCCAAATCGGACCCGGAGTGGCGCTGCCCGCCAAATCGGACCCAGAGTGGTGCCGCCCGCCATATCGGACCCAGAGTGGCACCGCCCGCCAAATCGGACCCGCAGTGGCGCGGCCCGCCAAATCGGACCCGGAGTGGCGCGGCCCGCCAAATCGGACCCGGAGTGGCGCGGCCCGCCAAATCGGACCCGGAGTGGCGCGGCCCGCCAAATCGGACCCGGAGTGGCGCGGCCCGCCAAATCGGACCCGGAGTGGCGCGGCCCGCCAAATCGGACCCGGAGTGGCGCGGCCCGCCAAATCGGACCCGAAGTGGCGCGGCCCGCCAAATCGGACCCGGAGTGGCGCGGCCCACCAAATCGGACCCGGAGTGGCGCGGCCCACCAAATCGGACCCAGAGTGGCCTCAACCCTGAGGGGCTACAACTACCAAGCCAGCGCTTGAGGGGCACCCAAGTGTGAAAGTCTTGCAGGGGCAGCCCAGGCACCATTCCAAAGCACTATCTGTAGTTCCTTCAGGAAATACCCATCTAGTTCTTATTATTATTATTCAGTCCGCACGTAATGCGGCCCGAACCGCTAAACTCACAGACTCCAGTGAGGTGTCATTTCGAAGCCAGCGTTCCTGAGAGGTGTGCTAAGTATTTTTCGTGTCGATCGGATTTGTAGTTTTGGCGCAATTTGCGTTTGAAAAAAGTGTCTCAATGCATTTCAATAGGGAAATTTTCCAATACGTTTATAATGGGCCTGATTTCAGAGGCAATTTCTAAAAATAAGTGCCACCTGGCTGATTACCTCATTGATATGCGCAGTGAGACCCAGTTACTATGCCAACGCCTATAAACTCTACATCAGCCCACCAGGTCACAAGTTTTGTCAGATAATATCAGCTCTTAACCTTTTAAGCCCGTATGACGTACTATCCCGTCGAGGTGGGGTGGGCCTTAATTCCCGGTGACGGGATAGTACGTCATACGCGATCGGCCGCGCTCACGGGGGGAGCGCGGCCGATCGCGGCCGGGTGTCGGCTGCATATCGCAGCTGACATCCGGCACTATGTGCCAGGAGCGGTCACGGACCACCCCCGGCACATTAACCCCCGGCACACCGCGATCAAACATGATCGCGGTGTACCGGCGGTACAGGGAAGCATCGCGCAGGGAGGGGGCTCCCTGCGTGCTTCCCTGAGACGATCGGTACAAGGTGATGTACTCACCTCGTACCGAACGTCTTCTCCCTGCAGGCCCCGGATCCAAAATGGCCGAGGGGCTGTATC